>NC_142128.1:48794166-50030000 GCF_024610735.1 Ursus americanus | reverse complement strand
ATATACATCGTAAAAGTTAAAACTTAACAACATCTCTATGAGATGAAAGCATTATTATCAACCTCATTTTCAGACAGGAGACTGTGGCACAGAAATGTAAAGTGACTTTGAACCCAGTGCAGGCTGTTTTAAACTTCTGCTCTTGACCATGTCTAAGCTCAGTCTAAAGCCTAAAATTAATAATATATTCTATTTAATAAGGACCTAGTCTAGCTAAATATGGCCCTAAAAGGTTTCCAGATCAGAAGGAGGAGGCAAGGCATTTGGGGAACAGTGAACAATTGTGGGAGGCAGTTTGACCTCGTGCTTAATTTTAGGCAAGATCCCTTAGCTGAGGACATGGGTTTGAGAGGGATTCATGAGAGCTGTAGGCCCCTAGCATTCCCAGCAGCTGGGAAAACAAGGGCTTTGGTCCTGGTGGGGGAGGTTAATGGGGGGCTGCTCCACACTCATGAGAGTCCACTTTTTCTCTTGTCCATATTCCCTTGCTTCATATATTAAGTTCTAAGGAAAGTTCCACCAGGATTTCATTGGGCCCCTTCTTTTTTTTTTTTTTTTTTTTTTAAAGATTTTCTTTATTTATCCGACAGAGATAGAGACAGTCAGCGAGAGAGGGAACACAAGCAGGGGGAGTGGGAGAGGAAGAAGCAGGCTCATAGCAGAGGAGCCTGATGTGGGGCTCGATCCCGTAACGCCGGGATCACGCCCTGAGCCGAAGGCAGACGCCTAACCGCTTAACCGCTGTGCCACCCAGGCGCCCCTCATTGGGCCCCTTCTGATAGAAACTTTTAAGAGGAAGGTTGGTGTCATAAACCACAACCCCTGACACCACAGTTGTTCCTGAAACTACGATCTGCATTCATCATCTTCCTCTTCCATGCATCCCCCCATCCCCTTTTAGAGACCTGTCATCCTCAATTTGTACCTCTGTTATTGAGTAGGGTTTACCTGGTCTAGTAACCCAGACCCTTATCCATTTCTGTCCATGAGCAGGTGACCCAGCTTCAAAATCCCATAGTAGAGTTTCTCAGGCTGCTCCTGGTACCAACCATTTGGAGGTTAGGTTCTCTGAGAAGTAGGGTTCTGGGATGGAGCCGAGCACGCAGGAAAATACTCTTGCAATGAACACACGTGAGGGAGTCGAGGAAGCATCATGGGCAAAGGGAGAAGTTGAACTGCAAAGCAGTTGCAACAAAGTCCTTAGCCAACCCTACAGGAAGTTGGATGGTCCTTCAAAGTCATCCCCACATCAACCCGTCATTGGATGTGGCCTGGCCCCAGTGGACACAGCTCTCTTCATCTGAGAGCTGCTGATCAACATTTGCAAGTGCTTCAGTGCTGGAGGGAGTGACCTGGGCAGACCACCCACCCTGACGTCCACTATAAAGATTAATGCCTTAGCTCTGAGTTGCCGCAATCCAGAAGAATAACATTTGCATTGGAAATTGTTGGGTGGCATTGGGAAGAGCAGACTTCTGGAAGGGATTTGGGGCTTACGCAGGTGGAGAAATACTTCTTTACTACGAGATCTCATCAGTTATTCATCAAGATGTCAGTAATTATAAGATGTATTCCAATTTCATTAAAAATTAATATGTTACTAAAGAAATAAAAAATATCATTATGAAACAATGTCACATGTAAGAAGCATCTCAAGTTCAGAGTTGGGATGTGAATAAATGTGAATAAAATCCCCTCCATCTTAGAATTGATGATATATGGTAAGTGTTAACGTGCATCCTCTCCTCGAACATACACACACACACAAGCACACACAAGAAAATGCGGTGTTTCCCATGGTCTTAGTGGATGTTGCCAAAATGGCAGTAAAGAAGGAAAGGAAGGCTTGTGAGCATCGCCATTCCCAGTCAAGGGGCCCAGATAAAGCAGCAGTCATGTGCTATCCTACATCGCACCTTGTATCTAGATGTGTGTGGGTCAGGCAGCACACACATCCCATTGGGTGACCGGCGGTTGTTGTCCACAGGAAGGAAAAAAAGCATTCAGGGAAAATATTCAGGCCAGAGGAGACCACACCTGCCCACTCAAGAACCCTGCTCCGCTCCAAGGTGGTCGTGTCTGTATTTGGCCATTTGCCTCTCACATACTTTAACCCTGGGACAGCAACAAGGAGAAAGGGAGCCTTCATTCTTCCCCTTAACCCATCCCATTTTCCCTGTCACCACTAATGCCATGAAGACCAGCACAGGGAAGAAATAAAGAGAATATTCAGGATGGATGAAGTTCACCACTTCAAAACAAGGCACGGTCCATTCTCAGCCCACTCACATGGCAGGCTCTACCCTCCCACCCCCACCCACTCACCGTACAGCCAACAGTTCTTTCTCCAACCATCCAAACAGCTCTTGCAACGTGGCTTCCTTCATGGAAGCTTTTACAATGACCTGAAACAGGAGTGACCTCCTGGGTCTCTTCCTGCCTGAACTCCCGCAGAGGACTCTTCACTCACATTTCCCACTTACATGCACTTACATCTTCACCCGAACAGTTACGGACTTTTTTTATCGCAGCATTTGCCTGGGGTTTGCCTTGGGCGGATCACACACCTGCTGACACGTGATCATGGTGTCCCTTTCCCACACTGTCACCAACACAGAGAAAGAACTGCGTGGCGCAAAGCCCAACGCGGACAGGGAGCCTCTCTCCAGTCACAGCAGCTGCTGGTGGTGAAGAGTCCCGGACAGGAGATGTACAGTGAGGTCTCCAAGTAATCGCAAGAGGTGGATTCTAGATAAGGCAGTAGGGTTTTCCCAGCAGTCCTGAAAGGTGGGGGGACGTTCTGCTTAGGGTTGCTCAGATAGTTCAGAGATGTGGGGAGCACGCGAGAGCATCTGTCTTTATCAGGCACTAGAGGGCGCCATAGTCTTGAGTGACTGAGTCTCTCCAGGAAGTGTTTGTCTCTAAGCCTCCTCATCTTGAAGCCCCAAGAAGGGGAAGTCCCAAAAGCCTAACGTCCCAGAGCTGCACTGGACATTAGGACATCAGCATTATGCGCTATCAGATGGACTATTCCAAACGTGCAATGTACCAGGATGTATGTCACTGCTGGAGATTTTCAAAGGCAATATCCCCGTGATTTTAAAAAATACCTATCTTTAACAATGATAATACCTACCTATTTGCATACTGTTTACTCTGTGCCAGGCACTGTTGTAAGTACTTTGTATGCATTAGCATATTCAATCCCCCCAATAACCCTAAAAGTTTATGTATAATGTACACATGGAGAAACAGAGGGAAAAATGTGCAGAGATTTGCCCAAGATCACGCAGCTAGTAAGTGGAGGGGCCAGGATTCAAATCCAGGAATCCATCCTGGAGAACTACTCATAGTGATTATAGTCAACAATACTGACTATAGTAACAATAATGGTGGCTCTTGAACAACACCCATTTGAATTGCACGAGTCCAACTCTAGGAGGTACAGTATGGTATTATAAATGTATTTTTTCTTCCTTATGATTTTCTTTCTTTTTTAAAAAAAGATTTTATTTATTTGAGAGACAGAGAGAGGGAGCGCGCGGGCAGGAATGGGGGGAGGGGCAGAGGGAGAGTGAGAAGCAGACTCCCCGCTGAGCAGGGAGCCTGATGTAGGACTCGCTCCCGGGACCCTGGGATCATGACCCAAGCTGAAGGCAGACACTTAACCTACTGAACCACCCAGGAGCCCCTTCCTTATGATTTTCTTAATACCATTTCTTTTCTCTAGCCTACTTTGTTGTAAGAATACATATAATATATATGACCTATAAAGTATGTATTAATTGACTATGTTATTGGGAAGGCTTCCAGTGAATGATAGGCTATTAGTTCAGTTTGGCGGGAGTCGAAAGTTATATGTGGATTTTTGTGTGGGGGCTGGCAATCAAACCCCTACATTATTCAAGGGTCAACTATTAGATTAAGATGCAACATATAGTGATTATACAATTCTAAACTTCAAAGTTGCTGGGACACTAGATCTTGTTCTCACCACAGGAAGGAAGGAATAATTATGTGACATGACAGAGGTGTTCACTATGCTGTAGCGGGAATCATCTTGCGGTATACAAATATATCAGATCAACACGTCGTACACCTTAAACGTTCACAATGTAATATGTCAATTATATCTCACTGTAAAAAAAGCAAATCTTCAAACCCAGCTTCGGAGTCTGGACCATCTACCCCATTCTACATGTCAACACAGGCACTATGCACTCAACTGCCACATTTCTTGTCAGAAGTAAAAATAAATTTCCGCCAGCTCCCCTTGGTTAAGCAACCGCTATGTCAACACTCCTTCTGACCAAAACTCTTTCCGAGCACTCCCTGAATCCAGCCCCTCTCCTTCACCTCCGCCCGAGACTTCCTGACCATGAGGTGGAATTTTAACTGACTGCACCAGCCTCAGCGACAGCTTCCCGTTTTTGTTTTTGTTTTAGTTTTGAGAGGGGGGAGGGGCAGAGAGAGAGAATCTCAAGTGGACTCCACGCTCAGCTCAGAGCCCGGATACAGGGCTTGATCCCAGGACCCTGAGATCACAACCTGAGCAGAAACTAAGTCTGATGCTTAACTGACTGAGCCACCCACGTGCCCTTGACAGCTTCTGACTGCCATGCTTCTAAACACAACTGGTAAAATCTCTCTTGGATTTCCACAAACTATTGGTTCACATATCTGTAACTCCTGCTCTAAAGCAGTGGGGAAGGAAACCCAGTGAAAGTGACAAATTCTATTCAATGACAGCATTACACTTGAACTAATTAACTTCACAAAATTCTCGCCTTGCCTACATGGAATATTAAAGAAAGAATTAGATTTTAAATGAATCAGACATCATAATGTCTTGGATTTTTTTGTTTACCAAAAGATAGCATATTTAAATGTCTTCCTTCCTGTCTTATGTTGTTCATGAGGATTTATTAAATGGATCCACAATTAAATGAACTTGGATTGAATCTAAACTTGATTCCCTTTTTGATGCTACCACTAGCACCTCACCCCAGAGTTTCCTCTCTGTGGAGCAAGAGAGCTTCTTCTACCTAAGAGATCATTGCTGGAAAAGTTGTGGGTAAATTAGACTTTGGCAAATTTAATGCCATATTCAGTGCATTTGGAGGGAATCTTTCTACTGCAGGGAGTATTATGGTTATAAAAGGAGGAAGACTTATTTTATTCTTATTGTTTGGTTTTTTTTTTTTTTTCAAAGATTTCTCATTTATTTATGTGACAGAGAGACAGCCAGCGAGAGAGGGAACACAGCAGGGGGAGTGGGAGAGGAAGAAGCAGGCTCCCAGTGGAGGAGCCCGATGTGGGACCCGATCCCGGAACTCCAGGATCACGCCCCGAGCCGAAGACAGCCGCTCAACGACTGCGCTACCCAGGCGCCCCTATTCTTATTGTTTGATTCCAATTTATACATATGGGATTTTTTGATGGTGTTTGGGCCAAGTCACATCTCTGCAGGCACCCGGGCTCTGAGAACACCCAATTATTTCTGAGACCAGGGATATATGACAAAGTATGACAACTGCTAGATCTAGGGAATGTGGCAGAGTCAGAATGCTTGGGTTCCAGTCCCGACTCCAGTCCTGGTCAAGCTGCGAGGGCTTGGGCCAGTTACTTAACCCTTCTGTGCCTCAGTTTCCTCGTCAACGAAATGGGGATAATCACAGTACCCACTTCATAACAGTGGAGTGGTTATAAGAACTGAAAGAGTTACCACATCCATAGCATTTTTAACCACACTGGTGTTGACTACACGCTCGGTAAATATACGTGTCATTAGTTAAGTGCATTTTATTCTAACCACCACCACTGTTCCCAATAGTGTCTAATTGTCCTGGGGGAGCAGGGGTGGGGGAACTAAAGTTTTTGCTCTTAGAAGTACAAGCAGAATCTGGAATGAAAGGAAAGCAGCTCTCTCGGAGTTCTTGTGTCTAACATCGTCACAGCCGGGTACCCAGCTGTGGCTCGGAACTCAAGCGAGAGCTAGTAAAGCAAAGCAAGAGAGAATGTTCAGTAACAACAGCAGGTTCCAACTGTTGCTTCTGAGGGGTAAGGCCATTCTAGAAATGCTTGAAAAAGAAGTCCCGCTGTTTGTACCCAAGCATTATTTGGCAGCCAGATCTCCCTTCGGGGTCCAAACACCAGATGTATTTTGTACACGAGCCACCCCCAACCTGTGCAGTCTAATCAGGTGGTCTGTGGTCTTCAATCCTGCTTAATGGAAGCCAGCCAGCACCTGTGCATCCCCTTTAGTCGACCGAAAAGCCTGGGGGGTGGTAGAAAGGGATAGAGAGAACCGCTGAATTCATGAGTCGCAAGGCTGTGGGTTATTTTCCTGACACCAAAGTGAGAGAACCCCAAGAAGATCACTTGTTGAAATCGTGGGTACCTGTGAGAAGGGGGAAGAAAAGAAAGAGAAGGGTGAACATGAAGATAGGGCAGGGTGGGTAGAGCAGGCTGTGCTCCCCTCGTTGGTCACGTGCAGATGTTGCCTAAGGAGCAAGGTTAGGAATCTCGCTGTCATCCCAACGAAGAAGAGAGCTGAGCTGCAGCTGAGGCAGCCCCAGCAGCAAGAACTGCAGAAGGTTCTTGGAAGACACTGGATCAGAGTTTGCAGAGCTAAGGGATGGGGAGCCCCTTACCCGCCCCACTCCCAAAGGACTGCATCCAAGCCTGCCTCACACAGGGCTTTCGGGGACAGTCAGTGAGACTCAGAGAAGAAGCAGCAGTCGAAAGAGGACTCTGACAGGTGGCTGTCAAGGGCAGACTGGGTGCACAGGAAAGAGTATTCAGAGGTTACTTGAACTTCGAAATTAATATTCCATTTATTAAAAAATCCAGCTCTTTCTGTAGCTTTTAAATTCAGCTTACAGATCTTATTGTTCTATTTATAGTTCTAGCAATCACGAACAATAGCTTTTTAAGGGGTCTTTGATTAGCATTAGGTCTCATTTACAAACTGAGTTTAACTTCTTCAAATATGTTAAGTTGCGTGTATACATTAAATTATTAAATATACTTAATTTCCCTTTTAAGTTCCCCAGATGTTTGACTTAACAAAAAAGCGTCTTCCCTATGTGCGTGAAGAACACAGATCTAATCAACTAAACTTATAAAAAGATAAAACTTAAGACTTCTTAAATGCTCTAATGCAAATATTAATACCTAATAAGACTTCTAGTTCAAATTAATTACTCAATTAACCACTTTGAATTAGAATCACAAGATTGACCTGCTACTCTTTTTTTTTAAAGATTTTATTTTATTTTTATTTTTTTTAAGATTTTATTTATTTATTTGACAGAGAGAGACATAGCCAGCGAGAGAGGGAACATAAGCAGGGAGAGTGGGGGAGGAAGAAGCAAGATGCCAGCAGAGCAAGAAGCCCACTGCGGATCACACCCTGGGCTGAAGGCAGACGCTTAACAACTGAGCCACCCAGGTACCCCTAAAGATTTTATTTTTAAGTCATCTCTACACCCAGCATGGGGCTTGAACTCATGACCCTGAGATCAAGTCACATGCTCCACTGACTGAGCCAGCCGGGCATCCCTGACCTTCTTCTCTTACAGGCCAGATTCTCTTAAACAATGCAAATAGCTGCAATACAAATACGTATAGATTCCTTACAAAAATAATATACTAGGGGTTTAATTTTCATGAACATTTGAATACTTAATTGTCAATGTTCTCAAGGCTAAAAATGTGCTTCCTCACTTGATAATTCAGTTGTCCAACAACTTAGGAAGATACCTTCTCCGTCGTTAAGATGGAAGATAATCAGGGTTCAGGACAAAAACACATAACCGTCTGAGCCCCAGCATCCAGGGCCCAGGCCACTGAGATGTGTCTGAATTCCCCCTCCACCCAACCTCCCACCCCAGCTGCTTCTGTACTTGACTATATTTGTACTTATTTAGCCCTTAAGATACTTGTATGCACTCCTGCCTAGTTCTTCTTCTTAGGCCACAAAACTCTTACATCTGTAAGAGCTCATCAAATGGGCTAATTAATTGATATCCAATTGAATTCTGGATATCTCTTACAGTTTGGTCTGTCCCTAAACTCACCACCTCCAAGATCATTCCAGGTACAGTGGCCAGCAACCTAGGAGGACCCTTGCCCTCTCTCCTATTCCTGCCTCTCAATCCCACTCCCCATTAAACTGAAACTAGGAGAGGAAGGAGAGGGAGAGAGATCCCTCCCACCAGATTGTTGGGACTGCAGGTCGGAATGGAGCTGGAGCGAGGGATGGGCCTCTTAAATTGAACTGACCTGGTCTTCATTATAACTGAAAACGCATGGAAAACTATGGGGTTTGCCTGAGGGATCAGTAAAGGGAGGGAAAGGGGGACTGAGCACAGGCGAGTTGGAGACAGTGACTAGAAACAATCATGTTTGATGTTCATATGTCTTGAGATCAAATTGTTCAACAAACATGCAGCATTTGAGCAAAGACAGCTTACTTTTTATGAAGCCTTAAGAAGTGTCTGGCTCTGATTGTTTCTGACCCTGTTGGAATGTGTGGCCCCTTGGGGCGCTGGGCGGGGGGGGGGGGGGGACTCAGTGAGTTAAGCGTCTGCCTGCGGCTCAGGTCACAATCCCAGGGTCCTGGGATGGAGCCCCGTGTCCATCGGGCTCCCTGCTCAGCGGAGAGCCTGCTAGCCTGCTTCTCCATCACCTTCTCCCTCTGCCCTTCCCCCTCGTTCCTGCTCTCTCTCTCTTTCTCTCAAAATAAATAAAACCTTTAAAAAAAAAAAGTGTGGACCCTTTATCTTCCACGTTGTCTTTGAGTCCCAGTTGCTAATTCTGGAGCAAAAAGAAAAATCCCCGTTAGCACCCCATTATGCTCATCTTCTGAGTGATTTCTGTCCAGAATTCGTAGTGTCTCGTGTCATCTTCAGGTCATCCTCGTGTCTTCATGCGGCTTCACCCTCATGGCCTTGTTTTCACGTCTGGGGTCCCTGATGAGTCCACCGTATTTCTCAACTGCTGAACAAAGATTCATAAACTATCTTGGATGTAGGTCTCTTGCCAGGGCCTCTGAGAAGAGGGAAGCTGCCATCATGCTTTCCCCTTTCCAAGAGCTTACTTTCACATTTCCTATTTAGTTGCTTTGGAGAGAGCAGGCACCACGATGAGAAAACCAGCTGGCCGGAATGTGGACGAACCACCGAGGCCCAGGGCTGAAGGCTGCTTTTACGATCCCTGCCCCAGGCTCTGAGGCCAGAGTAGGCCCTCTCCAGGCTCTAGGTGCAAGTGAAGCCCCACCACCCCACCACAGCTGTGCATCCAAAGTGAGGGACACACTCAGGCAGGGAACCAAAGTGAGGAGCTCAGGAGAGGAAATTAAAATCCTTTGGTTGTAGTGAATTAAGTCATTGCAGCACTCAGAGGCAGCCATTCATATCATCCAGGAAGCCCTGAATAAATGTTTCAGTAATGAGGCATGCAGAAAAGAGCTTGTCACCCTGTGATAGTCTTTCAGCAAAGAGTTTGATTTAAGGTTGGTATCAGAGCATGAACCATGTTAAAATACAATTACAAAAGAAACTGGAATTTCATTAGTGAATTTTCAAGGAACAGCTTGGAACTGAGGAGGCTGGTGAGAGCCGATAGGTGTTGGCAGAGAGGCAAGGGGGAGTAGAAGAGGCGGTGAGTGATGGGAGAAGCCACTTGGTCCTCTGGGGCCACACTGGGAGGGGAGGTGGAGACGCTGGCCTTCAGGGAGAGGGAGAGAGAAGATGACTTCCTCCTTTGAGTTGAGATTCGTGACCCTCCAGGGGATCTGGAACTTCCGCCTCCTACAAGAGTGACCAGCAGAATATCTGCAACCCTGGGTCCCCTGTGTTCCCACCACCTCCTACTTCTCTGTTAGTAGGACCCCGATTGGCTGAAGAAAATCCCATTTCTGGGGAGTTGGGGTCGAAGAGAATTGGACGACTGGAAGATGAAGTCCCAGACGTACCATTTACTCTCAGCGTGACCACAAAGTTACCAGTAATTTATTAGCATGTCATGAAATCTCCTGAATTTTCATTTTCCGCCCATAATACAGAGGAACCAGGCACGTAGCAGGTACTCAGGGAACAATACAAGGCTGATCATCTCTTGGTTCTCAGTGGGAAGATTAAATCAGTGGTCATGAAAGTGGGGAGTACATACCGCCCAAGTGTGCAAGATGCCCCATAGGGGTGTGAGAAGAAAATATTAGAATTTCCATTAATATGTACTTTTTATCTAAAACAAATAGAAACAAAAAGGAGTTTTACTCATTTTTACTTGATATATTAACAGCACTGTCTACTGACCTAGGCTTAGGGAAGTGGCTAACACTCATAGTAAGCATTATAGATGGTCTTCTTATAATTATATACTTTGTGTGTGTGCTGAGCGCAAAATTACTTTTTTCTTTTTAAACGTTTTTAAAAATATTTTATTTATTTATGTGTGAGAGAGATAGAGCACAAGCAGGAGGAGGGGCAGTGGGAGAGGGAGAAGCAGGCTCCCCACTGAGCAGGGAGCCCTACATGAGTCTGGATCCCAGGACCCCGGGATCATGCCCTGAGCCCAAGCCCCTCAAAATTACTTTTTTAAAAAAAGATTTTATTTATTTATTTGACAGAGAGAGAGAGCATGAGCGCGAGGGAGCACAAGCAGGGGCCGTGGAAGAGGGAGAGGGAGAATCAGTCTCCCCGCTGATCAGCGTGTCCGAAAGAGCAAAAGAATGAAATAAGGGGAGATCTCATTTGGACTGGGGTATCCAGAGCGGACACTCAGCATTTATTCAGAGAGACTTCTGCCTACCTCTCTCTTCCCTCACCAGCCAGAACTTCTCAGCTGTGATCTCTACGGGGCAGAGGCCCAGCTCTGCGTCATTCTCCTAGTCTGAAAGCAGCCTGGGGATTTCTATTGCTTTGGAAAGCATGAGAGGCAGTTGCTTTCCTTTGGGAACAGAGGACATCTTCCACATGTCACTCCCTGCCCCTCCCCTCAGGCCCTAGTGGTGAGGGGGGCAGTTAGCTCATGGATTTAGCCCCACACGGATGAGTGTCTTTCAACACACAGCTTTGTACTAGGTGATCTGATGGAAGCTCAGAATCAGACAGGATTTCAGATGCTGGCCAAGATGAAGATGGCATTAGCCCTCCATAGCTCCACAGCCCACTGATTACAGTGAAAAACTCTAAACACAGTTCAAAAACCCAACTGCTTGAGGACTTTGAGAAGTTCACATTAGCAGGCACATTGGGTTGGGATGTTAAAAGGTGAAGAATAACCAGAAAGGGGAGAGCTTTGAGAATATCTGTCTGCTTTTGTCTCTCAGCTTTGAGCCAGGGCAGCCCCATTGTAGATCTGGGCAGCAGAAGCTGTAAGAGAAAACAACACATCACAAGGTGTGGTATGTGTCTAAAGCAGTGCTTATGGGGAAATTTAAAGCATTAAATAGTTACATAGAAAAGAAGAAAAGTCTCAAATTATATAAGCGTATACTTGAAAAAAGCAGAAAAAAAAAGGAGGGAAATAATAGAGACAAAAGCAGCAATCAATGAAACTGAAATGAGAAGACCAACAGAAAGTATCAATGAAACCAAACACTAGTTCTTAAAAAGATGAATAACATTGATAAATTTCTAGCCACGCTACCCAAGAAAAAAAGACAGCACAGATTATCAATATCGGGAGTGAAAGGGAGGACATCACTACAGATCCCATGTATATTAAAAGGATAATATGGAAAGGTTATGACAACTTTATACCCATAACTTTGAAACCTTAGCTGAAACAAAGCAATTAGTTGAAAGATATAAAACTCATTCAAAATAAATAATCTGAATAATTCCCCCTCTATTAAAGAAATTGAATTTGTAGTTAAACGTTTCCAACAAAGAAACTCCAGGCCTAGGTGGCTTACTCAGTGAATTCTACCAAACATTTAGGAAAGATATTATACCAATGCCATATAATAGTTTCCAGAAATTTGAAGAAGTGAGAAATTTTGCAACTCCTATTATGAGGCCGGTGTTATACTAACATCAAAACCAGACAAAAATATTTTAAGAAAAGAAAGTACAGGTGAATATATCTCATGACCTGGCACATACAAACAAGACCCTCACCACGACAGTATCAAAGCAATCCCAGTGATAAATGAAGGATAATATGTCATGACCAAGTGGAATTTACCCCAGGAAAGTAAAACTGGTTCAGCTTTCAAAAAACCAAGCAATGTGATGGGGCGCCTGGGTGGCTCAGTCGGTTAAGCGTCTGCCTTTAGCTTAGGTCATGATCTTGGGGTCCTGGGATCAAACTCCGTATTGGGCTCCTTGCTCAGCGGGGAGTCTGCTTCTCCCTCTTCCTCTGCCACTTCCCCTGCTTGTGCTCTCTCTCTCTCTCTCTGTCAAATAAATAAATAAATAATCTTTAAAAAAATATCAAGCAATGTGGTCCACCACATTAAGAGACTAAGGAAGAAAAATCATATGATTATCTCAGTAGAGGCAGAAAAAACATTTGACAAAATGTATTGTCTGTTTATAATAAAAACTCTCCATGAACTAGGAGTGGAAGTAAAACTTACTGAACTTGATAAATGAAATCTATAAAACACACCTACAACTAAAATAGTATATGACGATGAAAGGCTGAGTGCTTTCTCCCTAAGATCAGAAACAAGGAAAACGTGTCTGGCTCTTACGATTCCTAGAAAGGCCTACAGATTGAAAAAGAAGAATTAAAACTCTCTACTTATAGATCACAGGATTAGATACACAGAAAATCCTGAGTGATACACTAAAACACTCTTAGATTTAATAAAGGAGGTCAGCAGGATCGCAGAATACAAGACCAACATACAATAATCAGTAGTATTTCTATGTACCAACAACAAACATGTGGAAACTGAAATAAAAACACAATGCCAATTGTAATCACTCCAAAAACAATGAAATTCTTAGGCATAATTGAACAAAACATGTACAGAGTCTGTGTGCTAAAAATGACAAAATACTGATGAAAAAAATCATGAAGACCTGGGTAAACAGAGAGATACGCTTCCTGCCTTTTATCAGAGTCTTTTTCCATGTTTGCCTCCCTCCCTCCACTTGGGGTGCATTGAAGGTGAAGAGGGTAGAAGGGGGAGACACAAGGGGCCTCTAGCAATAACCTGTGTCTGTTTCCATCAGTGACAATTTACGTTAGATTCCACTGATCTTGTTCTTCCCACCCTAAACCATTCGTGAGCTCACACACATGGTACTGATAGCCTTTTCTAGTTAATGTTTCTGGAATTCATTAATTTAGCAAATACTTACTGGGCATCTACCAGGAATGGTACACAATGCTTTGGATACAGAAAAACAGACACGATGCCTCTCAAAAGACCCAATAATTTTTTTTTTTAGAGCCTACTGCAAAAGATCTCATCTCATGACCTCAATAGAGATCAACAGAACAAACCTCAGTTTAGATAGGTACAGGTGAAAAAGAGTGTTTTCTAGAAACATTAGCCAAAATCTCTGCTTCCTTTGGAGGTTAATACATTTAGCAAAAATATCACATCCGTTTCCTTCTATACTGACTCGGAGACCTGTGGATTTGCTGTTCCTTCCTTAACTAGCTTCCCATGGGTATTCAGGGTCTGGTGGGTCTGTCTCTGCAGTCCCCTGAGAACCCATACACAGGCTGGTGCAGGTCAGCTCAAGAATATGCTGGCTCGTTCTTTACCTACCAATCAAATGATACTCCAAGGACATCATGGGAATACAGGCATCTTGGAACAAACGCTGAGCCAAAATGTTACCCAGACCCAGCTCAGACTCCGTGGGATAGGAGACAAGGAGGATCAATTAGATCTTGACTCAAAACTTCCCATCTCTTATCTCCTCTGTGATTTGGTCCAGTTCTGTATGCCCACTGGAACCTCAAATTCCTTTCTAAGATGGGGATTTAAAACCAAACCAAACCAAACCAAACACTTACTTTCATGGGGATATGAGAACATTGAATAGATGAAACACCAATCAGAGTTGTAGAGCATATCATATGAACTCGAGAAAGGTTAGATTTCTCCCTCCCACACCCAGCTTTTCAGATATGGACGAGCTACTCTGGGACTCCTCGCCAAGTTCAGAGAGGTCCGAGCTTCCCCTGAAAGGTCCAGGGAGACCTTGCACCTCCAAAATTTCTCCTCAATCAGACCAGTTTAGATACAAACCTACAAATCTCATCTTACTCATTTCAACCCACCCCTCTCTTCGGCGCACGTGAGTTCCCAGCGTCCTGCCCTCCCTGGTCTCCTAACTTCTCTAGCCAGGCATTCAGTACATGACATTCCAGGCCAGCACCAGTATGGCTGCCATATGCATGCCAAGGCTTTCCGCCTACCTCAGGGATGGCTCTAGGCCTGGGGTGGGGACCGCCTTCCAAGTTGCATCAAGTTATATGGTAAAATATGGTGCCCGTAAATTCAGTTAGTCTCCAAGTGGAAGGAAAGACAAGGCCATCAAGCTTTTGGACTTAACTTCACGTGTGATGTTGTAGTAACTGTTCCTTGAAATAAATAAAAAAGCTACGGGCCCCAAAGAGTTGTCCTCACGCTGTATCCCAGCCCTAACTGGGCGAATTGTACCTTCTTTGTGTCCCACAGGCTCATTCTGGGAATCTATGGATCATTGCACTAAACTCCCTAGATCCTAGGTCTGTTCATGGGCTGTGTCACCCAGCCTGTGTCACCCAGAAGAGTGTGAGTCCTTCTTGGCTAGGACAACACCTTATGTGTTCAGTAGCCAGCACGTACATGTCATGGGTACCCCACAGATGTTTGCTAAAGGACTGAAATAGTCCCCCCAGATGAATGAGAATCTCCTCCTCTGTAAGTGTGTCGTCTAAACATTGCACCCCTGTGCTCACGGGCCCAGCATTTCCCCATGGCGCGATACATGGATGAGGCGGCCTGAATAACTCTACAGAATCAAGTAGCTGCCTTCTGGGCTTTTCTCTTCAATGCAGCCTGCTATCAAGGCTGTTAATACTGTTTCCCTGGGTGTACCACAAGGACGCCAAGCTTTATTAGTCTAAGGTGTTTGCTTCGTGTAACAACTAGCTTTTTAATGAGCTTGTTTATCTCACCATCTTGGATGCTAATATCGTTGAGGGTGAAGCGTGCTGATTGACTGCTACCGAGCAAAGACGAGAATCTCCAAGGAGAGCATCAAATGCGTGCTCTATGTGAACAATTAGTCAACAACGAAGTTCTCTTTCCAAAGAAAAAAAGAAAACAGAGGAAAAGGAGAAGAAAGAAAGGGAAAGGTATGGCTTTAAGAGGAGCAATAGAATAGGAGGTTGAGAGTTGCTCCGATTTTCTTCTCTGAGCTTCTGCCAGGGTCTAACTAAATCGATTCTCTCAAAGTCGGCCTTGCAGGTTGAGCTCAGGGGTCTGCCGGGCTGCGGCCTCACCTCTGAGCCACCCACTCTCCGGGGGCAAATGCACTCTGAACGCAAAGGCAAGGTGGAAGGTTGAACCTTCCAGCCTTATCAGCGCTTCCCTTGCTACGCTGTAATGGGAGTTTTCACCACAAGAGTCTGGGTCCTGAAATGCAGCACTTCCCTCAGAGAACGGCTACTGTCTGTGCTGGCTGCCCCCGCCCACGTGCCTCCCCTCTGCCCCGCTCCGCTGCCCCCCACAGGCCACCTCTGCACCGCCTGGCCCAGGCTCCCTGGCCTGTGGCTTCTGCTGGATCTGGCCACCAGTCAGTTTCGGGGGATCGGAGGGGTGGAAAGACAGAGAGGGGCCAGGCTTTCCTGCCTCCCCGCTGCCTGCTCCCAGGGCTACGGCTCCTCTGGGCCGCCCTGCCTCCCGGCTGCCTTTCCAGCTCCAGGGACACCAGCTCTTTGAGTCCTCGGGGACGTGGCTGCCTCCCGCGGTGGCTAATCTCTGGATGCCTCACCTTATCTTGTGTGTCGCTTGAACCCTGCCCACACCTCTTTAAATAGTCCTTCCATTCAAAATTCTTATTTTGAGTCATCTGGGATGAATACCTACACAACTTACTGTCTGGAATCGAAGACGTGGCCCACTGTCCAGACAAGAAAGCTGAGACTCAGAGGCTCAGTCACTTATCCAAGGTCACAAAGGCTTCTTCCAAGGGGAAAAAAAAAAGAAAGCGTATTGGAAAAATAACACATCGATCTAGGAAACTAAAAAACTCCAATCATTCTCTGTCCTCTTTTCTCTCAAAGCCCTTGAGCAGATAAGAAGCGTTGGGAACAAAGCACAGAAGGAGAGATGGCACTGCCGCGTGTCCTCCATTGTGACAGGCAGGGAGGCAGGGTGTGGGTTACAGATGCAGCCATTTAGAAGAATCATCTGTATGAGAATGACCTCGTTTTTTTGCCCCCCGAAGATCTTTGAAGCAACATCATCAGCTGGGGGATGGTGGCAGGGATTGGAGGGGAAAAAGGAAGGTATAAGATAGTAATCTCAGAGAGTAGGAAGCGGAATTTGTACATTTAGGAAAACATAGTTGGATTGTCTGGCCAGTGCACAGTATTCTTCTGAGATTTATAGTCATAAATCGGAGGAAGTTGAGCAAGCAGAGTTGTACGTGTATTTTTCTTCTCTTTCTGCTTCTTTCCTTCCTCCCTCTCCCCTCCCCTCCCTCCCCTCCTCCCTCCTTTCCTTCCTTCCTTCCTCCTTCCTTACTTCCCTCCCTCCCTCCATTCCTCCGTCCTTCCCTCCTCCTCTTCTTCCCTTCCTTTTAATAATGCTCAGCTTCTCCAGTGTGGGCACAGAGTAGATGTGGAACTTTGCCAGCTGATTAGCATAGGGGATGGGGAGAGTTTTAAAGGAATGGCAGCAGCACTAGCATATGGAATTCAGGTGAAGAGGAAATGAATACATGAAGGTAAGATCAATGGAAAACCTCGTATGGTCAATGGATTGATGATCTTACTGGGATCGAAGATTAATACTTGAGTAAATTAGCTGAAAAGATAGAACTTTGTGCTCGAAGTCAAGATTTTGGATGTCCTTGTTATCCCCCATGTCTTATTCCTGTTTTTCTCCTTAGCATTCAGCGCAGTGCTTGGCATATAGCCAGCAGTACTAGAATGAAGTTTGCAAAAGTAGATGAATTGTCAGTCTCAGGAGAAGCTAAGATGTGGAAGGGGAACGACAGTTTGTCTCTGCTATCTATTTATTTAATAAGGATATTGCCTTTCTCCTTCCCGTGTGCAATCTCCCTCCCTCTCCCCCACCGTCCCAACCCCCACGCACGCGTGCGCGTACACAGACACACACACAAACACAAGCAGTACTCCAGTGACACTGATCTGCTTTCAACTTCCCTGAACCTCTGACCTCTGCTGTCTTGTTTCAACCTGCCCTGTTGGGCCTAAAATGCTGTCCCCCTGCCGCTTGATCTGCCTGCGGTAAGGTCCCATTGCATTTTCTCAGTGAAAGTTTTCTGAAGTCCTTCAGCCAAAATAGCAACGCTTCCCCATCCCAATGCCCCATCATTGGTGCCTTTGTTACAGTGTTTGCCTCCTTTTGCCATGATGACCTACTTTAGTCGTCTTTGCTACTTGACCGTAAGATCCTTGAGGGGAGTGTCCAAGTCTGATTCGGTTTTCTGCGGTTGTGGAGTCCATAGCAGAAACTCCATCAACCTTTGCTGAATAAATAAATGAAGAAATGGAGTTCTCCAAAGAAAGGCACCATCTAAGCAAATGATAAGTTAACCAGGTCCAGGCTTAGGGTAAAGGAGACAACACAGCTAATGAATAGTGAGCTGCTCTTGAGCTCAGAGAATCAAAGCAAATCCATTTATTTATCAGCGGAGATGAAAACAGAAATTACTGACTTGAAGAATCCTTCTATTAGGTTAGCATTTCCATGATGACAGGATAGAAAAAGTCATGGCCCTCTGCTCCTCTATGTTCCACCAGCTGCTTCTAGACCTCTGGCCATGACTGATCTACGAGTGCTGGCTTGATATATGAAGGTTGATAAAACAACAATAATGACAGCTAACACTTGTATGATGTTTAATTATTAGGTGCTTTTCACACTGTCCCACTTATTTCCCACCATGCTGTGAAGTTTTATTTATAATGCCCATTTTTATAGGCAAACAGACTGAGGAAGAAAGGGATTGTGTTATTTGTCTGGGGATACACAGCTAGTCGATTGGCAAAGTAAAATCTTAATTTCAAATCATTTGAATGCAAATCTCATACCCTTTTGATTTTTAAAAAAGATTTATTTATTTGAGAGAGAGAGAGAGAGCATGTGAACAGGAGGAGGGGCAAAGGGAGAGAGATAATCTCAAGCAGACTCCTTGCTGAATGTGGAGCCCAGTGTGGGGCTCTACCTCCTGACCCTGAGATCATGACCTGAGCTGAAACCAAGAGTTTGATGCTTAACTGACTGAGCCACTCAGACACCCCTCATACTCTTTTGATTTTATTATTTCCTAAAGAATCTCTAAGACTACACAGAAAGGTGGATCTTGCCCTGAATTTCATGCCAGAGCATCAGAAAATGGCTACCCACAGGAGCTGGGTTGACACAAAGCCCGAGAACCCAGGCATCTTGTCTCTCAATTCAGAGCATCCTCCACCAAAACCCAGCACTCCCCTGGGCGGTAAGAAATGGAAACCCAACCATCTTTCCATTCTCAATATTCTGTTCTTCATTAGCAAAAGGACGCATACCCCGGGTTATGGGCTAATCCACTAAAAATGGGCTTAATTTGGGAAACTATCACTTCCACAGAGAAAGTGGCCCTACTCAAGGAAAATTGGTCACATAAAAGAGATCCTTAGGAGAGAATCCTTCTGAGGTCAGAGGGGAGGGGATATCCCAGCTTCTTGAGTCTGGAGAGTCATGGGGGTGAGAGCCTTAGTTTAGAAGTCTTACATGGGGTAGGATCAAAGACATTTAAAAAGAAAAAGGATGGGGGCAAAGAGAGCCTTGAAAATCCTGCAGCAATTTTTTTTTTTTAAAGGAAGCATGGTCTCGTGTGAAGAAGAAAAAGAAAACAGATAGATGTAAAACTTCATTTTCAGGAGGCAGACCCCTGCACATAAAGAAGTAAAACCAGGAAGTTCACTCAGTGTCTCCTACATCTATAAAATGGGATGTGACTGTCTTTCCCTGCCTAACTGAGGGATTATTTTCAGGATCCAACAGAATCATATGGTAATCTTAATGTATTAAAGGCAACCAAAGATTGCCTGGGGACCACTAGTCGCCATCTGTGCCATGGGTCCCTACCCCTGATTAATGTGATGGTGTCCCTCCAACCAAGGACCCAAGAATATTCTCAAGAATGTAGGTGATTCTACAAAAAGTTTTAAATTTTGCATTTATATCTTGATGGTAATCTAAAGATATATTAATTTAAGCATTTAAAAAAAGTTTTTTCTGAAGAAAACCTCATGACCTAATCATGCCCCTTGATCTCCATGTTCACATGTGTAGGTGTGTGTGTGATGGCTTTCCTGGTTCCTCCTCCTCTCCTTGACTTCTCAAAGTGGGAGTGTCCCTGTCCTCACACTGTTGGTGCCTCTGACTTTGCTCCTTGGTCTTCTTCTCTTCTTCATTTATATTCACTCCCTTAGTGATCTCACCCAATCGTGTGGCTTTAACTCTCATATATAAGCTGACAACCCTCAAATGTAAAACTCTGGCCCAGGCCTCTTTCCTGAACATCAGTGGACTGCCTACTCAATATTTCTACTTGGATGTTGGGTGGGATGGCCACATATCCTGGTTGGGCTGGGTCAGTCCTGGATGATTTTTTTTAAAGATTTTATTCATTTGAGAGAGACAGAGAGAGTCCATGCCTGAGAAAGACCATGACTCAGGGGAGGAAGGGCAGAGGGAGAGGGAGAAGCAGACTCCCCTCTGAGCAGGGGAGCCACCAGGTGCCCTTGTCCTAGATGAAGCTTGTTGTTCCGGCATGATCATTAATATTGTCTCCTTTCTCCTCCATACTCGAAAGTATCCTCGTTTGGACAATAAATTGTATGACCACCCTGCCAATGGACTGCCCACGCTGAGCTGAACTCCTGATCTCCACACAACTTCCCTGCCCACTAGTCTCCCTATTTCAGTCAAGGGAGGGCAGCTCGATCCATCTGGTTGCTCAAGCCAAAGCCTCTGAGCTCCTCTCTTCTCTTACATTGCACATTTAAACCAAAGGGCAATCCTTCCACTCTTCAACACACAGGCAGACACTGACCACTCGTTCTCCCTCTGCTGTGGCCATGCCCGTCTGAACCACCATGATCCTTCTCCCACATCACTGGAGAAGGCTTCCACTCCAGCCTCCCACCCCATTCATAGCCCAACGTCGACACAAAGCCAGCGCGGTAGAAATGAAGGGCAAGTCAGGTCATGTCATGCCTCAGCTCAAGTCCTCCAATGAGATCCCATTTCTCTCTGAGTAAAAGCCAGAGTCCTTCCAATGGCCCATGTGGGCTACAAGATCTGACTTTCGTATGTCTCTGACCACTACTGTCCCCTATTGCTCACGCCCATCTGGCACTGCCCGCCTCCTTACCAGGCACGTGCACACTCAGGCCTGGCTTTTTCCTCTCTCTGGCTACTCCTCACCTCTTGCAAGTCTTTGCTCAAATTCAACTTTCTCAATGAGCCTAATGGCACCACTCTGTTAAAAACTGCAACACCCGGGGCGCCTGGGTGGCACAGCGGTTAAGCGTCTGCCTTCGGCTCAGGGAGTGATCCCGGCGTTATGGGATCGAGCCCTACATCAGGCTCCTCCGCTATGAGCCTGCTTCTTCCTCTCCCACTCCCCCTGCTTGTGTTCCCTCTCTCGCTGGCTGTCTCTATCTCTGTCGAATGAATAAATAAAATCTTTAAAAAAAAAAAAAACTGCAACACCCATGGGGCACCTGGGTGGCTCAGTCGGTGAGGCGTCTACTTTTGGCTTAGGTCATCGTGATCCCAAGTGCTGGGATTGAGCCCCGCATCAGGCTCCTTGTTCAGCGGGGAGTCTGCTTCTCCTTCTGACTCTGCCCCTGGCTTGTGTTCTCTCTCTCTCTCAAATGAATAAATAAAATCTTAAAAAAAAACCAACCGCAACACCCAGCAATATCCCTTCTCCTGACTCCCTAACTCACGTACCTTGTCTTTTTTCCCTTCGTAGCACTTATGAATTGCTCACACATGATATACTTTACACATTAATTCACCTTCTTGCTTATCATCTTCCCATTAGAGTGTAAGCTCCGCAAGGGTAGGGTCATTTTTTCCCCCGTTTTGTTTGGTGATGTAGTCTGATCACTAGAACAGTCCCTGGAACACAGTAGGTACTCAGTAAATAGATTTTGAATGAATTCATTTTGGTGACAATAATATTTTATTTGTCCTCACCTGAGAAGAAAATAATTTGGCAAGATATATTATAAAACTAATGTCTTTCTATCAAACGGGAAGTGTATGATGTCATAGGGTATGTGTTTCACACTGGTTTGAATCTTAAAACGTAGTGAAAAAAAGGTGTCACCACATGGCCAATGAGAGCACCAGTGGGGGTGGACTCAGGATGGTCCCTTAGCACTCGGTCCTTTAGTCACACTTACATAATAATTATTACTAATAGTAACATCAGTCACATTAGTTTCACAAACCAACACCATCCATCACATTAAATTAATGCCCATTTGAATTGTGTTGTATCTTAGCTTCATTTAGATTTAATTAATAGACTTGCTTTGGTTTTATAATTCAATAGGAACTAATAAGTATAAGGAGTGTATAGCTGCTTTCATGTCTAGTTGTTATTGAAGTTAAAACACTTGCAAAATAATAATGTGAGTTAGTCCCATGGATCTGCAGAAGGTTTTCTTCCTCTAAAAAAGACCTACATAGCATTGAATTTTAGAAAAAGTTGGATCTAGAACATGAACTTTTTAGGGCTTCATGGATCAGAGTGACCGCAACCCTTCCTCTTGTCCAGATGTGCGGCAGGCTCGACGCACCGGTCCTTCGCTCTCCCAGGGGAGCCCAGCTCGTTACCACTCTTGGTGGTACCACTCTTGCAGCTCAGTGATTTCCATCATTAGCCCCTCAAATGCCATTAAATGCCCACCCTGTGCCAGGCAGCGATCCAGGTGCTGGCCACGCGAGCATGAAGATGATGGGGTTCTGCTTCTTTGAGCCATTCAACACCGTTGTCAGCACCGTCTAATTCCTGATGCGTAAACAGCGTTCTGTACATCAGGGAATGAGCCAACGCGCCTCTGCTCTCCCAGGCCAGAATGTCAGATGCTGGAACTCCCAGAGAGGAACTGAATTGTGCAAGGTCACGTGGCTAATAACGTCGGAAGCCAGAACTCAAGGTCCAATGTGTAACCCTTCACTCTTGAAATTCTAGCTTCTGCTTGCTCCCGGTCGTGTACACACAGCCACGCTTATGTGTTGGAGGAAAGTCACATTACAGATCAGGAGGATGAATGCTGGGCTCCTTTCCTTCTAACAGCATCACCTGACAGGTGGCGCCAAGCCTGCATTCTTGCCGCGGGATCTAATCTGCTGCGCCTCTCGGCCAGAAGCGCCCGTCTGCCGTCTGGACGGAGGGTGTCGTTCAGCACCTCAGCGCATCCCACCAGATCCGTTTCTTCCTGGCTTTGGCTCATGCCACCCCTTGCCCCCAGGAAAGCCCTGTGAGAGCCGGGGGACCGATTTCACTTGGACGGAGTGGTTTCAGCGTCTGCAACAGTAGCGAGCGACCCTTCCCCAGAGTCAGGTGAGGTCTTGTCCTATCTCCGCATCTCAGGCGGTTCACAATGTCTACATAGACTGCTTCTCCTTTGGTGTTTCTCGCCTATCGGCGCACCTGTTAAAAACAGCTAAAAATGGACACTTCACTCACATCTGCATTGGATGTGGTTTTTTTTTTTTTTTCTGAATAATGCTTTGCGTCCAGATAGCACTTTTCTCCCAGAGCTTTCTCAGACAAGTTATCTTCATCCTCATTTACTAGATGGGAAAATGGATGAGTAGGGAAGTGCTTTGTCTGACAATAATACACCGAGTCAGGGCGGAATTTCCCAGGAACCGTGGTGTAAGCAAAACCCATCCATCCCAAGTGCAAGTTCAGAAGAGAGCGCACCCGGCGTGGGGCTACCCATCATGAGGTGTGCAGGAACGACAAGAAATAACACTCAATGTCTGGCTGCCGTTGGCTGGCATGTGTTAGTTGCCCGATAAACGTTTGTATGTAACAGGTGGGCAAAACACTGTCACGTTCACTATCTCATGACCGCTCTGTGTGAAAGTGGAACAGGTCTTCTCAATTCATAGAGAAAACACGGAGGGGCCAGCAGAAAGGTTTCTATCTACAAAACCATGACACTTAGTATTTATCCCATTGCCCTATCAGTCGTGTTGTTGGGATAACAGTCTCCTCAGCAGTGAATGGTAATACTAATACTACTGTTTCGGGAGTTTTGATGAAAATTAGAGATGATCTCTGTACAGGATCCAGCATAATGCCTGGCTCAGAATAGAGGACTTTTTCATTTAAGAGCCCCTTATATTCAGCAGGGGAAATGAAGTGTGCGGAGTGATGCAGACGGAGCCCGTCGCACAGAACTCATAAATGGCATTGGTGGCCCGTAGCAGGGGCAGCTGAGGGCAACAGGAAGGCGGGGAGGGGAATGCCGTTACAGCCAGGCTTGGGCCAAATGGGGCATCCTCGGGCGTCCTCCCCTTTGGTGCTCCCTCCAACTGACATCTATCACTCTGCAACTCCTTCTATGGTAAACGGGCCCTTCTGTGGTCCACGCTGTTCCTGAGCTTTACATTAGCTCCCCACATCCCTCTTCACACGTCACTCGACCGTCAGCAAGTGACCCCTGGGCTTGGTCTGGTCACCCCCTAGGCTGACATCGCAGTGGGCTGATGAGGCTGGGGACCCTCAGGAACCATTCTAGCAGGAAGGGATCCCAGGGTCACTCAGCGTCCAGCAGGAGCTGCGTTCGTGTTGGGACTATAAAGATAGTGGAGATACCGTGGCTGGCCTTGAGGAGAAAGATGAGTAAATCAATATCCAAGTGTAACTTCTTACTGCAGATGATTGGGACTGACAAATCATTGTGAAAGAGATGATTTGGATTCACTCTCACGAGCTACTATGAATGAGTTCAGATTTTGTTCTGTTTTACAAGGGATATCTAACTTGATCCTGACAATAATCCTGGAATTATATTCCTCATTTAGAGTTGAGGACTCTGAGGCTTGGTGAGGCTGGGTAGCTTATCCAAGGTTGGACAGTTGGCTAGCAGCAAAACAGAGAGCTAGACCCCCAACCATCCCTTCTTCCTATTATGCTATTCCTGGAGAGACAGGTAGTTTCAGGCCCAAGAGCACAGCTTGAATGGAGGGACTTGTGATAGTTTTTTAAAAAAAGATGTATTTATTTATTTGAGAGAGAAAAAGAGAGAGAGAGGGAGGGGCAGGGAGAGAGAGGGAATCTCAAGCAGACTCCCTGCTGAGCGTGGAGCCCGGTGCGGGGCTTGACCTCACGACCCTGAGATCATGACCTGAGCTGAAACAAAGAATCAGCCACTTAACCGACTGAGCCCCTCGGGCACCCCTTGTAATAATCTTAGTAATGAACTTGGGAAGCTTTTTATGCATTCTCATCCATGCTTCTTTGCATTCCGCTACTCCTTCCTTAGCCAGCACACAGACCCTCTGCTCCCTGACCCTCTGCCATCAGAACTCCCAAGAGCACCGGCTCTGGAGTCACATAGCCTGGACACAAATCTCAGCTCACCACTTACTGAGGCAGCAGGTCACTTTACTCACCGTGTGCCTCAGTTTCCTCATCTGAGAAACAAAACAGGACTTTCCTCACAAGTTACTGTGGAGATGCAATGATTTCCTAATAGAAAACTCCTGGCACAATGTCTGACAAGTATTGCAATAATTATTATTATTACTATCTGCAGGGCTCCCACGCTCAGGCACACTCATGATCTCACTAGTCCCCGAGCACGTCTGCGCTGACCATCCCCAGGCCTTCTGCTCAGGGTTCCCTTCAACCAAACTGCCCTTCAGTCTGTCTCAGACTTTTATTTATTGTTATCACATGTCATGGTACCCTGCACACAGTAAGTCCTCAATAACTGTAGTTGAATTAAATATATGTTAATACTACTAAATATATGGTAAACGAGAGTTTATCCAAAACTCGATTAACCATGCAAAAATCAGAATTCCTTATAGTGTTAGCAGATTGACTGCAAGATGCTGAAATGTTTTCTGAATCAAAGAAAATTTAAATTATGCTCCATCTAGTGAGAACATGGTGTGTTATCTTATATTCTAACCCTTTGAACATTAGTAAGCAAATGACAAAATGTATGGCTTTTATCCCCCATCTTCTCTGCCAAAGAGGAAGCTAACTAGAATTAGTAGTGATAATATCACTTTGAGTTTGAACTTATAATTAACAATGATAACACTCGCATTTGAATTTGAGCTTTTCAAAACGGTCCCCCAGACATCAACTTTCATCCTTTCAAATTTCTCGGCAGCACGGGCTCAGATGACTTCAGGGCAGAGCTGAGCTGAGGAGGAAGGCAGCCGCTTGGGGCATCATCCACAGCAAGAACTAAAACACCAGAAAATTAAAACGGAAAGTTCAGGGTCCCACAGCCCTCCCAGAACCCTGGAAGGAGCCTGCCTGGGTCCCCTTCCACCAAAGAAGACAGCGCCCTCCAGTGGAAAGGATAAACATTCTTCTTGGCATTGACCTCTGTCTTGTGAAGTTTCTGATACGTGATCTAAGGTTTCACTAGACAACATTCCCCCTTTTTCAGGATAGCCTTGGGAGGCTGGAAGAGTACCAGTCCTTACCACCTCTGCTCCTGAGACAGCTCTGAGAAAATGCTGGTGCGCCTACAGGGTGGGGCCAGCACACCGCCTCCATCCTGCCTCTGGAAGTTGACTGAGGAGGGACACCACCATGTTGGGGAAGTAGCCTGGGCCATGGCACTCAACTCAGTCGGAAAGTCTCCAACAGTGCATCAGCCAGCCGATGTAATGCCCCTCCTCTTCAACTTTTAACTTCAAGAAGCAAGAGTCAGTCCGTGCCTCCTTAAAGTCACCTTCAGCACAAAAAAAAAGAATCTTAAATCTATTGGAACTGCCACAATCCAACAATCTTTGGCCACAAATGTGTTTCGTTAAAATATGTGTCTCTAGGGGCGCTTGGGTGGCTCAGGCAGTTGGGCTTCGACTCTCAGTTTTGGCTCAGGTTATGATGTCATGGGTGCTGAGCAGGGAGTCAACTTCACTCCTTTCCTTCTCCCTCTGCCTCTCCTCGGCACCCCCACCTACACATGTGTGCCTACTCTCTCTCAAATAAATAAACAAATCTTTAACAAATAAAATAAAATGTGTGTATACATCCTGCATACTTGTTACAGATCAAACACTCTGCTCACCTCTAGGGCGGGGGTGGGAGAGAGGAGATGCTTATATCCTGATGGAGAAGATGGGTGGGTACACACATCATCCACGAGAGAAATGCACAGAAAGAAATGGGAAATGTGGGATATGTATGTAACTGTTCAAACCCGATGTTCCAATTCGACACCAATGCGAAGGGGTGGGGAAGACTGCTTAGAAAGAAATCCTACCCTCTCCGCTGTCCAGGCTGAGAGTAGGTTCTGGGCAGGGAGGAGAAACTGGGGATTGCATGGAGCCATCATATGCTGGCTAGAGCCCAGGAAGCAGCAGGGCCTGGCCCAGGACCAGCCCCATCCTTTCTGACCTATGGAGGGGAGCTCTGTACTGGCACTGGGACCCACTGAAGGATGCATTTCATTTTTGTTTCAGGAGCAGTGTCCGTCTGATGGCTGGAAGAGAGAGGGGAAGCCAATACAGCGTTCTCTTTGTACTCACTCCTCCCTAGGAAGAGGACATTGGGAAGGAAATGCATTGCTGTAGTTGTTTCTCTTGGGAAATACCCCATAGGTGGGCCCTGCCTTAGCAGAGAACAAGGTCGCAGAAGCCACAGGTCTGAACTCCATCTCGTAGGACCTGGGCTTCCTAAGATAACTATTTTGCTCGTCCTATAAATGGTGTCCACTTCCTTCCCTC
This sequence comes from Ursus americanus, assembly GCF_024610735.1. Classification (NCBI taxonomy): domain Eukaryota; kingdom Metazoa; phylum Chordata; class Mammalia; order Carnivora; family Ursidae; genus Ursus; species Ursus americanus. The sequence continues at coordinate 50,002,846 of NC_142128.1, read as the reverse complement.
CTGCACCAGGATAAATGCCTGCCTGCTTCTCTGGGTGCCTCTCTCAGAAGTCATGACGACCAGAAAGCGGGCTTAGGGGAACAGGGGAAGAGGGGCACAGGAGAGAAAGGAATGTGTACAGCAGTGGACAGCCCCTGTGCTTTCTGAGTTGGAAGAATCTTTGGCAGCTTCCGCTTGATCAGAATTATCCCCGGGATTCTAGCCATAGCTAGAACTCGCTGTGCTGGAAGGATTTTAGGATGTTTGATGGAGTCACTGTGTTCCATGCACCATGATTTCCGCTTGGTGCAGGTCTGCTGCAAAAGCACCTAAGAAAACTGTACTGCTAAACACAGGGCATGACTGCAAGAGGCACTCAGCTGATATGCTGACACGCGCGAGCTCCACGGGCTGTAAAATGTGCCGCTCTTCGGCCACACTGCGTGGTTATTGTCCCAAGATCAATGTCGTGGGCAAGGGGAGTCATATTCCCACCAGCAATTCCGGGCAGCTTGCAGGTAGGGAAACTTGTAAGAGGCAAAGGAGGTTACGTGCAACCATTACAAAGTGCTAGTGACAGTCCTCCCAGGTGGTAACCATCACTTTCCAGCACTTACAAACCTTTTACCCTGTTTGGGGAAGTCTCGATGACTCCCAGGGCTGCAGCCCGGGAAAGTACTGAGAATGATTTCTTTTTTATTTGCCCATGGATTTTTTTTTTATTCAACCAGTAATTGTTGAGTCTCTTACGTATTAAGGAGCATTCTAGATACTGTGACCACAAAGAAAATAAGACCTGGTGTCTTAACTCGGGGCATCGCTGTATTAGTGGGGGGAGATGGAACATGGTGTAAATAATAACTCTAACAAATTGAGATGCTCACAGGTGTATGGAGCCCTCCCTGCTTTATCTCCATAGTCACAACAAGTCTGTGAGGTAGGCAGGAACATATTACTGTGTTGGAGTCCATCAGGCAAAGACCACTGGGAAGACACTTGCAGTGAGTAAAGTGGGTTACTATTTGCTACAGCAAGGAAAACTATGTACCCCGGGGGCCCCTGGGGTGTCTCCACAGAGAGGAGTCAGGAAAAAGGTCCTTTCTAAGGTCTTGGGAGCTCAAGTGACTCATAAGATGGGCTTGGCAGCAATCAACGAGAAAGTTGCTGGAACACTCTACCGTCTTGTACTGGGAACACACAGCTCTGTACAGGGTCACCATAAGATCAGTGTGTCTGTGGTCTGAACTTGGAACCCACGGGTCTGAAGAGATCGGTGTTAAAGGAGTTGAAGCTTGGTAGCTTGTGATGAACATCACGGTTCCGATTTGGAACATTCGTCTGTTTTGCCAAATCAGAGTGCAGTCCATTTTGACAAATCGTGGTTTCTTTTCCAATTCTCGGTACCCTCCCTCCACAGTCCAGCTGCCAGAGGGGAGCTTTTTCTCTCTATCAGGTGTTATGATCATTCTACCAGTGAAGATACTAAGAAGCAGAACTCAATGAAACTACATCATCAGAAATCTCTGCAGAGGCCCAGCCAGACCCAGCTCTCCTCACTTTCACTGGGGCACACAGATGACTTTGGCCCCAGCAATCGGTTCTTTTTTTTTTTTTTTAAAGATTTATTTATTTATTTATTTATTTGACAGAGACAGCCAGCGAGAGAGGGAACACAAGCAGGGGGAGTGGGAGAGGAAGAAGCAGGCTACTAGCAGAGGAGCCTGATGTGGGGCTCGATCCCGAAACGCCAGGATCACGCCCTGAGCCAAAGGCAGACGCTTAACGACTGCGCCACCCAGGCGCTCCCCAGCAATCGGTTCTAACCATAGCTTCTCTCTTGCTTTCTATTTGCATGGCTTTCCCTCTTGTCTGCCCTACTGCATGAGGGGCGACCCGCCTTACGTGTAGCATAGCAAAGGAGAACGAACAGTCCAGCTTCAAAATCTGGGTCCATCTTTCTTGGATGAGTGGACTGAGGCAGGCTACCAACCTCTCTGTACCAGGGTATTTCCTCGACTTTATAATGGAAATAATATTAGTATCTCCCTTGTAGGGTTATGTGAGGATTTTTCTTAAAGATTTTATTTATTTATTTGAATGAGAGAGAGCGAGAGAGATCATGAGCAGGGGCGAAGGGCAGAGGGAGAAGCAGGCTCCCCATTGAGGAGGGAGCCCCATGGCAGAGGCTCCGTCCCAGGACCCGGGGATCATGACACTACCTGAAGAAGGCAGACACTTACCTGACTGAGCCACCCAGGTGCCCCTGTTGTGAGGATTAAATGAGATAATATACCCAGTGCTTAGAGGAGTGCCAGACGGATAGAAAGTCCCTGACTGAAAAATTATGATTGTTTTCTCTTTGTCCACTCAACCCCCAGTCCGGTGCCTTGCAAACTGACGGCTGGGGTAGACAGCAGCCCTCCTCAACTTTGTACTTGAGATCTGGAGATCTTGTTAAAATGCGGATTCTCATTCTGCCGGTTGGAGGTGGGACCTGAGATTCTGCGTTTCTCAGGAGTTCCTGGGACCCCACTTTGAACCGGAAGTGGTTCTCAGCATCCGCACTTCCTGAAATGTTGAAATGTGAATGCTTGGCCTACCTTTCCCAGATGTCTGTGTCAAGCATTCTAGGTTTGAATAAGATTTGTTGGTGATTCTGATGCTCGCCAATGTCTCGGAGCCGCTGGTGTGGAGGGGAGTAACTGGCTGTAGTCAGAAGTCTTGGGCCGTGTTCTGGACTTGCCTTTGATTGGTCTGTGGCCTTGGGCAAGCCTAATAGCCTCTCACAGAAGCCATTCATTCTCCTAAACCCAGAACGTGACTGTGAATGACCGGAGGTTGAAACAGGGCTCCCGAGTATACTCCTTCTCCACTGCTTCTGTAAAATGGGACAAAGTACATCACCTTGCTCCCCAGGCTGTTGTAAGGTCCTGATCAGATAGTGTAAAAACCTTTGAAAACTATCAGATAATACATAATTATGAAGTGCTCAAAATACACGACTATCTAATGATTAAATGCAGACGTGAAGTACCATGGGTGTAACTAACATACCTTTGGAAAGCCCAGAAAGTTTCTCTGCAAAGAGCCATTTGTAACTAGCAATGAATACAGATTTCCTTCCTGGCTGTAGACTTTTTCCTTCCGGAGTGGATGTCTGATCATGATTGCTTCCTGAAGATGTAGGCTATTTTATTTTGGCACTATTAATAGAGCGATGAGGAAAACAACTGTGCAGGTAAAATACCCCATTCATTCCCGGGTGCAAGTACCTTGTATTTTTCATATTTCCCCACCTTTTAAACTCTGTTACATGGCTGGGAATTTGCTGAGACACCCAAAGTTGACAGAGGCCGCCATTCTTACCTTAATATCTGGCCCTTCCGACACACTGGGTATTTATGTGTGAAGCTTTTTATCTGGTTCTATCAACACACTCACCAGCTGGGACTGTCTATAATGAGGCGAACCTACTCGTGAATATGACTCAGTCACTCCCACCTCAATCAGGAAATATTAATTGAGAAGGCTAAGGGGAGTTTTATTTTTTGTTTGTATGCTCAGCAAATCCCCCCCGAAATTTAATAACTATTACTAAATGCCTCTTTTTAAAAAAATATTTTATTTATTTATCTGAGAGAAAGAGAGAGCGAGTGAGAGAGCACAAGCAGGGGGAGCAGCAGAGGGAGAGGGGGAAGCAGACTCCCCGCTGAGCAGGGAGCTGGATGCGGAGCTCCACCCCAGGACCCTGGGATCCTGACCTGAGCCGAAGGCAGACGCTTCACCGCATGAGACACCCAGGCGCCCCTTACTGAATGCCTCTTAAGTCCAAGACACAATACTTTCTGTACGCCTTCCCCTGGCCACAAACCCACCTGTGCAAACCCAAAGTATGTGTCTCCCGGCCAAACCACACGTCTCGTATTAGACTAATTTTCAAATATAGCCATCCCACGTAACCTTAACTAACCAACCCAAAACAAAGAATCCCAGCAGAGGCAGAATATCGTGGTGTAAACGAGCTTGAATCCATCAACAGGAGACCCGCTACTAACCAGCTCCATGAATTTCCCCCTGAGAGGGCCATTTGACCACAAAGCCTCATTTCCATTTTCTGCCAAGTGTGAATGTTGAGAGGGTCTTATAATGTCTCCTCCATTTCTCACATTCTGTGGGGTGCTCCTTTAGACGCCCCGGGGGGATGTGGCTATGCACGCTCCTATGGCACTTTCCCACGTACCCGTTACCCTGACTCCTCCTCCTATCACCTGCACCGCGTGCAAACGTCTTGAAGGCAGCTGCTATAGCCATGCTGCTTTTGAAATACCCTCCACGGGACACAGCCTCAGGGAGCTCTCCCTTTCTAAAGCTGGCACCTGGCAAACTGTCTCTTTCCATTTCTAACAAGAAATGGAAACCCAAGAAACCAACATTCGCTCCTGCTAAGCATCTGTGTTGCCTTATGGCTGATCTCACTAGTCTGACGGCTCTGTGGTATAGACCCCTCGTGAGCTGAGAAAGACTCTGAGAAGTGTCCTGCCACCATTTTCAGAGAAAAGCTACCATCCCACAGACTGTCCTCAAGTAAAGAAAACAGGAGAGGAAGCAGCGCTGAGCCCCATCTCTTCAGTGACAGAGCTGGTTGTTGGTGACAGCACTCACGTCAACATTAGCGCCCGTATGTGCAATCACAGCATGTATGTCTGTCACAGAAAGTCCCATGTAGCCTCCTTCCCCTTAGGAGGAAACCAAAGCCCTGAGACAGGAGGAGATATGTCCAAGGTCATCCATCTACTTAGGGACATGGTATTTAAGATCTACCCTTTCCCAGTACTCCAAGAGTTTGCATTCCAAGTACAGAGAGAAAATGTGGCAGTACCAGACATTGGTGGCCAAGACAGCTGTTCGGAGAGCTTTCCTCCAAGATATCTCTGTCAGGAAGCGAATGCATCATGTTACAAGGTTGAGAGTATAGAAACATTAGCAGACACAGACAGTGAACTTGGATGGGGACAAGTGCCGTGGAGAACACCCAGGGAAAACTGCCCAAATAGAATACGCTGCAGAAATATTACACACAATAGAATATTCTGACTTGTTATGTACATACCCGGCAGAGAAATATTATAGTCTTAGGGGTCCAGAAACGGAACATGAGTCAGCAGCACGATGATATTGTTTAATAAAGCAAGAATGGAATTCGGAAGCAAACAGAGGCATAGAACATTATACTCAGCACATTTGAGTGTTCTTGCTCTTTTTTATTATTCTCTAATTGTATCTTGTGTCTAAGTCTTGTCTCCCCAATGAGATTAAAGGCTCCCGAAGGACAGAGGCTAGTTTTGATTTTTCTCTTGTATCTTTTTACCACGCGCACGAGAATATATGGAAAGAGTGGTGGGGGAGGGAGGGAGAGAGTTTGAAATCTTAAGAGAGAGCCGGTGATGTTCTGAGATTCTATAATTCCAGAAGGAATTTGCTCATAAGACACAGACATGGAAAAATGGGGTGTAAAACCAATATTAAAAGTTTGTTTAACATAAGCTTGCATAAGAGTTGAGAGAAGAGACAGTGACAGTAGCAGCTGTCCTTCCCTTAGTTCCTGTTCAGCTACATTGAACACCCATGATCTGTAATCCTCCCAGTGACCCTATAGGCACGTTTTAGTAGCCCCATCTCACAGCTAAGAAAACTAAGACTCAGGAAACGTACCCCTGCTCATGATCATAAAACCACTAAGGGACTGAGTTAGAATTAGAACCCAGGGCTGCCCGGCTCTGAATTCCAAGGCCTTCCCATAGGCCGGTATGTCATCTAGAGAATGGAAAACATGTGTGTCCTCTCTCTGCTGGGACCGAGAAACAGCCCTCACACAGCAAGACGACGTCCCGCCATGTGGGGATGACACCTTGCCAGCCAGGAGAGTGTCCTGGAGAGGGTCAGCAGCTCGGCCTCACAGCTGTGGAGGTTGTGATGTGAGCATGTGGGATCTGGTGCAGAAAAAGCCACAGTGGCTGGGACTCGGCCACCTCTACCTGACGTGCAAGAGTCAGAAGAAGGTGCCCTGGAGAGGTCTAGCTCCGTGTCTGTTGGGGTCCCTTCTGCGTCCTTTCGCTGACTCATCCTGCTGCTCTCTGTGATGGACCTCAGTCACTGCCCTTCTTGTTGTAATGAAATAAGAGACCTTACAGCAAGCGCCCCCTCTGTAAGTTGCAGAGAGAAACAAGTAAGGAAAGATGCCTGTCACAGCAAAAACAGTGGAAAGAAAAAGAACAAAATGCGAAGTATTGGACTTGTTGTTTTCTTGTTCCTTCCCCTATAATCCTCTGAATTTTCCAGGTTTTCAAAAATAAAAATGCTCCTTTCATAACTAGATGAAATATGACACACATTTAAAATAAAGATGGAAAAATAATACACAAATGTAGAAATAAAGAAAATACCCACGAGAGGTTTCTAGGAAAACACGGACAATGGTTATTTCTTTTCAATTACCACCTGTTCTAGTGCTCCCCACTGGTGAGTGATCCTCCTAATTTGATTCTGGCCTTGTGATTGGAAACATCTTTCTCCCATGCCATAAATTAAAGCCAACAAGCAAACATAAAGAAAAACATTTTTTACAGATTTATTATATTATTTATTTTAGAGAGAGAAAAAGAGATCTAGGGGGAAGGGGAGGGGGAGAGGGAAAATCTCAAGCAGACTCCCCGCTGATGTGCAGCCCAATGAGGGGCTCCATCTCATGACCCTGAGATCATGACCTGAGCTGAAACCAAGAGCTGATGCTTAACTGACTGCACCACCCAGACGCCCCAAGAAAAAAATTTGTTTTTAAGTGTCAACAAAGTGCATGAGAGGTAAGGTTGACTAACATAGCAGTAGCCTTTGGAATCCAGAAACAGGCAGTATGCCAAGTGGTGATCAGAGAGACAGCGAGTCAGGCAAAGGTGCTTCCTCCCCCCGGGATGTGAGCCGGGCTGGCTAGGACATCAGAACACCCAGGAGAGCAGTCTCGGATTCCATTTTTCGGTGATGCTGGCAAGTCCGGGGCAGAAGAGTCGCACCTCTACACTGTTAACACAAAGCAGAGAACAACGCTCCAGGCAACAAGAGAGGCAGTGACCGCCAAACAGCAGAGTCTAGACTCCCCTCCTTTCCCCATTTCTCAGTTATGCGAATCTGGTCTGGGAAGGATCTTTTTGGGTGCAACCAATTTGGCCTTCAACCCCAAATTCCTGGAAGATGTTCTAGGGAAATTTAGCAGATGCTCCTTACAACCAAGAGATCTGAGGGAAGGGTGAAGAGGCAGCTCTGATTGGTTCTCTGAGATGGAAGGGTCACAGGCCATGAAATCATGGACAAGTGTCACTGAACAGAATCTTAGCGTGGAGCCTAAAAAGGGCAGATTCTGATGCTGTGGGTCTGCGATGGGACAGAGATTCTGCCTCCAGAAGAGGTTGATGATGCTGGTCTGAGGCCTACAGTTTGAGCAGCAAGGTACCGGAGATCATCTGGTTCTCAGATGGTACATTTCTTCTTGAGTGTCCATCTTCGATGAAGACGGATTGACTGTGGAGGTAGAGCCGGTTTTGAGATCGTGAAGAATGTGAAGCAGCCTTCAAGACCCAGAGACAAAGTTCAGTAATCAGTTAGCCATGCCCGGTATGAATGACAAAGGGCCAGTTTCATGATCCTTGAGCTATTTCTGTTCCTCATTCCCAGAAAAGTTGACACAGACATTTTCCTGCAATAAATATGCTTCACCCAGATATTTTCTGGAAGGCTAGCTAGAGGTGGCTGTGGTGTTATGAAGAAAGAACATATCTTGGAGTCAGAAGTCCTGGATATGGCTCCCAGTTTATCTTTCTGAGTCTCTCTGGGCCTCAGTTTCTTCTTCTGTAAAGTTAGGATAATAAATCCTCACCAGAAGGGTGTTAGGTAGATTCCATTTAATTAGAGACTGGGTAAACTCCATGGAACTACACAAATAAAACTTGCTATTTTATGTGTTTTTGACAGTCTAGCCCGAGAGACGGAGCACGGACAGGCAAAAGGCCTTAATGATGTTGTTACCTTAAAAGACTATGGGGTGAACTAGGTCTTTGATTGTTAAAGAGATTCCAATAGCCAGTTGAGGAGTTGGGTGGAAATGATCTGTGCAAACTTGCAAGAAGCTCATATGGAGCTCGGACGTGAAAGAAAGGAGGGACGCCGAGGGGTAGGAGGGAATCACGAATTGCTTATGGGGTCTAAGTCACTCTTTTTCTCAGCTCTAAAATGGAGATTAAAATAAAACCTCACAGAGCTCTTGAGGATTAGATGAGATGATGTATTTACAAGCATAACTCAGCGTCTTACGCACAGTAAGTCCTCACTGCTTGATTTTTTTTCTAACCCTTACTGTTTTTTTTTTTTAAATTATTTAAACAGGTAATATAAACTCGTGATTCTAAAACCAAACCAATGTAATAAAGCGTATATGGGCAAGTATTGCTCTCACCTCTCTTCCCTTCCAGCAGATCTCGCTTTCTCCGTAGGTGGCTATTCTTAGCAACTTACGTATCTGTTCAGTGTTCCGTTATGCAGATACAAGCCAGTACAAATATCTATTCTGATTGCCCCCTTTCCTACCCAAAATGCAACGTAGGATATACACTATTCCACACTGGAGTTTTTCATTTTCTTCTTTTTCATAGACAGAGAACCTTTTCTGGTGTTTTTAGAGCTGAATAGTAGTTTACCATGTGGGCTTACATAGTTCATTGATCCAGTGTCCCAGTTATGGGAACGTGGAGGTCTTCTTACAAACACGCTGCAACAAATCTCTTCTGAATACCCATCATTTTGCCTGTATGTACTTAAATGTATAGGTTCAATTCCCAGAAGGGGAGTAAATGCACTTGTAATTTTGATAAAACTACATTACATTCCCATCCGTCTTGCCAACAGAGTGCGCGGTCATCATCTGAATGTTGATACCGCATTTACCACTTACTCCACAAAATCTTTTGTTGATCAGATCTATTTCTGAGCTTTCTGGTTTGTGTTATGGTCTCTGTTTGTCTATTCAGGTATCATGATCGCTCTGTTTTTATTACTGAGATTGTACAACATACATTATTATCCACAGGAGCTGATTCCTCTTCATCACTCTTTGTTTTCAGATTTTTTCTGACTATCCTTGCTTGTTTATTTTTCCATACTAACTTGAGAATCAACTTGTCCCACTCTGGGGAAGGAGAAGGGGGAGGTCTTTGTTATTTCTCTCTCTTTCTTTTTTTTTTTGAATTAAATCAAATTAAATTTATAAATGGAGGAGAACTGACTTCTTTAGGATGCTCGGTCTTCCCATGCAAGAGCAGAGTGCGTCTTTCCATTTGCTGAGTTCTACTTTTGTGTCGTGACATTACTGAGCACGTTGCACACTGAGTAACTGACAAGCTAAAAGGCAAGAGGACGTGGGGCGCCTGGGTGGCACAGCGGTTAAGTGTCTGCCTTCGGCTCAGGGCGTGATCCCGGCGTTCCGGGATCGAGCCCCACATCAGGCTCCTCCACTAGGAGCCTGCTTCTTCCTCTCCCACCCCCCCTGCTTGTGTTCCCTTTCTCGCTGGCTGTCTCTCTGTCACATAAATAAATAAAATCTTAAAAAAAATAAAATAAAAAATAAAATAAAAGGCAAGAGGACAAAGGCTAACAAGTTATGATGGCAAAAAGCAAACATATTAACCTGTCCAAAAGCAAAGGAGCCAAAACTCTGAATACTGGGCAAAGTGGTGCGAGGCAGGATTAAGTCAGGAAGGAAAAAGTGGGAGGAAAAATCACTTTATTCATTATTAGTGCTTTCTATTGGTTGTCTCATCAAATTCTCATTTCACAGATCATAACAATGTAATGATGAGACCTCTCCCCTGGGATTATTTTATCCAAGAGAGAACACACGCAGCGTACCTGGCGTACCTGGCGTGGTGTGAGCCGCAGAGGAAGGACTCCACACATGCTGGAGATTTTAACGCTGCTGGCGATGGGGGAGGGGGAGGACCAGTCGCAGCTGCCCAGGAAACAATGTGCCCGAGTTCTTACACACCCGTAATTCAAACACAGGTCAGCCAGTTTCTGAAGCCTGTGTTCTTTTCACTGTACCATTCTGCCTCTAGGGGAGTTAATTTAATTCAGTTCAATAAGTATTTATTAAGTATCTGCTAAAAACAACTTGAATATTATGTTCCATTCCAGAGGTCACACTGGTGAAGGCTCATTCATTTAAAGATAATAGAAGCAAGTTCAACCTCTCTTACGTAGAAAATGTCTAAAGGAAGTATTTATAAGCTAATATAAGCAGTTATGGAAAGGGCTAGAATCAGATTGGCCTCAAGAATGGCCAGCTTCATAGGTTTGGAAGCTGTGAGGTTGAGCTCCTCCTTCTCTCTCTCTCCCTGTGTGTCTCTCTCTCTTCCCTCTTGCTCTGGTTTGGTTCCCTGGCCTGTCCCTTCTCTGTCTCTGCTTCTCGGTGCTTTCTGCTTTCAGACCGGCTGTCCCGGGGGGGCGGGCTCACATCCCTGCTTCAGGCTTACATCCTCACATCAAACTCTTTGGTCCGGCTCCAGTCAGAGAACGTCCCAGGAACGCTGGATTGCCCAGGCTTGGGCCCCCTTCTCAGGGCTCTGGCCAGAGGGCTAGCATGGGGATTGGCCGCCCCCAACTGAATCATATGGCTGGAGAGGAGGAAGGGGGGCTGTCTACTTGAGGACCTCTTGGGAGGCTCTTCCCAAGAATATGGGAGCTTTGGGCAGACAGCACAGCAAATGACAATGACAAAAGTAAATTATACTGCAGCCACCTGGCTGGGCTATCATGCAGCCCTTTCAAAGCACGTTTAGTTGGAATGCGATGTAATACTGTAGGAAATGTTTATGCCGAGAGAATCGATGAAGAAAAGCAGAAAAGCCAGCTGGATGAACACAGCTCTGCGAGAGCCAGAAACAAGAACCCGCCCGTAAAGACGAAATAAAGAACTAAGGCACCGAAAGTGAACACGGCTCGTCTCTGCGTGGTGTGACCGTTAGTGATTTTTCTCCCACCTACTTTCTTTGTTTTATTGTGGTTTCTGTTGTGGTAGCAGTTTACATTTGGCCCTAAAACGTTTCTTTCTTGTTAAATTGTTTATTTCATGTTTATCAAAGTAGTGTCCCTTACCGCCCACCTGTGCCCACCAACTACCCTGAGTGCCCTGTGCAGACACATCACAGGAACTCTCATACTGTTTCTTCTAAATAACATTTTAATTAATTTACTTATAATTCTATGTCTGGTTTACACAGTTTGGACAGCATCTGTTTCTTCATTTCCTTTCCTAGTATTTGAAGATTTAACTCTTTAAAGTCATCCAAACATACTAATGAGCACGTCCTTTCCCCCATTGCCCTTAAATAATTACATGGAAATGCTTATCTAAGGAAGTAGAGGGAGATATTAGTCTGATGATGTCAAGGCAGTTTACTGGCAGACCAAGCATCGCTCCTCTTTCTTGCTTTACTCACTTCCTTTGCTATAAAACACCTTCGAGTAGATCCTTAAAGCATGTGTAGGGGTAAATATGTAGTCTTTATAGATCTAAAAATGTCTTTTACCCTCATCCTTGATGAATAGTTTGACTAGATATAGAATTTTCGATCGAAAGCTGCTGAAGGGAGTCACCCAGTGACGTCCAGAATCCAGCATTCCTACTGAGAATTCCAGTGCTATCCTTGACTTTGGGACCCACAGTTTTCCTCTCTTTAGAAGACTCTCTTTATCTCTAATGCTCTAAAATTTCAAAATCATATGTCCTCTCCCCCCATGTATTATGTTGGCACTTAATGAGCCCCTTCAAACTGGAGACACCTGCCCTTCAATTCTGAGAAATTTCTGTATTTGTCAGATAATTTCCTTCCATTTTTTCTCTGCCCTCTCCTCTGGAAATCTTATGAGAATAGGAAACATTTTGGGCCAATCTTATCAGTTTACTCATTCTTTCCTGCTGTTGCCCATTTCTTTCATGTTTTATAATATAATCTGGAAGATTTCCAAGGGCCTTTCCACTCCTTAAATTGTTTTTATTACAATATTTTTAACTTCTAGAAGCTCTAACTGCTTTTCTGTTCTTTTATCATAGCATTCTGTATTTGGCTTGTGATTACAGTATCTTATCTTTATGAAAATATTCTGTGGTTTTGTTTGTTGAAATCTGTTCCCTGGAGAACTATGTATTTTCTCCAGGAGGGTTCTTTTTTTCTCGTTTGTTTCTTTGCTGTTTCCTGCCCCCTCCTTTACGTTTAAAGCTTTCCTCAAATATCGATGATCTTTTACTCTTTGTTCATATTTAATTTGGGGTAGAGGTGATTGTCAACTGTTGAGCTTCTGAATAAGGTGACCAAGGGGTGAGATAGGCTTTTCACTGGGGGACTCTCAAACGTCAGTGTATAGAAGTTTTTTCTCCCGGGAAGAATTCTTCAATTTCCTGCCTAGGGACAGTGAGCAGAAGATAAGGAGGCAGGGTTCAGCACGTTCTGGGGAGGAAGAGGAAGTGGTCCTGAGGATCCCATGGTTCAGTACGAGACTCACTCTTTCCCTTTTTAGCCTCCACCTGTCCCCTTAGGATCTCCCCCTGTCTGGGGGAGGGGTAGATGGCAAGGAGACATGTAGTCACCTGGCTGGACATGGTGGGAAGGGAATTTGGGCGGAGGTCTGACCTGTTTGCAAAACAGGTCACAGCCATTTGTCTCCTCTTAGGCACCCCAAAAGCTTAGCCTTTACTGTGTTCAGTCTTTCTGGGGTATCTGTTGGGTGAGTGGGTCTCCTTTTCCCCAGATCGCTCTACATGCTAGAGGATAACTTCTCCACTCTGCTTGGGTGATGAGTTCTCCTCCATTTGCTCTCCATGTATGAAACTCGTTGATTTCTGCTCTTTTTATCCTTCCAGGTTAATTCCTTTAAAAAATCACTTCACAATCACTTTGGTGGACTTTCTGCAGAGGATAAAACAAATTCAGTCCATTTACCTGATTAATGTGAAGTATCACTTTCTTTGTTTTAAAATGAGAATATACTGTGTTTATACTGGAGAAAATACACTTCAGTTATTTTAAGTGGATAATTTAAAATCAAGAAGGGGAAAGAAAGTCCAAAAACTAGATAGAAAATGGACAAAAGAATTGACATGAGGTTCACATTTAATGTTTACAAATGATCCTTAAACATGAAAAGATGCCCAATTTTACTCATTACAGGAGAACTGCAATTAAAACTACATCTAGATACCATTTTCCCACCATCTTCTCACCAAAAACATCTCACCAACGTATAAGAGAATAACAACTGTTGGCAAGGAGATGGATTAACTGGAACCCTCATATATCGCTAGTAGGAATGTACAATTTATAAAATCTTATAAAATGCTTTGGCGGTCTCTTAAAAAATGTTAAATATAAATGTACCACAAGACCCCAGTAATTCTACTCATAGGAATCTACCCAAGGAAATAGAAATATGTCTGTACAACAACTTATATGTGAGTGCTCATAGCAGCATTATTCATAATAGCCCAGAAGAGGGAACAAACCAAATGTCCATCAACTGGTGAACGGACAAACCAGATGCGATATGCCCGTGCACAGCAATACTCTTTGACAATAAAAAGGAATGAAGTACTGGGGCGCTGGGTGGCTCAGTCAGTTAAGCATCTGCCTTCGGCTCAGGTTATGATCCCAGGGTCCTGGGATCCAGCCCTGCATCGGGCTCCCTGATCAGCTGGGAGCCTGCTTCTCCCTCTGCTCCTCCCCCCTGCCCCGCCCCCCTCATGCTCTCTCTAATAAATAAATAAAATCTTAAAAAAAAAAAAAGGAACAAAGTACTGATAAATGCTACAATGTGGATGGACCTCAAAAACGTTATGCCAAGTGAAAGAATCCAGACACAATAAGCCACGTCCTATATGATTCCATTTATGTGAAATTTCCAAAAAAGGTCAAGTGTATACAGATAAAAGGTAGATTACTCCTTGGCTGTGGCCGGGAGTAGGAATGGAAAGTGAATACAGGCAGCAGTTACTTTTCAGGGTGATGGAAATGTTGTAAAACGAGATTGTGGCAAGAGTTGCACAACACGGAACATTAACTTAAAATCATTGACTCGTGCATATAAAACAGGTGAATTCTATGGTATGTAAATTAGATGTCAATAAAGCATGAAAGGAAGGAAGGCAGGGAGGGAGGGAGGGAGGGAGGATAAAAGCCCTCGGTGTGAGCACAGTAGAAAGCCAAGAATCCAACCACAAAAGTCATTGCAGATCTAAAGTTTCTGGCTTGAGAAGAAAGAAAGAACTAAACAGAAAGAAAAAAAAGTGTTAAATATGCAAACTCCAAGTTGGTTTCAGAGAGGAGAGTGGCTTGGGTTTTTCTTGCTTTGGTCCCCAGGAAATGGATTTATTTAAAATAAAATATAATACAAAATCATGTTTGGCTAAATTATAGCAACACAGTGGAACATGCATAATTCGGATTAAAGCAGCCCCAGTGTGAGTCAGATGACAAACCCTGGGAATTATTATGCTGGCAAATAAAAGAGATGAATGGTAAAAGAAGTGTCCTTTTCATTCATTTTGAAATAGATCACACACTAACTCCCAGGGAACTAAATGAAATTTTAGAGCTGATTATTGCAATCCACCTGTGTTGAAGGTACCGTGTAATCAGAGCTGATTTGACTTTGCCCCCTCTTTGGGGGAGAGGTGTTGAGAAAACTGATAAGCCCACTTTGCCTTGAAATATTATAACTGAAAAAAAAATGCAGGAAGTTATTTAGCAATCTAAAGGACAGAAAATCTTCTTGAAAGCTTAGACTCTGCTGAGAATCTGATAGACTGATGCTTATCGCGGCACAACCAGAGGAAATCACCCTGCTGGCCAGTTCCCACCACTTTCACAGGTAGCCCACAGCATGACAGAGTCTCTCCAAGACCCTCTTAGGAAGGATGTCACCATCCAATTTTTCCTGTTCCGTTAAAATCAGAACATTTTCTTTAGCTTCTCAGATGCACTGAATGGCATCAGTAGTTAAGACCAGGACGTCTGGTGTATGATGACTGGATTCTCCGCAGCTGTAGTCCTTACCAGCTGCATGACCTCGGGGCAGCTACTGCCCTTCCAGTCTTTTCATCTATAACACGGGGATGGCAACAGTCGCTCCTCCTCATCGGGGTGGTCATCGAGGTTCAGTGAGATAATACAGGCAAAGCGTGTGGACAAGGCTAGACCTGGCGCCTAGTAGGGATTCAGAAATAGACAGAGGCTGGGATTTCTCCCAGAAGAAAAACAGTAAGGGGTGGCTAATAGTTATCACTCCCTACTGCGTGACAGACATTGTATGCTAGGCACACAGTGGCCATTTAATCGTCTTGACAAGTCACGGAGGTGTTTCGGTCCCCATCTTCAGAGGAGAAAACTGAGGCTCAAGGGAGTTAAGCGATTCGCTGGAGCTCACCAAGTAAGTACGATTCAGGGATTTGACGCCAGGGCTCTTTTAGACCAAGTGCTAGCCTAGCTCTTAAAAATAGAATTAAAAATCTAGTCATCAGCCCCTCTACGAGCAGCCCCACCTGACCTCGCAGAACTCTAGTATGAGAATTTAATCCAATAATGTAAGATATTTTGTGCGGGCCCTTTGATGAATACAGCAGCGGAGAATACAATGATGAGCGGACGTGGACCCATGACCTCAATTCCGAGTATCTGAGGGCGTTGCAGGAAAGAGGCGTGTAAACACATCATGTGTGGATGAGGCAGAACAGAAAAATGTGCTAAAGAGAAGCACAAGAAAGGGCCGTGGGAGCACAGAGGAGGAAGCAATTAATTCTGGCAGAGCGATAAGGGGGGACCTTGGGGAGAAGCTGCGAATGAGCTGTGCCTGGAAACCGGCATGGATTTTTGGTCGTGGAGGAAGTAACAGGCATTCGGGGCCTAACAAAGGTGAGGAGCGAACGTCCTGCGTGTTTGGGGATCACGCAGGTGGTGGGTGAAGGAGACTGCAGGCTACACGGACGAATGTACGAGAAAACGAGGCCGGAAAGCTGGTGGGGCTTAGGGTAGCTCACAGGGCCCCTGAATGCCTGTTGAAAAGATTGAGTTTTATTAAGAGGTCAACAGGGAGCCCCTGAAAGTTTTATGAAGACAACGCTAGCAGCTGCCTGGAGGATGGCAGGTAAGGCAGATGGAGGAGGCCGGAGAGATGCCAGCGGAGGAGAGGCTGCAAGACAACGGTGCCCATGCGCTTCCCTGCAGCGCTGTTCCCAACAGTCCCCAGCGCGAACCTCTGTGCGCATCGCAGACTAAACCTTCTTTTCTGGGCTTCCTCGACAGAAGACGCTGGGGAGGGAGTGGGAGATGAGGGCTGGTGCCTCCCGCCTGTCTAATTGCCTTCAGGGCAGGGACTGCCTCGCTGTTTTGCAGAACGTGGTTACTCCACAGAGGACGCCAGGTGGGGGCAGCTCTGCGACTCCTGCCCTTTCAACCCGAGCCGCAGCCCACAGTCGAATGTGAGGACAGGGGCACCACTGTGTCCTCAACCTAACACCGTGTCTGGGCACACAAGGGGTACCCAGTATTTGTTAAACGAGTGAATGGATGGGTGGAATTACTTTTGAGATTTTATTTGGAAACAAAGACTTGGTGGAAAGAGGAAGAAGGTGAAGGAGAGGAGAAAGGAGGTTTGAAGTGCTTCCTCCAAATGAAAATATTTGCCAACTTTCCAGGGATCCCCTGATAGTTTTTAGTGAACTGGGAGGAAGGCCTTTGTTGTATAGGATCTAAATATTTTATTCCGGAGCATAAGCCCTTTTTTCTCTCCCCCACTCTTGGTAGAGAGGAAGGAGAAATCATCACAATAACCCTTTGCTTGGTGGAGGTGATTTATAAACTCGCTTCTTGTCATTGTTATGGCTGTTGTCTTTATCAAACTGCTCGGCAGAGCGTGATTGTATTCCACGAGCATGATCATTTCCTCCAGGAAAAGATGCAAGGAGGGTGGTGGGGTGGGAGGTTCCCAGGAGGCCAACCCAATGAAGAAATCAAGACAGCAGGGTGTATTGCAAAGAGCGCTGCCTGAGAAGCTGGTTCGACCTGCTGTCCAGATCAATCCACTTCGCCTATCTGACCTTGACTAATTTACTTAACTTTTCTAAACATCTGTTTCCTCTACTATTAAGTGAGGATATTAAATAATGCCTACTTTGTTTGATTGTCTTGGAGAATGAAGCTAAGCTATGCCCAGCACATAGAGGTGCTAAATAAACGGTAACCGTTATTCTAATGAGCGATGACGCAATACACAGAATGGTCTTATCTTCTCCCATCAAAATTAATTTAAAATTTTCTTGAAAAATAACAAGTGATTTAAAATGGGGACAAATGTCCTACACACACACACAATTCATAAACTCAACATCTAGAAGAAATCTCGGTTGTCTTAGAACACTTAAGAATCATTATTTGGGGGGCGCCTGGGTGGCACAGCGGTTAAAGCGTCTGCCTTCGGCTCAGGGCGTGATCCCGGCGTTGTGGGATCGAGCCCCACATCAGGCTCCTCCGCTAAGAGCCTGCTTCTTCCTCTCCCACTCCCCCTGCTTGTGTTCCCTCTCTCGCTGGCTGTCTCTATCTCTGTCGAATAAATAAAATCTTTAAAAAAAAAAAAGAATCATTATTTGGCAGTGCCCAAGGAAACCTAGAATGTAGGGATTGAAAATGAAGATGGAAATCCTGCAGCAGGTGGGTTCCTAATTTTAGCCTCTGGAGATATATTACCATAACAGCCTCAGTACCCAAACTCGAAAGGAGGGCTGAGGAATGTTGAAGTCATGGCATCGTTCATTCCCTCATTCATTCGAGTACTTACCCAGTGCCAGCCTGATGAACTGCTGCCCCTGAAAAGTGACAGGCCCCCCAGGAAGAAGAGAGCCCAGCTACCATGGGCACCTCTGACTAGTTCAAACAAAGGAGAAATTGTGGACAATGAGGAAGCATCTAAAGCAGCAACAATCTAGGTAAAATTGTTAAACTCTGGCAGTCAGGACCCTTTTCTCTTCCTGCTCTTTTTGTGGCATTCTGTGGTAGATCGAATACGTGGCCCCGTTCTCTACCCCTCCGTGCCTCCACGGCCCCTGTCAGCGTCCTCTCAAGCAGACACAAGCGTGGCAGAAACTTGAGAAGCACTTGGAAGCAAAGGCTTCCCATCTCAAGATAGGAGAAGAACTGCTCAGACGGGGACCAGGAGGAAGATGACATGTGACAAAGTTGGCTCGAGGGGATCCCCCTGTGAATTAGCCCGACCCAACTTGACATAGTCACCCAGCCAAGTGCAGCCGAGATCAGCCAACATGCAGATCAATGAGGATAAATGACTGTTGTCCTATAAATTTGAGGGCAGTTAGTCACACACCATGTTCGTGGCCATAGCTAACACACACACGACCACTCCCTGAAGAGAAATTCTGCTCTGCAGAAAAATACCTGAAATGCATTCAAATTAAAGCTTGACACATGTCTGCTAAAGCTTAAAAAATAACCTCACATAAAAGCCACACATTTAAACTGGGAACAATGACTTTCGTTAGGACAGTGACTTTCTCTACATGTGTGTGTGAAGGATGCCAGGAGCGGTATGCAGCACAGAATGCTCTCCTCAAAGGGACTCTTTCCTAGAATCCCAACGTGAAAAACTGATTTTTAAAATCCAGAAATTTGCCTGAAGATGAGATATCCTCTCCTGGCCCCTAAGGCACATTCCCCAAACCCTAGAGCAGTATGAGGACAGTCGTAAAGTTATAAGCCTAGGTGAGATTTTTATTTTAATTTTTTAAAAACATTGTATTTATTTATTTGTCAGAGAGAGAGAGAGAGAGTGAGCGCACAAGCAGGGGGAGCCACAGGCAGAGGGAGAAGCAGGCTTCCCACTGAGCAGGGAGCCTGATGCGGGGCTGGATCCCAGGACCCTGGGATCATGACCTGAGCTGAAGACAGATGCTTAACCGACTGAGCCACCCAGGCGCCCCTATTTTAATTTTTAATGGTAGAAGAATCACCAACTCTGATTGGACTATGCAGAATGAGGCTTTAGATGGTCTTTAGGTCTGAATCTTCTGGACGTACCACCTGGACTGCAAGGAACATGGGAGCAGGGGTTGCTGGTTCTCAAGAGACCTTACACAGTAAATCTATGGTGATGGGTTATTAATTAAAACAGAGCTGGCGAGTTTATATATAGTTATAAGGAGCAAGTTCAAGTTCAGTCTTCAAGCCCCCTTATTCTACAGTTGATTAAGGGATTGAGTGAATAAACACTATTTCTTGTAACAAGCATGTTTTATAAGATTTTGTAACAAACTTCACGGCTAAAAGTTATATCCCTAGTGGTTAAACAAAAACTTTGTAGCTAAAACTTAGTAGTTGCTGTTCCTTTACCTCTTCCCCTTCCTCTTTGTTTTTTCCTTTCCATTTCCCCCCAGATTCAGTCCTAATGCTCTGGATGCCACTCAGTGGAGCAGAGCAAGGTAGGCGTTGGTGCTAGACCATAAGGGGTCGACTTCAGAGATCTGGAGTGGGGTGTCAATCTCAAACAGGTGTCACGCAGGGGAGTGTCCCGGCATGGGGTGTGGAAGCCCACATAGGGTGAGAAGGGCATTCATGCATGGGGATAGCCTGCCACGAGGGATCAGAACCCAAACAGAAAGAGGAGGACATCAGTGCAGAAGGGCAGCCTCGCATGGAGTGGCAGGGCTTGAGTATGGTGACAAGGGCACCCATGCCTGGAGGAGGCTGGCCGTATGCAGGTTGTCAGAAGGTGGCCTGGTGTGAAAGTTTGAAACCATTGGGAACAGTGTCCAGAGACTTGGCTTAGGGGTTCAGAGCCGAAGTAGGATGGGAAGCCGTCTACATGAAGGGCAAGGGAACGGTCTAGTGTTGAAGTCCAGAGTGTCCATGTGGTGGGGGAGGGGCCAGCATGTGGAATCAGAGCCCAGGCAGGGAAGGGGGCCTCCAGGAAGACGGGCATCTGGCATGGAGTGTCAGAACCCACAACAAGCGAGGAAGGCATCTCTATGCTTGGGAGCTGCACAGCAAAGGCAAGATGAGGCCAATATCCATGTAGGGAGGGGCTGGCATGGGGTGTCATAGCCCCCAAATAGTGAGAAGGATGTCCGAAGAGGGGTAGTCTGGCACAGGGTCTCAGAACTCGAATGGGGTGAAAAGAACATCTTTATGGAAAGGGGGGCAGCAGAATTGGAAAACCGATATAAGAAGGGAATTGATGACGTAAGTAGGTATATTACAGGTCATGGGAGTCAGGTTTTCATGTGGAGGTGAAAGGAAGGAATAACAGGTACTGGAAGGAAGAAAACTAGAATCAGCTCAATAGTGTTTGATGGGAATTAGAGTTATCAGGATGAGCTCAAGTATTTTAATTAATGGAAATATTTATAGAAATAAATATGAAAGTAAATGTGTAAATAAAAGTATATATTAACATACATATATCCCCTCGATCTATCCTCAGAAAAGCCCTGGGATCAGTGATACCCCAATTGCAATGAATACACCTGGTACCCAGAACCTGACTTCTTCTTCTTTTTTTTTTTTTATAAGCAGGCTCCATGCCCAGCATGGAGCCAAACGTGGGGCTTGAACTTATGACCCTGAGCTGAAATCAGAGTGAGACCTGAGCTGAAATCAAGAGTCAGATGTTTAACCGACTGAGCCACTCAGGCACCCTCCCAGAACTTGACTTCTAAAAACCGTTCTCAACCAAAAGGAACCAGAGCAATGAAGACATGACAAAAGGATACAGAAACCTGCTTGAAGGGATTTGCACCAAATTGAGGACAATTTGAAGATCAAAATAAAGATGGGTAGTGGTGGATTATAACTGGTTGAATCCCATCGACTTCCGCGAGCACATACAGATATAAATAAATAGATACTTGGAAAGATGATAAGAAATGAGATATTTACATGGTTTCGTAGTTTCTCCCTACAAAATGCTTGATAAGTTAAAAAGGGGGAAAGCATTACTTCTCAGTGGAGAAGTCTGGCAGACACTACCTTAATCAATGATGAAAGTAGCTCACTAACAATGGAATAAATAAGAATCGTGTGCCACTGGAGGGGAAGATACAATATGAAGAACACAGCATCACTTCCGTGATATTCCTGCCAAGGACACGTAACCTGAATCTAGGTGTGAAGAATCATCAAACCTAAATTGAAGGTCATGCTAAAATTAGTTTATTTCTTCAAAAATTTAAGGAGCTGAACGTCAAGAAAAGGCTAAAGAACTGTTCTAGACAGAAGGCTAAAAGACAGTGTGTAATTCTGAACTGGACCCTTTCTCTGTAAATGACATTACTGAGCAACTGGGAATCGGAGGGCTAGATGGTAATATATTAATGTTAATTTCCTTATTTTGATGATTGAATTAAGGTTTTATAGAGTATGTTCATTTGTGGGAAATACTAGAGTAACTGGATGTGATGGGGCAACAGATTAACAATTTCCTTTCAAACGGTTCAGGTAGGAAATGTTCTTTATTTTTGTGTAATTTGTGTTTCAAAATAAGAAACATTAAAACAGAACTTCATAGTTAAATATTATGGGGAATCTCCTCCTGCATATCGGTAAAAGTTAACCAGAGGTGTTAAAATCATGATAACATCAGTGAAACAAAGACCCTCACCCTACTGGCTTTTGGCAAGTGTCTTTCAGTGGTTTTTTTGTTCCCTGTGCTTCCCTGATCACGAGAGTGTAAACATCTCCTACGTGCCCTTGTCCATATCACTAAGATATCACTCTATGTCTTCATATCTCTAACAAACAAAACAAACAGACGAAACAAAACCGAAACAGACTCACTCCTAGATCCAGGAAACAAGCTGTTTGTTACCAGAGTGGGGAGGGGCTCAGGGGCTGGCAAGAGAGGTGAAAGAGATTAAGAGGTGCAAACTTCCAGTTATAAAATAAATAACTTATGGGGATATAATGTGCAGCATAGGGAATACAGTCAATAATATTGTAACAACATTGTATGGTGACAGATGGTAACCAGACTCACCATGGGGATCATTTCCTAACGAATAAAAGTATTGAATGCTGTGATATACACCTAACACTAATAGAATATCATATGTCAATTGCACTTCAAGAAAGCCAACACAGCACTTAAAATTCTTTTTAAAAAAAGGTTGATTTATTTATTTTAGAGAGAGTTGGGGGTTGGAGGGGCAGAGGAAGAGGGAGAGACACTTAGGCAGACTCCATGCTGAGCGTGGAGCTGGAGGCGGGGCTGGATCCCACAACCCTGAGATCAGACCTGAGCCAGAACCAAGAGTCAGGCCCTTAACCAACTGTGCCACCCAGGCGCCCCTTAAAATTCTTTTTGTTGATGTCTCCCCAAGATTATGTGGTTGGGGGAGGCACAGGGAGCAGGCTGCTGATTTGTAAAGTCATTGTGATTCCTAAGAAGTTCAGAGTGAAGAGTAGGGCTGGTGCCCTGGAGTTGGGAGGGAGGCATTGCAAGGGAACCAAGGGCAGGAGGCAAGTTCGGGGCCCTGGCCGCTACTGGAGGGGCTCAGCTGGGCCTCCCTTTTGCACAGAGTCCAGGGTGAGATGCTGACCGGGCTGAGCTGCTTCCAAGAATCGCACTAGGCCAAAGTGCCCTCTGTGTTGAAGATACATTTGAAACAAATTAAATGTTGAAATGACCATTTCTTTTGGACAGAAAGAACCATATAATGTACCCTAGTCCAGTTTGGTGCCATCTTCCAGGAAGCCTGAAGTCAGAGTTATAGCCAGCAAGCCCTCCCATCACCTGGCCTTGTCCCTTCTTGAGGGAGAGAAGAGCCAGAAGATAGCACCTCGAATTCCCCCCAGTTCCTGCTCCCCTCTTCTCCACCCAGTAGATTTTCTGCATGTATGCCTCCTTCTCTGCTGCCACGTTGTCTCGTATCTGCCTATATGTGGCCTAGTGGCCCCTGCTTTTCCACATTTAAATTTCTCCCTTTTGCTAAACTGAATGAATTTTTTTCACTTGCCTTTTCTATAGTTTTATGATATTACCATGTTCTCCTTGAATTGTTTTACCTTGACTTTTACCTGTCCACACTACTTGATGGATGGTTTCGGTCCCCCTTCCTAGGCCTCCTCCTCCTTACTCTCCCTAAGGCTTTATTCCCGTCTCCTTGTCTTGCTCCATCCAGACCCCAAGCACACTTTGGTCCCTAAGGGATCTACAGGTGGATTTCATGTGATCTGTGTATCCCCAAAATTATATGTAGAAATTTGGATTTATGTGCAATTTTCTGATGAAAATAGCTTTCCTCCTATTCTCTAAAGGGTCCATGAGCACACAAAGTTAAGAACTCTAGAATGTGCGGATGCCCCACTATCTAGATCTTCAGGTCAGGCTCCTTGCCGAGCTCCAGACCCATCCATCCAACAGCATCTCTAAAGCAACATGCCCCAAATGGAACTCATTCTCTTCTTACCCAGCACCCTCCCAGCTCCCCTTATCTCAATGAGCAGCACTATCGTCGGCTCAGTTGTCCCAGTAGAACATCTTATACCACCTTGGACTCTTCCCTCTCTCTTTCTCTCACCACCCCCATGTCCAATCAACTCCAGGGCTCAACATTTCTCTCTCCTCATTTCCTCTTCCATCGATCTGCTTCTCCGTATCCCTTAGACATAAGATCATGTCTCTCCTGGCTCTGAGCCCCTACAGCAGCCTCCTGTGGCCCTGCCACCAGGTTTGCCCCTCTGAACCCGTAGCACATACAACCAGAGTGATCTTTCTAAAATGCAAATATGCTCATTTCCCTGCCTCTGCTTACAACTCTTCAAAGTAGTACTTTCTCATAAGATAAAGCCTAAACGTCCTACTGTGATATACATCACAGAATAACATGGCCTGGGCACCGCTCCATCTCCCATCCCTTCATCACCCTCACCATTTGCGCTCTCTGGCCCAGTCATGCTGAGCCATTTATAGATTCCTAAAAGATGCTGTCATGTTGCTAGATTCTGGGACCTCATACAAAATTTTTAAATGTCTTTATTTTATACTAATTTTTTAAAAAGTAGGCTCCATGCCCAACACGGGGCTCGAACTCACGTCCTGAGATCAAGAGTCGCATGCTCTACCAACTGAGCCAGCCAGGCACCCCACTTCACACATTTAAATGCCCCAGGACCTCCTGGAACTCTGCCTTCACACCCAGTGCCTAGAACATCAATAGGCTGTGGTGGTTTATCCCGCATCACCTTGGCTAAGCTGGAATTATCTTCCCCAGACCTCGTCTCTGTAGGGTTCCAGGTTAGAGTTGGTCAAAAGAGAACTTACACAACATTTGCAAAACAGAAGCAGCAGCAGCCGTTTTGCTCCAAAGGTTATCATGAGACGGACGTAGAGGTGTGGATGGAGCCCAGTGTGCCCTGCTCTTCCCCCCAACTTCCATCCTGCCAACCAATGGCAACTCAGGCCCACCATCGGGCTATGAGTTCACAGATACAAGAAGATAGCCTTCCAGAGACACCAGCCCCCTCACGTCCCACTGCATGAGCTGGCTGAGCCTAGCATCGAGATTTCTCTGCAACTCTGACTTGTCCATTCACATGGGGAACCCCAGAAGGGCTGATGAATAACTTTTCTCTGGACTTCCAAATCTCCTTTCCAGAACTTTACCTCCCCATGCTTTTCCACATGTGTGCAGAAGCGAATCCTCTAGGAAGTTCCTCGTTCCCTAATCAGCAGAGTGGCTCTGCTTCTCTGACTGGACCCTCGATTTTGTTGACTAGCTAGCGTGGGTACATTCTGCAGTTTTCCTCCCTGCAGGGAAGATTCTCTCACTCCAGGGCTGTAAGGGTCTCCGTGAGGAGGAAGAATTCAGAGACTCCTCGTGGCTGACCTCCTGTGCTTACCCTGCAAGATGCCCTCCCTCAGCTCCACCCCAAGCAAGGAAAACCCGACCTCTGGTTCTTGGTGCTCTTTAAAGGAGAGGATCTGGGTGACCACTTGGACTCCTTCCGCTCTCCTGAAATTGCCCTGCAGGCAGCTTGTCACTCCCTGGGAACTTCCCACACCTCTACCCTGCAGGCTGGGGAAAGAAGAGACATGGCTGCCCTGGAGACCATCTTCTTGTCTAAAACTACCCTGGGGAGATACACTTCCGGTCCAGGCGGGTTCCCAGAATATTGCTTTGGGGAAGATTTGGCCAGCACCTAACCTCCCTGTGGTGAAGACAAGGTATCCACTAGGAGCTGGGGAGGGTCCTGCCCCCAAGCCAAGATGGGGTTCTTCAACCCTGGAGGCGAGCCTTAGCCACACCCGCCCTGCACAGAGCCGGAGGCTCTGCCCATTCCCACCACAGAGGCCCGGCTCTGTGCCCTCTAATACCCCAATGCCGGCTCTGCCGAGGGAGTAAGTAACTCCATCCACCCCTCCAGAAGCATCTCTGCTTGCTTGTGAAGCTCCCCCCTCCATGGTGGCTTGCACAGATGGTACCCACTCTGCCACCACGCTCTGTGAAGACGCTGTTGGAGATCCTGAGCTCCTTGAGGGGTGGGGCCATGTCTGAAGGCCCCTTATTTTCCTCCCAGCTCTGGGGAAGGAGATAGGTCAAAGATGTTAGAGAATAAAAACCAGAAGACTCAGTTGGAACCTGGCTGCCAGGTGGGATGCTGGAATAGAAACAGAAAGGGTAAAACAGCAGGGAATCCTGAAACCATTAAGTGAGGTCTGGAGACATTTGAGTATGCTGCTTCTTTATGAAAGCAGCTGTTCTGTATGATTTGGCCGTCCACTGGGTATTTTTGAAAAATGAATAATAGACTTCGGGAAGGAGTGAAAATGTAGGCAGAAGGAGGAAAAAGAAGGAAGGAACGTGGAGGCAGAGAGGGGCCAAGTACTTCTTGGTAATGGAAAATCTGGTCATGTTCTCTGCACTCTATACCTCATGCCAGGGACTTAGGCATCCATTTCTACAAAATCCAGAACGACGCCCTGCCAAAGAGATAGCACTGATGTGGATATTTCAGAAAGGGCATGGCTTGTGTGGAGTGCATTTGCAGAGCTGCTGGGGCCCCCAGAGCCATACAGATCATTCACCTTGGGTGCCCGCTATGCACCCAACACTGTGACGTAGGGAGCGATATGACCCTGGACATAGGGAGTGATAAGAAGGATCCCACTTGAGCTTCACTCTTAGGCTTTATTTTCCCGTGCCACCTCCCTCACCCCCACCAAGAACACTGTTCAGGAGAGACATTTTACATACCCATTATGCAGAAAAGTGAACTCAGGCCTGGAGAGATTTGTGACTTGCCTAAGGTCAGCGAGAAAGTGAATGGAGTTGGGACCACTCTCTATGCATGAATCAAAGACGCTGGCTTTGATTTCATATAGATTCAGACATAGAGGCTATGGATATAGGCATACGGAAATACATATACGTATACACCTGCCGTCCTATCCACCACCCGTCCTCAGGCTTGGGCAGCACAATAGTAATCATGTGGGGGTATCTCCTGCATTTCAGTGCCTCCTTTTAGGCTAAGCAGAGATGCTTGCAGATCGCAAATGGACTATGTCTGTGAGGCATTCGCTTTGTCAATAGGAGGCTGCCCCGTATGGCCTGGATTTGTCCCACTTTATCCTGTGCTGGTTGTATGATGCCAGCCAGACACTCCTGTTACCTCACATGCCCTACACCTCACTTCTCAGGCAGAGTAGCATGTGCTCCCTAAACAGAAGTCAGCCTGCGTTTTGGGGGCCTCTCTTCAGATTAATTTTTCAGAAGCACTTTGTACAAATGTTGTGACTGCCCCTAACTCTCCACGTTGTAGTGCAGGGCTTGAAGCCTCTGTCCCGATGATCCAGGAACTCCTTCGGGGTGGCATCTGTGTCTGCCTTGTTTGCCAGTAGATCCCAAGTGTGAACCCCTCACCTGACCAGGTGCAGGTGCTCAATGAAACACTGATAAATGCATGTGGGTGGGTGGAGTTCCTAAAGGGCCAGGAATTTGCCCACCTGTGTCTTTCCCTCCCTGTGAATGTCTCCTTGTTCAGGGTCAGCCAGCAGTCCCAGAGAACAGTAACTTTACACATCTCACTGATGAAAAAATCTTTTTTTTTTTTTTTTTGCCAGGAAGTCTTTGTCTCCTGGGGATTTTTCTTCTCAACTTGATGTTGACTGGCTACCCCTGTTATTGGTGTATTTCCTGAGATCATCATTCTAGAAGAGAAAGAACAATGCTTCTCAACGGAAAATCGGTCTGGCAGAGACTTTGGGTTTAATCCGAACCGCATAGAGGTAAAGTTATTACAACCATCCCTTACCTCATTTTTCCCATCTCTAAAATAGGTTAATTCTTATCTACCCTCAGACAGTGCACCGAGTCTACGATTTCAGTTTTGTCGTTTTAAACTAGGTTTGACGGCTGTGTGCACACAAATCCTTTATTTCCCCATCATAGCATTGTGATGCCTTCATTGTCTCTCACCAGCAACAATGAGCCCCTCGGGTTCTAGGATCCCAGAAAAAGCTCAAAATTAATATTTAAGGTGGAGTGCTCTAGTAAAAAGCGTATCAATATTGAAACCAGACAGAATCCGCTGCAATAGAAAAATCTGGAAACAATACTTTAAAATTCCATGCAGCCCTGTCTTAAAATGAGTATTTCACAACATGGAAGAATATTCACAGTATTTGTTGAGCAAGAAAAAAAAACCAAAACCAAAAGAAAAAAACAAGTCATGGGATACTATGTCTAGTGTGAGCCCATCTTTGAAAAGAAAGAAAGAAAAAAAAAAAGAAACAGAAAATCCCATATGTTACCTAAATATATCATAGAGAAAAGTTCAGAAGTTTACATATTAAACTGTCAAATTGGAGAGATCAGTTTTCAGCTTTCTATATTTTTTTGTATTCTTGAATTGTATAAAGTATGTATAATTTTTAAGCATATAATTAAAAATGAAAAAAAAGAAGTTTTTGGAAAAAGAGTATGTGGACGAGTAAAGGCCATAGAATTTTGCAAGTTGGCAAGTTCAAAGGCAAAGTGCTTCCATCAAAGAGAAGAGCTGACAGCCGAGGCCTATTTGCAAAGAATGGCAGCCCTTTAGGGACAACCAGAGACCAAGACCTGGCCCCCGGCTCCCTGGGTCCAATAATGAAAATCGGTAGAGTGTTTTGAGTGCCGCCACACGCTGGGAACTGTGCTAAGTACGTTTGAACATCATTTCGTTTCGTTGTCATGGCAATCCTATAAGCTAACAATGCTAGCAGAGGCCACACTTGGAAAGTGAAACCTAGTTGAAATCAATTAAAAGAAAGCTCCCTTTGGCAGAAGGTGAGCAAGCAGTGGCTCCCCTAGGAGATGATTTCCGATGGAGACTTGGCAAATCCCTCAAGGCAATCAAGGTGCCAGGGGCATGTTCAGGTGATGGGCGGGTTCCCACAGACACGGAGAGCCAAATCAATAATGTTGTAAACCGAGGGAAGGGTGTGGGCTGCATGATGAATGAAAGAGAGAGGCGGGCAGGATGGGTTTATCCAGGTCTATCCACAAGAGGGAAGGCCTAATACTGACAGACAGGGGCGATGTGGTCGCTCACTGGAAGGGGAGCAGTGACGGATATTAAAACTAATTACACTATCGTTTATATTCAGATGGGAATCACATTAACTCTATTATTGCATTTTCTGAACACCTACTGTATGTCAGGCCCTATAGATGCTAGAATGCTTTAACAGATTTTTAAATTTAACCTCTAAAATAACCCTATGCCATAGAACTGTTATCATCCATATTTTATGATGGGAAAATCAGTCCCTCGAGAATTTTTGAAGCTAGTCAGTCTGGTAAGTGAGGGATGCAGGATTTGAGGGCAGGCTTGTCTGCCTCAGGAGCCCTGGTCTGAGCCATTCTACTCCCCCCCCCACACTTTTTTAAAGATTTTATTTATTTATTTATTTATTTATTTATTTATTTATTTATTTGAGAGAGAGAGAGTGAGCAAGAGAGACAGAGAGAGCAAAAGCCAGGGGGAGAAAAAGAGGAGAGGGAGAAGCAGACTCCCCACTGAGCAGGAAGCCAGATGTGGGACTCAGTCCCAGGACCCTGGGATCACGACCTGAGCTGAAGGCAGCCGCTTTACCAACTGAGCCACCCAAGTGCCCCTGAGCCACTCTGCTCTCCTGCCTCCCTACCCTGCTCATCCCTCCACAGATAGGAAATCAGCTGACTCTTCTTTCTCACCTGGCATAAATCTTAGTCTCCTGGATGACTAGGAGATTGCTTGACTCAGCAGGAAACACTGGACTGGAGGATTTACAGACAGAAAGATGCTTCTCAGCCCTTGTCTCATTTTGTTGCCACAGATTTCCCCAGGTCAGCCTCATTCTCATGCTTGTCCCCCCTGCAGATTCCAACTCACACAGCTGGAGGGACAGAAATGGCTCACGATTCCAGTCCCATATCAAAGTGTGTGCACGTGCCTGGAAATGAGCGTTAAGTGCTATACAAAAGCAGCCCATTACTCTGGAAGGAACCACCATTACTCAGCAATCTGACAGCAGTGCTGATGAGCCACCTGCACACACACTGGACCAAAGGCTCATTTGCTGAATGTCCACAAAACTCTTAGAGCTCCTAGTACCCCCAGAAGTCACTGAAGAAAGAGGCTGACAGGTACTTTACGGACGGTTGTGGTGGTGGGGTTGCAGTTAGGAGCAAGCAGGGGGTAAGAAGATTCTGAATCCACACATAGCGAAACTAGAAGGGCCTTGGGGAGCGTCTGAGCTGGTGGTTCTCAGCGTCAGGGACAGGCCTGCCTACATTGAAATCACCAGGCAACAGCTGAAAAAGCCAGTTCCTGGGTCCCTCCATCGGGGGATTTGGAATCAGTAGGTCTGGATGGGTCTCTGGAATCTGTATTTTTAACATGCCACCCAGGCTCTTCTAATGCACAACCGGGTTTGGAAAATGCTCGTCTCATCTAAACCTCCCATACTACAAAGGAGTCTGCCGCCTGCCAAAATGATGAGTAGGACTTAGAAAAGTAACCCGCAGATTAAGGAGCACTTGTCTGATCAAAATATTGCCCACAGCCAAGGCATTAGCATAAATATTCCCCACATCACCAGAAAAGAATGTTCACGTGATGGACATGGGGACACATGCGGGAAGAAAAGCCAGCTGCCCCGAATTCATGCTCCTGCCACGTTTCAAGGCTCCCAGCACAAGAGACAGAGGCTAGAAATCAACTCTGTCAATTTGCAGGGGCAGAAGTGACTCCTGCCAATTTATTTGAATGTCCTCCGTACTGAACTACAGACTGTTTCTGCGTGCTCGTCAAACACCTCTAGCTCTTGTTTGGTACAAATGGGGGAAAGCCTTTTTTGGTTGCCATGGTACCGCCACAGTAAAAGCTGTTTTCAAGTGTTAGATGTTCTGAAATGACAGGCTCTGTTTCGAGAAACGAGGCTGCTGAAGAGGTCAGTATAAATCGCCAACCTCCATGTATCAACGGGCGGTCGTGAATCAGTGCTGTCGCTACCCCAGGAATTTATTCCTGAGACGTAGGTTCTGACCGTCTATCCCAAGCCTGGGTCCTGAGTCCCTAGGAGGACGGTTCTTTTTTGGCCAGGCACCGACTGAGAGGCCGCAGCCCGTCGTGACACCTGCCGCTGCCTGCTGTGCTCGTATCCTGAGCGAAGGCTGTTTGTGGGCACTCTCGGATGGAGGGGGCACGTTCGTGGGCCTGGGTCATGGAGGAAATGCTGGTCCCGCGGAAAATAACCGAGCGTTCATGTCCTTCCTTTGTTTGTTTGTTCCCTTGCTTGGGTGCATGTCCCCCTCTCTGAAATTGAAGACAAATTAACTCCACGCCTGCGATTGCTGGGACAGGATGGATAGAGAGCACTTACACTCTAACACCTGCATTCCAGGCACAAACTCAAGGCAGACTAGCTTTTCAGCCTCATTTCTATTCTTAGCCTTGTACACTCATTAAGTGCGGGACGCCCATGTGTGCCTTCCTCTCTGTATTGTCAACTCCTCGAGGACAGAGGTCACAGTTTGCCTGTGTCGACATCTACCACAGTGTCTGGCACGTACGAAGTATTCATTAGTATGAGTTTGGTGTTCATATATTAAATTAAACGAAAGAGGCGTGTGTGTGTATGTATACGTGTGCTTTGGGTGATATGGACCTTGCTTCCAGGACAGTGAGAATGGAAAAGAAGAGAAATCTTAAAGCTGTTTTAGAGGCATCTCCAAACGTAGTTGTTAGCAAACTTAGGGTGACTTCATAAGCCCCTAAGAGTTCATTGAAACGACAGATGTTACGTCCCCACGCCTGGAGTTTCTCATTCAGCTGGGCTGGGGAAAGACCCAGGAATCTTTTGAAGGCAGGTTCCTGGGGCCATTCTGATGCCCATGAAAGAACCTAGTAGATGAAGATGGAAGCGTGAAGGATATCTGAGCATTGGTGATTCTACCTGTAAGTCATTTAAAGCACGTGTCCGGAGTGCAAAGCTGCACATATGAAACCATTAAGGCATGAAGAGAACACAATAGAAAAATGTACAGAGCATGACGCAAAGCAATCTGTCCAATGCCAAAATCCAAGAGTCAAACACGAAGTACCCTTGGATTCTCAGACAGCATCAGGGAAGATTTCACGGCAGAGTAAGACTTGAAATGGAAACACGTATTGAAGAGCGAGGAGAGCTTTCTGGCAGAGAGGGAGGGGGCACAGCAGAACAGTGAGTTACTTGTCACCACCATAGTTTGAAATTCCGGAGGGTTTATGAGCAACGTTGCAAGCTGGCGAGGATACAGAATAGATGGGGATGATACAGAGGGTAGATGTACCTGACCTAGAATAGATGTGGACGATAGAGTTCATTCTAGAATAAATGCAAATGATATAGGTATAGGATAGATGGAGCTATCAAGCTTCAGATGCAAAGAGAAGCAGCTACGATGCACTTTCCTTACCTTCCTGACTCTGCCTTTAAAGACACACTTGGGGATGCACAGAGAGTTCCTTTCAAACGAACGTCAGATGAATGGAGGCAGGAGCATGAGAAAAATAGGGAGAAACCTGCAGGGCTTTGTAAATAAAACATCTGCTCTCAAGGGGTTAATCAATCCTTAGTGCTTAGGAGGATCGAAGGGAGCAAGGTAAGAATCTGCTGTGTCAGTAAAAGCTTACAGAGGAAGATAAGGATGGGGGTGGGGGGCGGGGACCGGGCCCAGGAGGGATTAGAACAATAAGGGTTTTTTGGTACATCTGCCCCAGCAGAGAAGGAAAGAACAGTGCAGAGGTAAACCCGCTGACAAATGGGAGGCGTGTTAAATAAACAATTAGTACACAGTGAGCCACATGCTGAGCTCCGTTCACAGAGAAAAGGAAAGACAGGTAGCCGTTGACAATTAAGAGCGACTGTGATATGATCAGAAAGCTGTAGGGGGCAGCGGCTGCCAGAAAGGGGTCGGGGCTTGGGCAGCTGGGATGCAGGCAAATTAACAGGGCCCCTGATTCCCAGAGATCCCAGGGAATCCGTAATGAACCTGGACCTGCCAGGGCTGACTCATCAGAGGGAACAGCAGGGTGGGGCCCCAGGAGGCTGCAGAGAGCAAAAGCACAGCTCCAAATTTCTCAAGAGGCCGGGGAAATTGGTGGCCACACCAGGAAATAATAGCATCAGGCTGTATCTGTAGGAGCGCATCGGCCATGGCAGATAGATGTAGGTACATTCTACTTGCAAGTTTATGCAGTCTAAAGTAAGGCTGGTCTGTTTAAAGAGAGGCATAAAGAAATACATAGGTAGGATAAGTGCCCCCGTAATAAAGTTGGTATGTTTATATAACTGGACTAGAGCGATGACAAACTAGAACAAGTCCTCTATCAGAACTCCCAGGGCTAAGTTCTATTTCCCGTTATTATTACTTGCATCACTGAAAACACTTACCTTTAATTGATCTATGCCAGGCACTAGTGCCAAGTACTTGACATATAATAAGCTCATTTAACCCTCAGATCATCCTGATGGTGTAAGTTTGTTCTCATTTGACAGGTAAGAAAACTGAAGCTCAAGGAGATTAAGGAAATGATCTGAACTCAGATCACTAGTGTGCGGGGGAGGAAGGACAGCCCGACCTGTCTGCTGCTGAGCAAGCCCCACGCCCTCTGCCAGCTCACAGTGGAGCCCGGACCAGCCCCTTCCCCTCCTCTAGATTTGGGCTTTTCGTCTGTGGAGTGGGGTGGGGTGGAGTGTCACTAGACGGTGCTTAATGGTGGATGGGTGGCATCTAGGGTAGAAAGAACAAAGGCTTAGAATTTGAATAGAGCTGAGTTTAGATGCCGCCGGCATCAGGACACTGGATGACCTATCAGAGCCTCATCTAAAGAAATTCACATCTAACTCACTTACTACTGAGGGACTCAGTGCGTTATCCCAGTAGGTGCCCAGTAGCGTTCACGGTCTGCTATTTTATTCTACCTGTAAACCAACCTGATCATAATTACATGAAAACCAAAAGATAAAACCGTAATTCCTGAAAGATTTTAGAAAAATCTTCTAAAAATTAATGTCATAAGTTAAATTTATTGAAAAATTATTAGTTTCTAAATGTGTGATATAGTGTGAGATGTTATAATAATAAATTAGTTCAAGGGGCGCGCTCAGTCTTTGATCTTCCATAATTTAGAAAGAAAAGTTATAAAGGTTTTATTCCCTTAAGTCACTCAAAATTGAATTCTGAATCTAACAGCAGATTCCGGAGCCTCTGAGGATAATGAGGAAATTATCTTCTAAAGGGAATCTGTTTTCAATGAAGTTAAATATCTCGTTATCCAGTCACTTCCAATAAATGGAGTGAGTTCATGTAATCGAAATATTTGGGGAAATTTATGCCATTTTGTCCTAAGACAATGAACTTCTATTTTTTTTTTAAGCTGCAGAGCACATTTATCTTTGTAACTTCTTCCCCCTCCCAATTTTAAATCTTTTATTAGTCATCTTTTACTTCAAGAGAGCAAACTAAGTCACAAATTGAATTTAAGTCGTTTTTGATGTCCTTTATTACACTTGATTTGGTCCAAATCAGTCCTCCCTTAATCAGTCGTTGTGGAATCCCTATAAGGAGACAAACAGGAAGTGCCAGATGGTTGAATTGGAACAAAACCCAAACTTCATTCCCCCACCAAGAGCATAGAAATGAAGGAAATATACCAGTACCGAGACGGACTGACATCTTCCACTCCCTACTGATAAAGGAGTCTTCGAGAATAATGATGGCAGCTGATCGTCACTGAGCACGTACCATGGAGGAGTTTTTCTAAGATTTAAGATTCAGAGTGCTCAAATGCATCGGCACATTTGATGCTCGGAGCAACCCTGTGAAGCAAGTGGTAACTCTTGGGCTCGTTGTATAGCTCAGGAGGGGGAAGCACAGAGGGGTAAGCAGCTTCGTGGGCTTCAACCTTCCATCTGTGGCAGAGGAGGATTTTAAGCCAGGCAGTCCTGCTCTGGAACTCATGCTTTCAGCCGCTGCACCACACCTGCGCCCCCTCCTCAGTGCCCAGGGCTAGCTCCTGTCCTGGCTCGGCCAAGAATGATGCGAGGCATCATTGTAAAGGTCCCCTCCGAGATTTTACTTACCGCTTTGTAATATGTTTTTATCGATGCTCATGCATCCCCTATTGCTGCTCACAAGCATCGGACGTGCCCCCATTCCCTGGACCCTCATGACATAAGCAGGGACAAACGCTATTGATTCCGGATGAAGAAATAGGTTCAGAGAGATGAAACGACTTCCCAGCGTCACCTAGCTTAGCAGTAGCACAGAGAGGATTGAAATCCAGAAATTCTGAGTCCCAGTCCAGTGCTCCTTCTGCTCTATCTAGCAGCCTTCCCTGAGGGGGAAAATCAAACCCTGGAACCTGCTGGTGGTTATGCAGCTACCAGGAGCCCTAAATCATGGTGCTTCTGGGACAGCAAGACTGATACTCATTGAGCACTCATTTTGTGCCAGCAATTATGTAAAGCATTTTATTTTATTAATCTCTCTCTCTTTTTTAAAGATTTACTTATTTGAGAGAGACAGTGTGCACATGAGCAGGGGGGAGGGGCAGTGGGAGAGGCAGACCCCCCCGTTGAGCAGGGAGCCGGACATGGAGCTCGATCCCAGGACCCTGAGATCATGACCTGAGTCAAAGTCAGATGCTCAACTGACTGAGCCACCCAGGTGCCCCATTTTATTAATCTCTTTTAAGCTGCCCGCTCACCCATAGAATATGAGTCCAGTGAACACTCGTATTTAAAAATGGAGGCAATTGAAGCTCGGGTGGATAAAGCAACTCATCTCACGCCACACAACTCCCGAGTGATGTCGGATTCACATAACCCAAGGTGGGCCTGGTACGTGAACGCACGTCCATCTGACTGCAAGATTAACATTCTTCAGCACTCAGCCTCCTGCCGGCAGACGTGTGGCTCTTCTCCAGGACTTAGAGCACTGCTGGCGGTGGTCTGTTTCCAGCACAGACTGGCCACGCTGGATTAGTTATCTGTCGATGTGTGACGACAAAACCCCCACAAACTTAGCAGCTAGAGCACCACGCATTTATTGTCTCACACTTTCTGTGGGTCAGAAATCTGGATACAGAGTGGCTGGGTCCTTAGCAAGGTTGCAGTCAAGGTTGCACAGGACTGTGGTCTCATCTCAATGCATGATTAAGGAAAGAGCCATTTTCAAGTTCACATGGCTGCTGGCAGGATTCAGATCCTTCTGGGGTATAGGACTGAGGCCCTCTGCTTCTTGCCAGCTGTTGAGCCATGGCTACTCTCAGTTCCTAGATGGTTTTTGGCTAGAATCCATCCTCGGTTCCTTGCCACGTGGGCCTCTAGCGCATGGTCTCTTGCTTCAACAAACACAACAAGGGTCTCCTAGCATGACAATTTGCAATATTAGGTAACATAATCTTGGAAATAGCATCCTGTCATCTTTGCCGTATTATTTTTGTGGAAGCAAGTCATAGGTCCTGCCCCGCTCAAAAAGGGAATCACACGAGGAGTGAGTACCAGAGCCAGAGATCATTGGGACCACCCCAGAGCCTGGCTAGGACCCATCCCTTCTGGAGGCCAAACACACAAGTCTGCTAAGAAGAACGCTTCTAGTTTGATGGTGCTCCCCTCTCTTCATAAGAAACCTTGAAAAAGCAAACAAGAAAGAGAATGTCTGCCTCGTGGATGAAATTAGGAGACAGTAACCCAAACCACAATATAGACGTGAGTTCCCAAATTATAGGAAAGGTCTCACAGGGGTGCATGAGGGCCTGAGAGAGCCTGCCCAGGGCTTTCGATTTTTGGCAAAGCCAGCGGAAAAGAGCTCGGCAAACACGGGCACAGCACGAGGGGCCAACCACAGTGTGGCAGTAGGATTTTCCATAGATTCTTTTTGGTACAAAGCCTTGAGAAGCTGGAAAGGTGGAGCTAAAAGAGGAATCACACAGACTTGCCATGTTTGCAAGAAGCAGTCTACCAGGACGGCAGGAGGAAAGAGAGACGCTAAATTGGGAGTATCCTGCTGTGCCAACCTAGTTTGGCGGGAGGAAAGCGGTCACGCTGACACCGTGCTGTCAGAAGGGAGACGCCTGCAGCCTGGAGGGAGCTCTGGTCCTCCCAGCCCAAAACCTTCTGCCAACAGTGGCCCAGAAAGGACCCCACTAACTCAAAGATGATTGTGAACTTAAAGAAGTAATTACAAGACTGTAAGGAACTACAAGGAGGAAGAAAAAAAAGGATAAAGGCAATAGGAAAAGTAAAAGCAGTTGAAAACGCTTGTACAAGAAAGCTCTTGTCCTACAGCAGAGGAAAAATCTGATAAAAACACAAAAATAATGATAGTGAAGTGATCGCCTCCATAAAAACAAGACTTCAGAGCAGAGATGGAGAAGTTGGGAGGAGACATGGCAAGAAA
The DNA here is from genome assembly GCF_024610735.1 of Ursus americanus. Taxonomy (NCBI): domain Eukaryota; kingdom Metazoa; phylum Chordata; class Mammalia; order Carnivora; family Ursidae; genus Ursus; species Ursus americanus. The sequence continues at coordinate 49,965,801 of NC_142128.1, read as the reverse complement.
CAGAATTGGATGAAATATGATCTGGCAAAGGAAAAAAAAAGTAAAATCGATCGCAAAAGGAAAACCAAATAGAAAGTACCACAAATGTGAAAAAAAAACCCTTGAAAACAGAGCAAGGACATGACGAGCAGGACAGAGAAACAGCAAACAAAATGGATTGGAAATTTTTAAAAATGAAATCAGAGTACATAAAATGCTTAAAGAGGAACAGAGAGACCAAAAATGACAGATCCACATAATTTGTGGCCAAAAGAATGCAATCCATATAGAGGGACAGAAAAAGCTATAGTTAAAGAGATAATTAATAAGACTTTACAATAATTAAAGAAATTTGGGTTCCACCTATTGAAAAGACAAACTGTCCCATGACCAACAGCAGGGATAATGTGATAAAGTGACAAGACTTCAAGGATAAGAGATATTTTGGGCAGCCAGACAAGAAGATTGTATCACCTAAACAGAATAAGATGGGTGAATGAAGAGCAGACTAAGTGATAAATGGTCTAAGCAATGGAAAAACAAACAAACAAACAAAACAGGTATGCAATAAATACTTTCAAAGTCCTTGAGGAATAACACGACCCAGGAATTTTATACTCTGATAAAATTGTTCAAATAGAAAGCCAGCACGGAATCTCTTATGAACATTCTAGAACTCAGAGAATACTTACCTTGAGTCCTTCTGAAGGAATGTATGAAAAATTAAGAAATAAATGGGAAAACTGGCCCAAAAGTCAGCTATGAGCAGTGCATTCTTAACTTTAAGTTAGAGTCCCAACCAGATACGGACATCAGAGTTACAGAACAGCCTGAAATGTCCCAAACCCTGACAACTGCAGGCATGAAACAACTACCAAGTTTAGGAGGCGAAGTGAGGACAAATGGTGCAAGATAATGTAAGAATTGATTACTTTATCTTTTGTAGTTAGAAGCTGCTAAACCAAGCCATAGATATATAAGTATATGGAAAATCGGAAGTTAAATACTAAGAAAAATTATATAGTCGATGGAAATTGGATGATGTGGAAGAGGGAGGGAAAGAGGAGAAACAGGAAGTCCTATAATGCTATTTATTCATTAAAGATAATCAAGATACTATTGCAGACATAGAAGATTGGTGTCTTATATGAAGTATAGATATAAAAGTGAATGCTAGAACAAAACGTATGCAACTCTAATACATACATTTATATATAACATTTATATTTGTGAAGAGAACTCTTCTGTGTCACCTTGGCTGGGCCATGGTGCCCAGATATTTGGTCAAACATTATCCTGGGTGTTTCTGCGAAGGTCTTTTTGAGATGAGATTAACATTTACATTGGTAGACTTTGAAGAAAGCAGATTACCCTCCAAAATGTGGGTGGGTCTCATCCAATCAGTTGAAGACCTTTAATGGAACAAAAATTGACCTCCCCTGACCAAGAAGGAATTTGGCCAGCAGGCAGCCCTTGGACTCTGGCTGTGTCTCCAGCCTCCCTGTGCCCTGCAGATTTGGGATTTGCCAAACCTCCACAATCACATGAGCTGATTCCTTAAAATAAGTCTCCTTTTCTTTGTTTCCCTGGACAGCCCTGACTAAAATAATTGTGTGTGTGTGTGTGTGTGTGTGTGTGTGTGTGTGTGTGTGTGTGTGTAAAATTTTAGAGTTATATGAGTCATATATAATACAAAATTGTAACATATGTACAACTGTGGTGAAAACTGAGACTACCATTTTTCTCAAGATCCCAAGAAATGTTTTTAAAAGGTCACTGTTTGTTAGGCCCAAAGAAAGTCTCCATACGTTCCAAAATGTAGATGAGGATAGTCAATATTTTCTGATTACAATGCAATAGATTAGAAGTCAATTAGCAGAACTGGGAAAAACAAGAAAGCCTTTCTCTTATACAATTCTTAGTTCAAAGAAGAAAAGCGAAATCACATTTCATCAATAAAATAACAATAATTAAAACACTGTCAGAATCTGAGTAGTGCTCAGCAAATATACACTTACACTAATTAACAAGAAGAAATATTAGACTTACATAATATTTTAATGATAAAGAAAATATACCTTAAAAGTGATGTTAATAAATATGAAATAATAAAAATAAAGTATCTTAATCAAGAGGGTAAAGAAAGGGGGCACCTGGGTGGCTCAGTCGGTTAAGTGTCTGCCTTGGGCTCAGGTCATGATCCCAGGGTCCTAAGATCAAGCTCTGTATCAGGCTCCCTGCTCAGCGGGGAGCCTGCTTCTCCCTCCTCCTTCTGCCCCTCTCCCCTGCTCATGCTCTCTTTCTCTCTCAAATAAATAAATAAATAAATAAAATATTGTAAAAAAATTTTAAAAAGAAGGTAAAGAACAATAAAATGTTTAAAAAGCATAAAGAAGAAAATATTATAGATATTAATAATTTAGATTAATAATTTAAAAAAATGAACTGCTTGACCTCATTCATAAAAGAAATGAAGATTGAAACAATGTTTTCCTTTTTTACCAATTAGATGATAGGTCAGAATGTTTGAAAAAGTTATGTTGGCAACAACGCAGAGAAGCAGGCACAACCGTGCAAAGTCGCAGGTACAGAGCTGGTGGGAATGTAAGCGGTGAAAGTTTCTATTGAAAGTGTTTGGGCAAAATCTATCAAAATTATAAAGCATATGTCCTTTTATGCAGCAATTCCCCTGTTAGGACTTTATCCCATATATACCAGCACATGTGTGAATGATATGTACACAGTTATTCCTGACAGCATTGTTTGTAAAAGCAACCTGTTGGAAACTAACTATTCATACAGAACTCTCAAAAGAATTATGATGCATTTTTATAATTCAATACTATATGGATATTAAAGAAAGCCATGAGACTGCTCAGTATGGATTGACATGAACTAATCTCCAGGATACCATATACTGTTAAATGAAGAAGATCAGAGCGTAAAAGAGTCCGTTCATTTGCATTTTTAGAGAACAAGAAGCATATACACACGTTTTTACATACGCATAGACAATGACCAGCAGGACTCCGGAGGAATGGGTAGTGGCCATCACCTTGGGAGAAGGAAAGTAGGCAGGGGCTGCAAGAATGGGAGATAATCCCACCTTTTACCATCACCCTTTTTGAGTATTTTTACTTTCGTGCCACTGACGTATTATTTGCTGAAAAAAAGTTGCCAAAGGGAGCTCCAGGGTGACTCCGTCACTTAAGTGCCCAACTCTTGATCTCAACTCAAGTCTTGGTCTTGTGGGTTCACACCCCACATTGGGCTCCATGCTGGGTATGGAGCCTACTTAAAAAAATTTTTTTCCAAATAAATAAATAAATAAATAAATAAATAAATAAATAAATGCCGATGTGTTATGAAGAAGGAAACGGATATGAGTGCTGGAGAAGGGATTTGAGTTCTAAGCAAGACGCTCCGAGTTATTTACCACCACTCCTCCCTGCCCCATCTATCTTGCCCCACTGTTGCCAGTCAACAGCCATTGCTCTGATTCTTGAGGATTTAAAATCAGTTTCGTATAGTTTTGGGATAAGCCAATTGGTCAGCTCTGTGGGTGTTTAACCTAAGCCCCATCAGTTCTGAGGCTGGTAGCGTATTACTGACCCTGTTAATACCAAGGATCTATAGAGATAAGGAGACATCACTGAGCAGCTGAGGAGGGGATGTGAGAATGGGTAGGTCCGAGGAGCTGCTGCAGACAGGTTTTGAGAGACTGCTCAGCAGGCTGCTCCCATCCTCACAGAAGAAGGGCATGCCCCCTATTTCTCACCCTTCCCACTGAGATAAGCACACTTCAATAGACGGAAGTAAGCAAGTCCGCACCCAAGGACTAAAGCAACGTCCTTTCTCTAGGGCAGTACACATCATTTATTTGGGTTTTGCCTGTTCCAAGATCCATTGTCTCCTGATATCCAATTTGCCATGTGCCCTAAGCTTATTTGGGGCTCGATGGGACATAAATTAGTGCAAGGTAGCCGAATCTCCACACCGGCCCAAACAGGACATCAGTCAATCTTAATAACCTCACTCGTGATCAGAAGGAGCAAGCTTAATGTGCACCAAGACGGGAGGGGTGTGCATTTGTTAAAAAGCCCTCTGCTTTTTTTCCTCACATTATTAGCACCCAAACCTTGCTTGCTTTTTTCTTTCTTTTTTGATGGAATTTAAACCCAGAACTGTTAACCACTTTTTCTTTTCTTTCAGAGCTGTCATCAGCTTCAATAAAGAGACCATGATTTCCACCGAGCAGAGAGACTTGCAGGTGCAGGGAGACAACTAGGTTGGCGAGGAATAGGTTTTCCTATATACACTGTGTTTTGTTTGCCTGTTTCTCAGACCCAGGAGAAGGTATACCCCTGAGCTGGTGTTGCAGAAAATGTAAAATAAGTTCATCCTCCCCTCCTACGGCATAAAATACTTACTAAACACATACTAAGCCCCGGCAGGTGAAAGAGAGGAGGCCTCTGGCACTAAATAAATGAAAGGCTCATCCCTGGCCACCAAGAATTTACAGTCTCGTGGGTAAGATGTAAAGAGCACACGTAAAAAGAACCAGAGAAGACGTGAATTTGCACTTGATGCTTAATTGACTTGACACGTCCACGTTCAAAGGCTGACAGGTTTCTGAGCGCTCAGGCGCTGCTGGAAGAGTCTCTAGGAGCGGTTTGGTGCCAAGGGGACCATTGCAAATGCATGAGCTTCCTCAGCCAGGCTGCAACGCAGTTTTCAAGAAGAGCTCGCGTTCCCTTGAAACCCAGAGTGAAAGGGGAAGCCAAGACCTTTGAGAGCAATGGATTGTCTGCCATTGTGCTGGGCGGTCGCTAGTACCTACTAGCCACAGGCCCCCTCAGGGGTGGAAAGGTGCTTTCAGATCAGGGTGTCAAAAATGGGGAAAATGAAGGTCAAGCCTAGTCTGTACTTTCCTTCACCATTCATTTGGATTTCTGAGAACTGAAACCCGCAAGGACGGGAGTTTGATCTTTCTTCCTGCGTAACACAAAGCATAAGATTCCCCACTTCTGGAGGCAAAGGAGGGAGACGGCAAAGGCAAAGGCTGGGCTGGGCTGGGGTCTTTGTGGAAGACTGTCTCGGAAGGGGTGGGAGTTTGAGCTGAAGCCACAAGGTAAGAAGAGAGGCCTGGGAAGGGCCCTGGTGGCAAGCAGGCTGTGTGACCCAGCCTCTGGAGCCTGGGACGCACCTGACCGGGAAGGAAAGTCGAAGAGGGTCCGAGGCAGCCGTTTGTCCTGGGGAGGGTGTTGACGGGTCCCCTCGGTTAGAGGCCAGCTCTGGAGCCACCCGTCAGGACCCCTGCACTGCCTCTACCTGCAGAGCTCATTTCCATGTTGAATTCTGAATGTCCGAGTGGTTGGCAGCCACTAGTAAGCATCTGGAACCCAAGGCCTCAAGTCAGACGGAGCAGAGTCAGAGTTTCTACAACACTCCAGCTCCGTGTTGTTGACAGGTTACCCAGTTCTTCTCTGGCCTTTATTTTTTTTTTAAGATTTTATTTATTTATTTGTTTGTTTATTAAAAGGTTTTGTTTATTTATTTTGACAGAGACAGCCAGTGAGAGAGGGAACACAAGCAGGGGGAGTGGGAGAGGAAGAAGCAGGCTCCCAGAGGAGGAGCCTGATGTGGGGCTCGATCCCAGAACGCCAGGATCACGCCCTGAGCCAAAGGCAGACGCTTAACGACTGAGCCACCCAGGCGCCCCTTAAGATTTTATTTTTAAGTGGGGCGCCTGGGTGGCTCAATTGGCTAAGCAGCCAACTCGATTTCGGCTCAAGTCATGATCTCAGGGTCATGAAATCGAGCCCCAAGTTGGGCTCCACACTCAGCAGGGAGTCTGCTTGAGGATTCTCTCTCTCCCTTTGCCCCTCCCCCCGCTTACACTCTCTGGCTCTCAAATAACTAAATAAACAAATCTTTGAAAAAAATTTTAAAACATGTTAATTTTAAGAAATCTCTATACACAACATGGGGCTCGAACTCACAACCCCGAGATCAAGAGTCACATGCTCCATCAACTGAGCTGGCTGGATGCCCTATTTCTGGTCTTTAAAAAAAAATGTTAATATCTAGCTTGCAGCATTTTTGTATTATTCAGGTATAATTTATGAAAGGGGTATGACACCTCGCAGGAGCCCCAGAATGGCAGTCACTACTACTGTATCAGGTTAATGTGCTCCTCGAGAAAAGATAGGGAAGAGAAAACAGACTCTCCATACGCTAACTGGCACTGCTCACCCAAGGAAGGAGACTGATGCCTGGTATGTGCCCAGGGGCCTGATACTCAAATACTGGACTAGTAAATAGGCTCTATTTGCCAGTTTGGGTATTTCTTTGCACATGATTTTATTATCATCTTAAAGGTCATTAGTAAATTATGGGATTGTCTTTCAGGGTTTGTATTTCACACATTTTAAAATTTAAATTCATGCAAATGAGAAAGAAACTCTTATATTGGACTATGTAACTTGACTTTTGCTTTGAACAGTGTTCAGTTTAGTCATAACTCTGGTCTCTCCCTAATAGTCAAATCAGAGTTTCTTTTTTCTTTTTCTTTTTTTTTTTTTTAAGATTTATTTATTTATTTGAGAGAGAGAGTGCAGTGGGAGGGGCAAAGAGGGAGGGAGAGAGAGAATCCCCACTGAGCGGGGAGCCCGATGTGGGGCTCAATCCCAGGATCCGGAGATCATGACCTGAGCCAAAGCCAAGAGTCAACTGCTTAACTGGCTGAGCCACTCAGGCGCCCCCCAAATCAGAGTTTCTAATGGTCTCTGCCACCAGAATGTTGCTAGCTTCCTAAAGCTTCACAGGGTGCCTGCTGTTGGCCAGGAGCCCATGCTTGGAGCTGGGGCGGGTGGGGGGGGGTACTTCTGAAACCAACAGGTGCAAGATGCTCCTTGCAAGTGACAAGTATCCCCAGCCTAGAGGCTGGTGGCCTGCAAAGTTGGCCTAGGGCCTTGCTAGCTTTAGCTTAGGACATACAAGTGTAACACTTGAGTTTCTGTATCCCGAAGGGTTTAAGAGCACTTCTAAACTACAAATTAACCCAACAGCTCAGAGCTGCCCTGTGACTGTTGTGGGCCCTAAGCACCCTGGTTTTCATGGGCACCTACTTCATAAAAAATCATATTAAATTATGTTCTATGCATTGGTATAAAGATGAATACATTAATACTGTATATTAAAATATTTTCTTTGACCTAAGACTTCATTTTTTCTGATTTTTTTTTTAAAGATTTTATTTATTTATTCGACAGAGATAGAGACAGCCAGTGAGAGAGGGAACACAAGCAGGGGGAGTGCGAGAGGAAGAAGCAGGCTCACGGCAGAGGAGCCTGATGTGGGGCTCGATCCCAGGACTCCGGGATCACGCCCTGAGCCGAAGGCAGACGCCTAACTGCTGTGCCACCCAGGCGCCCCGATTTTTTCTGATTTTTAAACAAGATTTTGTTTATTTTAGAGAGAGAGAGAGAGTGAGTGTGTGTGTGTGTGTGTGTGTGTGTGTGTGTGTGCCTGCAAGCGTGGGGAGGGGCAGAGAGGGAGAGAGAATCCCAAGCAGACTCTGCACTGAGTGCAGAGCCTGATGCAGGACTTGATCTCACAACCCTGAGATCATGACCTGAGCTGAAATCAAGAGCCCGATGCTTAACTGACTGAGCCACCCAGGTGCCCCTCTTTTATTTCTGATTTAAAAAGAAATTAAAACAGTTCTGTGGGACTTAGCCACTGTGCTTGCCTGTACTTACTGGGTAATTTGACCCTGATGGGGTAAGAATTAAATTAAAAGGTACTGGTGGGGAAGAAAGAACTGGAAATGTGAAAAAAAAAATCAACATTACTGAGGACCACAGAGCGGTAAGATAAAGCAGCAAATAAGTGAGCCATATTTTGTCAAGGTCCCCAAATACAGTCTCTCTTTTCAGAGGTCAAAATCTCCAGGTCTTAGAATTTGCTCATTTTACATTCAGGCTGATTACAGTTTAATGCAAAGCACCGCGGTGATCACTTTTCAGGAACAAATGTTTTTCTGATTACTTTGCATTTGTGTATCTAAAACTGGTATTTCGTGAATGCTAACGGCTGCAATTTGAGTTTCCAGTTGAATTGTCAAGTAGTGACTTTGTTCTCTCAATTGTAAACTTTCATGTAATGTCCTCAGTTTCTTCAGCATTTCCACTTTCCAGTAATCTTGAAGTATGTTTAGAAGCTGTCATTCCCCACCAGCAGACCTGGAAAGGGTTCCGCAAAGAACTAGAATTATGGAAAAACCCACAAAGCGCTGTCAGAAATTTCTCTCTTGGGGCGCCTGGGTAGCGCAGTGGTTAAGCATCTGCCTTCGGCTCAGGGCATGATCCCGGCGTTCTGGGATCGAGCCCCACATCAGGCTCCTCCGCTATGAGCCTGCTTCTTCCTCTCCCACTCCCCCTGCTTGTGTTCCCTCTCTCGCTGGCTGTCTCTCTCTGTCAAATAAATAAATAAAATCTTAAAAAAAAAAAAAGAAATTTCTCTCTTTACCTGTTTTTAGACCTATGTTCACCTAGCCTGAGATGTGAATACAAGCGACACATGTGGTCCTTTCGCCTGCCAGACAGCCACCAGGATCTCCCTGGAAATAGTCAGCAAACCCGCAATGTAGGCGCCCATCCACCCAGCCACTCCAAGGTGGATGGAGGGCTACCATCTGAGGTACTCTTTGTCATTGGGTTGAAAAGGTAAATTATTTTTCTAATGATCTCAGCACTAATGTGCAACAGTCACCTCCCCCCCCCATTACTCCTACAGGGAAGGAAGACACGTTTCTAACATGCATTAGTGCTATAGTTTCTACCTCATATGAAATGGTGCTCCTGCCCTGTGCTGTTCACTTCAATGTCAGGGCACCTGAATTGTTTTCCCATTTGTAGGGACGAAGTTACACTGACTTAGCCCCTATCTTTTAACCTGTTCCCACTCTTGTCACCTATTGCTTTGGGATTGTTTTCCTCTAAGGAGAAGGGCTGATATTTATTGAGCACTTACTTAGTGCTTAGCTTGGTTCTTTCCCATGCCTCCTCTCATTTAATCCTCACACTTCTCAAAGGTGAAAGTAATAGTCCTTGACAGATGAGGAAACTGAGGCTCAGAGAGGCAAAGAAATTGACAGAACTCAACAATGGAAAGTAGGAAAGACAAAATGTACCGGACAATTAAGGATATGATTTTATTTAGGCTATTGCAATAAGGACGATGTTTATTACTGAGGAACAACTGAAAGAAAAGGAAGGGGGCCTAGGGTTTGTAGAAGCGGATAAGCAAGAGAGTCATCTGTGAGACTTAGAGGGTTCATGAGGGAGGATGGAGATGGATCTTGGAATGTGCAAGGATAGGGTGGTCCTTTGTGGTTAGCTGCTCCCGGGACACAAAATGGTGGTGGATTTCTTAACTGTCACCACTTCCTGGGAGCACGAGGCCCAGAAATAGTTCAACATTGTCAGTTCCCCTCATTTGTTCAAGACAAATAGCATTCCTTTCTGAACAACTCAAAGGTGATCATAAACCTCCTGAGAAGGTGATATAGGATCTAAGAAAGTCTCAGGAGGAGTCTTGTTAGTGTCGTTCCTATAAAACCAGCTGAACTACTTGGTGAGAAGTGGTGACAGAGATCAGTTGTTTTGGGGTTCCGGAGACTAGACATCTTAAAAGAAGGATTCCTAAAATGAAAAAGGGCATAATTAACATTAAGGTAAAGAGCCAGAAGCTGAATTCTGAGCATAAGTCGTCCAATACATTCCAAGAGGTTGGTGGAAGAAGTTCTTGGTTATTCAGCACTACTCTGAGTTTCCTGAAGCTCTCCAGTTTGGATGTTGATGTCCATGCTGATGTCACCCACTATGTTGGTTATCTCCTATAAAAGAGCATATGTGACCCAACATTTTGCTGGACAACTTAGTGGTGCAGACGCAGCTTGTCCAAGGAGACTTCTGGCCCATGAAAGGTTTGGCTGTGGTGGTGAGCCTTTGGAAAACTTATGTCAGGTTTCTGGGATCCAGCTTACAGGGCTTCTTCAGATCCTAGGGGAAAGGGCAAGTGGCCATCTAGGGTCTTGACAGGGATCTGGGCAGTCACGTTTTAGTTCTGAGTGACTAAGTCAGGTGGGAGGGAGAAAAATTGTAAAAGTTTGTTTGGAGAATTATGTCAGATATTGAAGAAAACTAAAAGGATTAAACATTTTGGTAAAGGTTGACAATTTGGTCAAGGTAACAAAATTCAGTCTACCTTTGGTACATGGGTTTTTCGGGGGGGCAATTAAATCTCTACCCACACAAGACAAAATCTGCATATTTACCACTTGCGATTTTCAAAAGTAAAAGATTTGGTAAGTGTTCATGTAGGAATAACACAAGTGACAATGGAGTTGGTTTCTGTGCAAAACAAGATAAAATATCTATGAATATAATGATTAATGTTATTTTCAATTTGTGGATATTATGTGTAATTATAAAAATGGATAAACAAAATCTTTATAAAGAGAAAACATCATACTTAACATATTATAATTCTAAGGCATAATATACCACAAAGATATCAAGCATATAGGTAGGAAACACCAAGAATATATCATAGGGTTTTTTGTTTTTAGTTTTTTTGTTTTTTAAAGATTTTATTTATTTATTTAACAGAGAGAGAGGCAGCCAGTGAGAGAGGGAACACAGGCAGGGGAAGTGGGAGAGGAAGAAGCAGGCTCCCAGTGGAGGAGCCTGATGTGGGGCTCAATCCCAGGACTCTGGAATCACACCCTGAGCCAAAGGCAGACGCTTAATGACTGAGCCTCCCAGGCGCCCCTATCATGGGGTTTTATTAAGGTTTAGCATTAATAAAATCCCATAGGTAAGTGACGTTTATAAAACTCCATAGATAGTAAAAGTCCACTGAAAAACTACAGCCCTAGAAGATTCTAGATTTAAATTAAAGAAATAAAGTTGCAACAAAGGTAACATTTTAAAAAATTACTAAAATATGACTAATGTTACACTGCTGTCTAATATAAGGCAAAGCATTACCAGGACTTTGATAAATCCGGAATATTGTAGACAGGTAGGGCATGACAAATCTCTAGGGACCTCCCAAATGACATACAATTCTGAAATATTTGTATTAATAACATTACCCATACAAATTTAACCTAGGGAAGGCTAAGCATCTCTTCTGATTTGACAACTCTTTGCTTGCAATTCAACAGTAATAACATATCAAATAAGCATTATTTCTAGCACCTCTCGTTTTACAAGGTGAAAGAAAGAATCCTCTGTCATTTTCCAAGGACCCTCTGGGAAATCTCAAGACAGTTTTAGGTGCAAAATATATCACTTAAAATTGGACTTTGGAAAAACAAAAAGCAAAAGTTGTTAAGAGATCTGAACACCTAAGACAGGAATTAGATCATGGGTAACTGCAACACAGCATTTTGCTTCTCATTTCAAAGCAACAATAAAACATAAAAATAAATATGGAAGCTAGTATCATTGTAAAGAAACTTAGCTCCTTCTTAAGTGAGAAGCTTTTGTTTTCTTAAACTTTAAGGACATAATAAAAGCCAACATAAAAATATAGAAGGTGATTCTGTTAAAATACAGTATCTTTGCTCTCTAGGCAGATTACACAGAAGGTAAAGAATAACATTTTAAAAACTCATATTAAGAGCAGACCAATGACCCGATAAAATTTTGTCATTTTAACAGAAATAAAAACAAACTCTAGTTTTGCATCAGCATAACTGAATCTTATACATCTGCCCACCAAATCTTATGAGCTTTGACCACAACAAATAAAAGTTCCTTTCCACAAATTTCTGTAAGATTTTATATCCATTTCGATTTGGTCCTCCTCTTCCTTCTTTCTCGTTCTGGAACCATCAGTCATTTTAGTTTAGGACAAAACTACTCTCATTCTTCATTAGCAAAAACCCATCCTGTCTACCTTGCACACAAAATTGTTTCTCTCTGTCATCTCATTCACATATGCCGATAATAAGTTTAACTACGGTAACTTGTATTCCACAGAAAAAATCAGAAGGCTGATAACTGTGAACAATCTATCACATACCAGCCTTTGCAGATTAGCAAAGCTCACGACTTCCTACAGCCATACACATCCTTTATAGTACAGTGTCTCAAAGTGGCAAAAAATGAACATGCTCATTAACAAAGCCAAAATATACAGCTTCCCTGCAGCATATAAAAATAAGGGGCAAATGTATATAAAGCCAAAATTATGAGTAGTAATGTTTCAGTACTCTATCTTACTTAGACATGATGTATGTATCCAATGAATATTCATTAATTAACTCAATTTAGTAGAAGTGCAAGGTTTTATGTTGCCTAAAGATTTTGGAAATTATCTTCAAGCTTATATACTACAAAACATAATTATTGTTGAGATAAAGTTGCAGAATAATGATTCGCTTTGGCTACATGCAATTTTATATTTTTCATAATCTTAAACATGAAGTAGAAGTAATGCTACTTATTTGATAAGTAAACCTGTAGAAATTTTGGAAGGCCATACCCAAGTAGAATAAAAATGTATGCTTTTATTATACTTAATAACTCAGAGAAAATATAGCTGTTTCTATTAAACCAAAATTATTAAACTAGTCTCGTTTGCCAAAGATTTACATAAATTATGTAAACTTGAATTCTTAAAACATTTCTGAGTTGTTTTATATTAACAATACCTCTTTTTATAACATGGAAACTAAAGTTTAATTTTCTTAATTTCTGGGAATTAAATTCGAGGGATATTTAATTTATATAAGCACTTGTTTACCTCTAAGTCCATCAGAATTGAGCTTCTATAAGAGATTTTATAATCTAATTTGTTCATACGATCCAGGGGCAGGGAAATATTCCATACTCATGCATGAATACAGAAATAGAAAACTCACCAGTCCATATCAAGGAACCATTCCCTTTCTAGTGAGTGCAAATTTTTAGTTGATTTGAGCTCAGGCAAACAGACAAACAGAAAAGACTAACAAACCCAGTTCTGTCATCTTTCATCCAATAGAGAAAAGATTTGTTTCATGACATTACATCTGTTACATTTACATTAATCTGTTTACTTGTGTTCCACCAGAACACCAGTTTGTCAGACAATAAAACCAAGAGAAGCCAGTACCAGAAGTCAAATGAGTATTGAAGAAGAATCAATATCGAATACTTAATCTGTTACCAATGGACAAGAGTCCAGAGCACAGAACCAGGGGCTGGGCCCACCGTTGGGTCCCCAGATCAGAAGTCAGGAAGAGAGCACAAAGGGTGGAAGAGCTTCGGTGTGTGGATGGAATATAAGGATTCAAAGATGAGGTCCGATTCTGTTTGAGACACAGCATCAAAACTGTGAAAGACAAAATGTGCTGGACAATGAAGGACATGGTTTAATCCATGTTATTGCAATAGGGAGAATGTTCATTAATGAGAAATGTCTCAAGGAAAAAGAAGGGGACCTGGGATTTATAGAGGCAGGCAAACAAGGGAGTCATCATGAACGAAATTGTCATGAAGAAGGATGGAGACAGCTCTTGTCTCAGAACATGAAGGGCAGGAAGGCCCTTTGTGGTTAGCCATTCCAGGAACACGAAACTTGGGGGGAATTTCTCACGGTAGCTCCTTTGTAGGAGCACAGGGCTCAGATAAAGTCCAATATTGTTCAGAACAAAATAAAACAAAACCTTGCTCTTTTAAAGGTGAAATCCTTTCCAGTTCTTTTTTTCTTCATTCCTCTAGCCTTCCTTGTTCTGGTTTTAATAATTGCTTATGAGCTAACTTTAATTGAATCTGATGGAGGCTCTACCAACCAGGGAGGGCTTAGGAGGATGGAAAGGGCCCCCTGTGTCCCGAAGAAGTGGACTCAGACCAGTTTGAAAGTGTCCATAATGAATAAATCCATAATCGGAGTGGACACTTTTTAAAGGTTTAAATTCATCTCTGCCAATGGGAAAGTTAAGTAACCTTCTAGAAACTCATTATTTTCATCTCTAGAATGAAAACATAACACACTTCATAGACTTCTCCCAACCTTCAGTGATATAATAAGATAAAACAACTATTATATGTTAGGCACTCAGCATTTCCTCCCTTCTCCCCACTTCCACCCTTACCATGTTTCCAGAGCACTTTCCTTATTACTTACTCAGTTACAGCTCAGCCTCACTCTACTTGCATCTCTCACGCTGGACTGCATGCTCTGTCGGGGCAAGGAACATAGACAATTTACCTTGGAATCCTCTTTTTATGCTGAGCATAGTCAGTGCTCGGTAAATTCCAATTTCTGCATGACAATGTCATGGCTGAGCTGCTACAACAAAGAGCCCCTAAACTAAAGTGACTGAAATGAGACAGAAACAGAAGTTCTTTTTTTTTTTTTTTTTTTTTTTGGTCATGAAATAGTCTTGAAGGTAGCAGTTCAGGCTGACAGGATGGCTCTGTGTGACGCTTTGGGGATCAGGTTCCTGCCATCTGTGGCTTTGACCTAAGAGAGGATGCTGAGACAGGGTGAGTAAACTGAAGTCTGTGAGCAGACACCTGTTTTTATGTAAACACAGCCACACCCATTTGTTTGCATATGGCCCAGGGATGCTTTTGTGCTACAAAAGAGTCGAATAGTTTGTACAGAGACCATAGAGCCTGCGAGCCTAGAGTATCTACTATGTGTCCCTTAGCAAGGAGTCGGCAGATCCCGATCCCAGCTCTAAGGCACTGCCCTCACCTGCATCACTGAAGCTAGGTTGCTGCAAGGACTAGGTTGCAGGATGGGAGAGAAGATAGAAGTTCAGTACACGTGGTTTTTGTTTTCATTAGAGATGATTCAGACCTTGCATGTATCATTTCTGCTCTCATCTCATCAGCCCAAACTTGGCCACACGGCTGCATCTAGATGTAAGAGAAGTTGGGGAAAGCTGTCCCTAGCTGGATAGCCAGGTGTCCAGCGTAAACCAAAGGTCTTTTAATGACCCTTCAGTTATTACAAGAAAGAAAGACTTCAAACCACATATCAGATGAAAGACCAGTATCTAGGACATAAAAAGAACTCTCAAAACTCAATAAATCATTTTTTATTATTTCCCAAATGAACAATCCAAGTGGAAAACGGGCAAAAGACATGAACAGACATTTCACTGAAGAGAATATACAGATAAGTAAGCACATGAAATGATGTATCACATCATTAGCCATTAGGAAAATACAAATTAAAACCACAAGGAGATATTACTACCTACCTATCGGAGTGGCTAAAACAAAAAATGGTGACAGAGTCAAAAGCCAGAGAGGGTGTGGAAAAATTGGATCACTCATACATTGCTGGAAGGAATGTGAGATGGTAAGCATTTCTGGCAGTTTCACATAAAGCTAAACATGCATCTACCACACAACCTAGCAATTGCACTCTTGGGCACTTATACCAGAAAAACAAAAACTTCTGTTCATGCAAAAACTTATACACAGATGTTCATAGCCCAAACTAGAAACAACTAGATCATCTTCAACAAGGGAATGGTTAAACAAACCGTGGTACACCCATACCATGGAATACTACTCAACAATAAAAAACAAATTATTAATGCATGAAACAATTTGGATAAATCTCGAAGGAATTACACTGAATTTTAAAAAGGCCAATCTCAAAATGATACATACTATAGGAAAGATTTCATTTATATACACCTTTGAAATGCCAAAATCAGAGATATGCAAGAGATCAGTGTTTCCAGGGATTAGGGACAGTGGTGAGGAGAAGGAGACAGGAAGGAGGTGGGTAAGGTTATAAAAGGGCAACACCAGGGACCCTGTGATAACAGAACTGTTTTGCCTCTTGATGGTGGTGAAGGATACACAAACCTACACAGGTGGTAAAGTTACATAGAGCCAAATACAAGCACACAAATAGTACAAGTAAAACTCAAAAAATCTGTATAAGGAAAGAAAGCGGGGGAAGATGAATGCTCGGGGACAGCCAGCAGTCTCTACTATGACCATGTTATTGTTCCGGTGCAAGGGTGATAGAGATAGAGGAATATTCTTATCACTCTGACCTCCCTTCTGCCCATTTCTTCTTCTGAAATGTGCTACACGGTTTAATACTAGCATGTGACGGACAGTATCTCTCCCTCCCACCCTCCAGAAAACAGGAGGGAAGATGAGAGCAGGAGCTGTTTCTCTGCTAGTTAAATAAGGAGTTTTATTATTCCATAAGAAATCCCCATGGAAAGGGTTAGAAAAATAGAGATAAACTCCCCCTTTTTACCAGATAACAAAATAATAAGCTGAACACTTGAGGGCTTTAAGAGAGCAAATAACAATGAGGTTGTTTTCCTCTATGTAAAACTTGGGTACATGAATCATTTAAATTGCAAGAGGGATTCTTGGAAGTAGAAAACATAAACTCTTTTAATCATCTGAGCTTTCTGAGGTGACAGGAATAACATAATAATGCGTGGCATGGAAGGAATTAAAGTCTGGATGGCCAGTCTGAAACAATACTTTGTGCTCTTGGAATGCAGACTGTAACAGTGAGCCCCAGGGCCACCTTTGCTGTCCAAAAAGGGTCACTCAACTGCCCATCTGTCGGTTGTGCACATTCATGTGGACTGTTTTCTTTTTAATTCCAATATGGCCTAGAGGGCTGCAGGAGCTTCTGTCCAAGGCTCCCTACAGGGGGACAGCAGTTGAGGGTATTGACTGATGGAGCACAGGTGCCAGACCCACTCTGCAAGCCTAAATCAGAGCCAAAGCGGGCAGAGATGGGCTCTATAAGCTCTTGAATGGTATTCATTCTGCTCTGTGTCTTCTTTCGGAATGTCAAAGCACTCTTCACCGTGCGCCATACTTCTGATGTCCAGAAAGATCCCTTAAGAAGAGCCAGGCTAGAGGATTGTCCTCTCTCTTAATGAAGGTTGATTTATCCCTGAGTGGACCTGGGAAAAGAGCTCCAACCCCAGGACCCATACAAGGAAGATCATCTCTCTGGTTCCCCCTTAGAGGATTATTTCATTCATGTAACCCACAAATATTTATTGAACATCAACTAAGTGGCAGGCTTTGTGAGGAGGGGACTGGGCAGAGGTTAAATCTTAGGGTGGCCTTGATACCCTGATGTCACAGATTCTCTGACCTTCCTGTCACCAGGGCCTGTGGAAGTCCCTACAGGATCAGTTCTATTATTTGGTAGTTGATGGATGCCTGTCTCTCTGCCTTCTTTCAGACCTCATTATCTCTCCACTTGACCATGTCAACAGCCCACTCCATTCCTTGTGGAACAGCTCTCTGTTAAAAATGCCACATCCAAACTTCTTGGTCTGGCATTCAAGGCTCTTTGTGGCTTGGCCTTGCTCCCCTCTTCAGCTTCAGCTTCTGCTTTCTCCATTGTGTAGTCTATAGTCCAGTTACTTCACTGTCTTAGTAGTCTCTCAACTGGTGAGGCCTTCCACGTCATATCCCCTCCACTTAGAAAATGGCCAGAACTCCTACTCACCTGTCAGGGGCCAACCCAAATGCCCTTGTCCTCATTCTATAATTCTGAAATAGACTGAATAATGACCCCCAAAGACATCTAGGTTCTAATTCCTGGAACCTGAAACCATATTACCTTACATAGCAAAAAGAAACTTTGCCAATGTGATTGAGGTAAGGATCTTGAGGTGAGGAGATTATCTTAGATTAAGTGGGCCCCAAATGTGATCATAAGACTTCTTACTAGAGGCAGGCAGAGGGGGGTGTGATTACAGAAGGAGAGGCAGGAGATGTGATGACAGAAGAGGTTGGAGTGATGCAGGGAAGGCTCTGAGCCAGGAAATGCAGGTGGCCTCAAAAGGCCAGAAAAGGCAAGGAAGCCAATTTTCTTCAGAGACCCCAGAAGGAACCAGCTCTGCTAGCATTTTGACTTTAGCTCAATGACACTGATTTCAGACTTCTGGTCTCCAGGGCTACGAGAGAATTAATTTGTGTTGTTTGAAGCTATCACGTGTGTGGTTATTTGTTACGGCAACCATAGAAAACTAATAGAAACTCCTCAGCAGTGTGCCCCTCAGAGACCTTTATTTATAATTCTGTTGGAGGACTAACCACATATTCTATGGCTGTCTTCCCCCACTAGCCTGTGAATTTCTCGAGCATAGGCATTGAGTCATTCATCTTTGTATCCTCAATGCCCCACACTGGGTTTGGACATAGTAGGCCCTTATTAATGGTTTGAGGAAAGAAAGGGATGGAAAGAAGGAGTCAAAACTTAAAAAAAAGTTCCACTAGGCATCTCTTCACCATGTTTGTACCCCCAGCACCCCCTGCCTATGCCTTTCTATAAGGTTTTGCAGCTTCCTTCTGGCCTATGACACTTCTACCATCCCACACTTAAACTGGGGACCTAAGGTGGGGATAAGAGAAAACATGGCCAAGAAGATGCTCTACTCTTTCCCAGGCCAAACTTACTCTTCAGGTAAAGTAGAGAATAAAGTTAATTGCCAAATGTCCCCGCTGGGTAAAAAAGAGCTCCCGGTTGAGAACAAGTGGTCTTAAGCAATGATGTTCCCTTCAGGCCATGCAAAATCTACACCAAAATAGAACTTTTTTGAGGACCCACATCCTTGTTGTTGCTAGATATGGTGCCTACAGTTTTGGTTTTAGTGAGATTTCTTAGTATAATTCCTTCTTCCCAGGTCCAGTGCAGCCTGGTCATTTTGCCAAACTGCTCTTACCAAAGGATGATTACACAACTCTTTCCTGCAGTGAAGACCAAGCCTGAGGACATGCCACAGCTGCACTTGAATATTTCCTGAGTCTCCATCAGCAGCGTGTTGACAAAGCACTTCTCAGGGTTGGCCCCCTCTGGCATGGCTAAGTGTATCCACTGTTTGCTGAGTCTTCCTGGTTTGTTTCTTGGATTCTGACCTCATTTGCCACATTCTTGAGGCAACTCACTGTAGACTCCAATGTTCTTTGCCTGAGCTGAACCTGACCATAGCAGGCTTCAGAATGACAAACGCAGACAAGTCCGCAGACACAATTAAGGCAGACTTTTTGGTGTCCACTCTTGGGTGTGAGGTGTGAGGTCTTACGTTGTTAAGTGCGCTCAATTATAAGCATTACTTATTTTTTATAGGTGAATACTGAGATATTGGAAAGGCATTTTTTTGTCCTTGCCTTTCTTTAAAGGTGAAGCAAGTCCAGATGAGGTGAGTTGTGGAGTTAATGAAGGAAGGGCGCCCTCAGCTTTTGGTCAGGATGGGCCTATAGGTAGAAAAGTGGTGAGTTTTGCAGAAAGATGCTGCGCTAAATAAAACTAGAGTTCTACAATCAAATGGATTAGATCGACTCCTGGACCAACAGAAAGAAGCAGTCAGCTGGAAAGTAGCCAAAGACATTAAGAAATTGAGCAAAAGCCTCAGAGTTTAGAGGCCAAAGCAGAGGGTGTGAGATGCCTCAGCTGATTTCGCAGGAAAGAGGAGACTGATACAAGGTCTGTATACAAATAGTGTGTAACCTATTTCCAGAAGCACACAGTTGTCCATTCTCCACAAATACCCAGCCACAGGCATCAGTATATTTCTCTTCTCTTCTTCCTTTTAACTAGCATCATGCTGGGCACAAAGGTGTTCAGTAACTGTTGGTACACGCTTTCTAATTGAGTCCCGATGCAAACATAAGAGCGTATTATTTAGTAGATGAAGCTGAAGCTCCTGCTTGCTTGCAGACCAAGGGGCAAAGCCAGGACTCAACTCCAACCCTGTCCTTATGGCTGTAAGTCCATTTTTCCTTTCTGCACAAATTAATGGGAATCACATGTATTCCTACAGCTACATTCTGGCTCTCCCTTTCAAATTATGCCATCCTAAATCATCTTACTGGAGCTAATAGCAGGTAATAAAATGAGCATATTTCACTTTATGTTATTTCCACCCCTCCCTCTAAGGAGAAGCCAAAGTCATAGGTTATAAAGGAATGAGGTAATAGAGCACTGAATGATCAGGGCTGGATTTCCCCTGAAGACCTACCAATTTACAAAACCAGGTCAAAACACCCAGGTTCTAATTTAAAGAGCTCCAAGGTAAGCACCAGCACAAATCGGTCAAATGAAGCACAAGCCTGTGATGCTGGGTGTGAGCAGAGCCAGTCAGCACTGTGGAAGGAGAATGGCCTCCTAAAGAAGTGAGATTTGAGTCTGACCGCAGTTCTCCCACTTCAAGCAAGGTGGCCTTAGACAAGTCCCTTAGCCTTCTCAGCCCATTTCCTTATCACTGAAACTAAGCTAACAACATTCACTATATTTTCTTAAAGAATATTTTATTTTTTGAGCGAGAGAATGTGTGTGAGCAGGGGGAGGGACAGAGGTAGAGGGAGAGAATCCTTAAGCAGACTCCCAGCTGAGCGTGGAGCCCAATGTGGGGTTTGATCTTACAGCCCTGAGGTCATGATCTGAGCTGAAATTAAGAATCAGACGCTTAACTGACTGAGCCACCCAGGTGCCCCACAACATCCAGTTTATATCCAGAGTTATGATGAGAAGTGCCTGAAAAAATAATAGGGACTTCCAGTTTCTGGTCTGGTGTAGAAGGAGCTTGGAAGTAGTCACAGGGTCCTAACAACAAATAAAAACTCAAACTTTTTTTAAAAAGTCAACAACTCATCTTGCATTCGTCAGAGATGTGATGTCCAAAGGCAAACCACTGCCCTGCAATTGGTGGGACAGAGAGGCAGATAGAGGAAATCACAACTTACCAGCACAGAAATATCTATGGAAACTCGTACCAGGGCAGAATATCTAAACTGTGATTGACAGACAGCCAGAGGCTCAGTGAAGACAAACCTGAGAAAGAAAAACTCCACAGAGTCCATTCATATGCGAGCCCCACACAACTCCTCCTCCAACAACTCTATCTGATTCCCACAGCGAAGATCAGGGAAAAGGCTCCTCATGCTTCTGGCAGGAGAGACAAGGCAGCCATTTGGAAATAGGCAAGAGGACTTTATTCTTTTTAACAAGGACTGCTGTCAAGAGAAACTATTTTATCGGAGCCCAACCCAACGAGATTTCATCGGAGCCCAACTGACCTGGCAGAAGGATAATACCCAACTCTAACTTTATGTTTCCACATAGAAGAAGGGAAACACACAGCTCCAGTCCCCTCTAGAAATCCTGTCCTACAGAGGTAGGGAGAAACCGAAGCACCCATACAGTTCACAGTTCAGAGGACAGACTCATGAAAGCCTGGGACCCAGTCATGGAGCATAGAATACTTCCCCTTCCCCACATATTACCCCCACATTACTAAAGACCTATTTATTATGGTTTCTCTGACCCTGTACATCATGTCCATCTATCAAGAAAACATTACAAGGCATTCTAAAAAGCAAAAATCACAATGTGAAAAGACTGAACAAGCATCAGAACCAGATATGGCAGGAATGTTGCAGTTATCACACCAGGAACTTAAAACAATCTGATTGATATGTCAAGGGATCTGATGGAAAAAGTGTACAGCATGTAAGAATAGATAAGTAATGTGAGCAGAGGGATGGAAGGTCTAATAAAGAATAAAAGAGAAACACCAGAGATCAAAAACCTGCCACAGAAATGAAGAATGCCTTTGACGGCCTCATTAGTGGACAACACAGCTGAGGAAAGATTCTCTGAGCCTGAGGAGATGTCAGTAGAAACTTCCAAAACTGAAAAGCAAAGAGAAAAAAGACAGACAGACAGAAAGAGGGAGGGAGGGAGTGGGGTAGAAGGAAGGAAGGAAGGAAGGAAGGAAGGAAGGAAGGAAGGAAGGAAGGAAAAAGGAAGGAAGGAAGGAAGGAAGGAAGGAAGGAAGGAAGGAAGGAAGGAAGGAAGGAAGGAAGGAAGGAAAGGAAGGAAGGAAGGAAGGAAGGAAGGAAGGAAGGAAGGAAGGAAGGAAGGAAGAGAATATCCAAGAACTGTGAGACAACTACAAAAGATACAACATATGTGTAATGGGACACGAGAAGAAGACAAAAGAGAAAAAGGGACAAAAGCAATATTTGACAGAATAATGACAGAATATTGCCCAAATTAATGTCAGAGATTTAACTACAGATCCAGGAAGCTCAGAAAATATTAAGCAGGATAAATGCTCAAAAACAAAAACAAGAACAAAGCAAAACCCCACCAAAACCAAAACCAAATCAAACCAAACCCAAAACCCACCTACCTGGACATAACATTCAAACTGTTGAAAATCAAAGGTAAGCAACAAATCTTGAAATAAGCCAGCGGGGGCTCCTTATTTATAGTGGAGCAAGATAAGAATTATATCCAATTTCTCTGCTATCTGAGTGAGAAGACAGTGGAATGAAACATTTAAAGTATTGAGAGAAAAAACCCACCAACCTAGAAATCTGCATTCTGCAAAAATATTCTTCGAAAGTGAAAGAGAAATAAAGACTTTCTTGAATGACCAAAATGGAGAGAGTTTGTTGCCAGTAGATCCGCTTTGAAGATTTGAGTAAGTTATTGAACCACTTTGGATCTCAGCTTTCCCTTCGATAAAATGAGCATAATACAGATCTTCCTTGACTTACGATGGGGTTACATCCCAATGAACCCACTTAAGTTGAAAATATCATGTCAAAAAGGCATTTAATACATCTAACCTACTGAGTATCATAACGTAGCCCAGCCTACCTTAGACATGTAGTGTAACTATTACATTAGCCTGGAGTTGGAAAAACTCATCTGACACAAAGCTTGTTCTTTAATAAAGTGTTGATGATCTCATGTCATTTATTGAAACTGTATTGGAAGTGAGGCAGAATGGTGTGTGGGTACAGCATGGTTGTAAGCGTACTGGTTATTTACTTTCATGAGTGGGTGGCTGCGTGGGAGCTGCTGCTCCCTGCTGCCACCCAGCATCATGAGAGAGGATCATATTGCACACTACTAGCCCAGGGAAAAGATGAAAATCCAAAATTAGAACTACAGTTTCTACTAAATGGTATTGCTTTTGCACCCTCCTAAAGTCAAAAAATCATGGGTTGCACCATCATAAATTAGGGACCATCTATAATGAGGACAACAGTCCTTAATTCCATGGCATGTTTTGTGTACTGATTTAGGTACTGGCTAAAAAACACTTAGCACTGGGCCACCTGTGTGGCTCAGTCAGTTAAGTGTCTGCCTTCGACTCAGGTCATGATCTCCAGGTCCTGGGATCGAGCCCTGCATTGAGCCTGCATCTGACTCCCTGCCGAGCAGGGAGTCTGCTTCTCTCTCTCCCTCTGCCCCTCCCCACCACTCGTTCTCTCTCTCTCTCAAATAAATAAATAAATAAATAAATAAATAAATAAATAAAATCTTTTAAAAAGTTAAAAATTAAAAACAGTTAGTATAGTGCCAGACACAAAAGTGTTGCTTAAGAAGGGATACCTGTGGGGCGAGTAGGTGGTTCAGTTGGTTAAGCAGCTGGCTCTTGATTTTTGACTCAGGTCATGATCTCAGGGTTGTGGGATCAAACTGTGCATTGGGCTCCACAATGTGTGTGGAGCCTGCTTAAGATTCTCTCTCTCTTAAAAATGGGGGGGGGGATACCTGTAAGGATTATTAGCTAGCTCTCTTCCCAGGACTCAATTTTGGATCTCGCTAAGTGACAATAAGGGGAAGACTTCTCCATAGGGCTGGGACCACTGCTGGATTCCCTATTTCTTCCTGTGGTCCTTTGGGTCTCAGCTTCTATTCACCAATGGCCACACCAAGAGAGAGCTATTCGTAGCTAAACTCTGGAAGGAGCCGAGATGCCCTTCAACAGACGAATGGATAAAGAAGATGTGGTCCATATATAAAATTGAATATTACTCAGCCATCAGAAAGAATGATTACCCAACATTTGCAGCAACATGGACGGGTCTGGAGGAGATTATGCTAAGTGAAATAAGTCAAGCAGAGAAAGACAATTATCATATGGTTTCACTCATTTGTGGAACATAAGGAATAGCAGGGAGATCAGTAGGAGAAGGAAGGGAAGAATGAAGGGGGGGTAAACAGAAGGGGGAATGAACCACCAGAGACTATGGACTCTGGGAAACAAACTGAGGGTTTAAGAGGGGAGGGGTGTGGGGGATTGGGCTAGGCCGGTGATGGGTATTAAGGAGGGCACGTATTGCATGGAGCACTGGGTGTTATACGCAAACAATGAATCATGGAACACTACACCAAAAACTAATGATGTACTGTATGGTGAATAACATAACATAATAAAAAGTTAAAAAAAAAAGAGAGAGAGCTATTCCTTTCATCTCTTTCCTTTCCCTTTCCTTTCCTTGATGACCTTCCTTCCCATTATCCTGAGAAAACAGAAGCCACCAGAAAAGCACACCCACATGCTTCCACCTACACATCTACCCATATTTGTACCAGTGTGTTCTGCCTTGTCTCCTGTGACCATGGACAGGTTGTCCGTCCTGCTCTCCAAGGTCACTCCCTCCTCCAGGTCCCACGCCCTCCCGCCCACTCCAGGAAATGACCATTCTCTCCCCCATGCCATCTGTGTTTTCCTCTCTACTTCCTCATTCTCACCAGCTGTCATTCCAACATGCTCTCTGATCTTAAAAAAAAATCTCTTGACCACACAGCCTTCCCCCCTCCCCCCAACCCAGGTATTTCCCTCCTTCTTCAGAACTCCCAAATGGTCTATACTGTCTGCTGCCTCCAAATCCTCTTTCCCCATTTTCTGTTGAAATTCTCCAATAAGGACGTTGTTCCCACAACATAGAAACCAGGGACCTACAAATTGTTAAATCCATGGTCAACTATCCATTTTCATCTTACTTCCCCCATGAGCAACATTTGATACAGATGAACAAGTCCTTCCCCTCAAAACTTTCTTAGAACATCACCCTCTCCTGACTGTCCCTTTGCTTCACCAGCTGCTCATTGTCACATTCCTGGCTGATTCCTACTCCTCTCCTTGACCTCTGACTGTGGAGTGCCTCAGGACTCATCCCCCAGCTCTCTTCTATCCTGTGTCGACATTTACTCCCATGGAGAACTCATTCAGTCTCACGGCTGGAAAATATCAAAGCTGTCTACGCACACACGGACAGCTGCTGCATTTCTAACTACCTTCTGCATTTCCTTCTATGTTCCTACCTGTCCTTCAAACATCCCAGTGAGACCCTGCCTGACCACCCTGATTTAAAGCTGCCCCCACCCCACTAGGCCACTCCCTATTCCCCTCCCCTACTTTCTTTTCCCTCATATTTTTTACCTTCTAATATACAGTATAACTTATTTACTGAGTTTATTTTGTGCTTCCCAACCTTGGAATGTAAGCTTCATGAGAGCAGGGATTTTGTCTCTTCTGTAGTACTGTGTTCTCAGTACTTAGAATAATTCCAGGTGCACAGTAGGTGCTCAATAAATACTTGTCAAAGTGGATGTCGCTACAGGAGTGATCCTAATATTAAGGGGCAGGAAATCATAACTGGAAACACCCATTTTCACACAAATTGGCGGTCTTGATTTCTAACCACCCATCTGTTTATTCTCACCTCGAAAACAGGTCTCAATCCTCACAGACGCCTGGGTCTGCCAGTTTCCAAAGCACCTTCACGGTGTTGCCTCCAGAATCCTGTGAGCCAGGTATCTGAGCCCCACGGGGGTTGAGGGGATACCAAAGACAGAATGCATCCCCCCAAATGTCCACATCCTAACCCCCAGAACATGAGAATATATTACAACACGTGGCAAAAGGGACTTTGCAGATGTAATGAAGGTTACAAATCTTAAGACAGGGAGGTGAGCCTGGATTACCCAGGTGGACCCAATCTAATCACATGGGCACTTAAAAGCAGAGAACTTTCTCTCGCTGTAAGGAGGAGAGATGTGGCTGAAAGGTCAAAGAGAGTCCAAATGCCATTGCTGGCTCACTCATCCCCCACCCCAGCTTTACTCAGAAGGATACAGGATATTATCAGAAGGATATCACCTAAATCAGTGCTAGAAAGAAAAGAATATAGGCTATTAATAAATTAATCTTTTCTGGAAATGCCTAGAACATACATGAGTTGATAGTTCAACACTTAGCATTCATACTTCCAAGCCACTCTAGGCTTTCCCCATCCCACGTGTATTGAGAAGACTGTAATTGACATGTAGCATTGTGTAAGCTTAAGGTGTACAGTATATTGATTTGATACACACTTATGTATTACAAAATGATTACCAGTGTAGAGTTAATTAACACCTCTGTCACATCACATAATTACCATTTCTTCTTTGTGGTAAGAACATGTGGGATCTACTCTCTTAGCAACTTTCAAGTATATGATACAGTATCGTTGACTAAAATCACTATTGTGTGCATGAGATCCCCAGAACCTACTCATCCATTTTCTTTTTTTTTTTTAAGATTTTACTTATTTATTTGACAGACAGACAGCCAGTGAGAGAGGGAACACAAGCAGGGGGAGTGGGAGAGGTAGAAGCAGGCTCTCAGCAGAGGAGCCTGATGCGGGGCTCGATCCCAGAACGCCAGGATCACGCCCTGAGCCGAAGGCAGACGCTTAACGACTGCGCCACCCATGTGCCCCCTACTCATCCGTCTTCTAACTAGAAGTTTGGACCCTTTAACCAACATCTCCCCATTTCCCCCACTCCTGGCCTCTGGTAACAACTCCTCTACTCTGTTTCACCAGTTCAACTTTCCAAAATTCCACGTGTGAGACCACAACAGTATTTGCTTTCTCTGTCTGGCTTATGATAATATAGGTATGCATGTATAATAATATACATACAGTCCCATCTTTGTCCATTCATGCATTGATGGACACTTAGGTTGTTTCTGTGGCTTAGCTCTTGTGAATGATGCTGCACTGAACCCAGGGGCGCATATATCATGAGCCAGGGAAAGTAGGTGGCCTCGAGAAGTGATGACAACCTCTGTCTGAGAGCCAGCAGAGACACTGGGACCTCAGTCCTACTGCTGCAAGGAACTTAATCTGCCAGTGACCTGAAAGAGCCTGAACGCAGATTCTCCCCCAGGGCCCCCAGATCAGAGCCCAGCCTGGCCAACACCTTGATTCTGGCACTGTGAGCCCATGAACAGAGGATCCACCTGTGCCCACTTGGGCTTCTGCCTAAACTGCGAGATGACAAATGGGTGTTATTTTAAGCCGTTAAGGTTGTGATAATTTGTTACGACAGCAATGGAAAACTAATATACTGGGTAGCTATTCATCACTGACTGATCAGGGACCCTGAAATATTTGTGACAGGAGAGCTTTCCTCCACCTAAGAATCAGGCCCACTTTGAGAGATCTGGCCTCTTGGCTTCCCAAGGTGTCAAACTGATGCTTTGAACTATTATTAAAACACCACCTTCTTTTGATTCCCCTGGTGTCAGAAATTTAAATGAACCAAAATAATGGAGGTTGTCCTATATCTTTTTTCAGGTTGTGGGGGAAACATTTTAGAGACTTTCCCTCCATGGGCTGGACTGGGTTTAACTAATGGTCTGATTTTCTGTTAAGCTTCAGGGAAAGTGAGAAATGGCTGCTTTCATAGAATTAGTAAATGCCACCAAAACGAAAGGTCAAGCCACGCTGACATTAAATACAGTATTTCCAGTGGGACAATGTGGTGCTTGAAAGAGCGGATCCCACAAGCCCCTACCATGCCTATCTTTCTGAGCTTGTTTTGAGTGCTAATGGAATCCAGTTAAACTCTTTGTCAGTCCCCGGCCTTTCCCACCTGTGACCTATATTAGCCACAATAAGCCTGTTTTCACAGACAAAGCCCCCCTTGGGGACCAACGTGGAGAAAGGCAGTGTGGCGGGTTCCATGCTGCAGATGGTACATTCGCTCATGCTGGCTTCTCGGGGGCCCCCAGCCCAGCCAGCTTGCAGCATCACCGCGAGCTGGACCTTGTTTATCCTCTCATGTGGCTTTGGGGGACAGAGAAACAAAGGAGGATGGACACAGGGCGGATTGCAGCTGAGCTGAGTTTGCATAGGAAACTGAAGCTTGGCATAAGGGCCTGGTAACCTGGGAGCTTGAAGAAGCAGAGGAAGGCAGGCATGTAGGGGCACAATGCACAGACTTGCGAACCGGGCTGCTGTAGGTGTGAATCCTAGCTCTACCATTTATTAGCTGTGTATCCTTAGGTACGCTTTTGACGTTTCTGAGCCTCAGTTTCCTCATCTGTATAATGGGGGTGATATTAGATTAAAAATAAGATAAATGCAGCAACGTACCCCACCCTGCTTTATTTTTATCCATGGCACTGACCACCATTTGACATCTTACATGTTTATTGTTTAACGTCTTCTCTCCATCCACCAGAACGTAGCCCCACGAGGTCAGGGACGCTGCTTGCTCCCTGCTGTATCCATGGTGCTGAGAGACAACGAGAGGCAGGAGAGCCTCGTGGTTAGGAGCAAAAGCTCCAGACCCAGAGTGCTGGGTTCTGATACGGACCTGCAAAGCACTAGCTGTGTGAACCTGGGAAAACCACTGAACTCCTCAGTGCCTCAGTGTTCTCATATGTAAAATGGGGATAATAATAGAACCTCCCTCAAAGGGTTATTCCAAGGCTTAAGGAGCTAATTCCTGAAAAGTATTTAGGAGAGTGCCATGCACTAAGTACTCGATAAATGTTAGCTAACAATAATAATAATGATTAACAATAATAATAATACCTGGCATATTGTATGCAATGCTTCAGGACTGGCTGAATGAATGGTAAATATTTACAAAGCTCTTGGAACTATGCCTAGCACATAGTAGGCCCTCAATAAACAAGAACTCTACACAGTGGTGTGCAGGTATATGTCTGATAACCGGTTCTGAGGGCAGGAGGAAGACATGAGGCGTTTGCTGGTGTGAGCTACCAGCGTGACACCACTGAGCGGTTGGGGAGACATGCCCAGTGGTGCCCCATTATAGTCTATTTCTACCATATAGATGAGGACACAGATAATAGTAAAATAATTAGGAAATGATGAATTTTACATATTTATCACCTTTGCTTTAATATAATTTAATTATAAGTTTGTATGATGTAATTTTCCTAATTGCTGAGTTCATTTAATTTTCAGTGACAGGTTGTCCAATTTCCTGAAGATTGAACAGTTGGCTCCTCGGAGCCAGTACAAGGGAACTCCGGCACACAGCTGGCTGGCTGCATGCTACTCTTCCGACCACCAATAGATGCCCTTTCCACGCCTCTGAACAAATAAAGAATAGCATAAACGTGTGTGCACCCTCTGGGGCAGACCTCTCTCCAGGCAAAGCATGGAGTCAGATCCCCGAGAGGAAATAAACTGACCCAACTTGGAAACACTTGGCCAAAACAGGTGAAACGGCTCAAGTCCTAGGCCATTCCCATCGAAGGGACAGCCTAGACTCCCTGACCTGTACTAGAATTTCATTGTCTCCAATACTGCTGGAGATAAATGAGTCATGAGCCTAACCTTGGGTATCTCTGGATCACAGGGTCATTTAGGAGACGAGACTTCAGGGGTTTGTCTGGAGGCATGAGTAGAGAGGATGATTGAGAGCGTCTCCAATGTTGGTAATCATTGTCAGAGCTTGATATGAGCCCTGGTCAGCTTCCTCTACCGTCCACTCTATATTCAGGAAAAGAAAAATCTGAGATCCAGAGAAAACTCAGTCTAGCCTGGTAATCTGTTTTTTGCTCCACAGATGACAATCCCAAAGTAAGTTCCTCAATTCCCTGGGCCATTTCTTGGAGCAGCGGCATTGTGGTCCTGCACGTGTGCTGTTAGTAGGGGGACCCACCATCCTGATTCTCTGGGACTTTCCCAGTTTCAGCACTGCAAGTCCAGAGCCCAGGAAACCCCTAGTCCTGAGCAAACTGGGCCAGTTGCTCACCCTAAATCTTGGCCCCCTAGGCCCAGATTCCTGTAGCTTTCAGTCTGCCAGGAGCGCCTTAGACAATGATTCCAGGGGGTCCTTCAGATGAAGGCTGTGGGGTAGACCCCCTGCATAGACCCGAGAGCCCAAGAATTAAAAGTGAAAGCCTCTGAGTTTGGGCTGCTAGAACAGCATATCACGGACTGGACGGCTTAAACAATAAACATTTATTTCTCATAATTCTGGAAGCTGGAAGTTCAAGAACAAGTCTCCCGTGTCTAGTGAGAACCTGCTTCCTGATTTGCAGATGGCCATCTTCTTGTGGTGTCCTCACGTGGCAGAGAATAGGGAGAGACAAAGCAAGTTCTCTCATGTTTCTTCTTATAGGGACACTAACTCATTCATGAGGGCTCTACCCTCGTGGCCTTATTACCTCCCAAATGTACCACCTCCTACTTCCATCACCTTGTGGGCTTAGAATCTCAACATAGGAATTTGATGGGCACATACACATTTAGTTCATGACAGAGACATCGCTGCAAATCCTTCTCATGGCCAGCGGAAGCCCTGAAGTGGCCCACAAAAGTTGACAGTGGGACCATGGAATAGAAAAGGACATTTCCAGTGGGACAGAAGCACAGCCTTGCTGTGCCCTCTCTGCCTTTTCTTCCACGTGGCTCAGTCCTGAGAGAGGCAATCTGGCATGTTCGGAGCAGAGGAGAAATGCCTCCAGGGGCTCTCTGCACCCGGACCACGTAGAGATTGACAGAGACTGAAGACAACACTCACCTGAATCAGGAAGAGGAACCAGTAGGGTTTGAGATAATTTTCTAACCCCCACCAGAGAGCAGACAAAGCAAGTGGCCTTCCATGGGAACAGAGGCAAACCCCAAGCACTGGCCTCCAGAGCAGCTGTTTTCTGAAACAACTCCACCATCACTGCAGGCCTCATCTTCATTCTCTACAGCCTGCAGGCCCCCGTGATTCTCCCTCACTTCTCCTCCTTAGGCTCCTTCAAGAGCCACAGAAACTCCCTCCCCTGCTCCTGGCTTATCAATATCTACTTACTCAACCAACCCCTCAGAGGCAAACTCCTCCAAAAAACTTTTGGTATGAGAATTTGTCACTATGGTTTTCATTTCTAAAAATCCTGTTCGGTTCCTTTTTAAACCCATCTATTCTTTTTCATTCTGACCACTTCCTGTCTCATGGTTCCTATTTCTCCTGCCGGCCTAGTGCGGTATGTAATCCTGGTATGGTGCAGGGGACGGCCACCTGCCAAGTAATTGATCTGGAATTGATCATCAACCAACACAACTGGTTTTCGAAAGGAACAAAAGCAGAAACATAGACAAAACATTAATTCCGAAGCTCAAGGGAAACAGAAATGTATTTCTCTTTCATGCAGTCATCCAGGTTAGTGGGTGGTTCAGATCCTTACATGCAGTCATGGAAGAACCAAGATTCCTTCTATCCTACTTTCAATCGTTCCTAGGGCATTGTCCGCGTGGGCGTGGTTGAAGCCGTGGCACCACATCAGAGTTGCAGCCATGTGAAACGGGCTACCCTACTGTTGTCAGGTGCCAGCCGGGACGTGGCACCCAATGCTGCTCGCATTCCACTGGAGGGAACTGAGCAAGCCACATGGCCACACCTAACTACGCGAGAGGCTGGGAAACTTAGGGTAGTGAGGCCGCCATATGCTGGGCTCTAAGTGCATCACTCTGGAGGAAGGTGGCCATGGGTTTGACCGGACAGCTTCAGTCTCTGTCGTAGTGGATCGGGGTAAGTACAGCAGTGGGTCCACTGTTTCAAATCTGGCTCCACCATTTCCTAACTGCTTGGCCCCAGCCAACCAATACATGCCTCAGTTTCCTCTTCTCTACAAGGTACACATTTTAGTCTCTGATTCAGTGGATGGGGGAAAAGTGCTTACAATGGTGCTTGGCATAGAAAAAGTACTAAGAATTGTCATAATCTGAAAGATTAATATTTTATAGTCTTTTCAACATCATTTGATTTGCTCTATTTTTTAGGGTATTAATTTTATAATTTCCTGCCTTGAGCACTTTTTCCTCATGTAACTTGTTTCCTGGTGTGGGCCTGTGATTTTTTTTTTTTTTTTAATCTTACCAGCAGCAGAGATCATTTCTTTAGGACCCTCATATGCCCAGGAGTGTGGATTCATCCCTAGAGAGGTTTTTATTGGCTGGATCAGTTATTATTTCCATTTCTCCAATTGGCAAACTGGCACTCTGCTCTATCCAGGTGATTCTGACTGAATATTCAAGCATGATTCATACTTAGAATTGTGATTTCTCTAAGGTGATGTTATTTCTGCATAGGGTCTCAGACAGATGGCAAGCTCCCCAGACCATCAGAGTTTTTGAGTGTTTCCTTCAAGGAAGGGACGGCCTTTGAGGTTCTTAGTTAGATGTGTGGGGGGGGACTCCCCTTCAACTCCCCACCTTGCACAGGCCTGTGGCCTCATTTCCTGTTTCCAGGTGGGCAATAAAATCCCCACCTGCTCCTGAAGGCTTTTATCTGGGTCCTCTCCCCTCTGCTGTCCCCACTCTGCCCTCTGCCCTACCCCCTCTGCCCTCCCCACTCTATTCTCCCCACTTTGTTCTCCTTCCTCTCCCCTCCCCCCTCTCCTCTCCTCTCTCTGCCCAGCCCTGACTATTCTAACATTGGCTCCCATCTACCGCTCAAGTTTTCTGGCCCTCTTTTTTTCTGGCACCTAGGAATTTTCTTCTCTTTCTTTAAGATATAGCTTTTTAAAATACATAGCTCAGTTACATATTTAAATAAAATTTTTAAAATGTTTTACTGAGCATTTCTGTGTGCTAAAAGTGGGAGGGGTCTTCTACATCTGCTCTGTCTGCCACATTCTTCGCCAGTTTGTTCTATGCCATGAAACCGAGAAAGAACTGCTTTTGGGGAGAGCACTGTGTGTGTTTGAAAGAACGAGGATAATAAACTGCTGCGTGGGGTGAGACAAGTGAGAAGAAAGGTAATCCTGTCCACCCGCTACCTACTGGTGCTCCTGCACCGTGATTCCAAAGTCTGGGCCCTCCCTGCCCTCCGGGAAGCTAAACAGCCTCCCTCTTCCACATCTGGGTTCAGCCTGATAGGTCAACCAGCCCCACTGCAGACAGAAAAGGGTTTAATGAACTTTTGTGTGTGTGGAAGGCCCTAAAATCACAGGAATTGGGACCAGAAGAGAAACGAAGAAAGCGAGGCAAGGGGCCTCAGTGCTGAACTGAACAGAGTTGGACTGTGGCCCAAAAGTGCCAAAGGAGTGACCAGAGAGGCATGGGATGGCCCACCCAGCTCTGGGGCCTTGCACAACCTCAGGACAGGCTCCTCGCCCTGCCTGGACTTTGAGGCCTTGCTCCCTGGCCTCAGCACCCGCACCTGCGCTCCATCCCACAGCACCCCACAACTGGTGTGCTCTAGGAGTCCCCGACCTTCAGGGCACAGGCTGGAAAGGGACGAGGGGATACCCTCCCATACTTCGGTAATAATAACCATTACAACTCATATAGCAAAACACAGCGTTGAAACAAGTATCTTACAACAATCCTGTGGGATAAGTGTTCTTAGTTTTATTTTGCTAACTGCCTCAAATTTAACACAGCTCCACTGGGAAAAAAGTAGAGGGTGAAAAACAAATTTATATTTTTATAAAGAACAAATTTGTATTTTTATAAGGCTGTATTTTCTCCTTGTATCCCTCCTTACTATGTATAATTTTACCTGATTAAACATATTAAAATCCCAGGCCAAACTTCTGCATTTGGATTACTTCACAAACTTCAGAGTAAATCTTTTTTAAAAATTAATAAGAACAGCTACTTGACTTATATTCACCTAAACAGAAAGAGGACTCACCCAAGCTGTTTCTTCAGAACAGGACTCTCTTAAAGGCCACTTTGCACTCTTGGGTAAAAGACAGCAAAATGGGGGCGCCTGGGGGGCTCAGTCGTTAATCATCTGCCTTCGGCTCATGATCCCAGAGTTCTGGGATCGAGCCCTGCATCAGGCTCCCTGCTCAGCGGGAAGCCTGCTTCTTCCTCTCCCACTCCCCCTGCTTGTGCTCCCTCTCTCGCTGCCTCTCTCTCTGTCAAATAAATACATAAAATCTTAAAAAAAATATTAAAGACAGCAAATCATCAGTAGCCTTAGAATAGCCCTTTGGCTGTTTCAAGCCAAGAGGGTTCCAAAATTTTGACTTGCAGTCTCAAAGCACCTCACTATACGCTCAAGAGTTTTAAAAAGTACAAAACTCTGGGCAGTGATGTAATCCACTTATTTTATTATCATTTTCATTTTACAATTGGAGAAACTGAAATTCAAAAGGGTCCATTTCATTATTGAGCATTGGCAAGCCTACATTTTACAAATGGGCAAATAAGGCTCAGGGAGATGAAATGACTCACGGAGGTCACACAGAAAGTGAGTGGGAGAGTCAGACCTTTGGATCAATCACTAAGAGCTAATTCCATAGTGGGTCAGAGGATGACTGCGAGGACCCTGTGTGTTTGATGGGCCCATTTTCTCTTGAACCGAGCCCATCATTGTGAAATTTCAAGTATTAGTCAATGCACACACGCAAATAAAGGCTTGGGGCAGCCAGTTGTAGGAACAGAGAAGCATTCTCTGCTATAAGGTTGCAAACCACACCCCAAGCCACCAATCCAAAAAGCTCATGCTGTACTCCTCCCCCATGCTCCAGACCCTGAGTTTGTGGCTTTGGCTTATGGCCCCGGTTCATGACTGAGGGACCCCAAATCTGGCAGGTGTGTTACCTTGACCAGGTCAAAGTGACCTGGGACACAACATGGCTCACTTCCCAGCACCTCCAAGGAAACAACCAGTCCCTGGTCCGATACGTACTGAGTTCTGTTTATGCACCATCCCTGTGCTAGACTTGGGGGCGGCGGGGGGGTGGGGGGGAATCATCAGTCAGAGAGGAAGGCAGGAAAAAGACAGAAAGATGAAAGAAGGGAACAGAACACTATATCTTTGTTTGAAAAAAACAAAACAAAACTTGCTGTTCAGTTGGGGAGAGAAGATAGCTCCACAGGGACATTTAACAAGACAAAATGCAGAAGGAAAGTCCCAGAAGAATGTACATAATGGGTGAAGGTTGTCAAGGTAGTTCAAAGGATGACAAATGGCAACAGGGAAAAGTGTGTCAGAAAATCTAGTTATGAGATCAGCCAAGATTTGTTATAATCTTGCTACAAGAGACATAACCTCCAGTAGACCAACCCAAAGATTCCCTCTTGGAAGATAAACTATAGAGGAGGAGAGAATGGATAGATAATCATCGTTAGACTAGATGCAAGAAGAATGTTCAGTTGAAGGTCACTAGACATTTAACTGACAGTCAGATGGGTGGGCGGGTGAGTGGGTGGTTAGCTTTCTCAGAGCAAGTCTCTATCCCGTTACACTTTCCAGAAAATAGGTTAAGCATTTTTATCAGAAATGCTAATGTCTTCCCACAACTAGATTCTGGAATTCATCTCACCAAAAATTCTGTCCTAGTCTACATTCAAGACAATTTTTCCTTTACCCCATCACCTCTGTGTCTTTCATGACCTGGTCTGCCCCTACAAGACCACAAAACTCAATTCATACTGTGTGGATGTGTTGTCAGAGGCCAGCTCAGGACTTGAACATTTACTCTCTGAAGGGGAAAGATGACCCCAGTTAGCTAATTCTCACGGGAGAAATGCAGAGGAGTGGACCCAGGTGTAGTCATGTCTAGAACTCGTACAGTTTGGAGTATACTCTTTAAGAAAAAATACAAAATTATGACTATATAACTGGGCACAAAAATGCATATTGATAAAGGATGAGAGAAGAAGTCACAACAATTCTTGAATGCTTGAAAATTCAGGTCCCATTCTCCACAAACCTCTTCTCAGAAATGGGTCCATAGTCATGCATTCCAACAGCATCTCCACCTGACACCGGTATACTGAACTGTTAAGACTCATTTACTTCTGGGGCGCCTGGGTGGCTCGGTTGGTCAAGCCTCTGCCTTTGGCTCAGGTCATGATCCCAGGGTCCTGGGCTCGAGCCCTACATCGGGCTCCCTGCTTAGCGGGGAGTCTGCTTCTCCCCCTCCCTCCGCTCCTCCCCCTGCTTGTGTGCTCTCTTTCGCTCACCCTCTCCAATAAAAGAAAATATTCATTTACTTCCTCCTGTGGGTTCACTCACACCCTGCTGGCACCCACACTTTTCTTACTCCGGGCAGTCAGCACCCTGCCACCCTGCCCTGGCTTTACGCACTGACCAAAAAATGACAAAGAAAACCAAGGATGCATCTGTGCGTGGATTCAACAAACAACCGTTGGCTACCTCGATGTGCCGGGCATGAGCTCAGATGGAAACACGCTTTCTATGAACCGAACATAACATCTAAGGCTATTTTGAGCCAGTGGATCGTGTCACCTCATTTGTTTGACAGAATTTACTGAGAAGGGCCTGTACGCCAAGCCTGAGCCAAATAACCAACACATGAGGTCGACACAATCGTTACTCCCATTTTGTCGACGACAGAACTGTGGCTCAGAGAAATTAAATTAGGAGGTTCGGTGGATGGTGAGCCTCGGGGGTTAAACCGAAGTCCCTTCGGAATCAGAGGCCTTATCCGCACTCTAAGTGCTCAGCATCTAGGAGAGCTGTTTGTAACGCACACGCACACGCACATATAATAGATGACGTGTATCTATTCTTCACAATTTATACAGCATTTTTACCTACACAGCATCAGCCATCTTTCCAGCAGCTCTGTGAATAAGGGAGAAAGTAGGGGAGACCCCTGGGCTCTGATCCTGTTTTCCAGCTGGGATCTGGGATATATCACATCCAACAGTCACGTAAGGGGCTGGGCTTAGTCCTTTCCGCAACCCAAGAGCTCTGGCGTCCTTTTATCTATGACTGCCAACCCTAACCTTACATCCCTCCCCATAGCCCTTACTGATTGAGCTGTGAGAAAATCCAGAGTGCTCTGGCCAAATGCCCCCAGGCCTGAGGAGGCCACCAGAAGCTGGAATTTGTCCCTGCTCAGTAGTTGCCTGGTGGTGGCTTTCTGAGGCCTGTTTTGTAGACTGGAGAGCCCAAGGCACAGAAGGCTCAGGGTAGGGCATACAGGAGTCCAGCCAAAAGAAAGGCTTTACCCCACGACAGTTCTTCCTGCCTTTGCTTTCCCTTCCCAGTGGCTGAAAAGTACTTCTTGTGCCTGTGCTAACTGGAGCCCATTAGCATCCCTTGGCTGGACCACATACTGGGCTCTGCTCTTCAAGTAACTGGGGAGACAGGTGGCAAGGGGTTCTACAGGCAAAGGCCAACCTGCCCAGAATAAGCCTGAGGGAGAGGGAGGGGGCCAGGGTTCCTGAACTGCATTTTAAGGAAAAGGAGAAACTAATTCCTAAAATAATTAATCTCTTTAAAAAGTTCTTTCTGTTCAACTTTATTCTTGCTTGAAGATTATATTTAACTTTCTCCTTTCTAAAAAAAAATATTTTCTGTTCAATTCATCTCCCTTCCTCAGTGCTTCAGGTTTCTAATCTGGGCTCATAAAGGACTTCAGGAGATGGGCAGTCCCCTAAGATTATGATCAGATTGTCAAAGAGAGTCACGATCTTGAATAATTATGCGTGGTGGCAGCCCTTGGCCCCAGCTGTGTTGAGCCAAGAGCAAAGAGTCTTAAAAGCCTGTGGTTGAGCGATACAGGCAGGTACATCGAGAGCCTTTCTTCTGAGATCATAAGCAACTATTTCAATTAGATGTCCTCTTATAAAAATGGACTCATACGCTGGTGAGGTCAAAAGAGGCAAGACTTGTTTAAAATCCTTGAGATAATTAAATTGGGA
This sequence comes from Ursus americanus, assembly GCF_024610735.1. Lineage (NCBI taxonomy): Eukaryota > Metazoa > Chordata > Mammalia > Carnivora > Ursidae > Ursus > Ursus americanus. The sequence continues at coordinate 49,928,059 of NC_142128.1, read as the reverse complement.
AGAGGAATATCAGTAAATTAATTAGTTGTAAATTTCCTATGCACAAAGCTCCAGGTCTGCGGTTAGTCTAGCCACTTGTCATTGGGAGTGATTTAGCTACAGCAACTCTGAGCAATCACCCCACCCTCCTCTCGGATGCGTGGTTGCCAGCATAGCCCCCATTCAACCAACTTTGGAACCACAGGACCCTGAAGTTCTGTTCTGAGTTCTGTTCACTCTCTGGAGGTTGCAGACAGCTCCTGGCCAGTTTCCAAGGGTCTGCCCCCTACAATGCATGGGCACATTTCTGCCAGTAACTTCTCCTAAAATAATATATAATTCTAACACTCAGGAAACTTCACCAGTCCCTCTTACTTACAGAATGGAAAACAGATTCTTTGCCCTTTCCCCCCAATTCCTCACAGTTTTCAATCCAAAGTTCTTCTTCCCTGTTGTTCCCTCATGAACTTTTCTCCAGTCAACCTGCCCCACTCACTGTCCCTCAAACCCACCACACACATCCCATGTCCACACCTTTTGGCCATCTCCCTCCCTGAAGTGACTTGCCTCTTCTTCTGAAACTCTGGTTCCCTCCTCTGTGGGTCTCACTTGGAGCCCTCCCAGTTTCCATGGCTCTTCTGTCTGACATCTTGACCACACCCTGCTCATCTCTTATGTTTCTGAATCGTGTTCTAGGTCCATTTGCCTTGTGATGTCTTCCCTCCTTTGGATGCAATTAGATTCCTTGAGGATGGGGGTTTGTGTGCAGCCATTTTGAAATCCCTGCCATATTGGATGCAGTGTTTCGATCACAATAGGAACTCACTATTTATTGAGAACTCAGCACAGCCTTCCTCAGATCTGCCTGGATTAAAATCCTCAGTCCACTGTTTAATGACCATGTGACCATGAGTTATTTGGCTCTTTAAAGCTTCTGTGTCTTCACTCATAAATGGAAGTCGTGGTAGTACCCACAGCAAAGCAGCGTAGTGAGGACTGTGTGAGATAAAGCACGCACAGTGCTCAGGATAGTCTGATCCCCAGTGCTCAGTGCAGGTGAGCTTCTGTTATCCTCAACACCACCACCGGTGCTGTTACTGGAATCTAAAAATGTGAAAATTCAGGTACACCTGAGAAGAGTCTTGGGCCATCCCTTAAGTGAAGACGGCCCCTTAGAACCAACACAGTGGTGAGGCAGCCCTCTCCAGCACACATATAAGAGGGACGAACTGTCAACCCTGCAGATGTGTGCGTGGAAATTTCAGATAAAATGACAACTGGATAAACCAGCACTAGATTACTAAGGCTGCCTCAAACCAGTGATCTGCAACCAGCAAGTTGTCACTTTCCAGGAGCCAAGTGCAACTGCTCTGTGCTCTCCAATATCTTCAGAGCATTCCATGGACACTGGCACGACGTGTCTTTTCTGTGTCCCTTCCAACACTTTCAGTTCTCAACCTCAGTCCCCACACAACCTGTGTCCACCTCATCTTCCTGGAACCACTGTCCCTGTCAGTGAGTCTGAGACTTTGAGAAAATAGGGATGCCTGGGTGGCTCAGTCAGTCGAGCATCCAACTCTTGGTTTTGGCTCAGGTCATCATCTTGGAGTCGTCAGATGGAGCCCTGCATTGGACTCCATGCCTAGCTGGGAGTCTGCTTGAAATTCTCTCTCCCTCTCCTTCTGCCCCTCCCACTCGTGCTCTCTCTCTCTCTAAAATAAATAAATAAGCTTTAAAAAAAAAAAGAAGAAGACTTTGAGAAAATAAAGGTATCTTCTCATTAGAAAGACTTGGGGACTCTGTTAAAGTCAGAGCGCAGAGCTGCACGCGTTAGTACAGGTAGGACTAACGGTTGGTGTCCCGGGAAGCAGTTAGTGTTTTTCTGTTCCCTCATGTTTCTCTTAGCTCCTGTCCTGCAGTTGTAGACAACAAGAATAGCATATCTAACTGCAATGAAACGTCATTGTGGAACACTCTAGTCATTTTCCCTCCTTGTCCTGCAACCACCACTACTCCCACAGAGTGAAGGAGGTGTGGGTCTTGCACCACCTTTAAAACAACAACAACAAAAGATTTATTTACTTATTTGAGAGAGAGAGGGTGAGCCGGGGTAAGGGAGGGAGAGGGAGAGAGAGAATCCTCAAGCAGACTCCCTGCCCAGCACAGAGCCCAAGGCAGGGCTCGATCCCAGGACCCTGAGATCATGACCTGAGCTGAAATCAAATCAGCCGCTCAACTGACTTAGCCACCCAGGTGCCCCCCTGAACTACATTTTAATCACATCATTTCATCAATGTACTGTTTTCCACACCAGGACACGACCTTGCCAAGATGGGCATCATGTTTGTTAATAAATTAAACCGGCATGTGTCTGGCTCTGTCCTAAGTACTGGGAGTCAAACGATAAATAAGACATGTTTTCTGAGCCTCATCTGGCCCATCTTCCAAGCACAGAGTGGCAGACAGCTTTTCTGAAACACACACCAGCTTTTGTCACTGCCCTGCCCCCAGGCTCTCCCCACTCAGCCAGAGCATCTCTTCGACTCCATCTCCAGGTTACCAGAAACAGACAAGCAGAGTGGAAAAGGGCCAGGACGTGTGGTTTAGAATGTTGGCTCACCAGGGTTCCAGCTCCAGGAGAACATCTATAAACGCAGCAATAGCTCACTGGTGTATGCAGAAGTCACATGAAGAGAGCCGTCACTGCCCAAGCTTGGTTCTCTGCAGAGAGGCAAAGTGTCGCTCCGGGGCCACGTGAAATATGCTTTCACCCCAAATGCTTCATCAGAATGTGCTTGTTCTGACTCCAGTCTTCACACTGCCCCAGCCAGATACTCTTTTCCCTGTCCCCAGGAGCATCTTTCTAAAGGTGATCACTCCTTCTCCCAGGATTGCACAGCCCTGAAAGTGTTTTGGTTTGCTAGAAGCCTTGGAAAGACACTCCATAATCTTCTGTATTCCCCTGGCATGTTCTGCCTCCTCTTCACCAAACGTGGTTCTTTCATTTCTCCTGAAATCAGGCCCCAAGGTCACTCCCTCCGGGAAGCCCTCCCAAATTTACCCCCCTCCCTGCCACCTCTAATCATGTATTTGCTCTCCTCTTCCATCAGTCCTGTGGTTTTGTGTTCAGTTTGGATTGTGTCATTCTCCACCTGTTGATATGTTGTTAAGACTACAAATTGTTTATCCTTTATCCAAACCTGTGGAGTAAAATGTGTTTCGGAATTCAGAACTTTTCAGATCTTAGAAAGGTAATAGAGGTTCTAAGGGTAGTGCCCACAACCAAACACGTTAATATTTGTTCAATGAAACATGAATAGTCACATGCAGTGGGATACATTAAGATTACAGTCAGCTTCTTATCAATCAGTTCAGGTGAGGTTTTCTACATGTGTGTTCGGTATTTCCAAAGAGTGGATCTGGGCTGCTCATAAGAGCCACCACTCTGAACCTCTGTGCCAGGAGCTCTGCTCTTGTATTATCTCCTTCAACCCCACAGCAGCGTCACAGGAAGGAGGTGTTATTTTCCAGAGAGAGGAGGACAGCAGAGCTCCCAGAGGGTAATTTGCCCAAGGTCCGACCTCTAGAAGACAGAGGACCCAGCGTTCAAACCCAAGCCTGCCTCCCCGTAAGCTTGATGCTTAATGGCCAGACAGTTTTCATACCAAATGTGCTTCCTCTCACATCTCCAATTACAGTGTTCCATATGCAAGATGGGATATATAAATGCTTGCCAACGATGAAAACAAACAGAAGAGCATTTAATTTTTTTATTTGTAATTCACAAATTATGCTTGCCTTCTTCCAAAAGACTGCACAGCACTTTAAACGTCAGTCAGCTCTGGAAGATCGAGCGTGAAGCCTCTGGAAGCCCAGATGCGACCAGGATAGATGAAGGCACCAACAAATAATGTCAGCTGATGGGTCACAAGGAGGCAGCGCACAGGCCACACTGATGGCCACGTGTGTTCAGCTCACATGGCACCAATGGTCAACATTTAGAGCTCAGGGGACTTCAACTAGAAGTCAAAATAACTTTCCTTTATAAATGTGAAACACACTATTTTGATCGTTCATAATTCTTTCTCTTGAGAAAATCAGATATTCCTACAATATGGTGTTTTCACTCCTTCATAGCAATCATCAGCCGATGCTGGGTAGCAGCTTGAGCTGGGGTGAGCACTCCCCACTTAGCCGGAGTCCCTCCCCTCCTGCACACCGGGGTTCGGAGGGAATTTGAGTCTGGAAACACCACATCTGACAGAGCGGACCTGTGTCTGATCCCCTGCCCTGTTGGGCTCCCCGCAGGCTGGCAGTCTGCTGGCTGATGTGAACGGGGCAGATGGTTAGTGTCGCTCTTCTCTTACCAATCAAGGACTTGCGGCAGGGTGACACGTGATCATATTTTCAGCACCATCCCAGTCACCGACTTGCAGCGAGGACAGACAGACAGACAGACAGACAGAATGTGTGTGTGCCAGAAACAACAGAATGTGAGGGGGTAAGCACAGCCATCGGGCCGGGGACCCAGAAGGAGGCAGAGGTGGCCCCTAGTGCCAGCTTCTAAAAGGGAAATTTCTTGTGGGCAGCACAAGCACTAGAACCTAGGTCACTTCTTGAACCCAGGCTCCATCCCCCTTGAAAAAAAGCTCAGAAAAGCCACAAGTGTTGCTTTGGGCCACGGTGCACGTGAAGTTCTGTGATCAGAGGGCCTACGTGAAACAGTGTCACAGCAGGACAAGGCCCCAGCCACCTGCTGGCTCCCTGGGTTTTCCCAATTGCCAAGATGATCACCCAAAAGCCAAGTTTCCTGGCTGTATGACCTCTCTCAAGTTCAGCAAAGACACCTTATGGAAGGCCCAGCAGAGTTTACATTGGAATCAGTATGTGAAGAGAGGCAAGGTGTCCTTTTCTTCCACGTTGGGAAGCCAGACGTTTGCCAGCCGTGTTCTGAAGCCCACTATACAAGAAGCATGTGCTTCCGGACCACCAATTCCTAGCACCGAGTCCCTCATGGGGGACCTCTTTGCTTCCAGAACTCTCAGGGAGACTCTTGGGAAGAAACAGAAAGGTAGCAGTAAAATCCAGGCAATCCATCATGCCAAAGCTTGTCAAGGGCACACGTGGGCAAAAAGACCTTGAACAGATTGGCCCACCTGCCGTCTTGGAAGGAGGGACCACAGTGATGGCTCTAACCCTCACTACCAGCTCCACTCGCTGTCAGACACACTCAGAAATCTGGTGACTGGCTTCGGAGCAAACGTGCCTGCCTGTCAGTGTTGTAAACTGAATGGAGGCAATTATTTTGCTAGTCTTCTGAAAATTTCTAAATTTTCCAGATCAGCTCCATTTGCTGGGCCTGGGACAGAAAGCCCAGTGGGCTGCGTGCCCCAGCATCCCGGGAGATGAGGTGCGGGCCAAGTGCAGCTCTCCGGAAGCCAGAAATGTAAAGCAGACATGGTAACTGCATTGCTGTTTGGTTTGGACCCGAGAGGCAAACATCCAATTTGAGATCAAATAAATGGATCCTGGGCCTGAGTAAGCTTTTTAAATAGGATTCACTCTAGAGCAGTTTAAAAATTAGAAGGAAGTGCCACGAAATTCTGCCCATACTTCTTGGGCTAAAAAAGAGAGCCCCCCCCCCGAAGGGGACCCATCCATACCAGATGCTGTTTTATATTTACAGAAGTACTGCAACAGCCTTAGGGAATAAGGAAGGACCTTATATAATTTTGACTCGAATGAAGATAAACAGAATTTAAATATATAGCACCGATGATTCCAAAATAAAGGCAGGTAACATTTTGTGAGTGCTTACTATGTGCTTGACACTGTTTCAAGTACATAACCATTACACAATATTACCCATTTACTATTTATAAAATCATCATCATCATCAAAATCATCATCATCATCATCCTCCCACCAAAGCTATGAGGTAGGTATTATTACTATTCCCAATTCACAGATGAGAAAACTGAGCCATAGCTAGTGTGTACTGGTGCCAAGATTCAAACCTAGCATGTCTGACTCAAAAGCCCATGTGCTTAACCTACCTAGAAAGTGTTCTTACAATATCTTACTCCAAAAACAATTCCAGGATCTAAGCATCTCCCCTACAATGTAGCATACACCAGCCTTGTCTGTTCCCAGCTAGTCCCAGTCTCCTCTTTGTAGAATTTCACATCGTTTGAAAACTAACATCTCAAAGCAAAAGGGACCCTCCTTCAGACCTTGGAGGTGAACTGTCATTGATCTGAGCCACGCAGCGTAACCTCCTTTCTCTTTGCTGGGGCTTGGTGGACAGGTGGTGCAGATCTAGCTATAAGAACTGATGAAATTTTGCAGGAGATGTCTGGAAAGGATTTTGCTCCATGATAAACAGATACAGAGAGACAGTCCACCGCATTTTTCCTTTTTTGAATGTGTATAAAGCATGGCGCTTGGAGTCGAGAAGACCATTTTAATTTATCAGCCTATGGACAAAAAAGCCAGCATACTGAGGATGGCAGAAAGCAGCAAGATTTTTAAAAGCCTGGGTCTCCAATGACAGATTGAGCCAACACACCAAACTTGGACGCCTGTATCTCCAGACTTCGCATCTTGCTACATGGGATAATTATACATCTTTGTTGCTTAAGCCATTGTTAGGCATTATGTCACTTTCCATTCGAATGTATCCTGACTTACACTTGTATCCTTTGCCTATGCGTAGACATATGTCATGTCTATACATTTCCCACCTGCTTTATTCCACTTAATTTATTGCTACTTGACCAGATAAAACCAGGCGGTCAAGAAAGGAAAGGCAATGTATTTGAACAGCAGTTCATCAACACTATTCTGGGGAAAAAAAGTTCAAGACTGCTGTATTATCATTTACCATTCCCCTACCCTGAATCTTGCTCGATGCACTCACCAGGAGGCTATGACTCAGCAGTAAACAAAAAAATACATCCCCAGTTTCCTCATTAGTAAAATAAGCAATCTGAACCAGATGATCCCCAGGTAAATTTCAGCGCTGACATTTTATGCCTCATGCTCTGTCTATCTGTTAAGAAGGGTTATATTGTAATAATTTCTAGAGATGCCCTATTACTAATGACCACATCTTTAAACACTGAATAAAATAGTAACAATTTATCAATAGTCCTAAGTCCTTCCCCTCTGCAGGCCTCAGTTCTTTATCAGAAAAATGTGGGGGGAAAGAAAAAAAAAGAAAAATGTGGAAAATGAAATCGATGGTCTATAGGTCACTTTCCAGCTCAGACACTTTTGAATCTGGCCAGATTCTTAAATATGTGGTTTTACTCCTTCCAGACTTCTCTTCAGAGCTTACACAGCCAGGTACTCAGCAGTGTCTGAATCACACGTAAGACGTTTCTGGAGCCCGTACTTATGGGGAAAGCTAACTGACTCACTTCGACTGTGAGCACGTTAACCTGTATCCGCAGTGCCTAGCGATATACGCAGTGCAAGGTGCACACTCAGTAATGACTGGTCATCCAAAGACGGCTGCCATTTTTTTTAAACATCTACTATTTGACAGACATTTTAAAGAGGCTATCTCAAATCCTCACAACAATCCTGCTAGGGCAGTATTTTTACATCTATAACCTGAATAAAACTGGGCTGCCTGTAGGCCAGTCTCAGCATGGTGTGACCTCCAAAATAAACCCAAACCCAAACCCGACAACACTGCCAACGTATGTAGGTCTTTAGGGAGGTCTTAGAAGATAAGGCAAAAAGGCCAGTTCCATTGCCAACACACAGAAACTCCTCTTTACCTGTCCCTCTGCCTAAAATCCTCTCGAGTACCACAAGACCCACAATTGCGGTGTTCCCCAAATGCCCTCACAACACCCTTGCCTTCTCCTCGTTCCAGTTTGGGATCTATTCTGTCCTTCGGAGAGTTGCCTCCCCCCCTGCATAGGTTAAAAGTTTAATCTCTCCGAAGTCTTCCGTGTTCCCAACAGCCGTTGATTTGCCAAGAGGTCTGTGGGTACGGACTGGGGCAGCATTCGCTGCCGTCCTCAGAGGCAGAGCACTGGACAGCATCTGCTCCCAGAATTGCTCTCTTCCTACCTAGGCTGTGAACCAGTGGCTGCCTCAGAACCACCCAAAGAACTCATCAAAAACGCAGTGTCTGATCCCCACACCAGTCCCTCTGATTCAGCATATCTTAGCGTGAGACCCAAGATCCCCATTTTTAATAAGCTTCCCAGGTGAATGTAAGGCGGAGCCAGGTTCTGAAGCCCTGCTTTCCACCACAAAGGCTTCCGAATTGAGCCACCGAGTAGCTCACGCCCACAGGAACAGACACGTTCCCCTGAATCCCGTTTTTGCGTGTGATCTTCCCTACAATGGGGTTTCTCCACTAGGGCACCCTGTGGGCTGCAGAGCTGCGTGAGTCCACCGTGGCAGCAATACAGAATTCTTTCCCCCAGAGAAACACTGACTGCAGATCCCTGTGAACCCGGAGAGGCTCCAGAGCCTTCCATGTCTTCTCAAAGTGCTTTTGTGAGAAAATGGACATCCAAGTCCCCACTGGGGCTTCCAGGAACAATTTCTCCCTGAGGTGAGGCAACAAGAGCCTGATCCCGACTGCCCTCTTTTCTGGGGGACCGGTGACGGAGAGGGAGCAGAGAGCTCTGGTAGCCACTGGGGCAGAAGCCAGAAAGGGAACCTTCCACAGAACTTGCAGGAGGTGGGCCCCCAAGGAGGAGGAGAGGCACAAAGCAGGATTCTTGGAGGGCGGGCCTCCCCCCTTCTCGAGCAGTGGCTTCTAACACAGTGTCAAGAATCTGAATTGAACGAAGGAAACGGTGTTCACTGGCCTGAAGAGGCACCTTGAGGTGGGGGAGGGAGGGCTCCAGGTCCAGCGTCCCTCAGGCAGCAGTAGCCAGGGCTCCCTCCAGCGTCAGGAGGACAGGACAGCCTGGCCAAACCCAAGGGCAAGCCTTTTATCAAGCAAGTGCTCACTGCAGCATTCCCTCTCCTGAGCCCTTCTCGAAGCCCTGTTCTCTGGAATAGACCTCAGCATCTGGAGGTTCCACACTGGATCCCTCCGGGTAATTTAGACACTGAAGAAAAGCACCCAGCCTCATTTTAAGGTGATCGTACCAGAGAGATTCTGAAGAGAGTTTCAAAGTCAGGGTCACTGTGTGCTGCAACTCAGTTGTGTTGAAGGAAGAGTAGCAATTTCTGTCAACAAACACTGATCAAATATTCACTGACGCACTGGGCCTGGGGAACATGTGGGCAAGAGCGAATCAATCCTTCGTCAGAGCATCAAGTACCAGAAATCGGAACACACGATCTGACAAGTGTCAACGTCCCTGTGAGTCTGCTGGAGCAGAACAGTTGAGTATAGAACTACCTCAGAAAAGCCAAGATTTTGCTTGCTTGAAATCAGCCTGGAAAGGTCAGTGGCATCATTGATTGAACCAATCAATGAGGTCTGCACACCTGTGGCTAAACCTAATGTAATCCAAACATGAGTTCTGATCCGACATCAACGATGGACACAGTCATCTGTACAAGGGAATGGGATTACACCCCTTCCCAGCACAGCTCCGCCGCACAGGACGACAAGTCAAGGTGATCGCCTCTGTGGTTGACCACAGGGCCACGTGCACAGCTTTTTTATTACCTCGTTCGTGCTCCCCTATTCCCCCCCTCCCCACGCCTCTCTGCGGTGTTCCTGCCTTCAGTCTTGTTTAGAATCGACTGACGTCGTCCTTCCTCACCAGCGGTGGTTTGCAGTTACTTCGGGCGATGGAATCCTTTTAGAAAAATAAACCTTCCATGACACTCCAATCTTTTACACATATAAGCAGAGCTCTTTGAGTCTCTCCTTCCCCGAGACTCTTCAGCCTCAGAAGCAACTCTGGAATGTAAGGAACACAGCAGCTCGACGAGCACCCACGTGCGCCTCAGAGGCAGGCGCTGTAACTTGCCATCCCATATCCCTTCCCCCTCTTTCTTAGCAAAAGAATTCTAATTAGTGGGAATGAAACCAACTGAAAGATTACATTTCCCAGCCTGTCCTGCAGCCAGGTAATGCCAGCCCTGTGATTAAAGTTCGGGCAATGATAGGTGAACGGAAGAATCATGAAAGATTCCTGGGAAGATTCCTTAAAACTGAGAATCGTGCCCTTTCTGCCCTTCTGTTCGTCCTCCTCCTTGCTGTCTGCAATAAATGGATGATGGCTGGAGCCCCCGCAGCCATATTGGACCATGAGGTTACTTGGAAGTTGGAGGCTATGCTCCAGAGATGATGGGGCAGAAAAAAGACAGAGCCTGGTTCTGTGTGACCTCATGGTGCTGCCCTACCAGTTCTCCGTTGTCTGTCTCTGACTTCTTTCATGGGAAAGAGTAAGCCTGATGTGTCTAATACAATGTTGTTTAGATTTTTCTGTCTGTAGTTACTTTTTTCCATATGGGTCTCTTCTCATGTACTGTTTGGAAAGGAAAAATTACAGAGAACTAGGGTAAGGCCATACTGACATTTTGGTGTACAACATTTGGATCAAATTTATTTATAAAATTAATAATAATATGGGGCACCTGAGTGGCTCAGTCAGTTCGGTATTTGCCTTCCACTCAGATCATGATCCCAGGGTCTTGGGATCAAGTCCCGCTTCGGGCTCCCTGATCAGCGGGGAGCCTGCTTCTCCCTCTGACCCTCCCCCGGCTCTTGCTCTCTCTCTCTCTCTCAAATAAATAAATAAACCGTGGGCAAGAGTATCTGCTACACACTTGTGCGTACATTATTTCATTTACCACTCAGGTCAACTACATGAGGTAGGGAAGATAATGGATAGCTTCCAGATGAAGAAATTGAGACCGAGGGGTGTTCCTATCTTACCAAAAGTCACACAGCTAGTGCAAAGACAATTTAATCAGGGAAGATCTGACTCATGTAGTCTTTCGCGATCTAAACTTGAGGTGAGGCAGCTCTGGAATCAGACTGGCTGGGATACAAATCTTTGCTCTACCTCTGCGTTTCTAGAAGGGTGATCTTGGGCAAAATTCTTTGACTTCCCTGAGCCTCAGGCTGCCTTCTACAGTGAGGTGTGGATTAGTGAACTCATGCACCTGCGTGTGGCCAGGGAGCCAGTATCAATCAGAACACAGTGCGGGGTGCAGGTAGAGGAATGCAACGAAAAGGAATCCACATATTTTCAGAGGAATTTGAAAATAGCTCCTTGGAGACCAGGCACAGAATAGAAAAATGTTTATGGTGTTTACGTGCATATAGCAAGATACCTCTCCTTATTCTCAGTTTTCTCATCTATAAAGTGGGAATAACTATTTCTTTTACATGGGGTCCTGGGCAGAAAGAACTGATTAGCAGCAGAATGAGTCACAGTGTTAATGACATTACAGTTCGACTACACTAACCCTTGGCACGTCTTCATTTTCCGAAATGAAGTGGCAAACTACCTATCCCACTTTCTTATTTTTCTTATTTCAAGTGGTAACTAGGATTTCTTTTATATTGTGGAAATTGATACCAACAGCTACAATTCAGAAATGCTAACCCTCCCAAAAAGTGCAAGAATCAGCACTGGATGATAGAGGAAAAAATGGCAAGCCCACAAAAATGGTGGTTTTTAAAGGAAATGCAATAGTTTCCAAAATCATGAAAACTCTCAGGAAACTACATCAAAGTCGAAAATTCCTATGTATCAGGGGACATGAGCAACACAGTGAAAAAGCAACCTATGGAACAGGGGAAAAGATTTTCATGTCATGTATCTGATAAGAGGTTAATATCTAGAATATATAAAGAACTTCTATAACTTAACAATACCAACAAAAGTAACCCTATTTGAAAATGGGCATAGGACTTAAATAGACATTTTTCCAAAGAAGATATACAGATGGCCAACAAGTGTATGAAAAGATGCCGAACATCACTAATCATCAGGGAAATGCGCATCAAAACTACCACATGATGTCACCTCGTCCCCGTTACAATGGCTGCTATCAAAACAATAGAAACTAGCAAGTGTCTGCGAGGATATGGAGAAATCAGAACCCTTGTGCACTGTTGGGAATGTAAAATGGTGCAGCCACTCTGGAAAACAGTATGGAGAGTCCTCAAAAAGTTAAAAATAGAACTACCCTATGATCCAGCAATTCCACTTCTGGGTATAAATCCAAAATACTTGAAAACAGGGTCTTGAAGAGACATTTGCACTCCCATGTTGATAGCAGCAACATTCACAAAGCTCAAAGGTGACAAAGCAACCCAAGCATCCTTCAACAGACGAATGGGTAAACGAAGTGTGTTATAGCCATACAATGGAATATTAGTCAGCCTTAAAAAGTTGCGACATAGATGAACCCTGAGGATGTTACGCTAAATGGAACAAGCCAGTTAAAAAAGGCAAATGCTATATGACTCCACTTATAAGACGTATCTAGAGTAGTCAAATTCATAGAAACAGGAAGTAGTGGTGTCTGGGGAGGCGGGGGGGGGGAGAGGAAATGGGGAGTTGTTGTTTAATGGGTATAGGGTTTCAGTTTTGTGAAATGAAAAAGTTCTGGGAAAGCTCTTGAAAAAGCAGTGTGAATATTCTTCACACTACTGAACTGTACACTTAGAAAGGGCAGAGACAGGGAATTTAATGTTACGTGTATTTTACCACAGTTAAGACAAACGAGCCCCGTGGGAGAGCAGCAATCAGCCGTGGGTGTCAGTGACGCATTTGACAACGACTTCCATAAAAGTGGTGCTCCAGCCTAAACTGGCCCGTTTGGGAATGCTCTCATCTACATGGAATGCTGGCAGAGTGAGAATACCACGTCATCAGGGATAAATGGGAACTACATCCGGGTGGGAGTGAAAGCCGGGGCAAGTCACAGGCTGGTGTCAGAACTGGCCTCATTGAACAAACTCATCACTGACCCAGAAGTCAACAGGAATCGCCGCTGCTGACGAAATTCGCAAAGATATGCTGGCAAAGCCCTGGCTGTAATGCCACAAACATGCCCGGGATGGAGAAAGATTTTCCACTAGGTCCTTAATTGGATTAAACCAATGACTCCCTGGGACGAGGACGCTTGCCCAGTCCTACCTCTTGTCTCCAGAGCAGAAAGAAATTCTGAAATGTGATCCAGTTCATAAAATCACACTTGATAGAGGCAGTGGAAGAACAGTGCTTTCCCGAGCACAATTCTGCCTTTGTCCTTTATCTCTAGATAGAAGACAAGGAAGCCACACCTTCCAAAGGGATAAGAGAAAGGAGGTGAGAGAGATACAGTTCCCTCCATGGAGGAAGTTCTGGGCCAGATGCCCATGAAACCTAAACTTATCCAAGGCTCTGACGTGTGGTACAGATTTTGCCACCCTCTTCCTCTGCTTAAAACCTGTCTGCTTTTTCCCAGGGCACTTTAGAGAAGTCTAACACCTTTGACCAGGCCCTGGGTGGTCTGGCCTCCCCAGCCAGCCTCGTCTCACCTATGCCATGCTCATCAACTACTCGGCCTGCCCAGCAGCCGTGCCTCCCCTTCTGCCAACAGCCCCACTAGTTTACCACTCCGTCCTTAGCCACTGTGCTCGCTGAAGGCGTGGACAGAGAGGACCCATGCTGTGCCAATCTGGTTCCATTCCAGGACTTTGAGAGCAACCACTGCTAAGGAGCAGCTCTCTGATGAGGTCGACTGCTGGGAAACTGACTTCAGCCTCTAGGCTTTCTTTCTTGTTTTTTAAAGATTTAGTTATTTATTCGAAAGAAAGAGAATGAGCAAGGGGAGAGGTAGAGGGAGAGAATCTTCAAGCAGACTCCCCAGTGAGCCCAGAGCCTAAGGCAGGGCTCCATCTCATGACCCTGAGATCACAATCTGAGCCTAAATCAAGAGTCGGATGCGTAACCGACTGAGCCACCCCGGTGCCCCCAGCCTCTAGGGCTTCTTAGATGAAGGTGCTGTTGGCATTTGGAGCAGGACAGCTGTGTAGAACCATCTTTGGCACCTAGCATCTCTGCTTCTGCACGCTGATTTCCAGCAGTATTCCCTGAATGATGGTGACAACAATAACAAAATGTCCCCCACCCCAACCACACACACCTGAATACCACCCATGATTGAAACTTCATGATGTTTAGCCATGAGATGGAGACACTTGCTGGGGCCAAGACATACCCACCATTCATTCAGGTCTGTCGCTTGCATGTCACTTCATCAAAGATGCCTTTCCGTTTCTCCACCATCTGAATCAGTTTCCTATCATGGCACCCTCTACTTCCTATGTGTAGCACAGAGCCAGTTTGCAAATGCATGCTTCGTCGTGTGGTTGTTTGTTTCACATGTGTTTTCTCCCACTAGACCTTAAGTGCCGTGAAGAAAGGGACTATTTTGGTTTCCAATGACTGCTGTTCAGTAAACATTTGTAAAGAGAGGGAGACAAGGAGAAAGAAGGTTGCTTGGAAACTAGTAACATGTAGTGACTAGAGTCTCAAACCAACCCACAAAAGCCTGTTTAATCTAAGAACCTAAATGTCATCTTCTACACTGTGTTTATGAGAGAAGGGCATGAGCTGGGCTTGACTGTAGAACCCCAGGAGCCCCATCTGGCTCTCCCTAAAACCAGTTCTGAGAATTCCCCTGCCTCCCAAGTGGGAGAGGGTCCATTTCAGAGCAGCAGGAGCTGGAAGATGGAGGTGGAGGGTGGGAGTGTGGCGGCAGTTTCATCTGCCCTGGCCCCTCTCCTCCCTTCCTCCAGCCTTGGCAGTGATGTCAGGGGCTCCAGCCTCAGGGAGAAGGGATGGGAGTCAGGGAGGGATCACTTGCATTGCTTTGGAAATCAGAGACCTATATTCTAACACACTCCCTTTTTGGGAACAGATGTTGTTTTGTGGGCACCTAGCACTACGTTTCGCATCCTTGCACACTGCTGTCCCCTCGGGGGCACCACTCTTCCCTCTGTGGGTAGCCTTGGTGGGATGGAAAACCCTGATGCCTGCCTCCCACTTTGGAAGCCAGTCAATCATATCCTTCCCACCATGCTGTCAAACAGTGACACGGCTATTAGATTCTCTCCCAGGACCTTGAATAGTGGGCAACATAAAGACATTTTTTTAAAAAAGTGACCAGAGGACATTCTCCCAGTAATGTGACCCAGACCACATTCCTGCTGAGTAAATCCTGACCTCTCGTTTCCTGGGGGGGTGCCTTGACTCCTGCCTATATTCCAAGCCTAACTCTCTAGACTCCTATCAAATCCAATAAAATACCCTTTGTCTAGGGGCGCCTGGGTGGCTTAGTCAATTAAGCGTCCAACTCTTAATTTTGACCCAGGTCATGATCTCAGGGTAGTGAGATCAAGCCCAAAGTTGGACTCTACACTCAGTGGGGAATCTGCTTGAGATTCTCTCCCTCTCCCTCTGCCCTCCCCCGACTCCTGCTCTCTAAATAAATAAATAAATAAATAAGATCTTTAAAATACCTTTTATCTATTTAACAGAGATAGCCAGCGAGAGAGGGAACACAAGCAGGGGGAGTGGGAGAGGAAGAAGCAGGCTCATAGCAGAGGAGCCTGATGTGGGGCTCGATCCCACAACGCCGGGATCACGCCCTGAGCCGAAGGCAGGCACTTAACCGCTGTGCCACCCAGGCGCCCCAAAAATACCCTTTATCTAAATTATCAGCGTCAGAGGCTTTGTGTGCAACACAAGAGCCCAGATGGATTTCCTGAGGTCTGATCAAGTCATTCATTGCAGTTTCATATTCATTTTCATTCATTCCAAATACAGTTAATGAAAGCCCATTATGCCTCATGCACTGTGCCAATTGTTGGGTATACAAAAACAAACAGGGTTCAGGCCTGAGCTTAAGAGGACACACTCTGCTTAAGGAGACAGAGAAATAAATCAACAATTAAAATTGAAGTGATGTGATCTATGGCAGGGAGTCCTGGGAAGATGAGGATCTGAACTCCTTCCCTCCCTTCAGGCACACCACGGTGCCTCTCCGCGGTGCCCAATTCTAATGGCATCAGAGGCCTGTGAACAGCAGGTGCAAGCGAGGACTTGGGTATCATGGAGTCTCCATTGAGAGAACCTATGCAAACGTTCTCTGTAATGGGCTGAACTAGAGCCAGAGTTGGAGAGCTCCAGGCTGGGGTCAAAGCAGAGGATCACAGGAAGAGCTGGAGCCCCAAGGGGAGTTGCCTGGCTTTCCTGGCCCTGAAAGGCCAAGAAGAACAGGACGAGTAGACAGAGCCCTCCCTGCCCCAGAAGATGGGAGAGCATGAGAAAACTAGGGAACATAGAGTCTTCTTCCAGGGCCCTGGCAATCTGCTAGTTTGCACATGCTGCCCTAGCCCACGGTGAGGACAACATTACCTTCTGCCACGGCTGGGGCTGCTGCCATGTTAGAGACTTACACGAGCAGACCTGGTCCTCAGGAAGCTGAAGTGTCTCTCTTCTGGGTGCCAGAGTGAACGAGCCATCAGAGGAAACTGAACAATGCACTAAAATAGAGCTGCTGAAGACGAATGCCATCATCTTGAATATAGAAATAATGAGTACTCAAGGAGGTTCAAGTGCACACAGCAACAGCAACAACAACAACCAAATCGCCTTCTGGAACTTCAAAAAAAAAACAAAAAAACACCTCAACTAAAAGATTGAGGAGAGAAATCACATAGAGGGTGGTCATTGTTGAGACCCGAATTCGTGGCCTGGATGGTCAAATGTAAGGAATATTTCAAAGTGCAGAGAAAAAAGAGAGATGGGAATTGTGAAGGAAAACATATGAGACATGGTGAACATATTCAGGAAACTTAACAGGTAGATTATAAATATCCCAGAAGAAGAAAAAGGACACATAATAAATATGGCCTCCTGGAGTTCTGTCAGGGTTGAAGAAAAAGGGATCCACCAAGAATATCCTAGTAACATTCCAAATGTTAGGTAAGAAAAAAAGCCTGCCAAGCATTCAAGTAAAAGGAACATAAGCTCTACAAGGGAAATATAATCAGAATGGCACCAGATTTCTTTACTGCAACCTGGGAAGGGGAAAAACAGTACAAGAACAGCCACAGACACTGAGACTACAACCAAGACCCTATATCCAATCAAGATTATTCCCTGACTAGAGTGGAAGAGAAATGCATGGGAACATGCCAGAAATCAGGGAGGGCATCACCCTGATAGCTCAACTTAAGAAAAGAGTGCAGGGGCGCCTGGGTGGCTCAGTCGTTAAGCGTCTGCCTTCGGCTCAGGGCGTGATCCCGGAGTTCTGGATCGAGCCCCACATCAGGCTCCTCCGCTGGAAGCCTGCTTCTTCCTCTCCCACTACCCCTGCTTATGTTCCCTCTCTCGCTGGCTGTCTCTCTCTCTCTCAAATAAATAAATAAATAATCTTAAAAAAAAAAAAAGAAAAAAGAAAAGAGTGCAGAGAGGATATCCACATGCAAAAGAATGAACTCAGGCCCTTATTACTCTGCAAAAATTAACTCAAAATGGGTCATAGACCCAAGTAAGAGCAACAGTTATAAAACCCCTGAAAGAAAACATAGGAGTAAGTCTTCATGACCCTGGGCGAAGCAATGGCTTCTTAGGTCACCAAAATCACAAACGACAAATAAAAATGGAGAAAAATTGAACTTCATTAAAATAAAAAAAAACATTTCTGGGGCGCCTGGGTGGCTCAGTCAGTTAAGTGTCCAACTCTTGATTTCAGCTCAGGTCATGATCTCAGGGTCATGGAATGGAGCCCCTCACCTGGCTCTGTGCTGGGCATGGAGCCTGCTTAAGATTCTCTCTCTCCCTCTCCCTCTGCTCCCCAATCCCCCGCTATAAGATCTCTCTCAAAAAAATTGGGGGGTGACTGCATGGTTCAGTCAGTTAAGCATCTGACTTCGGCTAAGGTCATGATCTCAGGGTCCTGGGATGGAGCCCCACCTTGGGCTCCGCACTCAGCAGGGAGTCTGGTTGTCCCTCTCCCTCTGCCCCTCCCCTTGTTGGTGTGATAACTCTCTCTCTCTCTCAAATAAATAAAATCTTTTTAAAAATGTTGTGTTTCAAAGGACACCATCAGGAAAGTGAAAAGATGACTCATAGAATGGGAGAAAGTATTTGCTAATCATATATTGGACAAGAGACTTGTATCCAGAATGTAAAAAGAATTCCTTTCAATTCAATATTAAAAAGATAGACAACTAAACTTTAAAAAAATGGGCAAAGGATCTGAGTAGACACTTCTCCAAAGAAAATTTACAAATGGCCAATAAGCACATGGAGAGAAGCTCAACATCATTAGTCATTACAGAAATGCAAACCAAAACAACGAGATACCACTTCACACCCACTAGGTTGGCTAAAATAAAATAAAATAAAATGAAACAGATAATAGTGAGTGTAGGGGAGGAGAGGGAGGAATTGGACCCTTCTACGTTGCTGATAGGAATGGAAAATGGTGTGGCTGCTTCGGAAACTAGTTTGGCGGTTCCTCAAAAAATGTTAAACATGGAGTTACCATATGACGCAGTGATTCCACTCCTAGGTATTGACCCAAAGTAATGGAAATATTTGTCTACACAAAATCCTGTACACGAATGTTCATAGCAGCATTATTCACAACAGTCCAAAAGTGTAAACAATTCAGATACCCATCAACTGATGAATGGGTAAACAACATGTGACATATCCATGCAGTGTAGTTTAAAAAATGAGGTACTGATACATTCTGCAAGTTGGAAGAACCTTAAAAGCAGTGACAAAAGTCAGCCACAAAAGAGCACACATTATATAATTCCATTCGTATGAAATGCCCAGATTGGCATTTCTACAGAAAATGAAAATATGTTAGCAACTGCCTGGGGCTGGGAGAGCAGGAGGGATGGGATTGAGGGGTGACTGCAATGGGTAAGGGTGCGGAGTATGGTTTTTCCTTTGGGGGTGGTGAAATGTTCTAAAGTTATATTTAGTGATAATTGCATGACTGAATATACTGAAAACCACTGAAAACTACTTTATGTGAATTATATTTCACCCAAAATGTTTTGAAAAATTAAATTAAAAATTAATGTCTTTAATCATGCTAGCCACATTTTAAAAATCAGGGGCGGGGGACTCTAAGCAAACGACAAATGAACTTGACCAGGCATTTTTGAGACAAAGGAGAAAAATGTGAGAAGAAACAGTGGTGGGCAATGAGCTGTGCTATGCCACATGAATAATTGGATCTGGGTGGATACTAGTGAACAATCTATGAATATGGAATATATGTGTTTTAAAAGGTCTCCTGAAACAGAAGGTATATACTACAAGAAAACTATCTGAACTAAAAGTACTTAAAGACCTAGCAGTGGCAAAGCCCAACAGTTGAGGTAGGAGAGGAAGAAGGAAAAGTTTTCTGGGGTTCTCATCTCATTTGGAAAGAGTAAAGCTGGGGGAAAAAAGTGTCTTGGGGGCAAATATGCGACTTAGTGGAGGGAACAGTTGGTATGCTGTTTTCAAATAATGCAAGAAGGGTATGTGTCTGGTTGCTAATATACAGAGAGTGAATCCCGCATCAATAAAAGGGAAAGCAAAGTAGAACGTTCAAATTAACAAGGAAGGTAGAGCGGGAAACGGAGTCAAGAGTTGTGTGAACACACCAGCAAATATAAGAAAGGAAATAACCATGTAAAATAATTTTTTAACAGGGCTGGGTTTGTCTCATGTTTTCTCATAGTTCCACAGGGATTATGGGTTTTTGAAAAGGAAAAACCACAGAAATGAAATGCCCTGTCATCACATCCTATTAGGGGATGACACACACACAACATCACTGGTGACATGAATTTTCATCACTTGGTTCAGGTAGTGTTGGCCAGGTTTCTGGCGTAACTGTAAAATGACCAGTATTTTCTTTCTCCACTCTGTTCTTTGAAAGCCAGCCGGTAAGTGTCCGACCCCCATGGGGTGGGGATGGGGGGGTTGGGGTGCCCCGCCAGGCTGGAATTAAGCTCCACCTGCTAGACTGGGGAGCATCTACATATATTTTGTGTTTGGAATTCTAGAATAAAGATTTGTCTCTTCTTCCTCCTATAAAATAAATGTTTTAAAAAGCATAAACATGAGAGGAATAAAGTCAAGTATATCAGTTGTTCCAATAAATGTGAAATAACTGAATTCCCATTAAAAAGCTGAGACTGTTCAATGGGGGGGGGGGAACAAGACTAGACATATGCTATTTACTGTAAACATATTTAAAAGAAAGTGAAGATATTAATTTATTAATTAAAGGCATAGGGACCAAACAACTACTTTTTTAAAGCAGGAGCTAATATCAACAAAAATTTAAATTTAAATGGATTAACAGGATAAAGGGAAACATTATGTATTAAGACAAGGCATAAGGCAAAATTTTGGAAGACAATATGACTCATACCCTGTGTGCTTAAAGTAATTATGGCGCCTAAATATTTCAGGAAGAACTATTAGAAACGTAAGGAGATCCCTTTCTTCCCCTACCGATCATCCTAGTTCTTATGTTCCATAGATGAGAGAAACCATATGATAGTTGTCTTTCTCTGCTTGACTTATTTCACTTAGCATTATAATAGGGATAAAGAAAGGGGGGTAATCAGAAGGGGGAATGAAACATGAGAGACTATGGACTATGAGAAACAAACTGAGGGCTTCAGAAGGGAGGGGGGTGGGGGAATGGGATAGACCGGTGATGGGTAGTAAGGAGGGCACGTATTGCATGGTGCACTGGGTGTTATACGCAACTAATGAATCATGGAATTTTACATCAAAAACCAGGGATGTACTGTATGGTGACTAACATAATATAATAAAAAATCATTTAAATAAATAAATAAATAAATAAATAAAAATAAAGTGAAAGAATGCCACAAAAAAAAAAAAAAAGAAATGTAAGGAGAACTTAAAATTTCAAATATAGTGAGAAACTTCATTATACCACTTTTATATTTAGATAGATTCAGTAGACAAAAAAAAAAAGCCATCAAATCAGTAGAAATTATATCACAGATATATAATTATCTATAGTTATGCAGATAATGGAAAACATAAAATAAACCATTAACTAGTCTGGCAGTAAGCACCTAAAATATATTTCATTTACAATCGTTAACAAAAATTATAGAATACTTAAGAAATTTAGCAACAAAAGCACAAAACTGATATGGAGAAAGTACAAAATCTTAAAATAAAGATATAAAACAATATAGGAAAAATACATAAACATACCATAATTCAATCTTAAAACTCAGTATCAAAAACAGTATTCCTGAAATCATTTCATAAATTTTTTCCAATTAAAATCCCAATTAGGTTTTTTAATTGGATAAAGTGATCTTAAAAAACTTATGTAAAGGAAAAAAGGGACCAAGTACAGCCTAAGAAGGACATCTTGACTTACCAGATAACAAAATATATAAGGCCATTGTAGTCAAACTAATAATCTATTTCCATGAGATGAGGAACAGAGATCAGAACAAAGTATAAAACCAGACATAGATCTCATTGTATATGATAATCCATCTTATGACAATGGGAAAATGATGGATAATTTAATAATTAGTGCTAGCCCCACCAGTTATCAATCTGGAAGAAAAACGTTGTACATCTGTCTTAAGCCTTATACTAAAATAAAGTTCAGATTGCTTAAATATTTAAATGCAAAAATAATAAACAGACAATTACAATTTTGCTAAAACTCTAGATGATTGCATAAACAATCTAGGGAAAGGAAAGGCCTACTCTTTTTTGTTGCTGTTGTTTTCTTTTAAGGAAAGACCTTCTTAACCAAGACTGAAAACCCTGGGGCTGTGAGGAAGAGATAAGCGTATCTGCCCATATTTATTTATTCAATAGATATTTATTGAGCGCGATCCAGTTCCCAGCATTCTTCCAGGCGCTACACATTCAAGACAAAGTCTCTGTTCTCCTAGAGCTCTCATCTTGGGAGGAGAAACAATAACAAACAGATACATATACAGCATGTCAAGTGATGGGAAGTACTATGAAGAACAGAGCTGAGTGTGGGGATAGAGTGGCAGGTTATTCTCGTGTATAGGATGGTGTGATAGCCTTGGTGGCAGCCTCTCAGGTCTCTCTTCCAGAGAAAACCTGCTTTGAGCAGGGTAGTTGATACCATTAGCAGCTACCATAACTTCGGAATCCCAAGCAGTATTCATTTCAAAGCCACTCACTTCCCAAACTCCACCCAGCCCATACCTGGGCGTGGTGTGCCTAAACTAGCTGGGACCTTCCTGAGCCGCGTAGGACCCTTTCCTAGGCAATCCTTGCTTTTGGCGTCCCCCAAAGCCTGGCTCAGACGTTCTCAGAGCTGTATGGTCTTCTGGAGCTCTTCCAACCCCGTCCTCTCTTCTCCCCTCTCTCCTACCACTGCTGTCCTACCTGCATTGCAGTCTGAAACCCATTTCTGCCTACTGCTGCTCTTCCTCCCGTGTGTCTCTTATATTTCTACTTCTGTCTTGGCCTTTGCTTCCTGGTGGTCTCATAATGGCACACATGGTCACAGAAGAACTCAGTTTTAAAGTAAACACGCATGAGCAGAGTCCTGAAAGAATTGAGGGAGAAAGCCAAGAGGCTATCAGGTGGAAGAAACACCCAGAGAGAGGAAGCAGCAAGTACAAGTCTCAGAGGCAGAAACATAGTGCACGCGTGGATAGACTGGATTACTGTCCCCAGTTCCTCACCCTTTCTCTCCGCTGTGTGACCTTGCGGTACTTATAGTAAAACAGAATACATGCCCACTCATGGGCTTTGGGTTTGGTAGTATGATTTGCTCGGCCAGCAGATTGTTAGAGGAGATAACTTGAGCAGAGGGCTTTTTTTTTTTTTTTGAGCAGAGGCTTCAAATGAACTTATAGGGGTCTGGCTGGGCCTCTTATGCTTCTGTGGTCACCATAAAAGGAACATGCATGTGCAGCCATTGGTCCTAGAAATGTTGAATATGCATGTAACAGGTCCACACCTAACCTGAAGCTTGTGATCCAGCCTCACCCAAGTGAGCTTGGCTTAACCTCTGAGTAAGAAAAATAAGTGTTTTATAAGCCCCTGAGATTTGGAGGTTGCCCTCCAGCTTTCTGCAGGAATATCTGATACCTGGTTAAGTAATGGCAAGGAGGTCCAGGTGGCTGCCGTGTGCCGAGCCGGGGGGGGGGGGGCTGGTGGTAGGAGACAAGATAGAGATGTAGCAGAGAGCCTAACCATTTAAGGCCTCATAGGCCAGAGTCTTTGACTCTTCCTCTGGGTGAGATGGGAAACCATGGAAGTTTGAGCCAAAGGGTGATGGTATTACTGACATTACAGAAGAATCACCACGGAAAGAAACGGCAATGGCTTATGGAAGAAGAAAGGGTACCGTAAGTGAAGTCAGTAGGTGCCATATTAGCTTGTTAAGGCTGCTCTAAGAAGCATCACAAACTGGGTCGTGTAAACAGCATAATTTATTGTCCCAGAGTGCTGGAGTCTAGACGTCTGAAATCAAGGTGTTGACCTCCTTCTGAAGGCTGTGAGGGAAGGATCTGCTCCTAGCCTCTCCCCTTGCACATTATAGCTCCCTTCTTCCTTGGTCTTCATATAGTCTTCCCTGGTATGAGCCTGTGTCCAGATTTCCTCTTCTTATAAAGACACCAGTTATGTTGGATTAGGGCCCACACCAATGACGCCATTTTAATTGGATTAACTCTGTAAAAATACTATCTCCAAATAAGGTCATGCATGTTCTGAGGTACTGAGGTTAGGAATCCAACACACTGTTTTTGGAGAGACACAATTCAACTCATAACAGCTGCATGACAAATCTGGGGGAAATTTGCAATTCAGAGAACAAACAGAATTAACATCCATATTATAAAAGGAGCTCTTATAAATTGACAGGAGCAAGTCTGACAAAACAATTGAAAAATGGGCAGTAGACATGAAGAGGCAGCATATAGAACAGCAAACGCAAATGGTCACAAAGGTTATAAACAAAAGCTCAAGCTTGCCAGTAGTAAAGAAATATAAAGTGACAATGAAAAATCACTCTCCACCTATCAGAGTGGCTAAAAGTAAGAATGCTGATGATATCTGCAATTGGCAGTGATACAGAGAAAGGAGTAGCCCCATACACCAGTGGAGGAAACACACCACTGCAGCCTTTTAGAAAAGCAATCCGGAAACTTGTACTTAATGTTGGAAAGGGAGAACAGTTTCTGATGAGTTGGCATCAGGGGCTATGCAGACCCCGTTACCCAGAAAAGCAAGCATAACTGGTCAAAATTATATTATATTTTATTTTTTATAATAATATTTTTTATTATATTATGTTAGTCACCATACAGTACATCCCTGATTTTTGATGTAAAGTTCGATGATTCATTAGTTGCGTATAACACCCAGTGCACCATGCAATACGTGCCCTCCTTACAACCCATCACCAGCCTATCCCATTCCCCCACCCCCCTCCCCTCTGAAGCCTTCAGTTTGTTTCTCGGAGTCCATATTTTAAAATACCAACATTTATAGAGTCTCTAGAAATTGTCCTAAGGGTAAAGAGCAAACAAAGAAGCATTTGCTTAAGAATATCTACCTAATTTTGGTAAGAAAAGCAAGAATCTACACCACTTAAGTGACAGCTTGTTCTTCTCTACCCTTGGCCCCAGCTCATTGTGATGGAAGTTCCATTTCAGGCCAAATGTGGTCAGGAGGATGAGGTTCTCTCCCTCAACCTCTCAGTCAAGGGTTTGGTATCAACCCAGGAGGAGTAGGTTGTGAACATTTCACATTACCACCCACTACCCTCCCTGTAGTGTATATTACAGAGGCTACACTCTAGGCAAGCAAAACCCAGCCTACACTCAAATGCTAAAGGCTCTACCTTATAAGCAGCAGGCTAAGAATGATTGAGGACTACCACTCCAACTCACTTGTAGGGTATAGGCTCTACCAGGAAAGGCAAGCTGAGAAGACCAGAAACTACCACCTCTGTCCAATGGCCTGTTTGTAAAGCAGGAGACACTCCAAGAGAAGCAGGCTACTGTCCCTGCCCCCAGCTCCAAAAAAGCAACCCAGATTTTGCCCAGAGAGACAGGTATGTCATAAAACAGAGAGCTCTGAAGCTCTCCACAAGGGAAGCTGATTTTGAATTTGAACATCATATATGGACTTGTAACAAGTGAAGAGATAGCTTTATTAATTGAAAAAACTTCCCACATGAATTGCAAATATTTTCTCCCATTCCGTGCATTGTCTTTTCACTGTCTTGATGGTATTCTTTGAAGCACAGAAAGTTTTAATTTTCATGAAGTCTAATTTGTCTGTTTTTTTCTTTTGTTGCTCATGCTTCTGGTATGTCTAAGAATCCTTTGCTAAATCCCGGGCTGTGAAGATTTACCTTTGTGTTTTCTTCTAAGAGTTTCATAGTTTTTGCTTTTACATTTAAGTCTTTGATCCACTTCAAGTTAATTTCTACAGATGGTATAAAGTAGATAGACCTCTAGCTTTATTCTTTTGCTTGTGGCTATCCACTGGTCCCAGAACCATTTGTTGAAAAGACTTTTATCCCCCATTGAATTGTTTTGGCACCCTGTTGAAAATCAGTTGACCATAAAGGTATGGATTTATTTCTGGACTGTTAATTCTTTTTGTTTCTATTTTAATCTTTTTTTTTTGTAAGATCAATCAGAATTGAAAAACTTCATTTATTTTTTTTATAATAATATTTTTTTATTATGTTATGTTAGTTACCATGCAGTACATCCCTAGTTTTTGACGTAAAGTTCCATGATTCATTACTTGCGTATAACACCCAGTGCACCATGCAATATGTGCTCTCCTTAATACCCATCACCAGCCTATCCCATTCCCCCACCCTTCTCCCCTCTGAAGCCTTCAGTTTGTTTCCCAGAGTCCATAGTCTCTCATGGTTCATTCCCCCTTCTGTTTACCCCCCTTTCTTCTCCCACTGATCTTCCTACTTCTTATGTTCCATAAATGAGTGAAACCATATGATAATTGTCTTTCTCTGCTTGACTTATTTCGCTTAGCATTATCTCCTCCAGTCCCGTCCATGTTGCAGCAAATGTTGATAAAAAAAAACTTAAGGGGCGCCTGGGTGGCACAGCGGTTAAGCGTCTGCCTTCGGCTCAGGGCGTGATCCCGGCGTTCTGGGATCGAGCCCCACATCAGGCTCCTCCACTATGAGCCTGCTTCTTTCTCTCCCACTCCCCCTGCTTGTGTTCCCTCTCTCGCTGGCTGTCTCTATCTCTGTCAAATAAATAAATAAAATATTTAAAAAAAAACAAAACTTAAGGACCTAATATATAACATGGTGACTATAGTTGATAATACTGTATTGTATAATTGGAATTTTCTAAAAGAGTAAAATAGTTTCCCAAAAAAAAAAAAAGAAAGAAAGAAAGAAAGAAGAGAAAAAGGGAAAAAAGTAAGGTGATGGATGTGGTAAGTAACTTGATGGGGGAATCCTTTCACAATGGATATGTATTATCAAATCTTCACATTGTACATTTTAAATATCTTACAATTTTATTTGTCAATTATGCCTCAGTAAAGCTGGAAAAATAATAAAATAAATATATATTAAAAAAAAAAAGAAAAAACTTCCCACAAAGAAAAGCCTAGACCCAGATACCTTTAATGGTGAATTCTACCAATCACTTAAAGAATTCTTCAAAAGCTCTTCCAAAAACTCAAAGAAGAGGGAACCTTTCCCAATTTATTCTATGAGCCTGTATTACCCTCATACCAAAAGCAGTCAAAGACATCACAAGAAAACTAGAGACTAATTTATCATAGGAATATAGATGCAAAATTCCTCAACAAAATACTAGCACATCGAATCTAGAAACATACAAAAAGGATCATATACTATGACAAAGTAGGATTTATCCCAAGAATGAAAGGTTAGCTAATATCCAAAAATTAATTAATGTAATACACCATACCAATAGAATAAAGAACAAAAATCATGTGACCAGCTAAATAGACTTTGAGAAAAACATTTGAAAATGTCCAACATTTTGATTAAAAAAACAATAACTTAACAAACTTTCTCAGAAGTTTAGGAATAGAAGATAGGAATAGAAAATATAGAAGATAGAAGGAATAGAAGATAACTTTCTCAGCCTGATAAAGGGCATCTACTCACAGTTAACATCATACTTAATGGGGAAAGACTGAAAACTTTCTCCCTAAGATAAAGACCAACACGACGATGCCCATTTTCACCACTTCTAGTCAATACGGTACCGGAGGTCCTGGTCAGTGCAATTGAGCAAGAAAATAAAATAAAAGGCAACCAAACTGAAAAAGAAGATGTAAATTTATCTCTTTCACATATAATATGATGTTACACATAGAAAATCCTAAAGAATCAACATACACACACAAAAAACCATTAGAGATAAGTGAATTAAGCCAAGTTTCAGGATAGCAGATTGACCTACAAAAATAATTTGTATGTCTATACACTAGCAATGAGCAATCCAAAAAAAATTAAGAAAATAATTTCACTTTCTACTTTGGAAACAGTCTAGCAGTTCCTGAAACAATTAAATATACAGTTATCAACTAACCTAGCAATGCCACGTCTAGGTATATGTGATGGTTAATTTTATGTGTCAACTTGACTGGGCTATGGTATGCCCAGATGGCCACTTAAACATTATTTCTGGGTATTTCTAGAAAGGGTGTTTCCAGAAGAGATTGGCATTTGAATTGGTGGACAGAGTGAAGCAGGGGGTATTCCCCAATGCAGGTGGGTATCACTCAATTCATTGAGGGCCTGAATAGAATGAAATAGCCAAAGTAGGTTGAATTTGCTCTCTGCCTAAGTGCTTGAGCTGGGGCATTAGTTTCCTGCCCTTGGTGCTCCTGGTTGTCAGGCCTTCAGACTGGAATCTATACCATCAGCTCTCTGGCTCTTAGGCCTTCAATCTACCACTGGCTCTACTGGAACTCCAGCTGGCAGAAAGCAGATCATGGGACTTCTCAGCCTCCATAATTACATGAGCCAATATCTTGAAATAAATCTCTTCATTTATATATTGATTCTGTTTCTTTGGAAAAGCCTGGCTAATACAGCATATACTCAAAATAATTGAAAACAGAGACTCAAACTAATACATGTACACCATGTTCAAAATAGTACTATTCACAGCAGCCAAAAGGTGGAAACAGTCCAAAGAACGACTAGCAGATGAATGGACAAACAAAATGAGGTAGAGCCATGTAGTTGAATATGAGTCAGCCATGGAAAGGAATAAGGTACTGATTCCTGCTACACCATGGAGGAGCCTTGAAAACATTACGCTAAGCAAAAGAAGCCAATCATAACAGACCAGATATTGCAGGACTCTATTTCTCTAAAATGCTCAGGATAGGTAAATCTATAGCAACAGAAAGTAGATTAGTGGTTGCCTAGAGATGGAGGGTTGGGGAGAAGTGAAAAGTGACCACTATTGGGTATGGGGTTTCTTGGCGAGGTGATAAAAATGTTCTGAAATGGATTGTGATGATTGCACAACTCTAAATATTCTAAAAACCACTGAATTGGTTTCCTCAGAAATACAATTCCCAGGACATAAGAATATACACCCAGGGATTTTTATTGCATTGTTGCTCACACCAACACCATACGAATTACAATTAGAATTACAATTAAGGTCATGAAAACAAAGCGACTGTCCATCTATAGGGGGATGTTTGCATTAGCACAATACATTCATGCCATGCAGTGTGATGCAGCCATTACAAAGCATGAATTCATTCCCTAGCAATGGCCTTGAAAGGATTTCCATTAGTTTTTATGAGTGAGCAAGACAAACTGAATAACTGTGTCTATACTACGATCACATTTTTGTAAAATAAACAATGACCAAAAAATCTGCTTCTCATGCATACATTTGTGCTCACACACACTGTACCTGGTCATCTGAGCATAAGTAGAAGTGTGGAAGAGTGCCCCAGGAGTGGCTGGGTCATAGGAGCCATGGAAGAAACTTATATTGCTTGGGTTTCCCAATGAGATACTGAAATCAGTGACACGTCTGACACCTGAGCTTAAGGACGGAAAATTTTAAAGCTATTAAAAACATAAGATCTGTATAACTGACACGTATGTTCCACGGGACCCAGTCTCTGCCATTTTCTAGTCGTGTTGTCTTCAACACATTCCTTCACCTCTCTGTGCCTCTGCTTTCTCAGTTAAAAGGGAGATAATAATGCACCTACTTCAGAGAGTGGGTGTGAGGACTGAAGAAGTTCGTGTGTATTAAACGCACACACATCTTGTTGTTTGCTGTTTATTATTTTCTGTATGACTTGTTCTTCACTGCAAATTTTGTACAAAACCACAGCCTGTTCCTGTTCACAAAGTACAAAGACAGTTGTTTTGCTTCTTGGTGGCTTTTTCTTCCTCTTCTCCCCACCTTCTTCCCGTAATGGAAAGACGTGTGCTCCTGGCCTGCTCTGTGGTCACTCTGAAGTCATGGCAACGCTGAATGGACAAATAGGCCAAGCGTCAGGCAAGGCCAAGTGATAATATAAATGGACTTAGCAGATTAGAAATATGGACAGCACCTAATGAAATGAGATTCATCTTGGGAGGAAAATGCAAACGACTTTATCTAAGAAGAAATAGTCCAATGCATATTCAACCTGGAAGGGAAGAGGAGTGTCTCTCGGGGAGATGGACAGAAGGAGCAGGAGAGGAAAGGACTCCGACAGGAATATGGCAGCATCCCTGCTCTGCACATCATGACGCCAGGAAAAGGAGATAATTCCTCATGAGACACCCACTGATAAATATCTCCTCATCCTATGGACTGTTTATTTTGCTTCATTTGGATTTTCCAACTCTAATAGAGGCCAGCGGTCAAATGGTTGATGTCATTTGTTCACCGAAAATATTTTCGTCAGTTGCATTAGTCATTCTTTTGGCAGCTTTAACAACCAAATTAGAACCATTGCACATAGTCTGAACCACTGCTGGGCACTGTGCCCTCATGACAAGCACAAATACCAAATCTAGAACGGGGGCAGGTCTCAGTTGCACTGCATAGACACAGCCTTGGGCTCCAAAGCTAACACCCAAAAATACACTCGGCACCGAGCTAGCTGGTGCTGGGTGCTGGGAGGCCAGTGCTGCGGCTGTACCTCCCAACCGACTGCAGCTGGAGCCTGCCTCTCTTCTCCCGGTAGCTCACATCATCTCAGGAGGCTTTGTGTCTGTAGACAGGAGAAGTGGACGGCTCTTAAGAACTAAGTATGAAGCGTTACTGTGCAGCTGACCAATCAAGCTGGGAGAGAATCCACTCATCGCCCATTCAGCAAATGCTTCTTTAGTTCTCTCCCAAAGCAGCAGACACAATGGGGGTCAAAAGAGGAGCCAGGCATGGTTCCTTGTCTTGATGAGTTTACATGCTGTCAGGAGAGACAGACTGGGATATAAATAAATATCAGACTAAAATGCAGGACTAAATCAAATATAATGAGGACAGAAAATGTGAAGAAATTACTTCCAGCCCAGAAAGATCTCAGAGGCTTAGTGAAAGAGGAGGGTCTTTCTCAAGACCTGGAAGGACAGGTAGGAATTCAGTATGTGAACATGTTGGGGAAGCAGGGAAACAGAGATGCCAACATTCCAGGATGAGGAATCATGGGAATAAAGGCTGGAGGAGGAAGGGGGCTCACCTGGGGAGTGGGGAGTTGGGCTGGAATGATGGGTCTGGGAGCGGAGAGAGAAATCCCAGAAAGGAAGACATGGAGACATGGCTTGATAGACGGAGGCCTGATCCTGTGGGGCCTTGCCTACCTGGTTAAGGAATTTGGACTTTGCTTTGTGGGCAAAAGAGAACCAATGAAGGTTTCTGGTCAGGCGAATGACACGCTTATTGCTGTGCGTGAGATATATTCCTCTGGAAGCAAAGTGCAGTAGAACAGATTAGTAGAAGTTGCAGTGAGGAGAACAAGGAGGAAATTGCACAATCCCCAAGTTCTATTGACTAAGGTCTCAGCCAGAGCTGGGGCAGTGGGGATAGAAGGGAGGGGCTGCGTGAGAAGCACATCAACCCCGTGTGGGCTGGGAGCTCAGGGGGATGACAGCTTCGCACAAGGATCAGAATGGATCAGTATCTGTCTCTGCCTCTAACTATGACAACTTGGACAGGTCCCCTAGCCTTCTCTGCATTGTTTTTTTTTTTTCCTCTGTGAATTGGGGACTATAACTCTGGCCTCTGATACAATCGGCAGAGACTGGGAAAAATAAGATGCATTCAACCCCATGAAGTGTTTACAGCTCACTGGAGTAAAGGTGCCCTAAATCCACAACAATCTTAGTACCCCAGAGAAAGCCAATTGTTTTAGAGCAATAGGATTCGTGGGTGGCACTTTTCCGACCTTACAACCTTCTCGTTGTTGAGCTGCCTCAATTTCCTTTTTAAAGAAACTTTTCCTTCTCAAGGTTGAAAACAAAAAGATCTGAAGGTCATCATAAACTAAAGTGAACATCAAAGCAAGAATGTTTCTTTAACTAAGGACATCATCAGGGTACCTGGGTGGCTCAGTCGTTAAGCGTCTGACTTCGGCTCAGGGCGTGATATCCCAGGGTTCTGGGATCGAGCCCCGCATCGGGCTCCATGCTCTGCTGGGAGCCTGCTTCTTCCTCTCCCACTCCCCCTGCTTGTGTTCCCTCTCTCACTGGCTGTGTCTCTCTCTGTCAAACAAATAAATAAAATCTTAAAAAAAAAAAAAGGACATCATCAACACACCTTGGAAATCACAGGATCTGTCCATAAGGGGTTTCATTGTCAAAATCTGCTGATTTCCTTTATAGGTCCCAGATTCTCGATTCACTGAAATCTATTAGAGCATAATCTCCATCAGGAAATAAACAGAGCTATCTTGTTCCCCTGTCACACCCTCATCATTTTAGCTCAGGAACCCAGTCATTGAAGGAGTGAATGATATGAGCGAGCTACACGGTCTCCCCCAGTGAGCACACAGTACGTTCTCCTACCAGTGAGAAGTCGCAGAATTATTTCAATCAGACCTCTCTATCAGCACAAGGGAAAATGTCCAAAGGACCCAAGCAAACCTTTTCTATGGGGGAAACTCATATTTTTAAATCTGTATATATATTTCTAAAATTATGAACTCTATTTCCTGCAGACTGACTTCTTTCTGTCTCATTCCAATTTTTCTTAAGGATCTCTACACATACGACATGCTGAGGCAGAAAGGTGTCACGATTAGCATCATCATTTGGGTCAGGGCTCTAAGTTGTAAGTGAGAAAAACCTATTTAAACTAGCTTATATGATAGAAAAGTACTTGTCTTCAAACATGACTGAATCCACATGTACAAACAATGCCAGCAGGAGTTTGTCTCTCTCCATCTCTTGGTTCTTCTTTCTTCCGTGTTGGCTTAATTCTCAACTGGGTTCTCCTTTGTTAGTGGCAAAGAGTCCAGAAACTTCAGGCTTGAAGTTTTACCAGTCTAAAAATCCAGGAGGATAAAGAAAGTTTCTCTTTCTCAGTGGTTCCTGTTAAAGTCGCAGAATTGCCTCTCATTGGCTGAGCTTAGGTCACATGCCCACCCCTGCACCAATCACTGGGATTCTAATTGTGCTAGCCCAGCCCCAGAGCAAGGAAATGAGCTCAGCTCTGCTTGAACCACAGAGAATATAAACAGAGGAGTGGGAGGAGAGGTAGGTTCCCAAAGGAAACTCGGGTGCTGTTAACAAGAAGGGTAAAGGGATGCTGGGAAGATGAGACTGGCAGGCGTCACCATCTCCATCCATCTAGGATGAAGATGAGTTGGGCCACATCTGATGGGCTGTCAGAAAGAAAGTGATTAAGTCTTTTGCCACTGTGGATGCTATGCATGTGCTTAATGATAACAGATGAGATCCAGTGCAGCCAGTAACTGCAGAAAAGGAGCCAGCAGGGTTGGGAGTGGAAACCAGGCAGCAATCCATCTTACAGCCTAGGAGTTCCCTTAAGTCTGTTTTACTACATGAAATGCCCAGACTGACTCAGGCACTTTTCAAGTTGCAAAACTTGCTCTCATGCTCAGCAGATATATTTGAAGCTGTTTTATGACCAACAGTTAAACAGGAGGAAATTAAGGGAGAAAAATCAAGGATACAGCTTCATGCATAAAACTCAGCCACACAATTAACAGAGCCCACACTAATCACACGCCAGTTAGGCCTCAGTGGTTTGATGGTTCTTCGTCGGCAGAAATACATGGATCCTGATAGGCAAAGAGGGTTGATGCCAATATAACTGAAAAAGCGAAACATGGGGCCTCTATCATTAATTAATCAAGTAATCACTCTCTTTGTGGTATTTGTGTGATATTTGGTAATTGGATTTTTTAGTGTTTCTCTCCCTTTAGTCCCAGCTCTTTATCGTACCATACAGCATTCCTTTATCTAGACATTCCAGTGGAAGACGAGATGTGTTTTTAATAATAATAAAACCCTTGTATTTGTAGATCACTTTGTACTTTATAAAATGGCACACTAGAGTCTTCCAGCAGCCTTTGAAGATAAGCAGGACAAATATTATTCTCCCAAGTAACTACCGGAGTGTCTGGCTTGGAGTCTGGCTTGAAAAATGCCAGCAGAACCCAATTCTCTTACAAGCAGAGTAAGACATCTTCGCATTCTGCTGGCGGAGTGTTCTGGAACCTTGGTTCAGGGTGAGGCACAGACAGGTGGAGCCATCTAGTCAGAACAGAATCACCCTTAGTACTTATAGTCCAGGGTCCCAAGGCAGCCCTACACAAATGCAAATATGTGAAATATACCTGGGCTTGAACAGAAATATTTCAGTCCAACGAGCAATAATTCCATAGATGGGAAGAAAAACAATCAGGTAGAAAATCCAAAGAGATGCATTTCATAAGATAACACAAAGATACTCTAATGATCGTCCTACTTGTGCTGTGGTTAAGAATTCTTCATACTTCCTTGAAATGCACAATCCCATTAGTCCTCAATCTCTTAGACTCGAAGTATCAGCATCTGTACAGCTTTGGGAAATCCTGAGGAAAGCTGAGCTCCTACAGCTGGGGGACTTCTTATGTCTTTCAGATGCATCTCTCCAAAGCTGACAAAGTAGGAAATGTACTCAGACAGTGGTTCTTTGTTTTAATAAGAAAAATAGTGGCTCACTGAATTAATGCTGGTTACTTTTTTGCATGACCCTGAGGCCCATGCTTGGAACTACTATCCCTAAAAATGATCATTATAAAAACACTTCAAAAATCATTCAATTATTCATTTAGTTTACCAACTTTTTCAAGGACACAATGCCAAGTTCTACAGTGGTCCTGATGACAAAGATAAAAAGGTATAGTTCCTAACCTCAATGGCTGGACACCCAAGCTAATCATTATAATCACTGAGCACCTGCCATATCCAGGAACTGTGCCCAGTGCCTTCTTTGTATTATTTCTTGTCATCCTTCCCATAACCATGGAGGTAGGTATTATTCTTAATGCCGTTTTACAGATGCCTAAACCGAGGCTCGAAGTGGTTAAGTGACTTGCCTGAGCTCACGTGGCCAGTTAGACGTGTCGCCGGGAGCCAAGCTCAGGCAGTCCAAGCCTTAACACATACTCTTAACTCCATACCATGAATACACTAGTCATGGGATGAATAAAATTTAGTGGTAGCACAAGGAAAGAAGTAGCAAAATACTCACAAAGGACTTAGTTAAGTATCACAGGAAAGACAGCATTTGAGCTGAGACCTAAGCTAGCTTGGAAAAGACAATCTGAGCACAGGGAACAGCGTTGCCTAAGCACAAATGCAGAAAGAAGCCTGGTGTATTCTGTGACATACAACTAGACCAGAGAGGCCTGGGCATCGTGCAAAGGTTGGGGAAGAACGGGAGGTGAAGCCTGTGAGGATGACAGGATCTGAATACCATGCCTTAATTACACAAGGTGTCTGTGTAATTGTCCTCAGATAGAAACAAATACGTCATTTAATTTGTCTGGCAATTAATAGCTCTCACTGCCTGATTACCATCAGAGTGAACTTGACTTTAGTTTGCTGGGGTCCAGTCTCCTTGATGAACAGGATACTTTTCACTGTCACTATTTAATGTCAAAGATCTCTTCACATAAAGACTTTAATATCATCTTTGTTTTGGACTTACATTTAATCCTAAGAGAGATTTAAAATGTCACAAATTAAGGGTGTCTGGGTGTCTCAGCCAGTTAGGCGTCTGACTCTTGATTTCGGCTTAGGTCATGATCTCATGGTCGTGAGATGGAGCCCCCATATCTGGCTCTGTGCAGAGCACGGAACCTGCTTGGGATTCTCCCTCTGCCCCTCCCCCCTAGCTCACATGCTCTCTCTCTCTAAAAATAAATAAATAAATAAATAAATAAATAAATAAATAAATAAATAAATATACATGTTATAAATTATCTATGGAATCTAAAATAATCGGTTTAGAGTCATGAATTTGAATTCATCAAAATGTATCCTTACTCCATATAATTGAAAATGTATATAAATACAAATGGTTAAAAAAGACTAGAAGAAAATACACCAATATTTTAAGAGTTGTCTTTAAATGCTGGGAAATTTTCTGTAGTTTCCAAGTTTTCTATAATGGTCACAGATCACTTTTAGGAATACAGAAAGAAATTTTTTTACAATGGAGACCAGACATTTTAAAAATCAGAGGGTGGGGTGGGAGAATGGGATAGACTGGTGATGTGTAGTAAGGAGGGCACGTATTGCATGGTGCACTGGGTGTTATACGCAACTCATGAATCATCGAACTTTACATCAGAAACCAGGGATGTACTGTATGGTGACTAACATAGTATAATAAAAAAACATTAAAATTAAAAAAAATTTAAAAAATAAAAATAAAAGTAATGTATGCACATAGTTCAAAAGGCAAATTTTCCCAAAGGACTAATAATGAAAAGCATACTTTGTCCTTCACTCCCCGCTCAGTCTTACCCCCAAAGTCAACCCACTAACTCTTTTTTTTTTTTTAAAGATTTTATTTATTTATTCAACAGAGATAGAGACAGCCAGCGAGAGGGGGAACACAAGCAGGGGGAGTGGGAGAGGAAGAAGCAGGCTCCTAGCGGAGGAGCCTGATGTGGGACTCGATCCCATAACGCCGGGATCACGCCCTGAGCCGAAGGCAGACGCTTAACCGCTGTGCCACCCAGGTGCCCCAACCCACTAACTGTTTAACATGTTCATTCTGTAGTTACATAGAAATATGTAGCTCTTCTATGGTTCTGCAGTGTACATGGGTTTTTATGCTATTTCTGATTTTGTCCATTTTAGACATTCGACTCCCTGCCATCAGGTTTAGCTCATTTTTATTGCCGCCCACCTGTCCTTCCCAACTTCCCGATATGGTTATAACACATATTTAGTTTCTCTATTGTTTGGTTACTTTGAAATTTTAGGTAATACACATGCACCATCATTTCCTATTTCACCAAATGTAGTCCATCTCTCTTCCCATCCCTGTGGGTACAATGAGAACACTTGAGAACATTGGTGCTCCTAGCCTTGCCCTTGGCTCTTCTTTCTCCTTCTTCAGCATTCTAATCTTAGACATTCAAGTTGATAACATTTACATTTGGTTCTGTAATGATAATTCAATCTTCTGTGCTTCCTCTACTAGTTCATTCTAGAATTTGAAAACTAATAACAGCATTTACATTATTGTGACTATGTAAATGGAGCCATGTAGTATTCTGTGAGTATAATTTCTTTCTTATAAATGTTTTTGTTACTCTTGATTCTAACACTACTTTAAAATGTTCCAGCACATCAGGTATTCTATAGTCTCCTTTTTCCCCGTAGACTTCTCTCCCAGGGCCTCTGGGTTGTGTGCTCTGCAGGTGCAGTGGACAGTGTGGTTGGTTCTCCCAAACCCATCCTGTCCCAGATCATTAGACTGAGACAACAGTCACATTCTTGGTGATTACTTTCCTGGAGGTCTTCCCGAAAACTCCACTGCCCTTCAGCTCGTGCTGTCCCTTCCTCTGTTTATCCACCAGTACATATCACCGTACAGCATGAAGGTTTTTTACATACTTGTTTATCATCCGTTTATCTAAATGTAAGCTTCACGAAGGCAGAGAGTTTTGTCTGTGTATTCTCTGCTTTATCCCAGTGCCAAGAACAGTGCCTGGCACACAGTAGGCACTAACTGGAAGAATCAAAGTGACTCCATTTCCTTTCCTACAGACTCTTCTGGGAATGAGTAGCTCTTCTAGACCAATTTGAGGCAATGAGATGTGAGGAGATACTTGCTGGGAAGGAGAAGCCAGTCTCTCTCCTGTTAGGTATGAACAAAGAAGAATTTGTTCAGGTTGCTTCTGGGAACCATCTCATGACCAGGATGAAAAGCAGCTTTAGAAAGAAGCCAGTACCAGGACAACAGAGCAAAAACGGTAAAAGCCTGGGTCTTTGTTGATCTTTGAACAATTCAATCAATCTGGGAGACCTCCCTACCTGTGGTTTTTGTTTAAGCCAAAGGATTTTCTATTACATGCAGTCAAAGAATCTTATCTGTTACCTTAGTTCTGCTGGACACCTGCTGTCTTAGGAATCATTCTCACTGCTTTTCTGAACCTGATTCACACTTTCGTAGATACCATGTCTTCCTCTTTTTATTTATTCTCTTGTTTTACTAGACCACATGCTGGACAACTTCCTGAGAAGTTGTTTTTCTAAGTCTTTAAATGTCTCAAAAAGTTTTAATTTCTCCAATATACTTCATTGATGAGTTGGGTAGGTAACGAATTCTAGAAGGAAATCATAATATCTCAGATTTTTGAAAAATTTAACCACTCAAATTGCTGCTGATGGGGTATTTGGGTGATCTAGGTTTATTCTGGAAAACAGGATTGCCACATTTAGCAAGTAAAAATACAAAACACCTGATTGAATTTGCATTTCAGATAAACAAGGAAATATTTGGGACATATTTATTCTAAAAAATTATCTGTTGTTTATTTGAACTTCAGATTTAATTGTGTGTCCTGTGTTTTATCTTTTAACCCTGTTGGCAAAGCTTTTAGGATATTCTCATTATCCTTGATGTTCTACAATTTCACAGTATTTTTAAAAAGATTTTATATATTTATTTATGTGAGAGAGAGAGAGAGTGCGCGCACATGAGTGGGGGAGGGGCAGAGGGACAAGCAGACTCCTTGCTGAGCGAAAAGGCTGACTCAGGGCTCCATCCCAGGACCCCGAGATCATGATCTGAACTGAAGTCAGATGCATAACCAGGTAAGCCACAGGTGCCCCTCACAGTATTTCTAGGTGTGACTCTTAAAAAAAAAAAACAACAAAACCTCATCATATTAATGCTAACTGAGCCCCAAGAAAGAGGGTGTGGTTTTTGTTGACATGTTTAACTGGTGAGTCATGTTTGCTTCCATGTTCCAGCCGTCTGTCAGTTTGGGTTTGAGGAAATGGAGCAAGAAGAAAAGTTTTGTCAAACACAGAGTTTAAAAATCTTTCGAGAAAGTATTAGCAGA
The DNA here is from genome assembly GCF_024610735.1 of Ursus americanus. Taxonomy (NCBI): domain Eukaryota; kingdom Metazoa; phylum Chordata; class Mammalia; order Carnivora; family Ursidae; genus Ursus; species Ursus americanus. Next base: position 49,889,531 of record NC_142128.1, on the reverse strand, counting down.
AGAGAGGCATAGGAAGACTCTAGTGTACTCCATATAGGGCCTGGTCATCTAGTTAAATTATCCGGTTTGAAGCCTGGCCACCCAATCATCATGTTTCACAGCATCAGTGAACAATCTTAGGAAAGGACCCAGAATTCAGGCTGAAGAGCCTTGCTTTGTAAGAGTGAATATTCTGAACACATCCTGAATTTACCATGTAATTGCTCTGCTGTGAACATAGCATAGAGATATACTATCTCCAAAGAAGAAGATGATTTGCTTGTGAGATACATATTTCCTGGGGTAATCTCTGAGTGAACTAGCCAGAAAGTAAGTGAAGAGGCAAAGAGATAAGAAGTAATCACTCTGGAAAGTAGTGGTAAAATCAGGCAAGGTAGAAACAGGTCAAAGAAATTAGAAGGAGAGCTATCAAGTCAAGAGAGAGGACATTAAAAAAATAACTTCAGAATTGTTGAACTGGACATGACCTTAGAAATCACCTGGGCCAGCCCCTCCTCTTACCAGGGACAATACCCAGGCTGCGGGAGCAGAAGGGGCTTGCTGAGAGTCACAGAACCAGACCAGACCAGTTCCCCTAATTCCCAGTCCAGTGTTTATTCCACTCCACTGATGCTGCCGTTTGGGACCTATTGCACAACAGCCCTATTTAATCATCTTGACAGCCTCTGAGAATGATAAACTTTCTCCGCAATGATCTGACTCAGCTCAGAGTAGCAGCTTCACCAAATGCCCCATTAAAATGCAGTCAGCTCCAAGGGGGTGGTGGATTTCAGGGGGCTTGCAGAAGGCTCCCCTGACCAAAAATATTGCCTGCCTCCACCTGTCTGTGTGTCTGAAATTAAACGTTGAAAATGTCTGTTGTAATGCAAATGACTACATTTAACATTTTGCTTCTATCTTTGTAGCAGCTCCTTAACAAAGATGAAGGTCTTGATGGAATGTGACACAGACAAATAGGTCTTGATTGGACAGGGGTGGAATGATTAGACAATGGCCTGAAATGTATTAGGACCCTTCAGGTACAAATGGCAGCAGGTGCCTACTTCACCATCATCATTTCACATAAGAACAAAGCAACAGATTGCTTTGTGCTCTAATCATTTTCCTGTCATCAGATTTCACTTTTGGTGTCTGATGTCACAGTAAGATATTTTAGTAGACCTAGTTTCCTTGATTACTTGAATAATTCACATTTTGTATCTGAATATGGGATGTTTTCAGCAGAACAAAGTCCCTTTAAATGGCAATTTTGATTTCAGCAACAAGAATCAGTATGTCTGGACTCAAACTTGAAAATGTATTTCCCACATGTGAAGGTCATTTGCCTTCTTCTCTTTTGGCCAGAAGTTAAGGAAGACGAAGATTGAAAGATGGCCACTGGTTTTTGCCAACAAAGAGCAGGTGTAATAGAGTGATAGAGGCCAAGGACAGACTGGCCTGCCTTGTTAAGAAGTGAATGCAGGTGAAAATGTGGGGGAAAGTTAATGTAGACAGCCTTTAGAGAACCTTGACTATGGCCACAAAGAGAAAATATTTTATTGAAATGTTTGATATTGATTGGTTGGTTAGTTGGTTGGTTGGTTTTAAAGGTGGGAGAGACTTGAGCGTTTCTATTATCTCGGGGGAATGAGGTAGGGCCTCAGCTTCTTCAGCTGCATAATGCAGAAATGGTAGTATCACCATAAACAAGTCTGTCCAAGTTCATCTAGCCAATTGGCCAAAGTATCAGGATTGAAATCCGGGTCCTTTAACAGCTTGTTCTCTTGGGCGCATGATGTCTTTCCATTTTGCAAATGTTGGGTTTTCAGTGGGTCATGGGAGGATATAGGTGGTTATTTCTGTACAAATACATTTGGAAAGAGCTGTTAGGTCCTCTTGGGCATGGCGGGGACAAAGAAAGCAAATACTTGGCTAAATAAATGCATTCCATTTGTCAGACACTAGGGTAAGCACTTTACATATAACAAGCTATTCAATCTTCATAGCAACTATACAAAGCAGATAAAGTTACTATCCTTATTTTACAGAGAAAGATATTGAGGCTCAAAGATATTAAATAACTTGCCCAAGATCATACAACTAGTAGAGGCCAAATCAAGGAGTCCATGTCCTTAACCACCAGACTATACTGTCTCTCATGGGAATGCAGGGTAATACTGATTTATACCACAAATTAGCAAATAATATTTTAAAGTATCACAACTCAGTTTTTTCTAGGCATAGTCATATTTATTGTCCTATTTTACCTTATTTTACTTTCAGAGCAACCAGTTGTGAGACAACTAAGGCAGAGAACACCATCTGCATTTGAGAGTAGGGGGACACTGAAGCACATTCTCTCCCTCTTTCTCTCTGTCCCCCTCCACCTCAACCAAACACACACACACACACACACACACACACACACACACACAGACGCACGCACACTTCTATTAGGAAGTAATAGAGCCTGGGCTGGTTCAGTGCCCACATTTGCTGCAGAGTTGCCAGGACCCTTAAGGTAAGAGATTCAGTCCTCTGCTGTTTTTAGCAAGTAACACCTGGTGTCCAAGGTAGAGAAAATAAGCTCATTCCATCAAAATGCCAGAATATAGGACCTCGAGCTGCTTTATCAGAAACTAGGTGAGAGGATTCATGAGTAATAACCAAGGAAACTATTCCTAGTAATAGAAACCCTTAAAAAAATAAATATAGCATGTCTTGACCCCTTCTAGACTTCATCTCCCTTCCCAGTGACCTACAGTCACTTGGCATCAGAGAGCTCTTTAGTGAGATGGTGATTTGCAATTACCTTTAGGAATAAAAGAGTAAACACAAGTTGGTCCCACATCCTCTAAACACATAGCAGACCATTTAGAAAGGCAATATTAATCAGTTATGGAAAGGAATCACTAGTGTGAGGAAGAAAAGTCAGCCCAGGTGTGATTTGTTGATAATTTGAAGGAAGGACCATGTCTTATTCATCTTTGTACCCCCAGCACCCAGAACAATGTTTGGTGCACAGTCAGTGCCCAATAAGTTTGTTTAATGATTGATGAACATTAGCCAGCATATATTGATGGCCATGCCTGCCACCATGCTCCGATTCTCAAAAACCAATGATTATGCTTATAAAATCTACTTAGCTGGGCAGAAGGAAAATCAAAATGGCACCCAAAAACTCTGGCCTGAAATTCCTAGGGAATTGCCTCAACGTTTAAATTGCCTGACTTATAGCATTCTGACTTTAATGAAAGCAATTCTATCATTCATGGGTAAGTTTCTTGACCAACCATAAAATTCTTGTATCTCAATGTAGAAGAATAATAGTGTTCAACAACAGCATAGAACCATATTCCCATTGTAATTATGTTTACTCGGCAAGATCTATTTGGAGCTCCAACCTGAGATGGCAGAAAGAGATATTCTCCTGCTAGAGTCCCAGCTTCAGATTCAGGAACTCCTTTTTAACCTTCTTTCAACTCCGTCTTATCTTCCATTACCTGTACACACCTAGTCATGCTGCTGTGTGCCCCGATGGAAGCCTCTTCTCTTCCTATTTCCTGAATCTCAGTGAATGGCACCACCATCTACCCAGGGACTCCAATCTGATACTCTGGAATCATCGTTACTCAGTATGCCCCTCACTGCCGTCACATACACACACACACACACGCACATGCACGTGCACGCCTTAACAGGCTACCAGGTACCAGTGATTCTACCTTAGCCATTACTTTAGTTCAGGACATTATCTTTCTGAACTACTGCAAAATGTTTCTGTGTTCCAGAGAGAAGAAAGCCATAAATGCTATAAGTCTTCTTGCCATTTCTATGCATGGGAAATTACCTGAATTCATAGGTTTGTAAGTATACTCAGGTGAGCACAACACTGATGTAATAGATGAGACTGCAGAAGGGGATTAAACTCTCCAAAAAGGGCACACTCATTCTTCAGGACCTTGGAGAGAACCCGCAGAGGCAGCAGATAAATAGATGTGGGCAAGTGCTGTCAGAACCAGCGCTGTGAACAATGCCAAATGCGGGAAAGAACTCAAGTTAGAGATTCCAGTCACAGATATTCTTTCTGGTTCTTGAAACTTCGAATCCATTCCTGTTTCAGGGCTTTTATGCCAGATGTTTCCCCTGACTGGAACCCTTTGCCTCCCCTATATTTGCATTGCTGTCTGCTCCTCCCAGTTCAGGTCTCAGCTCAAATGACTGCAGTAAAGCCCTTCTTCAATCACTCGTATCCCATTTCCTCATAACAGTTATCACTATTTGCAACTATGCTACGTATTCATTTGTTTACTTGACTGTTGTCTCCCTCACCTTCACAGAAAGTAAGCTCCATGAAAGAATAGATGGTGTCTGTCATCTCTGTAGTGTTTAAAACACACCTGACACCCAGAAGGCACCCTATAAATATTTGACAAATGAGCAAATGAAATAAGACAAGCAACGAGAGCAGGCAATTAGATTTGAGGCTGAGGAGACTATTGAGGACTTGCACTGAACAGTTTGAGCTAATACCAGACACTTATTGTTGGGTTTGGAGAACCAGGATCCGAGATGCCATGCACAGGTTTGTGTTAGCATGACCCATGTAGAAACAGGCATCTAACACACTCATTGGGTGACACTGCCCATGCTACATTTTCATTTCTAGAATAACCAATATATTTTGAACTAATAAAAGCAAAACAATTCCGTATTTGGATCTCTGCAAAGCAGAAGGGAATAAGGAATATTTCCCCATTTCCTTCCTCTAATTAGGTACTTTGATTTTCTCGGTGACATCAAGTGGAGACCGACCAGGCAAATCACCGAATGGGTTGTTTATCTACTCCATAGAGGTCAATGAGTAAGAACTGTTGCCCCTGAGCCCTTATCTTTTTAAAAATATTTTATTTAGTTATTTGAGAGAGAGAGAGAAAGCATATGAGAGAGAGAGAGAGAGAGACAGAGGAGGGGCAGAGGGAGAAGCAGACTCCCTGCTGAGCAGGGAGCCTGATGCAGGGTTCGATCCCAGGACCCTGGGATCATGACCTGAGCAGAACGCAGACACTTAGCCGACCGAGCCACCCAGCCACCCACTCCTGAGCCCTTATTTACAGAATTCTTAGGAAATGGGAGAGTCTTGTGGCCAGGGAGCTGGGATCCTGCCATCTCTGCCAGTGAAGAAGGCGCACACCCGGGTGGTGGGACCAACTGTCTGTACAGGATTTGAATTTGATAAACAGGTTTTATTTGGCCCACATAGTGGTTTTAAGTTTTTTAAATTAACCACCAGAATTTTATTTTATTTTTATTTTTTAAGCAGGTTGCACACTCAGCGTGGAGCCCAACATGGGGCCTGAACTCAGAGCTGTGAGATCAAGACCTGCACTGAGATCAAGAGTTGGACGCTTTACCGACTGAGCCACCCAGGCGCCCCTCACCAGCATTTTAAAAATCAGAAGCATTCACATAAAATAAAGGTTTCTAGCTTGTCTTTAAAAGGCAGAAGTTCTAGAAATATTGGCCTTTGAATTCCCACATGACAAAAATCACCTGACAGTGAGTAGCAGCTGCGCTCTTCAAATGGGATTTGTAGTTTCAGTGCTGCCAGAGTCCCCAGCATCCTCCCTGGGCACCACTGAGCCTGCCCCACTTATTTACCTTAACTGTGTGGCCCTTGAATGCATTTGAAATACAAGGATCAGATGGCTCTAGGCATTTTGGGACATGAGAGTGATTAAGAAGATAAAGTATCTATAAGGAATCAATGTGTCTGTTTTTCCAAAATAGCAGCAAATCTGTGATACATTGTTATGGGCACTGACCTTGCAACTGTATGCCCTATACACATATTTATAAGGATACTGCCTCTATTCTGCACAGTGTCCCCTTGAAAGAAGATCTGGTGAAATGTGTATATGTGTACATGCATGCCTACAGGTGTGCACATAGGAGGTACTCAACAAATATTTACTGAATAAATTAATGAGGGGCTCAAGACTGTTCATCAAAATCCTAAACCCTATGGGTCCCTGGGCAGCTCAGTCGGTTAAGCATCCACCTTGAGCTCAGGTCATGATCCTGGGGTCCTGGGATTGAGCCCTGTGTTGGGCTTTGGGGAGTCTGCTTCTCTCTCTCTCTCCCTCTCCCCCCCCATGCTCGCTCTCAAATAAATAAATCTTTTTTAAAAAATCCTAAACCCTAAAAAATATTATGAACTTCTGCTGTTCATCTTCCAGCTTCTGAATCCACTGTGCTGTTTTTTTTTCTCTTATTTTCCCCCCAGTTTTAATCCAGAACTAAGACCAGAGATGTAAGTAAAACCCATTAATTAGTTATAAATAGGCCTGATTGATCAATCATCCATTAGTCTGCTTGTGTTCTTGTGACGTGGTTTGATAGTGTCTTCGTTACATTACATTAGTGAAGCCAGGACTTCTTAGTTTGGAGATACGAGTACTACTAACTGGTTGTGGTTCTTTGAACAAGTCACTTGGCTCTCTGGCCAACATTTGCTCATTCGTACAATTATATGATCTCCAGGGCTCCTCTACGCTTTAGGGTCTCTGTTTGCCTGAAAAACACACACATATGAGGTAAGAAGCTGGAAAGGCAGAGCAAACAGAGTCTAGCAAGGAAAGACCAAGACGGGATTTTTTTTTTTTCTTCCCCGATAATTAAGGCAAGGAGGCCTCCAAATGCCTGGGCAGCAATCCATGGAGGGACAGGAGTGGAACGTGAACTCATTAGCAGGATGTTGAGTAAAACTCAGAGAGGAAAAGAGTAATGGGGAGGGAGTCCAACTGGAGACTGAGAATTCTAAAGAAAGAATGGAAAAGTACTACTAATTAGGTCATTTAGAAACTGAACAACTGAACGTAATTCTTGCTAAGGCAATAAGAAAACAGCCAGGGGATGCATAATAGGAACAGGAGTACATGCTAACAGACAAAAACAGGATCCCCAGGATCCCCAAGTAACTCAGGACAATAAGCCCCAGGCACGGCAATAGACATCAGGTAGAAAATGGCCCCTAAATTTCAGCATAGTTTTCAAAAATATACAGAGGAAGCACATAGTAAGTGCTCAGAAAATATTTGCTGAATTAAATTATATTATTAAAAGCTCAGGTGTGCTTCACTATGTAAAAACTCTGACATGAAGAAAATGAAAAATGCGAAGTCTCAGCGTAAGGAGGATTCATTGCTGGGGCGCCTCGGTGGCTCAGTGGGTTCAGCTTCCGACTCTTGGTTTTAGCTTAGGTTGAGCCCCAGGCCTCAAGTTGGGCTCCATGCTCAGTCTATTTGGGATTCTCTCTCGCCCTCTCCCTCTGCACACCTCCCCTTGCTCATGTGCACTCTCTCTCTAAAATAAATAAGTGAATAAAATCTTTAATTAAAATAAGGATTCACTGCACGTATATTTTGATGAAACAGAAATCTTTCACCTTTAAAACGTGAAATTAAAATATTTCTACTTACGAAGACTTTTCGTTAACAAATGAGATGAGTTCAGAATCAATGCTTTACTTAATTTGCATTCACTTTTCCTAACACAGTATCAGGCACCGAGGGAGAGTTAAATAGCTTGCAGTGAGTAAACACATGTGTTTTGTTTACCTACTGCTGCGTATCAAACCTCCCTAATTGAATGGCTTAAAACAACAACCTTCTTATGTCTCACAGTTCCCTAGGTTGTCTAGGCTTGGTGAGAAATTCTTCTCGTGGTCTCACTTGGGTTCTCGCATGTGTCTGCAGTCAGATGGCAATGGAATTACCCGGAGGCTCCTCGCCTTCTTGGTGTAGGCTCTCCCTCTCCATGTGGACTCTACCTGTGGTCTTTGCAGCAGGGCAGCCAGACTTCTTACAGGGTGGTGGCTCAGGGATCCCCAAACTACAAGATCAGAGGCTGCCAGGGCTTCTGAAGACTCGGGTCTGGGGCTTGCAGCACGGTGTCCCTTCCGCCATAGCCCATGGGTTAAGGCAGCTCCCAGGGCCAGCCCAGTCCGTGAGTGAGGAACCACAGAAGGATACAAAAAGGAGTTGTGGCTCACTGGGGCAGTTTCTATAGATTAGCCGCACCAGCTTGCCCTCACTGCAGGCCGTGACCTCCACGGACACAGGAAGCAGGCTCAGCGCCACATAGCTATAAACACGGGCCGTTCTTATGAAAAAGGAAGAATGACTCAGAACCAGAGCCTAGAGGATGAAACCAGGAGCTGAGGAGAACCATTCCTAAAAAGCAAAATTGTGCCTTAATCAAGGAACATTCCCTGCCTGGAGTTAGAGAAATTGGGACATGTGCCAGGCTGGATTTTTCAGAATTGCTATAAATCAGTGACTGCTCATGTCTCCCTTCCTCTCTCTTTTTGAACAGGGAAGTCAATTGTAGTTTTTCTGTCTCTTTCATTATTATATGATGGGTGGGTAAGGGGCAGGTAACGTGTCCTTTGCTGTGCTCCACGCCAGAGGAAGTGCATGTAAGAGACTACCCCCAGGGAGTCCCACCCACACCAAAACCTGATTTAGTGGACAACACCTTGGTTTTAAACTGATGCCATTTGGGCTGAGATTTGTAGGAGTGAGTGTATTTTTTCACATAGAAAGGACACGAATCAGGGGCACCTGGGTAGCCCAGTTGGTTAAGCGTCAGCCTTTGGGTCAGGTCATGATCCTAGAGTCCTGGGATCGAGCCTCGAATTGAGCTCTCTGCTCAGTGGGGAGTCTGCTTGTCCCTCCCTCTCTGCCCCTCCCCAGCTTGTGCTCTCTCTCTCTCTCAAATAAATAAATAAAATCTAGAAAGAAAGAAAGAAAGAAAGAAAGAAAGAAAGAAAGAAAGAAAGAAAGAAAGAAAGAAAGAAAGAAAGAAAAGAAAGAAGAAAAGAAAAGACATGAATCATGAAAAGCCAGAGATGGTAGCTAGCCTCCAAGAATGGCTTCCAATGAGCCACACTTCCCTGCATCACACCATTGTACAGACCCCTCTCTCCCTAAAACAGGGCTTCTCTGAGATTCTGTTACTTGATTTAAGTAACAGAATAAGGCAGAGCTGACACTGTGCCAGTTAGGGCTTTGGTGCCATAGGCCTGGAAGCTTCCACTATTTCATTTTTGGAAACCTTGAGCGTTCACATAAGAAGTCTGGCTCTCCTTCTGGAAAGACCACATGGCAAGATGACATGGAGAAGCCACATAGAGAGGGAGAGGTACAACCACTTAAAGAGGGAAGAGGCCCAGCTGTTCCAGCATCCCAGCCAAGCCTCCATCTAGGTACAGCTGCACGAGAGACCCCAAGAGAGAACAGCAAGAGAGACCCCAGGAGAGACCAGCCAAAGAACTGCCCCTCTGAGCCCATTCAACCCAGGAAATTTGAATGATAGTAAAATAGTTGTTTTAAGCCACTAAGTTTTAGAGTAGTTTATTTGTGCAGCTATAGATAACTAAAACAGCATCAATGGATGAATATGGGTAAAGTATACTATCTGAGGAAGTTGCATTTTCATATAGTATCTATATAAGTTTCTTTTCTCTATTTAAAAAATACTTGTTGAGCCCCGATATCAGTCAACACATGCTTCTTGTGCACAGAGGAAAATGGTGTCTCCTTCGCCCCACTTACGTGTTCTCTCCTCAAAAACCAAGCTTAGATTGAGATTTAGGAAAACATCTTTAGTTGAAAGTGGAAATGTTTAGCTAAAAATTTTCAGTCTGTTTGTCACTGGCTCGAGCGTCCTCAGGCCTGAGGGGAGGTGGTTTTGATGCATTAGCAACAGGAAACCATCATAGATTCTAGAAGGAGCAGAGATATGATGAAGTGGTGTTTGGGAAGGTTCATCTGGCAGCAGAGTGCAGACAGGTTTCAGGGTGTGCGCATGGGGTAATGAGGCATGAGCTCACATGCAAGCTGACCTGCGTCCAAAACAGGGTAGATGGGAAAGAAGAGAACTTGATTATAGAACTTAGTGAACTATAGAAAATTAAAGATTGCATGCCAAAGATTACTGAGACTGGGAGAATAATGATGTCATTAGTGATAATAAGAAGAAGAAGAAGAAGGAGGAGGAGGAGGAGAAAAGAAAAAAGAAGGAAGAATGTGGGATAATTGGAAAGAGAGTCATTCATATATGGAAAGAACAGATCCATCCAGATTTGGACTTACTCATTTGGACAACTGAACACAACTATTTTAGAGGCAGTTGATGGTAAAACAAACAAACAAACAAACAAGGCTGGAGCAGCAGACTATGTGTAAGAAAGAGGATGGCAGGGAACCAGGAGCTTCCATGCTTGGCCCACTTGGAATGAGGATGGCTTTGCCCCATGAGCCAGTAGACAGTGTGGCCCAGGTCACAATTAATGTCTGGATCTGAGACCTGGAATTCTAGAGTCCCTTCTAGTCACCCTCCTTCTTAAGAAGATCCTAATACATCAAGGTGGACATAGGAACTCCAGTGGAGAGTAGAGTGGTGACAAGGAGAGGTTACCAAAGACCAACCCTCTGCAGATGGGCCAATAACTAAGCTAATGAATTTGAATCCAAAGCAGATAATTTTGCAACTTCCCTCCAAATTATCTTCAAAGTAGCACAATGTCATTACTTATTGTTATGAACCGAATGTTTGTGTCCTACCCCAAATTCATTTGTGGGAGCCCTAACCCCAATGCAATGGTATTAGGATGGGGGACCTTTGGGAGATGATTAGGTTGCAGTGATGTCACCAGGATGGAGCCCCCATGATGGCAGCAGTGCTCTTATAAGAAAATGAAGAGACATTAGAGCTTCCTTTCTCTGCCATGTGATGATATAGCAAGAAGGCTGTCGTCTACAAGCCAGGAAAAGAGCCCTTACCAAGAACCAAATAGTCATCACCTTTGCCTTGGATTCTCAGCCCCTGGAACTTTGAAAAATAAATGTCCATTGTTTAAGCTGCGCAGTCTATGGTATTTTACTATAGCAGCCGCGGTGACTAAGACACTTACCCTTTAAATAGATACTGTATTCTACATGGAAGTGAACTTGGTGAACTCCCAGTAAGCTCACAGTGGTTCAGAATAGTTCAAGCTCTCCTGGAGAGTAGCCTGTGTCTCCAATGTCCATGGTACTAGATATTCCTGCATTAAAGCCATAAAGTAAAAATTAACAATGCCTATGAAGATGACAAAACAGAACTGGAGTTACTTCTATTTTGTATGTGACCACATGGAGTTTTTTATTCACGCTTAAAAGTTTTAAACAGTGAAACACAGTAGCTGGCATGATCATTTGGAAATATGCTTAAATGAATCTGAAATCTAGATGCCTCTATAATATGTTCTTAAATCCAAAGGGTATGGATTTAAAGGAGCTTGTGCCTTCGGACTCAATTATAGCTATGCATATCATTAAATCTCAATAGTGACAATGTTTGTTCTTCCAATCCATGGGCATGAATGTTCTTCCATTTCTTTGTGTCTTCCTCAATTTCTTTCATAAGTGTTCTATAGTTTTCAGAGTACAGATCCTTTACCTCTTTGGTTCAGTTTGTTCATAGGTATCTTATGGTTTTTGGTGCCATTGTAAGTGGGATTGATTGAACTAGAGGGCATTATGCTAAGTGAAATAGAGAAAGACAAATACCATATGATCTCACTTACATGTGGAATTTAAGAAACAAAACAGATGAACATAGGAGAAGGGGAGGAAAAGTAAAATACAATGAAAACAGAGAGAGAGGCAAACCATAAGAGATGCTGAACTCTAGGAAACAAACTGAAGTTTGCTGGAGGGGAGATGGGTGGGGGGCTGGGGTAACTGGGTGATGGGCACGAAGGAGGGCACTTGATGTAATGAGCACTGGGTGTTACATGCAACTGATGAATCACTAAATTTTACTCCTGAAACTAATAATATAGTACATGCTAACTTTATGTAAAAAGAATTTACATAAAGAATTTTTTTTAAATCTCAGTAGTAATGCCACAATTGTTTAGCACTTAGATAACAATTTTTATTTAGGAAGGAGTATTTTATTATTATTGGTGGCACATTATGATAATACCAAATAGGCCAACTTCCAGTTCATTTTATAATTTTAAAAAGTCTCCACAGAAAATGCACCAAATTAGGGGAGCCTGGGCGGCTCAGACGGTTGAGCATCAGACTTGGTTTTGGCTCAGATGGTGATCCTGGGGTCCTGGAATAGAGCCCCATATCAGGTTCCGAGCTCGGTGTGGAGTCTGCTCAAGATTCAATCTCTCCCTCTCCCCTCTCTGATGATGGGTAAATAAAATCTTGAAGAAGAAAAAAAAAAAAGAAAGAAAACGTACCAACTTATTACCTACACGGACAGTGGACCATTCTCACTGCCTTGTCATTGGTATGCCAAACAGAGCCTGATTCTGGAAAACGACAGCATAGGGATGTAGCACTAGAAGACCCCAGTTCCCTCAGTCTGAATGACCACAGATCAGAGTGAAGAGACACAGACTGGAGCAAGCAGCTTCTGCATAGATCGCACAACCCACATGGCAGAGTTGGATTATCAGCCAAGTCAAATAACTTGCCCAAGTACCTAGTTAATGAGCAGCTACATGAGACAGACTCTGGAACTCACCAACACCTGTCTTCTCTCTTTCTTTGGCACACTGCTAGATCATGTTCCCAGTCCCTTTGCATTTAGGTGGAGTCATGTGACTAGTGCTAGCCAATGGAATCAGGGAGGAAGTGGTTCATGCCCCGTCTAGCCCTGGCCCCTAAAGTCCTACCAGATGCTCCATGTTCTTTCTCGTTTCTTGTCTCCTGGCTGGATGCCAAGGATCTCGTGGAGGGCTCAGAGGAGGCACTAGATGGAAGGAGCCTGGGTCCCTGAATCTCTTCATGGATATATGCCAGTGTGCTGAAACACAAGCTAGCCTGTCAGGGGATGAGACACCACACCCAGCAGAGACAAGCCATCCCCCCTGAGCCATCTTAGACTAGCCAGACCCGGCCAGCTCTGCATATCCTCGCATAGGTATGAGACACTCGAGATACAAATACATAAATGGGCTGTGACATGGGGGAGAAACGCACCTTTATGATAAGAAGCCACTGAGATTTTCATGTTATTACAGCTGTTACACCACAAAGACACAGTGCCATAATTTGAATCAAGGCCAGTTTGACGCCAAGCCTGTGGTCCCAAGGGGCACAGAGCATGATCAATAACAGATCCTCCCTCCCAGCCCAGACTGCCCAAATTACACCTGGCTGCAGAGAAAACTGTCCCTAGAACCCCAACCCACATGATTTCATCAGTAGTACTAGACTCCAGGAGAACCTGTAAGAAAACATCTGTGGAGCTTTTGCTACATAACAAAGCACTTCAACACCAAGTGGCCTCCAACAACAATGAAAAGAAAAAAGCAAAGAAAAACATAATTGTAGCTCACAGTTTGGAGACTGTGCAATTTGGGCCTCCCACAGCAGAATGGTTCTTCCAGCCGGGGCCAGACTCTGTTAATATCGGCTGGGCACTCCTGTATCTGGGCTCAGCTGCAGAGCTGCCTGGCAGCTGGCTAGTCCCTCATCGCTTGGCTGAAATGGCTTACCTCTGCTCCATGTGGTGTCTCTTCCTCCAGCAGGCTAACTTGAGCTTGATGGGTTGGTGGCAACAGCCGAGGTCACAAGAGCAGCAAGAGGAGAAACCTCAGCGCACAGGTACTTTTCAAGTCAAATCAAGACACGTGGCTATGCCAACAGTGGCGCAGGAGGGCATTATCAAATGCTTGGGTACAGGAGGTGGGAGCAAATGTGGTCGTCACCACCATCAATCTACCCCAATAGCCAAGGATCGCTGTTTGGGGACCAGAGCACAAAACAGGTGTCTCACCGACTTTCCAGCTCTGACCTCCAAACCTCCACCAATAGTAATACAATCTGGGGGGCAACAGCATTGGTTGGCTTTTTTTGGAATTTACTGGAAACCAAGCTTGGGAGGAAATGACCGATTCATTGCTCCTGTGGCTGGTTTGGCAGAACTCTGGAGACACAGAGTCGTCTCCATCTGACAGAAGGATGGTTCCACTGGGTGTGAGAAATCTTCTTCCTGTAAAAAGTGACTCATGATAAGAATAGAGTGCCAGACCTCCCTCGTACTTGTCAGTGTGGCAAGGAGAATGTGACCAAATCCCTTATTAGTGCACTCCCTTTCCTGAGAGGGAAGGAATAAAAGAACCTGGCAGGGGAAGAAAAAGTGCTCCTGGGGTGGCTGCCCCAATCTGCTCTCTGCTAACGTTTCCTTTTGTCTTGATTTCTATGTTCCAAATCTTCTCCTTGTGGCGTGCTGTTGTTTCTATAAAAATGTCTTTTACTTGGCAACATCCTAGCCAAGAAAAGGGAAATATCTAACAAGAAAAAAAAACACAGCTTGTCTGTCATCTCAGGGACTTAGGGCCACAACAATAATTTGTTATTGACGTATTACAGGTTGAATGGTGGCCCCTCAAAATTCATATGGTCAAGTTCTAACTCCCAGGACCTCCGCACGTGACCGATTTGCAAATAGGGTCATGGCAGATGCCATTAGTGAAGACGGGGTCATGCACACAGGAAGAACGGACTTATGATGACGCAACAGAGATCACGCTGATGCAGCAGAGCTAAGGAGGCCCAACAAGTCCAGACAGCCACCAGAAGCTAGGAGGAGGCACGGAACAGCCTTCCGAAGGAGTGAGCCCGGCCAGCACCCTGATCTCAGACTTCCAGCCTCCAGGACTGAGATGATACTTTTCTGTTGCTTAAGCCACTCAGTTTGTACTTTTTGTTACAGTAGCCCTAGAAAACAATACGGCAGTGAACAACTACCCATGTCATGGGCCATTTCCACTCATTTTCTTTTCCACTTCCTTGCCCCCAAGACTGTTGGCCCCACTTCCAGATGAGAACACTGAGGCTGACCAGCATGGCCAAAAGCCAGGCTCAAGCCGGGGATCCTGACCTTGTCCATGTGTTTTCTATTACACAATGTTGTTGCCTATAGGTTGCTGGCCAAGGCCGATGGCAAGGCAAAGGCTGGAGCAGCAATTCTAAAGGTAACTAACACCCCCATTGCGCCACAGGATGGTTGCTGGAAGAATTAGTTCTTAATTGATTCTTTATAAACTCGATGATATTTTAAGTGTTTCCAGGACTTCCCTATTGAAAGGAGCCCTGTGGGAGACCCTTTTGTATAGCAAAGGGTCCTTCTGGGTTGTGAATGATAACCTAGCCTTCCTCTAAATTCATTCACTTTGCCAGCGTAATTCATTCTCATCGGCGAGGTTTTTGAGAAAGCGGGCCTGCCTCCGCTCCGCACCTCTGCCTTGGCCGGCGGGGGCTCAGTAAACGCGTGCACTTGCCATGGCGGTTGAGAGCAAGGAAGGACGCCCACGAGTAGCACTGCCTTTTAAATACACGTGGTGTCTGGAATGATCTCCTCCCATGTCAAGCCGTTTTCAGCATCCTCAACTTAAAATCATTGCTTGGGTAGGAAAAGGGAAAAACATCATTTTGCTAAATGCCAACATTTAGCTATTAATTACGCCCTAACTATTAGTGAGCTTTGTGTTAATTACTATTCCAAATTCTTAGGTGCTTGTAAATTAGCAGGTGCTTCATTTCCTTTCCTTGGTCTGTCTTTAGGCTGCCAGGGCAGAAAGATTCCCCTCAGGAGATGCACACGGCCCATCGGAGATGGGATGGTGGTGGCTGGAGGGGCTAGAATCTTATAATCTTAGAATTTTTAATGACAACCTCTATTTGGGAATACAGGTTGCCAATATTTTAGGTAACTTTCCAGGTTCTTTCCTGCGATCACTTTTATTAGTTAGTTTAGTTAGTTAGTTAGTTAGTTAGTTAGTTAATTCACAAGCATCAACTGAGTATTCACTAAGTACCAGGCACTGTCCTTGGCCCTGAAGATGCAGACAGGAACAGAGGAACTCCAGCCCTGCCGCTCACTCCTCACCATCTAGCGGGAAGCTACATGGGTAAGTCAAGAACCACAGCATTGTGGTGAGTGCTCTATCAGAAGGCTAGAGAGCACAGAAAAGAAGTGCTACACTTTGCTGGGAATGGCAAAAACCATTTCCCAAAGTTGGTGGCATTCTCACTAAATCTTGAAAGCTGAGTAGGAGTATGCCAAACGCATAATGTGACAAAGGACATTTCAAGAAGAGAGAGGAGTGCGTGTCAGAGGCAGCTACGAGCACCTGGTGTTTGGAGACTGGTGGGTGGCTAGACACAGAAGGTGACGAGGGAGGAGCAGGAAGTGAGTTGAAACCAGTTTTCTGGGGGGCAAGATCACAAGGGAGCTCGGACATTAGTCCAGAAGTAATAAGGAGCCACCGAAGGGTTTTATCCTAGAAGGAAGGGTAACCTGATTAAATTTGGTGGCATGGAAGGTGGTCTGCAAAGTGAAGGGGCTGGAGGCAGGGAACTGAATGCTGAGACAAACACAGTGGACGAAGGTCCAAGCTGGGGGAGCAGCAGTGCAGATGGAGAGAAGCGCCTTTGAAGATCTAATTGGCCTTATTGAGCAATTCACGAATCGGGCAGCATCCCACCCGGCATGTAGAGAGATACTCCAAGGAGTTGTACAAAATGGAAGGTGTTTACAGGCAGGAGGGTGGGGCAAGGAAGCTATTAGGGAAAAAAATGAGAGAGAGAGAGAGAGAGAGAGAGAGAAAGGATTGTTTCAGGACATGACATCTTTTTTTCAGGGAAGGAAACAGCAGTTTCTTTTTTCTCTTTCTTTCTTCCTTCCTTTCTTTTTTGCTATGGATAAAAATACAATTTTTAAAAATATATTTTTTTATTGAAGTATAGTTGACACACAACAGCAGGGTTTTTTATTTTATTTTTTTCATGCAGGTTACCTCACTAGTGCTTATCAGGAAATTTCTGATTAACTTTTAAAAGGTCACATCCCTGGGGTATGTTAAAACTGTAATTAAGTCTTGGTTTGCTGTTATCGGGGCAAATGACACCATTCTGGGCTTGTTTCTTTTTCTTTCTTTCCTTCCTTCTTTCCTTCCTTCCTTTCTTCCTCTCTCCCTCCCTCTTCCATCCTTCTCCCTCCCTCTTTTTCTCTTTCTTCCTTTCTTCTTTCTTTCTTCTTCTTTCTTTCCCTTTCTTTCTTTCCTTCCTTCCTTCCTTCCTTCCTTCCTTCCTTCCTTCCTTCCTTCCTTCCTTCCTTCCTTCCTTCTTTCTTTCCTTCTTCCAAATGTACTCAGCTGAATTTTGTTTTTAACAGTACATTTAGAGTGCAGATGTTGCAAGGAAGTTTCCAGAAGTAAGATGTGTGCTCACTCCTTCCAGAGTGGTTTAGGACCTGCTCACTCATTCTGACCCAGCTACTGCGCGGAAGTTGCACCTAAATCAGAGAATAAATGAGTCCCGTTTGCAGTCACATGAGTGGGAAATGCTGGCTGTAGATTTTTCAGTCAGATTTCCAGGTACACAAAACAGAACCACCTTCGGCTGCCAGAGGTATTAAAGGATACTGGGTAGCTCAGAAAAGTCCAGGAGGGTGGGAGGGCAAGGCCTGCGGGCCACATGACCGGGGTCGGACTAGGACCACACTGTGGATGGCTTCTGAGGAAACCCCAATGGGGGGCATGACAGCACACAGTTCACACCCCTGACCCTGGAAGGCCCAAACTCTGCTGCCCCCAGCAGCCCAGGGCCCCATAGATTCCCTCAACAGAAAGCAGTTTCCAGCACCTGCTTCTTCAATCTGCTGTCTTCCTAATCGAAGTCTCCAGGCAGCATATCTGACCGTCAGAACTTGGATCTGTGAATAAACCCCAGCTCTAAGGAAGGCCGGGAAGCCTTTCCCTTGGGAAGGGGAGGCTTATGTTGCAGAAAATACCCCAAACAGAGGAGGGGTTTTAGAGCACATGATTAGGAAACAGACAAAGATCAGCTCCAGAGGGCTACCGTGTGAAGAAGCAGCTGGAATTAAGCGATCTCTTCCTCCTGGGCTTTGTGAATCACTGCTTTGCAGACATTACAACTTCTTACTTTGTACGATAGTTCTTTTCCCCAGACTGGAAAACTCTCCATTTTTGGTTTTGTGCGCCACATTGTTGAGGCCACACACCCAGGACGAGCTCATAAATGCGTCTGTCTCTGAGCCCATGACGACGGTACAACTCTCTGCGCTTCCTCATTCAGTGAATAGCCACCACGCACCTACTGTGTGTCTGGACCTGTGTTGGGAACCGCAGCTGATTCATCGGATGCGCTGGGCACACGTGTGCTCGCGCCTTGCAGTCACTGGGCTTTCTACGCAACGTGCGCAGGGATGACGCCTGACGTTTCTCCTCACTGGGGTCCCCCATCATCCTTATAGGAACAATCACAGTTTGCCCTGGGAAAGCGGCCTTCCTTCGTTGTTCCGGGAGGTCAGAGCCTCCTTTGGCAGGGCCACCCCAGCTGCCCCTACTTGGCATTGGTTTCTATGGACGCTGCCTCAATAAAAAGAAACCAGAAGGAAGAAGTACTGAGTTCCAAGGACATGTAAGAAAAGGAACTTGTAGGCCACTAAGTCTTTGAAAGGAGGACTCTGGGCCTGGGGGAGAGGCTTAACCCACTGAACACTCTGCTTCCATCTGTCTTTCCAAGAGGGAATGCTCAGAGATGCTCAACCATCCATGCCACTGGTTCTCCTGCAGCCCAGGGAGCTGCCTGCTCTTATCCCTTACCCCAGCAGAGCCGCTCCACCCAGGAGAGCTGAGTGCCTATAGGGAAGGGAAGTCATTTATCACAACTCTGCCGCAGAGTTAATCATGATCCCAAAGGGCAAAATGATGGCTTCACTTCTCAGTCTTGAGTTTTAGTGTTGAGGGGTTAGGAAGCCCCATGCGGTTATGGCCTGTTTCCCTGGAAACACAGGCAGAAAGAGTCTTCAATGAAGCCAAGCCAATCCACTGTGACTGGAGGGCCCAGGCCCAACACTGCCCGCAGACTTCAGCAACTTCCAGCAGATTGGGGCAAGTGGGCTCATTAGAATTAAGGGTAAGGTCAATGCCCCAGCTCCCAGTGATAATGGGGGCTTCTGTATCTTCCTTTACTTAGGCTTTCAGAAGGGTATAGTGCGGACTTCTGATCCGAGGCAGTGTAGAACCGATTATACAGATGTTTGGCATATTCAGATTAGTCTCTTGCTCCTTACCATACTCCAGGTGTCCATGCTCTAGGTTTCATGACCAGGGCACCATTCTTTTGGATCTGAGGCTTATCAAAAGCCAAGTCTTTATTTTTTTTTTTTAATGATTTTTTATTATATTATGTTAGTCACCATACAGTACATCCCCGGTTTCCGATGTAAGGCTCGATGATTCATTAGTTGTGTATAACACCCAGTGCACCATGCAATACGTGCCCTCCTTACTACCCATCACCGGTCTATCCCATTCCCCCACCCTCCTCCCCTCTGAAGTCCTCAGTTTGTTTCTCATAGTCCATAGTCGCTCATGTTTCATTCCCCCTTCTGATTACCCCCCCTTTCTTTATCCCTTTCTTCCCCTACCGATCATCCTAGTTCTTATGTTCCATAGATGAGAGAAATCATATGATAGTTGTCTTTCTCTGCTTGACTTATTTCACTTAGCATTATCTCCTCCAGTGCTGTCCATGTTGTAGCAAATGTTGAGAACTCGTTCTTTCTGATAGCTGAGTAATATTCCATCGTATATATGGACCACAACTTCTTAATCCAGTCATCTGTTGAAGGGCATCTCGGCTCCTTCCACAATTTAGCTATTGTGGACATCGCTGCTATGAACATTGGGGTGCATATGGCCCTTCTCTTCACTACGTCTGTATCTTTGGGGTAAATACCCAGTAGTGCAATAAAAGCCAAGTCTTTAAACAATGTCATTTTAAGTTATTTTATGTCTACTTCCACTTCCAAACAAAATGGAGTCAAAATGGCTGAAGTTACTCTTCCTCCTTAAACAGCTTAAAAATTGGACAAAGTGTATGGAACAACAGGTTTCAGACATTGGACAGCAGGCAGTAAAGGACAGGGTTCCCTGAGAGAGGAGGAACAAGGGAAGCCCAATGGTGTCCCAGACCGACATCTGGAAAGAGTTTCCAGGACACAGAACAGAGAAGGGAGACCCACGCAAAGAGTCTCCGGAGCTGGGAGATGCAGCTGGGAGACTGAGGGACCCAAGGCAGCTACAGTTCACAGAGCCAAGTGTCAGTGAGAACAGACCGGTCCAGAGAGATAACTACAGGTATCTTCAGATGGTTCCCTTGGAATCTTTGGCCGAATACCGATTAGTGCTTAGGTGTGAGGAAACTAGCCGAGACAGGAGAAAGACCCACCAGAAAAGAGCAGGAGAAACAACTCCCAAAGCTCACACAGAGCTGGGAATAGTTTGCAACAATTAGAGCGGAGAAACCTAAAATATGTGAGATATCAGAAGGGTATTTAAAAGACCACTGCCAGACTACCTCCACACAAATCACTCAACGAAGTTCAAAAGCAAGCCTCAAAGGACCCCACTGTTTTTTTCTTTTTTTATATAATAATATTTTTATTATATTATGTTAGTCACCATACAGTACATCCCTGGTTTTTGATGCAAAGCTCGATGATTCATTAGTTGTGTATAACACCCAGTGCACCATGCAATACGTGCCCTCCTTACTACCCATCACCAGCCTATCCCATTCCCCCACCCCCCTCCCCTCTGAAGCCCTCAGTTTGTTTCTCAGGGTCCATAGTCTCTCATGGTTCATTCCCCCTTCTGTTTACCCCCCCTTTCTTTATCCCTTTCTTCTCCTACCGATCTTCCTAGTTCTTATGTTCCACAGATGAGAGAAACCATATGATAATTGTCTTTCTCTGCTTGACTTATTTCACTTAGCACTATATCCTCCAGTGCCGTCCATGTTGCAGCAAATGTTGAGAAATCCTTCTTTTTGATAGCTGAGTAATATTCCATTGTATATATGGACCACAACTTCTTTTTTTTTTTTTTTTTTTTTATTAATAATGATTTTTTATTATATTATGTTAGTCACCATATAGTACATCCCCGGTTTTCGATGTAAGGCTCGATGATTCATTAGTTGTGTATAACACCCAGTGCACCATGCAATATGTGCCCTCCTTACTACCCATCACCGGTCTATCCCATTCCCCCACCCCCCTCCCCTCTGTAGCCCTCAGTTTGTTTCTCATAGTCCATAGTCTCTCATGTTTCATTCCCCCTTCTGATTACCCCCCCCGTTCTTTATCCCTTTCTTCCCCTACTGATCATTCTAGTTCTTATGTTCCATAGATGAGAGAAATCATATGATAGTTGTCTTTCTCTGCTTGACTTATTTCACTAAGCATTATCTCCTCCAGTGCCGTCCATGTTGTAGCAAATGTTGAGAACTCATTCTTTCTGATTGCTGAGTAATATTCCATTGTATATATGGACCACAACTTCTTAATCCAGTCATCTGTTGAAGGGCATCTCGGCTCCTTCCACGATTTAGCTATTGTGGACATTGCTGCTATGAACATTGGGGTGCATATGGCCCTTCTCTTCACTACGTCTGTATCTTTGGGGTAAACACCCAGTAGTGCAATGGCTGGATCATAGGGTAGCTCAATTTTTAACTTTTTAAGGGACCTCCACACGGTTTTCCAGAGTGGCTGTACCAACTTGCATTCCCACCAACAATGTAGGAGGGATCCCCTTTCTCCACATCCTCTCCAACAATTGTTGTTTCTTGCCTTGTCTATTTTTGCCATTCTAACTGGCGTAAGGTGGTATCTCAGTGTGGTTTTGATTTGAATTTCCTTGATGGCTAATGATTTTGAACATTTTTTCATGTGTCTGTTAGCCATTTGTATGTCTTCATTGGAAAAGTGTCTGTTCATATCTTCTGCCCATTTTTTGATTTGTTTATTTGTTTCTCGTGTATTGAGTTTGAGAAGTTCTTTGTAGATCTTGGATACCAGTCCTTTATCTGTAGTGTCATTTGCAAATATATTCTCCCATTCCGTGGGCTGCCTCTTAGTTTTTCTGACTGTTTCCTTGGATGTGCAGAAACTTTTAATCTTGATGAAGTCCCATAAATTCATTTTATCTTTTGTTTCTCTTGCCTTTGGGGATGTGTCATGAAAAAGGTTGCTTTGGCTGATGTCGTAGAGGTTGCTGCCTATGTTCTCCTCTAGAATTTTGATGGATTCCTGTCTCACATCGAGGTCTTTCATCCATTTGGAGTTTATTTTTGTGTATGGTGTGAGATAGTGGTCAAGTTTCATTCTTTTGCATGTAGCTGTCCAATTTTCCCAGCACCATTTATTGAAGAGACTGTCTTTTTCCCACCGGATGTTTTTTCCTGCTTTATCAAATATTAGTTGCCCAAAGAGCTGAGGGTCCATTTCTGGGCCCTCTATTCTGTTCCATTGGTCTATGTGTCTGTTTTTGTGCCAGTACCATGCTGTCTTTGTGATCACAGCTTTGTAGTACAGCTCGAAATCCGGCATTGTGATGCCCCCAGCTTTGTTTTTCCTTTTCAACAGTTCCTTGGAGATTCGGGGTCTTTTCTGGTTCCATACAAATTTAAGGACTATTTGTTCCAGTTCTTTGAAAAACGTTCTCGGTATTTTGATCGGGATAGCATTGAAAGTGTAGATTGCTCTGGGTAGCATGGACATTTTAACTATGTTAATTCTTCCGATCCATGAGCATGGAATATCTTTCCATCTTTTTATGTCTTCCTCAATGTCTTTTAAGAGTGATTTATAGTTTCTAGAATAAAGGTCCTTTACATCTCTGGTTAAGTTAATTCCAAGGTAACGTATGGTTTTTGGTGCTATTGTAAATGGGATGGATTCCCTGATTTCTCTTTCTTCGTTCTCGTTATTCGTGTACAGAAATGCAACTGATTTCTGAGCATTGATTTTGTATCCCGCCACGTTACTGAATTGCTCTATAACTTCTAATAGTTTGGGAGTGGCTTCTTTTGGGTTTTCCATATAGAGTATCATGTCATCTGCGAAGAGAGACATTTTGACTTCTTCTTTGCCGATTTGAATACCTTTGATCCCTTTTTGTTGTCTGATTGCTGTTGCAAGGACTTCTAGTACTATGTTGAATAATAGTGGCGAGAGTGGGCATCCTTGTCGTGTTCCTGATCTTAGGGGAAAGGCTTCCAGCTTTTCCCCATTGAGAATAATATTTGCAGTAGGCTTTTCATAGATGGCTTTTATGAGATTGAGAAATGTACCTTCTATTCCTACACTCTGAAGGGTTTTAATCAGGAAAGGATGCTGTATTTTGTCAAATGCTTTTTCAGCATCGATTGAGAGGATCATATGGTTCTTGAGTCTTTTCTTGTTGATATGATGTATCACGCTGATTGATTTGCGAATATTGAACCACGCTTGCATCCCAGGTATGAATCCCACTTGATCGTGGTGGATAATCCTTTTAATGAACTGTTGGATTCTATTAGCAAGTATCTTGTTGAGGATTTTGGCGTCCATATTCATTAGGGAAATCGGTCTGTAATTCTCCTTTTTGAGGGGGTCTTTGCCTGGTTTGGGGATCAAGGTAATATTGGCCTCATAGAATGAGTTTGGTAGCTTTCCTTCTGTTTCTATTTTTTGAAATAGCTTTAGGAGAATAGGTATTATTTCTTCTTTGAATGTTTGGTAGAATTCCCCAGGAAAACCGTCTGGGCCTGGAGTTTTGTTATTTGGAAGGTTGTTTATCACTGACTCAATTTCTTCATAATTAATTGGCCTGTTTAAGAAATCAATTTCTTCCTTTTTCAATCTTGGTAGTTTATAGGTTTCCAGGAAGGATTCCATCTCTTCCAGATTGCTTAGTTTATTGGCATATAGCTGTTGATAAAAATTTCTAATAATCCTTCCAATTTCAATGGTGTTCGTCGTGACCTCTCCTTTTTCATTC
The DNA here is from genome assembly GCF_024610735.1 of Ursus americanus. Lineage (NCBI taxonomy): Eukaryota > Metazoa > Chordata > Mammalia > Carnivora > Ursidae > Ursus > Ursus americanus. The sequence goes on along the minus strand of NC_142128.1, from coordinate 49,865,623 downwards.
ATAATTTTAATAATCTGGGTCCTTTCTCTTTTCTTTTGGATAAGTCTTGCCAGTGGTCTGTCAATTTTATTGATTCTCTCCAAGAACCAGCTTCTAGTCCTGTTGATCTGCTCTACTGTACTTCTGGTTTCTGCTTGATTGATTTCAGCTTTAATTTTGGTCAACTGCTTCCTTGTGCGTGGATTAGGCCTGTCCCTCTGTTGCTGTTCCAGCTTCTTGAGGTGAGAATATAAAAACTGCATTTTAGATTTTTCTATTCTTTTGAGTGAGGCTTGGATGGCTATGTATTTCCCCCTTAGGACTGCCTTTGCAGTATCCCATAGGTTTTGGACCGTTGTGTTTTCATTCTCGTTGGTCTCCATAAATTGTTTAATTCGATTTTTGATTTCCTGGTTTATCGAGTCATTCCTGAGCAGGATGGTTCTTAGTCTCCAAGTGTTTGAGTTTCTTCCAAATTTTTCCTTGTGGTTGAGTTCCAATTTCAGAGCGTTGTGGTCTGAGAATATGCAGGGGATAATTTCAATCTTTTGGTATCGGCTGAGACCTGTTTTGTGTCCCAGAACATGGTCTATTCTTGAAAATGTTCCATGGGCATTAGAATAGAATGAGTATTCTTTGGTTCTGGGATGTAGTGTTCTATATATATCTAAGAGGTCCAACTCGTCGAGTATGGCATTCAAAGCCTTTGATTCTTTGCTTAGTTTTTGCCAGGGTGTTCTGTCTATTTCTGAGAGTGGAGTGTTGAGGTCCCCTACTATTAATGTATTTTTATCTATATGTCTCTTTATTCTGGTTAAGAGTTGGCTTGTGTATCTTGCTGCTCCCCTGTTGGGGGCATATATATTTATAATTGTCATATCCACTTGTTGAATACTTCCTTTAAGAATAATATAGTGCCCTTCTGCATCTCTAACTATAGTCTGTAGTTTAAAATCCAATTTATCTGATATGAGAATTGCTACCCCAGCTTTCTTTTGAGGTCCATTTGCGTGAAAGATGGTACTCCATCCCCTTACTCTCAGTCTGAATGCATCTTTGGGTTCGAAATGAGTCTCTTGTAGACAGCAAATGGATGGGTCATTTCTTTTTATCCAATCTGCAACCCTGTGGCGTTTGAAACCAGAATTTAAACCATTAATGTTAACGCTGAGTACTGAGAGATATGCTTTTAATTCTGCCATGTTGTCAGTAAAGTCTTTGTTTGTATTGGCTGTGACTTTCTGTTTTGTATCACTCTTGGGGCCTTTTTACTTTTATAGAACCCCCCGTAATATCTCCTGTAGGGCTGGTTTCGTGGTTACGAAATTGGCTAGTGACTGTCGATTCTGAAATGTCTTTATTTCTCCATCAATTCTGAATGACAGCCTTGCTGGATAAAGGATCCTTGGCTGCATGTTTTTCTCTGAAAGAGCTTTAAAAATGCTCCCCCAACCCTTTCTCTCATTCCAGGTCTGTGTAGACAGGTCTGATGTAATTCTGATGCCTTTGCCTTGGTACGTGAGAAATTTCTTTGCCCTGGCCGCTTTCAATACTGTTTCCTTGGATCTCATATTTGCGAATTGTACTATGACGTGACGTGGTGTAGGTCTGTCATGGTTGAGCTTGGGAGGGGTCCTCTCTGCCTCTTGGACACGAATGTTTGTTTCCCTTGCTAGATTAGGGAAGTTTTCAGCTACAATTTGTTCAAATATCTCTTCTAGACCTCTGTTTTTCTCCACCCCCTCGGGGATGCCGATGATTCTAACATTGGATCGTTTCGTTGAGTCAGTAATCTCCCGTAGCCAACATTCGTGGGCGTGGATTTTTTTAAGACCATCTTCTATTTTTATTTTTTCCTCTATTAACCCATCCTCCAATTCACTAACCCTTTCCTCCGCTTCCGTGACTCTGGCCGTCAGAGCCTCTAGTTTTGCCTGCATTTGGCTCATAGAATTTTTAATTTCTGTCAAATTCGCTCTCATTTCCGCCCTTAGGGATTGTATATTCTCAGTAATATTTTCCTGAATACTTTTTTCAAGTCTACTCATTATCTTGACCATTGTTACTCTGAATTCCATTTCTGATAATTTGGTTACATCCATATCCGTTACTTCTGTGGCAGAGGCCACTGACTCACTGTCTTTTCTTTGCTGGGGGGGGCTTCTCCTTCTTGTCATTCTGATGAAGAGAGGTTGCGGGGTTTCCAGAGCCCAAAATTATTGACTGGGTCCCAGGCCGTGCCCCTTGTTTTATAGGGATCTTAGAGATGTGGGCTTCTTCTTTAAAGATTTTATTTATTTACTTATCTGAGAGAGGGAGACAGACAGTCAGCAAGAACGAAACAGAAGCAGGGGAGTGAGAGAGGAAGAAGCAGGCTCCCAGCGGAGGAGCCCGATGACGGACTCCTTTCCGGAACGCTGGGATCACGCCCTAAGCGGAAGACAGGCGCTCAATGACTGCGCCACCCAGGCGCCCGGGTTGTGGGCTTCTTGATTTTTCAGCCTGCCTTCTGTGTTCTGGGGGAGGGGCCTGCCGCGCCGATACTCAGGCAACCCTGTTTGGGTAGAGTGTCCGTGTCCCCTGCGAGGGAGGATGGGGATGGGCACTCCCTGAGCCGGTATTTCCAGGCTTTTGTTCTCTGGCGGCTTTCCCTGGCGGCCGGCTATGCCTCTTCTGAGGGTCAGAGCAGCAGAGGCTGCATTGTCGCAGAACAGAGGGATTGCGGCCCGTTCTCCACTGATGTTCTGGCCACTTTAACTCTGTTACTGTTGGTGCTGCTCAACCCTGCGGCGTCCCGGGATGTGCGCACCAACTCGGCGTCCCTGCCCTCACTTCCAGGGCCAGCGCGTCTCTGTCCTTTGTGTTTCTAATGCCGCCAGCCACCAGCCGCCGCGCGCTCCCGGGTCTCCCGGTCTCAGTCTATGCCCGGTGAGCGCACCTCGATTCCGGAGTTTCGTGAGAAGCCTGGTGGCGCGCGCACCCGGTTCAGGGTCTCAGTCTGCTGTTTCGCGGGTGCCGACCGCGAGTCCGCCCGCTCCCCCGTGCAGGTGGCCCGCCAGCCGCCAGCCGCCCCGTGCGCGCTCCGGGAGTTCCCGGTCTCAGTCTGGATCCCGTGAGCACACCGGGATTCCGGTGTTCCGGGAGATGCCTGGTGGCGCGCGTTCACGGCTCAGGGGTCTCAGTCCGCTCTCTCGCGGGTGCCCTCTGTGTGTCCGCCCGCTCCCCCGTGCAGGTGGCTGCCGCTTCCCGGCGCCCAAACGCGGCGGCTCCCTCCCCCTTCCGTTTATCTTCTGATATCCGTGCACGGTTTACAGCTCCCCTCTTGGTACCTCAATACTCAGCGCTGGAGATGTTCATTTGTAGAGATCCAGATGCATCATCCTGCGTCTCAGGCTGATTCCGTGGTTATATAGGCTGGTCTGGTACCTATCCAGCTCGACTCAGGGGACCGGCTGAAAAAGGGGTCCCCTACTCCTCCGCCATCTTAACTCTGGACCACAACTTCTTAATCCAGTCATCTATTGAAGGGCATCTCGGCTCCTTCTACTGTTTTTTTTCTTAACTGCATCCCATGACAAAGCACAAAAGCATGTGAAAGAGTACCAAAAATTCAGCACCCAAAAACGTAAAATGTAAAGTGCTTAGCATCCAATGAAAAGTTATCAGGCATGCAAACAAGAAAATATATATGATCTCTCATGAGGAGAAAAATCAATCAATAGAAATCAATGTATGTGTAATTGGTGGCCCTAGTGTAAGAAGAAAGGAAATAATGCTAACAGTTGAAGTGAAGAAAATTTTAAAAAGAATAACAATAGAAAAAGGAAACCAAAAGCTGATTCCTTGAGAATGTCAATGAAATCTATAAACCTCTACGCATAGTAATCATGAATAAAAAAGAGAGAATGCAAATGACCCATATCAGAAAGAGAGAGTGGATATCATAACAGACCCTATAGAATTAAAAGGCTAATAAAGGGTATTATAAACAACTTCATGCCAATAAATTTAGCAACTTCGATGAAATGGTACAAATTTCTTAAAAGGCATAATCTGCCAAAGCTCTACCAAAAAGTAGATAACCTGAACTATCTTAAAGCTGTTAAAGACATTGATTTTGTTACTAAAAATCTTTGGACAAAGAAAATTCCAGGCCCAGAAAACTTCTCTGGTAAATTCTACCAAACATTTAAGGAAGAAATGATACCAATTCTACGCAAACTCTCCCCCCAAATTGAAGAAGAGTATGGTAGGCAGAATAATGGCTTCTACAAATGCCCATGTCCTAATCCCTGAAACAAATGGAAGTCTTACCTCACATGGCAAAAGGGACTTTATAGATTGACCAAACTGTGGATCCTGAGATGGAGAGATTACCCTGCATTACCTTGGTGGGCCCAGTATAATCACAGATGCGCTTGCAAGTGAAAGAGAGAGGCAGGAGAGTTGAAAAAGAGATTGGAAGATGCTACACTCTTGGCTTTGAAGAAGGAAGACGGGGCTGTGAGCCAAGGAATGCAACAGCCTCTGGAAGCCAGAAAAGGAAAGAAAATGGACTCTCCTAGAGCCCGCAGAAGGAGGTCAGCCCTGATTTCAGCGCAGTAAGATTCACTGCGGACTTCTGACCTCCAGAACTGTCATAAATTTTCGTTGTTTCAAGCCACTAGACCTGTGATCATTCGTTCAGCAGTGGTAGAAAAATAATACAAACAGGGAACACTTCCAACTCGTCCTATGAAGCCTGTGTTATCTTGATACCAAAACCAGACAATGACATTACAATAAACCACAGAGTAACAACACTAGATGTCATCAGCAAATTTGAGCAAATCTACTCTAACAATATATAAAGAAGATAATTCCTCATGACCAGATAGGGTTTAACCCAGGGAAGCTATTATGGCTCCATATTCCATTGCTTTTCCAACCTGCTCCAAATTCCTTTAATAGACCCGGCCTCCAGCAACCCAACCTATATCATCTCCCACCTTTCTCCATTCCACTCTTGACTCAGAATTTATCTGCATCAGCCTTCTCAGCATTTCCTAAATATATAAAGTATCTCTGTATGTTTGTGCCTTTGCTCATGCTATTTCCCTGCAAACACTGTCCTCTCTAGCCTTCTTGCTGGGGACACTTACTCACCCTTCATATCCTAGAACAGATCTCTTCTTGTTCTCTGAGAAACCTTCCCCTTTTAGCCTCAGGCTCTTCCTCCCCATCTTCCCTATCTCTCCACAGCACTCCAGTGGGACCTGTCTTATAGGACTTCACCTTCTGTTATAATTCCTACCTTCCTCCCAGACTGGGAGTTCCATTAGGGCAAGAATGGTGCCCAATTCATCTTTGAATCCTCAATGCCTAGCACAGAGCCTGCCATGTGGGAGACCCTTCATGAATTACTGATCAATAGACACTTCAATATAGAATAGTTGACAGTCACTTGAGATACAGTCTAGTGTTCTGTGGCACAGAGGGAACTAATCCACAAGGAAGAAATGAGCCTCAGAAATTGGAAGCATTCCAAAAAGAAACACATCATCTTTCCACTCAAAATTACATCATCTAATTGACATGTGCTCAGGGCCCCACCACATCGAAGCATTTATACATATATTCTTTTTGAGGGCAATAAGGAAGATGTGATTAATCCCATTTTTCCAAGAGGAAATTGGAGTAGAGGAAGGATAAATTATTCACCCAAGATTATGGAGTGAGATAGTGGCAGAGCAATGAGATCCACTCCCAGGTGGCTCACGGTACTCCACACTGTCTGCCCCCTTGAGCATAGGCCAGTTTCCCACCCGGACCTGAAGGAAGTGAAAATTAGTAGGGTCTTTGTGCTGGACAGCAGGCATCCCATCTGCAGTTCTGAACTGCCTGCCCTCTGAATGATTTCCACTGTAGGCTAAGGTGCTGGAGGTCTCCCCAGCCTGGTAGCAACCCTGGTTGCCCCTTGACTTCTAGACCTTCTGGGCATTGCTCTTATCTCTAGCGAAGCACTTCGAACACTAATGAAAATGGAAAAGAGAGTATGTTTGAATTGTAGATAAGTAGGTACACCCAATAGCCCAGTGAGCCTCCACATTCTACATCTGAGATCACCCAGACACAGCTGGCCATCTCCATGGCCATGGTGTCTTCACCTTGGGGTGTTAGGGTTCACTGGCCAGTCTGACATGCCTGAAAGTGGTCCCTTTATTCTTGTTTGACACGTATCTTCTCACACTAATCTCCCTAATTGGTCTTTTGGTTTTTACGTCTGCTTATCTATCTTCAACTTTACATATTCTGCTCAATTGTGTCCCTGACCCCGTGAAACTTGGGTAATGTAGATAAAATCTCTTTTGCTTTTGTCTCTACTCCTCACCTTGGGAATTTCCTTTCCATCCCCCCTTTTCAGGTCCCATCACTCTTTATGTAGAAAAGGAGCTGAATTCCTTCCCCTGATCATTTTTTTCATCTGTTTAATGTAGTATTTTTAATCTCTTCCTCTTTGAGGAGAAAACAGCTTACTCTCCTTATACCTCTGCAGAATTATTGTTTTGCATTCATTTTATTTTTTTTTTAAGATTTTTATTTATTTATTTATTTGAGAGAGAGAGAGTGCAAGCACAAACATGAGCGGGGGTAGAAGGAGGAGAAGCAGACACGCCACTGAGCAGGGAACCCCATGTGGGGCTTGATCCCAGGACCCTGGGATCATGACCTGAGCCGAAGACAGAAGCTTAACTGACTGAGCCGCCCAGGAGCCCCTGTTCTGCATTCATTTTAGTTACTACCACAGCATGCCTAGAAAGATGCTCTCCCTAGGGGGTGGCTCTTGATCTTCAACAACCAAGAAGAACAGACAATAATCCATGTGTAATGCTTTCCAGATTGGACAATTAGTTACAAAGTTTAGGGCCACAAGCAGAGACAGCTTTAAGTCCCTAAAATAGCAGTGGAGATAACAATATCTGACACTGGCAAACCTTTTCATACTCTCTGACTGATGGCACTCCTCAACCCTTAACACCCATATAAGGTGAGTAGGGCAGGGCAGCTTCCGGCAGTAATAAAAACAATTGCTTATTCCAATGGTAAATGCTCACAAAGCTTTCTGCCCTTGTGTTGTGTTTATTTTCACCTTTTTGCATGTGACCTGGCATCCTCAGGTCCTCCTTCATCTTGAGGAAGAAAGACTAGATTAGCTCAAATGCTTAACCCATGCCCTCAGAAAGTTCCTTCACTTTTGCAAGATTTCTGCAGTTCCAGGAGGCTGATGTCCTCAAAGCCTCCTCTGACTTTGAGTTCACGTCACTTCTCAACTCCTGCTCAACTCCAGTTGTCTGCCTTGTAACTGACCCACATATGGAACTCAGCATTACTTTTTAATTTACATACACACACAACACACACACATACACACATACACACACACACACACACACACACACACACACACACAGTCTTCATAAATAAGGAAGACTCTGTTAAAGGTTTGGGGACACAGAACAATGGGTCTTTTACATGAAAACAATTAATACAAACCTTTTAAAACCAGACATTAGATTTCCCTGATCTAATGGTGGATCTCCCTAGCCATCTTAGCAGGCCATCCATACTTCCCTTCCCTGTCTTCTCTTCCCATCCCCCAAATTCACATCCATTCCTGTGGGAGAACCAACCAACATCTTTTTACCAGGTCTCAAGCTCCTTGTCATTGAATTCTCATCTTCTGCCCCAAGCAGTTTATGAAGGTGTTTCCCAGAACAAACACAGGAGGAATCTGGAGATAGCCATGAAGATCATCTTTTTGAATTCCCAGTACAAGCATGGAAACTGAGGCTCAAAGGCTTTATGTGACCTGCACATTGGTCAGAGAGTTAATATCACTTCTAATCTTCCATGAACCGAAAGACACAAAGCCTCAGAGACATAACTTTCTAATAAGGCTCCCTGTGCCAGGCTGTGGGCTTATTGTAAGACACAATCAATTGTGCTTCAAACATTTGAGGGAAACAGTATGGTCCTCTTCACCCAGCTCCACGGAGGGGGGTGCTGTGAAATGAAATTGTGATGTGTGGCCTGCTGGATGCTTGTCTCATGTTGCTACAGGACTGTGGGTGTTGCCAACTGCCTCAGGAAGTGTAAACACTAATGTTATTTTGTTTCCACTGTGTGTGGTACTTACTGAGAGATGCAGATAGAATTAGTTTCTATTCCAGTAAACACAATACCCAATTTACAGAGATTCTCAGGCTTTCTCCTTCCTTTTTGTGTTTTCTTCTTATACTGCTCATTCCCTTTATTATAATGTGATTTGGACTTGCTTTCCATTCATAAATCAATAGGTTCCAGCAGTAATAAATATAAGTACTCATTCCACTGGTAAATGCTCACAGAGATTTGTACCCTCGTGTGTGTGTTTATTTAGGCTGGACTGAGGCCCAGGCTGAATTTTCTGAGTCAACCCCACACACGCTAGAGTTCCTTACACAATCAGTCCCTGGAGATCCTCACACCAGCTCCTCACAACCACCCGCTGTATCTCAGACACATGTCTGTACCACAAACTGGATGGGGCAATCCTGGAGGGGTGGGACTTGGAGCTTAACATGAAAATCCCAAAGCAGGTGCTGAGAGAAACGTGTCTGGTCCCCCAGGTACAGCACGGTGTCAGGAAGACCCGACCTCAGCCCCAGAGCCACTACTGGAGTGACGCATGTGTCCTGGCAGGGGGCAGAGCCCGGACAATTCCAGGAGCAGTGACAAGGCAGGAGCAAGTGTCAGGATTCAGTCACCAAGGCGGAGTCCGGGAATCTCGCTCCCCTCCCGGGGCTGACTGTTCAGGTGAAATAGGACAGCAACTCTAGAAGGACTGGGATGTTGGGCAGGTTACCAAGACGAGGCCCCCAACTCATTCCACAGAGATTAGTGAACAACCATGTATGTATGGGACATTGCTCTGATGCCTGGGGAAGTGGCAATTAAAACACTCCACATAGCTCCCACACTCGTGGAGCTTATAATCTAGCAAGGAAGAGAGATCATAATCAAATAATCACAGAAGTGGGTAAGGAATTCCTATGGTGATAAGGGATGTGAGGAAGAAGTAGATGGGGCTTTATAAATGCACGCTAGCGAGCCCTCCCTGGGTCCCGGGGTGGGGGTGCAGGGTTGAACTTTTTTTTTTTTTTTAAAGATTTTATTTATTTATTTGACAGAGATAGAGACAGCCAGCGAGAGAGGGAACACAAGCAGGGGGAGCGGGAGAGGAAGAAGCAGGCTCATAGCGGAGGAGCCTGATGTGGGGCTTGATCCCAGAACGCCAGAATCACGCCCTGAGCCGAAGGCAGACGCTTAACCGCTGTGCCACCCAGGCGCCCCAGGGTTGAACATTTAGGTTGAGCCCCAAGAGATCAGCTGGCTATGTGAACGGCAACCACAAGAGAGAAGAGTAAGAGCTGAGCATTCATGCATTCGATAAATATTTATTAGGTGCCTACTGTATACCGGGCACCATGCAAAGCATTTGGGATACATTAGTGAACAAAAAGGCAAAGCTCCCTGCCCTCACGGAGCGGGCGTATTTGTGGGATGTGAAAATGAAAAGCCATAGAAACTGTGTGGGTCTTAGTGTGGCTCCGTGTGAGGTGGAGAGCTGAAGATTATGCTATGGGGCAGGAAGGGGCCAGATCACAAAATCTTCTTCACCACCAGGAGGAACATAGTATCTTGGTACTTTGTATCTCCCGCATACAACGCCTGACAGACGGCAGTTGCTCAGCACATGAATGAATGAATGGAACAATAAATGAATGAACGAATGGCTTCAGACAGGCCAGTGAACAAGGAAAAGGGTGTTTTGGAAAAATAATTCTCAGCGTAATGTCAAAGAAGGGATTCAGACAAGGAAACCAGCTAGAAGTTGCAACTGTCTGGTTCAACAAGGGCCATGTAGGTTTGCTTATTTATTTACTTACACATTATATAGGTGAGCACCACGATACTGACACATACATTAATATGACATACATAAAAACAGAAATTTTGGGGTGCCTGCGTGGCTTGGTTGGTTGAGTGTCTGACTTTTTTGATTTCGGCTCAGGTCCTGATCTCAGGGTCGTGAGATCGAGCCCCACGTCGGGCTCTGCACTCAGAGCACAGTCTGCTTGTCCCTTTCCCCTCTGCCCCTCCCCCTGCTCCCGTGCATGCATGCTCTCTCTCTCAAATAAATAAATAAACAAAAATCCTTCTAAAAATAGAAATTTTAACAGGAAAAGCAGAAAATAGAAATTCTACTATTTTCTTCCTCTGCTGCAGTGGAGATCATTTTGGAGAGCAGAGCTCTAGAGGATGCGGTGGACGGTGGTGGCGTGGAGATGAAGGGCGGCAGCAGCCTCGGGAACAAGCAGGGGCTCTGCCCTTCACGCGGTGCGGGAGCTGGGGCAGCCAGGCCCTGGTGAGGACGAGCACGCGCGCATACACACTGGCGCTGAAATGCCGCCCCAGCACCCTGAATCAAAACTCCACTCTCTGACCCACGCGGAGGAATCGCATGAAACCCGCCTCTCCCAACACAAGTGGGTGCCTGGCGGGATAACCCGATGGTGAGGTGAGAAGGGAGAAGAAGGGAAGGCGTCTGGAAGAACTGTGACTGAGGTCAAAGCAAATCCAGAGAAGGTGATTGCCTTTTGCTGAGGGTGTTCACCGACCTGGGTCTACCAGCAAGCGGTCATTACACCTGCGTCCCATGTTGTGCGACCAATATACAGCCTATCCCCTCCAGTCATGACACCAAAACAGAACATGGAGAGGATACAGCCAGGAGCCCATCCACACTGATGATCCGTCCACTCTGGAAGCGCCTACAGGCAGGGATTGTGTTTTATCCACCTGCCCAGGTTGACCCTGGCATCCTCTAGAATGGCATTAATGTTCACTACCGTTTACTGAACGCCTCCCCCGCACTGGGCATTGCATGAGGAGATTTACATGTAATTAATGTTCACAGCAGCCCTACGAAGTAGACATCGTGTTCTCCCTATTCTTATTTGATAGAGAAAATGAAGCTAAGGGACATTGAAATTCTACAGTTAGTTCTTGTCTAAACGGAGGTAAGAACCCAGGTATGCCTGACTCCAACTGCATTAACATTCACGATACCTCCCTCTGCCTCATGTAGAGCCTGGGAGCTGCAGACCCTGGTGCCAGCTTCCTCAATCCCCATGCCTACATCCCCACGTGCTGCGTCCAGCCGCCTCCTACCACCATCCTGTCCATCATGCTTCGTGGACTTGGATGCCAATGCTGAGGGTCTTCAGATCCCATTCTGAGTAACAAGGACTTAGAAACTCGCCACAGATGCAGAGTCTCAGGCCCTCCCAGACCTACTGAATCAGAATCTGCATTTTATCAAGATCCTCGGGGCGTCTGTATGTATAATTTGAGGAGCACTGGTCTCAGCCTGAAACGCCCTTTCTCTTACTCCTCACCAGGCTACCTTTGACTAGCATCACTTGAGCCGTTATGACGTACCAGGCACTGTGCTCCCAACTGCGGACACAAAGGCGAATTAAATATGAGACACAAACTCAGGATGATGATAATGTATTCACGAGAGAAACATGTAAATAAACAGTATGTTCAAAAGTGTGAGTGCTATGAACAAAGTAAGAGCAGGATGGAGTATCTCATGTGCCTCACTGTCTCCAAGCAGCATCATAATACCCGGCACCAGGAAAAGGCTCGATGATATTTCTGGAAGAAAGTAAAGGAGGGAAGGTAACACAGAGAAAGGGAAGGAGGGAGAAACGAGGGAAGGAAGGAATTGCACTAAGGCATGGTTTCTAAAATGACCACTCAAACAAGATGCGTCCATCAGTGACTCCTCCACTCGAACACCTGGATGCCCTGATATCAAGGACACTATAGCCCCCAACCCACCAGACTCTCCCCTTCTCCCCTTCTCATGTGATTCACTTGAAAATGGTGTTATCATGCTAAGTAATTAGTCTAAAAGTCTTAGATTTATTCTTGACGCTTCCTTCTCCTTTGTTCTTTCTATAAAGCCATTATAAAACCCTGTTATTCTGTTCATGCGTGTGTGAGTTACTCAGTGTCCAGTGTGTGTTCTGTGTAGGAGTTCAGGGGTGAAAAGATCATTTCTGGCTGAAGTGCTCGCAGTTTCTATGAGTCAGAGGGTCACAGTGTGTGGGCAGACGGAGAACTGAATCTTGGCCCAGCCACTTACTAGTTTGACCTGGGGGCGGTCCCTTATTTGTCTTACACCACCATCCATAAAGGAGGATAACAGTACCACCTCCCAGACTTGTGTAAGGACTCAGTGAGACATACACAGTCACCATCATTATGACTGTCATGGAGCAGGGTGGGCTTTGAACATGTAGTCGAGGACTGAGCTTAAAGAAAGACAGAGAAGTGGAAAGAATGGAGCCCTGTTGAGGGAATGGTGAGTCGTCTGCTCGGGCTGAGGCCCAGGGTACGTTGGAAGCAGAGGCTAAGAAGGGTGCCATCATGGAACACTTCCACACCAACCCATTAATTTGTGGTGAATCCGCGACAAGAAGACACTTAAAGTTTCTACAACAGGGAGACTCATGATCAAAATTTGTTTTCCCTTGATGTGCTGGATGACAGTGGCAAAGATGGAGAGGGAAGAGCCTTCAGTCAGAAGTGGGGTAGTCAGAAGGAGACACTGGCTTGCAGGGAGAGAGGTGCCAATTCACTGACATGAAGAAGATGGCAGTACTTCTGAATGGAAATATCTAGTTGGCAGATGAACGTGCTGGCCTTAAATTGAGGAAATGTTTGGGCCGGAGGGACCAGCTTGGACGACATCCATGGAAAATAATAATTAAAATCAGTAGTATGGGTAAATGCCCTGAGGGAGTTCAGGTAAGGGACAAGAGACCCTTGGGAATACTCTGGGGGAGACAAGGAAGCAAGAGGAGTCAGAGAAGCTACGAGGAGAACCATGATTTGCAGAATCACGGGATTAAAAGAAGAGAAGAGAATTAAATCCTATAGAGAAGTACCTAGAAAAAGACTCTGAATATGGCAGAGACAGGCATGAGTGACCTTCAACAGGACAGCTGAGCAACTAGGGCACCCTTCTTCACGGCCTTTGCAGCCTAAGGTAATGTGAGGCTGGTGGGAAAAGCTTGAGAGATACTGGCTACATGAAGCAGCTGCCGTATCTTGAACGTCTTCTGTGAGGAGTCTGTGGCCACGGTCCACTTCCTCTCGAGCTTAGCCTGGTTACTCTGACTTGAAGTGGTAGGAGGAGCTCACACCAAAAAGCCAAGTTGTTTCTTTAATCTTGAACTCTTGGACCTTGAGGATTCATTTACCCTTTTGCCTGTCTTTAGGACATTTAAGCTAGGTAGACATCCATCTCCATTTTTAACAGCTCCAGAGGCAACAACCTGTGGTAATTTGTTCTACAGTTTCTGAAAACCCTTGCCAAGGTCAACTAGAAAATAGGCCCTGGTAACCCAGAGTTTCTAAAAAGCACACTTGACACATTGAGTAATGAGTCAACCAATAGGAAAAATAAAGTCAGAGATCGCCCTGCTTCTGGAAAGACAGAGCGCGGGGTCAACAGAGGCTGAGGGAGTGGACTGTAAAGGAGGGGCAGAGGCCAGCATCCCGGGGCGTGTGCTCGGGGGCTCTAACTTGGGGGAACTGAGGGTGTCTGTCATGCACAAGACCATCAAAAGCATGATGTACAAAGGAGTATTTGTGCTGTGCCCCGAGAATAAACTCGAATGAGGTTATTCACAAGGAATGATTGTCATCAACGTCTCGTCATTGAAGTCTTTCCCTTTCTGGGTGCCTAGAGTGGACAACCCTTGAGATGGTGTATGGTGCTCAGAGACAAAGGGCATCACTTACCACCAAGAAGTCACACTGTGAGGGAAAAGTGGAAGGACAGAGGTACCACGCAGAAAGAATTAGGATAAAAATATATGCTTGCTGTCGGTAAGGAGACAAAGCTTATAGTTAAGTTATGGGAAATAATATTTTATCATATTAAAAATAATTTTAATCATTCTAACATTTACTGAGCAGATCCTAGGTGGGGGGCCCTAGACTGGGCAACAGGACATGATGCCACATTCCCTGGAGGTGTGAAGAGCTTACTGAAGGGGATCCGTGTGAACATTCAAATATGACACAGCATGAAAGGCGCTAAGAGAGGCAGGTAGGTGATGCTCATGGGGCAGGGACACTCACTACACCAAGAGAAAAAGAGGAGCTTAGAAGAACGGCACAGAGACACCGCGGCACTTCTGAGGACTTTCATGCGTGTGACATGGAGCAGTCCATTGGCATTTGCCAACTGAATATTCATAGATGAACACAGTCTCCACTGCGTGATCTGAAAGGTCCCCACCATGAGGTCACTGCTGAGACACAAATTTGAATGGCTTGTCAGGACGCCAGAGTGGACTTGCCAGCCACTTAGCTGGTGAATGGACCACGCCCGACAGTTGGCATTCACGGCCCCACAGAGCTCAGCTCTTCTCTTCTCCTTGACATCCATGTCGTCGTTCTCCTACTGTGGCTAACATTTTTTTTCCTTTGCAGAGCCAGGGAAATATGGAGTTCATAAGGTACAGATGTAATGAAGTAAGGAGTTTATTTTAAAGGCAAATTTATTTAAGTCGCTTTGGAAATCACCTTGGTCCCCTATTTATAGAACCATTAAGAGTCTAAAAGGAACCCTTACATTTTTCACACTTTACTGCCTTTTATAGTGGAAATGGTATGTCATGGTGACATTCATGACTTTGGAGGCTCAGGAAGGTCATGGATGAACCCTGTGAGAATGTTAAGGGTCCAGGTCTGTGAATAATGAGTTATATTTTATTGGTACTCTACTGGATATAGCAACGCCTCGTTTTAAGTTTGGAAAGAAGGTATCTTCTCCTTTATATGCTTGTTCTGCCGTTCGGAGAGGCTGCCATTGCTCTGCCCTGTTAATGAAGGCTTAGCGTGTGCTACCAGAAGATCAAGGATGGTATTTGTCCACGCCACTGCAGCCTGACAAGTAACTCAAACCACCAAGGAACTACATTCCCCCCAACTGAGCCCTTTTCCCTTGGTCTCTTTCCTGGAACCTAATAACCACTGAAACTCAAACTCTGGCCCCTCCCCCAAATACCCTCCACGTTCCTCGAGCTTAGCATGACAACACACAACCTCGATCTGCTTCCAGTCCTATCTCCTTGTTCTGACTATGACTAACTCAAATGTATTTATTGCTGAAGCCAGGAAATTCAGAGTTGGCCAGACTCTTTAACCCAACATCTAGTCAGTTACCAAGTAAATCGATTTTACCTCTTAAATGACTCTCGAATGCAGCCAGGCCTCTCCAGCCCCATGGCACTGCCCTAGCTCGGAGCCAAATCACCTGTCATCACAATACCCTGACCCCATGCCTCCAAATCGTCCTTGCTCTATCTTCCGAAAGGATACCGGGTAATTTTTCTCAAAATGCAAATCCTGCACTCACTGGCTTCCACTGAAGATCAAGATAGGGTCCTATCCATAACTGGTGCCCAGCCAGTGATTCAGATTCCCACGGTCGGCGCCTAACACTGAGAAACGCCGTGGCTGGGAGCTGTTTATCTCCCTGAACATGCTACATTCTTTCACACCTCTGCGCATTTTGCATTTGCCCAACTCTTGTCCTCTTCTCGGAGAGCCTCTTACAGTACCTTCAGGATCCAATTCAAATGTCACTACTCCAAGAGAGCCATGGCTACATCTCTCAGTGGCTGTCCTCTCTGGCCTCCCACAGTACTGGATACACACCACTATTGAAGCACATGTCACAGCTTACACAAACAACTTGTTAACAGGTTTATCTTCAGTGATCCAGGAGCTCTTGTTCATCTCTGAATGCTAGTGGGTAGCACAATGCTTGGCTCCTGCCAGCAAGTCAGTGAGTGAGTGTCTCCCGAATGAAAGGACCCGTGATTGAGATCTGTAGCTATGTGGTAAAGTGACAGAAGCGTGTTATCAAAAGGCAAAAACTGCTTTTTTGTTAACTATAAAGTGAATCAAGGTGCCAGAAAAGTTAAAACAAGGATGAAGAATGCTTTTATCTCAACCGACTTTTAAATTACTCATCACATCTGTCCTAGCTAAAGACTAACTGTAGTCAGCCTCCCGCAGCCTGTTAGTCAGAGCGTTTCACACTTGGGCACCAGATCCTGCAAATGTTAAATGATCACAGAAGAAATACTTAAAGAAAAGCTATTGGCTTTTAAATGTAAAAAGACGCCCAGTAAGAGCATTTGCTAAATATTATTTACTGTTTGGTACATGAGACCACAATATCGGACACATGGCTTGGGTCATACTGTACACAATGTCCAATATCTACGGTGGCAGTTTCTGCAGGACAATGACAGTGAGGCTGTTCTTTCGTTACTCCTTCATTCATTCACCAGACAACCGCTGGTCAGCCCCCACCTGCCGTGCTCTGGAGAAGCAAAGACAAGAGTGGGTCCCTGAGATTCCAGGCTTTCTATGAGGGAGATGGCTTACTACAAACGGGTGTCCTGGACTTGTATCATTAAGCAGTTACTATTTAAATCCAGCCAGGTTCCAAAAATGTTCTCAAGTTCCCTTTTTACTTAGCAGGTCACAGGTTAGCCTGGGTAACCTCAAGAAGGCTGCTAAGCATTCTAATCCAGCTAGATGGTCGTGCTGGGCACAACCCGTCTCCAGGATGCAGGTACGTACAAAACGCCGTGTTTAGGATAAGTCTACCACTGTTCTGATTCCCCAATGTGTGGGGTTTTGTTGAAAGCATTTTCTGAGAAAGAAAAGATTTAGATGAAGGCAGGAGATGAGTAAAAGCTGAGCCCATGCTACAACCAAAACTCTTGGCATTATGGTGACGTGGTGTTAGGGCACGGGGCGGAGGGGTTTCTTTGAGTAGCCTCCCTACATATGGTGGTGGAAAAGAAAAGCTTCCAGAGCAAATCCATTTGGGGAAAGACGTAAATCCACTGCATTACGAGCCGCTCCTGGAGGCTTCCTCAAGGTGTGGTACTAGGGGAGCTCAAGCCTAACTCTAACAAACCACATTACAAATAACCGACCAGCCTAAGATACAGCTGCTCCCCTAACACCCCCCCCCCCCCCCCCCCCCCCGGCTACTCCAGACGGTCGCGCCGAGTTCCCACCAGACTCGGGAACGCGGCGCCCTCCTCTGCCCCACCCGGGCCCTGCCAGGCCCCCAGCCCCACGCCCACCCCGGCGCCACCTACCGCAGCCCCGCCCCGCGCCGGCCCCACGTGCAGGGCCCCACCCCGGCGCCCGCGGCCCTTTAAACACCCCCACCCTTACACATCACCACCACCGCCACCCCCCGCCACCCGGACGGCAGCCGGAGAGGGACAAAACTCGTGGCGTACAGCCAGTCTCCTCCGCGGATCACATCCCGGGCAGCCCGGCCCGAGGGGCCCTCCACCCCCGGCCTCAGCCCCCTGGCGCCCCCCAGCCCCCAGCGGCTGGGCAGGGGAGTGCGGGGCGGGGCCGGCGGCCGAGCGGGTCTCCGCCGCCGCCCTCGCCGCCGCCGCCTCCGCCTGCCGCTCGGGCCGCCCGCTCGCCCGCCGCTGGGTGCGCTGCACGCGGGGGGCAGCCGCGGTGCAGAGGTTCATGCAGCGGCGGCGGCGGCGGCGGCGGCTGCTGCTGCTGCTGCTGCCGCCGCGGAGGCAGACAGACCGGGCGCTGCCGCCGCCGCCGCCCTCCCCCGGCTCCATGCCGCCGCCGCCTCCTCCTCTCCAGCGAGGGGCGGGGGGCTCCGGCCCCGGGTGGGCACCGCTCCGCGCAGCGCCGCTCCCCCCTCTGCCCTCGGCGGGGGCGCCCGCCGCCTCCTAGGAGCGCACGCTCCGCGCGCCCTGCCGGAGAGAGGGGGCGGGCGTGGGCGGGGGCCGGCGGGCGGGCGTCGGGGCGGCGGGGACCCCGCGCGGCGGCCGGAGGAGGGGGCTTCCCCGGAGGATGCCCGGCGGCGGCTCCCCGTTCCCAGGAGCGAGCTAAGCCGGACCGGGAGCGGGCGGCGCATCGCCATGCCGGCGTGACGGGCGCCCCCGGCTGCCCGCGCGGGTCCCCGCGCTGCCCCACGCCGCGCCGCGCCGGCGCCGGGCGGCAGGATGGGCTGTATCCAAAGCATCACCTGCAAGGCGCGGATCCGGCGCGAGAACATCGTGGTGTACGATGTGTGCGCCACCATCGACCAGTGCCCCACGCGCATCGAGGAGACCTCGCCCATCGTCCTGCGCTACAAGACCCCCTACTTCAAAGCCTCGGCCCGCGTGGTCATGCCCCCCATCCCCCGCCACGAGACCTGGGTGGTGGGCTGGATCCAGGCGTGCAACCAGATGGAGTTCTTCAACACCTACAGCGACCTGGGCATGTAAGCGACCCGCGGCGCGGAGCCGGAGCGGGGTCCCTGGCCCCGTCTCTCCTCCCCACCCCGACCCTCCTCCTCAGCTCCTTCTTAGCGCTCTCCCCATCCTCTTTCTAAACCTTCCTCCCGCCTCCTCTTCCACCTCCCTCCTCCCTGCGCTTTTGTTTCAGTGACAGGGCGGGTGTAGGGAGGCTCCTCGCGAAGGCATTTTTCTCGTGGTTTGCTTCTGACTCCCTGTGAACGCGAGGAGGACGGTGCGGGGCGGCGAGAACGCGACAAGGAGGGTTCGAGAGACGGGCGTGGGGGTGGCTGGCGAGTGCCCTGGGAGTTTCGGGGGCCCCGTCTGGGCTTGGTGGGGCTTCCCGGGAAGAGTTTGGGGGGACCTGTGGAGAGAGGAGTGGAGTGGAGTGCTGGGGGCGCACGGGCTCTGCCGCGCGTCCTTTGGAAAAGCTGGAGAGGGCTTGGAGGAGAAGGTCCCGGGCGTCCGAGCGGGACGTGCTCGTTCTGCCCTTGTTCCCTTGGATGTTGAATTCGAGCCCTTGTGCCCCAGGCCGGGAAGCCTGCAGGCGTTTCCATTCGGAGCCGCAAATCCGGCAGAGCCGCTTCTCTGGCTCGGCGCCCTCCGGACGAGCTGTGCGGCGGTGGGGAGCGGGAAGGTACCTTGTGCGAGCAGCCTGGGGCTGACGCGGCGCGGGGTTTTCCCTGTGCTCCGGGAAAGTACACGTCTCCTGGCTGTCCAGGGTCCTTACTTGCTCCAGAACTTTACTAATCGCGGCGCCGGGAGGGATTCCCCAGCGCCCACCGGCGAATCCAGTCGGCGAGCTGGGAGCTCTCCAACTTCTTTCAGCAGCGCCGCTCCGTGCGCGCAGAGCTGGGCGGCTGCGGGGAGACCTAGAACCGTGGCGACTCCGTGGCCACCACCCGGAGCCTGTTGCCTGCCCCAGAGCCGCAGGCTGTGGGCTGTCGCGTCCAGGACTTTTTAGGCATTCACTTTGCTTAACTCCTTGCCAGCCTTCTTGCAGAAGCAGACTCTGAGCAGTTGGAGACCACAGTGGCTATAAGGTTTGGGGCCTGCATTCTACCTGTGTAACAGTGTTGGTCTAGAGTACCCTAATTAGCCTGCAGCCTCTAGAGAAACCCTTTCTGGAAATCCAGCCTCATTTCATTTATTAACCAGAGACTCTGGAGCTCCCAGGATTCAGCCATTGAATATATGGGGCAAGGGAGTTTCTATTTTGAAAGGCCAGACTATCTGTTTTTAATGGCAGCTTGCAGGCTTTTTACTACACTCTGAGCGCATGTAAGTTAACACTAGTGATAGGTGCTAAAAGAAATTTTGACAGGTTGTTTTGTTCCCCCTGTCTTCCCATCAAAGAGTTTGAACTTTTCTCTTTAAGCATAAAAGCTCAGTGCTGGAGAAAGCTCATTCCTACTGAAGACGTGCAAGAGCCTAGTTTCTTCCTATATGCCTCTGTTCACTGTGTTCATATCTTTCTGAAGACAGCCGGATGTAAGAAATGGGGGACATATTATTTTGGGTGAATCATGCCATTTAAATAGAGACACACCCTCAAAAGGATGATTATATCTGAACACATGGGTCTCTTAAAGCTGTTCTTTTAGAAACCCATTATTTCCAGCAAAGTCAGAGAAAGCTCCAGACCAGGCAAAGGCCTTCCCTTTTGTCCTGGCCCTGACGGCAGTGTGCACCTTGCCCGGGTGGGCGGGGATGGGGGCAGTAATTGCAGTCTGGAGCCCCTGCAGAGGAGGCTAGGAGGGACTGAGCAGAAACAGCCTCACTTTTCCCCAGACTACACAGCCAGGCCTCTCTGTTGCTTTGTATCTCTTGTGAATCAGTAAATCAAAAGCAAACAAATAAATAATTTCTTTCCATAAAAGAAAACATATGCTACCGCAGGAAAAGCCAAGTTGAGATACAAACAGACGTAGTAGTTGAACTTCCTTGAATCTGGGGCAGAGTGTGTCCACAGTGGAACCAGCTTTAATGAGTATGAACTGGTGTGGGGTCTGAGGGGCACTTATTCTCTGACCTTTCCTTACTGAATTCTTGCCTCTGGGGCTTGGAAAAGAGGTTTGCTTTTAAACTGCCACTGTCAGTATTTTAAGATTCTCGGTGTTCATATTGATGTAGGGAAGCAAAACAGTGCCAAGAAATCGCGAAGTGTATTATTGGAGATCTGGGTCCAGAGTCCACCTGTTTTCATGGTTGCAATAATTGCTATGTTTAAGCATACTTTGGAGCCCCAATTTGATTGAACAAATCTCCACAAAATGTTTATGCCCTGAAAACTTAGCCAGTGCAGACTTTTTAATGGGACCTCATATTGCATGAACATGTTCACAGTCTGTTAGTTATTATCCAGTATCTTGGGAGGGGGGGTACCCACAGGCTGAATTTTCACCCCTGTGCGGTGCTCTTGTTACACGAAGCACGATATGATCGGAGGGTATAGGTTAGAAAGCTGCCTTTTCAACATTTTAAAAGGGACTGACAGAGGAAATCCACAATTTAAAATGGCAAGAAACTTCTAGTGACAGGCTTAAAAGAAAACATGAGCATTTGTGGTTTAAAGTTTCAACATTTCCAAGAACGAGTAGGTTTCTGAAGGAGCCTTTGAAATATCTGGTGATCATGATGGCCGGAGTTAATTTGAACTTGAACTCAAGTGACTTGGAACATCCTTGCTTGATTTCATAGAACCCAGACTGGTGGATACTTACGTCCTCTATTTCTCCTTTGGCCCTGATGAACCCCGCAAATGCAGCCCAGATCCAAGTCTTCCTCTCTCAAGAATGAAGGGCCTCTGGTTTTTTGTCAATCATCCCTTCAATAAACAAATATTTATCAAGCGCCTCTCAGGTCTGGGCACCAGCAAAGAAAGCAAAGGACCAAGCAGGCAGCTTCACTGTTCCTCAGTGAAGGAGGG
Source organism: Ursus americanus (assembly GCF_024610735.1). NCBI lineage: Eukaryota > Metazoa > Chordata > Mammalia > Carnivora > Ursidae > Ursus > Ursus americanus. The sequence goes on along the minus strand of NC_142128.1, from coordinate 49,844,260 downwards.
AGGGACACGTGCAGAACAAGCCTTTGCTCCCAAGCGGTGTAGGAGAAATGCTGGAAAGAGGGGTGGGAGGCCAGGCAGGGTTTTCTAGAGGCAGAAGGACTGGAACTGGATGTGAGCAATGGATAAGATTCAGCTAGACAAGGAGGGGGACTCCTTGTAAAAGAGAAGAACAGCAAATATATAAGGGGGTGAGAAAATATAAGGTGTCTTAAGAGAGCATAAGTAGGCTCTCAAGCAGCAGAGCAGTGGGAGATGAGGTCCAAAGGCAGGCCAGGGTCTGCCGGGAAAGGCCTAGGACAGTATGACCTGGAAAAGAGACGGTTGAGGTCAGGTCTTCTGAACCAGTGTGGCGAGGCTCTTCATACTTCCTTCATACCTCTGGGGCATGCAGGGGCTTTTCAACAGAGACGTAAAACCTTTGTGATGGAACAGTTTTGAACGCTAGACTGCTCCAACCAAGAGGTTTCCTGAGTGAGGTCTGAATGAAGAATGGGGTTCATGTGTCAAGGACGAATGAGGTGAAGCTGAGGTCAGGGGGAGAACAGGCAATGGCTAAAGCCCTCCCCACTCCCTCTGAGCCCATGTGCGTCGTCTGTTAGAGCTGTAAGGGGACTGTGGTCAGCCCAGGGCTGGGGGACCCTTGGCCTGGGGGAAACTTGAGGCGGTCACAGCTCACTCCTGTCTGTCTCTACTCCTCCTTCTGAGCCAATGTTGATGAGAATTTGACTCTACCTGCCCACCTTTGTTGCCAGTTCAGTCCAATCCAAGCCGGTTTCTATCCACTCCAGAATTGTTCCGGCTTAGTTTGTGATTTCCATGTTCCAATCCAGCAGATGCTTTTGAGAGACACTCACTTTTTCAGCAACATTCCGCATAGTTGACAGCTTCTCCCATCTTGAATCACTCCCATCTTTTAGCTTTATGCTATTTTTCTAGCTGTTTCTCTCTGTTACCTCAAAGTACAGTTCATCGGGACATTACTCATTTGATCTGCTGCCTGCGTAATTTTATCCACTCCAATGGCAGGAGATGCTCTGCGTGATACACGGTCACCTGCGGTATAGTGTGTGTGTTTCGAGGTACCGTTTCCACTTGGCTGTCTCAAAGACATCTCGGGCTTAATGCACCCAAACTGGAACTCCCGATTGCCACTACAGCTCCCTCCCCAAGTCTGCATCTCCACTGCTCTTCCCCCATCTTGGTAAAGAACACCTCCAGCCCCTGAGCTGCCCAGGCTAAAACATCTGTGGGTCATCCTAGATATTTCCCCACGCGTCCAGTCCATCTGCAGACCCTGCTGGTCCCGTCTCCGGGATAGCTCTGTAATCCAGCCACCACTCTGCATCCACTCAGACCCTCACAGGACAGGTCACTGTCAACTACCACCTGCTCCAAAAGAGGATTTCCAGCCAAATTTCCCACCTTCCTTCTTGCTCTCCCTCCAGTCTCTTCCCCACACAGTGGCCAAGTGATATTTTCAAAACGCAAATGTTATCACTTTCCTGCTTAAACTCTTTTACTGACTTTTCATTGTAATCAGGCGGCAATGTGAAGGCCTATTCTCAGTCTCTGAATTTCTGTTCTTAAGCCATGTCAACCTGTTTCCATTTCTTAAAAAACAAAACAACAACAACAACAAAACGGCTTCAACCCAATTCAGAACTTTTCCTTGTGCTGCTCTGTCTGAAATGCTTTTCTTGCCCACCCTTTTCTAGCATATTCCTGCTTCTCATTCAGGTCTAAACCGTTACCTCCTCAGGGGCCACCCGGATTTCACAGTTTAAGATTCTTCTGTTCTGTTGAATGAGACACTATTCTTTTACTTGTTACAGTTTGTAAGAATGTACATTTATTTAACACCTGACCCTTCTACTAGAATATAAGCCCCATGAAAGCAGGCATTACATCCATTTTACGCCCTATGAATGGTGCTTTGCTCCTAGAAGATACTCCATAAACGTCTGAAAAATAAATGAGCCATTTTTTCTGACCTCAAACAGTCTGTGTCGTCTTCAACAAATCATGTCTCTCTTCAAAATCAGCTTTTCTTTAAAAAAAAGAAAAAAGATTTACTTTTTTATTTGAGAGAGAGAGGGAGAGAGAACGCAGGGGGGAGGGGCAAAGGGAGAGGGAGAATCTGGAGCAGACTCGGCGATGAGCACGGAGCCCAGCACGGGGCTCAATCTCATGACCCTGAGATCACAACTTGAGCGGAAACCAAGGGTTGGATGCTTAACCGACTGAGCCACCCCGTCACCCCTCAAAATCAGCTTTTCCTATCACACCCAAGGCTAACCCAATCAAGCTCTTGACCTCTAGACATCCCAGCCGTCGCTTAGCACATACACAGTTTAAGGCTGCTGTGATTTTGTGTCATGTCGTTACCCTGGCAGATCTGCCGCTCCTCAGCACAGGGCTTCCGTCTGTCACTTCCTCTGCCTCCATGCAAATCTATGCACCAGGAACCGTGCTCAGCAAACACCGAAGCCTCACTTTCACGTCACCTGTGATCAGGTGGCATTTGGCGTCTGCCCAAAGAGAGGTAACCTGGAGACCGTGTCATCACTGACTCATGGCCTGAATCTCAGGACTGTGGGTGCTTTAGTACTTCGCCCCCCCCCCCCAGGTCATTTCCCCCAAAGCTAGCACTTCCCTTCTCATCCGTGGCTGCCTGCTGCCTGCGTGTGCAGTATGGCTTTGAGTGTGGCCCTCATCGGTCATAGAGACGCCTCCTTTGGGCATCTGATGAGCCCCCCCCCAGGCCACTTGCACCATCACCCACCCCCCCATTCCCATTACATCCCCGGATTGGGGGGGGGGGCTCATGATCTGAGAGGAGCCAGAGCTGCTCTTCACCAGAAATGTCGGGGACTCCTGGTCTAGAGCGTGAGATGGGCTACAGGACCCACTTCCCTCCTGAGAGTCCTGAGTGCCCTTGAAGGGGAGCTGGCCTCACGCTTTGCCTCTAATCTTCTCCATCTCGGAGCAGAGGAGTGGCAGCGGATTAGCGGGTCTTATCAGGAAGCATTAAGCTCACTGGAGATACAGCACAACTCGGGGGCTGGAGGGGATGGGAGGAACCGGAGGAGACGTCGGGACCGGGGTTGGGGGGCAGTTAAAAATGAAACATGGCTGGTGTGACATGGATGCTACACTTACGCCGGGCATGGGGTGGACGGGGACAGCAGGGTGTCCGTGACCTTCCACCGGCAGCAGAGGCAAAAACTGTCTTTGGGGCCATGTCTGCCAATGCTTCGTGTTCAGGTGAAGAGAGAAGGCTGGTGATTGGGCAGGAAACTGCAGATTCTGGTGTGGGGCACAAGATCCCAGGTGTCTCTTCCCTCCGATTTCTACAGCCCTCGGATCTTGACTGACCCTCCTTCTCCGACCCTGGGAGCTCGATGCTGTCATGTGCCCATCTTCCTGAGGAGAAAACTGAGGCTCAGGGAGATCAGAGGACTCGAGGGCACATGCCTAGCAAGTGGCGGCACGGGGACTGTCTTCTGACTCTGTACCCTGCTGTCTGTATGCTGCCACGGCGTGGCCCTGCTGTAGTGGGGACCCACCGGCGCCCCATTCACGTCAGCACTAGAAAACCTAGTGGTTATGGTTGCTGCAGCCTGGGGCCTCGCTGGCACTGCAGCGCTCCTGGAGGAAAGGCTCGGGGTAGCCCAGAGGCCCCAGGTGGGTGATTCTGTAGCTCCCTTCTCATCCAGCCACTTGGGCCACAGATCACAGAGGTGCTGCCCTTTCTGATGTGTTAACGCTGAACAGGCCACGAGAAGTGGCCACCGTTTATAAATGGCTGTCGTGAGAAGTCAGCAGTAACAGCATCCTGGTGAACACCCCCAGACGAGCAGGGCCCGCGTGGTGCCAGGGTCCCTGGGAGGGGTTGGGGCGCACACACCTGCCGCAGAGAATCCCCCACATAGTATGGGGGGAGCTGCCTGCCATTCTCACCGGGCCTCACAAATCAGCGAAGTACCCTGGAGTTGTCGCAGTGGGTTTTAGAAGGAGGGGTGCATGTATCCAGGCGGCGGGAGAATTGTTTGCATCCAGGAAAGCCTCCTGAGTCTGGGAGAAGTGCTACCCAAGGGCCACGAAGGGAGGAACAGAAGATGACATGAAACACACGGCCCCTGGGAAATCTCAGCAGCAGGGGGGGGGATACTCCTGTGGCAGTGAGGTTCAGGAGCTGGCAAGCAGCCCGACCAGGAGTCCGGGCCCCGGCCACCACGGGCCCCTGCTCTTTCTAACCCACTGCCTTCACTCCTAGGAAGGAGGCTCTCAGAACTCACTCTGTGAAATATCGTTGTCCCTCTACAGTTCCCTAGTCTTTTCCAGAGAGCCCTAGCTGTAGTGCTTTTCTCCGATTTGTGTTTCCTCACTCCTTTGGAAACAGAGAACATCGTTCTGAGGTTGGGGTGTGGACGTCTCGGAGCTCCCCCTGAGAGCGGCGGTAGACATTAGCAGTGAGAACTGGGTCTTTCGGTGGGGGGCAGAGAAGGCAGCCCCCAGCTCTCAGGGACCCCAAGCCAGCCAGTCTGGGCTGTAGATTTTAGCCCTGGGCCACCTCCTCCAGGAGTTTCCTTGAGGGTCCCCTGTCAGCCTGGTGGGCAGCATGACAGTCACCAGCGCACGACAGTCACTCAGACCACTCAGTTCCTGGACTTCAGAGTCTGTTCGTCCCTCAGACTCTCCAGACCATCACTGTTTGGACAGATGATCAGAAAGAGAAAGAAGACCCACTTCTGGTGGCAGAACGACCCTTGGCTCACCGGAAGGACATCCCTCTGCCTCCCGGGAATTCTGGTACTATTATCCCTTTCCCAAGGCCCCCTCAGGCCACCGTGTGAGCCTTGTGGACCCTTCTCCCTCATTAGGTTCTGGGATGCTAGCCAGATAGAGCCAGCGGCTCACTGTGCCCCTGAAGATACAGCTGCTGGCTCCCCAGCGCAGGGGTTCAGGTCAGAAGACCTGGGTTCGAGCACCAGTCACGTGACCTTTGGCAGATGCCTTAACAGTTCAGTGTCTGCTTTGCATGCATGTCACTGGGTGATGAGATCTGTCCCGTCTCCATCACTGGGGGTAAAGACCGTGAAAGAGCGCTCCAAACTGAAATGTGCCGTGCACGTGTTATTGTTATCATTACGGAGCGTGACTCTTGTCACTAGAGAATGACTCTCAATCAGCCTCAAGGAACAGGGAGGTCGTGGCCATGGCCCTGTGGCTTCCAGGCAGAAAAGCGTTCACACTGTGAAGATGGATGGGTCCCAGACGGCTCAGCTGCTGCTCCCCAGCCCTGCTCAGAGCCGGAAGGAAGGAGAAAGGCTGGCTTTGCCCAGAGGGCGCTGGGGCTGTTTTCCACTCATACTCAGGGGTGGGTGGTGGCTACCCCTTGTCCCACCCAGAAGTCACCCTCCCAGATGTACTCTGAGCTGTGGGCTCTGGTCAGCATCCAGGACCCTGAGAGCTTCCAGTTCCTGGACAGGATGCCTGCAACTCAGCCACGTCCTTGTGGGGACCCCCCACCCTGTCCCGGCCCCCCCTGAGGGGACTGGGTCAGTCAGATGAGGAGCCTAGGACTTGGGGACGATACTAGAGTGTGTAAGCCATGCTGTTCCAGCTCCGGAAGGAGCTGTAGCTGCAGACTTCACAGCCCAGGTGGACAGATAGGACCAATACCTGCAATGATTTGCGTCTAATTATTGTTAATATGTCTGCTGTCATTAATATACTTTATTCTCTCCGTATAAAAGGATTTTTTCTCTTTATAAGACCTCACATAATTAACCTGATGATAACCATGACACATATTTATGGCAATTGTTATTCCCATTTTACATAAGTAAGTGGAGGCCCAAAGAGATGAAAGACTGTGTTCAAGGGCACCCTGGCAGGCACTGGGTGGGACAGGCCTGGAGCCCAGGCCTCTCAACTCCTGCCCTAGTGCCTCCCCGTGCCAAGTGCACAGTCAGCCAACCCTGGACAGGAGCGGGGGACAAGAGGGGTCATCCTCAGAGCTGTGCACATTGGGCACCTCTGAGCCGGTCAGCATTTGTGGCCTCTAAAGACAAGAGAGGGCAGATAGGAACATCTCAATGTATTCAACAGAAGCAAAGAGAAATGTGCACGCTGTCAGATTAAAGTGAAATAAATAAGACTGTGGTGTCTGATGGCACCTCAGGAGGGTCTCGGGGACAGGCCTGCCTCAGGAAGCCTCTGCCTGCTGCTCTCTCTTGGGGCCTGACCTTTCCAAGCTGGCTTTGGGCCTGTGTCAGGCTGGGGCGCTCAGAGGCTGTCCGAGGTCTAGCTAATGGGAAGTAATAAACCATCGTCCTCAGTCAGCATCTTGAAGGGCAGGCAGGCTGAGGAGGTCGGGGCTTCTGGGCATGAGTGGTGGCCTAGACACACCTTGGCAAGTTGGGAATGGCCAGAAGCAGGCCAATGAGACGTTGCTTGGCTAGGCATGAAGATAGGGGACTGGGGTCAGGCGCTGGGGTATGTGGGGACTGTGAGGCCAGAAGGGTACACAGACAGGCTGGTTCTGGGAAAGCAGGATGCTGCCTTGTCTTTTCCTCCTAAGGGCCACCAGCTGAGCCATTCCCAATGACAGCCTCCACATCCGAGGCTGGGGGACTCCATTCAAAACCAGATTGTTTTAAAGGGACTCAAATAATTGAGAATCTGTTTCAAACGTTCATGAATAACCTTCACGTTTTTTAAAGAAATTAGTGTCAGAAAACTAAACCCACACTCCCAAGATTTCTTCGTGGCCTTTGGAGCCAGGGAGCCTGTCTAGTGCTGGGCCATACATGGGCTTTAAGGAAGGAGCAGGTATTTGCCTATTGCCTGTCTCCCTATGAGGCCATGAGCAGCTCACTCAATGACAGTCAGCCATTTGTTGAACACGCGTCTTGTGCTAAACGTGCCATGTGCACATCTGTAAAGTGGGGCTGTTGCTTTCCCCGAATTAGAAATGAAGAAACTGAGGCCCAGAGAGGTTGAGTGACTTCCTGGCATTATGCAGCTAATCGGTGACAGCCAGGATTAGAAACTAGATTGCCAGAGACTGTGACGTCATGCTGCCTCATGAAGGGGTGAGTGAATGAACCAATGAATGGGTGGGGGTGTTCGGGATATTGCCTGCACGCTTGCTTTTGTCCTTCCTGAGCAAACCTGGGGAACAAAGGGTTTAATCAGATTGGAAATTGCCAGCCTCCTCGCCTCCCAGCTGGTTTGCTCAGCTGGTCAGGACATGACGTTAATGAGACCAGGGTCTTGGGGTTGGACCCAAGGGACCCTCTCAGCACCTGAGTTCGCATTCTTTACCCAGCCAGCTACCCGGCAAGTGACGGCTACCAGCTACCAGTCACAGCAGAGTCTAGATTAAAGAGAAACACCCAGAAAAGGGCAGGTAGTGGGTCAGCAGAATCATCCATAAGTCGCGAAGTGTTAGGGCAACGTGGGAACTCATGTCGCCCCCTGGTCATCTTAACAGACGGCGACCCTGATGAAGCCCAGAGACGGGCCGTGACACAGCCAGTGACCCAAGTCCTTCCGACCCCGGGCACCCCTAGTCTGTGAAGTAGTAACTGGGTCACCACCTCCTATTGTTTCATCCCTGCCCCCACCGCCCCCTTCCCTGTTTGCCGAGGGTCCAGGTTTCTGGGCAGAGATGGCCACCTGCCCAAGAGAGGAAGCAGCCCAGAGTCCAAGAAGGGCCTGGTCCTCGGCAGCACAGGGACGAACTCACATCAGCCCAAGGGATGTCTACACAGTTGCCGGGAGCGGAGAGACCAGCCTATTCCCAGTGTCCATAGACCGTGATTAGCAAGCAGGAAAGGAGAGGGTCTCTCCAGAGACGCCCATCACAGATGGCAGGAAATGGGAGGGTTTGGCAGCCTGAGGGAGGAGGGATGTGTGGAGAATGTGAGATTCTGCCTGGGTGCCCAGCAGCTCAGAATCCCTTTCCCCCACCTCCCCGCCCCCTCGCACCCAGGGCCATACATGGGCCCCCTGGCCTGCTGCCCACACACAGGCAAGGTAGCTTCATGGCCCCTGGCAGGTCGAGAAGAAACAAGATCCAACTGGTGTCAAAGGTGGCAGATTGTGAGGGGCCGGGAGCCCTCCCCTGACAGCAGGGCTCAGCTGGGAGGCTCCTGGGGGGCCGAACAGATGGGGCAAGTCTGAGAGGGTAGCCTAGCAGCCTGGAGACTCTGTTTCTGGTCTGGCTTCTAGTTGGGTTTCTCTCCACTTTTTTTCTCTTATTTTCTGCTCACTTGAGGCCGTTTAGCACAGGGGCATGATCTAAGTGTGCGGCTGCTTACTCTGAAGAAGGGAGGGTGGAGGGGAACAGAAGCGAGCTGGTCAAGGCCAACACACAGTTTGCCCTATCACCTCGGCCCGTCGGGTGGCTCCAAAGCTCTGTCTTTGCACCACTGCAGGTTGCCCGTCATGAGGACTCTGGAAATTCCGAGCAATGTCAGATAGTCTGCCTCCCCCTTACACGGTCCTGTTCCAGCCTGGTCCTCCCTCTTGAAACTTGCACTGGGACCCATCTCCCGCCCTCCCTGGAGGAAGAGGCACCTTCAGATTTCCCGACCGAGGTGGGCCCCTCACTATTGTCCTGTTGGCTTGCGTGGCCTTTTCAAGTCCCTGTCCACCACATGCACTGTCTCTGTGTCCATGTCAACATTTCCCTGCCTGACTTCTGGTCCTCTGCTTATCTCAGGCCAGTCATCCTGTCAGACTGCTGGGCCTTAGCCAGATGCCTGCCCCTGGCCCCCGTCCTCCTGGGTCCTCTCTGTCAGACTCCCTCTCTTTCTGTCTGAGGTAGGACAGAGAAATGCAGAGGGGCTCCCGGCCAGAGGACCATGCTGTCCTTTGTCCTGGGAGGCCATGAGCCACCCTGTCCTCCTCCACATACCCTCTAAGCCAGCACTCTTCCTCTCATGGATGGTGGGGGTGGGGGTTTCAAAAGCCATGGAACAATCTTTATAAAGAAAATTGTTTGTGACTTACAGGGGCAGCTAAACTAGAGTTCTGGAAGTCTGGCAAGGCAGCTGGAACTCAGGCCAGACCAGAGGACCGGGGACATCACAGAGTGGGCGGGGCAGGGAGGGGCAGACTGGTGTTCCAGGCCCCAGTGCCAGGCCGCTCACAGAAGTGTGTCGCAGAGGGATGGGGTATGAAAGAAGTTGAAGAACGTGGTTCATGGCCCTTGTCCTCTTGGCGGCCATCAGAAAGGCCTGGGTGTCCAGAGCAGACCCTAAGATGTGGGAAAGAGGACAACTGATGGGGTGCGGACAGCCAGCCTGGTTCCTGCCCAGTGAGGCCAGACAAACTCTTGACCTTTTGTCTGGACCTACCTTACGTGGGGTGGGGGGGTGAACTTGGGAGACCCAAGTGGGGCTGGCGCCGATCTCACCCCCACCCCAATGCCAAAGAACAGCCCCCTCAGTCTTCTCTGCTGAAAGCCCCTAGGGTAACAGCCTCTGGTCAGGTAGCTGAGCCGAGTGGCCCCAACTAAGGGGTGCCTGAGACGGAAGGGAGGGTTGGGGCCAGGCACCCGGAGGTGCTCCTCCGCCCCCGGTGGTAAAGGTGCGTCCTCCTGCACTGGGCTGCCGTCTCATCTTCTCTCAAATGTCTCTGAGAAAGGTCATCTTTACAGAGCCTGGGGCCCCCAGGGCATCTCACCATCTGGGTGGGGCCGCTGAAGACTTTCAGAGATGGAACTGTTGCACGATGAGACAAACGACCAGACCTGAAGTTGCCTAGAAGGGGTCATTGTGCAGATTGGGAGCCAAGGGCCCCTTTCTCCTGCAGGAGCCTAGAACCGTCGGCCTAGAACGGAAGGGGAGAGGCAGCACCGGTCCACCTGACAAGGTTTTCGCAGAAGCCTTAGCTGTCGACGTTTAACCTTCAGATCTGTGCAGACCTTTCCATTAAGCAGCCGATTCTCTTTAGCCAAATGGCTGAAGGGTCGCGTGGGCCCAGGACCTGGGGACAGCACCCTCTGGGGATGGACTATGAACACTTGGACCTTCACATGGTTTCCTCTCTGCTCACATCGCGCCACCATTTCTGTGGTGTGTGGCGGTGACTTCAGACTCAGGATGGAGGAGTCCTAGGCCAGGTACCCCCGTGCTGGACAAACCACCACCACTAAGGAAGAGTAGGGATGCTTCTGGATCAGCAGACAGGTGTGTTTAGGTCTTCCTTCCAAGAGAGAAATCCATCCCCACTTGGAGGCGGAGAGGGGTTTTTCTAAGATACTCTCAGTATCTGGTGCTTCTTGAAATGTCTGGGCATCAGAATTAGGATCTAGAATTTCACCTTTGTATTTACGACTTGCCACAAACACAAAGGAGAAGCATTTTGGAATGCTTTTATGCTACTCCAAAAGACCAAAGACATAGAAAAAATATTCTATTAGAAACATCACTGCTTAAATGGAAGCAGAGGAGCCAGAGAGAAGGAAGTGGGCAGATGGTGAGGCTGTCTTCACTGGGACAGGTCAGGGGCTACGTATATCCAGAGTTCAAGAGCACAGACCTGTTTACAGGGTAGCGTTGAACTCCTGAGCTGTTGCAGCTCTACCTGCAAACATTTCCAGTCTTAACGATTCAGTCTCTTCTGTCCTGCCATCCTTGTTGGTCCACATACGTGCATGACCCAGGACGGAGCTGAGATGGATCGCCCTGACCCTTTGGCTCCTTGGCGAAAATCCACTTCTACACAAGCTCAGAATCTTGGCTCTGGGTCACTCCATTCAACTTCTGGATAGTCACTATTTATGCCCATGAGCTCAAACTTGTTAGTTGTGTTGTGCAGATGTTCTGAGTTCCTGCCAAGTTCTATCTGCTCGCTCTACCCATTACTGAGGTCTGTTGAAATGTCTCCCCGTGCTGGGGTGTTCCTGACTCTCTTCCTGAAGGGCACTCCAGTTTGCTTTACACGTTTCGAGGCTGAGCCTGCTTACTTCTTTGGTTTTGCTTCCTCTTCATGTTTGACCTCTGGGGAATCTGTTTTGCAAGCTCAGCAAATTCCATAAAAGATTTGTAATGGAGAGTTTTTCAGGATATTTACTTAACTATGTTCTGACTTCCTTACTAGGTTCTTCTGTTCCTTAACTAGAGGCAAAAGTAAGGCAAAAAAAAATAATAATAATAAGCTTTTAGGGGCTACTTTTTCTGATTTGAAGGAATATCTTTCAAAGCAAGCTGCTTGGCAAGGCAAGGCGCTTTGGTAAAAAGACCCGAGGTTTCTTAGCACCCCTCCCGTTGGGAGTGGAGAGAGGAGCCAAGGCACGGTGAGGATCTTGGATTGAAGGAGTCTGGCAAGACCCGTACGGCGCACTGGCCACAGCCAACAAAGGCATACTGCTGTCTCAGTGACTCAGTTTCTCTCCAGTGTTGTAAATGCCTCTGTTCAGTGACTATAGCATTGGTCCCCATCTGTACACACTTCAGGGCCCCAAGTCTGCCTTGATGAACCAGGATGTTCTCCTGGAGAGGAAGGTGCATTCCTAAGAAGCCTCTAGACCCTAGCTGAGCACAGCCAACCGCAGTGTCCTTCCGGAGCATCAGAGATTCAGAAGGATTTGCTCCAGGTTTCTTTGCTCTTCTTCCCTGGGCCTGACCCTGAGGCTCATTTTGCACTGGCATTCAGCCCTTGGCAGGTGGTGAGATTGTGTGCCTTCTCTTCCAGATGGCTCCGAGAAGGACCAACAGGAGGAGGGAGGGAGCGGGGAGGCAACGCAGTGTGCTGTTTGGAGGCGTAACCAGGGGCCCCTGAGAAGGCACCCATGCCTGGCACTGCCCGGGCACTCCTTGGGCTGACTCTCCCGGAAGTGGGGACGGGGGTGGGGACTCCCTGCGCCAAGCTGCTCTGGGGTGTGGCGATCCCAAGGCAGTTGGGGGTCACATAAAACTAGAATCTGGTGACCAAAGGCTAGGCTAGAACTTGAGCATCTATGTACCAAAGTGCTTTTCTCTAGGTACTTCCGCTGAGGCTCAGACTTACTCTTAGAGCTCGTGCTGTTGTTGTCCGTATAACAAGGGAGAAAACACAGGCTCAGGAAACAAGTGATTTGGCAGGTCCACTCGGTTAGGAAGTGGCCACACTTGCCACCTGATTCCACATTGATTGCTCCCTTTTGATAAGCTGATGGTAGAAAGAGAAAAGGCGATAGAACTTCAGAAGCTGGAAAGACCGCGGAGCCCCCAGTCCGACTGCTTTTTCTCAGGTCCAGCAGCAGCACAGGTATGACAAGAGGTCAAGGGAATTGTCCCAGGTCACACAGACAGCTGAGCGGCAGATCAGCTGCGAGCCTCCAAGGATGGAGTTTATTGTGAAACATGTCTGTTTTCATAATAATTCTGTGAATTTAATTTTTTATGCAAGCTTATATCCCTCCGAGAAACACACTCCATAACGCAGTGATGGTCCGCAGGAACGACCTTGCTGGGACTGGCCCTGTATCGGGAGCACAGGGTCGGAGCCTCCACTCTCAGCTGGGCCTCCGGGTACAAGGGGCCAAATGAGTTGTCTCCTCCTTCCTGAGCAGGTGGTGCCTGTCAGAGAGCGGAGCTGCGCCTCCCCCATCTGACTGGCATGCAGTCTTCTGTCCATTCCCTGGCCACCCGATAGGCACAGGACGAACATACCATGCCGGGGGTTTCACCCAGATGTGCCTCGTTAATACTCACTGAAATTCAGATCATCTCTGCGAGACACATAAAGAAACTGAGGCCCTTCAAAGATCATGTAATTTGCCCAAACTCGCGGTGCTGGAACCAGAATTCAAAGGGCTCCAGGTTCAAAGGACTCGGAAGCTATGCTTCTGACCAGCAGTATCAGGACAGCATTACTAGTACTGTTGCCTCACCTAAGAGAGGAAAAGCAACCTCCCGATCCCAAGCAGGGCTTGCAGAGCCTGGACAGCAAATCATCTGAACACCTGATCACAAAACTATTGCAAACATTCTTACCAAACTGCACATGCATGAGAGAGAGAGTTCAGGATTTTTCTGTAAGCCAACAAAACACTCTTTAAACAAAAATTACCAAAGACTTGTGCTCTTTGTGTTACCAGCTCTTTGGACCCCTCACCCCATGCCTTGCGTTCAGGTGAGGTTTGCATGGGATCTGGAGTTGGGTGGAGATGGAGATTCGTTGTCATTGTTGTCATGCGGCGGGTGAAGCATTAGATTCCCAAGGAGACGGCGCCATGGTGGAGAAGGGCACAGGGCTCAGAGCCACCCAGCTCCTAAAACTCACCGCCCTTAACTCCTCTTTGACAGAGGCCACATAGCACGAAAGAGCCCAGACTCTGAGCCCCCACACACAGGCTATGTACGTAGCTCTGTCCGTAGCTATTACTAGCTGTGTGACTTCAGGCAGTTCAGAGACCTCTCTGTGCCTCTGCTTCCCCATCCATAACAGGGGTACCTACTTCATAGAGTTGTTAGAAAGATTACAGGAGTTAACATTTATAACATGCTTACAACAGTGCCTGATGCATTGTGAGCACCCGGTGTTTTTGTTAAATGTTTTTAAAAATAGGTGAGGAGCGCCTGGGTGGCTCACTCGGTTAAGCGTCTGACTCTAGATTTCAGCTCAGCTCATGACTGCAGGGTCGTGGGATGGAGCCCCGCATCCGTCTCCACGCTCAGTGGGGAGTCTGCCAAGATTCTGTCTCTCCCTCTCCCTCTTCCCTTACCCATCCCTGCTCTTGCTCTCACTCGCTCTCTCTATCTCTCAAAATAAATAAATAAATCTTTTTTAAAAAGAAATAAAAATGGGTGAACAAATAACAAAATGAACAAGTATTCGTTGAATACCTGGTATGTGCCAGGAGCTGTGCTGGGAAATCTCTCATACCATGCAGAAAATCTTGTGGTTGTGTACAGCCCCTTCATACAGCTAAATCAGCCAGCTGGTGTTATTAAGCACCTGAGTGCTTGGCACTATGCGGGGTCCACTGTGGGCTTTGTAATCAGGGAGGCCTGCCTGGAGGAGGCAGAACCTGATAGACTGGGAGAGACCCCTGAAAGACCACCATTAAGTTGCCTTTTCTCCAGGCAGAATTATACCAGTTCCCTAAAGTGTCCTTACAGGTTCAAACGTGCTCATCCTTGGGGCTCTCTTCCCAGAGAAGGTCTTCACGAGCAGCACGGGAGGACTTGTCATCTAGGCATTGTTATCCCGGCCTCATGCCTGCTTTGCTTCTCCAGAACCACAGCGTTCCAGTAAAAGAAGTCAGGTGTTACCTTCCACAGCCCCTAGGACTTCTCTGGCCATCCTCACCTCATGCCCAGCCCTCCTTCCCCATCCTGGTTGTCAGCAAATTCCCTTCCCTGTGTCCACTGCTTCGCTTACTAGGCTGCACTTGGTTCCTTCCTAACCGCCTTTCCCAGGACGGATTTCCTTCTGCTCATCTCCTCCTAGATCAGCTGTCTCCTGAACCCCTAGACCCAGAGCTCAAAGCCCCTGGATTAGATTATGAGCTCAGAATTTTTAGGAACCCTGATGGCTTTGTGTGCATGCTTGGCTGGGGATGAGACCTACAAAGACAGAGTAGAGGGTCTGCATCCGAAAGTCATCAACTGAACCTGAGCACTGAACATGGAGGAAGGCAAAGGACCTAAAGCTCCCAAGGGGAACCTCAGGATAACTGCAGGCCCTGTGAACCAGAATGAAATGCATACCACTGCTCAGGAGGCTGTTTACCTGTGCCGAGGTTGACGGAGATGTCCCCTGGGACCCATTCCCCACGATCTGTCCCCTTTACCATCCTCCTGCGTTCTGGGCTCTGAATTGGAACATCAGCTTAATGTGCCACCCTGACCCAATAATAAGTTTAATTCAGAGATACAAAAAGTGATTCAGACAGGATCCTAAATAAACATAAGGCTTTGTGGTCCCAAATGATATAAAACCCAGAGTGGAGAAGGTAGACACTGGCCCTTGAGGTCAAAAGCCTTTTCAACAAAGTGGCCGTAGCAGTAACTGTGAAACATCAGTCCATTGACCGAAAGGCCCAGAGAATTCCCATGAATTGTCCTCAGGGAAGATTCTGGACCTTCCAGGCCATGTTAATAATAACCATCCTTCATCTCGGTAATAGAAACTTACAAAGTGCTTTTGCTCGTAACATTGCCTGTGCTTCTCACCATAGATTAAGAGGAAGGTGGGGCGGTAGCGTCTCTTTTTTGCAAATGAAGAAACCAAGACCCAGCAGAGTTGTGTGACATGTCCAAGGCCAGAAGGCAAGGAATATGACTAGACAAGCTGCTTTTGACTCGTGATGCACGCTTTGTCCACTCTGCCGCCCTTCCAGCCCTCGGGTTCTGCATTTGATCGTCAGCCTGATGGGCAGCGAACCTAGAAGAGCCAGTCGCCTTTCATTTGGAAAACTTGCAGAGATGGGCTCCATTTGGTGCCAGAAATGTGTCTGACTTGAGCTTGTCTTTGACAATATACAGATCCAAGGCAGGCATTTTGCTGACTTTTGCTAAGATAATGCTTTGTGGCCTCTCTTAAAGTCACAAAGCAGCTGGAAGGGAATTTGAGAAAACATCTGACTCATCCTTTGCTCTCCTCCAGGAAACCCAGAGGGAGGTGGGTGTCCTGTATCACACAGGCCCTTACACACACACACACACACACACACACACACACACACACACATATGTGTGTGCGCGCACCCTGCCTTCACCCATTGAAAACCCTCCTTTCCCTTTGAAAACCTGAGCAAAGTGCTGATGCCATGATGGCATCTGGACCCAACGTGCAGAATGCCCTGGAAGGCAGGACACCAGACGTGCTGTGCTCTGGGACAATTTTTTGCCATTCAGACAGGTTAATGAGACAGGTGGAAACACATCCAAAGTGTCAAGTCTCGCCTTGGTTCCATGTTTAGGAGGCAACTCTGACTTGGAAAAACGAACATGCTGGAAACAGTCTTGATGGAAAAGATGAGAGTCTGAGACAGGAATGGCAATTCCTGCAGTCCTTGGCCTCCTGTGTCTGTGGCTATCGTCAGGGGTCACCTTTTTCACCCAGGGCCCTCCAGGTGTCACCTCCTTTACTTTGACTAAGATAGATTCAACCCTGGAGGGCCCCCTACCACCTGTCTTCTTCGGCATAGTTTGAGAATCAAGGAACTAAAGTCTGCTGTGGGCCTTTGAAATGAGAGTCCAGTCTAGCAGCTGGTGTTGAGTTCCCCCACTGCTCACCCCATCTCTGGCTTTTTCAAAGAAACTCAAAACTACTCCTTTTCATAGGCAGGGGTTGGAAGAAACGGTTGCTTTTTTTTGTAGGAAGATAAATGAAGTTACAGAGCAGCCTCTGGGTGAGGTCCCGTGGGGGAGAACAGAGCAGGGATTTCTTCCAGAAAGAAATGGCAGAGCCCTCCTTCGCCTGTGGGCTCTCCACCTTTGATGTGCTCTTTCCCCCTTGAAGCTGAAGATTCTGCCCTGAGGAAAGTTAGTTTACACCTTGTTACTGAAGAAAATAGCTGAGGTTTGAGAGATAAACAGCCTCCCACTCGCTGTCTGTCAAGAGCTAACACGGCTCAGAGGAATGGGAGACCTCCCTCTGCTCCCCTCTCTGCCTGCCCCATGATGCTCCCATTCTTCCTGCTTCCACGTGAGGACAGCCAGCTTCCTCCTCCCCAGCCCTGCCTCCCCTCTTTGGGAATTGAGCTAATCCTTTAGGAAATATTTAATGTTCATAGGCCTCTCTTGCATAGAAGCTGTTTAAGGGTTCTTGTGATCCTGGATTTAAATCCGTCTCTTTCATTTCCTACAAATTTATTGCCATCTGTTGATTTCATTCCTATGACACCCACGTCAAGATCATTCATAAAGAGGAGCAGAGCCATTCCTAGACCCTTCCCTTACTCAGCACTTTCCCCCATCCAAATGCCTGAGCGTGCATGGGTCTGTGAAAGCACATTCACCCTCTCCCCCTCCCCCTTCCCCTCCCTCTTTTGGTCTCTCAGTCTCTCTCTCTCTACACACACACACACAGAGTGCACACACACATCTGACAGACTATCAGGCAGTTTTGAGTTTCAGTACTCATTTCCTGAATAATGAGAAGCAGGCTCTCACCAGTCCCTTTATCCCCTGGGAACCCTGGTTGCTGGACCCACGAATTTGGGTTCAGGATTTCTTTGCTGCCTTTTGTCAGCTATTTTCGTCATCGTTACTCATCCCTTCCTAAAGCCCCTTTCCTTTATTCTCATCAAAGGTAAGTTAGCAGGTTGTGTCTCATCTGTCCTGCAGGCCCTGGGGGCCTCCAGTCCCTCCCATCCTGCCCACCCTACCCACGGGAGGCTTGGAGGGTTTGGGGAGGGACTAAATGAGGTGGCCCCGAGCCCAGTGCTCGGCACAGGGCCTGACTCCAGTTAAGGGTCCACACAATTATCATTGGTGTTGTTTTAGCGTCTGCCAGTCCTGTCCTTTAACCCAACCCTTGTCGGATCTGCCCACCCTCTTCTCCCCATCCCTGCCCCCTTGTGCAAGCCCCACCTCCTCTCACCTGCACCACTGCCTCCCATCTGGCCTCCCTGCCTCCCATCCCCAAGCCCTTCCCTCTGCCACCTGTCCTCTGTATCCAGTCAGAGTGGGCACCTCAGAATATAAATCTGATCATGTCATCCTCCTACTTACAAGCCTAAGGTTCTCCACGCCCTCCGAAATAACATTCACACTCCTCACTAAGTAATGCCAAACGTCTGCTGGGGAGGGCATCTAACCTGCCTCCTCTGCCTATCCCTCTGTGGGGCTCAGCCAGAGCCACCACTGCACGCCGCCCCCAGCCAAGGTCCCCCTCCCTTTCAGAACACACCTGTGCAACTGAAGCAGAATGTCGGGCTTCAGACTCCTCACTTCCCATACTACTGCTCTGCATTGTCAGTGTTTTCACATCTATTGATAGCATTGTGGGGCGGCAGCAAGAACACGGGCCTGCGAGCTCAGAGTTCTAGGATTCTGGCATTTCATTTAGATTGCCAGTAGTTCTGTGAGATAGAGAAAACAGGAATTATCTCCTTTTATCTGCAAGCGACGAAACGGAGCCGGGGGAAGAACCCTTTCATTCATGTTTATGGAGCCATTACTGGTCTTAGGACCAAGAGCGCATGACATAGCAGAAAAGTATTGGACTTGGAGTTGAGAGCCCTGGATTCAAATTTCAGCTCTGCTACGGTACAGCTGTGTCACGTAGAATGCATTAATTTTCTGATAAACTTTATTTTACTAGCTACAAAATTAATAGGTGTACTAGAAAAAGAAAATGTAGCCAATAGGTGACGTTGTGGTCCCATTAGCCCTTTCTGTGCCTTGGGCAGACATAGCTAATAGATCACAGCACACCCTCCCACCGAGCAGCCCCAGCGGTCCAGGAGCCAGCAGCCACTGCTGCAAATCGGAGTTGGCACAGAAAATGAAATTGCTTGCTATCCCTCCACTAGATCTCCAGGTTCTTTTCTAATCATCTTGGGCATAGAAACCTGTTCTCCGCTTTCCGCCAGGTCAGCCTAGAACCTCCCTTTTCTGGAGATACTACGGTAACAGAATGAGAAGCTCCGGGTCCGGGTCCCTTCTCTTGCCCCCAGTCTCCTCGGTTTGGCTAGAGTGTAACGGCCCGTCCCGTGTGCTAGTTCTGAGGAGCGAAGGGCAGAGAGTAAGCAAACACTTTTCTAGACCGTAGAAGGCAGTACGAGTGCATTCCCGTAGCAGACCCTCGGAGCTTCCGCTCTGCGCCAGGCACTGTGCCAACACGCGGGGCGAGCTGTGTTCGTATTTGGCCAGGCCGGCAACGTGAGCACACGACCACCAGCCATCTAGGTTCTCTTCCCACGCGGAGGCTGATTAAAGAGCCCGAGAAGGGAGCCCGGCCTCTGGATCTGGAGCAGACGCACCACCCCAATTACGGGCAGGGTAGCCCCGGGCCTGGGGCAGAAGGCGGGAAGCTCACGCTCCCTGAGCTCATTGCTTTTTTTCTTTCAGCAGATCTGCCTGTTGCCCCTTTCCTCTCTTATCTGCTCTTTGAGTCTTTTATGTGGGATTATTGCTTATCAGTAAACTTAGGCTGCTGGGAAAAGAGAGAAGTGAGGGTCACGGTTTGTAGTAACCCTGGCAGGGGAAAGGCGGCAGCAGTCAGAGCAGAAGGACTGGGCTTCTGGATGAGGCTGTCCTGTTCCCCGCACCACTGATCGGCTCTCGGGGGCCAGCGCACAGTGAGACGTCTGCTCCCCAGCCCCACCCCTTGCCCCCGCGGCCTCCGGGCTCTGGGAAGATTAACGTGTCCTCTGGAAAGCACGTGGCGCTTTTTGGAAAAAGCCATGCTGTGAACTCCGACACTGGTAGAAAGAAGATTGAAGTCTTATCAAATCTCTGCCTCGCTCCATGTCTTAGGATACTTACAGCCTTGTTCTGTTACATCCTCTGTGTCGTTTGCTAGTTCCCAGCTGGTCCCGTAGACAAGCACCTTACTGGCAGTTTGGTGAAGACACTGTACTTAGCCTACCTAAAAATACTGGTGAAGGGCACGTCTCCCTCCAAGGGGCTGCTTGAGAAGATTTAGTGCTGAGGCTTGCCATGCTGCTTAATTTTTCCTGCTCCATGTTGTGAATGCGGGAACCCCTGGGGATTTCCGTGGTCTTAGGAGACTAGCTCCCTCCCTAATGTATCAAAACCAACTTTCAGAAAACACGTTTTGTCTGTACTGACTCTAAAATACCCTGGATGATTAACCTTTGCACTATCTTTGCAGAATACACACAGAATATGACTCTCCAGAGGAAGAGAAACTCATTTAGGCACTGACCACCCCTCTCCCCATTTGACAGGTGCCATGGTGTTAGTGCTATGTCTGGGCCTGTGCTGGAGCTGGTAACCCAGAAGGCCGGAGCCACGATGGAAATTGTTCCATTTGGAATTCTCCCTGGCTTGGGTGCCTCTCTATCTCTTTCTCGCCTGGCCACAGAAGGAGACTCAGTGCCATCCGTCTGCCCTTTCTCTGAATCTTCAAGGAGAATATCTTCACCCAGCATGTCTTGTGCTATTGGCCTGAATAGAAAAGCAATGAAAGCTTATCCCTTATTGATAGTGAAACAGACAAGGGGTGATGCACGCTTTCATTATAAATGGTGATCCAGAAGGATTCAGGTAATGCAGGCAATGGTCCATCAAGATGGTGTTTCCTGCTAGCCCATCTCCCAGCCTTAGCTACTGGAGTTGTTCCCAATATACCCTTTGTTCAGAAAGGAATTGTTCTCAGAGTTTTGGACTTGGAGAACAAAAGAATGTGTTTTGAAGATTTCCTTGCTGTTACACTGTCATTAGAGATTATATATCCCTGCCCCTCGACGGACTTTTTTCATTTTTCTTCTGGGGCAGCCATAAATCGTGTCCACACAGGTGTCTAAAGAAAAATCCTACTAAAAGTAGGCTCTACCTGGAAGTCTTCTGGAGAAGGTAAGCCCCTGAAGGTGGACTGAACTCTTTCAGGGCACTTGTAGGAACCTCAGAATTGGCCTAATTAATGTTTTTGCATAGTAATATACCTGTTTTCATTGTGGACTTAATTAGCTTCTTTAAAAATAATTCTTCAGGTGAAAGATGTTAATGACTTCTCATCCTGCCCTGCTGAGCAGAGCCAGAGAGCTTGATAGTTTTAGGCCAAATAAAAGGAAGTAGTACTTTACGCTGTAGGTAGTAAATGTGCAAAACCCGTTACTCCGAGAAACAGTATGGGCTGAAAGTATAAATAGATTCCAGGAATGAACTCTCAGAGAGTTGTGGATGACAGATATAAATGGGGTTATTAAATGGAAGTTAGGGGACATTTCCGAAATGCTTAAAGTTAACATTCTAAATGCATCTCCCATATTCTCCCATGACCTTCTGTGACACCACTGTCAGGGGTGCCTTGTAAGGTGGGGTGAATGCTGGTCTGACCTACTGAGGTGTTTTAAATTCTCATGCTCCACTCTTGTTAAGCCAGCTTAAACAGTTTAATCTCTGTTATTATTGGTTTTTTTTTTTTTTATATTCTGGTCTCTTTCAATTGGCCACTTCCTCAGAACTCTCTGAAATAATTTGGAAAATGTAGGGGGTCCTACAGCCCAGCCATAAGACGGGAAACCCCTGAGCTCCGATCCTGCCTCTGCCAACTTGCTGCCTGACCCTAGGGTGTCGCTGCACCTCTCTTGCCTCGTTTTTCATATCACAAAGAGCGGGAATTGGATGAAAAGCTCCCCTGAGGTCTCATGAGTGGGAAAATTCTAGGAACCTATAAATAAATACAATATGCACACTCATTCAGAGAGTGCCTGGAATGAAAGAATGGGACGGGGCGGGGGACTGCTTTGCCTTATTTTTTTTCCCATTTTTTAAATTTAAATTCAATTAATTAGCATATAATGTACTATTAGTTTCAGAGGTAGAGGTCAGTGATTCATCAGTCTTATATAACACTTAGTGCTCATTACATCACGTGCCCTCCTTAATGCCCATCACCCAGTTACCCCATCCCCCCACCTCCCTCCCCTCGAGCAAGCCTCAGTTTGTTTCCTATGACTAAGAGTCTCTCGTGGTTTGTCTCCCTCTCTGGTTTCATCTTGTTTTATGTTTTCCTCTCTTCCCCTACGAGCCTCTGTTTTGTTTCTTAAATTCCACATATTAGTGAGATCATATAATTGTCTTTCTCTGACTGACTTATTCCACTTAGCATAATACCCTCTAGTTCCATCTATGTCGTTGCAAATGGCAAGATTTCATTTTTTGATGGCTGAGTAGTATTCCATTGTAATATATATATACCACTTCTTCTTTATCCATTTATCTGTCGATGGACATCTGGGCTCTTTCCATAGTTTGGCTATTGTGAACATTGCTGCTATAAACATCCGGGTGCAGGTGCCCTTTCGGATTACTACATGTGTATCTTTGGGGTAAATAATGCAATTGCTGGGTCATACGGTAGCTCTATTTTCAACTTTTTGAGGAACCCCCGTACTGTTCTCCAGAGTGGCTGAACCAGCTTGCATTCCCACCAACAGTGTAGGAGGGTTCCCCTTTCTCCGCATCCTCGCCAGCATGTGCTGTTTCCTGACTTGTTAATTTTAGCCATTCTGACTGGTGTGAGGTGGTATCTCATTGTGGTTTTGATTTTTATTTCCCTGATGCCGAGTGATGTGGAGCATTTTTTCATGTGTCCGTTGGCCATTTGTATGCCTTCTTTGGAGGAATGTCTGTTCATGTCTTCTGCCCATTTCTTGGTTGGATTATTTGTTCTTTTGTTTTGCCTTATTTTTCAGGAAGGATAAAGTAAAGGAATTCCCCCTTCTGACAGGAAATGAACATTGTAGGGACAGTGTCAGGAAAGCCCTGTTAGCATCAGGGAAACCCTGGTATCTTCCTTTTCTTCCAACCTGGTAGAGGAAGTGAGCATCATGCAGGGGAGAGCCTGGTGTGTGGGGGTCGGGCAAGTCTGAGTTTGGACGTGGCTCTGTCACAAGCCGAGTAAGACGGAGATGATGATGTGGAGCTGGTGGGATTGTGGCAAATGGCGGTGAGCGGCATGAAGTCTCGTCCAGTTCCTGGTATAAAGTGAGTGCTTAGTACATCATAGTGTTCAAGGAGGGGAGGCAGGGGTTCCGAACCAGTGTGATTAGGGTGGCGAGCTCCTCCTCAACAGTGGTGAGCAGAGAAAAAGAGCCTGCAGCTATTACAAAACCCACTCCAATTAGACAGCCATGAGGTTTGCATCAGAAACCATTTCTAACCAATAAAAATCAGATTCAGTGTCCCACATGATATCCCCGGTTCTTTTTTTTTTCTTTAAGATGTCTCAGCTTGGCAGATTCATATTGCTTTAAAATCATATACACTCTACTAAATCCGTGGAAATAGCAGTAGCACACCTATGGAGTTTGGGGGAAGATCCCACAGGAGGCAGACGTCTTCCAGTCTGGGTCACAGGGCTGTCACCTGCTGGCGGAATATGCAAATTGCAGGTTCTTTTGTTTCATTAACGATCTTGTTCCTCTAATGTGCATCTTTGGGAAAGTGTAACTCTAAACCTAGAATTCTGAAATAACAAGCATCCTCTCCCTAGATTTCTCATAACCTGCCTTGCGGAAGACCAAAGGGGGCTTGTTAGGGGTTTCAGGCGCCGTGTGCAGCTGCTAGATCAGTCAGCTCTGCAGAGCTGGGCCCTTGTTCCCCATACATGAAGCCAAGAGAAGAACCCAGGTGCAGACTCCAGCAGGTATGTGTTCGCAAAGAGAAGAAGAGGGCCACTTGGTCATTCCCAGAGTCAGCAATGCCTCCTGTCCTGCCAACAGCCTGCCAGCTTAACAAACCATCCATACCTTCCCTCATTGTCGGACGTGCAAGTTCTCCAACAAATTCCCGGCACTGCTGGTGACATGACATTGGCCCCAGAGACTGTTTCCGTATCCCAGGAGGCATAAATAGTACTACGGACACCCTACAAACTGCTCTTACCGCTTTTGTCATGGGTCATGTTGGGAAGCCAGCAGATACCGCGACGCGTTGTTCGATCGCACTAATGAGCGGGCAATGTAACTCCAGCCACTGCTTATCCCATAATACTTCCTGGGAGTTAGCAACAAAGCTGACCTTACTGGGTCGCGTGGTTGATGGCGCTATATATATTAATATAGTGGCTCCCTTATGGAAAGTGACTGGAAGCAAGAACGTGGTGCCTTCATCCCACCATGAGAGTCTTTGCCTAATTAGGTAGAATGATTTGGCAAGAGGGCACAACAACCGTTAGGTGGAGAACAGGCACTGGAGGGGTGGGAGAACGTCCTGCTGCTGCACCTTATGGTGGCACAAGGGGAGAATAGATGACATATAGGGAAGCCCTTTGTAATGAGGGCTGACATTCACCAGCCACTTACCGCGCATATACCCTGTTTCATGCACGTTGCAGACGTCTCATTTCATCCTCAACAATCACCCTGTACAGCTAAGTCGTACTAGTAGCCGTAGTCGTAGTCGTAGTCGTAGTATCCCTATTTGACAGATGAGGGAACCGCCACTTGAAATTTCAATGACTTGGCCAAGGTCACACTTCAGGGTCAGTGCCAGATTTTGAATGTCAGTCAACACCAGTGTCACAGTCCTCACCCTGTGAGTGTTGGGGGGAGAGGAGAGGTCTGGAATCATCCCTCTAAGTAGCAAAGTGAGAACAGAAAAGCCAAGCACTGCTTCACCCCCATGTAATGCAAAAGCAACTATACTGCGGAACATAGCATATTCATATTGTGAGGAGTTTTATTTCCCGGCAACAGCTACTCCGTGCCCGGTCTTCTTAGCCTGTTGCTCTTACTGTAGAGACATCTGCTAACAAATTTTTAAAATTGGAGAAAACTGTACTTGGAGGAGTTTTTATGGCCTTCCTGACTTTCAGCCTCGGATTGAAGCAGAAACCTTCTCAACTGAAATCAAAGGCGCTGATCCAAGCAAACGGGATGCCTGTGTGTCCCTGTCACTGCGAGACTGGGGTCTTCGCATTCAGCTGAACATCTCCCGCTATGGGGGGTTGGGCTTTTTCAAGTCACGTCTCCCGTCCTCGACAGCCGTGCTGCCGAGGTCACAGGCTCAGGCCCTACGTTAGCACCTAGCCACCACACTTGCATTTTCCCTCATCAAAGAGACGGGTCTGTGGAGGTAGCCAGGTCGGAGCTTCTTTAACATGCCTTAGAGATCCTGCCGCTCACCCTGGCTCCTGGTGACTTGGAACCTCGTGTGATTTTATACAGTTTTCTCTATTCTTCCTCACATTGAGCCCAAATCTGCCAAGTGTTGTCTTCTCCAGGAATCTCAGTTCCGCCCACTAGAGCCCCCAAGAGCATCTTCTCGCATGGCGGCCCTGCAGACACTTAAGGAAGCGCTCGTGGCCCCAAGTGCCCTCTGCCCATCAGTCTTCTTCAGCCCTTTTCTCTCCCACAGATGGCAGGTTCTGGGACACGGGCCCAAATACTCAGAAAAAGTGGCATCTGTGTCTGTCGGGCCCCTCCTCCCCCTCCATGCCAGCACTCTGCCCTTCTGCTCTCTGGAGTCAAGGAATCCAGTAACCAAGGCGTGGTGTCGGGTTTCCCAGAGTGGCTCGCCTTGGGCTGCTTCCCAGCCTTCATCACAGCGCTTGGAGCAGAGAAAGCCAACCGTGATGCTCTCGGGTCTCAGCAAAGCCACCGTGTCCTGGAAGGCTTGGTTATCCATGGATGGGAGGGGGAGGTATTTTCCATTTCCTGTCACGCTTCTCAGCGTGGCCCCACGGCATTGCTGGCCCTGCCTACTGGGATGACGGTTCTCTGGTTTTGCTTCCCACTGGCTTAAGTTGGAGGGGCTCTAAGAAAGCATTCCGGCTTGGGAGAGTGGTTGATAGACCAAATTATTTTACCCCGGCCCACGCCCTTTTGGTCCCTTAAACATCCACCAGGCTTAATAACAGCGATCTCGGTCGGGTCTGGTGCTTTTGAGTTGCTGCCATGGTGTCTGTCCACGCAGGTGGACGCATAAGCTAGAAGAAAGGACATGGCCAGGGATCAGGGAAACTGGGGGTGGGGCTATTTCTGCCACTGAAGTAGCTGTGTTATCTTGGGCAAGTCACCTGACTTGTTTGTGCCTCGGTTTCTTTGGCTCAGTCACGGGGTTAATCATGCCGATTTTACAGGAATTCGGGGTTTCTCAACAGGAGCATTACTGACACTTTGGCTTGAATCACTCTTTGTTGTGGGGGCTGTCCTGTGAATTGTAGGATGGTCAAGCAGCATCCTGGGCCTCTACCCACTAGAAGCTAGCAGCACCTCCCCATCGTTGCAATCCAAAGTGTCTCCAGACATTGCCAAGTGTCCCCTGCGGGGCAAAACTGCCCCCCAGCTGGGAGCCACTGCCTTAACCCCTAGGATAACCAGGATACACAGAATAACCATGTGTGCACATGCAGGACACACCATGGGTGCCACCATCAGCAGCCTTCAGCATTTTGGTCTTCTCCAGTCTGACCATAATTATGCAGAAGCAGAAAGAAGCAGCAGTGTATTCTAAACCAGGCCAACCAGACCCCTCTGTGATCCAGCAGGAAACCTGATATGTCTGTGCTTTAACTTCGTGCCATTCAAGTGTCTTTCCTTTAATGTGTCTAATATCTACTGTGTGTGAAGGGAAGAGCCAAGAAGATGAGTAGCAGTGCCTGTTTTCATGGGTGATAAATTCTAGTGGGAGGAATTTTTCAGCACAGAAATGACGGGAATGCAGAGCGCGCATACCTGAGACCCGCAAAGAGGTGCTCAGATGGCTGAGAGGAAATGCTTCATGGGAGAGCTGACGTTGGGGAGAGGTCCCCGGAGGTCGAACGGGATTTCAGCGGGCAGAAGCCGGACAGCACAGCCTGCAGGTAATCTGAGCAGAGGCAGCGGTGTGATGGAGGGCAGAGAAGCACAGAGCGTGAGAGGACAGGGTAGCCGGAGAGAGGCCCTGGTGGCCGGTTTCTGAAGGCTCTGAACGTCGGCTGTGCCAGTTGTCCTTAATGTTGGCAACGGGGAGCCATGGGAGGTGTCTGAGCAGTAGAGTGGTGTGGTCAGAGCTGTGTTTAAAGGGTTGTTTGGTGGTAGTGTCCAGAGTGGACTGGAGTGAGGGGAAGCCAAGTACAAGGTGTCTGGGGGCCTGAGTGAGAGTGATGGCCGTGGGAGTGGGGAGCACAGGGCGAATGAAGGAAAAGGTGCCGAGAGCCATGAGGACTGGGGAAGGGTGAAAGAGGACCGGTAGGAGGCAGAGAGACAAAAATGTGGAATCTGGATCCCTGAGAAAGACATGGCCATTAATGGAACAGGAGGGGCAGAGGAGGGACCAGGAATCAGGAACCTTGGGCCCTGGAGGGCGGCCTGGAAAAGCATTAAACATGCGGGTTTCCCAGAGGCGCCCACGCCATGCGCCATGCCTGGAC
This sequence comes from Ursus americanus, assembly GCF_024610735.1. Classification (NCBI taxonomy): domain Eukaryota; kingdom Metazoa; phylum Chordata; class Mammalia; order Carnivora; family Ursidae; genus Ursus; species Ursus americanus. The sequence goes on along the minus strand of NC_142128.1, from coordinate 49,817,260 downwards.
TGGTCTCCCACACTTCCTGCGGGAAAAGACATGTGCTTGTTTGCTCAATGCTTTGTTTTTTCAGTGTGGACGGGCTTCTCAGATCTACTTATAATTTTTTTCGGGACGATTTATGTGATCCTCAAAAAATAATGTTCAGTGAGAAAAAGGAAAAGGAGCTCAGTCTGGGGCCTTTAGTCCCTGTGCAAAGCACCTTTTTAAAAGCAGAGAGAATCCAAGTTTGGAATTAACTAAGTTAACAGCAGGAGCAGAATCGCATGCGGAGCATACGCCATATGCTGTTTTTTCTGAATATTCTAACAATACACCAGGACGCTCTGAGTCTATATACACTGGAGTGTGCCCGCGGCAGGGGCTCTGAGCCCGAATCGGTACCGTGGGGCTTCCTGCCACTGCTCACACCCCCAGCAGGAAAACGGGGCCGGGACTCTTGGAGCGCGAGTGGGTATCGCCACCAAAGGCTTCTGCCCTCCCAGGGCCACCTCAGTCACATTTGCGTCGTGTCCTCTCAGCGGGTGACCCGACGGGTTTATTTTTCCTCCCTTGGACCTTGCTTTACCTCCCCCCACGTTTTTTATTATTTCGTTCCAGCTCTCTACAATTATCACGTTGAGATCCTTAAATGCATCTAAGAAGGGACAATCAAAGCGATGGCTCCCAGGACACCCATCCATCTTCTACCCTACATCCATACTTAGTCATTAATATTTATCTGCTAATCAGCCAAAGGGATGCTGCGTGCCTCTGTGGGGCCACCGCAGGAACGAAGGCGGTCCTGCCTCGGCCACTCTGGCTGACAGCCCCGTACCTGGTTTGCTCCCGGTGGGAGAGTGGGAGGGGAGGCCCGAGGACCAGGTCCCCCAGGCTCTGGTTTGTGGATGTGGGTAGTGGGACCCAGCCCGAAACCTTCTCTGCTCTGTTCTCCAGCTGATGCCTGAAAACAGTGGCTTCCATGGGTATAGCTTTTCACAAATGACCAGCTTTTTCATCTGTACTGGCCCAGGCCATTGCCGTGACAGAAACTAGCATCGGTATTAACCCCGTATTGCAGGGAAGACTGGGGTGCACAGAGGAGCGTGACTTGTCTGATACATTTTTGGTGGCAGCAAATCCCATTGTACTGTTAGTAACAACAGTAACAACCATTTCTCAAGCACCTAATGTGTGTCTAATGCTTTAAGTGGAGCTCTGAGCACATACAGCGGGGCCCTAGCCAGTAAGAGAGGAACCGTGGAGACTCAAGGTTGGGGACACCCGGGATACCAGATCCTGGCCCCCTGGGTGGAATGTGGACTTGCCGTGTGTGGGGACAAATGGGGCGACACTCCACAGTCTCAGGAAAATCCCCAGCTCCCCTCTGGATTGGTGGCGGTCGAGCGGAGCCTACTGATACAGGTCCTGTCTCCCGCCTGGGGCAGGACTGAGCTCAGAGATGGGTTGTCAGTGACTACAGCTCCAAGAAGCTGGGGAAGGAGGTAGGACAGGAAAGAGGAACTGTCAGTACTTGTCAGAAATTTCTGAGTCTTGGGTCCCATCAGGCCTAACTTGGTTGACATGGGAGGACAACAAGAAGCTTTGGTTTGGGGCACCTGGGTGGCTCAGTCAGTTAAGTGTCCGACTCTTGGTTTCGGCTCAGGTCATGATCTCATGGTCGTAAGATTGAGCCCCACGTCAGGCTCCATGCTCAGTGGGGAGTCTGCTGAAGTTCTCTCCCTCTGCCCCTGCCCCCACTCGCATGCACACGAGTGCACTCTCTTTCTCAAATAAATAAATCTTAAAAAAAAAAAAAAAAGGCAGCAGCAGCAGCTTTGGTTTGCCGTGTGTAGGGGGAGGGGGTATCTAGCATCAGGATGTACCCCTGGGCTCTGACATAGACCCCCTGGGGTCAGTCCCAGCTCTGATACTTACTACTTACAGGTCACGTCACCTTGGTCATTACCTTGCTCTGCCCCAGTTCCCTCTTCTGTAAAACGACTTGTATCGTGACCTGCAAGGGCCTACACGGTGTGGCCCCCCACTGCTTCTCCTGCGCATCTTCCCTGTCCCCACACCTCCCCAGCCTCTCCCGCCTCCTCACCCTTGGCACGGTCCCACCTTGAGGCCATTCCCACTGGCCATTCCCTTTGCCAGAATGATCTTCTCCCAGATAGCCACATGGCCGACTCCCTCACTTCCAATAAATTTTTGCTCAAATAGCCTCTTCTCGGTGGGGCCCACCTGGACCATCCCCCCAGCGCTCCTGGCCGCTCACCAGCTCTACTATTCTATCCACATTTTCCCCAACTACTTGGTGGTTTACCTTATAGTGTACTTGTGCTAGGTCTGCTGCTTGCTGTCTGTATACAAGTCAAAGATCTCTGTTTTGTTCACTGCTGCCTCCCAGGGACCCAGGACAGAGTCTGCATAAACGGTGCTTGTCATACCGTTGAAAGGACTGACACAGATTGACAAGGATTAAATTAGATAAGAGGTGTTAATAGTTTAGCTCAAAGCCTGATCCGTAGGAAGGACTCAATAAAAGGCCACTCTCATCGTATCTGACTTTAGTATTGATTAATTTGCTGCTGGGGTGTAGTTTGGGTTCAGGTCCTACTGGAGGGAAACACGGGCCATGTTTAATGACCCGCCGTTATGGTTGCAATCCCTTCTTGCTACCTGCCTTCCTAGTAGAGACAAGTAGGCCCTTTTATTGAGCCCCATGGCCCACTGAGGTGAGTTATTAGAGTCAGCTTCAATACACAACTGGAGAAATCAAGTCAGGGAACGTTTGATAGCTCATTTAGGAAAGGCAGCGAGTCAGAGGCCTGCCTGCCCACTGGGCTAGCAACCGAGGGAAAGCAAAGCTACACTGAGGAATGCCACAGCTCCAGGTGAAAATCACCCCAGCACTGCACACCCCCACACTGGCCTTATCACGTTATGTTGGAAAAAGTGCATTTGTGAGAGCTCAGTGTAGAAGCCTCCTTTAATGCCACAAGGCAAGTCTCAGTTAACCACAGAGAAAGTCAAATTCGCTTCAAGAATATGGAGACAAGTTGCAGAGAAAGGAAGTGTGGCTGAGTCCACCAGAGGCATTTCGCAGAAAGGGCCGGGGGGCGGGGGGCAGCAGGGCTCTGGTCAGCCTGGGTGGTCTGCCAGGACACAGGCAGCTTGGCCTCTGACCCCATGCCTTCCACAGGTCTGCAAAATTGAGCTCCAAGTAGACTTTTCTCCTTCCCTCTTCATCCCTCTGCCACCCCACGGAGAAAGTTCTATTCGATTCTGTCAGACAGTATTTTGTGAGTGTGGACTCTCATTGCCTGGAGGGGAGGATGATGGTGTCTGTCATTGTCCCTGCCCTTGGGGGCTCACAGCCCAGCAGGGCAGACTGCAGCCCTTTGAGCCGCTTCTGGACACAGTAGTTAGGACCACAGACTCAGAGCTGTGGGTCCTGGGTTTGAACGCGGCTCTGCTGATTGTTAGCTCCATGATCTAGCTTCTGTGCCTCAGTTTCTTTGCTTCATAAAATGGGGGCTAATTATATGCCTGCCTCATACGGTTGTGGTGAGGAGCAAATGAATTACAGCGTGTCAGCTGCCTAGAACAGTGCCTGGCACATGGTAAACATTACCTGTGTTTGTCTTCATCATTATCATTATTATTGGGTACTGTCATAATGTGGTAAGTACAGTCGAGACGAGCAGGTGTGCTAGGCACTCAGAAAGAGACATCTGATCTAACCTAAGGCTCTAGGAAGGATTCCTGGAAGAGGTGACAAAGAACTGAATCTAGCAGGATGAGTAGGCATTATCCAAGCAAAGAAGGTATAGACATTCCAGGAAGGGGGTGTGAAACCATGAGCAAGATATAATGGCATGTGCTAGAAAGTGCAAGGAGACTGGTGTTGCTATGATGTAAGGGTCCAGGCGGGACACTGAGTAGTGAGCTGCTAAGCTGACCGTGAGGTCAGATCATAGGGGGCTTTTGTCTTTACCCTTCTGACTTCTTTTAGCCCAGATCCCATTCTTCTCCCCACTTTGGTAGGCCCTGGAGTGTAGCTCAAGTACCAGTCCCCTCCCCACCATCCTACAGGCCACAGAGGGCGTGAGGGGTGGGCATGTGACTCGAGCTGGCCAATCATAATGCACCCCTGGGATCTCCACAGGAGCCAGGCTGGGAGCCAGGCTGGGAAAGTTGGGCTTGCCCCTCGTGCTGCGTTTGGCCGGAGGCCCCACCCCAGGGAGGAGTTCCTAGTCCCGGCCCCTGAGATCCCAGGAACTGCCCAGGTTCCTCTAGTTCTTCTTTCTGTGCTGGGAACTTCCCAGTATCCTGCCAACAGACCCTTTAAAAACTCCAAGCTTTCTCAAGCTGGTTTGTGACATTTGCAAATGAAACATTCCTGACTAATAGACCACACTAAGGAGCTGGGATTTCATCGTCTGAGCAGCGAGGGAGCTATTGCAGGTGTTAAATTGGGGTCGGCTGTGCATTTGAGAGACGCCACGCTGACAGTGCTGTGAAGATGACTTAGAAAGAGTCGAGAGGGGACACCCATTAGGGGCCGCCTGAGTCCAGGAGAGAAGGATGGGGCCTGGCTGGCTCTTGATCTTGGGATCGAGAGTTTGAGCCTCACGTTGGGTGTAGAGATGACTTGAAGTAGGAACAGAGAAGGCAGGCTGAGGCAACCAAGAGCAGCCAGAGTCAGACACTGCCTGTCAGCTGTGTCTACGCTGGTGTGTCCGGACCTCCTGCAGTCCCTGGACTGACCTACGGTGTGGGAGAGGCCTGGCCTCGAAAGTCAAGCCTGAAAGCAGGAAGTGGGCAGCCAGCAGAGACAGAGAGAGGCTCTGTGTCCCGTGCCCCCCTCCCCATGCAGGAGACCCTTTGGGCTGCACTGTCACTGTGGTGCTGGGCACAGCCCCCACAGCTCTGCTGTCACGGCCACAAAGGGATTTCTTTTAAATGTGTTTGTCTGGTTTCCCACCTTTTTGGTTCCTGACCAAAAGCAGACCCTGCCCTCTGCTGCTTCTGTACCTTCCTCCCAGGGCTCTGGGCTGGACCTCCGTTCCCCCCACAAAAGACGGCCTCCCACAGCTGGGACCAACCTGCACCCGGATCCTGAGCACAGCAGGAGGACAGAGCCTCCCAGGATGGCCTCTGGGGGGAAATGGCGCTTTGTCCAAGTACCTTCTATGTCCCAGAGGCTTTACAAACGTTAGTTCACTGATTCTCACTGTAATCCTGGTAGGTACTTTGTCAGCATTTTACAGGGGAGGATGCCAGGGTTCAGGAAGATAGGATGATACACACAACAGCACCCAGCCACTAAGGGAGGGAAGGAGGATGTGAACTCAGATCCATGATGATTCTCCCCTCTGGACCGATTTTTAACCATTTGTCAGTGGGTCCCAGCTATCTCTGTTCCGCCTAAGATAGAGCCTGCTGACATAATGTGGGACGACACCCTTTACAAACTGTAAATATCACACTCGTGGGGTTTTTCCTTCCCCTTTATTATCTGATTTGGGTAGAGGTGGGTTGGGCTTCTAAGATGAGACTCAGTAGCTTCCTTTCCTTTGGCTTGGACCTTCTCCCAGTTCAAGGGCAGCTACCATCACCCGCTGCTGGAAACCTCACTCATCCACGTGCCTTCTTCGGTCTCTCATGCTTCAGGCGGATCTGTGCCCTGGCAGAGCGACCTTCTCCCGGTTATCAGCTATGGCATCAACCCACAGATGCCCTCGGACCAGGCTTATTCCCTCCCTGAGGGATGATTCCATCCCTTATTCCTGGCTGCAGGACACACACAAACCCATCCCCTAACTCACTTCCCGTTCTTCACGATGATGCCTCAGCAAATCTGCCTCCAGGTCTGGGAATTGACCTGTGGTTCAGCCCAGCAGTCAGAGAGATGGGGACGCGGCAGAGAGCCGTCACAGACATTCCGGCCACGAGCATACAGCAGGTGCTCTATTGTGCCTGACTGGGAGTTGCCTTGAGGGCTCTGTGACTCTCTAGGGTGCTACCGCGTGAGCCTTACATGCGCCACACGTGAACTTGGCCACGTGACGAGGGGACGCGGGGTAGTCGATGGAGCAGCCAGACAGCCTGGCTCCATCCATCACTTGTCACCTTGGGGCACGTGGCTTCCCGCTGTGTGTCGTAGGTTCCGCAGCTGTGGGATGGTGACAAGAATAGTACCTACTTCCTGGAGTTATGAGAATTAAATAAATTAGCCCATGTAAAATGCTTGGGACACCTGTTAATACGTGGCACGTAGCTTTATAGGGCCCTGTGCTCCACAGGGCATGGAGTTCTGGATGGCCAAGGAGACATACGTGTCTCTAGGCCATGCTTCAGGGACCCAGGACCCCAGATTTCCCTGTTGAAACAGCCTCAGACCTGCTTCCAGGACCCATGGGGAGCTTTTCGCCCCAGGTCAGCCTCCTGGGGGTGGCGTTCACTGCCTTGGGAATCCTCAGAGGCCCCCAGTGCGTGAAGGCGAGGGTGTGGGTGGAGCCTGGACCGGGGACTTCGCTGTCCCACCATGTGGGTCTGGCCCCTCCCCGACCATGAGGTCCACGTCCATGTCCACGGGTGTGTCATCCCTTGCCACCAAGGTCCAACACAGAACTCTGTGTTGCCTGAAAATTCCGAGTTGGAATCTGATCTTCCAGATAGGATGACGTATAGTAGCCAAGGTAGGAGAACAGCATCTCTTTTACCTAGCAGTTTGTAGGCTTGATTTATAACTCTTAAATATTTACTCATATGGCATGTGGGCTTTGTTTATTCTTGCTCCAGACCTGACCCATTTTCGAGGTGGGCCTGGTGGTGATAATCGCGGTGAGGCGTGAGATCAAGAGCGGTTCGTCGGAGCTGAAGCTCTGGGATGTGTCTGCCTTGCTGTATTGATTTCCATCCTCGCTTCTTCCCTCCGCTAACTGGGGCCAAATAGATGGAAGGCAGAGGTATTGGAGACTTAGCTGTAGAGAACAAGATAAGTGATGTTTACAGATGCGGCCGGGGGTTCCGGAGCCAGGCTGGGTTCCCTGCGAGCTCCCGGCAGAGGTCCCCCACTCACCGCCCACCCCTCCTCTAGGAAACAGCTTTCACCTGCCCGCCTCACTCCGGGGCTGCTGGAAGCCTGCATTTTTGCTGTCTTGGGCAGCCCTTGCCGTGGCCCTCAGGGATGCCCCCCCCCTCGTCAGGAGCCCCTGAGGCCTGAGTGAGCACACTTGTCTGGACAGAGTGCACTTTTACCAGCCAAGATCAATCCCAATAATTCACACTAACATACACAATTGTATTTCCACATAAAGCCGGTTTGTTCTTTGCTTGTTTCCCTCCTCTGCCTCCCCTCTCCCAATGACCTTCGCCATTCCAACGTGCTCTCATTTCAACACGACATGCAGCACTTCAATGCACCTGTGTGTCCAGCCTTGTTCCTGCGGCCGCCCGGCACCCCGCTGAATGGGTGCAGCACCTTGGCCAGCAGTCTCAGGGAAAGACCGTCCCCAGACTTTGGGGGTGGCATGCTATGAGGGAAGGCACACAGACACACGTGAGTTCAAAGCCCAGCTCCCTCACTTCCCTCCTGTGCGTCTTCGTCTTCGGACCAGGCGCTTAACTTCTCAGAGCTGGGGTTGCTGCGTGTATAAAATACAGATAATAACGCTGACTTTTTTGGTTGTGTGAGGATTTAAACAGGCGGCCCAGGTAAAGCCTCAGCACGGTTCTCAAAAAATGTAAAGACAAGGACCTTCTCCCTCTCTGACTGCCAGCACCGCCCCAGTGCATGTGATACACGTCCGTTGTCATCTTCGGTAAGCCATGAGTTGCTGACTCCACTGAGAAGGGCGGGCTGAGTGCAGAGCCATAAGTAACAGGGGGTGCACTGGCTGAGCCCCATGCAAAGCTGCCTCTGGTGAGTGGCTTCCCTCTGGTCCTTGGCTTTCCTCCCTTGGCTGGGAAATGTCACCCTTGAAATTCAAGCTTGTGTCTGAGCTGGTCAGGAGCTCTGTGGGCTCAGGGAACCATGCATGGGTGGAATGTATGGCCTTGGCAAGGCTTGGGGGGGTCTCTTGGGGCTGTTGAGAGCACACACTGTATTCTCTTGACCACTTATGTGGGGAATGCTCAGGTTCTTTAATCTCTCCCATGAATATTCATCGCTCTCTGTCCAGGAGAGATGTGTGATAGGAGTGGAAATGCAGAAAACGTAAAGGCTTGTAAATGGTAAGGAGGAGAACTGCCCTCTGAGGGGATGCAGCGGGGAGAAGGGAGATAGGGAAGGTCAGCTTCCAATTGATACTCTCCTGGACAAACGTAGATCATTCGAGCGGTCGACTGATCTCGTAGCTCTGAGAAATCTCCCACACAGAACACAGAGGCCCAACCTGGACCTCTGATTGGTTGTTTGTTCTTTTAAACATGATTGTGGGCAGATAGGGTGGTTTTCCCCCTTGCATTCTCTCGTTTGGAATCTCTTCTCTCAAAAGAAGATAAATATCAGGCACTCATGTGTTTTGCTGTTTGTAGCAGATGCCACGGAAGGAACTGAAGGCAACTGGGTGTGTTAAAATCATTTTAACCCATCAGGGCCGCTTGGAGTAATTTCCCTGGAAACCTGTGAAAAGGGTTTTCAAGTTGAACTCGAGACAGTTGTAAATGTGTCCTTTTGTTGGCTAACAGAAGGTGAATGCTAATGCTGAGAGGGAATTGGGGAGCCAGATGAGTTCTTGTCTTAGAAGCTCTTGCTGCCCTCCAAGGCCTCAGCCTTCTTGGAACAGCAGTTGGGAGCCAGCCCTGTGGGATCAGAACTCAGAGAGTGAGCCCCGTCCTGGGGTCACGTGAGTGACCCTGGGCCCATCAATTCACCTCCGTCCTCGGGCCTTGTGTCTGTAAAATGAGCAAGTGGCATGATGTCGTGGCTCTTGTCCCTTCTCAGCCACCAATTTGCTCAACCTAAAGGAAGTCACCGAACTCTGTCAGCCTCAGTTTTCTTACCTATAAATTGGGGGATTGGATTACGTAGAAGGGTGGCCAGCTTTTTTTCTAAACAGCCAGATCATAAATATATTGGGCTTCATGGGACATATGGTTACCGCCATGACTACTCAACTCTGCAGTTGTGGCATGAGAACAGCCAAAGACGATATGTAAATGAGTGGGTGTGGCTGTTCCAATAAAACTTTATTTGTAAAAAGAGGCCGCAGGCCCTAGGTCCGGGATTAGAGAACCAATAAGGTTCTTTTTTTTTTTTTAATTCACAACATTTTTTTCTTAAATTAACAGCTTTATTGAGATATAATTGATATATTAAAAACTGCACCTATTTAATATTTCATTTGATGAGTTTGGGCATCTGCATGCACTCATGAAAACAAACCGTCACCACGGTCAAGGTAGTAAACATATCCAATAAGCTTTTTTCTAACTTAATTAAGTTATATGTTTTATCTAATGAAGGCATAAAACCCATTAGAATATGAAATTGTTGGTTCTTTTATTTGCTGTGTGATTAACTGAAATTATACATTAAATGACTGTCTTGGGATATACTTGATAAAAATTTCATGGAATGTCAGACTCTTAGTATTCCAAGGGGTCTTCGGGATCGCAGAGTGCCCCAGCCCCACGTGCTGGAAGTCCCTCTCCCCCTTCCTGAGCCCTGGTAGTCCACAGCCTGCGAAGGGCCCATCATCTCAGACGGCGGCCCCCTCTGCCCAAGCCCCTCCAGCGGTGAAGGCAGACTCCACGTCCTTGTAGCTTCACCCGCTACAAGGGTGAGCTCCTTCCTTCTGCCTTCTCTTCCTCTCCTCATCCCCACAGATGAGCGGCAGAGCCCAGCACACTTGCCTCAGAGAACCTGTTCAGCTCTGCCTCCTTCCCTCCAGTACATGCTTGGCCTAGCATCCCTGGGCCCCACACCCCTCCCCACCTGCCTCGGTCCGGTCTGCTCAGCCCGCCCAGCTTTGGGAGTGAGTGCTCCCCAGCCTTTGGGAGTGAGTGCTCCCATGGTGCTGACTGCCTAGCTTTCCATCCCAGCTGCACTCCCAGCTCTCTCAGACCCTACTTGGCTCAACCCCCTCTAGCCCCTGGGCCCCCATTCATCTAAGAAGAAGGTTTAGAATATATGAGAACCCTTGGAGTATTTTAAATCTCTTTTCCAGACCAATCAGACCCCCAGTGCCTTCAACCTACCTATTTACCTGCAGTTCAGCCATTCCTGCCATGAATAAAACTGCTAACTGCCTTCTCGACAGAATCTATGCTCATGAAAGCATATATCTGTAGAAAAATCAGTGCCATTAAGACTGGGATGAAACAGGCCCTCAGAACCGCACTTCTCAGGTGGGAGTAAATGGATGCTTATGTTATTAGCACACGGGAAAAGAGCCGCTTGCGCTGACCAGGAAATGTGGTGTCGGCGCTGCCTCGACTGCAAGGGCTGATTATCTGAAGGAACAAAGGCAAACTTGCGATTTGGGGGTCTGTTATTCTGCTGTTGTATTATGGCCCCCCGGGAGCAATCTGCAGGCTTCACAAAATGCAAACTTAGGCAAGAATCCTACCCGGGGACAAAGATACTTTCCCTAAACTGGGGAGGGAAGCCGAAGGAGAGCACGAAAAGGCAGAGGTCAAGATACAATCCAAGGGACATGGCAGATGCTTGGCCAGGAGAGATGGCAGGGTGCGACCATTAGAAATGAAGAGTCATGGGACCTTGGGGTCCACTGTTCTCATCCCCCCTTTCTCCAGATAGTCTTAAGGCCCAAGGGGTGCTCAGAGTGATGGAACAAAAGCAATATGTGACCCATGAGTCAGGTGTGGACGTTCCGCTGAGGAGGGGAGCTTACTGGAGGCCAACTGTGCAGAAAACACACAACTGATGAAACGCGTCAGGCTGTGGGCTTAGCGAAAGGCCAGTCCTCTTCCTAAAGGGACCCGGAGATGAGGCGCTCTTTAACTCGGGAACAGGGCGCGTGGCACGCACTTCAGTCTAACTTCATGGGAGATCGTTTGGTGTTCAGTTATGACCGTGCCCGTCTGCTGATGGCAGTTTACTCCCAAATGGACCTTCTTTACCGAGAGTGCAGGCTCTTCTCTTTTCCTGGCTGAGTGCCTCTTGCTACAGACAAACGCAGCTCTGGTCAGAGCCACACCAGGCTTCTGTGGGCACAGCGTCCCCCTCGTGGATGCGGACAATGGCAAGCCTGCAGCCGAGAAGCCCAGCTCTGGACCCCCACGCACTGAGCCACCAGCCCCGGTGGGCTCCAGGAGGACGGAGAGAGGCACCTGTGCCCTAACACGGCATCACAGAGTGCAGAGGAAGAGAGAACAGCAGGGCGGGAGAGGAGCCGGGTTCTCCATCTGTCTAGGGCTTTACAGTTTTCCAAGCACTTTCATACCTGGGGCCTCGTTTTCTCTTTAGAGAAGGGGTATTGTTATTCTCATTTTCTGCACAAGGCAGTGGAGGCTCAGAGAGCTCAAGGGACCTGACTGAGGTGGGGCTGGGACACAGCTGACGTCCAGCCTGCTTCACAGCTGCTCCTGCAAGCTCTGGCCTCCTCTCCTCTCGAAGGCCTTCCGTGTCCCCACCCTCTTCCCCCCCAGCACTGACTGCGGGGTTCTGGACTCCTCTCTGTTTGTCATCACTCTCTAGATCCTAAACTGTGTGAAACCGCGGGCCACGACCTGTTCATCTTAGTATCCCCAGGTTCCAGGACACGCCTGGCGAACAGAAGATTCATAATAAATACCCAGAGTTCACTCGGCGTGGCTTCCAGGGCCCAACGGATCCGTCCCGGCGCGGTGTCCACAACCTCTTTGGCCTCACTTCACCCACCTTCCCCAAGCCGATCCGAAATGCATGAAGTGCTTTCCTACCCCAGGGCCTTTGCCCTTGCTGGCCCCTCTGCTTCCACATAGCCATGTGGTTCTTTGTCTCATTTCATTCAGGTATTTGCTTAAGATGACAGTGTGACAACATTCTCAAAGAGGCCTTCCCCACACCTGTCTTACAAAGCAGCCCCCACCCCTCATTACCTGTATCCTGTTTGTTTGTTGGCTCTTTCTCGAACTGTTCAGGGGCCTGAGGGCAGAACTTTGTTTTGTCCCCTGGTGTGACCCCAGAGCTTCGAACAGTCTCTGCCACTCGGGACACATTGTGGAATGAATGAACAAACCACGTGTGTCATGTTAAGGCACCAAAGGCGGCTTGTGGCTATATCTTGAGAGGAGGCTAGTACTGCGTGCTCCTCCTAGATCTCTCACTCCTCATCCTTCCTCCCAAAATTTAAAAACTACCATCTCTATGCTAGCAAATGAAGGCTGAGGGGAACCCCTGGTATAAACCCGGACTATCTCCCTGGGAGTCGGGAGCCCCCGGTATAGACATGGGTCAGACACACAGTCTTAACTGTTAAGATGCTGGCTGACACAGAGTTTGGGGAGGAAACAGCAAAGAAGCTACGTTACACTTAGGAAGGAAGGAATCCACATTGTTCTGTTCTCCTGGGCAGGCTGCGTGTCACCTCTTCTGTGGTGACGAGCACAGAGCTGGGGAAAGGATGAGTAAAGGTCACCTCCTCACCCCTCTCTGTTATAATGCAGGATGGACTAGGTTTTTTCAAGTCCTGCTGGAAATCTCCTGGCTGGAAACCTTCCCAGATACCCAATTTTCTTGCTTGAAGTGCATTTCTTTTCTCCTTGAAAATTAGTACAGGAGAATTTGTCTCTGTTAGAAACCCCATCCTGGTTGGAAGTGCAGAGGGCTCACCCTTCACACAGAAACTTGCTAAATGCTTGGTGTGTGCAGAGCACTGTGCGGGGCTGGGGGCTCCTAGGCATGGAATGTGAAGGACTGGGGGGAGGGGCAGTTCATACAGAGAAGTTTCCATGGACCCTGCACTCAGAGGACATATAAACTGACTCCTCTGTGTTAAGGGGTAGGAAGAACTACTCTTGTCCACAGGCCTCACAGGGTTCTCCGCAGGAAATAGAGGGGCCAGAGCTGCATCTCATTCCTTGTTATCCTCCTCTTCTGACCAACACTACGGGGGGCTTGGGCCTTTCCTACCATGAGACCCAAGGGAAAGCAGACTTGACCTTCTCTCTGGGGACAATGACTCAGACCTCAGGAATGTATTCTTTCTTTTATAATAAATTCCTTGGGGGCCTCGTATCTAGCAGCCCTGTTCTGGGCCCTGGATTTGAAGAACTAAACTGGACCCAGGCCCTGCCTTCTGGGTGCTGCCATTATGGAGGAGACAGGTATATGTATAGGCAGTGTGGGAGAACTTTGTAGGCCTGCTAAGGAGCCCGTGCTTCCTTCTGTCAGTGATAGGGAACCACAGAAAGGTTTTGAGAAGAGGAGTTGTTTGGTTAGATTTCCATTTTCAAAAGGGGGTCATTAGGACGTTGGTTGGCTTGAACTTGCCACAGAGGTCCCGAGCCTCGCTTGACCCCTGAACACCACGGCCCCCACCTCCCCCAGCTGGGCCCGGCGCCTCTCCCACACGCTCACGCGGCAGCTGGATCGCTCCCGGCGTAAAGCGCTCACCCCACGAGGTAGGGAAGCCTGTCCTCCTGTCCTGTTCCTCACCAGCCTACCAGGCCCTGTGCCATGCTCGTCCTTCTTCCCCCGGGTCCAGCGCAGAGCCCAGGCCACTGCTGGTGCTCACGAAATATACACACAGACGTATGTATTTGTAACAAAGGTTAAACGAACGACTGCAGTATTGCACGAGAGAGAAAACCGGGGTCTCGGTGAGCCAGAGCGCTGCCAGCGAGAACGAACGGGAGGGAGAGGCTGGGTGGTGGGCAGACCCCGGAGCCGGCTGTGCTCCTGGCGACCTACCGGGCAGTGAAGGAGCAGGACTCAGCCTCCGGCTCCTCACCTGCTTTTTGCCTTTTGTGAAATGGGTGGTGTCGACTCCTCACAGGGGTATCGCAGAGACGAAATGAGAGCATAAAGTAGCAGCTCACTGCCGGGGTGACTGACGGCCGCTAGGCTGCCTCAGTTTCCCCAGTGCCCAGTGTGAGCAGGCCCCAGGCTATTCACTGCTGAGCAGAAGGGAGGGGAACAGTCTGAGGAGGTACAAGTTCCCTTTTCTACCTTCTGCCTCTCCTCCTGTCAGAGGAGCCACTTTCCCGGGGAGGCTGCACTTCTCTCAGGGCCCTGGACCCTCTGCCTCCATGGCCAGACTTTTCTAAAACGTGGCAGATCTATAGCAAAATCAATTCTGAAAAATTCCAACCACTCTGTGACTGACTGACCAAAAGGACCAGTGGCTCTTCACCCTCACTGTGCCATTGACGACGACCCCGGACACCTTTCCTCCCTGGACTTTACTTTCCCGACCACTAGATGGGCATTAGACTACGTTTGGTACGGGTCTGCTTCAAGAATCCAGTTCGATCATGCCGATGGGAGCACCTCCCAAATTCTGATGTACAAGAGAAATGCCCTTTTATCAGCATACATGGTACCCTCGAAGGCGCCCAGCACAGAGTGTGCATGGAGGCCTGTGGTTACTGTGGAAAGAATAAACGGAGTCTGTTTGATTTAGTTACTGTCCCATATCTTGCTCTATAAAGAACTCGCACACCAGCAGGTACCCGCAGGCTGGTGGATGCCATCGTGGGCACCATGTCACCAACTCTGCTGGGCTGCCTCCTTCTGGCCACTATTTGGCTTCATGGTTTCACCCCGGTTTGGATCCCGACACTGCTCCTGCTGGAGGTGGTGTGTTCCTCTGGCTTCCCCAGCTCACACGGCAGAGCTGACTGTGGTTTGGCATATGGTTTCGGAGCTGTGCCCACCTGCAAACAGGCCATCTCCGTATCCCCCGTCCAGGAGCCTTCTGTGCAGGGAAACACCAGCTCCTTCCTGTGCAGGGCTTTGGAGGGGAGCGCACCTGAATGAGCATGAAGGGGAGGCCAGCCAGAATGGCACGACAGGGCCAGAGCCTCTGGGGGGTGGGAGTGTGGGGGGTGAGTCCAGCCCTCCCACCTGCTAGAAGGATTTTCTGAGGCCACATCAACAGTCCACTCATTTGAGAGTCATTTGTTTTGATCAAATCCCTCTTTAAAATGCAGGAGGGCAGGGGCGCCTGGGTGGCTCAGTCGGGTGAGCGTCTGGCTCTTGACTTCTGCTCAGGTCATGATCTCAGGGTTGTGGGACTGAGCCCAGAATCTAGCTCCACGCTCACTGGGGTTTCTGCTTGAGATTCCCTCTCCCTCTAGCCCTGCCCCCATTCACCCTCTCTCTCTATCTCTCTCTCAAATAAATCTTTTTTTAAAAAAAATGCAGGAAGGTAAATCCTAATGGTCCTTCACACCCTGATGAAAATAAATTTAGTTACATACTTAATTGCCAGTGTGTATAAAGCTTTGGCATAGCTTTTATCATCACACATTTAATTTCATCTTCATAACTGTCCAATGTAGCTTCTAGCCCTGTTTCAGGAGACTGAGGCTGGAGCAGTGACATCATTTGGACATAACAGCGACAAGTAAGGGAGGTCTGCTCACCCTGCAGAGCGGGTCTCCCTTGGCTGCCTCACATGGTCTCCCGGGGCGGCTGTGGGGGCAGGACCCTGCTGGGGGAGGGCCATGAACTCAGGACCCACTGCACATGCATCCCACTGCTGAGAGCAAAACAGGCGGAGGGCCAGGGTGAAGCCAGCCTGCTCACCATGGCCCCCATGCCCGCCCCTTCCTCCCAACCGCGGCCAGGACAAGGCAGGCAGGTCTGGGGCCGCTGACCATCGAGGCCTGGAAGGCCTTCGGATGGGGCATAGCTGAGCCTCATTCACTACGTTAGTTTCTGTAGTGTTATTTTTTTTTTTGATGTTTGTTTTCTGCTATTTATTTATTTTTATTATATCATGTTAGTCACCATACAGTACATCCCTAGTTTTTGATGCAAAGTTCCATGATTCATTACTGGCATATAACACCCAGTGCACCATGCAATACGTGCCCTCCTTAATACCCATCACCAGCCTATCCCATTCCCCCACCCCCCTCCCTTCTGAAGCCCTCAGTTTGACTAGAAAACATTTTTTAAAAATCTCTCATCTCTGTAACTTAGTTTAACAATGCATTTTAAGTGGATTTCCTAGGGACGCCTGGGTGGCTCGGTCAGTTGGGCATCCAACTCTTGATTTCAGCTCAGGTCATGATCTCTGGGTCCTGGGATCAAGTCCTGCATCAGGCTCCATGCTCAGCGGGCAGTCTGCTTGGGATTTTCTCTCTCCCTCTCCTGCCCCTCCCCATGCTTGTGTGCGTGCGTGCGCGCCTCTCTCTTTCTCTCTAAAATAAATAAATCAATCTTAAAATACATAAGTAAGTAAATAAATAAATGGATTTCCCAAGAATACGGACTTGGAGTCTAGTGACTTGGATTCATATCCCAGCTCTGCACCTGTTAGTGCTATGACTGTGGGTAAAGGACATAGCCTCTCTGGGCCTCAGCTTCCACATCTGTGAAGTGGGAGTAACCCTAGTATGTACTTCATAGGATCGTTACAAAGAGAAATGAGGTGCCCGTCCAGCGTGCCGAGCGTGGGGCCTGGCATGTGGACGCACTCGTGGAACTGCGGGTGGGCCAGGGCCTTGGTGCCGCATCCCCTCCCTGGTTGGTTTGAGGGCAGGAGCTGGGCAATGCCGGCCTCTTGGGGGACAGGGAAGCCAGCGTATTCCAGCCACCCCTTGAAGAGGGGGACGTCTGCAGTGGGCAGTGCAGACTGGGGGGTTAGTAGGCGCTCTGCTCTTCATCAGCGAGCTCCAGGACGTTGGGTTGCCCTCACAGTCTTTCCTCAGCTCCCTCAGCGGAGGCGATGCCATGGGGGCCCAGAGCCGGGTCTTGCAGCAGCTGGAGGGTTCTCAGGGAAAAGGGCCCTTTCCGGCTCCACAGTTCCTCTCCTCAGCTAATTCAGACTCTGGACCCAAAAAACCAGATCCGTGCTTTTATAGAAATTGGGTGGCACGAGGTGAGGAGGAGCAAAGCACCAGGCTGGGCTCCATGGAACCCTGCTTCAGGCTCCCACCTGTATTTTCCCTCTACCTGCCTCTGTTTTGTGCCTGTCTGGGGACCAGGGTTGTGGATCCATTATAACAGAAATGACTACGAAACTCATCAGTGACTACGAAAACTAATCCCTCGTAAATACATTCTGAACATGGGAATGACTCAGCTGAGAGGGACTTGCAGAGGCAGTGGAGAGAGTCACCCCAAGAAGTGAGACAGAAGGAACCGTGCCAGGGGGGCCCGGAACGGCAGAGTTACAGCCAGGGAAGGCCAGGCCGCTGAGCCTTGTCTCCCGACGTTAATCCAGTCCATGAGAACCTGGATCATACAACTTCCTGAACTCAATTTATATTCTCCTAGGCAAAATCTCTACAACCTGGATGGAAATTTAGCCAGAGAGCAATAAAGAATGGTAAGCCACAGGTAATGAACTAGCCTCTGGGAAGCCAGGAGCCCAGCTCTCTGGCTGGTTATATTTCAAATATTACAGGAAATTAGATAATATTGCACATTCACCGAGTCCCCAGTAGGTACCAGGAGCTGGGCTGCAAACTTTAATGACCTGCGTTCACTGGGTCCCCTCAAAAGCTCTGTGCAAGAGGTTTCCCAGACCAGTAAGCACTTGATAGTCGCCTGACGTGTAAAGACATTTTCTTGGATCTTGTGAGTATGAATTTTCCACCACTGCAGGTGGCCAAAAAGAAGTGATAGTCCCACTTACCTCTAATGAAAGCAAGAGACTTATTACATTTCCAGAACAGACCACAGGTACAACAGGGACACTGTACATGAGCCTCACAGTCAGGGTGTCCTCGCTGGCTGCCAGCTGTTTGGGCCTCTGTCACAGTAGGCCTGGACATGTCTGAGATTTCTGGCTTTCTCTCTGCACGGGTGAGATCATTCATATCAAGTGACAGCCAAC
Organism: Ursus americanus; assembly: GCF_024610735.1. NCBI lineage: Eukaryota > Metazoa > Chordata > Mammalia > Carnivora > Ursidae > Ursus > Ursus americanus. The sequence goes on along the minus strand of NC_142128.1, from coordinate 49,799,318 downwards.
CTCTGAAAGCAGAGGCCCATTTATTGGGGTGCAGAGAGCAAATGTGAACCCATTATAACCCTATCCTTCCTTTCCCTGCCCATCAGTCTTGGAGAGAGTCCTACTTCTAACAAACTTCATAAGTGCAGGATCTTCTTAATGCAGAGGACAGCAGGTGCACTGAGCCGGGCCCTCCTTGGACAGATCCCAGCCACCTGGACCTTGCAGTTGCTTAATCTAGGGGACATATGAAAGGAGAAGGCCAGCGTTTCTGGAATGGTCAAGACATCCCTGTCAACAATGGCCTGTCATTGGTCTTCCCACAGAGGCCTTTAACTCTCTACCCTCCAGGTTTGGTTGTCAAAGAGTTCATACCGGTCGCTTTGTTTTTCTCCATTGCTCAGCAGGAGCCTTGCGGGTTTCTCTGTTATTCCTCACAGTGAGGGCGCACAGGACCTTCCAAAGCATGACTCTATGGTGTTAGTACGCGCTCACCTTACAACGAATGCCCAGTATTTTGTGCAGAGGTCCTCGGACATTGCACCTGTCCTAGGACCGTGTCATCCCAGTGGATCTTCGGGCTCCCTCCTCACAGTATCCTTGAGCCCTGCTACATGAGGTGTCAGAAGCCATGTCTCTCATAGTTGGGGGCTGTAGTTCTACTCTTCCAAACTGGGAACTCCCTGCTTGGGTTTTCTGTGGGACTTGGTTCCAAGCGTCACGGAGTCTGAAGTGACCGATGCCGGCCTAGCCAGCAGCCAATGTGCTTGTGACATTTGCTCACGGCGTCAGTGACTGGCCGAGCAAGAAAGGAGTGGGGGCGGTAATGAGTAGCTCAGCTTCAGGCAGCGGCACAGGGGAGGGAAGGCGCCTGTGATTGCTCACCACGTGCCCTGGCCTCGGCCACAGGAAGGAAAGATAATGACCAGTGTCCAGAACAGCAGAAGCAAGAGAGCACGTACAGTCTCTTACCGCCCGACTCTTCAAAGATGCCCAGCTGTGCCGAAGGAGGATGTGAAGTCGAGATTTCATGACCCCCAGGCCCAGGGCGAGTGATAAAGCCCTGCTCGTTTCCTTTTGAAGACAGCTCTTCATCTTCTCTGGCCTCCAGCCTGGTTTCCCTGGCAACTGGGCTGCCTTCTTGGGGCAAAGGTCAGCGTGCAGTGGGGTGCAGGCTGACCCGCCACAGTGGTATTGGGGGGGTTGGGGAAGGCCGCCGGGGTGAGGACAGGAGCAGAACGTAAAAGCAGGCCTCTCGGGCTGGTCCGAAGTATTCTTCTCCTGCGTCCCCATCTGAGATGAGGAAACAGGCATAAAGCGGGGAAGGAACTTGCCCTGGGTCCTGTGGCGCAGACACGGGAGAACCAGGAATTAGACTGATTGCGGGGCGGGTTTTCCTTCCTTCCAGAGAAAATGCTGCCACTGATCAGCCACGGGGAAGTGGCGCGCTTAAAGCCGTTCCACTTGGGGAGGGGACAGGTGATGTGCTGGGGGCTGTTTGGGCTTCCAGTCCACAGGTGGGAGCAGGTGAGCTCGTGGCCACTGCCAGAGCCGCCAGCCCATGTGCCGGCGACGGCCACCTGTCCCCAGCAGTGGCTCCTGGGTCACCACAGAGACTCGGAGGCCCAAAGGGGGGCTGGAAGTCCACACTTGAGCTCTTTCCCACCAGGCAGAAGAACTCCGGATGAAAACTTGCTGAGAGCAGCAGAGGCTCCCAGGACGACTGGCAATTTGAGTTTCTTAGAAACAGACAGTATGTCGGTACCAGATGTCATTTTAAGCTAAAAACCTATGGTTATGTTACTTAGATGATCTTCTTTATTTACTCTAACCCATAATCCAGAAGCCATCCTCGAATGAACGTGGGCCGTTGAGCATTCCTGCGAGAACCACAGCTCCGTATTTTTAGGTGTTGCCAGTCCCAGATGGGGAATTTCATTTCCGTCTGCAGCTTGCTGCGTTTAGGGTCTGATCGTCTCTGTGTTAATTCTGTCACTGGTCCTCAGGAGTTCGCATCTTACTCCTGTCTGCTGGGGGAGTGTCACCCCCCAAAACAGTTAGTAATTTGCTCCTCTGCTCCAGCCCCAGAGACTGTCTCCTGGGAGGGTCTGTGCATTACTGACTGTATCTATCACTTGGGCAGTTCCCTGCTCATTTCCCCCTGCCCCCTTCTCAGCAGGGGTGAGGAAATGCCTGACTGAGGGGGTCTGGGGGGTCCCTGGGGGTTCAGGAGCCCTGGGCCAGGGGTAGGGCATCCCTGACATCGTGCATGGAGGTCCAGGCTTCAGCCCCTCCGCACCCCCCTCCCGGTGGCTCTGACAGCCCATGCCACAGCACTGGGAAGCTAGGAAGAGGGTCCACACCACCAGATGCACCCACACCGTGGGCCAGCACCAGCACTTGTGATGCCTGGGCGTGCCTCTAGCCCCGTGCTTCTGGCCTGGTCACCCCAGCTGTGCTGGCCTACCACCTCTTGTGGGACTGGGACAGTCGGAGGGCCTGTCATTGCGTTGTCGGTGCTCAAAGGAAAGGAAGCCGCCCTGCCCACAGGGCCTGGGCAAGCCCTTCGGGAAGGGGGAAACATGGCTGCCTGTGGCAGTGCGATCCAGCTGGCTGCTCCTGCAGGCGCCGCGAGGCCGGGTGCAGGTGGACGGAGTTCGCCGTGCCTCATGAGGTTGGGCAGGAGCGTCTGGGGGGTCAGAGTGGCCTGCCAGTTTGGCCACCTCTGACTCATCACCTTGGACAGGTGGTTTTAGCTCTCATGTTCATATATATTAAATGGATCTAATACCATCCACTGTGCAGAAGGGTGGCTATGGGGATAAGTGTATCGAATGCCCTATACCCTCTGGCATGTCATAGTGCATAAGCCCAGCAACGAGTACTGCTGTGGCTATTGCTGTCCCTGCAACAGAGGTCCTGTCCCTCTCCTGCACCTGTCAGCCTCTGCCGTCCCCGACCATCCTCTGCGACTCTCAGGGTTCCCTCCAGAATACGTAGCCATTTTAATTCACAGCAGTGTCCATACAGGGCCAGCATGCTCACAGCAGAAGAATTAAGGCACATTCTGTCCCCACGTCTACAGGACACACCTGCACTGTTTTCTAAGGAAGGTATAGACTGGAGCAGAGGGAAATCTGCCCTGACCGAACGGGGCATCATGGGGCCAGACTGTCAGCCCCAGTGCAGCATGGCCAAGGGCTCTGCTGGGCCCACCTTGATTGGAAGATGCCCACGGCCACACTCTGTCAGAGAGCAGATGCCCACGTAGCACACGCTCCTCCAGGTGGAGAGGTCCCGCCACGGCATGGAGGTGGGTCCCTACAGGGAGCACGGGACACATCTGCCCTCCACAGCAGGGTGGGGGCCTTCCGATTCTGTCCCCCAGCTCCTGGCTGCAGCTTCGGGCTCCATCAGGGCCCATGTGACTTAGATTCCCAGCACTCCTGTTCCCGCTCTTTAGCGGCCACCATTTTTCTCTTGGCTGTGACCACAGGCACTTTGCTCCTCACCGTCTCCCGCCTAGAAAGCTTCTTCTCTGGGGCTGCATTCAGAGCTTCCTGTGTGAGGGCAGCCCTGATCCCAACCTCCTGTTTCCTCCCCAAACTCTGGCTCAGTGTGGCCTCAAGTCACACACACACACACACACACACACACACACACAACTTGTTCACACTCCCCGAGAACCCCTCTCCCCTGGTCCCCTGGACCCTCTTCCTCTGTTTCCTGTGCCCCCTCACCTGGTCCCTGTGCTCCCTTCTCTCCCCAGGGAGTTGCCATTGTTCCCAGGACTAGGCAGTTTCCCTTCCCAGCCCCCCCCCGCACCCCCCCCCCCGACCTTGTATCATCCCAGCCAATCAGGATGCATCAATTCTTCCCTAAAAATCAATGCCTGCCTCACCTCCAGAGCCTCATCTTGTCTGCTAATTTTGTTGCTTTCTTTAACAAAATAATAAAGAACACTTTCCTTGTGACCCTCTTGCCTGCCAACTCCTAGCCCCTGCGAAGTATCTGCAGAACAGGATCGCCTTATTTTGCAAAGAATTGCTCTGACACACTTTCCTCCCATGTCTATCCTCCGTGAATTCAGCACAGGCCTGATGTCTTAGAGCCTTTGCATGTGAGAAGGGACAGAAAGACATGTTATGTAAAAGGAAGCAAGCCCTTGGCTTTAACGTGGGGGTCCTATAGGGCCTGGCATGCCATGCTTGTCTGGTTCTTTCTCCTTCTGCTTTTGGTCCGGCAAAAAAGGGAACGATCGGACCCCTTTTTTCTTGGTAAAAGTAATGGGAAGGGCAGGTACTTGGAATAGCTGCATAAAAATGAGAATTTATGACCATCTGCATGTTTGCGCTGCCGTTCAACCGCCATTTACAACCAGACTTGAGGCGCCACCTGGCTGTGCGTTCCTACCACCCCTTCCCACCCAGTACCTCTTCTGGGTCTTTCCTTACAAACTGACGTGCCCCGCTTTAAAAAACGAGTATCTATTTTTAAAGAAACTTGTAAAATAGGAAAAATGAACAGGCGCTCATTTGTATGTTACATCAAGAGTTTTTGGTTCCGAAATGCTTCTTTGCAAGGCTCCTTTAATGAGTTGCTGCCCCAGTATATTTGTTCCTCGGCAGATCCTTAACTCCAGCTGAAGCTGGACTTGAAGGAGCGTAGGTCTGGGGCTCGTAGAGGCCCGGCTTTGCTCCTAACATGGCTGCTTAGTGACAAGTCAGAAGGTCTCTGAGATCCAGGTGCTTTTCTGTAAAATGGGCATCGTTGCAGGATTAAAGTTACTTATAAAATGGGACAGTGCTACTTCCAACCGCACTGGGTGGTTGTGAGGATTGATAAGTGAATGCGTGCGAAACGCCGGGAAGGATGCCTGCACAGAGCAGGCCCTCAATCAGCGCTGGCTGTCATCACCGCCACCATTCCTTCATTCATCAAAAATGTGGATTAGAATGACACTTTGTAGGGCCTCTTCACTCTCCCCTTAACATGTAAAAATAATCAGACAGATGGCGCCAAATTTAAGGGAGGACGTTTGGGACAGTTGGGCCTATAATCAAAGCTATGCTGCATACACAAAACTCCCTTCGGAGAGCCTGTTTCCCAGGGGCTCCAAGGGCCAGGACTGGTTTCTAGGGGGCAAGGCTGGCTTGCACCTGAGGAGCATGGAGTAAAGAACAACTGAGGTCTGTGTCCTAGATGACAGGCTCAAGGAAGCTCGAAGCTCAAAGACCAACAGGTAGTGAATAGGCAGAGAACCAGACCTGAATCCATGACAGACCGTCTACGGGAGGGGCAGAGCAGTACTACCTGGGCGCAGAAGGTAGACGGGCGGTGGAGTGGACTGGCAACTCCGAGGGGTCCCTTTACAGGGGACCCTGCTGGAAAGGGTTGAGAGAACCAGGCAGGTTTGGGAGTGCAGGCTGCATCTAGGGCAGCCAGCCTGGGATCCCCTTCTGGGAGGAGGAGTGGGGCCCACCATCAGAGGGACATTTTCCCAATGCTCTTTATTCCCCACACACCAGTGCTCGCCTCCATTGGCATAGCTAATTAGCACTGATGGCAGCTTATTACCTAATTATTTCTGGCTCATGTTTACTAAGTGTATTACAGGCAGTTTGGACAGAGACTCTTCCTGAGAGCCAGGATCTAGAAAAGTCATCAGAAAAATAGAATCTTGGTTCCTAAGTCTCCCATCCTCTTTGTGTTTCAGAAAAAATGGTAGCTCAACCACGTGCACCCCAGTTTCTGGGTTCTCCGGCTATCCTGCCTCCACGAGAGCAGGGCGAATGTGGTAGACAACATACAGAATGCAGATGGAGGTTCGAGACCAGTCTCCGACATTTACTCACTATTGGACCTTAAGAAAAATCACTTAACCTTTCTGAGCTTTGGTTTCCTTGCTCTAAAATGGAGGACGTACCATCAGCTTCACTGGATTATTGTGAGGATTAAAGGGGTCATTGAGGAGCATTTCGTGAAGTGTAAAGTGCTGGTATTTGGCTATGGTGATTTTCCCACCGGGTCAGTCACCGAACATCTGCAGAGCATCTCCAGGGCAGCGGGAAGTGGGGGATCCACAAAGAGCTATGTTTGAGAGCCCACCTCCTTGCATCAACCCGACCACACCGCCGTGGCCCCACAAGGCCACCCCTCCCCTCCCACCTTGTTTTCCCTCGGTTTTTTTTTTTTTTTTAAGATTTATTTATTTTATTTTAGAGTGAGAGCGCAAGCTAGTGGAGGGGCAGAGGAAGAGGGAGAGAGAGAATCTCAAGCAGACTCCCCTCTGAGGGCACAGCCCAACTCGGGGCTTGATCCCAAGACCCTGAGATCATGACCTGAGCCGAAACCAAGAGTCCGACGCTTAACCCACTGAGCCACCCAGGAGCCGCGGTCTTCCCTCACTCTTGGCCAAACTTTATGTTCAAGTCATTCAGAAGCTCCCTCCCGTGCCCTCTCTGCCCAGGCACGCTGCTCCCTCCTCTGCCACTCATTCGTCATCCGGGATTCCACACGGGGCGTGTTCAATTCCCACATTACTCCAGGCTAGTTCATTCACCTCCCAAACCTCGGTCCCATTTAAAACGAGACAGTGCTACTTCCAACCGCACTGGGTGGTTGTGAGGATTAATAAGTGAATGCATGCGAAACGCCGGGAAGGATGCCCGCACAGAGCAGGCCCTCAATCAGCGCTGGCTGTCATCACCGCCACCACCTGCTCCTCTCCCCAGCTGGCCTTCATGCTTCTCCTACCTCCCCTAGGATGACATGTCTTTGTCCCCAGATATCCCACGCTGCATTGAAGTGATCTGCCACTAGGCCTGTCCTCCCCCAAATAACGTCAACATTGCCTGGGATGTCAACAGCCCTGTCTTCAGTCTCAGTGTCCCCTGTACCGAGGACAGCGCCAGGCACGTGGCAAGTGCTCGAGACATCATGGAACTAAATTTAAAAGAAGCCGTATCTTTGAGGCAGTTTTTCTTTATTGATTTTGATCGGGGTGACATCCCTTTGGTGGGACCAGGTATAGGCATAGAAGGATGGCTGGGAGGCTCTTGTCCTGTTGTCATCATCACCATGGCCTCCACGTTTAGCTCATGACACCGACTTCCCCTGTGACTCACTTTTCAGCCCAGTCTTCCTCAGTGGCCGGGCACTGCTGTGCCTGTCCAAGGGCTGGGCTCGTTCCTGCATCGGTGAATGGGCAGATGGTTGCGGGGTCCTGGCTTGGAAAAGGGAGCATTATCTCCAGGGCTGAACTGTGGCGCATGCGGAATAGGATTTTCGGTCCCTCGGTTTTCACATTAACATCTTTCAACGCACAGGAGTGCACGGGGTTAGAAAGTAGGCTCTAGGAATGGGAGGGTTTGGGAGGGACAGGAGGAGCCTTGTATAACTGACCTTGGTACGAACCTTTGTATTTAAAAAGAGCTACTTCTGCAAGTGGCTATTAGCAGTTTCCTGTTTGGCTTTCCATCCCTGTCTCTGCTGTTTGGCTTTATACTTGCTGCCAGGAGGACCAAGAGCCCCAGTGCAGCTCAGGAACGGTGGGAGCCGAGTCTTGGAGTCCACGCAGCACTGCTGACCACAGGGCTCCAGCCCATGAGGAAAAGCTGCTGTTCAATCCCCATTGAAGTTATGTTCAAAGAGCCCTGTGCCTCCCACAGTATCCCTCGGACACCTGGAGGGCAGGCGTGGGCAACACGGGCCCCTCCACGGAGCTCTGTCCTTCTAGGTCCCTGAGCACTCTGGATGCCCCAGCTGCACCCCATCAGAAGGGAGCACCTACCCCTTTTGGGAGCCCTAAAACAGACCATCCTTCACACTGCTCTTCCAAAATCTTAAATTCAATCAGTCACTACCAGGGGTTCCCACCGGGCTTCCTTCATCTCTTGAGCCCTCTGCCTTCTCCCTGCCCGCCCCACCATGTTCATCCTTCTCCCCTCTCAGGCAATCAGTCCTACCACTCCTTCTCCAATACTCTCCATCCTTTCACCTCCTGCAGACGTTCACTCCCCCCACCCCACATGCTTATGAAATCCCCCCATGTGCCCCAGTGTGGCAGGTACTCCGTCTGGGCTGGTAGCCTGAGTCTGTGTGTTCTAGCCCGCATGAAGACACGGACGTTAAACCACAAACACATTCATGCATATGTAATTGCAAATGGTGATACATTCTGTGAATCAGGAAAAGCATGGAGTTCTGTAAGAGAAACCTAGTTTAGTTCAGCGTTGGGGGAGGAAGGGTGTATGCAGATCAGGGAAGGTCCCAGAGGAAGTACCACTGGCACTTAGAGCCAAGGGTTATTCTGAGTTACCCACGTAAACAGCAGAGGAAAGTGCTTTCTGGATGACATGTGCCTAGGTTCTGGGCAGTGCAGAGTCTGGCATGTTTCAGGACTACAGGGGAAGCGGGTGGGACGGAGCACTGAGAGTACAGGGGAGCTGCGGGGAGAGCCAGAGGCCAGATTAGGCAAGGTGAGTGGAGAAAGTGGGGGCCTGGAATTTATTCTACCTATAATGGGAAGAGTCATGAGCTAGGGAGGCTGCCGAGCCAGCATCTGCCTCCTCTGCTCCCCCCTCCGATCCGGGTGGCTGGGTGCCATGGGAAAAGGTGACAGAGCTCTCCAGAAGTCAGGTGAGCCGGGATGGTCAAGAAGCACTTCGCAGAGGGCTGTGGGGTAGAAATGGCTTGGCCACAGCTGGATGTCACTGGAAGAAGCCGGCATAAAACCTAGCCCTCGGCATACTGCCCGTGTAACCCACACCGTGGCTCCTGCTCTGTGGGGGCGTTACTGTCTGCATCTTACCGCTCAGGCAGCCCAGGCCGAGGGGAACCAGGTGCAGCTCAGGTGGTTTGTGTAGCCGAGGGACAGACTGGGATGCAGGCCCGGATCTTCTGACGTCAAGTCCAGTGCTTTTTGCGCCTTGCAGGCAGGGTCTGCAGAGCAGAGGGAAATTTCCCTGGGAAGAGAGTGATGCCCGAGGGGAGCACGGTGTGCAGGGCTGACCCTCTGCTCCTTCTCGTTCACACAGCTCTGACGGGCTCCCAAAGGCAGGAAGAGTCATGAAGCTCCAGATTTCAAGTTAACATCTAAAGAGAGTGAGGTGCCAGCGGTTTCTGTTGTGAGTCAGCTTCCCTGTTGGCCCTCGGACTGAGGCCAGAATCTTCAGAGCAGAGATGATCCATCCAGGGGCAAAAGCCAGTCCCCTGGGGGTTTGATGAGGTGACCAACAGCTTGAACAGCATTGGCTCAAAGCGCCTGCAGCCTGGACCCCACGATGGGGGGAGGCTGACTGCAGAGCCACCTTCCCCAGAGCGCAGGACACAACAGCTGACACATGCTCCCTAAATCAGCTGTGTTTCTAAGTACACATGAGTATTAAACACTCTCGAAAGGAAATTAGGAAAACAGCCCATCTTACAAGAGCATCAGTAAGACTAAAATACTGCGGAACAGGTGCCCTCCGGCATCCCCAGCACCCCGGAACGTTCTCTGGCCTGAGCGCACTACTCACTTTCCTCCTCGCATCCAGGTCGTTTGTATAGAGCTGACACCCGCTAGGAGCCAGGCCACAGCCAGCGGTGTGTCCCCTCCCCCGCCCATGGCCTGGGACGCAGAAGAACTGCAAAAATTATGTGTTAAAGGAGTTAATCGATTAAGAAGGAAAGCAGATGGGGGGGCGGGGTAGATAAATAATGTAACTTTTTATAATCGAAAACACAGCATGGTCAAGTGGAAGGCCCCCAGTGCAGGGGAAAGAGTGTGGGGTCTCTCCTGGGTTTAAATCCCAGCTCTGCCACTTCCCAACTAGGAGAATACAGACAAGCTACTTGACTTCTCAGTGTGGGTTGCTGCCTTGGTAAGTCAGGGCTACTCGCGCCTCCTTCACAAGGAGGTGATGAAGACCAAAGGAGTTGACTTGTAGAAAGTACCGGGCATGGTAAGCATAGTAGGAGCTTGAGAAATGGTAGTTTCCTCCCATCTCTGGAGAGCCTAGTGCTTAGGCCATAGAGGCGACCGAGGTGTGAATCCTGACTCCATGGTTTATGAGCTGCCTGATCCCAGTGTGACTTCATCTCTCTGTGGCTCAGTTTCCCCCTTTGCAAAATGGGGTGGTGATAATAGAAGCCATCTGGTAGCGTCGTTACAGGTTACGTGAGAGCAGGTGTGTGAAGCACGTACCTCCATGAGAGCTGAGGGGCATCCCACCTGGACCAAGCACTGGGGGAACATGTTCTGGAATCTCTCTGCCCCTCTAGGTTGGTAATACCTATGTGAATTCCTCTGTGCTCACCGATGTGTCCACCTCCACTTCCCGGCAGACAGGCACCCCTTCTGTGTGCTAAGCAGGGACCTGTCTAATAAACCATTTTCACGGTCCTGTCGCCAGGACACACGCTGAGCCGTCAGCAGCCGCACACAGTCTGCCCCCAGCGTAGCTGGTGCTGGTAACTCACCACACCTGCCGCCCGGCTCAGCGTGCTATGAAATGTGGCATGTGAAGAACACAGTGGAAAGTTAATGAAAACAGTAAACTCTGATTTTAAGCGCCGGTGCCGCTAGCCCACACCACTTCCATCCTCAGCCTCGTCCCTTCTGTGTCCCTGTGTCTGCACCACCCCCCCCCGCTTTGCTTCAGGAACCTGACCCTTCCCCACCCTTTCCCGCTCCCCGCTTGGGTATGACCCGCTGGGAACGGGGATTTCCTTGAAGCAGAAGTGGAAGTGCTTGGCAGCTGGGAGAAAGGGCATGGGCACATCCCCATTCTCCGCCTTCCCTCCCACACCCTGCCCAGTGCTGGGGAGAGACGCGTGCTCCCAGCAGCTGGCCAGCAGCACCCGGCAGAGCCCTGTCCCTCTGCCACGAGGCCTCCCCCAGGGACATGCCTCAGCTGTAGAGAACCGGTGCTTTGGGAGGGTGGGGGAGAGGGAAGCGGGTCAGGGCACTCAGGTCAGTATTGACAGCCAACAGCCTTTGGTTCTGAGCCACAGGTGGGCACAGGTGCTGGAGTCGGGCTCATACCAGGTCGGCTGCCTGCTTGCTTTGTGACTTTACCAAATGATTTAACCTAAGCCTCACCGCCCTATTTGGAAAAAAAAAAACAGTGGAGGGGAATAACATATGCCTACTTTGAGGTTGCTGTATCAAGTATCAGGAATGCCTGGCAAACAGGAAGCTCCCAGTAAATATCAGCCACCCTTACAGGTAATAGCAGTATTAATACTTGACTTTTGAGCATCCCCTCTGTCTGCTTTGATTTCTACCTTGTCTCCATAGCTGTTGTGTTCAGTCTGGCTCCTCTGGTCTTGTTCTTGCTCCAATAACGAGATTTTGACTTCATTTTCTAGTTTCTAGCCTGTAAGCCCCACTAGACCACTGAGGCCAAGGAGCCTGTACCCCAGACCCTGCATTGACACCTCCACCCCTGGTACCCAGACCCTCAGGTCATTCCTGAGTCCCACCCTTGGCTTGGTGGCCCAGACCAGGGTTTTTCAGCCTCTCCCCTGGTCTGTTGGCCTTTCTACTTACTTCCCCAGTTCTGGTCCCCCAAAGCGGCCTGAGCCCTGTGGGCTGTTCTGTCGGGCTAGCTGATGGGTGGGCAGGAGTGGGAAGTGGCAATCTCTCCTCCCCAGGCTGGGATCAGAGAAGCTCAGGCAACTCTGGAGTTGGTGGTGCCCCTTAACTTCTGCTCTGGTTCATTCATTCGTTCATTCATTCATTCATTCATTCGTAAATATCTAGTGACTTCCTGTTCATCTTGGGGAAGATTTAGCCATCATGTCATTACCAGTATCTCCTTGACCTTGAGGAACTGTCCCCCATAATGATTCCCAAACCAGCTGGGAAGAAATCACAACCGCTATCTAGGCCAACAAATATGAAGAATTCGGAGTTCTGGCCCCAGTCTCCAACGGCATTAGGTCCAGATGTCAGGGTGGGATGGCAGAGAGACTGTCTCCTCCTTGGGGCTGCCCGGGGCCCCCTGCCAACCATCCTCAGGATTCCCCATCTCCATCAGATGCATGTGCCATCATGAGATTCAGCCCCCAGAAAACCAGTTGTGTCTTTATAAACAATAGTAAAAGCTGCAGATGTTCTCTGCTAAAAGTCAAAGAGACTGCAGAGCATGCCGTGTCACGCTGTCAGTTCCCCGAGACTGGGGAAATGGGAGGACCCCAAGGTGTCCTCCTCTAGGATGCACCAGAAGATTCCAAACTAGGGATCTCATTGAATAACACAGAAAGAAATAGGCCAGCCACACCTCCTCCCAGTCGGTGATGGGACAGAACGAACAAACGCAAAGAAAGGTCTGGGTGCTCACAGGGTCGGAGGCCTGTTATCATCACGGGAGCTAGATTCTAGATCATAGGAGCTCCCGGAAAGGCAGGCTTGGGGCTGGCACCAGGCAGAGTGACAGCAGGAGCCATGTCTCCTTATGCCCCAAATGCATAGGCTGGAAGCATGACAACCAGATAAGATCCACTTGTCAGAAGCGACAGTGGCTCCCCAGCTGCAGGTGGTACCAGAGACTTAATCAGGATGACAACAGAACCCCAGAGGGGAGAGTGAGTGGGGCCCCAGGCCCAGCTTGGATTCAGGGCAGCCAGCCTGTGTCCCCAGTGTCTTTGGAGCCCCAGGAAAACCAACTGGGTGGGGTCCTATGTTCTGGGCGAAGCAGCTCATCCCTAGGGCATATCCACTGCATTTCTTTCTTCTGAAATCAGATTTCTTCCCCTTGAGGCCCTAAAAATCCCACCAACCATCAGCACAAGTGCCTCCATGTGACAGCACTGTCTATGAGCTCTGCCCCAAGGTGCTGGAAGAGGCGGGGGGGGGGGGGGGCGCTGCACACTACAGCCATGGCAGTCAACTGAATCGTCTGCTTTCATTCCTAGAAGCCAGACAAATGATGGACAAGAGGAGAGGGAAGGTGGACAGGTATTTTCTTCCTCTCATTTTGGGATTTTGCTACTACAGACAGATTCCTTGTTAAAATTGAGAAAGACATTATTGGATGGATATGCCAAAATGTTAAAAGTAGTTACCTATGATCACAAGATTATGGGTCTTTCCCTTTATTTTTATTTTATTCTCATTTTAAAAAATAATTAATTTGGGGCACCTGGCTGGCTCTGTTGGAAAAGCATGCCATTCTTGACCTTGGGGCATGAGTTCAAACCCCACATTGGGTGTAGAAACTACTTAAAAAAATTTTTTTTGTATTTATTCCGTAACAGGAAGTGATGAATTAGTTAACAGGATTGCAAATCATGAGTGTGAAGCATTTTGGATCAGAACTGAGCAGGCTGAGGGGTGGCTGCCATTGACCTGGGGAGGCAGTATGCGGGACCGGGGTTGGGGGGGGGAAGCTCACGCTAACCTTTGTGCAACTCTGGACATTGGCACTTGTGAACCAGCCAGATGGTCTTAGTGCCACAGCACAACTCCACGCTGTGTCCTTGGAGCAGCCCTTGGGAGGGGAAGGTGGAACCCGCATTCCAAGGACAGGAGGAGGTGAGGAGCCTCTGAGTGCAGGTAGGCTGGGCACAGACCCCCACACTGCCTAGCACAGGGCCTGTGCCCAGACAGCAGACACCATACTCCCTCAGGACACAGCCTGAGCCTGAACGCCTGCCCCACACCTGTGAGCGAGGACACTCGCTGTTTCAGCTACCCTGGCCTGCAGCTGTCTGTGGGGAAGGGCGCTTTGCTCCAAGAAGCTCAGAACTGGAGTCAGAGGTGAACCATCCTCAGACGTGACCCAGAAAACTGGCCACCGACCCAAGACCTCAGGCTTGTCGAATATAAACAAGCCAGCAGAGGCCTCTGAGAACCCTTCTGCGCTAGGGGGTCTGCCAGAGAAACTGACCTCCCAGTAGAGAAGGATAAATGTGTAATATGAAGGTGTCTCTAATGCTAGTGAAACCCAGTCTAAACAGAACATGAGTGTGGCTGCAAGGGAAGCATGTCACTTAAACAGGGAGCCTCTCCCAACACGGAGGGCTCTTTAAAAACACTGGAAATTGTCTTTTCTGCTGTGGGAAAAAAAATACCTCCCTGTGTGCCAAGAAAAAAGGATGTGGTCAGAAAGGAAGGGGCGGAGGAGGAGGTGGGAGGCTTCTTGGAGTCTGACATAAACAGTGCAGCATGAGGAAAAACCTAATTTTAAAACTTACTCTGTAATCATGGTGCAAACCATCTGAGAATCGGGAGCCATGCCAGGGCCAGGGCTGGGACTGGTGTCTGAACAGGCTGAGAGGCTGCCTAGAGGCCGTGGGCATCTGGACTCACCAGGTGACACAGGGCAGTGGCTTTGCACTCCTGCTTCCCCCACCTCCCACCACAGCCCTCTCCCCAGCCCTGAGCCCTGCCCCCACCTGCTCCTTGAAAGGGGCTTCTCTTCCTCCTCTCCTCTCCCTACGCCCACCAGCCATGGGCTGTTACTTCCAGCTCCTCATGTGGAGGGCCTTCAGGGACGCGAAGGTGCTGGGCACTGCCTTTGCCAAGTCAGAAGTGACCCTGAGCCGCAGACTCTCTGGGATGTGGCACCAATTGCTCTTCCCAGCGCTAGATGGAGAAAAGCCCGAATCCTCAGAAAAACATGACGTTCTCTTTAATTTTCCACACTTCTGAGCGGTAATGCCATAGGTTTGAGCCATGAGATGAAGAGAGAAGGCAGGAGCCCCTTCCCACCATCAGAGTGCAGTAAAGTTAACACAGCAGCCAATTTCCTGTAAGAGCAGGCTCAGCTACGGGCAGACCACAGACTCTCAGAGCAGTGCCTGTGATATGATCAGGGCTGATATCCAGCCTTGGAGCTGGAGCTGGGTCTCTGAGCCTGCATTAACCCTTTGGTTGGTGGGTTTCAGAGACATCCAGGGCCCTGGGCAGGAACCTGGGTAGCTAGGGAGGAGACACTTGGGGAGGGTAGAGGGTGTCTGTTTAGCAGTTTAAAAAAATGTTTCAATATTTTAACAACTGGTATGTGAAAGCAAGTGTCTATCAGCTAATATCACCCATGACTACTATCATTATTTTTTCAGAGCCTTTGGACCACTAGTTTGGTACCAGGGAGTCATTATGAGGAAAGAATGTAATATTGAATCAGATCCTGGATTTGCAACTCAGTTCTGCCCATCGCTAGCTGTATGACCTTGATCAAGTTCCCTATTGTGTAATGGAAAGTAGAATGATATCCACTTCATGAGATTGATGTAAGAAGTGGGTGAAAAGCTATTTCTGAGAGTACTTTGTAAATGTTAAGACTGAACAGATGTGAATAAAAGCACACAAACCAAAAGAAAATTGTGATTTGGAGCTGTCCAGGGTTCCAAAGCTACAGGGCTCCAGATTTCCACCTGTCCCCAACATTTGTAGTGTCCAAGGAGAGATGAAGGCCTACACATTAATTTTCATTAATTTCTAAATATTTCTAAATATTAATTTTAATTCTAAGTCAACTAATGGAAAGCTAAGGGTGTAAGTCAGACTAAGTGCTAAATCACATCAGTTCTATCCTCCTACCCTGACAGATACATCTTTGTAACAACCTAGAAAGCAAGGTTTAGATTTAGAATTCTTGGACTCCTCAAAATTCTGTGCTAGAGTGTAGCCGCGCAGGAACAGCTGACCCCCAGCTGGCCCCACTCCTCTTCCCACCCTGGCTTGTTACCATACTGAGAGATATGGACCATGACGCATATGCGTGAGGATACTTAACAAACATGTCCAAACTCCATGTGCACCCTCAACAAACAGCCAAGTGACACAGGTGGAGCAGACTGCCCTTAGGAAGACAGACCAAGGAAAACATCTGCATCGACCCTGGAGGCACTCTGGGGACCGTATGGGCTGGGGATACTGAGATCCCAGATACCCAGACTGTGGTCTAGAAGGAGGGGCACAGGCTTCAGGTGGGCATGTCCTCTTAGCCCCACAGGCTCCTTGCTCAATGTCAAATGCCACAGCCAGAAGATACCAGAGTGGGTCCCTTAAAGCATAGGGTCAAACAGGGGCTCCTCTCACCCAGGCTGAGGGGCAGTGTCATCTTGGATCCCAAAGCCTCCTTGGGAGCTTGAAAGAGATTTGAAACCACCCATCCATCAGGGGACATCAGTGTCAGCAATGGCCCTAAACACCTGGCCTCTTCCTTCCCTCAAGAATGCTGCTGCTGGCCCCCCATTCCCTTGGTGGCCACAAGGCTTCAGGGGGAGCAAAGCAGGGCTCCTTCAGAGAGGTTGCTCTGCTCTTGTGGGCACTGGGAGAACTGGCTGGGCCTGGGTGGAACCTGGACCTCAATCCAGGGACCACTTATTTGAATGAAATGCTTCACATGAGCTTGTTTAAATGAGATGTGCCTTTTTCTCCTAAAATGGGATGCAGAAAGCATAAAGGTTGTAATAATCAATGTTTTCATTATTAGTTCCATTGGTGAGTCCATTAGCTGTAAGCTTTGGGTCAATGACTGACGGTCTAAAATGAAAACACTGTGTTTATCACCAGCAGGAGAGGGTTGTAGGAGAAGGAGGGGAAAGAGATACTAGCGTGTTATAGTTTACAAAGTATCTGCTCACATAAACCATCACTCCAGATGATCCTTGTAACAGCTCTGAAATGTCAGGAGGCTGGAGTTATTTTCCTTCCCATCTTACACACGAGGAGACTGAGGCTGACCAGAGCAGCTTGTCTGGGGCCAGCCAGCTGTCACCTTGGGGCTGACACCCAAACCCCTGAGCACAGTGTCAGTGCTCTTGTCACTCCCCACGGCAAAGACTTCGTAGAGAAAAAATGAGGTGAAGAACTCATTTAAGGTTAAGGTGAAGATTAAGGAGCTTTCCCATAAGTGTGGTGAAGGAGAGAAAGCAGGGTTTGGGGTCAGAGAGACCTGACTTCAGATCCTGGTGCTGCCCTTCCATCCATAGGACTTTGCACAGTTCGTTCTGAGCTGCTTTTCCTTGTGTGTGACCAGCATATCAGCATCCCTGCCTCCTATGGTCATGGTCAGGTGCTTGCCCACGGGAGGATCAGTAGCTGTTAGTTTCCTTCTTTCCCAATCCTGCCCCCATTGCTCTTCCTTACTAATACCTAAAGTCAGATCTCACTTACTTGTACCACACACAGGGCTACATACTTTGCATTCATTACCTCCTTTAATGCTCACACCAAGTACATCAAGTAAATCCTATTACTGAGTCCTATTTTGTAGGTGGGGAACTGGTACAGCAAGGGCAAGTGACTTGCCTAACTGACACAGCCAGTAGGGGGTAGCACTCGGTTTATATGCCAAGGCAGCCTGGCTCCAGAAATCCTGTTCTCAGCCCGCTCTGCCCAGCCAACTCCCCGCCTCACTCGCTCCTCCTCTTTGTTGCCCAACTTCCTGAAGGAATTATCTGAACTCCCAGTTTTTTCTTGTGTTTGCTCATTCCCTCCATAACCCCTTGCAGGATGGCCTCCACCAGCATATCTTCACTGCTGTCTTGATCATTAATAAATCTCATGGGCTTTTTCTTAATCCCACTCTCTTCAGTTCATGTGGCTTTTGGCAACGATGGCCTCCTGAAATTCTCTTGACTTTGGAAGTGAGTTGTCCCTGTTTGCTGGCTCTTCTGCTTCTTATGTTCCTCTTTGTCTCCTGGCCATCTTGTCTCGGAAAGGTGTCTCTTTCATCCTCAGTGATCTCACCATCACCAGCAGCAGATCCTCTCCATGCAGACAGCTGTCAAATTTACATCTCTAGCCCTGACTTTCTCCTAAGCTCTCGACCCGATGATGCAATTCCACAAAAGCAGCACCTCCCAGTTGAAACTCAGTCTCTTCCTATCTTTCACTTAAGATCATTTCAATTCTTACCTATTCAACAAATAATTCTGAACTCCTTCTATGTGCCAGGCGCTGTTCTAGGTACTGGAGATACAGCAGTGAATAAGACAGGAAATCCCTGCCTTATTAGGGTTACCTCTAAGGAGTGGGGTGAGGGGAGAGAGACTATAAGCAAAATAAGTAATATAGCATATTAGACAGTGGAAAAAAATAAAGCAGAATCAGGGGATGGGAAGTGCCAGGGCAGGAAGTTGCAATTTTAAATATGGTTGACAGGAAAGGTTGCACTGAGACCATGATACTTGAGCCAGGAATAATGGAGTCAAGGGAGCAAGCCTTGAAGATCCTGAGGGAAGAATGCTGCAGATAAAATGAAGAAGAGTATGTGCAAAGGCCATGAGGTGGGAGTTTGCTGGGCGTGCTCAGTGAGCAGCACAGAGGTAGAATGGGCAAGAAGAAAAGAAAAGTTGAGGACGGTCAAGAAGAAATGGAGAGGGGCGCCTGGGTAGCTCAGTCATTAAGCGTCTGCCTTCAGCTCAGGGTGTGATCCCAGGGTCCTGGGATCAAGCCCCGCATTAGGCTCCCTGCTCTGCTGGGAGCCTGTTTCTTCCTCTCCCACTCCCCCTGCTTGTATTCCCTCTCTCACTGGCTGTCTCTCTCCATCAAATAAATAAATAAAATCTTAAAAAAAAAAAAAAGGAGAAGAAGAAGAAATGGAGAGCCAGATCATGTAGGGCCACACAGGTCCTTTTAAGAACTTGAGCTTTTCTTGAGTGGCTTAGGGTAGTGGCAATGGAGGCGATGGTTGGGCAGGAGTTCAATTCTAGATAGATTTTGATGGCATCAACAGGATTTGCCAATAGTACGTAGAATGTGAGAGCATGGTCAAGAGTGACTCCAAAGTTGTTGGCAAGTGGGCAGTAGAATATGTGGATCTGGAGCTCAGGGGAACAATCCAGATTGGAGATAGAAATTTGGAAGTTATCAGGATATAGATGGTATTTAACAGCCATGAGACTGGATCCGCCAAGGGAATGTGAGTAGATAGAAAGGAGAAGAGGACCAAAGACTGAGACCTGGCACCTTCCAAATGTAAAAGGTGCTAGATGAAGCAGAATCAGCAAAGGATGGTGAGGAAGAGATCAGGCGTGTGCTTCATGTGCCAGCCACTGTGTTCTGGGCAAAGATGCAAAGACAAACATGACTCCATCTTCACTCCTCCATGGAAGAGTCAGGGCTTTGCACCTGGAAATACCACTCCAGGTGGGTCCAGGGATGGGTGTGGAATGTCAGAGGCTGTGAGACCACACCTTGATACTTCTGAGAATGATTTTTTACACATACCAGTCAACTGTGCGTGGCTCTTCTGAGTGTTTTACCTTATCCCTTCTTTTTGTCTCTAATAGGCAATCAGTTACCAAGCCATAAAATTATCTACTTTTGTAGTATCTCTCACATGTAGCCCCTCCCCTCTGTTCCTTCCAGCCTAGATGGGAGCCTCATTAAAGATCACCTACAATGTGGCAAAAGCTCCTGAACATCCAGGTTCCCTCCCATTGGCCCTCTAATTCTCCTTCTTACATCACCCTTCTTCCTGGCACATCATCTCCTGCTCAAAAGTCCCACCAGCCCTGGAATGAAGCCCCAGTGCCTAAGCCTATTATTAAAGGCTACTTCACAGACTGACTCTGCCCTGCCCACCCAGGCTTGTCTCTACTCTTCCCAGGTGGTCTCTCTGTTTCCTGGACACTCCATGTTCATGCTTAAGGCCACATGTTTGCCCATGGTAGAACCTCCTACCAGGGTGTGCCTTTCTCTGTTCCCACAGGTCACATCCCATTTCCTCTGCAAAGCTCTCCCTCTATAGCCTACATGGACGTCCGTGTCTCCAACATCCTGTATCACTCCAAGTCTGTGTCATTCACTTTTGTATGTAGGTATATAATGACATGAACAGTCACTAAATACATTTATATCCACCAGTTCATTCATTTTTATTTGTGTGTGGCTTGTCTGCCTCCCCCTCAAGGATAAATAACTTTCAGTGTTAAGCATGGTGCTATTCTAATAATAGAATACATAGGTAGTAGATGTTAGTCTTTTTTTTAAAGGTGAGGGAATATATAAAGGGTAAAACTGTGATAAAGCACTTTGTTGTATACAAGCTCTACCAAGCTCCAGGTAGAGAGGCATGAAAGTGATTCAAATAAAATATTTATTCCTTCGACAAAAATGTATTAAGATCTACTATATGCCAACAATGTGCAAGATACTAATGACTTGAAAATAAGTCACAATCCCAAGCCTCAAGGAAATCATAATCTAATGGGGAAAACAGACACATAAACAAATAATTATAGTGTAACTTGAGACCTGTAAAGAGCTGGATATATCCATGGGAGCATGGACCCAAAGGATTTCCAACAGAGCAGTGTCAGAAGTCACAGCAATGTGGATAGACTGAGTACATAGCCTCCCAAGGTCACCACGCCCATTGGCTACACTCAGCCAGGTGCCTTTGTTTTGATGTGATGATTAAGAAGCTTGTTTTCTCTATTCCACAGAATCCTCCAAGAAAAGGGTATCTTCCTTCTCTCCCAAGACAGGCACAAGAGTCCAACTTTATTGTATTATCTCTGCAGAAAATCTGGCACCAAACTAAGCTTTGTCAATTTCTCACATGACTGAGTTCTAGAACCCTGGGCTTAAGTCTGCTTATATAGCTCTTGACAGGAAGGTGGGGGCAAAAATATGAACTGTGAAGACTCTTTAGACAAAGTATCTTAATCAACCAGTAAGATAGCCAGTCCTGAAAAGGACAGTGTTATAACAGAATCAAAACCCAAGAATCAACCAGAATAAAAAATTCGCCAACCAATATGCCACAGCTGGCACTGTGTCTAAGACAGGAGAACAAGTACAATTTTATACTGCCGAGAATGCTTGTCTTCCCGTCCCACAAAGGAACCAAAGGAACCCAAAGCAGGCCTAGTCACTGTAACCTAAATGGAGAACAGAGTTGAGGCAACACAGAAAGTAAATGCCTGGTGACTTAATAATTGTCTCCACACTTTGGCTGGGGGCCAGTAGCTGACTCCAGTGTGTCCACTTCATAAACCCAACAAGCAGACTGGGTCTCATCTGACTTCTGATGCATATATGATTCTATCCCGCTCAAACAACATTTACGCCCCTTTGTACAGTAAGAAATGGCTGTGGCATTATCAGGGAGCTACTCATTGGCACAGCTACAATAAGCATGTGCAGCAAAATGGGCTGTCTCTGACTTTCTACTTGAGGTCATTTCCTCTTCTTCATTTCTGCCAATCATGATACACTGCAAGTACTCTCAGCAGCTACCGGGGGCATGGAGACAAGAGAAATGGTTGTTGCAGCTGTGGGCTCACAGGGGGTGCTGTGGGGGCCAGCCAGGGGCAGCAGTTAGTGTCTCCATGTCCCCGTGTGATGGTAAAGGATGCTGAGACATTTCTGCATCAGTTGACAAAGCAACTCTCTCTTAAGCCATTCGTATAAAGCCCTGTAGGATCTTCCGTCACTTAATAAAAGGAAGAACTTTATATCAAACAAGGCTACACGTCTTGGCTGATGAGTGGAGCATCTCATTTTTTAAAATTATTAAATTCTTCTGCAATATCACTGAGAATCATTCCCAGTCCCAGCAGTGGATATATGGAGAATGCATAGTTGGGCTCTGCTGACCAGACTTCTGCTTCTCTTTGGATTCAATCCAACTCCCCCATAGCCGCTCTGGGAGCTGTAAGCACACTGGACAACCTGAGTCCCCTCCACTCTGGCTTTCTCCAGAACCAGGAGGTGGTAAGGTATAGTGGTCAAAAGCAGACTCTAGAGGCATATAACTCCCAACTCCACCTCTTACAATCTGTAGAACCCTTGGTGTGGACCTTAACATCTTTAAACTTCCATCCTCTCGTGTATAAAATAGAAATAGAAATTCATTTATCTTGTGGAACATTTTGAATGTTAACTGAGATAACATAGTTAAAGTACTTTGCACAGTGGTTGGAATAGAGCAAGTGTTCAATAAGTATCAGTTATGATGATGATGATGATGATGGTGGTGGTGGTGGTGGTGGTGGTGGTGGTGGTGAGCAGAGGAGAGTGACATGGGCTAAGGTCAGGGGCAGCCAGAAGGAGTAGCAAAGTGTCCAGAATGGCAATTTTGCTAAACTAAGCAATTGGACTTCCAGGCTGGACCTGAAGTCAGTGGGAGAACAGCACAGTAGAGACTATGTATGCCAGCCTACAGCACAACATTTGCATTGAAGTGGTTTCCAAGGTGACCACGATCTCCTTGTGTTATCAGTTTCTATGTCTGTTTGCCAAGTGCTAGATTGGCCAATGACTGGAATTTAAGCAACCTTCTTTGTTGAGTAGAAATTCTACTACTGTGATTTTTCTGGGAAATTGATGTAACCCTTAACTGTGCCTCCTTTTGCCCTCCTTCCTGGTACCTTCCTGGGACTTCCTTCCAAGTACATCAAACTGTCACCACCTCTTCCCAACAAACAAACCTTACACTCATACTTCCCAAGAAAATGGTTCTTGCAATGGAATGCCTCTAACCAGCTAATTACAGTTCCACCATCCCAACTAGCTGATTCCTCTGTGGGGTTCACAAATGCCTCTCTGAGCTTCCTGTTTCCAGCTGGACCAGCTAAGATTTTATTTAACTTGTTTTTGTATTCCTTTTAAATCTTTGTGTTGTTTTGATTTGTCCCTATTTAATCCTGAAGCAGCACAGCATAGAACTTTCTGACCTGAATTCCCCTCTGAACTTCCCATTTTGCCCAAATTGACTGTGTTAGTAAGTGGTGGGCACCTCTCCAGCTTTTGAAAAATTCATTCAGCCTCTTCTTTTCTTGTGCATCTCTTCTGCTTTGCCAGGTCAAGCTGGGAACTACCTGACTTGAGGGAAGGGAGAGTAAAAGCCATCAGTGACTCAGATGGGGTGAGCTACCCTTGGTATGGGAACACCACAGAAACTGTGACCCTGGTTGGTCCCACCAACAAGATCTCCAGGTTCTCCGTCAGCATGAATGACAACTTCTACCCAAGTGTGACGTGGGCAGTGCCAGTGAGTGACAGCAATGTGCCACTGCTCACAAGGATCAAGAGGGACCAAAGTTTCACTACCTGGCTGGTGGCCATGAATACCACCACGAAGGAGAAGATCATTCTACAGACCATCAAGTGGAGGATGAGGGTGGACATTGAGGTGGACCCTCTTCAGCTCTTGGGGCAACGGGCCCGGCTGGTGGGCAGGACTCAGCAGGAGCAGCCCCGGATCCTGAGCCGGATGGAACCCATCCCCCCCAATGCACTAGTGAAACCTAATGCCAACGATGCCCAGGTCCTCATGTGGAGGCCCAAACGAGGACCACCTCTGGTTGTGATCCCTCCTAAGTAGAAGCAGACTGGCCTGACTGTGTGTGGAGCACATGACGCTATGACACGCAGTGAGGTTGCCAGGGGTGGCAGGAGCCAAACTGAGTTTCTGAGCCAAAGCAGACCTCTTGGTTTGCCAGCCTTTGCAGCCACTTATGAAGAGTAGGGCTGCTTCTTGGGCGGTAGAACCATAATCCTTAGGAAAAGTCCCTTCCTTTTAGGAATAAAGAAATCACTGATTTGACAGACTTGCTGTGATTACCATGCAAGTAGCCATATTTTGGAGCTGACCAGGATGATTCTTTTATCCGAACTACTGACCATTTCTTTCCTGTGAGATGCAGGGGATGGAAACAAAATTAAACAGTGCCTGTGGCAAATGCTGCTTCCCAACCAATTAGAAGTGGAAGTGAAAACATCCACACCAGGTGTTTGTAAGACAGTCCCACTGTCTGACTGGAGGGTGCTCGGGGAAGGAGGTGGAATGAAAGTCGGGCGGTGAAAAGAATGGGGAGAAGGAGGAATAAGTTGTTACTACAAATTAATACTTATGAATTTATTAGTAGACAATCAGATCTTCAACATACTCAGTGGAATGAAAGGTACACTTAGAGAACTAGAGATATATTGATATTTGCTCCATTCTGAAGGGGAGTCTCCTGGGAACTGTCCAGGGTTCTGATGTGAACAGACAGACGGTGCCCTCAATGGTTCCATCTACCCACCTCTTTCCAAAATCTGACTGTGCTGAGTATCCTTTATCACAGTATTTGGATAGACAGTTCCTGTATCCTGCAGAAGCTATGATATTTGGGGACTTCACCATGTTTTTTGGTGAAACCTTAATTATGATTTTGTTTACAGCTGCTTATCCTGTTCCCATTACCAGCCCTAAATTTAGAAAAAGATAACTATTTATAAACCATGGAATCCATGTAGGATTTTGAGAACATTTTAACAAATAAGAATACTATTTTCATTCTTTTGAGGTCTTTTTAGCTTCTGAATGATGTGAACATACAGAATGCACATATGTATATACATGCACACATGCAAGCATACACACCAGGATGCTGATAGCATGACCAACACATGTGCCAGCAGTCCCTACATATGTCCTTGTAGCCCGGCACATACACTTTAGATATGTTTATTTTAGCTCAATTTCACAGAAGCTCAACTTTAACTGCATGAACACTTGTGAGGAAGTGCCTCATAATGCTTAACTTCAGAGCTCTTCAATGAAAATCTGAGCTGCTCACATTATGCAAGACTATACGGCTGAGATCTAACCATCAAGGATAAGAGACATTTCCTTTAGTCAGGCCAACATCCAACTTTCAAAGAGTCTCCAGTCTTTACAATAAGGATTTTTCCCAGTCTTCCAGCTTACAACACCCAGAAAAGAGTCTTTAATTTATTCTCAATCATGCGAATTGTGATACACACACACACACACACACACACACACACACACACACGGTTTCTTCATTCAAAATCCCCCAAGCAAAATAATTATAAAACTGTCACAATGTCATTGTAGATTTTATGGATGGACACTGGCAGCCTAATTTCAGAGGTGAAAGAGCTGAAGTTCAGAGTAATTACAGTCCTATGGTTGGCTCCAATGATGTCTTCTACCAGAGTCTGAGAATGGAGAAGGAAAACCAGGGGGACTTTTTTTATTACTTTTATTAAAAATGCAGTTAAGTCTAATTTCTTTCAGGTTCTAGTCCTAGGGGATGGTGCTTATTTACAAGAGAGGGTTAACAGATCCATTTGAAATCATGTAGCGTTAACCTCACACCCCAACCACCAGCTACTCTCTTATAGATTAGTTATTGATGGCAAGCTGAGCTATTTATAACAGCACATTAATGACACATCAGTGACTCACAGAAGACCTGGAGACATTCCATTTAAAAATAATTCAGCTGTTACATTTGGATTCCACTGTCCTTCCCATGCTTCCTTGTTTTTTTATGGGGGCTCCAAAGAGCTCCATGGCTAAAATAAAGCTGCCTATTTTCCACTCTGACGTCCGACACAACAAACTCTCCTTCTGATTGAATTAGATGCCACCCTTATGGGATGCTAGGACACCAATCCTGGAATCTAACCCACGTGGCCCTAGCTTAAGAAAACCTGATATTTAAAAATCCAAAATTGCAACAAACTGATTAATGAGAAATGATCGCTACATCATTACAAAATCCTGTACAAGATTTCTGTTTTTAAATTCCCCTTGCCCATCCATTAAAACAAGATATGACTCCCACAATTACATTTACGTACAGCATAACTTTCTCAAGGGCATATCTGTAGAAACCAAGGGGCAGCATACATAGCTAGACTTGTTCCTGCTGAAAATTCGCACTTTTCAGAGTTTGAAAAGAAATGACCTGGCCAGTTTTCTGGAAAATTATGTAATAACAAAATGAGAAAAATAGAGGGGAAAGTGCATATAAAAGGTAAAAGCCCTTGGGCAAATACACATTATGATTATTGTTGGTGATACTATTGCGAGCTGTGAAGTTGGGTCTCTCCGTTCTGGAATGAGCCTGGAAGAATGCTCCACTGCCCTTCAGCCGATTATTTTAAAGTTAAAGTGGTTTTGCAAGGAAACAATCCCTTTTCTTTCTGTGATGCTTAGATCGTTACCTTTCAGCTTAGACAGGATATTGCCAAATGAAAGGCTCTCCAGCAAGAGAGAATTCACCTGGAAACCTCTATTGCGGTCACCTCATCCTCCCACCAGGCTTTTCTTCCCCTGAGAGTCCCTGGGGTCTGATGCCAGAGGCCATCAGTTTAGAGAGGCTCATTCCATGCCTTGATCAGGTTTTAGTTGGGTGGTCTTAAGACTATACTTGAATTCTGGACACACACATAATGCAATGGTTTCTGGTAGCACAAAAGCTTTTAATTCCATGTGGGAAAGAGCATTTTGTCAGGTAATAGATCTTAAATGTAGTCACCTTTGAGGTCTTTTCTTCCACAGTCTCAAGGAAATGGAGGTCCAGTTAAATCAGCCCATCTATTCAGGGTCACAGACCTAATTAGCACCAGAACCAAGAGAAGAGCTTGGGTCTCCCAAATCTCATAGCACAGCATGGGTGCACTGACCTGAGACCCACAGTCCTCTCCTGTGTCCAACCCTGAACCAATCACCCTCCCAGCACTAGAGACAATTGAGTTCTTCCTTTAAAAAATAGGGTGAAATCTTCATTACCATTATGTCAAAAAATGAATATTCCAGATTCCCTCTTATCCATGACAGCTGTTTTGAGATTGAACTCTTAATCTGGGCCCTTTGCAGCATGGATTTTCTATTCCCAGGTCAGTGCTTTGGTCCACGGCCCATGGGAAGGTTGGAGGCTAGTTCTCTCTCCACCTCCCATTCCATGGGCCTGTTTACAACCCCCCCCCATCTCCTAGTGCTAGGAATGATAAGGGCAAAATCGCATTCTAAGCAGCAATTCTGAGCAGTAAAATAAGAGAACTGTGATTTATAGAGTATTTTACCAATGGCTTCTACATGCCTCTTCGCATGCCTCTTCCCCAGACAGTCTTGCGGGGAGTGTAATGTTGTTGTTGATATTACTGTCCCCATTTTAGAGAAAATAAATTGAGATCCAAAGGGGTTAAGTGACTTATCCATGGGCGCACAACCAGGAAATGTCGGGAACTAGGATTCAAACTGGGCCATTTGGCTCCAAATCCCATGCTAGGACACTGTACTGTGGGGGCCTCCCCAGGTGTTCCCTGCCCGGAGGGCACCAAAGAGAAGGAAGCAAGGGAGAAAGCAAAACACTCTCACCTCCACAACCACATAGTCCCTACCAACTACTGGATGGACGTATTAAAAATAAGAGGACGAACACTGTTTTCTTAGGCAGAGAACCTTGTAATCTCCAGGGAGATTGGCCCCAAAAATGCCTGTCGGGGGCTGCAGGGTTGGGGAGCTGCTGTTACTTGGCAGCTCTTAACACAGCCCTGGTCATTAGTAGAGGAGGAAGTCTGCTCCCCCTGGTCTCAGAGCCCCTTCAACGCCCCATAAGCACAAAAGGAGGAGGAGAGCGTGCACCCCACAGCTGAGGACCCAGCTGAGCAAAGGCCCTGCCAGCCGCCATCCCTCGCCGTGGCAGGAGAGGCCCCTGGGGCGGAGGCAATGCACACAATGGCTTTCCGAGCTCTGGTTGGCACATCGAACGTTCTTGTTAGAACTGAGGGCACAATTAGACATCACCAGAGCCAGCTCCCAACTGAGTTGCAGAGAAAGATGTAAACACACACACACACACACACACACACACACACACAGGGACTCACTACACTCACACACTCCTCAAGCTGAAAAGAAAATTAATCAAAAACCCAATGAACGCCTGAACTCTATAATTAAGCCTAAATGATCCTCAGATAGGAAGGGCGCTGAGTGAGCAAGCTCAGTGCACACAGATATTTTTACCCCAGAGTCTTATTGCCATTAATTTCTTTTGAGATCTTGAGTACATCTGGTTCCAGTTTCCCTGGTAGGACATCTGCCTTTAGAAGGCCTGCAGGAGATTTGCCAGCTCGGTGGCCAGAGACAGTCAAGGTTATTTGGCCATCCTCAAACACTTTTGCCGGAATGCATCTGGGGAGTTAGGGCGGTGGCCATGCTCCCTCCTACAATGGATCCTACAGCTAACCTCAGTCCCACTAAGGATTCCTTCCAGACGTACTGTGCTTTACAGTTTACAAAGGGTTTTTCCTGTCCTTTCCACAGAGTAAAAAGAGCTCTGTTGCAGACAGGAAATCTCAGTATTGGCCTAATCTTTCTATTCTTATTATTAACAACAACTCCCCTTTGATTAGTATGTTACACCTTACACAGCAAAGACACAGAGATTCTGTCATTTTGTTCTCAACGATCCTATAAGAGCTGCCCTATGTTCCCATTTTACAGATGAAGGATTTGAGGAGAAAGGTCAAGTGACCTGTCCAAGGTCACTCTAATGTGGTGCATGGAGGATTTGAGCTTCAGTTTTCTGGCTGCATACCTGCACTCCATTCTCACAAAACATTCTCTCCCTCATTCAATGCAAGCATTTTTCTGTGTGTCCAGCCACTGCTGTTCCTTGGGCAGGGCTGACTAACTAGGAGAGGGTGTCTTTGCAGGAATGCAGACTGATCCTTTTGATTGATCCCTGGATGCAGTTTGACAAGACAGAATCAGCTCTCCAGAAGAGTCTGGGTTCAGCTATCCCCGGCTCTGTGCCTTCAGGTGATCTGTCTCCTATTCCTCATCGGAAGGGAGGCCCATTTGGGTGCTCTGAAGTAGGAGGCCAGAGCCCAGGACCTCAGAGTGACTTGAGATCCAGCTGGTGAAGAGACCTTGCGCAAATCATTTAATTCACCTGGTCTTCCATTTCCTCTTCTGTTAACTGAGCCACTAATACAACCCAGCCAACATCACAGTCAGGAAGACACAGTGGGATGATGTCTGGAAACACTCCCAAAATGTCTAACGTGCTGCCTGTTGTAAGATATTGTTACATCAGTAGAATCACAGGGCCCAGTGCTAGTGGCACAATCTCAAGTTCCATCTGCTGGGCAGTCCAAAATCATTTCAGGGAAACCCACTCTCCCCGCCAATTAAGCCTGGCTTCAGTGGAGGGTGGTGGGCTTTGAGCTCTCCCTGCCCCCAAACAGCTTGCTGGAGAGGCCTGGACCCTGGCAGTCAGGAAAAGAAAGGAGACCACTACATAGCCCTGTAGAAAGCAGCTCTGGGCAGAACTTGCAGCTACAACTCTGGACAGGAAAGGAGGCTGAACATCAGATCTGGGCCAGACTTGAAATTCCAGCACACTTTGCCTGGTTTAAGCCGCCCAGAGAAGCCAGCCAGGGGCAGGGGCACCTTTCCCACCTTTCCTGTCTTGAGCTCAGGCAAGAGATACAGAGGCAGAAAATGATGATAATAATAATTTTACACACACACACACACACACACAAACACACACCTTTTTGTGGGTTTCCACTGATACAGAGAGGGAAATAATTATATATATAGTGTTAGGGGTGGATCTCCCACTGTCCCGTTTCTACACAGTTTCTGACACCCCAGATCTTGGCTAGGACTCCACAGTTTGGAGGTCACACTACAGATTTGGCTCTGAGAGTGCACACAAAGGAAGGATATACTTCTCCAAATGTTCCACCCTCCAGGCTGTCCCACCACACAGCAGGCATATTTGGTCAAGGCCCCTCTCTCTGCCCATGCTGCCCGCTGCGGCCCCATTCCACATGGTCCCACCTGGACCAGCCACACAGCTTGCTTCAGACCTGCTTCCCAAAGACCCCTGGCCCCACATACCGCTGCGCCTCTCCCCCAGCTGCGCCCAGCACCTCAGGCCCTCTGAGGAGAGAGGTAATCTTGCCCAGCTGGGGAGTGTTCCAGAAGAGAACCCACCCGCTCTTCTCACCAGGATAAATATGAAGCCAGGCCTCTGACCCGCAGGCCACATGACCACACACAGGAGCCTCTCCCCTGCCTCCAGGCTCCCAGTGGTCCTTAGCTAATCCAAAACATGTGGCTCAGTCCTTAAAGCCAGTGAGTGTGGGTCAGAAATGCCAAGAGAAGGGAGAAGAGACTAGCATTACAGCACTGAGGGGCAAAGGCCGAGACCCAGAGCAGTGGCCCAGCTGCCCTCACACATCCCTGGGGACCATGAGGGCCTCTGATGATGCATGCAAAGCATTCAAACGGCAAGAAGGCTGCGTGTGGGGCTGGTCTCAGGCTGGCTGAGGCCCCATGTCTCTGGGAACAGGGAGGAGTCAGGAAGGAGGACAGAATACTCTGCCTCAGGCCAGGCTCAGGATGAGGATGAACCAACCAAGGCGCCCAGGGTGTACAAATTTCAGAAGGCCCTTGGCGCAGGTTTGTGCAAAGACCGACTCTGCACTTGCTGAGCGTGAACGCCCTTTGGTGTCTGCCCTGGACGCCTGGCTTCCCTCACCCTGCTCCCAGCCCTGCTCTGTGCCACCCTCTATGCGCTTTCTCCACAGGAAGGAAGGGCGGGGGTGGCTACCGTGAGATCCTTCGGGATACTCACTCTTCCAGCAAGTATTTATACGGAGCATCTATTATGCGCCAGACTAAACAGAGTCTCTGCCCAGAGGGAGACGGTGCTCACAGGAAGCTCTGGGCACCATTCATTCTCCCCTTTGGCGCCACACATCACAAGTAACCCCCGAAGTTTCGTAAGCGCTCCCTTAGTCTGCCTGTGAGGGGGAGACGCCTTTCTGGCCCGAGGACTTGGTGAGGACGGGTGAGGTGACAAGCGGCATTCTGTCGCGTTGTTTGATCTCTTCCAAGGAAAGGCACTAGGGAAAGCCTACAGCCTCATCCCTACATGCACGGGCTCTGGTGACAGGAGAAACAGCTGGTTATCTCTCCATCTGCTCTTGTCCTCTCACCCCCACCCTTCAAACCAATTAGAATATTCCACACAGACATGATCCAATGAAATGTTAATTGGAAAAATAACAGGAAAGATAATACATGCACTTCAGGCTGAGAACTATTTCATTAAACTGGGCTTTGAAAGCAAGACAGCCAATTAAATTATTTCCCACTTCACTCCCTCACGTACCAGAAACTATAGAAAGCTATTACTTCTAATTAATTAGGAAAGAAAGAAGGGCTCTGCATATGCATATCAGATGAACAGGGACTGAGGCGCCGCACCACCTAGCTCTTCGTGTGCATACACACACTCGTGCACACACACACACACACACACACACATACACGCGTCAGGGACGAAGACTCACCTGCTGTCTCACCTGAAGAATTTCATGGGTCTTCTGAAAACAGAAAAAAAAAGAAAAACACCTGCTCCCAACAGTCACTCACAAAATCAAACAAAGGAAAATGCCTTCTTTGGGCACATTCATCAGAAAGGAAATAGGGCCTTTGTTGCAAGAGAATAAGCAGCTCTAAACTCAGCTGGATTCAAAACGATCTTGTCCTTTCCTTCTCAGGAAAGAAGTAGGCACTTCCCAAGTCAGCTCCCTCTTTCAAATGCTCAGGGTGGTGGCTGGGACCAGGAGACTGGCCCTTTTGAATGGACTTTAAATTGCAGGTCTCACGCAAGGCATCTTCACGTTTTCATCTGTGAAAGGGGAAGAAAGCCCTGTTCTCAGTGCTACAGTCACCCCTTCAAAGTTTTTAAGCTTGTGGGAATACACTGGCAGAGTTTCCTTGGGGAAACTGAGAGACAAAACTCAACCACGCAGTTAAAATATTTCCTGTACAAAAGTTACACTAACCCAAAGGCACATGTACTGTATAGTAAGTTGAATACAGTTAACATAGTATGAATGTTATAATAAGGAACATAGTGGTTGTATAAAGCAGTCGTCACAATGATGTGACTCTTGCACACAGGGTTCTGTCCACTATGGTCCATGAGCAGCAGACAGCCTCTGAGGTTGCCTTAAAGCTTCCGCACACAAGTGCCCAGGTCATGTGCCAACTTCCGCCATCATCCCCCACATCAGTCATTCTGTGCCATGCAAGGTATCAAGGGCTGGCAAAGCCCAGCACCAGCAGCACCTCTAACCACCCACTCACCGCAGGACAGGGACCAGGCATTGAGCACAACAGCCAGGCTAGAGAACAGGGTGTATGGAGGAACCTAGGCTATTAAGTCCCCATTTGTACATATAATGTGGTTGTTTGCAAACTTCAAACAACTGAAACAAGTTTATCTGACAACCTCTATAAGAATTGGGGATTTGTTTTCTTCCTGAAATTGAAACCATGCAGACATTCTGAAAATGCAACCGTATTCCTTTGTTCTCAGAAAAACTTGCTCTGCCATTAGAGCCGTGTGTCCCTGTAAGCAAAGCCAGTATATCAAAAGTCCAAAGACACAAAGCAGAAAAAATGATCAGGGAAGAAAGAGGAGATGTCTGGTGTTTGGATTTACCTCAGGGCAACTCCTCCCTCCACACATTCAAAAATACTCTTTTTATTTGAAAGATTCAGTTCACCTCCTTCTTTAGGACCACAACTATTACATAAAGTGATATATACAAATACCCACCCACACACAAAAAGAGTGGCAGCAAGTTGTCTTAAAGAGACAAACTGACTGACAACTGCAAGTTGAGTAGCATAGACCTACACTCAAGATATTTTAGTGCAGTTTGAGTGTGAGCCCAGGCACAGGAATATGGGGTAAGCCACAGGGTTCTGGTGAATCAGCAGTTCTTGCAAATCTCCTTGTGCCTTCATATGCTGAGAAACAAGGCCTTGGGATGGGGTGGGGGATGAGGGGCTCTGGAATGCCCACCCATTTCTTTAGATCCCTTTGTGCCTTGCTGGTGGGTTACACCTATGGACAATCTGGATTCCCTTAATATTATTTAAGTTTTTAATCATTTTTTAAGACCCACATAAAAGCTACAGACCATCTTTACAGAGAAATGCATATGTAAATAAGTCCCAATAACTTTGCATAAAATTGCAGGGTCCTTGTCCCCTTGAAATCTATTGATAAAGCCCAGATTATAAACATCTGCTTTTAAGGAATGACATTCTTTGGTCACTGTCTTAATGCCCATTTTACTTACATGTTTTCATGTCCACATACAGGTCACCTAGTAGGACAAGGCACGTCCAGCAAGCAGAACCACACAGCAGAGACTAAAGAGGAGGAAATGAGCCATGGCTGGTGGCTCTAGAAGCTGAGGACCTGGACAGCTGATTTCCCATTAAAACGAGTGCCATTCCACCTGTCTCCTCTCCATTCCTTGACCTGTACCCCCTCCTACCCCACCACGGGTCATGCAGCACTCCCCATGGACTGGCTGGGCAGGCTGCTTGGCCCTCGGTGGGCTGTGTTGAAGTGGGAGCTGTGCCTGCTGTATCTTTTTGTGTGGAAAGATGGGGTCTATCCAGATCTCAAGTCCATCCCCAACCCTCTAAAGTGAAGCTGCCCAGGACGGAAGAGCTGGTCAGCCTGGACTTCAGACACCTCACATGGCCCAGCCTTGGTTCCCAAACTCTTGCCTTCCCTCCCTACGCTTTTGGGTGGGAAACAGCGGGAATGCCTATCTCCCCTTTTCCTCCCTTCTCCACATGGGTGGCCAGTGTTGATACTCTCTCGAGATTTCTCTGACCCTTGGAGCCAGGGCCAAAGCAGTCCTGCTTCCCCAGCATGACCAGGCTGGTTGTCTTCAGGTGACCAAGGGCAAAGTGCATGTCAGCAGGATTGATGGGGTGAGGGGAGAGCCACCCTAAGAGGTGTGCATTGTTTTATTTATTGGTTTATTGATTGGCTTGCTTACTGGTTGATTCATATATGAAATATGTATTTATTATACAGCAGAAAACCCACTCCCATCTTTGAGGCGTCCAGCCCCAGAATCTGTCTTCTTTGCCCCATAGAGCACAGTGAGTTACTCCTCTCTGAAGCCACAGAAAAGAGGGGGGACATTCTCTCTCTGTGCCCAAACACTTCCACCCCAACCAGATTTTCAACCAGAAGTGGGGTTAGAAACCACCAGCTCTAGTGAGGCGATAAAGGCACACAAATCAGCAGAGAGGTTCTACTACCCAAATAGAAGCTCCCAGCATTCCACCCTCCCCTCCCTTTCACAGCAGTCCCCTCTCCCCTGCTCTGTGTGCTCAGGTGGGGGATGGCCAGTCAGCTGCAGCCTGGCCACCTCGGATCTAGACTTCTTCTGCTCTGGTGCCGCCTTCCGAAGGCCACATGCACATTAAAGATGCCAGAAGAGCTTAAAAACCATCCATACCCAGTCCCCCTCCCCACCCAGCTCATTACAGCAGAATCTGGGGCTAGAGCCTGGGCACGTGTGTTTTTAAAGATGACCCAAATGTGAGGCTAGGGTTGAGAAGCACTTCTAGTGTTTTTTCCCTTCGTCCCTCCCCCCATCCACATCCTTTATCCTCTACTTCTGGAGCTTTCTGCCTCGCCAAGAATGGGAGCGGCCACCAGGGAATGAGAAGTCTCTTCCCATCTCTCCAGTCCCTCCTCCTCACTCAAGCTTACCCAACAGGTCAACCAACCTGAGTAGATCCCTGGAGATGTGGCAGGTCCCACCATTTGCACCCCGAGGCTGTGCCTGCACCCGGCCCAGGGGCTCTCAAACGGTGTCCAGCTTTTCTAGGAATAGAAACCCACTCCCCGCCAGATTCTCTCTCCACCTGCCCCAGACTCCCCAACTCCAAAGGTATAAAGGGCACTTCGGTGACACTGATGTCTCCAAATCCCAATTCTGATGGGAAGGCCCGTGCTGAGTCTTGATAACCCAAGCCTTGGCTATTTCTGCAGAACCACCTGAACTGAATGAGGGTCAACTGGTAACAGAGGAAGGAGTCTCATTACCCCAAGCCAGTTCCCCGAACAACTGCGCAGCATCCAAATCCCAAATGGCTGAGAAGAGCCGTCTCCCCCTTCACACTTACAAGATCTCCATTGCTGAGTGTGAGTAAACGTGTGTGTGAATGTGTGTGTGTGTGATGTGCGTCTGCTGCATATAAACCATCAAGATGCGCAGAAATGTACCATGTTCATAATGGGCCCATGCTATATACATACACAGGAATGTTGTAATATATACACTGTTACACACACACACACACACACACACACACACACACAGCCTAAGGAAACCTGGGATGTGGGAAGAGGCTTTTTTAGTACTTGATTTCCCTCATCTGAATCATCTCCTGGGGCGATTACTAGCTCACACACACCCTCTTCCCTAGCCTGTCCCCTCCTGCGCTCCATAGCACCAAGCCTTCTTTCCCCATTAGTCAGAATGTCCCTGCCCTATGTCCCATCTCTCAGGGTCCTACTCTCTGATAGGTGACAGACAGTTCAGTCAGTGGGTGCTAAAGAGTTGAGTGTTACCCCTCCCAGGTGACCTTTATGTTTTAATTGGGGCTACAGATAATGCCTTAATCCGAAGGAGTGGCTCTAAGGGTGGGTATCTCAGGCACAGCACTGGGCCAGTAAGGGGGATTATTTTTTATCAGGGGAGCTTTTTAGAGCCCCCCTCCCCAAACCATACCTATCTCTAAGATCAACCCTGCATAAGTACATGAGCACAAGCAAGCACACTTACCTACGTACATTTTCCAGAATGTTGACATACCTCCCTTATATTGGCCCGAACTTTACAAATGAAAAAAAGAAGAAGAAGGAACAGCTAAATTAATTTAAACCTCACTGGGAAATGTAGCCTATATTTTACTGGCCGCCGGCCACCTGGCCCACCCCATCCTGTTCCGTTTCTCTTCTGCTCCTTCTCTTTTCTGCTACCACCCCATCAGTTAATTTCCTCAAAAGTGTCCTCTCTGTGCCCCCACTCTGCCCCCTCCAACAAATGTATTTCCTTCCTTCACTGTTTCCCCTTTGGAATTGTGCTGTTTTTCGGTGTTGTCTGGACAAAGAGCAGGTGAAAAGCATGAGCATGTGTGTATCGCTTGGAAGAAAGAGAAACCAGGTATTCTGCTGCAGTTCGGAGAAAAAGCCCCCCGAGGAAGAGACGAAAGCTGGTTCTGCAGAGTGCCTTAAAAAATGACTTTAATTAGGAAATTCTGAGTCGTCAGTCTTTGGATGTTACATAAACTCAAACAGATGTTGCATTTCACTTCTCTGGGATTAAAAAAAGTTAAATACAGTATGTATTCAACAACAACAAAGTATCTTTTCTCTTTAATTTGGTCTTTAAGATGCAGTGGCTGGTGTTTTTGTTTTGTTTTTAAAGCCTGGGGGAGGCCTCAGAATAAGAAGCTCTGGGATGCATAGAGAGCAGATGCAAGGGTCCTGCCCACAGGACAACTGGTGGGCTAAGGCCAACTTAGTGCTGTGAAACGGGGGAAAGGAGAACATTCTAGAAATGCAGAGGGCAAACCTGGCCCTTTATCCCCTCCCCACCACTACTCCTCTCTAGAGCACCCTTTGGCCAGTTTCTGCTTTGCCTTTGTTAAATGATTTCCCTTTAGCTCAACCCTTGCCACCTAGGATCCTACTAAAACAAGGTAACGTGAAGAGTGTGAGCTCCCAAAGGTAGTTAAGGCTTCTGGGATGTTGCTGCCTTCTCTCCCTTGAGTTGCGTTTTTTAATGGTCAGACCTTATCTCCGTGACAGTGGGAAGTGTAGCTGGGATGGAGATCTGGACGTGCATGTGGATTCTGAGCACTCCGCGGGTGGGAAGGGACTGAGCAGCACAGCTCTCCAGCCCTGGCCGGCCACAGGCCCCCCACCCCCACTTCTCCCACCGCCTCCTCACCCTGCTTTTCTGCCGGAAGCCAGCACCTGGCTGACAAGTGCTTGGTGCCATCGGTCTAACAGCTGTTCTTTCCACCGGACCTTTTCTTCAGAGCTATCACGGCTATTTGCTACAAGAGATGGGACCCTTCTGAGGGGTCCCTTCTGAGGGGTCAGCAGTTGTAAGAGGGCTAGCAGTCAAAAATTCATATTCGTTCTCTCTCTCTCTCTCTCACATACACATACACACACACACACACCATTCAAAAGAGGAAAAGCAAGAAGGAGACCCAGATACTCAAAGAATGGTAAATAGTAGTTTCCACTACTAGGGGAAAAAAATTGTCTATCATGCATCTCACGGGATGAGGGGGGTACATTTTTAAACATACATATTTATAATTGGGACACGCCCTCCCCACCAAGTGAGCCAAGCAGGACATGCGTAATTCTATGGGAAGCAGCCTTATAGGCACATTTTAGAAAAGGGATTCCTGCATCTTCTCCAGTAAAAAGCATAATCTGAAGTACATCCTGTGTGAAAGGGCAATTAGCACTTTCTCCTAATTCATTTAAGAAATAAACAATGCAATGGCTGAACACACCGTGTGTGTGCGTGTGTGTGTGTGTGTGCGCGTGTGTATACATTTATAAAGCTCGAATGTATGAATGAGGGTTGGAAACATAGTGAGAGCTGAGGCAAACTTGAAAATTAGTGGTATTTTTTTCTCACTAAAAGAAACTATAAAATTCTATGTTAAACTCTATAACAGTTTAGAAAAGGAAACAACGATGTATTTGATTTAAAATATACACACATACACACTTAAAGAAGAAATTTGGGGGAACAAAGACAGAATATTCAAACAAAAATGATGTATTTATTGTTACCTATGTGAAGAAATGGTACAACCTGCCTAATCAACTTATGGTACAAATATGGTCACATTTCTTTTATTTTTCAAATTAATTACTTGAACTTTCTTAGCCCCTGCTCCAGAGAGTTCAGTAATGGCTTCTTGAGGCTCCTCAGCCCACCCACCCCCAATTT
Organism: Ursus americanus; assembly: GCF_024610735.1. NCBI lineage: Eukaryota > Metazoa > Chordata > Mammalia > Carnivora > Ursidae > Ursus > Ursus americanus. Next base: position 49,761,745 of record NC_142128.1, on the reverse strand, counting down.
CTCAGGAACCCTGTGTCCTGAAACCATCCCAAAGAGAGCCGAAACACCAAACCGAAAGAACACGATCATGTTACTCCACTCCTGCCTTCCCTTCCCACCCCACTAGCTGAGGGCAGATGGCAGCCCACGGCTGCCGGGATGCCCAGGACACAAGTTGCCACCCTGGTACAGCTTTGGACGCCATACTTTGCTCAGTCACTGTTCTCAAAGAAAAACGATGCCATGGGTGCCAGGACCGGAGGCCCTCCTAAAATCCAGCCCATGTTGTGCTGCAACCACCTTCCTCACAACTTTCTAAGCCTCTGTGTTACACCCAGTTCAACAGCCTAAAGCCCTGTGGCCTTAGCGCTCTCCCTGCTCTAAGCCCAGGTATGGATCCCTTGGAGATCCCCACGGTGTCCCAACTTCAAACCTGGGGAAGGGGAATTGGCTCTCATTCCCTATCTTACAGAAAGGCCCAGGTTTGCCAGGCAAGCAGACCCACCTCTGCCTTGCCCGCTCCCTGAAGCCACTATCTGCATAAGTAAGGAGAGCACTGAAGTGATCTGCAGAGCAAGAGACTTATTATTTCAACAAATACTTAAGTGACCAGCATGTACCAGATACTATTCTAGATGCTGAGCAGTCCTCGGGATCACACAGACAAAAACCCATCCCTCCTGGAACTGCCATTCTAGTGGAGGGAGAGACAGGCAACAGACATAATGAATAAGGAAACTGTATGTTATGTGGTGAGAGGTTCAATGGGAGGGGAAAAGAACAGAGAAGGGGGATCAAGAGTTCAGGAAGATCAGCTTCCAGGTGCTTTCTATCTGGGCCATATGCCAAGCAGCAGCCACCAATTGCATTACTAATAACAACAATAGTAAGTATGGCCTCTCCCACTTAACCTATGCGTCAGGAGGTGTCCTGGGCCAGGGAAGGCTTGAGATCTACACTTCACATGTTCCAAGGCAGTCTCAGGTTGATTGTCTCCTATCTTGGGCAACTCATGGGGCCTTCACTGACTGCTGCTGAGAAAGGTGAAGTGGCCCCCAAGGGCCACGTGGCTACTAAGCGCCAGGGTGAAGATTCCAAGGACACTCTCCTGACTCCCTTGCATGATGTTCCCGATGCATGTGGAAAGAGCACAAGACACTGTTCTCAAAGAAAAACGATGCCCAAAGATTCAAAACCGAGACCCAGCATTGCCTCTTACTAGGTGTTCAAAACCTCAAGAAGTTCCCTGCAAACAGAAGATAAGACTGGATATGAAATTACATGATAAATCAGAAGGTATGGGACAAATGACGCTTTTGGGCAACTCCATAGGCTGCCTCAACACTCCACTTACCTACTATCGGTGTGATTCATTAAGTAAATAAATATAATTAAAAGGAGTTATTTTTACAGCATGCTGCACACAACTCCCCAAGCAATCCTTACTCAAGTTGGAGAAATTAAAACAGTATATATTTTCTGTCTGTAAACTAATTATCTGATTCCAGTTGGACTCAGAGCAAGCCCACTTGTAGGTATTCTATGAAAGCAGGCACAACTACATGAAATGTGTGAAGAAGCACAGGGACCTGGTCCTTGCCAGGAGCTTCTGAGCACTCTGTGTGGAGAAAAAGACATTCGTGGGACAGATCCCAGGGGTGTGGGTGTGGCGATGAACAACCAGTTGGGTTTGTTGTCCCATCCCAGGCCTCTGGCTTCCCTTTGTTATCTCAGCCATTGGAGAGTGCCCACGATGGAGCAGAGAGCAAGAGTCACGCTGGCCTGAAAGACAGCTGGTCCTGAGCCCATCAGTCTAAGCTAGTAAGTAAGACTGAGGTCAGCTTCTGGGAAAGCTTAGAAGATAAAAACTATAGGCAGGAGTGTGCCATGCACTGAGCATGTCCCCTAAAATGCATATGTTGAATGCATATCACCCAAAGTGATGGTATCTGGAGCCTGGGAGGTAAATAGGCTTGGGGGGTATTTTAGTCTTGGAGAGGTGATCAGGTTTGGATGAGGTCACTGGAAGGACCCCCATGATGGGCATGGTGCCCTTATAAAGGGATGAAAAGACCCCAGCTCACTCACTTGCATGTGCTCTCTTGCTCTCACTCCCGCTCTTTTTCCTTCTCTCTCCCGCATGTGAGGAAACCTGGAAGAACTCCCTCACTAGAACCACACCATGTGGCCATCCTAATCTTGGACTTCCAGCCTCCAGAACTATGAGAAGGAAATATTTGTTGGTTAAGCAATCCAATTTATGGATTCTCATAGCGGTTCAGCTGCCAGAGGTTGCCTGCTCTCCTCTCCCCACGATCAGGGTGAGAGACTTTAGAACAACAAGGGAAGATGGTAAGTAGCCTCTTCAGCCATCCTCCCAGCTTGGAGGGTGTGCAGAAGTGTCCCTTCCCTGCTTCTGTGGTTCCTCGCCATTGAGATGCCAAGGGAAGTGGAACAAAGCCACCAAAAACACAAAGATACTTGATAAGCCCAGGGTTAGCATGAGGGAAGCGGCAAGTCTCCTTTTCACGGGGAAGGATAGAGAATGAACCAAGATGGAAGACGCAACAGGCCCCATAATAAGCAAGAAGCATGTGGGAGATGCTAGAATCACGATGAGCATAGTTTCCAAACTAAAACTTCATGTGCATAGCCTGACAAAGACACAAAAGCGTTTAAGTAGAATCTATCCGCAAAGTTCTGGAACATGTCTGTGTCTCCACCCCGCAGTGCTGTCTGAAGTATGGCAATTGTTCACTCCAGCGAGATTATCTACATTGAAGATGATGGGAACCAATCATTTTCCTATCACTGAAGAAAGACAGAGAGAAATGGGATCCAATCGAAGCTGTAGGGATCTTTTGTTAAGATTCTGAGAGAGTGGGGCGTCTGGGTGGCATAACGGTTGGGCGTCTGCCTTCGGCTCAGGGCGTGATCCCAGCGTTCTGGGATCCAGCCCCACATCAGGCTCCTCCGCTATGAGCCTGCTTCTTCCTCTCCCACTCCCCCTGCTTGTGTTCCCTCCCTCGCTGGCTGTCTCTATCTCTGTCGAATAAATAAATAAAATCTTTAAAAAAAAAAAAAGATTCTGCGAGAGTGAAAAACGGTCTTTGGTGGGAAGCTGTTCTTCCCTTCGTAACACGCCTCTCACACCCCAAACAGAGGGGTCCATAAGGTGGCAGCAAACACAGCAGGCTGGAGAGTCTGTCCCTGGGCATTTCTGAGTTGACCTGGGCTATTTCTTCTGAATTCCAATGTATTAAACTGATGGTTATAAGGATCCCCCAAATCCCATGGCTTTAAGAGAGCTTCCCCATCCCAGGAGGAGCAGCGCCCCTCAGTAGGAAACAGAACTTGGGGGTGGTGGGTCTGGGGCGCTGAGTTGCTCAGTAACCACACAGCCTGGGATCCCAGCAGCAGGGAAGCAGCTGCCAAAGCAGGAGGAGAAACAGCAACAAAGTTGACTAGGGACCCCAAGTCCATATTGCCTCCTTCCCTCTAGGGAGAGACAGCCCTGCTAGTGAACTCACAGAGGCAGAAACCAGAGGCTGTGAACAAGCACATTCTTATATCCCTGTTTAACACCTCTGTTGTCAAGTCACGCTAGGGAAATACTGCCTGTGATGAGGCGGTCCCTCAGAGAACAGGGAGTGGGGGGCCCATTCAGTTGAACAAACCTCCCAGCAGTACTGCCTCTGTAGGGGATGGGAAGAGGAGCCCGACACTGCCTATTTAGTACCAAGGCCCCAGATGAGCCCGAGAGGAGGTGTGTGACCGGAGTCTGATAGGAGGATGTGAATCCTCTATGAAAGAGGACAGGGGCCCCAGAGTCAAGGGAGCAGGGGCTGGAAACCAAGCAAAAGAGTTTCCTAGTGACTTCTCCTGCGGCCCACAACCACCATGCAGCACCCCCAGCATAGCTGCAAGATGAGCCCCCCTTCAGCCAATTATTCAGCCCCAGAAATACCCATTCCTTCATTATTTATTCAACAAACATGCCGGGCACACCTGCTTTGTGCCAAGCACTGTTTCAGGTGTGGGAGACCCAGTGGTGAACAAGGTGAACAAGCTCCTTCAGGAGCTTACCTAGTTGGAGGCCGCAGTGATAGGTAATACAGACAATCAATAAGCAAAATAGAGGCTACGTTAGTGATAAGTGCTCTGGAGGAGAATGTAGCAGGAAATGAAAATACAGACTGATGGGTTTCAGATAGGATGGTCAGGGAGGTTCACAGAGAAGGTAGCATTTAAACACAGACTTGAAAGAAGTGGGTGTTGAGCGGATACCTAGAGAAGGAGCTTATCAGGAAGAGGAAACCAGCAGTGCAAAGAGGCCAGAGCGAGCCAGAAGTGGACATGATTGAGGAACTACAGAAGCCCACTGGGGTTAGAGTGGAATGAGCCTTGTCTTTCAGACCCAGCTTGCCAGGAGCTCATCTGAGTGCCCTACTGTGTCCAAACTGGCCCTGCCTACCAGTCTTCATCAGAGGTGAGGATGTCCTGGCTGGGAAGGCAATTTCCCCATGAAAATTCTTCAGTAATTCCTGGGTCTTTGATGGAGCTGAGTTCATGCTGGCAAAAGGAAGGAAGGAAGTACTAAGGAGAAGCAGGTATGGGACACGTGGGGTTGTGGAAAGACCGTGGACGTCTAGCCAGAACAGTGCACAGGTCCTGCTAGTCTCTCGGCAACTCTGCACGAGCTGCCCCTGTGCAAATGCTCATCCTCCCCACACACACCCCCGCCCTCCCCGCTGCAGGGCTCGGTCGCCCCAGCTGCTGGCACACACCTCCATACTCACATCGGCTGCTCGATGGTTCGCTTATTGTGAGTTTCTTGAGGTGAGGAGCAATACCATAATTCCAGGACCTCAGAATAGAGGGTCACGGGGTGAATGAATAGGAGATTCTAGGATCACTGTTTTCCTTAGAACGGAGCGCTCTGAGGGCAGTAACCGCAGCAGCCTCGCAGACAGAGCACCTACACTGGAGAAAAACCGTTCCTTTTCAGAGAAACTCTCCCAATGCATCAGGGTGAGCTGGCACAGGCCTGCATATCCCATTCCCCATCGGCCTGGGACTTGAGATCCCTGGGGTGGAGCAGAGTCTCACCAGAACTGGAATCAATGGAACACAGCCCAGCTCCCAGTCTTCGTGAGGACCCAGCAGGAGTCACGGGGCTTGGCTTGGCCCTTCCCTGGTGGTGGGAGGAGAGGGGGGGCCCACGACTGATGCTAAGTGCCAACCGATAAACCTAAGCAGGAATCTACATCGATGCCATTTGTGGGGACCCAGAGGGAAAGAGGGCATTTTCACTGGCTTTGCTTGCCTATCTTTTGCCAAAGTGAGACTTCAGCCGCGGTAGTTGCTGCTTCAAAAGCCCAGAGTTTGGGGGCGCCTGGGTGGCTCAGTCGTTAAGCATCTGCCTTCGGCTCAGGTCATGATCCCAGGGTCCTGGGATCGAGCTCCGCATTGGGCTTCCTGCTCAGCGGGAAGCCTGCTTCTCCGTCTCCCACTCCCCCTGCTTGTGTTCCCTCTCTCACTGTCTCTCTGTCAAATAAATAAATAAAATCTTAAAAAAAAAAAAAGCCCAGGGTTTACTCACAAATGCCCCCATTGCAACAGGCTGTGTCTCAGGAGCCAAATGCCAGTGTGGGTCACAATGGAGTGAGAAGGGGTGGCAGCCAGGGTGCAGCCACAGCCTCCTGCCAGCCCCCTTCCATGTGGCGTCTGTCCACACCGCGTGCACTGGCTCCTGCCTCTTGGCCATCACACAGAAACACGCCAGCGGCCATTCAAGGTGCCAGCGAGGCAGATGCATTTGTCTGGGGCACTAGGGCGTGAGGAAACAAATCCTTTGTAGAACAAATGTGGAGAATGCTTATCTGTGTTAGACATTTCAAATCCTGTTTTCTGCAAAACTGGCTCCCAGGCAAGCAAAGCTGCATAGAAAATCTTGGAGGCTGAGATGATTGAAGCACAAGGGGGAAGTTAGGGGGCTCTGAAACACAGCCCTCACAACAAGAGGGTAAAACCTGATCATCTCTTGGGAGAAGGAACCTGGGAACTAAGAAGAGGGAAAGAGGGGAACCTACCTCTCGCAACATATCCTTTTGCCATATTTTGTTTCTATGTATGTGTAATACCTTTTCAAAAAGTTTTAATTCATATTTAATATAGAGAGACTTTCCCACATTTTACATTGATATTCATCTCGTCGCTGTGTATTTCCTTTTCAAGAAGCACTGAAAAATACGCTTAGTGGACTCACCAGCTGCCAAATGCTGAAACACCCCTCGTTTCGCCTTCACGACAACCCTGCCAAGTAACGGAATAACCGCTTTATAGGCAAGGAAGCTGGGGCTCACTGGCACTGAGTAACGCAGCCCGGACTCCCAGCCACCTGACTGCGGGGGTGGCTGGGCCACCTCCTTGCCTGCCGTACGCGTCCTGAAGACCGGCGGAGAAGGCTCCAGAGGAAGGATGCTCTGCTGAACACTGGCTGAGAGGCATGAGGAGGAACTGGACCATCTCCTCCCTCCTCTGGCCTGGAAACATTTCCTCTTTTCCCACTTGTCTTTTCTGGGGTGTTTGCCTCTCCTGAGTCTCAGCTTTAACTAGCTCGGGGTTATCTCCCAGACTGTGATGACAAGACAGCAATTAGCTATTCTCACCTCCTGCGAACTCCTTGGCGCTCAAGTGTCTCTTAATTCAAGGCTACAAGCACAATTTCTCTTTCTCTCTCTCCTTTAATCAATCTCTCTCTCTCCCTCTCTCTCTCCCTCTCTCTCTCTCTCTCTCACACACACACACACACACAGAGTTCTATACCCACTTCGAAATCAACACTCTCACACCAGAATATTGGCTCTAGACTCAGAGACTGGCATTGACCCTTGGTCCAATGAGCAGCATGAATGAACTGGATCACCAGTAAAGACCTCTATCCCCGTGGCTGTATTCTTGTGTGGGTGGCACCTAGTGACACTCATGGTCTTCTTTAGGGGCCTCAAGGAACCCCATTGTTAGCATACACACCTACCCACCCCCACTCCCTGCTCCACAGACAGAATGTCTGTCTTCTCCTGCAAATTCGTACGTTGAAATCCTAACTCCCAATGTGATGGTATTAAGAGGTAGGGCTGGGGCACCTGGGTGGCACAGTTGGTTAAGCATCCAACTCTTGGTTTTGGCTCAGGTCATGATCTCAGGGTCATGAGATTGAACCCCGCATCGGGCTCTGTGCTCAGCACGGAGTCTGCTTGAGATTCTCTCTCCCTCTCCCTCAGCCCCTCCCACTTGTGCTCCCTCTCTAAAATAAATAAATAAATCTTTAAAAAAAAAAGAAAAAGAAAAAGAAGTAGGGCCTTTGGGAGGTAATTAGGTCACAGAGCCTCACGAATGGGATGGGACCTTTTGTGAAAAGGGCCCCACAGTGCTCCTTGGTTCCTTCCACGATGGGAGGACATAGCAAGATGGCTGTCTATAAAGCAGGAATCAGCCCTCATCAGACACCGAGTCTGCCAGCACCCTCATCTGCGACTTTCCAGCCACCTATGAGAAATAAACACTGTTGTTTACAAGCCGCCCAGTCTATGGTAATTTGTTAGAGCAACCCAAACAGACTAAGAGACCCCCTAAAAATACCTAGTCCTTACCCCCAGTGGGCAATGCCATGATTTCCTTTTGCATGTGGCTTTGATCCTATTCAAATACACTTGCCCCTGGAAGGGCAGCCTGCGGCAGTGGTGACAAGCCCCCTCCCCACGTCCCCTGGGACTGCTGTATACTCTATACTACATGGCTCTAGGGGTGCCATTTACATCCTAGTCCTCAGGATTTTTTATATTTTTGTGACAGTCTGCTAGCAGATAGCAGTCAAATGTCTAGTACTAGTGTTGTCCACCCCTCCCCCCAGGATAGAACTCACTTGATCCAAACCACCTCGCTGCCTTGACTCACTGGGGTGGGGGGGGGTGGGGGGGGTGCAGGTATCATGAACCTTGTCTGCCCTGGTCTCTTCTTTCCACCAAGGATTGTGCTCCCTCATTGCTTAAGTCTGCCTCCACTCCATGACCTCTTTCTGCATCATTTTTAACTTTTTTGAGAGAGAGAGGGAGAGAACATGTATGTGCACACACATGCATGCATGGGGGTGGCGGGAAGAGGGAGCGAGAGAATCCTGAGCAGGCTCCATGCCCAGTGTGGAGCCCAATGTGGGGCTTGATCCCATGACCCTGAGATCATGACCCAAGCTGAAATCAAGAGTCAGATGCTTAACTAACTGAGCCACCCAGATGCCCCTCTTTCTGTATGTTGATGGGAACCAGTGTGCTACTCTCCATGGGAGACTAGCCCAGGGACTCTATCCCAGGACTCCATGGTCAGTCACAGAATGGGGGAGAAGGGGTAGGAAAGAGCAGCCAGATCCAAGGGAGCTCATGCTGTCTCCGTGTTGACCACTGTGGTCTCCGGCTGTCGAGGCACTCCCACTCCCCAGCCTGAATGCCTTCAACTGCTTCTCAGTTCCCAGTGCCCCCTGGCTCTTCTCATCAACACCAGACTTGGATCCCTAGTTGGATGACCACAGTTGTCCGCTCTGACACGGCTGAGGTTCTGAAGGGCTCTGTCCCCACCTGTTACAACTCTTCCACTCTTCCAGTGATCTCTCTCAACAAACTTGGGACATGGCCCAAGACCTAAGTCAAAGACATTGGTATGGTCTCCACATTCCCACCCCCAAAACTGTCTAACCTCCAACAGTCACTCTGTCCCAGGACAGGCCCAAAGCACCTCAGCTCCCTGTTGTCCCAGGGTGAATTCCCAGCCCATCCAGGTCATCCTCGGGGAAGCTGGGGTCTCCCCTTGGTCAGGATATCCAGTACCTGGAACTTCACTACCAGCATCCTCTTCATCCATGTAATTTTTTCTCCTTATAAGGTTGGTTTGTTCATTTTTACTTTAAAAGGCCATGAAATGGCCTTCCTTCACCTACCCCACTTTTTCCTATGCCTGTGTAGATAGCAACATATATCCAAGGCAGTCCTTTGGACTTGCTTAGAGGTAGGGTCCCTGGCAGGTGTCTAGACTCCCTCGGTAGGATGCAAAGCCAAGCCCCGCCTCCAAATCCTTTGCTGGGGCTTCCACCTTTGTTCCTCTCTCTCTCTCTCTCTCTCTCTCTCTCTCTCTCTCTCTCACACACACACACACACACACACACACACACACACACACACACCCCATCCCCCCTGGGAATGTAGAACCTCTGTTTAGATGGGGCACATGCCTCCAGGGCACCTCTTCATGCAAGCTATAGGGGATTATTATTTATAGCTCCTTCATGTCCTCTGTCTATGCATGGCTTCCTAGGAAGCAGTAACATGGGAGACACACTTGCACCTGCTCCAAGTGTTCACCTTGCTACAAACAACGGCTTCTGGTGATTTAGGTCTCACCCTCTCCGAGGCCAGGGCAGGGGTTCCCACAGTCCTGTAATTACGCTTCTTGTTCCAAAGAGATCTAAGGCAGCCCTTTCCAACCGTTTAAAACAGGGTGCTATATTTATGTGTAAGCAAGCCAACAAGCAAGCAAGGGCAAACCCACCAACCTGGGAGGGTCGAGGGCCCAAGTGTGCGAATTAATCCCAGAGCCTGGCAGCACTCAGGGCAGGCAAGCCATCAATAAAACATCAAAGGCCGGAGCCATTAGAGGCGGGAAAGCGGGATATTTTATTCATGACTGTATTTTGAAGGGGCTTGCTCATGACTCACAAATTATTCATGAGCTTCTTTCTATTTTTAAATGCAAATTACAAGGGTGTTTAAAGGGGCAGAAGTGCTACGCCCTCCCCCTAGTACCACTCTAGGCTATTTTGGGGAAAGACTGTCCCACTTCGGCTCCGGCCCCTTTCCTTTCCGGGTCCTGTCCCACAGGACGGTCATTACGGTTCCCCCCTGAGGGCCTCTCCCAGCCAACCGGAAGGCCGGCAAAGCACCTGCTCCCCAGGCCCGCCTTCTGCCACTCACTGTACCAACAGCTCCTCGCCAACCAGAACCAGAGGACAGCCCCTGTGACGGCGACCTCAGCGATCATCTCTTGCCCCGTGGATGAACTGAACATTGGATCTGGAGATGGATCCTGACTCTCCCGGGGTGCACACGCCTGGGCTTCTCTGACTTTCTGAATCACAGCTCCTACAATGGGGCCGAGGGATCGTCACTCTAAATAATTTCCCCCAAGTGATTTTTACACACAGCACAGTGTAAAGAGTGCTGAGCTGGGCCAGAGGTTTTCAGACTTCAGCATGTCTCAATCACCTAGACAACTTGTTAAAACACAGATGGCTGAGCCCCAGCCCCAGAGTTTCTGATCCAGTAGCTCTAGGGTAGGTCTGAGGAGCTACATTTCCAACCGGTTCCCAGGTGATACTAATGGAGTACGGGGACTCCACTTGGAGAACAACTGGCCTCCTGAAGACTATCGAGGCCACACGTCTGGGTAAGTATCTCACCCAGAAGGTCTCCCAGCAGCCAGGTCTATAGGCCATGTAGACTACCACCTCCCGTCGCACCGCATAAGCTTTTCCCACTTCTGAGCCCAGTTCCTGGTCTTCCTGGCTTGCCAGAATATGGCCGCAGCAGTGACATAATTTAAATATCATGACAGCGGGGCGCCTGGGTGGCACAGCGGTTAGGCGTCTGCCTTCAGCTCAGGGCGTGATCCCGGCGATCTGGGATCAAGCCCCACATCAGGCTCTTCCACTGTGAGCCTGCTTCTTCCTCTCCCACTCCCCCTGCTTGTGTTCCCTCTCTCGCTGGCTGTCTCTATCTCTGTCAAATAAATAAATAAAATCTTTTAATAAATAAATAAATATCATGACAGCTTTAAGAAAAATATACAAAGTCCTTTTCTTCAATCCACATTCACTGCAGAGCATCTGCGTTATAGAGCACCCTGCCTACATTTCTTGATCCAACAAACACCAGTTAAGTACTTACTATGTATGCACTGGTGATGGAAAAACAAGAGTTCCTGACCACAAAGAACCAACAGTACATAGGTTCAACTACAGACAGCTCTGAGCAACGGAGGCGTTGATGGCAGCTCCAAGAGAGACACATAACACATCCCAGTTTGGGGAGAGGGGGGTCCCCAGGGAGAGGCAGCACTGGAGCTGAGTCTAGAAGGATGCAAGGAGTCAGCCCTGGGAGGAGGGGGAAGGAGGGAAGATCAGCTTAAGCAAAGGAACAAAGATGAGGAAGCATCGGGGAGTGGCAGGCCTGGGAACACAGCAGGTGCGCTTCTCAGGCCTTCAGTCTACGGTGGCAGAATCTTTGACACTTAGAGTGATTTATCCAGACCCTGGAGAGGGCACAGAGGGGAGCAAGGAGGTGGCAGAAGTTGGAAGTGGGGAAATTCCTCAGCTTCCGTGAGATGGTCCAGAAAGAAGACTGTGGAGCCATAAACCTATGACACTTCACAGATGTGACCTTGAGCGCCAGTCTCCAGAGGATCACTGCTCCGATGGGAGGGAGTGAGGATGGGGGCTAGCAAGGTTTCTGGAGACACTTTGTCACTGGCCTTGAGGAACCTGGGGTCCCCTGATGGGCCTTCAGGAGAAAGTCCTAAAGACCTACTCACACAACGGGCTGCTTCTACTTTCTGCCTCCCAATAGCCAAATTAAACCCATCTTCTAAGTCCAACTGAACCACATCCTTTCCCCAGAAGACCTCCCTGTCCCCTCATTTAAAAGTGCTTTTCCCCTACTGTTGTGTGAACTCCTGTGGCATTTTGATTTGTGCCTCTCTCAGAGCATATAAGACTCTCCTGTGTGCTTGTCATTTCCTTGACTAGACCAAGCTTCTTGAAAGCAAAGGCCGTGTCCCATTCATTCATCAGATACATAGCACCTGGCATAATGTCTACCATGCAGTAGGGTCTCAAAAGATGTTGAATAGCTGAAGGAATGAATTGAGTAGTAATTGAATGAAATGATTTCCCATGGTGGCCTCATTCCCAGAAAGCAGGCTAGCCACCATGTGGTCAGAATGAATATCCAGGAAAAGGGTGCTCTTGATTACTGGGTGTTACTCATTGCCAGCCAGCCCCCGGAAGGAACGGGGCCCCTACTGAACCTCCCCCATGCCAAAATCCTGAATGGGAAGTTCAAAGCTGTCCAGCCAGAGCTTCCAGGACTTAACCAACAGGCGAGGGCTGCAGAGCCCCATATCCACAGGGGCTGAGAGATCACTGTGTACAGGGCTCTGCAGATAATGAGCTGTGTGCACCGGGGACTGCAGGCACTTTGGGAAAATAATTACAATAGGTCAAGGGCTCAGCCAAAGCAAAATCAAAATGAAATCATATGGACTGCTGAGGTCAGGAAAGGGATGCTCTAGTCTTTGAAATCCCATCAGAGTAATTACAAAAGGAAGGTGGGAGTGAGGAGGGGGAAGGATGAGAGACGAGGAGCAAAAGTAGGATTCCTGCCCCTGATTAGAGTGGGGGATTCTGGGTAGGTGCAGACCAGTGGGGCAGAAAACATTCCAGTTCTGCCTTCTCCCACAGCCGGCGTGGTGGGCGTGCAGGGTTCTCCCCTTGTGCTTCCCTCCCCCTTCACATACACACGAATGCCCACTCACTCCCATCTCTCTTCTCCTTGAGCCAGTCAGAAGGGATGATTCCAGGGGAGAGGAGAACCACAATGCTCTGCTGTGGATGCTGGGAATGGGGACCCACTCGAATTACTCACTCGCGAAATCAGGCAGTTACTCCTTAAGCCACAAGAACGTGCCCGGGTTCAGAAGGGCTGGCTAAGATTAGTAAGACTCATCCCGACCATCAGCAGCTGATGCCTGGGTTGGGGGAGAAAACTAAGGCTCATGCGACAACCAGAGAAACCATACGGCAAGCTGCAAGTCACTGTTAAGCGGCAGCGCACCAAAGTGGGGTGCGCTGGGGCATCCGTTCCCAGGCGAGCAATGAGGAGGTGCACTGTGCACAGAGGATTTACAAACAATAGATGGACTAAAAGAAGATCTGCTTTTTATTACCATCCCTGCTGTAACTCAAAGCAATCCCTGTCTTAAAATATTCCTCCCCACAGGTAAGGATGGCTCCTACCTATATGCCACTGCTGTTAGATGAAGATTCCCAAGAAAGGGGAAGTTGGCATCAGTTAGAGCAGTTTGGGAAGATTTCACAGAGGAGGAAGGTCTGAGGGTGAACCTTGATGTGTGGGAAGAATTCAAATAGTGAGGGATAAGTGTCGGGATTCCAGACAAGATTCTACTCCCGTGTCTGCCGCATTGACAAGCATCGCCACCTTCCCTGCCGAAGACTTCCTATCGGTAATGCATCAGTGAGTCCGTGGAGAAGCCTCCTGATTGGGGCGTGGAGCCCTGGACCTCCTTGTGGGACTCTAACGGAGGAAGGAGGAGCAAGCCGGCCCTGCCTGCACTGTGCCTGGGGTACGTGCAAGGGTGCAGGCAAGACAGGTGGGGTGTACCAGAGAGCTCTGACTGAGGTCCCAGGGCACCGAAATGAAAAGAGAAAGCATTTTTAGGAAATAGAAAATGGGATCAGCAGCAGAGTTGACTTCCTGGCATCCAGCAGAACAAGCAACAGAAATTGAGCTCTCAATAGAATCTGGCCCTCCAAGCTTTGGGGTGAGGCTGCTGTTCTGGGGCAGCTCTGCTTCTCGAGGTTCAGAAGCAGTGTCACTTCTCAGCAGGGGGACCTGGGAGGAAGCTCCAAGTAACTGAAAGGCTGTCAAGAAGGAGGGAGATGAGTCTCACTGTACAGCTCCGGAGGCAGAATTAGACTCAGTGGGTAGAAATTATACAGAGGCAGATTTCAACCCCACATTAGCCTGATGCTTTCTTGCCATTAGAGATGTCCCACAGTAGGGTTCACTGCTTGAGAGGTGGGGAGTGCCCAGTCACTGCACGTGATCAAAACAAAGTAGCTGAGGGGGGCCTGGGTGGCTCAGTCAGTTGAGCGTCTGACTCTTGATTTCAGCTCAGGGTCGTGAGATCGAGCCCCATGTCGGGCTCCACGCTGGGCACGGAGCCTGCTTAAAATTCTCTCTCCCTCTGCCTCTGTCCCTTTACCCCTGTGCGCTCTCTCTCTCTCTCTCTCAACTAAAAAAAAAAAAAAGTGGCTGAGCAATGACTTACTGGAGAATTGTAAGGGGCTCTGGGGGATATCTTAGTAATGAACATGGATCTTGGAGGCACCTAGAGGTGCCTCGTTAAGTCTGAAATTCTGTAATTGTGAGTCTCCTCCTTCACCAAACTCTTGGATTTAAATCATGCAACCCAGGGGCTCCTGGGTGCTCAGCCAGTTAAGCGTCTGCCTTCGGCTCAGGTCATGACCCTGGGACCCTGGGATCGAGCCCCATATCAGGCTCCCTGCTCAGTGGGGAGCCTGCTTTTCCCTCTCCCTCTGTCCTTCTCCCCTTTCCCCCGGCTCATGCTTGCCCTCTCGCTCTCCCTTTCTCAAACAAATAAATAAAATCTTTAAAATAAACAAATAAATCATGCAGTCCAATATCCAGACTCACCAAAGCCACTGTGGAAACATCAGTAATAATCCCCAGGGACACACCTCCCTGGTAGCTCACCAGAGTCCAGCCAACCATCTCTAGAGGGAAACCAGAGACATGTTCTCCTGTTGACTGACAGGGAGTAAAAAGAACACAGGACTCAGAACCGGGAGATCCAGGTTCTGCTCTTAAGCCGGTTATTAACTGTCCAGGGAAACTTAGGCAAATCTCTTCTCCGGGTCTTGCTTTCCTTACCTATGATTTGAAGATGATGGTTCAGAGTAGTCCTCAGATTCTCCCCAGCCCAAAGCGATTTGCCTATCTTCGTACTTCATTGAGAAAACAGAAGCGACCAGACAAGCATCACCTCACCTACCTACTGCCGGCTTCTAAGACCACACACCCTTGCCTCCTCCTGTGTTCAGGTGGGAAAGTACCTCTACGCCTCTCCAAAGTCAACTTCTCTACTCGTGCTCCGTGCCTTGCGTGCACTGGAGCACGCTGGTCCTGCAACCACTCTCTCCCTTTCCCACATAAACCATTTTGCCCTCCCTACAAGGGGAGCACACACGTGCCTAAATAGCAGCACGGGGTGTGGGTCTGGTTCGGATCCGGATTAGAAGAAATCTACTCCACAAAAACATTTTTTGGGATAGTCGGTGAGAAGTGAACTCCAACTAAATGTTTGATAATATTAAGGAACGATCTTTAAATTTTTAGGTGTGATAGTGGTATTGTGATTGTGTGTCTGTCTGTGTGTGTGTGTGTGTGTGTGTGTGTGTGTGTATTAAGTGCTTTCCTTTAAAAGAATCCAGGGGACCAGAGGCGTAGGTGGGGTTATGAATGAAACAAGACCGGATATGTATTGATAATTGTTGACCTTGAAGAATGAGTACCTAGGGTTCATAATACTTTTGTATTATGATACTCTACTTTTGTATATGTTTGAGATTTTCCAGAATAAAACTTAAAAATAATAAACAAATAAATTAGGTGCAAAGCTTTCAGCAGATATCACACCACATCTTGGTAGCAACCCCTCCGCCCAGGGTTCCAGATGCTTGGCAGGGAGGAGAGGTGGGTGAGCTCTACAGATAGGAGGCCTCATCCCCCGCAAATGCCAGTCCTGCAGGCAGAGAAGCAGAAGTGGGGAGTCCTGAGACGGCAGGATCCCGAGGAGCACCAGCAGGGGGAGCAGTCAGGTCTTGTGGAGAGAGGACCACCAAGGGGTCCCGATTAGTGTACCCCTCGCAACCCACCGCGCTGTCTCAGAACAATTCCCATTTAGTGCTTTACTGCTTCCTGAGAAAACTTCTTCGCATGCCTTATCTCATGTCCACCAGCCTCGCCATCCCTTTGAAATGGTCTTCAACGGCCTCCATTTTGTTGGAAAGAGGAAACAGAGGCTCAGAGTGGGGAAGTGTCTTGTCAGAGCCAAGACCTGAACCTATCTTCTCTCTACGAAAGTCATGTTTTTCCCTGTCTACTCATTGTGAATTCCGCCAAGATAGAAATACTTTTTTAGTCTTTGAATCTCAAGCGCAAGAAGCATTCTGGAGCATGGTAAGAGCTCAGTGTTTGCTGGATAAGGGACCAGCTGTGAGCTGTGTACCATGTTCACTGTAGAGACTCTTCCTTTTCCACGGGTGTTCATCACGGCCTGTGTTACGGGGATGAGGAGCAGGTCTGCTATCTCCCCTAGTGGGTTGTGAGCTCCCCAGTGGCTAGGAAAGGCCTTCTACATTTCTGGCCCCAGACATAAGCCGAGAGGCAGTCTGGGTAAAATGGCTGGGGTGAGGGGCAGAGCTCCTTGGCCCCGGGGCGGGAAGTATCTCCATAAGAAGACAGTCCATTCGTTGTGTTCTCTCCCAATGAAAGATTACAGGTTATTATCATAAAATAAATAGAACCATACTTATTATTCACATGCTGGTTTCTTAAACTGTTGACATATATAGCTTTTCTGACTTTTGTAAATTATTTGCTCTCTGTCACTGAAAAGCCAAATTGAGATTCGGCAACCACCCACTCCATCTTCCCCACAGGCTATACCCACTTCAGGGTCAGACACTGGGCAGGCGACGACCCTTCTCTGGAAGAACATTAGAATCTCAGAGCCCATCAGTGGGTTGGCAGGGGCTAAATGAATATCTGAACTCTCCGAGAAATCCAAGTGCCATGGTCTTGGCGCATGGCAAGAGCTGGCACTCCCGGGCACACTCTGAACAGAATCGATGGTTTCGTAGGAAGTGGGGAGGGAGGGCTGGGGAGATGCAAAGTTTAATTTCCTTCCCTGGCACCCTGCCAGCTGGATATAACAGCAGCTGCTAATATATTTCAAACAGCCAGTTTCATGCAACACTGGTCGTGGAAAAGCTGGGTTTTTGTCAAACCCTGGGAAGCAAATGAATGAACCGTGAGCTAGAAGCCTGGGGCAGCATGGTCCGGGTGGGCACGCTCTCAGGCCCTGACCCCGCAGCTCCAGCTGTGAGCAGCTCTTCACCAGCCCTGGCCCGAGGTCTCCCACCTGGAGTGAGGTGTCAGAGTGTTGGCCAGGAGCAGCGTGTCACCGAAGCTGCCATGCATTTCGTGTCAGCCCTGAAAACTCCTAGGGATTTCGGAAACAGAAGGACATCAGGAGGGCTCAGACCCAAATAGGCATGGAGCAATCAGGGTTTTTAATAAACAGTGACATGTCTGTGCACCTCTGACCCACGCCCGGCATGCCCGCTGTGTCTGTCCAGGAGGAGGGGTGGGCCAGACCTGGCTTGGGGGGTTTGCCTGAGACAGCAACCAACAGGCTGGGCTGGCATCGAACCGCATCCTCCTGAGGCACTCCTCCTCCACCAGGACCTCGCGGAAATGGGTCCCCAAACTCCTTAATGCCCCTGAGAAGGAACCTGGGGTGACATGGAGTCAGATAAATGGAGAAACCGTCCCCCTTCCATGAGCTTCTAGCTCAGCCCCTCAAGGAAACTGCGCCCGGCTCCTTGGGAGAGAAAGGTCCTGACTCACAAAGACACAAAGATCTCTGTTGACAATGATGGGAGGATGGTGTTCTCCCACCTCCCCTCGGAGTGAGGAGCAAGACCGTTACAGGAGAGACCACCAGGAGAATAGACGGCAAGGCCGTGGCTATTGGCCTACCGCGACCCAACCCGCCCCCAGGTGCTGCTCATCGCCAGCCCTAACCAGACACCCAGGATCCCCCTCAGAGCCCACGGAAAGGCCTCTCTGGGTTTCAGTTCTGGGTCTCTGTGCTCCAGCAGACAAGATCCAGCTGCAATGTAATGGACACAGTGAGAAAGTTTTTCTTTGTAATGCTGGGTCCCGGGCTGCAGCCCCTTCCCGAGGTGCTCCTAACATGCTCCTGGAACCACAGCAGACATATGCCCAAATGCACCTAAGCATTCCGTCGGTTTCCGAAGTCCCTCATATATACCCAGGTTGCGTCTCCAAAGGAATGAAAGCAAGCTTTGGGGAACCATTTTTGGAATCAGACATGTGACTCTGCTCCAGAGACCTCAACCCTGACTCTGGGTTCCCAGGGACTCATCCCTAGACCTGAATGCAAAGCACGCTGGGCCTACATTTTCTTGGGGACAAAGTTCACTGCTTTCAGCAGATTCTCCAAAGGCAATGTGTCCCCCACAAAGGTTAAAAATCGTTTTTCTGTAGGCAGATGTGTTGGTTTACAAACAGGGCCAGCACTCTGGCAGTCCGGCCCAAGTACAGATTGATGCCTTGACCTCAGGCATGGACGATAAACAAATTAGAAGCAGTTTTCACTGCCTTTGTAATTCATTAAAACTGCTAAACCTGATCTTCTCACCAGAAGCTCTTGGGGTTTGTTTCATCAGCCAGTTTATTATAGAGGCTGGTGACTTCATATCTGCATTGCAAATAGCTCTTCTGTGTTGACATTTCATTTGGTCTTGAAAGGCCCATAATATTTTGGGTGGGGTTAATGGCTCCCATTCAGAAATGAGCAGATATTCATGTGCTGAAAATATAATAGAGGGGCATCTGGGCGGCCCAGTTGTTTGAGTGTCTGATTCTTGGTCTCAACTCAGGTCATGATCTCAGAGTCCTGAGATCAATTCCCAGGTTGGGCTCCGGGCTCAGTGTAGAGTCTGCTTGTCCCCTTTCCTCCCCCTCCTCTCTCTCTCTCCATCTCTCTTTCTCTCTGTCTTGAATAAATAAATAAAATCTCTTAAAAATATATAATAGATGCTCAATAACTATAGTTTTAATGAATGAAGAAAATGAATTTAAAGTTAGGTTTCCCACTGCACAGTAGCCACACATGAAGGTGTTCTAAGCAATTACAAAGTTTAAAAGCTTTTCTTTTCTTTAAGATTTCATTTATTGAGAGAGAGAATGAGTGGGAGGGAGGGGCAGAGGGAGAAGGAGACTCCCCACTAAGCAGGGAGCCCAATGCAGGGCTCGATCCCAGGACCCCAGGATCATGACCTGAGCTGAAGGCAGATGCTTAACAAACCCAGCCACCCAGAGGCCCCTAAAAGCTTTGCTTTTTTAAATTAAATACTCATATTCATTATTTATTCATCCACCCAACAAATGTTTTTTCAGCACCTTATTTAACTCCAGACTGGAAATTCCATGATAATAGGAAGCCTGGGACCATGTCACATTCACCTCTGCATCTCCAGCATCTCCTTGTACATGTGAAATGCTCAATAAATATTTGCTGGGTGAAAACAGGAATTCTGTTTTTTGGTTTGTTTGTTTGCTTTTCAAAGAAGTGCCAAACATATTCAAGCTAAGAATCTGATTTATGCACCTGCTTCTGCAAATAAGAGTAAACTATTAGCAAAGAGGAAGCTTTGGAGGTCTTTCAGATACTCGGAGCATACAGATACTTGAAAACTGTAGCAACCCTTCCTACGTTAATCCAACACGTCATTGTTAAGCACCCAGCACTCCACAGGCAAGGAGGGTGCAGAGGGGAGCCTGGTCTCTGCTGGATGACATGTACTTTCAACAAAATCTAATCCACGGAGGGAGTAGGTAGGGGAGGGAAGATTAGCCAGCATCACTGAGGGAGGAAGTGCAGGGAGGTTGGCCCACCCAGTCCAGATCTGCAAACAGTTTCCCAGCAGAGTGATGTGTCACTGGGATTAAAGGATGAAAGGAACTGAGGGCCAGGCAACGGGGTGCAACTGGAGGTGTTAAGGGACACACCTGGGGACACTCGAGCTCTGGCTGGAAAGTTTCCATCCACAGCTCTTCAGACAGCTGACACCTGGGAGGCGAACATTGCCTACATCCTTGAGTCTACTGAAGGCCGAGGAGTAGTTTGAAAGGAAGAGATAAAACACCTTGATCTCATTCACCTCTACCTGCCTCTCCCTTTCTTTTTCAACAATAAGATCCATAGTGTATGCTGAGAAGGGGCTTGACAGAGAAATTTTTCTTTGAAGAGGGAAAAACCTGTGTGAGGCCGCTAGGTAAGAGATGGTGGGGTCCATCAGAGGGACTGAGAGCAGCTCAGTAAGAGGCAGGGGAGATGTGGCTAGAGAGGCAGGCAGAGGCAAAGCCTGCATAGCCTTCTGTCCAAGTAAGGAATTTGCCCCAAATCCTAAGAACAAAGGGGTCATGGTTAAGCAGGGACGTGATGTCACTCACATTTGTACTTTTGAAAGAGCTCTCTGACAGGAGAGATCACATCAGGAAGCCCTCGTCCAGCTGAGCATCATGGTCACCCCGGCTGGGGGGTGGTGAATGGAAAGATGTTGACAATTTCGAGAAATGTTTAGGACAGGGAATGCAAAGAACTTAAGGATTCTTAGAGCACTTATTGAGTTCTTGCTGTATGCCAGGCAGGAACTATCTCATTTACTTCCCTCAACAGTCCTCCTGGATTGTTTCTATTATTATCATCTCCAGTTTTCAAGAAGAAACTGAGACATCAAGTGGAACCAATTGCCCAAGGCCACCCAACTTGTAAACGGCAGAGCTGAGACTCAGCCTGGGCCGAATCTTGATCATCGCACCATAGTATTTGGGTGTTTGGCTCGGGCAACAGGGAGAATGGTGGTGCCATTGACTGAGGTAGAAAACAGGAGGACTCATGAGTCTGGGTGGGAAGGAAGTTAGGAGTTCAGTTTACCACATGCTTGTGGAACATCCAAATGAAAATGAGCAGTAGGTGTTCTGGAGCTCAGGAAATAGGTTTGGTAGGGGGCAGGGCAAATAGATTCGAGAGTTATCAGCAAGAAAGCAGCAATCACACTTCATAGGCTTCCTCTGTGAGAATGATGCTGAGTTGGGGAGCAGATTGAATGTGTTCAAAGTGCAGAGGAAGTGGGAAGATGTCAGTCGTAATGAGCCCAGCTGGTCATGCCCACTAGCGACTCAAAGGGCATGATGTCAGGGCCCAGGGTTCTGAAACCTCAGCCCTCCCAGGCAGCCTTTTGATACCTGCATCATGCCTCTGCCACAGGAGCTGCTTTTTAAATACTGATTAACTCCTCCTTAAAAAAGTCACGTTTCCACGCTGCCTGCCAAAACGGTAACAGACAGATAATGTACTGTGTCATTAACACATCCCTGTCTATTTAAAAACCTCCAGAGAAGCAAGCAGATGAGCCTTGGAGTTAGCTCAGCGGTGGGGATTATTGCTTGGCTAATTATAAACAGCATTCTCAGAACTCCAGAAGACACTGAGGGGGGCACAGACCCTGTCTGCCCCAAGAAGCCAGGAGTAATTATTGAATTGTATCAACTCAACACTGAGGACACAGGAAGAGAAGAGAGGAAATGACACTTTGGCACAATTGTGGACCTAGAAGTAGAACCTCATCCGTGAGACAGTGTTCCAGCTAGCCCCCAGTGGTTCTCACCTCCTAGGATTGGTGCCCTTGTGTGGCTCCCTCCCTCAGGGAATCGGGGCTAGCCCTGCATGGCCAATAGAACACAACAGAAGGGTATGATTTTCAAAGCTAGATGATAAATAACAGTGTAGATTCCACTTCTCTTGGCTTGCTCACTCAGATACCATGTTGTAAGGACACTCGAGCGGCCCATGTAGTCTGGAATTGAGACCACCAGCCAACAGCCAGTCATGTAAGTTAGACACCTCCATGTTGAATAGCCCAGCCTCAGTCAAGCCTTCAGATGATGCAGCCCCAGCTGACACCTGAGTGGAAACTGACGTGACCTCAGAGCCACCCAGGGAAGTGGCTGCCAAGTTCCTGCCTGACAGTATCTGTTAGCAGTAATCAATGATTACTGTTGTCCCAAGCCACTGAGATTTGGTGTAATTTGTTACATGAACTAATACAGCAGATAAAAGACTGGGTTCAGGATAGGGAAAGGAAGGTTAGTAACTGAGCCCCTACTACTATACCTCAGACTACTTCACCTCAGGGACTCACATATATTATCTCATTTAATCCCCACAATACCTCTATGAGGTAGATGTCAGCTCCATTTTACAGATCAGAAAACCAAGGCACCAACTCTGCAAGACTGCAAAACCTGCCTAGTCCCACAGCTAGGGAACGCAGAGCCAAGGTTTGAACTGTGACCTGTCTGCTTCAAAAAGTTCCAGCTTTCTCTCACAATGTTCTACCTCCCTGGAAATAAGCAGCCTCAGACTCTGGTTCTAGCTCCGCCACTAAATAGCTCAGTAATTTGGGGAAATTGTTCATGCTCTCTAGGTTCATTTTCTTTCCTGTAAAGTAGGAAATTAGAGTCTTTAGCCCCTAAGGTTCCAGTTAGCACTAATATTCTTTGACCCTGTGGCCCCATCTCACTGTGTCTACCTTCCTTCTCGGGCAGGTTGTTCTCAAAGACTTCCCTTTGGCTCTAGTTGCTCTCCATCTCCTCATAAGGAATTGGCCTCAATTGTAGCAAGAGGGTCTTAGGTTAGCCTTAAGAAATCCTTGGAAGTTCTGGGAAACTTCAGTTACCAAGAGAACATAAGAAACTTTCTTCCCTAGAGGCTTTTCAAAATAATGTTAATACCTATCTGTCTAGGAGCTCTTAGGCTAGCTGAACAAATTAGAAAGAAATGAAGCTAAGTCTGAAAGAAACCAGGTGATGAGCTTTTGGTAATTTCTGTCTTGCACACACTAAGTATCTCAAGGAGAATTTGTGGAATGAATAAATGAATAATGGGCCTTTTCTTTTGTGTGAAGTGGAAATGAGCTGTGTGACCATGGTCAGGTTATTTAACCATGCTGAGCCTGAATTTCCTTATCTATAAATAGTAATTAGCCCAGAAGGATTATAATAATTATAAAACACAATAATGCTTATCAAGCCTTTAGCAGAAAGTCTGGAAGAGAGGATGTACCCACAAAAAGAAGAATCACTACATTGATTCAACAGAAGTACACTTCATCGGTATCCTTGATGGCTGGAATGCAGGTTCCTTCTGTTTCTATGAATGCTTCAAAAGCACTGGCATCTGTGGAAGGTGAATTTTGTAAGGAGAAGGCCATATGGTAGATTCAAAAATCCCTTCCACTGCCCTCCAGCTGCTTAATATTTGCCTTGGCAGCACCTCCCCACTGGGGCTCTCCAGTTTCAACCTTCACTGCTGCCACGTCCACCACCAGAATCTACCTGCGGCCCCACCAACCAGCACATTGCAATACCATCACTCCTAGCCCAAGGCCGGAAAAATTATCTGCTTTTTCCAGCCCTATTAGGAAACTGACTTCTGACTGGTGGCCCCTTTAGGACTTTCCCTTCACAGAAGGACTTACAGACCCCCAACTGTATAGTGTAGCAGCACCTGCATACCTCTCCCAGGGAACCTCAAGAAGATACTGCTCAGCCCCCACCTTCCTGCCTGTCTCCAGATCAAACCCCCTATACCACCCACTCAGAAAGCTGATTCCTGTGGCTCCATCCATACAAAGAATTTTCCAAGACTATTAGATCCAGTATGGGTCTCTAGAAGGCAGACCCATAAGTAGCACTAATTCCATTCTATCTGAGGATGTCATAAAGGTTTTCTTATCACTCATCCAGCACAGGAAAGTGAGTGTGGGGGAAGGAAAGGGCCCTGGAATTACTGTTATCAAGTGCATGTCATCCAAAAAGAGATCTGTCAGGCTTCAGCAGGGGCTGTTGATGAGCTAATTCAGTTAAAACCTCTCATTTTATTAGGGGGAGGAGACCATAATTATATCTTGAAGCCCATAAGTAAAGGGTCATAATACTTAAATAAGTGAGGAGGGCTCCAGAACATTCAATAACAAAATCAGGTTAGGACCAGAGAGAAAATATGATCATTGAGTCAGAGATGACCCTTGGTTTTCATTAGTCCTCACTAAGGTTGTTGGTGGAGATGGTTTGTTTTCCATTCATTTCATCGGGGCTCTAAAGAGTATGCTATTTCTTTCAATATCCCCCTCCATCGAAAAATACCATGGACCTCACCTAAGTTCATAACACCAATGACAACAAGAAGACTCGCTTTCATTAGAAATCTCTTAGGGATGAGGAAACCAACTCAGAGCTGACATGAGCATGTATGGATTAAGTCAACCCTTTCAAATCTGTAATGCCTTTCATCATTTACAGAGTTTTGTCTTGTGCTCTCATTTAATTTGCCCTGACAGCAGCACTTAGTCCTGTGTTCCAGGTATAGAAAATAAACTTGGAGATACTTAGTTCAACTTCACTGAGGATCTACTCCCTATTAGGCCGTATGTCAGGTGTGGGTAGAGAGGGTCACACAGATGGCTTGCCCGTGGTCATACATCTAGCAAGAGGCAGGGCTAGGACCACAGACTTGGTCTTGCACCTCTTGATCTGGGTCTGACTGTGATCTTGAAGCCAGGCCAACAGAATCAGCCACTCTGACTGGGGGAAAGACATACGGTGTGTGTCCCATAACTAGGTACACATTTGTCTTCCTGTAACTCATATCCTCTATTTTGAAAGATCCATCTTAAACCATTTAAGTGGAATTAATTTTAAAATAAGAGATTCTCTCTCCCTCCCTCACCCTCTCTCTCTCTTTCTCTTAAGAAGGATGAGAAGCCTGGAAAGATGAATGGAAATGTTCTGAAAGTAAATGAAAAAGTCCCATCATGTGAGCATCAGGATTTTGCAGTGTTCTGCATAACAAAGCTATCTGCCTTCCCTTGTAAATGGTTTTTGATGCCTGGAATTTTCTGGTCCAGGGACCAATATTTCTCTAAAAAGAATAATTCAATACAACAGAAGCTATGTCTTGTCACCAGGCCTTTTGTTACATATATATGGAATTATCTCATAGGAGATACGGTTTGTCTTACTTATTATTTGTCTCACTTATTATACCACAAATTCCTCAGGGCAGCAGCTGTGCCTAGCAAACATGTGGAGCCAATCAATGTTCGTTCAACTTAGGTGATCTCTATAAGACATCTGTGTATTTTAGGACTTCAATTATAGAACACACTCGGGAAATGAGGTTTTCTACATGTAAGAGAATTTTCCAAGTAAATACTCTTAACTATAAAGAACACACTGATGGTTACCAGGGGCGGGGGGAGGGGGATGGGTTAAACAGGTGATGGGGATTAAGGAGGGCACTTGCAATGAGCACCGGGTGTTGTATGGAAGTGATCAATCACTAAATTCTATACCTGATACTAATATTGCACTGTATGTTAACTAGCTGGAATTTAAATAAAAACTTGGAGGGGGAAAAAAAAGGAAATACTCCTTTATACACCAAAACTTTGCACAGGAAATTTTTCCTTAATGTCCTCAGGTGGAATTACCATCCCTTCCTCTCTGCTCCTACTCATTTTATTTTTACCCTACTATTACATTCGATTACAGTGATGGGTTTACACTGGAGACACCGCAAACCCAGATCTAACTTGTATGCTGACAAGGATGCCCCTTCTGTGTAAGGTCTCCTGCTCTAAACTGTGAGTGCCCCATGTCTTTGTGTCTGCTCCCTTATCATGAGGCCCAGCGTAGAGTACATGAGGGCAAAGAGTATGGAAGGAAGGAAGGAATAAATGAAGCAAGAACTAACTAAACTGCTAAAAGCATAAACAAACCTATAAAAACAGGGGGATGTTTAAATACACCTCTCTCAAAAATTGATAGAACAAGCAGGCAGAAATCAGTAAGGATATAGAAACTTTGAACAACATGTTTAACAAACCGAACCTAATTGACATATTTAGAACACTGCACCCAGCAACCACAAATTACACATTCTTTTCAGGCACACTCAGAACACTTAGAAAAATTAACCATATGCTGAGCCATAAAGCAAGTCTCAACACATTTCAAAGGATAGAAATCAAACCGAGTATCTTTAACCATAATGCAATAAAGCCAGACATCAATAACAGAAAGATTACAGGAAGTCTCCATATGTTTAGAAAGAAAGAACTATACCATCTAAATAACCAATGAAGAAATCACAATAAAAATCAGAATATAGTTTAAATAACAGTAAAAAAAAAATACTGCATATCAACACTTCTGGGATTCAACGAAACCACTGGTGTATTAGAAAAGATACCATACCAGGGATGCCTGGATGGCTCAGTAGGTTGAGTGTTGGACTCTTGGTTTTGGCTCAGGTCATGATCTCATGGTTGTGAGATCGAGCCCCATGTCAAGTTCTGCACTAGCGGGGAGTCTGCTTGAAGATTCTCTCCCTCTACCCCTCCCCCCACTTGTGCCCCCCTCAAATTAATAAGTAAATCTTTATTTTAAAAAAGATACCATACCATATAATCATACCATAGAGTTGGCAACTTTCCCCCTCAAAAGGCCTCTCCGAGTCCAATCTCCTGAGCCACACCCCAGGCCTGCTGAATGGACTCCACCACTCTCCAGGGCTACATACACCATCTCCTGTCTTAACGGAGCCCTACACTCAGATGTGGAGCCCTCTCAAGCAACTTGCAGAGAAAACATGCATGGGAGATGCTATTTCCCAGTCCTTACAAGTCAAAAAATAAGTTTACCTTCACGTTTGACTATTAGTTTGTCGAGATACAGGAAGTTAGGTTTAAAATTCTTTTCCCCTCAGAACATTGAGGACATGTCTCCATAGACTACCAACATCCCAGGTCGCTGATGAGAAGGAGATGACAGGCTATTTCTTGTTTCCTTGTGGACCTTCTGTTTTTGTTTGCTTCTCTCCTCTTCGGAAGCTTTTAGGAGCTCCTTCAGTTTTAAGTTTCATGATAACAAGTCCAGGTTTGAGTCACTTTACATTGATGGCATTGGGAATGTGGCAGGCTCTTTCAATATGGAGGCATTACTCTTTGACTCCAGAAATTTGCGTCTATTATTTCTTTGACAATTTTCTCTCCTCGATTTTATCTGCTTTCTTTTTGTGGGACTCCTAGGAATCAGATGTTGAGCTTCCTGTATTGATTGATCTGCCTTTCAGTTCACTTAATTTCTCTAACAATTCCCATTTTTTGTTTTTAGGTGTGTGTTTGCCTGAGTTGAGGGAATATGTGCCTCGATGCTAGGCATTCAGTGTAGGGAGTAAGGGAGAGGCTGACTTTCTGTATGTAGCTGCAGTTACTTCCTCCCCTCACAGACCCACATAGCACGCCCCCCTCTGTTACGCCTGATGTCCTTCCAGTGCCTGTGGGCATCTAAGATTTCCCCTTCCTTGGAGCCCCTCCTTTCCTCTCTTTCACCTGGTACCCCTTTTCCACCTATTATCCATCTTCCAGGAAGTGCTGAAATCCCTCTCTTTATTGCAGAGAGATAATAACTTTTTTGTGATTTAATATTATTTTCAGGGGTCTTGGGGGAGAGGAGATAAAGTTTTGTATTCAGTCTCCTATCTTTACTTGGAAGCTCAGCTTCTATTCCCTTACCAGTTTGCCTACTATAGGGCAGTAAACAAACACCTACCACATGTTTTTTCCTTCCGTCTCTAACTTGAGTGCCTAGCACATGTGGCTAAACATCATTCCTTTAAGGTTTGCTGAATTGAATAGGATCGCCCCGTGCATATTATGCATGCTCAGGCACCCTCAGATAATTGCCAAGTCCTTCAGGAAACTTACAAAAATATGCCTATAATAACCTGAGTTTCCAAACTAAAGTCAGGATGAAATTTCTGACAGATTCCAGTGTGCTGATAAGGGCCACATAAGTGAATATTTTAAATCTGGATGATCCTAGAAATCTAGCACTTTGGCTTAACTGCTACTCCCCTGACTCTCCAGCACCTAATACAGTATGCTCTACTTACAAGAAACCTTGTTAAAGTAGCTTTTTTGGATGATACATGAAGTTAGAAGAAACGTCATTTGTGTCAATCCCGAGAATATCAGGCATTTTCCAAGTTGAAAGCAAGAATTTCTTCTTCTCTCAAAGTGAGTAACTGCTGAGTATTGTCCCAAAGGTTACTGCTTTTATTTTATTTGAGTTGATAAAACCTCAAGATTTTGATCAATGAATTGGGAGGTTTTCCGTCTTATCAATGATTTAGAAGCTGGCTGATAGCTGATGAAAGAGTTTAATTCACAGAGGATTGATTTTCTAAGTATTTACCAGGAAGCAGCCATTCGACTCCCAGAAAGAATTATAGCTCATTTTTCTCCCTTTGTCTAAGCTGGCCAGTAACCTGGAAGAACCAGTCCAGATTGAAAGGTCAGGCTGGCTGTGTGTACTCAATTCTGTGTGAAGAGAAAAGGTAAATCTTTGAAAGTCCTGAGATAACAGAGTCCCAGTGAAAATACAAGTAAAGTCATACGGGTCAGAATCTGAATCTCCTGGCTGCCAGTGTCTCTCCTGTATAGATGTTTCGTGGTACAGCAGAAAAAGCAAGAGCTTTGGAGTTGCACAGATTCACCCAGTTCTGCCACCAACTCTTTGAACCTGGGGAAGTGTCTTGACCTCTCTGAGCTTCACTTTCCTTACTTATAAGGCTCTTGGAGGAAATTAAATAAGAGAGTGAATGTTAAAGAATATATCCAGTGCCCCGTACATAGTAGTTGCTCAATAAATGCTAATTCCACCTTTCCCTTTATGTCCATGGAACCTCACTGTGAAGCCACTCCCGTCGATAGACTATATTCTCACAGATCAGCCCTCTCCTCAGGAGATCAAAACTGGTAACTCTTTGTGTAGATGTGACACTGCTTCTCCATTTCCAGGCACTCCTCCCATGACTTCCTCAAGTCCTTCTCCATTTTCTCCTTCTTTCTTTCCCTTTTCCTCACCAAGTCCCATGTCATGTGATAAGAAAGGAAATGGAATGCAGGCACAGTGCGGCATCAGAAGTGGGGAGTACAAAGGAAAGGGAGAGAAGAGAACGAACACATGGCCACCTGTCTCTTGACAGTTTCTTTTTCTCTCATTCAAGGCACTCTTGTCTCTGCCTTCTATTCCATCTGCCATGATAGGCTGGTGGTTTCCAAATCTGTCTCCATCTCAGACAACTCTTCTCTAGAACGCATAACTAACAGCCACTCAATGTCTCCACTTTTGTATCCATACACACTTTGTGCTCAATACTTTTAAACTGAACCCATCATTCCCCCATCTGCCTGCTTTGCCCACAGCCCACTTTACCTCCAGGACAGCCCATTTCAGGTAGTGGCACTGCTGTCCACCCAACTGACCAAACCAGAAGCCTCAAGAGAGAGACATGCTTGACATTTCTTCTCCATCCACTCCTGCTGGCACTGATCACCAAACTCTCCCTAGTTTGTCTCCTTCAGACTCCTATCATTCCCATGTTAAGTCTCCTGTATCTGCTCTCCAAATCTCACTTTCCCCTCATGATTTCTGTCTCTTTGTATTTTTGATCTTGTACTAAGATATTTCTTTCACTTGAACTTTTAGGTCATTAATATTGTTTTCAACAGTGATCATCCCTTCCTTAATTTTTAAATTCAAAAATTATAACTATCGTTTGTTTTGGTTCTCTTTTTTTCCCCGATTCCAGGAGGTCTTTCTTTTTTTTAATGTTATACGATTCTCCTTAAGTGCTTGTATTACTTTTAAATTAAGATCGATATCTATCTCCTCTACCAGTTTTATTCCAAAGGAGTTACCTCTCTGAATGTTCTACTCACTATTGCTCTCTGTGGCTGTTGCAAATCCTTGGGCTCCTTGCATTTTCCTTTGTGAGTTCTCAGCTTGTTCTTAGAAACCAGGTCATTGCCTATCAAGGATGGCAATGAATTTGGAAGCACTGGAAAGCACAGCAGCCCCTGACCCAGGTGACGAGTTGTCTCTCACCTGTTGAAACCTTTGGAGAAAGGTCTCTGCAATTCATCTCCTCAGCAATAAAGACCACATCTCTCAGGGATGGAAGAGCCCAGTCCTTGCTGCAGTTCTTCCTCAGCTCCTTAGAAGCAGGTATGCCAGCAGGTGCTCTTAGAACCACACCAGGCTGGCACTGATTTTCTATGGGCAGTGGATCTCCATAGATTAAGCTCCCTGTAATAACTCTACTTTTTGCCCTGTGGCTTTTCCTCTATCTCCCAATGTACTCCTGATGTGCCCAGAAATCTGAACATTATTCCCAGAACACCACACCTCCAGCTGGTAGTTGGACTGGAGCTAAGACAGAAAGGCAGTAGGAGAATTGCTCCAGCCACCAACTTCCCAGAATTCCTTCTAATCATCTCCACTCCACTGTCATGGTTCTAGACCAAGAACCATCATCTCTTGCCTGAACTACTGCCTCCTAAATGTTACCACTCCTGCCTTGCCACAATCTATTCTCCCCGCTGCACCCAGACAGCTCTTTAACAAATAAACAAAAATCTGTTCATCTTATTCTCCCATCTAAAATCTTTCAATGACTTCCCAGGGTTCTTGGGATAGACACACACCTTTGACCTAACCTACCAGGCTCTGAATAATCTAGCCTTCTTTGAAGCCCATCTAGTCAGAGGCAAGGGAAGCAGCTGTATGGAGGGGTCCCTTTCCTAGAAAAAGGAATAATGGCTCCAGAATCAGAATATCTGGGTTTTGGTCCTATTTCCTCCATTAGCCAACAGAGTGTCATTGACCAAACCACTTCATCTCTCCAGTCTTCTGCTTCTTCATCTGAAAAACAGTGGTGAAGTCTACCCTGCCTACTTCACCAGGTTTTGTAAGCCTCTAATAAGAAAATGTTTGCCAGGGTGCCTGGGTGGCTCAGTCAGTTAAGCGTCTGCCTCACGATTTTGGCTCAGATCATGATCTCATGGGTCATAAGATCGAGCCCTGTGTCGGCTCCATGCTCAGCCAGGAGTTTGCTTGAGATTTTCTCCTTCTCTCTCTGCCCCTCCCCATGCTCATGCTCATGCTTGCTCGCTTGCTCTCTCTCTCTCTCTCAAATAAATAAATCTTAAAAAAAAAAAGAAAATGTTTGCCAATATATGTTTTGTAAATTACAAGGCAGTATAGAAATTGAGTTCCCATAATAGATTATATGATTTTAGGGAAGCTATAACTTAAAACCTGACTTCTATCAGCTTGTCACTGGTGCCTCTAAGGGCCACCATGAGAGCTGCTCCCTTGGACTGACAGTATATGACTCCAGTAAACCACTATCAAAATGCACATGTTTCAGGAGAAGGAAGGGAAAAGGATAAACCATGGAGTTATTAGCAGTAACTGCTATGGAGTATACTCATGGAATTATTGCTCAGATTGGCCAAGTCTGTGAAGCTAGGAGACAGGAGAGGTAAGGTTTTATGAGTGAGAGAAGGGATAAAAAGTTTCCTTGTGACACCCAGGTAAAGGAAGATCCAGGTAAACACAGGATTGGCATTCCCCAGGTGAGAGCAGTGGCAGCAAGAAGGCCAGCACCCTTCATCCCGGAGCAGTGATTGTCTTCCTCTTAATTTTATTTTGAGAAGTGTTTCTTCCTTTCATATTATCTTTCACCCCATAAGACAAAATATTTAACGTATGAAAGACAAAAATGAGAAAAAAATTGCAATTCCTAGCTTCCCCTCAACCAAGAATGCTGTGTAAAATTTTACTCCCATATTTCATTTAATCTAAGACATCATCAATTGTAAGACATCATAATTTTATGTAATACTATGAAAGAAAAATTGTTCCCAGTTTAAACTATGACATGACATCGAATATAAGATTTATGCCAATTTCAGAGATGATATATGTGAAAAAAATGTACATCTTAAAATCTATGAAGTATAACACCTATACATTGATTGGGTCAATATGTCTCGGCTGCTGCCATGGTCTGACATAATACCATCCATGCGATAGAGTGGGGATTACAGTGTGAAATTTTCCATAGTCAGAGGAGAGAACAGTTAGTTGCTTCCAAAGACTTTTGATCATGATTATGGTGATGGTAATTTTAAGCTTCGGTTTCTCCTGAAGTAAAATGGAGCAAATGTACAAATCCTACATACAAATACAAAGGATTTTATAAAGTATACAAATGGTTTTATTCCAAGCCATAAGAAACAAATTTAGTTCTAACCAGTATTTCCAAAATTGAGGCTCAGAGCTCTCCTGTAGACCCAAACTGCCTTCCCAGGGTCCCTGAGAGCAATAAGCATCCCAGATCCAATATGAAATCCTGCAGAGGACCCACTCCCTTGAGACCTCCTCATCAGTCCACCAGTCACCCTGATGTAGGAACTCCCTCATTCCAAGGGACGCCATGTACTGTAGGGACATCTAGTTCATCTGGTCTTTGTTAAATAATGACTAGGAGTCCAGCACCAGGTAATATTATTGGAGGTGAAAAGGAAGTTGACCAGTCCCTGCCCTACTCTTCATGGAAATCCCAAAATAGAGAATAGGTTCTTAGCATATAGTGAGCTCAGGTATTCTCTGGAAAAAGCCAACAGGATCCCCAAAGTCAACATGGATAGTTGAAAGGTGCATCATTACTTAAGTGAGTTCACCCGCAATCCAGGCTCTGGCCTTGGCCCTCCCAGGGCCAGAAACATGGCTTGCCAGTACAGACAGAACAGACTCACTGTATACAATCAGAATGTAAGTTCACTCACTTATAAGAGTAATTATAACAGCTCCATGGACTGGAATACGTCGGTCCCCATGACCAATGGGAGAGACCTATGTGGGAAACCACACCACAGTTGGAGCTATTTGTTGAGCCTGGAAGTAGAAAAAGGTGTTAGATGGATCAAATGTGCAATGGCAATAGGTTAAGGTCGCCTCTGAGGCACCTACTTCCATAGCAGGGTCTTACCTTATGGAAATTCTATAAAACCAGTGGCCACAACTTTTTCTTACATCTCCACATTAGACACAGCCTTGCTTAATGGGATCAGAATAAGCAAAATTCTTTGGCTAAGTTATCTCCTCCTGTATGCTGCTTGGATGGGCACTGTTCAAAGATTTGCCTTTCATTATTATTCTGAGGCGGCCCAGCCCCCTTCTTTCTTTAGATATGGTCCTTATTTCCATTAGGTCTTACTCTGGCCTGAGAGGAATTCTATCTCTCCAACTCATATCCATTTCACCATTCATTCAACAATCAATCACTAATTGAGCAACTACTATATGCCAGGGCTCAAGGCACTACGGTAGGCACTAGAGGCAGGAGAATGAGCAAGTGCAACAAGTGTTACAATGGAGGAAGCACAGAATGGACTGGAGGCACACAAGAGAACCTGGAACAGACTCTGGGATGGCGAGCTGCATGAGAAAGTTGATTAGAGGGTCACCTAGAGAAGGCTGAAGGATCTGTAAGGAAGTGACAATGGTATAACTGGGCAGAGAGAGAAGCTGAGCTTCGGGTGATCCTACAGGGAGCTCTGAAATTGAGAAGACCCTTCAGAGTGCTCCTGTATCTAAATAAACACCTCTTCACCCAACTTTACATTCTGGCGCCCTGACCCAGCACCTCAGGATTCAGTCCCAAGTGCAGTCTTCCAGCTCCTACTGGTACACGTCAGACAGACCCCACAGCAACTTCAGTGTAGAGTCAGTCCCTCTCCTCTTTAGTGGGCCCAGTATACCCTCTGTGAGGTTGTGCTGGGATTTGGCCCTTGTGATTGGTCTGGTTGCCAGGAGAGGAGCTGGAGGTAGATTCTGAGAGACACAAGCATCATCTTGGAAGACACCTGCCTCAACGGAAGCTTCCACGTGATCATCAGCATCCACCCAACAGGGGAGCGGGCCACTTCTGTGGCTCCAGGGGAATCTGTAAGCCGAAGATTCCCAACTGCATCTACCCAAATTTCCCCTTCTTGAGTCTCAGGGACCACTCTCTTCTCTATTAGGGCCCTGACTCTGGCACTACAGACCCACCAGGGCTAGAATTCATCTTTCTCTGAAGATCTGTTCCTCCTCCAACTGAATCCTGAGCCTGATTCTCCATTCTTCCTGGCCCTTCTACAGAGATTAGGATTGTCTTAAATGCTGCCAAGGAGGCCTCTGGCTCTCACATTTTGCCTAGAATTTGTGATTAATCCCACTCTGAGCCTGCCATCATCTCTCTTCAATGAAACAATGGCATTCAGTGACTGACACCAGTTCCATAGTTCTCCTAGTTACTATTGCCCTCAAACCTCTCTGGTGCCCAAGATACTACATGAGCCAATGCAGCCCCTTCCATGAGTATCCTATCCTAGGCTTGACAACTGCACTGCTGCACACATCTGGGGCCCTCCTTCCTCCTCCTGCCATCAGTGTTGAGGTCCTCGTTGCCAGATGACTGGTTAGTGGGAGCTCCAAGATGGCATTTTAGTATCTTCTTTGAGGACTATGCCTGACGCCAACTGTCTTAGCTTGGATTTCAGGGAAACAGACTAAGATGGACAGGTGTGTACAGAAAATTGAGTGGAGAGTTCTCGAAGGAGATACAGGTGTGAGAAAATGAGGAAGGCAGGGTTGGGAGAGGGAGAAGCTGGCCAGCAGTTAGGCTGGACTCAGGAGCCGAGACAGCCTTGCAGAGCAGGCCCGAATTGAGGCAAGGGAGCTAAGCTCCTGAATTCCCAAACCAGCTGGTCATTGGCTGTGTGCTGCCCCTGGGAAGGGGCACGACCTTGTGGAGGTGGTTCCCTGTGGCTCAGAGCAGATCTCAGTGACAGCTGCAGCAGTTTTTGCCATGCCCAGCATCTGGGGGTGAGTGTACTGACCCCAAAAAGGGGATCGGGGTAGAGCCCTACAGTGTCCACCTCCAGGGATATGGGACCCAGTCAAGAGAAGGAATGAAGGGAAGGGGGAGAAGGGAAGGAAAGTATCTCGGGCAGAAGGAGGAACATGTCCTAGATAGGGACAGCAAGTGGAAAGATGTTGGTTGAGGTCTGGATGCAAAGTGCTGGCAGATGAGGCTGAAGGGGAAGGTAGGAGGAGGGGGAGGGGGATGCTGTTTATGTAGGACATGCTCATTCCACTGTTTAACCTTTCAGAGGGCATTCCTGTTTCTCCTGTTTCTCTTGTTTCTAAATTTTTGTAGCACTAAGTCACTTTGTCCCCAAGTATTGACACAGAGCCCCTTCAATTTAGGCGTATGGATAAAAACAAGAAGAGTTCAACACCTGGCAGTATAAATGGAATGCCTGGGACGGGTAGAATGCCCCAAGACACACCATGTAACACACTCTACCTGCTCTATGCTGTGTTCTTTGGGGAAGACTGCAATTATTTACCTGACTTAGTGCATCCAGAGCCAGAAAACTGAGGAGGGAATTTGCTCTGGCTTCCCTGGGACCACATAGGTCCCAAATGAGCATGCTCTATGAGGACAGACAAGGGCTGCAAAGCAAGAGAGAGTGATATGAAAGAAGGAGCTGGACAGGAAAACAGGCAGAGTCAAGGCCTGGTTCTGTGGGGCTCTGGGAAAATCCCTACATCTCTTAGGGCTCTAAAGAGTGGGAATAGATACAGTTCTATGAGTCCAACGATCCTTTGATTGTGTATTTCTGGCAAATATTTTACGGCACACTTAATGAAAGCAAGACATCATCCTGTGATGACCAAAACAGTCCCTGGTCTTCATTTCTTTTGGGTGAGGTTTGTGATAGACCAGGTGGCCTGTAGGGACTGTTAAGGGGTTTTCCCCTCTAAATAAAGGGATCAGTGAACCAGAGAAGCATGTAATTCTCCAGTCTAAGGTTCCTTTCTGGACAGCACACTGACTTTCCACTGTGGCATCTCATCCCTCAAAAAGAGTTAAATTCCCACACCTATCCTCACCTTCATATCTCACCTAGCAATCAGCGAGCAAATGGCCCTTTCTGATTCCACCTGACTTCTCCCTGGTACATTCTTCTCTACATTCTCCTCCCTGTGTCCCTGCCTTGTAGTGTATATGTTACCTGATTCACAAAAAATACCATTCTCGGCCCAGGCAAACATGTGGCAGGGCTTTGTTTGAGCACTAGATAGAAAGGCAAATGCTACATCACAGATTTAACTTTGTAAAGCAAAGATCAATCTAGTATTTATAAAAAAAAGAAGAAGAAGAAATCTATTAATTCCCTGTCCTCAAATAGAGCAAATCTATGCCTTAAACAGTTTGGTTCTCAATAGTTGTTACTTTAAGATTGGCTTACTACACTAGGCGCACACATTATCGGACTACACATATTATTTATTTTACCAACGTATTTCATTAATGAGTTCAACTAACAATACACAAAAACATAACTTATCTACCTAGCAGGTGTGCACCTGCCCCAACTAGTCATTACCAATAGTAAATTTGCTTTACGAGAAGCCAATCACCTCTCAGATAATTTTGGACAATCAGCAGCAGCAGCAGATGGCATATCTATTGGTCAAGCCACCCAAGGGGCTCCCATGTAGAAGATGCTCCCCATGGTGTTTGTAAGCATCCTTCCACCCAGCAACAAGCACATGAGGGACATCTGCTCTGTGCCCTGGCTGTGCGTGAGCAGGAGATGCAGTGAGAGGCTTGGCTTCTGGAATCTCTAAATCCAATTCCTGTCCCACTGCTATCTCCTGGGAGCTGCCTGAGCTCTGGCAAGGCTCTCCGCCCCTTTAAGTTTTAGTCTCCTTGCCTGAAGCATAGGGCTGCCTTCAGTACTGCCATGAGGACTGACCACAACAGTGAAGTGAATGTGCTGGGAAAAACTGAAAATCATCCTCGGGGGGGGGGGGGCGGAGGGGGTCGCTATTGCTGTTTTTGTGGTTGTTAGACATAAGACAACTTCTGCTTCTCCAGTTTTCTATTCTCAATTATGTCACAAGCTTTTCCATGAAAGACTAGAGACTGTCTTATTCATCTGATATCTTCAGTGCCTGGTCCATCTCTGACATTCCATAACTGTTGGGTGAATGAGTCTGTTCATTATTAGTGATTATTAGTTTTATTTCTAATTATTAAATAGGTTTTAAGTAAAAAAATTATAATTCATACAAATGATAATTATTAACAGATGGGCCATCGTTTGACATAAAGACAAATGAGATATTATATTGTACATACACGCATTCATCAATAAATACACACCAAGTCGGTGCTAAGTGCTAAGCCCTGTCCTTGGTGCTGAAGACAAGAACAAGACACATAGGTTCTTGTCCTAACAGCAGGGGCCTTATAGAAGGGGAAGACAAAGAGTAAATACACAGATATCAAGATAACTGGAAACAGTTGTCATGGAGGGAAGGTACGGTTACTTTAGAATGACTTCTCACAGGAGATGATATTCAATCTGGGATTGGAATTTTAAAAGAGAGCTTGGCCCCTGAAGTTCTAGAATCCATTTTCTAGACAGAAGGAACAGGTGGAAATGGCCTCAGGCAGAAGTGTGTTGTTAAGTTCAAGATACAAACAATAACCTTGTGTGGCTGGAGTGAAATGAAGGAGAGAAAGAATGATATGCGATGGTGTCAGAATCTGTACCATTTTGAGCTATCAGAAGGATTGAGAATATTAAGTGGCGTGAGAAATGAACAAAGACTTATAAGAAGGGAAGACATGATCCACGTCACATTTTTAGAGTTTCAGTGTGGCTAATATACAGAGAAGGATTTGTAGGAGAGATGAAGCTGTTTCAACAAAACACAATCTTAGTTTGGGTTCCCCCAGAAGCAATAGCTTGGTAGGACTGTGGGAAAGTGATACAGAGAAGGGAAGGCAAGCAACAAAGGGCTCATTATTAACCATTACCATGTGAGTAGCTGAAGCTTAATCCATCAGAGAATCTCAGGAAATGCTTTAAAACACACCTCAGAATAGTCACACCTAAAATTGAGGTTGCTTTTAGGGGGCAGTGGGTATTAACTCCCCAGCACTTCCAGCCTACAGCAGGTGGGCAGAGTGGCCTTTCAGGACTGGAGGAGGACAGCCCTCAGGCACTGGGATACCAAGTCTAAGGGAGAAGAGTGGATATCAACATTATCTGGTATACCAGGTCAAGTGTAACGATGGCTTGAAATAGGAGACAGTGCTGCAGATGGCAGGGAGTGGATCGATTTGAACTTGAGCTGACATAGCTTGCTGGCTGTGTGGGGAGTGATAGGGAGAGAGAAGTCAAGGATGGCTCTCGGAGTGGGAACCTAATAAGCAATTGGGTGGATACTGGAGCCACCTTATGAAATGGGAATGATGGGGGAAACATCAGCTTTGAGGGCAAAGAATCAAGAAACTTGTTTTGAGATGCTTATTCAAAATCAAAATGGAACTGCCAAGTAGACTGTTAGAAACAGAGGTTGAGTTTCTGGAAAATGTCCCTGCACTCTGCCTCCCACCCCCACTGCAATAAGAGTAACATGATTTATAACAACTTATACCCATTCTCTAGGTCGGTCTCCTAGAAAGATGTCATCTGAGTTAATGATTCTGCCACCTTGGAAGTATTTGCAAAACACCTACCAGTGAAAATAGGCTGGCTGCAGAAACTTGAGATCCAGTACTTACTGGACAGCTATCACGTGCCAGGTCTCATATTCCACTGTGTCACATATGTTATTGCATTTAAGCTTCCCATAACCCAGGATATAGGTTTTATTGTTGCCATTTTAGAGCTGGGAAAACTGACTCAGAGAGGTGAGTTGACTTATCCAATACCACACAGCTAAGGAGAGGAGAAGCACTGGGCTCCCAGGCTCTGGGTCAATGCTCATTCCCCCGGCACCATGTTGCCTGGCTCAAGACTCAAAAGCTAATCTGGCACTCCAGCTTGGGTCCCAGAGTTTGGCTGCTGAAGGATTTCAGCATCACTTTTTAGTCTTTTGCTAGAGACCCCACCTAGAAGAAACCAAAAAGGAAGATACCAGATGATCACTTCCCAGGCTATGTCTGAGGAACAGTGATGACCAAATAAAGTCATCAACCTGAAGAAAGACTACATAGTATATTCTTTTCTTGGAGAATCACAATGCACATTGGAATGTTAACAATGTGGATAACACTGTCGTTTAACAAAACAAAACCCATCTATTTTTGTTTAATGTGGCATTTCCTAAATCTGCTCTGCCATTGTACCGATTTTATGACTGCCCCATTAACATCTCCAGAATTAGTGTTCTGAGGAACAAACGTGAAAATCCCACGCGTGAATAAGTCAGGATACCTTAGTTTTCATCCGGTCTCAAGTCAGTTCACCCCTCCCCACTCCACCCGTACCCCCATTGCTCTGTGACCTTGAATATTGTGCCCACACTCTCTGAAACTCAGCCTCCCCATTCTGATGATGGCATTCACAATTCCTCCATTTGACATTTGTTGAGCTGTGCCAGGCCATGTAATAGGACTGGCAAGTCAGCAGTGAATGAATGGGCTCTTGACCACTTGGCTCCTGGTGTTCACCTCAGAGAAGGAGGCCACCTGTTGCCCCGAGAGAATCTCCAGAGTTTTCTCTTTTATAAGAATGAACTCAAGACTTTTACCAAAGCAGATGAGAAAAGTGATCATTTTTCCACAATGAGTCCTAAGGCTGGCTGAGAAGTAGCCCTCAGAGCAGGGCTATTTACATAATTCGTCTGCCAGTGCAAAATAAAAATGCAGGGACCCTTATTCAAAAAGCAGGGGGGAGTGCAACTAAAGGTACTAGAATATAAAGCTTTCTCCTTTAAAAATATTGTATTACCTATAAACATTATAGGCAGAATAGCGATATGTAAATAACATAAATTTATAAATTACAAAATTAATATTTTGGCATCATAATTTTACATAACACATTAAATAATACTTTATTATTTATTAATAAATATAAATTAAATATAATAAATATAAGTATAATAAATATAAATTAATAAACAATCTTAATGTAATACCTTGGTTGAGATTTTTCTGGCTTGCTTTACTAGAAATTCATTTATTAGGTTATCGAAATTTATACTTTTAGCAACTTCATTTTTGCTTTAGGTAGGACTATTCTGAATAGTCTCTCTTGGCAAATGCAAGATTGCAAATAACTTTTGGTAATTTTTTATCTTGAGAAGGATCTTTCTGATGATGTAACTGTTACTGGAACTGTTAAGAGTATTTTATAAGCTGTGACAACACTGGGATGCATTTCTGATAAATTCTTTCAAAATAGAAATGTTAGTCCATCTAGAGCTGATAATTCTTGCAAAATAATTTTTCTAAAAAGATTTAACTTTTCATATAATTCAGTTTTGTGTAAGTCTGAATTTAACTTTAAATACAAATTTATACAATGGTATTTTAATGTTTCCTATGACATTTCTTGTAACTTATGGAAGATGTACAACAAACCAAAAGTGGCATCATGGTTTGTATATCATTCAAAATGTCTGCACATGCATTATATGGCTGGATCTCAATTACAAGGGAAAAATAATTTATCAAATGTCTTTTTCATTAATAATTGGTTCATCCAAAGCATCATATGAACATATGGTTCTAGGGGTGCCTGGGTGGCTCAGTCAGTTAAGCATCTGCCTTCAGCTCAGGTCGTGATCCTGGGGTCCTGGGACTGAGCCCTGGGATGTCTCAGTGGGGAGCCTGCTTCTCCCTCTACCCCTCCCCCATTTCCGCTCTCTCTCTCTCTCAGATAAATAAAATCTTTTTTAAAAAAAAAAGACAATATGGTTCTTTTCCATTGAATGTGATGATCTTTAAATTTAATTTCTATTTCAAAGCCTATGGATGTCTACTTCGCAATGCTGCAACAGCTTTCAAACCCAGAGGTTTTAAAGTCTTTGAAGAATTGTAATAGCTCTCTTGTACGCTTTATTGCAATGCCCATATGGACGCTTTTATTCTGTAATAATTTGCTCACAAAGTTTACTGCCTGTGCCTGCAGTTCCTTACCAGGCGCGCAGAGTTAATATCTGCGCAGAGGCCACCGGGACAGGCTCCCACTGCAGACTCCAGCACTGGCCAACGGGGAGCTCCTCCTGTCTCCCACAGTCACACACCACCACTGTGGCTGCAACAATCATCACCGCCCGTCTGGCCTCAGTGCCCTGGACTGCCCCAGGCATGCACAGGAGATGGTCAGGCCAACTGTTCAGCATGTGTGTTGCCCACTGCCTGCCGTGTTTGGAGGCTTGGCTTACACTTGCATGTATGCTGCTTGGAATATCGTCTCTGCTCACATATGTGCTCCTTTGTACCATCAGACTTTCTTACAAAACACA
Source organism: Ursus americanus (assembly GCF_024610735.1). NCBI lineage: Eukaryota > Metazoa > Chordata > Mammalia > Carnivora > Ursidae > Ursus > Ursus americanus. Next base: position 49,720,724 of record NC_142128.1, on the reverse strand, counting down.
GGTTCAGTGATAAAATCATTACAAATTCCAAGACAGTAACAGCAGAGCATCACCAAGAGCATGGCTCCCTCTGAGAGTAGATAGTGCAGGTCTCACACCCATATGGCCAGCCCCTCCCCCAACCCGAGAAAGACAGCAGCATTAACATTATTCTTCGAGTTTTCCAGAAACCCTCTGACATCCTTCAGTGTCAGTTCTGCAGCCCTACCATGTGAGTCCACCTTGAAGAACTCCATCGAGATAAAGAGCTTGGCCTGGGGCTCTTCCATCAGACCCTTCGCTTACGGACATCAAATCAAGGTCTGTGCCCTGCTGGATTCTTTATGACCAAAGCTTAGCCTACCTTCCTTTGACTTCCCAATTAATCTCCTACTCAATAAAACCCTGTCTTTACTTTCAAAAACCTTCACTGATTAAGTCCCTCTGATCCTAGGATTTCATCTCTCCTGCAGGTTTTGCCCACTTGGCTTTGCTGGGTTCCAACTTGGTTTTTCCAATGGCAGTAAGATTGGGTTTAAAAATAAAGCAAAGGAATCATAATTGTGATAAGAATTAGCCCAGGAGCAGTGACTAATGGGGGTGACTATGAATTAAGTGACTAAGCATCAGTGGGCCAAGTAGCTATTATGAGATACATCTCAGCAGAGGTAAAGAGCAACATGCCCTGCTTCTCCGGCCCTTTTCCGACACTGGCTCTCTCTGCTCTCCATTTCTCTTGAAATTATGAATTTTAAATAAGAAAAGCCATCATCTTTCTCCTCACTGAGACAGCCCCTTGGAATGCACTATGAAATGATGGGAACCAACATTCGTAAGCACCCACTATATACCAAACACAGTGCCAGACACTTGTAAAATCTTACTTACTCTTCATGACAGTCCTATAAATTGTCTGACTTCCCTCCCAGAAAGGCAGAAGCCAGAGCATTCAGAAAGCCTGGCTCACATTGCCCTAGTGGCTTGGCTAATTGCGTCCAAGGAAACCTGCTGGGTTTTGGGCCTATTCTGTAAGGGTATCTGGCCTGAACCAAAGTGACAGGCTGATTGATATAAGGTAGCCAAATCCCACTAGGCTAACCAAGAAAAGACAGATATCCAGCCAAGAGAGTGAGTGGCCCAGGGGACCCTCTTCATGAGAACATTTGAAGAGGATGCCAACAAGTCAACGTCTGGAGGGTTCCCTAAGCTGGAGTTTGGGGCTGGATTCAGGTGCCCACAGCTACTGATTTGGGCAGGCTGGCACTAGTCAAGGGAGCCATGACAGAGCATTCAACTCATAATGGTTAAGCAGGTTGCCCAAGGTCATACCAAGAGAGCTTAAATTCCAACCTGGAAGCTTCCACCATTAACTGGATATGATTTTGAAGCAAAGGGTTTTTTTTGCTAGCTTCCCCCACCCTTGTTCAGCTGAACTATAGGAGAACATAATCCTCCACCTCCATCTTGGCAAAGTGCTTCATACAACCAAACTAACCCAGGAGGCCTGGGATCCCTGATACCATGAGTTAAGGAACAATTCAAGTTCAAGTTACCCAATTTGCAAACCGAATAAATAAAAATAGGCCACATTTATTTCTCTGGATGCCAACAGCGTCTTGTCAGCCTGGCTCTTGCAAATCAGTTTTGAGACTGCTGTCTCTGCTATGGACTTACACTCTATTTTCCAACAAATGTTATTCTGAAACAAAACTAAGCAGTGATTCTTTTGTCTAGGCCATGTTTATTTTTCTCTAGAAACAATGACTACTATTAATTTAATGTGGAGAGGCCCTTGAGGAAAGTAGGAACTAGGAACAAACAAGATTTACCACGAATGAAAAATAAATCAGTTAATATTTCAAAAAACATTACGCTATTCCATATTTAATGGAGGACATTCCATATGCCAGGAAGTGATTGAGGGAAGTAGTTGATGAAGGAGGAAGACAAGTAAATGGAAGTCACAGTGAGACTGGTACAGAATTAAAGAATGACATGGTGGTCGGGGGGTGGGGGGAACACCTCTTCCAGCTCCTGTTGTTTCTGTCCATGTGTGGCTGTGACACTCCTGCCATCCCCCACCTCTCATTGCTCTTCTCCAGGAGGCCAGCTCTCATCTATGCTGCCTGCGGCTGACTGGACAGATCTGCCTAGTTGAGGCGTTTAATTGGTTCTCACACCAAGCTAAGTCTTCCAACTTAGCCTTTATCACTAATAAAGATAATGTTTAGCTCTTATCTGCTCACTCTTTTGTCTTCTATCTCACCATGTTCAGAATGTAGGTGGGGAAGAGAGGTGCTTGTCATGGGGTCCATGCTGCCTGTGGCTGAATGGATAGGTCTGTTCAGTTGAGGGGTTTAATTGGCTCTCACACCAAGCTAAGTCCTTCAACTTAGGCTTTATCACTAATAAAGATGATGTTTCAGCTCTCATCTGCTGACTCTCTTGTCGTATATCTCTCCATTCTGTTTAGAACGCGGGGGGGGAAGGGAAGTGCTCATCATGGAGCCTTCTCAGAGACCCCAGCACCATCAGTCCCTTTACCAACACATTCTGGGAATGGGCATTCAATCTGCTTCCTCCTGGGGACATCATTCAAACCACACTCCTTCTTCTCATTTACAGGTTCATTCTGAGGAGCAGCACCCATCTCTGACCATGTGCTCTTCCCATCCACCATTCTAGTTCCCATCCCAAAGAGAGGTCTTGTGGTTACCTCAACTTACTTCGCCTTGTTTCAGTGAACTCATGCCAGATCCACAGGCACACTGTTTCAACTTCATGGTATGCTCTGGGATCTTGCCAAGTGCCAGTATCAAGTCTTGGGAACCTAACTTTTCCCTTTAGGAAAGAGAAGGAAGCCCACGGTTGTGTGGCCTCCTCATTCTCCATGATTCTTCAGAGTTCAGGGCAGCATTTCTATGGTCACATCAGCAATTTCTTGCAGCTCCCTTGGAAGTAATTCACATGGGTTTGAACTCATTTAAAGCTGCTTTGTACTATCACTTCAACCTGTCTTGATTTCAATTCCTTGACCTAGTCTTAGATTTCAATTCCTCTTAATCATGTTTGTTCTACCCTTTGCACTTTTAAGGTCATCCTGCTTGATAGAGAAGACAGAAGCAAAACCAACTGTTTTCTCCGTCATCTTTTTACACCATCCTATTGGCTCCAAGCCCTGGCCTAGCATTTAAGCCCTTGTTTTCAGTTTCTTGCTTCAGAGGTAGCTTCAATTTTGTTGTTGTTGTTGTTGTTTGTTGTTGTTTTTGGTCCAGAACAACTTCTGCAAGCTGCATCTCATCCTGGGCTTTACCTACTCTGATATGGTTTTTGTATATTCATACTTCTGTTGTGTTTTCCTAGTTGTTTGGCAATTGCTCTTTTACGTAAGGCTTTTATATATCTGAACTCATGCAGGACCCCTCTGTGGGGTCGCTTTGCCCCCAAGTCTCCCCCAGGCTATACCTGCACTTTTGCTTCTTCATCAAGTTTCTGTATCTGACATATTCTGTGATCTTTCTTTGTTAAAATGCTAGAATTTCCTTACTGATTCTCTGTATCCTGCTTATCACTAGATCTGTACAAGAGATCTTAGTTATTGTCCGTGTCATACACCCCTATTTCTCCCTCCTTACAATAGCTATACACTTCCACTATCCTTCCTTCAGGGTCAGGACCCTTGTTCTCTACACTTAACAATTAATAGTCTGGTATTTTGCTCCTTATCCCTGAATTTTTAAAGCCACTTTGGTCAGGTGAACAATTCTCTTGCAAAACACGTTCTTCCTCACCCTCCAAGCATCTTTGGCTGCTGAGTAAGTGGCAAGCAGGTAGGATGCTTAGGGCATGCACAATGGGTCTACCATGTGGACAACCCTTGCAAAATCTCCTCACCTCTCCAAAGACCTCAGGTTCATTGTCTGTAGCATGCATAACTACTTACTTCCTACTTCTTGTCATTTTGTGACAATTAAATCAGGAGAAATCTATAGCCATCTATACAAATGCTCCCATGAGTCCATCTGTCTTTCTCTGCCATTAGCCCCAAGCAGCAGGCCTGTCAGTTCTTGCTTCATCCTACTTCACAGATTTCTAAACCACACTCTTCTCTCTGACACTGTATCTACACAGCTAGAATCTCATACAGGTCTGGGCTTCTAGGCCTGCTTTGTCCTTACACTGAGGAAGAAGGAGACAAGCAGGAATAAGGGGCTGCCCCAGGGCCTGGATTTCTTCTCAGTGTTCCAAAGTCTGATGTCAACTGCTCTTACAGGAAGTCCCAGTGACCCTCCTCATGGGAGAAAAGGGAAAGCCAGTCTTTCCTAGATGAACACCATCTAGGGAGACATGGGCTCTTCAGAGAGGAGGCACCTGACCTGATGCCAAAAGTCTCAGGTAGTATTCTCCACTCATACCCTAAAAAATACTATAATGATGTAGGGAGATTCCAAAGGCAAACACATCAGCTGCAGAGATGTCTGGGAGGATATAGAGTTTGCTCCTGGCTATAGTGTAAGAGAGAGACGTACCTTCCACTCTTCACATTTTTGTACTATTTGAATTCTAACTATGTTTCAGGGCAAGCATGTGTAGATCAGTGTTCTGCTATGACTGGCTGTGACCCTTGGCGGGGAGGTCCTTCCCAACCCAGTGCAGTGGTGGCTGGGATTAGGATGGCAGCTCATAAACTCTCCTGTGATAACTGAACTGATATTTCTGCAAAACCATTCGCTGAACACTTAGGTACTGTGCTTAGGGCCTTACGTATGATCTCAGCCACCCTTCATGACAACTGTGAGAAGTCACTAGTGGCACTCCAGGTTTACAGATGAAGACGCCTAGACTCGGTAAGGTTAAGTGTCAGCGTGTGGCAAGACAGGTCTGAACACAGACGTCTCCACTCCCAGAACTGATTCCGTTAGCCACTTCTCTATGCTATGCTGCCTCCTTCCCAGCCTGAATCCTTACCCTCTACATACACATACACACACACAAACACACACAAACACACACACACACACACACACACACACACACACACACACACACACATACCATCACCAGCCCTCCACCTCAAAGTGATTTTTGAGACTGCTTGCAGGTGACCAGGGAGTGGCTCAAACGCTGTAGACACTCTTTCATGGGCAGAGAACCAGCTGCCTCCTGCCCTGACTTATGTCTCTAGAACGTGAGAAGAGTTTGGTGAAGGTCTAACCAAAGGACTGTCTTTCAAGAGACTGGTTCCTGGACCTCCCTGCTACTCATCTGAGGACGGTCCTGGGGTTGAAGCCCTGTCTCGGTGTGGCCCCTTCTCAAGCTTCTTACCCTGTTTGGCTGCTTCCCAAACATGTGCTGTGTGACTTTTCAGAGGTCACCTCCTCTGAACCAGCATTCCATCAGTTGTAAAATGAGAAGTGTCATACCGAGTGATCACTAAGAACTTTCCAGGACTCCACGACTCCTCTTTTCTAAACTTGAGACTCCATTCAGAGGAAGTACGAGTGCTACCTGAGCACCGGGTACTTTGGTGTCCTCTTCAGTAGCCACCTTGCAGGACATCTGCCCATGTCACAACCCCTCTCTGAGAAGCAGGCCTGCAGACATGTGGTACAATACAACACCTCTCCCAACGCCAGGTCCCTGCAGACTGACCCCTGGAAGCATTTCTTTAGTTCCTAACTCTCTCGGTGTCCAGTTAAACCACTTCCCTTTATAAGAACCTGCAGGTGTTTACCCTTTAAGAGTCTAAAAAACTAGCACAGTGTCTGTCTTTGTGGGCAAGGACCAAGGCTTGTACTACTTTAGTATCAGGGAGGCAGGACATCAAACTGGTCAAGGGAGAGGTCTCTGGAGTCAGCAAGACTTGCATTCACATCCCAGTACTGCCTCTTCCTAGCTGAATGGCCTCAAATACATTATTCAAAATCTCTGAGCTTCAGCTTCCTCATCAGTAAATTGGGCATAACATTCCTATTCCACAGAGTTGTGAAAATTAAATGAGAATATGCATGTAATTAATTAATTTAAGTGCTCAGAGCCTGGCATGCACATTTGCATATATACACAAACACTCTATAAACTGATAGCTATTATTCCTCACAGTGCCTTGCTGGGAGGAGAGCACAGTAGGTGTATAATTCTTGCTTCTTTGATCCATTGCTGTGCTTCAGGCTCCAGACCCAACAGAGAGAGCATGGCGAATGCCCCTCACCAACGACATTACTCTAGTGAGATTCGGCCAACATTGATGGATCTGGAATGGGAAGGTGGGGCTGGTGGAAAGGAAACAGGGAGGCTCTCACTAGTCATAGACACCTCTTAGTCCAAGGACAGACAGAGAGAAATCCTAAAATGGTCATCCCTTCAATCCCCCACCAAAAAGCAGAAATGATCAGTTCAGCAAGTTGACCAACAGGAGGCCCAACAGACACACTATTATACAAGTGAAACAGTGAGTAATCTCAGCATGTCCATCTTTTCCATTACTGGAGGCCTCAGGATCTCAGCTAGGCCAGCATTTCCCAGCATCATGGTCATTAGACAGAACTTGGGGATTAAAAGGGTACAATTAATTTGCATCAATTGAAAGGTCAGCTCAGTGAAACCCCATGTGCTGTCCTCTGCTCACACACACATCACATCAGGGGCCCACGTTCTGTTATTTTCCTCTAGCCTATGAGACAAGTCTTGGCTTTAAACCCAGTAAGAGTGAGGAATGGCTCTGCAGAGAAATATATTGTTTGAATCCAGCTGTTGAAATGTGGCAGTTTATGAATAGTTGATTTGCTCTAGAGAATACAGTGAAAATGACCAGGATGAAAGCCCAGGCCCCACCAGCTGTATGGAGTTCACCTTCCCTCTTCCAAGCTGTAAATGACTGTATTAGCCTATTTGAGCTGCTGTAACAAAATGCCACGAAACACCACAAACTGGGTGTTTATTTGTCACATGCGGTGGTCCCGATCATCTCTGACCATCACCTTCAAAGTCCTTCCTATTTCCTGAAGAGTAGCCCATGTTCCCCAATGACTGGCTCTACGGTCCTGTCCCACATGATCTAAGAAGGCTGACAATCTGCCTTCATGTTGTCACATTTCTTCTTTCCCTTTAGTTCAAACTGGCAGTGTCTTTGCTGGCATAATCCCAGCTCTATTCCTGGCTTCTGTTGAAATGGCTGATTAAGTCCATGAGTCACACCCATGATTTGTTTATCAAATGGTTGTTCAGCCACACTGCTCTCTTCACAAACTTTCTCACTTTCTGCAATATGGATAGGCTGAGAATTTTCCAAATCTCCAAATGTTGGTTCCCTTTTGTTGAAAAGTTCCTTAATTCACCTCTTTCCTTTCCCCTTTCACTCTTAGCATTCAGGAGGAACAAACCTACTTCCTGAGCACTTTGCATAGGAACCTCCTCAGTTAAATACCCAATTTCATTGCTCCCCAGTTCTACCTTCCACAAAACACTAGAACATCATCTAGCCAAGTTCTTTGCCACTTCATAACAAGGATTGCTTTTCCTCCAATTTCCAGCAACATGTTCCTCTTTTCTGAAAGCTCACCAGAATCACCTTTAACATTTCTACAGCACACCTCTGGGGTGCCTGGGTGGCTCAGCTGGTTAGTGTCTGACTTTGGCTCAGGCCCTGATCTCAGGGTTCTGGGATCAAGCCCCGCATCAAGCCTCACATCAGGCTCCACGCTCAGTGGGGAGTCTGCTTCTCCCTCTCTCTTTGCCTCTCCCTCTGCTTGTGTGCATTCTCTCTCTCTCTCTCTCAAACCAAAAAATAAAATCATTAAAAAAAACACATTTCTATAGCATGCCTCAAAAGTCTTCCAGCCTCTACCTGCTACCCATTCCAGAGCTGGTTCCACGTGTTTTGATGTTTGTTATAATAGCACCCCTCTTTTTGGTACCAAAATCTATACTACTCAGCTAGGGTTGCTGTAACAAAATACCACAGACCAGGTGGTTTAAAGAGCAGACATTTACTTCTCATAGTTCTGGATACTGGAGGTCCAAGATCAAGATGCAGGCCATTTCAGTTCCTGATGAAAGCCCTCCTCCTGGCTTGTAGATGACCACCTTCTTGCTGTGTCCTCACATGGTGGAATGATATCTCCTACTCTCTTCCTCTTCTTATAAAGCTATTAATTTCATCATGAGGGCCCCATCCTTATGACCTTGTCTGATCTTAATTACCTCTCACAGGCCCCATCTCCCAATACCATCACATTGGGGGTTAGGGCTTCAGCATATGAATTTAGGGCTGGGGGACACAATTTAGTCTATAGCAATAATTTAACAGCTATTTTTCACTAAATCTTCACCTGGTCCTAGGACCCTCTCCCCTATATTATTTGACACCCATGAATATTCTTAAGGAAAAGCAAGAATAGCTGTGCCTCCCATTCTCCCCCATCCCTCTTTCTTTAATTCCTAAATTTTGGGTCAAATGATAACCACTAGCATTTGCTGAGGATTTATCAGGTGCCAGACACTGCTATAAATAACTTACAGGTATCATTTGTCCTCATAACAACCCTATGAGCTATGTATTATTAATAACTACATTTGACATGAGGAAACTGAGGCACAGAAAGTTAAGTGTCTTCAGCTAACTTCAGATTCTGCACTCTTAACCATCGCACCATATGTCTCTGAGCCTGTTAGATGCTGCCACAATTCTGTGCCTTTGTCCATGTTGTTCTCTCTGTCTAAACTTCTCTTCTTGCTCCTGTTGCCCATTTAGCAAGCTACTCCTGCACTACTGTGAGTGTAGTTCGTGTGTCTGTCCCTCCCCAACCTGGCCAGACTAAAGATCCATAGCCACAGGCCTAGGCAGTCTTCATCTTTGTAACTCCAAAACCAAGCACCTGGGGTTTAGCACCTTATTGTCATTCAAAAACTTGTTGAAATTAAATTTAAAGAGCAATATTTAGTAATAAACTGTTTGAATTCAGCAAACTTAGTAAACTGCTTGAGTTCAAGATCTGACCCTCATAGTGAAATAGCTGGCACCTAATTTTTCTGCTGTGAATTTGCCAAGGATGAAATAGGATCCCGGGTCCTATCAACTCCTGGGCAATATCTGTTCCTCCCCTTTGCCACCACTTTCCTCAGCTCTTGACTGAAGAACTGCAAGGTGCTCCTCCTGGGTCTCTGGCCTCATGTCTTACCCATTCCAGTTCATGCCCCTCAGCACCACCAGAATGGTCTGCATAAACAGATCCAATCATGTCATTTCCTACCATCCCTTCAACATCCCCATCTCCCCTTCTACTTCCACACACTCAAACCACCATACTCTGCTGTGAGGAGGTGCAGTCCACTCATGCAGGCTGCAGTGATGCATTCTGAAATATTTAAATTATGTCACATTTCAACATTGAATGCAGGGTTGAGGGAAGATGGTGAAGTCATCTTGTGGGCTCAGAGTGGAGAAATTTTAAACTCATTGGTTTTCCATGCTGATCAAGTTCTATTCAGCTGGAAACAAACAAATCAATCGCATCATTTTTCACTTAATTAGCCTTGAAGCTGCTGGCCTGGGCATTCTTCCTGCCAAGCCGGCATAGGCCATGCCTGCTTCATTCCCCTCCCCATTAGTCAGCAGAAGGTGTCACCCCTCTACAGTTAGCTCCCAGTCCTGCAGCCACTTCCCCACGACTCCTGTAGCTCTTTGCTCACATCTATACTGGAAGGTTCTCTCAGTCTGCTTCATGGACTAGGTATCTGTCTCTCCACCAGGGTCTGAATTCTGAAGGGGCAAGGACAATGATCACTCATGATATATCCCCGGGACCTGGAATAGAGCTGCTGCCCAATTAATTTTCAATAAAGGATATCACATCCTGAAGCAAAATTCCCAAGGGCCATGCTTAAGAATTAAATTTAAACATCTCGTTCCACTAGAAGAACTTGATAAGGGTCTTGTTGGTCAACAGTACAAGGTACTTTCTCTAGCTTTTCTCTTTAAGTAGGTACACACACTCTCTGTCTCTAGCTACCCGAAGTTAAAGCCACACCTGGCATCTGACTGGTATCTTCTCCTCAATCCATGTGGAAAAACTCCTCCTTGGGTTGTTAAAAAATTAGTAACCAGCCTTAGGTCTTTCCAGTCTTAGGGGCAGTCAGAGAGTTAGAGGACAATTATAATAGGTGTCATGCAGAACATGAGTACTCTTTTTATGGGTGAGAGGTTTTTGGATGGTCCTAAGAAGAATGCAACCCAGAGCTCCTCCTTGATCCTAGTCTGCACATGAACCAATGATTGTCAACAATTAGTCTATTTGTGCTCCTAATCTAAGGCCAAGCCTCCATTTATATAGTGGATCCTATTCCCTGTCACTTATGGAAGGACATCACTCTAGCAACTTTCCTTATTCTCTCCTGTTATCATTACATTTTTTTCTTTACTGGATCATTTTCATCATTATACAAAGCACTGTAATATTTCCAATATTTAAAAAAGAAAATCCTCCCTTGACCCTATGTCTCCTTCCAGCCATATTGTCATCACAAAGCAAGACTTTTAAGAGTTGTCTATACTCATGGTCTCTACTACCTTTCATCCTCTTATTTTCAACCCATTCTGATTGAGCTAATACCCAATATTACATCAAAACTGCGCTAATCAAAACTACTAAAGACCTCCATGTTGTCAAAAGCAATGCCACTTCTCAGTGTTAGCTGACAAGACCCACCAGCAGCACTCAATATAGTTGATTACTCCCTCCTTCCTGAAACTTTTCTCACTTCACTTTTGGGATACCAATCTCTTGGCTTTCCTCCTCCAACACTAGTCACTTTTTCTTAGTGACCTCTCAGCCTCATTTGCTACTTCTCTTTACTTCGTACTTGTGCATGTTGCAGAGCCTCAAGGATCAGTCCTTAGACTCCTTGTCTGCCTTATCTACATGCATTCCCCAAATGATCCCATCCCGCCCCATGGTTTTAAATATGATGTAGTACTGATTTATGTATCTCTTGCTCTATATCTTCCTTAAGTTTCAGACTCATCTAAGCAGCAGACTACTAGACATCTCCCCTTGAGTATCCAAATAGAGCATCCCAAATCTCATATGACTACTGGTAACTGACTTAAGCCTATTTGGTCACACATAACCCTCTGTTTCTCTTTGGAAAAAAAAAATTACCAATCAGCATGAAATTATAGGAAATTCAACAAATATTGATAAAATAACTGGTTTTTCATGTGGAAGAAAATCAAATTAGAATCACTATAGGAGAAAATAAGCATGATATCTTCATGATATTGAGATAAGAAAACATTTCTTAAACAACACATAAAATCATGGATCATAAAAGCAAAAAAAAAATCTAACTAAAATATAGTTTAGAATATCTATACAACAAAAGTTACCCACTAGCAAGAAGCTGAGTTGGAGAGTAACAAATGCAAGCATAAGTTAGAGGAGGTCTTTCAGAATGGCGATGTTTAAGATGAGATTGGAAGGACCATGTGAAGAGCAGGAGAGAGACTGTTCTAAGCAAAAGGAAGACCATGCACAAAGCCCCACAGGCAGGAAGAGCTTGGTAGTTAGGAACTAAAAAAGACCAGTGTGACTAGAGGTATAGGCAAAGGAGGAGAGTCATGAATAATAAAGTTGAAAAGACAACAAGGAAAATCCCGGGGGGGGCCTTGTTGAGCCACAGTGAGAAGCATGGACTGACTTGAGGGGTGACAGGGAGCTGCTGAAAGGCTATGAGCAAGGAGCCCCGGGAGCTGATCACATACAAGTACACCCAGTGCACATTGTGACTGAAGGCTGGCTGACAAGGAGCTCTGAAGACCTGCCCACTCCCACAACCGGACCAAAACATAAGGACACGTTCTCTGTCATCACAGATCTCACAGAAGAAAGAGAAGGTCTCCACAAATGATGCCTCTCCCAGATATATACATACGAAAGTGAGCTTAGTCTGGAGTGTCTGAAAATTCAGGTCACAGAGGTGGGAGGCCAGGGCTTAAGAGGTAAGGGTTCAGAGTGGGAAGGCCTTAGTGGGTGGTAAGGAGCTGGCCTAGACTGTTAGGAATCCAGAATATGAAAATTTAACTGACTTCTGTTAAGATTATTGAGGGGATTTTGATATTTGGGTAAATAAATTTAGATGGGAAAGCTGAGCTCAGGACTCTTGCTCTGAGCTAAACCTTCTAGGTGCTTAAATGGTCCTGTTTCCAGGCAACCCCTGTCCACTGTCTAAGAAAAGCAAAAGCAAATCATCACCACAGTAAGTTTCCCATGTTGGCCTATAGAACTACAAACTAAGACCAAGCAATGAGCTCACATTTTCATTTTTTTTTTAAGATTTTTTATTTATTTGTTTGACAGAGAGCACAGACAGGGGGAGCAGCAGGCAATGGGAGAAGGAGAAGCAGGCTCAGCGCTGAGCAAGGAGCCTGATTGGGACTCAATCCCAGGACCCTGGGATCATGACCTGAGCCAAAGACAGACACTTAACTGACTGAGCCACCCAGGCACCCCAAGCTCACATTTTTAAAAGCATTAAGTACAGGAGAAGCCACTATGAGTGAGAATCAGTACTGAAACAAGAATTATTAGATTTAGATACCCAGAACCCCAAAGATATGAGAATGTATTTAAGTTATATTCTAATGTTATGTTAAAAAAATAAAAGATACAATTACAAAGATGAGCATTCAATAAGAAACTATTACGAAATAAGAAACAACTTTAGGGGCAAAAGCAAATGGAACCATTTAAAAATTTTAAAAAATACATAAAGGGGCACCTGGGTGGCTTGGTCAATTAAGTGTCCAACTCTTGGTTTTGGCTCAGGTCATGAGATCTAGCTCTGTGTAAGGCATGGAGCCTGCTTAAGATTCTCTCCCTCTCCCTCTGCCCCTCACCACCCTCCCGCTCGTGCTTTCTATCTTAAAAAAAAAAAAAAGTATGCACCCAGCAAAATTATCTTTAAAAAAAGGGAATAAAAGAATAACATTTACAGAGAAACAAAAACTGGGAGAGTCTACTACTAAGAAACTAAAGGACATTCTTCAAAAAAAAAAAAAAGGAAGGAAGGAAGACTTAAGATGCAAAAAAGAATGGAGAGCAAAGAAAACAGTAAACATAAACAAATTAAAACAAATACTGTCTGAGTAAAATAATAATGTCTAATTTGTGAGATTAAAAAGGTTAGAACTAAAAAAATGAACAATAATTATGTATATATATAATATATATAAGGCAAAGGTTAGAAATAAAGGGTTATGAAATCCTTAGAGTATTTGGAAACTGGGGTCAAGATTTTCTTTAATTTGTTTTAATGATGTGAGAGGGGCAAGACTGCAAGAGGGGAGACATAGGAAGAGGTGGTTGCAGAGGCCCAGGAGGGAAATAAGGGTTTCTTGGACTACGATGTGATGGTGAAGATGAAAGGAAAGAGTTTCAAGATTTATTTTTAAGAGAAAAGGAATGGGAGGACCCAAGGATAACTTGTAGGTTTTGCACTGAGTCACTGGGTAGAAGGTGGTGCTGAGTGAGATGTAGAACCTGGGGTCAGTAGGGTGTGTGAGGGAGAGGAAGTCAAGTGTCCCCCTCAGACATAGTTAAAGAAGTCTATGAGATGATCAAGAAAGTAGGTAATGGGAAATTCTATAGTTTTAAGTAGAATTCTGAGCTGGGGGGGTCAATTGGGTCATCATCAGCATAGAAATGACTTTTTATTTATTTTTTGAGAAAGAGAATGAGAGAGTATGTGAGCAGGGGAGGGGGCAGAGGGAGAGGGAGAGAGAGAGAATCTTAAGCAGGCTCCACACTCAGTGGAGCCCGACACAGGGCTCAATCTCACAACCATGAGATCATGACCTGAGCCGAAATCAATAGTCGGATGCTTAACTAACTGAGCCTCCCAGGTGCCCCAGATGTCTTTCTAAATTTATGGAACTGGATAAAATTATTTGGGGAAAGAATCTAGAGAAAGATTGGGAAATGATCCAAGGAAAGTCTTAAGGTTCGCTGGCCTCTGGAGGTCAGGTAGCGCAGAAAGAGCCAGCAAAAAGGTAGGTGGGGAACAAGTACAGGAAGAGGAAAAGGGGAGAGAGTGGATGACGGTGCCTGTTTTCTCAGTATGGCATGAGGCTCCATGATCACCTGGGGGAGGAGAAAGAAGCTACAAGGAGCTAGGGGGGAAAGGTTCACTTTCTTCTATATCACAGCCCTCCACTTATCTCCTTTGTGGTTGCTATAACAATCTCTAAGAATTGTGTTTATTTTGCCATTTACTCCCTTATTATCTGCCTCCTCTACTAAAACAGAAGCTCCAGTAGGGCAGGAACCAGAAATGCCTTGTCCAGTCGGGCCCAGTGTCTAGCAGAGCACCCATCACACAGTACATCCGGCAAAAACATTAGCTGAGAGCCACGTGAATAAACAAATTTGTGTATCCATGCTCAGTGATTGCTGGAGAATAAAACATGGCGACATGGGGGTTGTTTTTCTGCTGAGTCCTTAACCAGAGCTGCTCTGTGACCAGGAGGAACAGCTGGGATCCTGCTTGGGATGCCAAGAAGCAGACAGTGACACAGATAGTGACACGGACAGTGACAGGGGCAGCCCAAGCAGGACAACTGCTTTGACTGAAACCAAATTACCCTCCCCAGGAGCCAGAGAGGGGATTTATACCCCTGTCTCCACCTGGCTCCGCACGGCAGCCTCTGCCTGCCCTGGGTGGGGAAGGAAGAGAAGCCACTAATTGCATCAGGGCCCTTTAATCCAGTCACAATCTAATCAGGCTTGGGGCTGTCAGCAACAATGCAGCTTTCACAAGACACTTTGATCTCCTGAGCTGTCCTTGCCAGAGCTGCCCACATCAATCTCTCTGAAGCCAGAAGCTACCAGACTCGTGTACCCATTAGACCAGGGACTGGAAAGGAGGCCAGCATTCCAGACACACCAGACCAGATGGGAACAGTCCCCAGATGATGAAATTGGGCGCAGGCCCCTTAGGGGAAGCGACTGATGAGAGGAGCAAGCATCTCTCTTCTGCCTCCAGGAAATAACTATTTTGCTTTATTTCTAATTATTAACACTGATGGCTCTGTACACTAGAAATGACAAAATGTTTCCCAATAAAAAGGCAGAAACAACTCTAAGGAGAGTGTCTTCCTTTCTTTAAAGTTAAGCAGGACAAGTATAGTAAATCACCTCCCCAGGTTTCAATCTACCCTCTCTCTAAACTATCCTTCAAAAAATAAACTTGTCTACCCAACAAATTTTGTTTGAGCATCCAATCTGTGGACCATTGAAGGACAAGATGAATAAGACCTGGAAGCCAACATGGAGCAGATCATTCAGTGTAATATGGGCAACAATAGGCATTTGAACTTTGGGCACCCAGGCCGTTCAGAGGGTCATGCGACTCTCCTGTCCAAAAGCTTACAAGCACATCCATGTCTTCCCTAACTGTAGCAATCAAGATTTTCTTCACCAATATCCCTGTTCTCTTCTTTCCACGCCCACAGTGGCATTGTCCTTCCCTGCCCTCCCCATGACCATATGACTTTCTAGGATCAATAAAATGTGAGTGGAAGTAACATGTTACTTTTGAGTGGAAGCCTTTAAGCACTGATGTGCAAATTTCCATGTCCCTTCCCTCTTACAAATGACAAGACTGTAAATGGTGGGAGCTCCATCATCATCATGAGCCAGAGTGAGGACGACAGGGAGCAGGTTCCCTGCTGACGTGAGATGGATTTGTAGCATGCGTTAAAATGAAGCTTTGTTGATTCAAAGTCTCTGCAATTTTAATCTGTTTGTCCCTGCAGCAGAGTGCAGTCCATCCAAACTCTTTGGGTTGGCATCAAAGGCCTCCCCGTGTATCAGAGCACCTACCCTTACCCTTCTAGGCTTTCCTTTCACAATACTTAACATGAATCCTACACACCAGCCACACTGCTCTATTTATCACGCTCCAAACATATCCAGCAGCATCTGACAAGCAGACCATTTCTCATGCTCATCCCCTTGCCTGAAATGCCATCTTCCCATCTCAATCCTACCAGCTTATAAAATCCACGTAGCAACTCCCTCTTCAAGAGGCCCTCCTGGATGACCTAAGTTAGAAATGAGTCCTCCTGGGGATTCCAATAAACCCTTCAGTGTCCCATTCATGGGTATTTATCTTAGGGAGTTTTGTAAAATGTTTGGTCATTTGTTGACCGGTTCCTGCTAGACTATGAACTCCTTGAAAACAGGGCTTTGGGTCTCACTGATCTTTAGGACCCACACTCCATGTAACCCGCACTTTGAGTGACTTCCACATCATTTGCATAGGCTGGAACACTCCCTAAACTGGTGTTTGTGCATCTATATAGAAAACATGGTGAGCTCTTTCAGTCACATTGAAAATCTAAGCCACCACTAAATTCAGCCTGCCAGTCTTTATCTCAAATTTCTATTTTCTGGCCCACTGTCTCAACCTTCACTTTTGCCTCCATCCTCAACACTAGTTGTTGCTTTCTTTCAAAGAGACCATTTTTCATCAAGACACTAAGCTGTTATCATTTAATGAGTTATGACTTCTGGATGGGTTGAGGTGCAGGCACAGAGCGGTGAGAAAGCCTCCCTCACCGGCTGAGTAACTCCCTCTGCACCCAGCCTCACAGACTCTGCCTCGGCAGCACCACAGATCGCCACACCCCATGGACCTCCAGGTTGCTCCAGAATTGCTGGAACTGTAAGTGATAAATACTGTAATTCCCACCTTGCAGGGTTCTTGTGAGGATCAGAGACTAGTCTGGGCAATGCCTGGTACACAACAGGTGATCAAGTGACAAGTGACAGCCATTGTTGTTACAAGGTAGCCTCCATCGGGCCATATGTGGACACACAAGTGCCCTAACCTAGTCGCCATGGTGGGATCTAAGGGATGATCAGTAAGGCCTCTGCCTTCTCACCATGCCCCTCTAGCCCTGGCACTCGCTCTCACTCGCTCGCTCTCTCTCTCTCCTCACACACACACACACACACACACTCACATGCTAGTTGCCCCCACTCCCCGTATAGCGTCTGAAATTCCAACACTAGAAATTCTATACTTTATGTTTGGAAATATTATATTTGTCCAAGAAAGGCCCCAAGGAAATGAAAAAAACTTTATATGACAAGGTAAGCCTTCATCGCCTAATATCTAATAGAAGATTTGTAGCCAGAAGCAAACCTAGGAAATGGGGCATAGGATTAGGCCCACTATCCCTTTGAGAGGATAATGGGGAGACCCAGAAATATGCAAAGAGAATCAATTAGCCTTTAGACCTCAAAGAGGATGGTTGACCTTAGAAGTCCTTTAGGTCAACCTTCCATCATGTATATGAGGACGCTGTGTCCCAGGGATGTGAAAGAACTTGTCCACAGTCCCAGATCCATTAACAAGAATGTGGATTCCCTGTTCAAGACTTCCTGACCCCATTTATTGCTCTTCCTATACCATGCATCTCCTGGAGACTGAGATGGAAGTCCCCAAAGGCCATTTTTCTGGGGCCCACCCTGCACCACCATCCCTATCTCCTTCTCTCCCTGCCCTGGATGTTCTCATCCTACAAAAGTTCACACGCCCACAGCAATCTCCTTTCCTATATTATCATCATTGACAGAAAATTCTAGTAATTCAAAAAGGAAAGAAAGTTGGTGGAGAGTGGAGAAGAATGAAAAAGGGGCATCCCGCATGTACAAAGCCCTGGCAGGCCCCAAGGAAATATACAGCGGCTCTCACTTTCTGATTTGAGCTATTAGCAGGAATTCCAGAAATTCAGCTGCTAACAGCAGCAGAGGAAGTCTTGTCTGCTCAGCCTCCCACATCTGCTCCCAGGCTCCAGAAGGGGGAGACGAGCCCAGCCCAGGAGGCCTCCGAGCAGATGGTAGCTCTGCACCCTGCGGATGACTTCACCGGGGTAATTACGACTGATGAGGGTGTTGGGAAGCCTCCTTGCTGAGGATAATTAGTCAGGATAAATAAACTGTGCCCTGTTCAGAAGCCTGGGAGAGCATAAAATATTAATAGTAGTACCTACTGGTTACGGAGCACCTACTAAGCACAGGTACTTTACAAACCTTTTTTTGGTTAATCCTACCTACAACCCCATGAAGTGTAGGTTCTGTGACCCCCATTTTACATGAGGAAAAAAAACAAAAGCCTAGAAAATACTAAAGCAACATGCCCGGGATCACACAAGCAGTAGATAACAGCTTCAAGGTTCAAACCTTAGTCTGACCAAAGGGGGAGCCCATGGGTTTTCTGGGGTGCCAAACACATACCATGCTGCCATGGTGGTCTAACAACGTCTCTTTAACCAACACAAATCTAGTCGTTGTTCTGTGACAGACACTAAAATGGCCCTGAGCATCCAAAGACAAATAAGACACCATCCCTCTCCCAGGGGCTCACAGTCTAGAGGAAAAATAAGAACAAAGACATCAAGAGTAATTGTACCAAGTGGGAGATTCCTTCACAGAGGTGGGTAGTTCTTTTCAATGTCCTCAAGATTCTAAAGCACCACAGAATGTTGATTAAATGTTGATAAATAATCAAATGTTTTTGAGACAAAGGAAGAAAGTCATAATAAACGCAGGAAAGAAAAAAGAGAAAAGGGAATTCTATATCTATGTGTGAGCACAGGAATCCCCAAACTAAGCTTAGAGGATATAAGAGGGCACTAGTCACAGCCACTCAGGTCCTGGGAGAATTGGCTACAATAACCAGGGGTTCCTGCCATAGCTCAAAAACATTTATGGCATATAAAACATAACTCAGGTCAGATATCTGCCTCCCTTATTTGACAAAAGACCCTACGGCTTAACTCATGTCTTCCTACCATTAGCCTCAAAAAGTCCTTAAGTCTCCCCATTGCAATAATCTTTCCCCTGAAAAGTAGGAAGCAGAACAAATTCATACTCTTGCCAGCTCCTAGAAAGATCTGCAAAGGTTGGATGGTCATCTTCCAGGATGGGACAGGCGGCTTCCTGCACTGAACAAGTCCAAGGATTAAGTAATCTATAAGGTTCCATTACACTCTGAGGGTCCTGTGCTATGTAAGGTGATCCCAGGCAAAGAAAAAGATGACAAAAACCCAATCAAGGCTTTGCAGTTATTGGACGATGACAAAGGACTGAAAAAGAAAAGGTCAAGAATGTAATAAGCCAATTGCACCTGCGAATCTATTTACTGAGGACCCATCATTTACCAGTCAGCAGTTTTTAGGAGCAGTGACCAGTAGAGACCAGAAATAGTCACCATTAAGGCACGTGCATTTTAATGGAAGGAGATAGACAATTAGCACATAACCAAACAAAAAAAATGCAATAAAGTAATTTCAGGCACCACTAAATCCCAAGAAGAAAATAAAATAGAATAATATAGAGGCACTGAGAAGCTGCCTAACCAGAAAGCTCAGGAATCCATTCTCTAAGAAGGTGACATTTGAGGTGGGTTATGACCGCCAAGAAAGAGGTAGCTCAGAAAAGATTTGCAGGGAGAATATGGCACAGGACAGAGGTAAATTAGTATGTTTAAAACCAATGCTGCTGGGGCACCTGAGTGGCTCAGTTGGTTAAGCATCTGCCTTCAGCTCAGGTCATGACCTCAGGGTTCCTGGTTTGAGCCCCGCATCAGTCTCCCTGCTCAGTGGGGAGTGTGCTTCTCACTCTCACTCTGCCTCTCCCCCTGCTTGCGCTCTCTCTCTCTAAAAAAAAAACAAAAACAAAAACTACTGCTGACCTAGGAAACAAGGGGGGAATGTGGAGAGACAGTTAGGTGGGAGTTGAATAATAAATGGTCTTACAGGTCAAGATAGAGTTTTATTTTATTCCCATTACAATGGAATGCTAGAAGTGTTTAAGCAGGAGAGCGACATGATGTGACTTATGCTATAGAAAGATAATTCTGGCTGTTTTGTGCAGTTTGGACCTCAAGAGCAGAGCCAGGAGGAAAAATTAAAATATTATAAAGGGGACTTAGTACGTTAAAAAATAATCCTCAATAATAAAGCAAAGTTTATCCCATAAACATAAAGAGAGTCCAACATTAAGAAACCTATGATTATATCATATCACCAGTTATACATGACAAAAGGTGTGAAAAGGGCATTTGATAAAATTTGAGTGCATTCTAAATAAACATTCTAAGATGTGATACTAGATGTGTTGTTCCTCAATATGATAAAAAGATCCTATTTCCAACTGACATAATTGTTGTGTATAAAATATTAGAAGCCCTAAACAAAGAGGCCCACCATTTTCATTAGTTTATTATTTTGTTCATAAACTTCTAGACAATTCGATAAGACATGAAACAAATAAAAAGCATCCATTTGAAAAGAAGAAATTCATCATTATTGATAGACAGTGTATTTATTCTCCTGCTGAGAATCTATGCCTTGACAGAAGTCTATGTTCCAGGTGCTTCTGATATTTGACCTCTCTGACTCCAGCATATTAGGCGTGACATCTTTCTTCACATAGGTAAAGATAAGTAACCTTCCTCACTATGAAGCAGGGAAACTGAGATTTGAACATAAGTCTGTAATTACAAGGTCTGTATTCTTACACTTTGTTGCCAAAACATAAAAAGATAAAGCCAGAAGCTGCCAGAACTTTCTCTTTCCTGTGGTTCCCAGAGCTGTGAAAATTTCAGCTCACCTGCAGAATCAAGGTAGGGGCTAGAGCTCACCAGCAACTCAGAAGTCTTAGTGCCAGAGGAAGATGATATAGCTGGCAGTTACTTCCTTCCCTGCATCCCATGGGGCATTCCAACTGGGAAGAGGCCCCAGAACTTCAGCTGCTCAGTATAAATGCTGAGGAACTTCATTTAAGTGTGAGTCTCGGCCTTTCCAGGAAATATTTAAATTTTAAAGGAAGAACATTTTTTACCCAGATGAATCTATAATTGGTTGAACTGTGTGAACAATATTTTAACTGGGGAGGGAGGGGGACGGAGGCAGGTATCAGGGGTCTTTGTAGTTTCTACTGCCTCCTCCACGTGGCTGCCAAAGTCACTTCCCTCCTACACTGGAAGAGGGAATAACCTTGACCCCCAACTTCGGAAGTGTGCCAACCCTGCCCAGAAGTCACATGTTCAAGGTGACTTGAAGAAAGAGCCCAGGTCCTTGAGCCTTGACTGTACAACCTGATTGGTCTCTTCACACCCCATAGAGATTCAACCCAACACTTAGGGATGCTAAGAGTTGTCTTAAACCAAGGTCCTGCCAGGACCACAGAACTTTCTCTTTCTATTTCTGATGACATCAGAGTAAAGTATATCTCTTCATATTTTCAAATGAAAACCTCAATTTAAGGAAGTGAGTCCTAGTGAATGGACTGACAGCTCTACATTTTTCTCATTTCTCATGAAATGCCAGTGTCAGGGGCAATGGGCATTCTACCAACTGCCTCATATCTGCTTGAATCCAAAGTTGGCAAGCCCAAACTGGCCTCTTCCCAGTTGCCAGTCACTTTGAAGCTTTTCAATTTCTTTTGGATGTTTTCTTTTTTCCCCACCCTGAACAACACAATACCCACCTGCAGGCAGCTGCTTGGCCCTTCTCCCATTTCAGCCCTCCAGCATGTAGCAGGTGTGAAGCTTGGATATGGTAAAAAGGAGATGGAAGGAACAGATAGGGCATGTGGAGGGGGAGGGAAAAAGAGGAGAAAGGGAGAGGAGGAGTATCTGGAGAAGGGCCAAGAGGGCACCAACAGAAGACTCTGAATCCACAGTGTGGTGGTGGCACGTGGTATCAGCTGTGTCTTAGAAGCACAGGTCGTAGAAGTTTCTTGCCGTAGCCTAAAAAAGCACCTGTTGCTGTACCATGAGGGCCAAGCTGTTGCCAGTTGTCTCAATTCATATTCCAACCAAGCAGCTGAGCACTGCAGAATGTGGTACTTTACGGTCCTGGAATCTAAGGAAATCTGGCCTCCAGGAGGGCTCCCATTTCCTCCTGAACAAATCTTGCTGGGCACCCTGGAAGGAAGGCCCCGGGGTGCCTGAGCAGCCCCTGTCCACCCCATCCAGTACCTTGGACAGCTCCCTGCCACCATGCGGCCCATTCCTTTCAGATTTCCAACAAAGCTAGGCAGTTTGCTTCTCTTGGAGTCCAGTCACATAAACAATAAAGACAGACAGACTTTAAAAAATAATTTGGGGCCACCTAATCCACAGGCAGTGTTGGTTATTCTGCAGAACAAGTCTCTTTAAACATGGCTCCCACGTCCCCCTCGGTTGCCCCGTTTATCATTTATGACAAGATATTTATTAGCGGCACAGCAGTAAACAGTGACTGAACATCTGAAAACAGGGCTATAAAATCCTGTATATCACAACTCTGTGCAGGCAGCCAGCAGCACTGGGACGACCCTTCCCTCCCTGGCTCCAGAAACCACAGCAGACCTCCATCTGTACTGGAGTCCTTTACCCTGCTCAGGTGCTGAGTGGTATGATGTGGATGGCTCTCTCCTAGGTGGATTGACTTTGTCTCCTCCTCACTTTGTTTGCAGAGCCCCTACTCTGCATCAGATGCTGCACTCAGGGTCAGGACCTGAAAATGGCCCCAGCTTTCTAGGAGCTAATCAATCATAAGCAAGAGGCAGAAAGCCAATACCACAGTTGTATCCTTTGCTCTCAGAGGGAGCCAGCCCCTGCTTCTTTCTGTTTCCCATCAACCACCATGTCCCCTTCGTCAGCACGGGCAACTGGGCCCACCACTGCAGCTGCTTCTAGTCTTCCAAGTTGCTCCAGGCTTGGTATGGCAGTGTCGCTCATGTCCCATGCCTCCTGCACCCCAGCCCCCCCACGCTGCAGGACCCACTGAGTCTCGCTGAGCCACTCTGTATACACACTGGCTGGCCCACAGGCTTCTTCTACAGGCAGGCAGGGAGGGAAGGTATGCCGCTGGCTCACACCACAACCACCTATATCATGGGCTCTGGCTTCCCCAGTAGCTGCCCACAGAGGCAGGTAACACCACCTGAGAATACAAAGGAATTAAGGTCTCATGGAGGAACGTTGATTGATAGCAGGATAACAGGAAGGAGACATTGGATCAATTCTTCTCCTTTCCTCCTCCCAACAGACTACTACCAGATTCAGTATTTCTTTTTTATTATATTTTTAAAGATTGATTGATCTATCTATCTATCTATCTATCTATCTATCTATCTATCTATCTATTTATGAGAGATGGGGAGGGCCGGGGGACAAGCAGACTCCTCTTTCAGCACAGAGCCTGACACAGGGCTCAATCCCAGGACTCTGAGATCATGACCTGAGCCAAAATCAAGAGTCAGATCCTCAACCAACTGTGCCACCCAGGCGCCCCAGACTTAGTATTTCTTTTTTTTTTTTTTCTTAAAGATTTTATTTATTTATTTGACAGTGATAGAGACAGCCAGCGAGAGAGGGAACACAAGCAGGGGGAGTGGGAGAGAAAGAAGCAGGCTCCCAGCAGAGGAGCCTGATGTGGGGCTCGATCCCAGAGCACCGGGATCACGCCCTGAGCTGAAGGCAGACGCTTAATGACTGCGCCACCCAGGCGCCCCCAGACTTAGTATTTCTGTACAACCCCTCCAGGGGCCTCCCATTTGATGGATCAATAGTGATGCTTCTTGGTTAAACTGTAGCCAGTTTGGTAACACTCCTCCTCCTGTTTGCTTTCCCTTCCTCCTTGTATCATTTCACTTTCCCCTCACTCTAACTTCCCTGGGGTTGCATTCCTGTGCCCCTGTGAGCATTAGCTCATAAGTTTTGCCTCGGGCTCTGTTTCCTAGGGAACTCAGGCCAAAATCCTTCTCAATCATAAATGACCAAAAATAACTTCCTGACAACCTCCTCGCTGCCCTGCTCAGCCTGTCTCCACAAAGCCTGCTTCAGACTTTGTCTCAGAGTCAGCTCCCTGCTACAGGGTAGAAAGGAAACCAGGAACTTTTCAAATGGAGTCACAATGGAAGGTGAAGAAAGTTTACTCTTTGATAAATAGAATAAGAGCCTTTATCAGCCTGGTAGGCCAGGCTCCTCATGTCCCGAACTAGGAAAGCTAGCTTATGACTTACACACAAATTATCTTAAGGATGATGGTATGTATCAGGGGAGAAGACAGGGAAGCTATAAGGTTTCCTTCAATTTAGAGCACCGTGAGAAGCCACTTCCCAGCTGGCCTCTGATGGAGAAGCGCTTGCATTAGTGGGTCCTTATGACACGCTTGGCCCTTTACTGAAGATACAACAGTAAGATTGTTCCTGATTTTTAGGAGCTTACATTTCAGTAGAGTGCATCAGACTTCAAAATTAGCTATCCTTTGCATACAACCCCAAAACCTTATCAAAACTGATTCAGATCCATAGTCTTATCAAGCTCCTCTTGTGATAAATGGCATGCTCTTGCAATACAACAGTCCAAGATATAAGGTGAAGAGCTAGTCCACAAAATGGCCCATTGACTGAGGTAAGGTAAAGGCCATATTTGCAATGTGAACCTATTTTTAAAACATGTATTCTGTGCTTACTATATATCAGCCCTCTAGAGGCTAAAAACTACCATGATAAATAAGACAGAGATCCTGACTTCAAAAAGTTTAAGTCTGGGGGCACCTGGGTGGCTCAGTCAGTTAAGCATCTGCCTTCGGCTCAGGTCACGATCCCAGGGTCCTGGGATCGAGCCCCGCACTGGCCTCCCTGGTCTGCAGGGAGTCTGCTTCCTCTCACTCTCCCCCTCCCCCTGCTCATGCACTCACTTTCTCTCGCTCACTCTCTCTCTCAAATAAATAAACTTTTTTTTTTAATTTAAAGATTTTATTTAAGTCTGTTCCAGGGCACCAACACATTCAGTTTTAGTATGATATGTTATCATAATGGAAATGCATATTGGGAGCAAAAAGGAGGCTCTCTGGTCTAATCAGGAATGTTGAGCTAAGTCTTGAGGGATATATAAAAGGCAGTCTGATAAGAGGTGGTGCAGGACAAAGGAATGGTATATGAAAAGGCTTGGAAGAATTAAACCATTCCGGGGTCTCCTACCAAACATTGCTCCCCATGTTCCCCATTCAGGAGCCCCTTGCTGCGGCTGCCAGTGCTGTTACTACCCTACCACCAGTCACACCCTACGATGACTCATCTGCCAAATCTATTAGGGACACCACTTACCTCTGGCCATTTCTCCCAAAGCCTTCATGAGTATTTACTCTACTTGTACATGGAATAGTGGACAGGTTAGGCAGATAACGTAAGTGGCCTCCCACATTCCCATCTGCAACACTGGCTCCTCTGGGCAGTGACTGCCAGCCTCAGGGGGGAAGGGGATAAGGCAAGATACTGCAGCCTGTGACATATAAAAAAAATCTGAGAGAGCTTACTGGGAAGGACATGAGGGAACTGCTGGGAAGATAGAAAAGTTCTATATCACGATAAGGATGGGGGTTACAGGGGCATATCGATCTGTCAAAATTGAACTGGAAAAATTTATGCCTTTTGATGTATATAAGTGTTATAACTGTAAAAGGATAATAAAATGGAGTGTAAGTTGAGGAGCAGGTAGAGGGATAGATGAAACAAGGGTGGCAAAGTGTTGATAATTTTTGACACTAGATGATGGGCACATATACTATTTTGTTTACTGTGTATATGTCAAGACTATATTCTCTGTCATGTGTGGCTATTGACATCTGTTCTGTTGGCTTAGTGCCTAGCTAGTGATTTGAGAGAGATGTCCTTAAACATCTGGAGGCAAAAAAGTAAAGTAAAAAAAAATTGTCTGCAGGGCATCTGGGTGGCTCAGTCAGTTAAACGTTCAGCTCTTGATTTTGGCTCAGGTCATGATCTCAGAGTCATGAGACTGAGCCCCACATTGAGGTCCGTGCTCAGTGTGGAGTCTGCTTGAGATTCTCTCCCTCTCCCTCTGCCCCCCCAACTCATGTGTGTGTGCACACGTGCGCTCTCTCTCTCAAATGAATGAATGAATGAATGAATGAATGAATGAATGAATGAATATTTTTTTAAATTATCCTGATTTTTACATACTGGCTGTGTGGTGTTACTCCTTCTGTACTTAGCCAGGCATTTACAACTCTGCCTTAGCCTTCTCTTCCTATAGGATGGAACCTAAAGGTTACCCAGAGGTGAAAGCTTAGAGTCTTCTCAGGTCTTTTCTGAGCATGTGTCTAACCCTGGGCATGCGTGTGGCCTTCTAGGTACCCTGGCAGTCAGGAACTTTTCAAAGCCCTTATTCTGTATCTCCTTTCCCAGCCTTTTCCTTTCTGGGATTTCCTATCTCTCCCTGCCTGCCCTCACTGGCATCTCTTGCAGTAGGTAGCTATAGCTAGTATATTTGCCTTTCAGTGCTTTCAACAAACACCACCCAGGGAAGCTGCTTCAGCCCTGAGAAAGCTTGAAAGCAGGAGAAACAAAAGCAAGCCATTCAGCCTATCTTCAGGAAGCCACCAGACAGGTCAAAACACACACCACAACCCTTTGAAAATAAGGTCTGCAGGGGCAACTGGGTGGCAGAGTTGGTTGAGCATCCAAATCTTGGCTTCAGCTCAGGTCATGATCTCAGGGTCATGAGACTGAGTCCCGAGTCAGGCTCTGCACTAAGCAGGTATCCTGCTTGAGATTCTCTCTCCCTCTCCCTCAGCCCCTCCTGTTCATGCTCTCTCTCGCTCTCTCTCAAATAAATACATATAGAAAGGAAAGGAAAGGAAAGGAAAGGAAAGGAAAGGAAAGGAAAGGAAAGGAAAGGAAAGGAAAGGAGGAAGGAAGGAAGGAAGGAAGGAAGGAAGGAAGGAAGGAAGAAAAGAAAAGAAAAGAAAAGAAAAGAAAAGAAAAGAAAAGAAAAGAAAAAGAAAAGAAAAGAAAAGGAGTCGGTCTGCACTGCTCCCTCTAGTACCAGCAGCCCAGTTGAGAAGTGGGGGTTGGGAAGTGGTTAACTTAACATAGAGCAGTGCTCTCTTCCTGAAATTCAGTAGCTTCTTTCTTCATTAAGTACTCCCCTAGTCATTGTAAGTTTTTTATTAGGGTTCCAGAGTTCTGAAAAAGTTGATTCTGACAGTTTCTGCCTGCTTAATCATTGCTTTAGTCAAGAAACAGTGTTTGAGTTCCCCATTCTGTCATTTTTGATGATGTCACTCCTGTTTATTCTGTAGGTGTTTCCGTTTTTCTATAATAAAAGGTTTTTTTGTAAAACCTTCAGGTAACTGATGAATTATAACCACTTCCCCTCATCCAAGCTTTCAAAACTCAGTAGTTTAAATGAATCCTGACTTCCTCTTTTTTGGTTTGAGCAACTTTAACTCAGTGCCCCACTGTGATTATTTGGGGTTAAAGAACCCTAGAACCACCAGTCATCAGCGTCCCCCCCAAGTCTCCAGGCACCTCATGCTGTCCTCTGGGTGGCCCAGGACACCCTAGGTGAGCCAGCTCTGTCAGCTCGTCTTCAGCTCCAGACCATCCGAAGTGACCAGGCATTATACAGAGCCCACAGACCAGGACAGATGGCTGGGGCCGGTTTTCTTCCCTCCCAACACCCCAGATTCAGCCCTCCTCTGCCCTTCTGTCTTTCTTCTCTTGTGAGAAGAAGCACACAAGAGGAAAATGAGGAAACTGTCCTACGGTAGCACATCTGCAAGCCCAAGGACTATTCATGGCTAAACAGTGTATAGTTTTTTGTTATTTTGTTTGGGTTTCAATCAGTGTGGATGTTACTCACTCCCACTTCTCAGAATCCCCACCAGACCCTTGGCAGATAGGCACCGAAGGAATCAGGCATTTCTCCTCTCGAACACATTCAGAAGGAACCTTTTCTAACAGCCACAAACAGTGCTAAGCAGCTGAGTACTTTTGAATGCATTCTCTCTCTTTCTTTCTTTTTTTTTTAATTTCCTTTTTCATTGAACCATTATAGGGGCTGTTTCTGGCCACCTAGAGGGAACTCTGGAACAAACAGCTCTCCATGTGCTTGCTTTTCCGAAGCCAGATGCATGCAGCACCTGGCAGCTGCGTGAATTGGGGAAAACAGCTTCTCGTCACACCTCTCTGCACTCCGCAGCCCAGGGAATCATGAGGGATTTCAGAAATGGTGGCACGGAGCTTGGCTTGGCCACCTCTTCCTTTTCATGGAACTATGAGGAATGTGAAATGCTGCCATCCTTTTCCTTCTGTACAGCTTCTTGGTTTCATCTCAGAACAAGATGGAAGTACGTTCCTTTTCACTTGTTAATTAACATATAACTCTATGTATCATGCGACTGTGTGCTCAAAAGAAACTTCAATGCCACCCCATTGCCAGCAAATTCAATCCAACATCTTTTCAGGTCTCAAACAAGCTGAATCTGACCTATTTTTCTGGTTCCGTTTCACGTTGCCTAGGGTGTTGTGATGCAGACAAAATCAAACATCGTCCATTTTCTGAAGTTGCCTTTACTATCCCTCCTGAGCAGTTCTGCTCGTGCCAGCCCCTCTGCCTCAGGTACCCTCAAGTACTCACTGTGCCTACTGAGCATCTAGCCATTCTTCTGGAGGTGGCGCTAACCCCAACCAGGCCAAAGCTCACCTCCACCTGACCTCCATAGCACTTTGGGGTAGGGGGTGGGGGTGCTCGCTTACTGACCTCCACATCCCGTTTCACAGTGCAGTGACTAAGCAGTCTATCTGGATCTTTCACTGTGTTAAAAGTTCCTACCAGTTAGGGAAGGCAGTAGGGCCCCTTTCATTACCGACATCACCTTGCATGTCCTAGACACTCAAAACTGTTCTCGCAAATGAATAAATGTTCAGCAAAAAGAAAATGAAAGAGCACGTCTGTTGTCTCTCTTGGGCATCAAGCAGCACCCTCCCCAGGTAAAACTACACGAATATCTGCCTCCTTGCAGTAATGTATTTAGTGCCTGAGAAGCTGCTGACTTTAGTTCCCCATCCAGGTCCTGACCAGCCAGTGTAGTGCTCACGGAATTGACTGATCAATGCCTAAGGGACTAGAAAAACTCCTTTCCAGATGCACTGCCTCCTCTCTTGCTAATTATCTTCAGTGTCTCCTGAACAAATTGCTCCCTAATCAGTAGCTTCATCCTCTGCAGAGAGGGAGCCTGGGTCTAACTTAAGATGTCTGAAAACCAGCTCTGTCCTTTCCCACCTCCACCAAGGACAGGGGAGCAGTCAATAGCCCCAAGAACGGGGCCTCGGCACTACGTGGGCTGGGCACACAGAAAGGAAGGCTACAAGAGCCCACAGGGAGCTCTGAGACTATCCAGCCCGATGCTCTCTTTTTAGGCACAAGGAAAATGAAGGCGGAGACTAGGGGTGGAGGGGCCCTTCCCCAGGGCCACGTGGCTCCATAGGGGTGGAAAT
Source organism: Ursus americanus (assembly GCF_024610735.1). Taxonomy (NCBI): domain Eukaryota; kingdom Metazoa; phylum Chordata; class Mammalia; order Carnivora; family Ursidae; genus Ursus; species Ursus americanus. Next base: position 49,691,382 of record NC_142128.1, on the reverse strand, counting down.
GGGACCAACCAGCACCCTGGAGTCCTGATTCCTGGGACTGCTCTTGCCAATCACTATACCAGCATTCTCCCAAATCCGTGTGGCACACAAATCACCCAGCACTTTTGTTAAGAAGAAAGAATCATCAAAACTTTGTTACCACCAAGTTATGGATGATAAAGAATGCAGGCTGAAAAGTGACGGAGGTTTCATGCTTAGGCGACTGGAAAAGAAGAGGGCTTTAAACACAGAACAGGAAACCACAGGCTGACTCTGAATTGCGGAGGGGAGCAGAGAGGAGCTCAGTGTTGGACACGCTAGCAGTTGCCAACCAAGCCCCAAGCTGAACACTGCAGCAACACAAAAGGGCAGCAAAATGTTTTATGATCTAATTGTTAAAAACTAGACGAGGGAATGCCACGCCAGTGTTTCAGAGCAAAGCACTCCTGACATTTGGAGGAGAAGAAACGAGCATGCTTACTGAATGATTAGCAAAGGCTTCTTGGAGGAGGAGGCAACGCTTGAGAGAGACTTTGGAGGAAGAGCATGTTGCAGGGGTGCGGCAGGAGTGAGGAGCTGGAGCAGTGGGCATCTGAGATAAGCCATCACCAACTAGCAGTCAGGGAGACTTGAGAAAAATGCTAGAGTGCTTCTCTTCTAATTGTCTCATCCCTCCCCTCCTCATGGTACTGCTTACACAGCCCCACACATTGGCTTTCCCCCACCCGTGGCACCCAGTGCCTGCTCTCAACAATGCCCCACTTGCACCTGTCCTGCCCTGGACAATACCTGTATTCCAACCTTCTTAGTCCTTCTTCCACATAAACCAGACCCACTCCACTTCTGATCACCACCTGGCCTTTCCAAATGGCTGGCTGATAAAACTAACACCAATGTGTCAATGGTAGAGAGTAACTCAATATTCCAATAATAACTAGTTAACAGTTACTGAGGGCTTCCTATGCGCCAGGGCCTGTGCCAAACAAAGGACATACAGGATCTAATTTAGAACTCACAATTTAGGGGGCGACTGGTTGGCTCGGTCAGTTAAGTGTCCAACTCTTGATTTACACTCAGGTCATGATCTCAGGGTCATGAGATCAAGCCCCACATTAGGCTCCGTGCTGGCCGTGGAGCCTGCTTGGGATTCTTTGTCTCTCCCTCTGCCTCTCCTGCCTCCCTCTCTAAAAACAAAGAAAGAGGGCTGCCTAAGTGGCTCATTCAGTTAAGCATCTGCTTTTGGCTCAGGTCATGATCTCAGGGTCCTAGGATTGAACCCCATATTGGGATCCCTGCTCAGGAGGGAGTCTGCTTCTCCCTCTCCCTCTGCTGCTCCCCCTGCTTGTGCTCTCTCTCAAATAAATAAAATCTTAAAGAAAAAAAGAAAGAACTCACAATTTAGCACTTATAATAAATATTATTATTATTGCTGTTAAACAGAAGAATAAGTCAGGTGTGGTAGCCCAAAGAACGCCCCAAAGATGCCCACATCCCAATCCCCAGCACATATGAATCTGCTACCTTGCCTGACAGAAAGGGCTTTGCAGATGTAACTAGGTATCTTGGGATGGGGTGATTATCCTGGATTTGTTGAGTGGGCTCAGGGTAATCACAAGTGTCCTAACAAGAATGAGGTAGAAACATCCAAGTCAGGGAGGAGATGTGATGGTAGAAATAGGGACAGGAATAGTACACCTTGAACATGGAGGAAGAGGCCGTGAGCCAAGGAATGCAGGCAGCCCTAGATGCTGAAAAGGCAAAGAATTTGATTCTCTTCAAACACCAGAAGGATCGAAGAAGCCCCACTGACACCCTGATTTGGCCCCATCAGACCCATTTCAGACTTCTGACCTCCAGACTATAATGATAATAAATTTGCATACTTTTAAGCTACTAGGTGTGTACGACTTTGTTACAGCAGCAACAGAAAACTGATACACTAGAGTTTACACAACATTTGCACTTGAACAGAAATCTTTACTATCTTAGTGGCATTTCTTCCAACAGAGGAAATTTTTGTCAAATCTGTCAGGCCAGTAGGGGAGATGTGTGTGTCTGGTATCTGTCTTGTGGGTGTGAGCGGGAGGGTGTTGTAAGGAGGGGCTGTTGGAGTACTTGGCTATTCATCGAAATGGCAGCAGTCTGTTCTGCTGGAGAGAATTCCCCAGAGTGGCTAACACGGCACCCAGGATGAGATTCTGACCCCAGCACCTAAGGAGACCAGGCCAGAATGTCCCACGCAGAGACCTCACCCCTCACGGGGCTTTCTGGTCCTCTCACTGCCTTTCTACGGGAACCGGCCACTGCTGTCTTTGTTCTCCCAGAGCCTCTGTCAACCTGCCTAATTAGGATGGTGCAGGGATCAGAAACAGGAAGCATAAAAGGAAAATTGCCAAGCAGCTGGCTGCTCATTAGAGAAGGGCTGTGCCTATCACTCCCCATTAATGAATGAAAGGTGGGACTTGGTGTCAAACCTCAGCCCTAACAGTGCCTGGCTGCTTTCATTGGCCATGGGAAGCTCTGGGCAGAAGATGCTGGAACACTGCAAAAGCACTTCATTATACAAGATTCGCTTTGCATCCAACTAAGCAAAGTAAAGTTGCTCTGCTGGTGGGTAGCTGTGGGGGGAGGGGGGACAGGTACCTGAGCATTTTGCTTTTTGGAAAATATAATCAGTTACTGGGAAAAAGAAGTAAAATCTACCATATGACATGATGAGAGGTAAGTGACTCTTTACCTCTGTGGTTTCCCTTCAAACCCATATCCCAGTCCAATCATGAGAAAAACATCAGACAAATCTCGATTGAGGGACAGTCTACAAAGTATCTAACCAGGTCTCAAAATTGCTGTATGTACCGGCCGCTACAGCCACTGCCGTGAGAAAGCTCTGGCTCACAGCTAGAGGTCCCTCTGCACCCAAGGCCTCCAAAAACTGTGGTCTCAGGATCCAGGCAGGCAGTTCTCCTAACTTCAGAAATAACCAAAGAAAACGAGCACCTAGACATGACCTTGGAGACATGACCTTGAGGAGGTCGTTCCCTTTAGAGTGCCATCTCCCATCTGTAAAATGAGGCAGTCAGCTTAGATCAGTGCTTGTCAATCTCTAATTGCAGATGAGTCACCTGAGGACCTTGTTCAAGGCAGATTCTGATTCAGGATATCGGGTGGGGGGGCGGCTGCGTCTTTGTTTCTACCAAGTTCCTAGACGAGGCCAATGTTACTGGGCCACTGGCCACATTTTGAGAAGCAAGGGTCTGGGTCCCCCATAGTTCTCAAAGGGACAATTTTGCCTCATAGGGGACATTTGGTCATCACAACTGGAAGGTGGGTACTGCTGGCATCAGGTGGGGAGAGGCCAGGGATCCTACAACGCACAGAATAGCCCCCACAACCAGGAATTGTCTGCCCGACGTGTCAGTAGTGCTGATGTCGAGACACCCTGGTCTAGATCAGCGTGGTCCAGATCAAGCTTCATGTGCGCAAGTCCGCCCTATGACACGGAGGACTTGTCAAAACAGAGAACTGGGCCCTCCCCAGGGTTTCGGATTCGGCAAGCCGGGAGTGGGACCTGAGACTCTGCCTCTAGAACAAGTTCCCAGGTGGTGTCGACGCTGCTGGTCTCAGGAGGCACCTTGAGAACCACTGGCCTGAGCTCCTTGCAGCAACAACAGGCCTTGCTTCTCTCCGGCCTCACACGGGAGGCAGCGACCCCTTATCTACAACGCCCCAACACCATCAGAACGTGATTACCAGGTAGGAATGGGCACAGTGCCCCGAGACAGCGTTAGCTCCCAAGGGAAGGCCAACTCCATCTTGAAGACTATTTCTGATGTATCCGGCCTCATGTCTAGGTAGGTCCACTTTTGAAAGAAACTCAGGACAGTCCTTCTCCTCAGGCTACAAACCAAGTATTGGAGGCCTGTCTACCCCCAATTTTACTGCTCCCTCCAGTTTTGTTCCCCACAAGTGGACCATTAAATGTCAGAAACGTGCCCAGGGATTCGGCTAATCAGCAGAGTTGGCTGACCCTCGTTTACAGTCTGTGACTGAGAATGACACAAATCCTTCGGAGGGCCATGGTGGGGACCAGCATCTGAGGCAACACGTTACCGATACCTACTACGTGCCAGCACCACTGTCAGCATTGGTGCCACAGCCATGAACAAAACAGACAAAATTCCTGCCGGGCTGGCCCAATGGAGGCCCTCAAAAGTTTTCTGTTGAATTTACCCAAGGAAAATAAATGGGGGCACTAAGAGATCCACCAAACTCGGCCTCCAATCCACTCAAAGTAAAGCTCCAACAGGAGAGGCAGCTAACGCAGAGAAAATGGAGCCCAGCGAGGCCTTCTCTGGGATGATTTATTTTTAGTTCCATATGGTACAGGGCTATGGCTCTCTGAGCTTTAAATATTCAGGGTTCTGTGATGACTATTTCATTACCCCAAAGCAGTACATTGTAAGAGACAAGTGGCTCGGTGTGACCGAGGCAGGAGGTGAGGCTGGCTGGGGTGGGAAGCCTGGTCCTGCTGGGACCTGTCGAGAGCTCCTGGAGGGCAGGGCCGAGTCTGGCTCCTCCGGGCAATCACATGGAGCAGGACCCACTTTGTGCTAGGCACTGCTGGGTTCTGGGAACACAGGGTACTCTGGGAACGGGTGCTGAGTGACCAGCTCTGCAGCAGACTCCCAGAACTGCCCCAGGACCACCGATAGCCAGAGTCCTTTCTGGATGAAGTCTTCTAGAATATGGCTGTGAGCTTCTGGCCGGTCACCACAGCAGATTGGTCCACAGTCTCTGCAGGCCCAACATCATGGGTTCAGTTCATGGGGCCAGCAGCCCTAAGCCAACCCTGGCCCTTGTCTGCCTCTGGTCCTCCATCACCACTCCCCTTCCAGAGCTTCACCAGGCCCCACCACACTGCTCCTCCATTACCTCTTTCTCCCAAGGTAAGACTTCTCCCACGTTCCGGGCCTTTCTAGCCACATCTTTTGATGCTTACTCAGCCTGCGTCTTTCTCTCTGTCCCCTCCCTGCTGTCTTTAGCTAACTAGGTGGGATCCGCTATCCCCAGGGCTGCAGTCAGTGGATGCAGGTTACCAGCGCAGCCCCTCCTTGCGACACTGACGCAGTAAACACAGAGAGCACTAAACCATAGATCTTCTGGAGATGATTTCTGAACCCAAGGAAACAACAAATGTGAAAATTTGCAGCACCATGTAAGAAACGTAGGAGGAATAAAGGCAGGAGAGGGGTGGGCGGCTGGAGAAGCATATGGGGGAGGGGAGATGCGAGTCTGCCCCAACTCTGCCACTGAACTCACTTCCGCTCCTAGACCCCGAAGCCATATTCTGTGGGTTTGGACTGAAGCAGTCAGAGGAAGAGGAGAAGCAGGGAGGCAGGTGCTCTCTGCCAGGAACTGCAGCCCACATCCAGGGAGCGACCTCATCTGAGAGCTCACAGGGTCCAAACCAAACCCAACTAGGACAGCTGGCCCTCTGGAGTGCTCCCCCCCGCCCCAGCCCTGGAGGCCTGCCGGAGTGCCATGGGCAGCTGAAGCTGGTCTCGGCCTCACAGCTGTCAGTGGCTGGAAATATCAGCCCTCCTGGGTCAGAGTGGTATCTTTGCAGCCATCCTCACGTTGCCACACTAGGGAAACGGGGACATATTTGAGAGAGAAGCAGGGCCTCTCCTACACCCAGCAAAGTTTTTGACTCCCCAAGTGCTCTTTTTCTGTTTCTTCCACAAGACTTCCCACTAAGGCCGCCTCTCATTTCTTTCCCGTTGGCGGTGGGAAGGGCTGGCTGGCTGCAGGGCCCCCTGCCTGTCTCTTTTCAGCGAGGCAGCTTAGCCTCAGCTGGGGCTCCAGCTAATGGGCTCCCCTGGCTCTTTCCCCAGCCCGAGCTGAAAGGCTGGGAGGTGTCCCTAGTGCCCTTTCTGCTGCCTCCCTCCCCCTAACTCTGGCCACCCTCCTCCACCCCGGCACCGGGCACCGCGTCACTCCTCCCCAAACCGGATTTCTGTGACTTGCTCATTGTGTGAGCTTAGTTTAGCTACCAGATCTTTGGGCCTTCATCCCCTCGTCAGTAACTCACGCCAGTCACACCTGCCTCAGGGCTGGTCAGGGATGCTCAGAGACAGAAATGGCATGTCCCCGGCCACTCACGGATTCCTTCCACCTTCACATCTCATTCAGGAGGGACATAGTAGGGATAGAGTAGGGCCCCCACTCTTGGTCATAAATTCAGTCCATATTCTCCAACTCAGCTCTTCCAATAAATCTGATTTAAAACAAAACTATTTCATCTTCATTAGTTCTGAACTCAGGAGGGGCATCATTTACTTGCCCCCTAATGCATATCTTGTTGGATCTTCACAGCACCTCTGTGAGATAGGAAGGTATTAGTGTCCTCCCCCTTTCTCAGATGAGTACACTGAGGCTTAGGGATGGCGTGTCCTGAGTCAGGTCTCACAGTTAACCAGTGGCAGAGCTGGGAGTCACACCTGAACCAGCTAGCTCTGAGCCCTAGGCCGTTTCCATTTTGCCACCAACATGTGTGGGTAACATGCGGTCATCACACGCGTCCGGGGAGAACACAGTGGAGGACAGGCTCGGCAGGTCTGCTCTGGTGCTGGCTGGGGCACAGTTGTCAAAGGCACTGGGTCTGAGACACACAAATCCAGACTTCACTGGCCCTGGAGGCAGAGGCGTGGACAGCAACCCCAACCAAGGGGCAACACTTCGCTTTTTGAGGCAATTTCACATGCAGTCCCCTTCCATTCATTCAGCCACTCGGGAAATACGTACTGAGCATGGCCATGTGCCAGACAATCTTCCTGACTCAGAGGACATAGCAGGAAACCAGACGAAGGCCCTGCGCACAAAACTTCGTGCGAGGGAAGACAAAGACCCAACGAATTATCCACACAGAAGGAAAGGTAGGCAGATGGAGTGAGACCTGTACATAGAGACCATCTCAGTTTAAAAATGAGACCAGGGCTGGAGACAGGCTGAGCGGTCAAGGACAGCTGCTCAGAGCACCATCTCCAGCAAAGACCCAGACGACGTCAGGAAATGTGACCCTCGGGGAAGAACATTCCAGGCAGCAGGGAACTGCCAATGCAAAGTCCCCAAGAAGGAAGCAATGCAGGGATCTAGTAGGAGCAAGTAAGACATTATGGCTGAAAACCAGCAAGGAGGGTGGCAGGAGGTGAGATCTTACAGCTGGGGGGCAGCGGGATGAGCCATGGGATATTCAGCCTTGTTGAGCACAGAACACATTTGAGTTTTATTCTTAAGTGTGTTGAGAACTGGAGGATTATGGAACAAGTGAGTGGCTTGATTTGACTTATACTCTTTTTTTAAATATTTTATTTATTTATTTGAGAGAGAACGAGAGAGCAGGAGCAGGGGCAGGGCAGAGGGAGAGGGGGAAGCAGACTCCCCGCTGAGCAGGGAGCCCAATGTGGGGCTTGATCCTAGGACCCCGGGATCATGACCTGAGCCGAAGGCAGCCACTTAACTAACTGAGCCACCCAGGCGCCCCTTCACTTATATTCTTAAAACATGGTGATGGCTGCTATGGAGGGACAGGCTGTAAAGGGCAAGAATGGGAGCAGGAGCCCAGTCCAGTTACGAAGCCAGCTTGAGTGTGCCATGTGTATGGTGCCGGGTCCTGAGAGCTGAGCCCGCTCTGGAAGCGGCTCCCCCAACCCTGGCCAGGGACCTCTGCTTTGGAGACCCTAGAATCACCCCGACTGTCCAGCTGGAGGCCCCGCACCAGCCACAGAACCGCCCTTGGCTCCTCAGCCCTCCCTGTCAAGATGGCAGGCCAGATGCAGCATCTAACACTTGCTGTGTATTTTTCCGATGACATTTCCCCAGTAGTGAAAACACAGCATGCCACTTTAATGCAAGATGGGGGAACAAAGGCACAACTCCAGGGGAGGCACTTCAAATCCCTCCCATTCGGGAGCCAGGCCTTATGTCCCACAGAGAAGCTGATGACGCTTCATTTCAATACATGTTCTTAAGCACCTGCCTGCCAGGTGCTTGCTGAGGTGCCAAGCAGCACATTGCAGGGGTCGGGCTCTTAGTGTGGTGCTGGGAAAGGGGCTGCAGGGCCCCAGGAGAAAGGGCAAGGATGAATCTAGATGGAAGGAAAGGGACCAGGAAAACGTCTTCGGTTCAGTGGCATTGGGTAGGGAGGGGACAACCAGGCAGGACCATGTGTGAACAGAGGCACGAGATGTGAACACACGTGCACAGAGAAGCCCGTGCCTGGGGGTCTAGTGTGACCTGAGCATCAGCAGCTGCGACAGAAACAACTCGTAATTGCTGAGCGATGCGCCAGGCAGGCTCTGACTAAGAACTCGAGGCATTCGCTCACAGAGTCCTCGTAGCAGGACATCCTGCTGTGAAGGAGGCAGGATGAGCAAGCAGAGGCTCAGAGAGTTGAAGGGAGTCGACCCAGACCACACGGCTCGTAAGAGGAGAAATGCAGATTTTTTTTAATAAATGTTTTTACTGAAATAGAACACACACAGAAAAGATTACAGACCCTAAGTGTGTATATAGCTGGATGCATTCTCCCCAAGAGGACACACGTAGTAACCACAACCCAGGTCAAGGAACAGAAGCTTACCAGTCTGAACTCCCCTCCTGCTCTCCCCTAACCCTTCCTCTCCCCCTTCCCCAAAGCTAAGCCCTTCAATCTATCCTGACTTCTGACTCCATAGATTTGTTTTCAGAGTTGAGATTTGCACCCAGGTCTGTGCAAACCCAGAGACCAGGATTTTAATGGGCATGACAATAGGTGGGCAGACTTCCCCGTCTGGTTGGGTCTGCATACCGTTGCTGGCATTGTTTTCCCAGCCACCTCTCCATCTGTGCAGTGCTCCTTACAGGCTCCTTGGTGGCCAGTGACAGACAGGTGACCCCTCTAAAGAGAAACTGACGTGCGAGCCGCCTGCGACCTGTCTAGAATAAGCCCCTTCCTGTGCTCAGGGACGTGGCTATGTGCTAGACTGCAGGTCAGTGAGGTTTCCACCACTTCCCATCTTCAGGAACATGGGATCTAATGACAAGTATGTCCTTTCGGAGAGAGTAAATCAATAGCCCCGAGCGGTGTCCTTGAATAGATTTAACCATCTTCTCAAAGCCAAGGGTTTTAATTTGTGAGATGTAAAGATGTCTATAGTCATGGCAAAATAAAATACAAAAATTCCAAGGATAATAAGACTCATCCCCTACTCCCCCACCTCACCTCCCCCAGGTCTGTGTTCTGGTACAAAGCCAAAAAAAAGGAGGGGGGGTAAGCATGAACTTTGCTGAGAACATGATTAGCCTGGGTTCTTCTGAAGTCCTGAGTAACACAAGCCCTAACCCACCTGTTGCTCCCTTCACCCCCAGGCACATCTCAGCCAAACCCTCTACACACAGTTCCCTGGGCCTGGCCTTTGCGGACCACTCTCCTCTCGACAAACCTTATTTTTCCTGTGTCCTGTCACTCAGGACAAGATCAAGTCCTGACTTTCCTGGGCAGCACCCATCAGGTCCTGCTCCCCTCACCCGACTCCGTACCGTGTGATGGAAACAGTCTGAGGAATAACACCCCGTCCCCTATAGACTGCTGGGAGTCCAAGGAGGGGTACCCAAAGGGGCCTGGCGCTCAGCCACGGAGCCACTTAAAAGAAAGGCGATGTAGTTGGAGAAGTCAGAGATGACAGCCTTCACAAGGCAGAGATGAATGCTCACGTCCCAGAGAGGGATGCTACTTGGGGACGCAAGACCAGGCCCGGAGGTGGAGAGAATGGTCACTGGCTGGGGAGGTGAGCAGGGGCCTAGAGCAGGATTAGCTTAGTGGGAGGCAGGGCCCTTGGAAGGACATGGGGGGGGGGGGGGAAGGGGGGGAAGCCAGAACTGAGTCTCTGAGACAGCATGACACAGAGGAGGCGGGAGGGAGCGTGGTGTAGAGTTTAAGCTTTGCCGTCAGAAAAGCACAGGTCAAATTCCAGCATCTCTATGCGCTGCTGACTTGATATCATTTCCTTAACATTTCCTAAACCTCAATCCCTTTCACGGGAAATGAGGTAATATAATCCACTTCACAGAAATCAAGTGAGATTTGAAACTAACGAATTTCAGCGACAGACATACAGTAGGGGCTGGCTGGATAAATGGCTGATGAATGAGAGGATTGGGAGAATGCTCAGTCACGCCCCCTGGTGGAGCCTTGAAGCCTAGCACATCGGAGAATGAAAGGAGCATTTAGGAGATGGTGTAACTTACAGGGTGTGCTGTGGCCAACACACACACATGCATACTCACACATGCACACTCACACACATACACACTCACACACATACACTCTCATACACCCACACATACGCACGCACACTCATACATACACACACACTCTCATACACACACATACTCACATAGACCCTCTCACACACTCTCCTACACTCACACATACACACATGCACTCTCACACATACACATATACACACACAATGTACATTCAACCCTACACAGTCACACTCTCACGCACACTCTCACACTCTCTCTTTCACACACACAAACACACAGAAGCTACCCCTCTGCCAGATCCTCCTCGATGCTACAGCGGCAAACAGAGGCAACCGTATACTAGCCGCTTCTCCTGGTGCTCGCACGCACAAAATGCAGCCAAGAGAAGTCTCCAGATCTGAGTGTGTCCAGAAGCCACGTTACAGAACGTCTGTTAGTAAACTGGAGGTTGTTACTGCTGACTGAGTGATCCTTGCCAGAATAAGTAAATCTCTAACACAAAGCTGATCAGAACCGACTCAGAGGAAATGCTCTTCTAACACAGCCTTTCCTTTGGTGCGTACTCCCACCCCAGCAGGTCCCTATCCACATGCACACGCGTGCACACACTCACACCACAATTTCTGCATCGAAATCTCACTTTAAGTGAAGTTTTAAAAACACTGGTTGTGATCGAATTGATAGACAGATGGTTTTTAAAAGAGGCTCTGGGGGCGCCTGGGTGGTGCAGTCGTTAAGCGTCTGCCTTCAGCTCAGGGTGTGATCCCGGCGTTCTGGGATCGAGCCCCACATCAGGCTCCTCCGCTGGGAGCCTGCTTCTTCCTCTCCCACTCCCCCTGCTTGTGTTCCCTCTCTCGCTGGCTGTCTCTATCTCTGTCGAATAAATAAATAAAATCTTAAAAAATAATAAATAAATAAATAAATAAATAAATAAATAAATAAATAAAAGAGGCTCTGGTGGCAGAAGGACTAGCAGTCTCACTGGAATGTTCTCTGCTGTGGCAGGAAGGTAAGCATGGTGACCTCTCTCCAGGCTATCCTCCTCTCCCTTCTTCCCAGGGGCCTTGCACAGGGACCTGAAACCTCCCATTGGCTGGAGGAGTCTCTCTCCCTCAAGAGCGAGCAGGGATGGGAGAGTCCCCACAGCCAGTCGGCCCTTGTCACAACAGTCCTGAAAAGTGACTGTGGCTTTTCTTGTTGGGAGTTTGTTTCAGGGACTAGGGCAGCATCACCGTGTACCCATACAGCCTGGCTGCACCCCATCCCCTCTTCCTCAAGAGCCCTGCCTGGGGAAGGAAAGGCAGGCCCCTCCCTGGCTCCTGACACAGGCGCTCCTGCTGTGGGAGACACGCTGCCTCCTGAATGCCAGGCTAGATCCTTCCAGGGAGCATCAGTGCCTGAAGCTAATCCCAGCATGTCAATGACACGGCTCTTCTCTCCGCTCTGAGGTTGGTCGGAACCAGCCTGGCATGCAGCAACTGGCTATGGGTCTCCTCTTTTGGAAGAGTTTACATTCTACTCAACTCAGTAAATGCCCACAATGGACCCAACCTGCCCTGAAGGAATATTAGGGAAATGCATATGAACTATTATTTTAATGCTTCATAAATGTATGGCATTAATGAATTTTCAAAGCATTAACCTTTATTACTTAAATATGACACAACCCTGTGAAGCAGCAAGGACCAATCCTGTCACCCAAAAATAAAGAAACTGGGGCTTAGGAAGTAGTTAATCCAGGGTCATGCAACTAGTCACTCGCCAAGCCAGGCCTACGAGGTGTCTAGCAGGAAAAGTTAATGGGAATGCTAAGACATGTTCACACAGAACAACCGCATAAGGGGTTGGATGAGACAGAGGTAGTGATGCCGGTACTGGAGGTTTCCCTCTTACTGACCAATCTGGGTTCCGCTGGGAAGGCATCAACAGTTTCTCCGTCTTGCAACCCCCTACATCCAGGAACCGGAATCATCCCTCTTTGTGGATGCTCCATTCTGCTCCATACGAGTGCTGTGTCTATATGTGAATGGCCACTTGCCGTGTGTGAGATTTTGCTAACTAGAAAGCAGGGCAGGGAGGGCTTGGCGCAGCACACAGTAAATGGTCAGTATTTTTTAACTGACTGTCCTCCAGCTGTTCTGAAGGTTAAAGCAGGACTTGACCGTGCTGTGGCTCACTGCTGCCATCTGGTGGCCAGTTCTACGAAAGAGCACACAGATGGAGCTGTTTCCCCACCATCCCGCCAATCTGCCAGCAGGGCCACCCCACAGCTACAGTCCATCCTTCTGGTCAGGAACAACTCACACACAGATTTTCACCACACTCTTTAAAAATATATGTGTATCTTGGGCGCCTGGGTGGCTCAGTCAGTGAGGCATCTGCTTCTGCTCGGGTTGTGATCCTGGGGTCCTGGGATCAAGTCTGGCGCCCTGCTCAGTGGGGACCCTGCTTCTCCCTCTGCCCCCGTTCCCCTCCACCACCTCCGCTCATGCTCGCTCTCTCAAAAATAAATAAATAAAATCTTTAGAAAAAATAAAAATATATGTGTATCACATGCTAGCACAGTGTCCGGCTCCAAATGAAAAGTCAAATAAGGAAATCAGACAACTAAGAGGCATTGCTTATGTGGACGAATATATGCTAGAGCACATTAAAATACAGGAAAAGCACACTTCGCAATTCCTGATTTTAAAGAGCCTACAGTTTAATCTGAAGTCATAACACCGCAGCGCCAACATCCCGGTACACTTCACATACTTAGAGCGGTGGAAGTTTGAAAATTCCAGGTGACGTTTGACCCAGTAGACAAAGCAAAAACTTTCTGGAGCAAAAAATTTGAGAAAACAAATGGCATACTTTTATATATATTTTTTTTTCACTATGATGATTCAGATAACCAGAGAGCCCTCTTCCTACAAAATACTTAGAAATTCTAGATAAAATATTAAAAAGCCCTGCTTAATGCAGAAGGGAGCGAACGAGAAAATGAAGACATTTTACAGGAGCCAAGAATAGGAATTGAAACATAAGGATAAGACACTGTAGAAAATCAACGAGCAGACTTGTAACATGATGAAGTAGTTTTTTCTGAAAGCTAAAAATAAAGTCAATGAAATTAAAAACTCGATGGTTACGTTTTGGATGACAGACTAAACATGGCTGAAGAGATAATAAGGAAACTGGAAATAGATCTGAGAAACGTTGCAAAAATGTAGCCTTGAGAAGCTAAAAACGTGAAAAATAAAACGTAAAAGACTCAGAGGAGAGAATAAAGGGTCCTACATCCATGCAACTATATCTCTGAAGGGAGAGAACAGAGAAAGGTGAGTAGACAACAGGAGAAAAGGTAACAGCTATGATTTTCTAGACTAGAGGAAACACAGAGATTTTGCTAACTAGAAAGCACAAGTAGGATCATTAAAAATAAATCCACACCTCAACACTTCATGACAAGCTGCAGAACATCAAAGACAAAGAGAGCTCTCTCTAAAAAAAAAAAAAAAAAAAAAAAAAAAAAAAAAAAAAAAACAACCAGGAGAAAGCAGAAAATTATGTTCAAAATGTTGAGAGAAAATAGACAGCTAAATTGCCACTCAGAAGTGAAGGTAAGGGCCGCCTGGCTGGCTCAGTCAGTAGAGCATGCAATTCTTGATCTTGGGGTTGTAAGTTCAAGCCCCAAATTGGGTGTAGAGATTATCTAAAAATAAAATCTTTAAAAAAAATTTTTTTTAAGTGAAGGTGAAATAAAGACATTTTCCAACAAAGCATATATCACTAACATCCTCTGTGGGGGAATCACTTAAAAGATGTACTTAAGGAAAAAAATCAAATCCAGAACAAAAAATAATGCAAAATGACATAGGAAGTAAAGGCATTTTAGCAAAATTCTGGGTAAATTTAAACACTCTGACGGCATACAGCAATAATGATTTTTGAAAAACAATAATGATAACCAAGAAGGGATATAAAGGAGCAAGGTGGAACTAGCAAGCTTAGCAACATAAACACGTAAGATGGGCGGTGTGATCAGAGTTAAGGCTTTCTAAAGCTCTTACATCGGGAGGAAGTGAGGGATTTTGTCAAGTCAAGCATGCTAATGCTTGCACATTAATTTTAAAAGATAATCACAAAAGAAAAATAGAGTGTGCAATTTCCAAACCTGTAGGGATAATAAAATTGAACATAGAAATCTCAAGAACTTCTGGTTAAACACAATAGGTTTAACCACATTTCTGTCTCTGCTTCCTCCTGAAAACACCCTAAAGATAATATTGACAAAAATAAGTGAGTTCCACAAGATGAAACCCAGAATGCAAAAATCATGTGTATTTCTATAGGCTAGCAACAACACTGGAATTTGGAATTTAAAAAAAAAAATACTATTTACAATAGCATCAAAAAATAGGAAATTCATAAAAACAAATCTGATAAAAGATGTACAAGACCAATAAACTGAAAACTACAAAACGTTGTTGAGACAAATCAAAGAAGATGAAAAACAATGGAGAGACAGACTTTGTTCAGGGGTGAAAAGACACAACATTGTTAAGATGTCAATTGTACCCAGATTAATATATGGATTCAACACCCTCCCAATTATATGGGGCACCTGTGTGGCTCAGTCGTTAAGCGCCTGCCTTCGGCTCAGGGCGTGATCCCAGAGTCCTGGGATCCAGCCCCGCACTGGGCTCCCTCCTGGGAGCCTGCTTCTTCCTCTCCCACTCCCCCTGCTTGTGTTCCCTCTCTCGCTGGCTGTCTGTCAAATAAATAAATCAAATCTTTAAAAAAAAAAAAAAAAAACCACCCTCCCAATTATAGCCTCAGCAGAGCATTTTGTAGAAACTGACAAACTGATTCTAAAATGTACATAGAAATGCAAAGGACCTATAATAGCCAAAACTATTTTGAAAAAGAAGAACAAAGTTAGAGGGCAAACACTACCTGATTTCAAGACTTGTTATAAAGCTGCAGTAATCAAGACAGTGTGGACGCCAAAATAGACAAAAAGATCAGTGTAACAGATTCCAGAAAGAGACCCACAAATACAAACAGCTGATTTTTTAGAAAAGTGCAAAACCAATTCAAAGACGAGAGTCTTTTCAACAATGGTGCTGGAACAAATGGATATCACATGAAAATAAGGAACTTCCATCTACAGCTCACACCATAAACAAAAATTAACAGAAAATGGATCACAGACCACTTTGGCCAGAGGTAAAAAAATGAACACTGTCTTCATGCTTGCGGCTGGGTCACCGACGTTGCCCCAAAGCCACGGTGTCTGAGTGGCGGCCACAGGCTTTGACTCCATGAACCCACTTCACTGTTTTCATCTGCTCTACTCTCCTTTCTGGCTGTGTACAGACACCTTATTTTCCTCGCCAACACTTGGCCTGAGTCAAAGTTGATCATTTCTAAATACCGCTTTGGCCTCGTTACACTTTGCACTGAAAATAAATAACACACTTTACGTTTATAGTTTTTACTGTTTCTAATTCAGCTTATATCTATTCTCTCGCATCATGTACTAAACCATTCAGCGGAGAAGGGCAGAGATTACACTCTCATTTCCCAGATGGAGAGCCTGGCAGGACGAGTGATAGGACCTGCCAACATCACGGGCAAGTTCAGACCAGAGCGAGGCCACCTGACTCCGTGCCCGTCCTGCACCGCCCGCCCTGTGCCAGAGATGGGGCCTGGCCTGCTTAAGACACATAAGGTAAGGGAACACTTTTGTCCACCTTAGTCACCAGTGACTTGGAAGATTTGGACCTCACCCAGGGGTTCTTAGTCTGAGAATTAAGGACGGAAAGACAGAAGGGCAAAATTCAGGCAGTCTATGAATTTAAAACTTATTTCTTTATTTTCACTAGCCTCTGAAATTTTTGCATTTCCTTACGTTATGAATGTAGACAACAAACCACAGGAATATTAGCTGTACTTATACTTGTTTATCAGCAGTAGAAATCAGTCATTTTCATAATATGGTTGTTATAGAATGTCGAAGTATCATTTAGGTTTAGTAATTCTACATAATCAAGGTAGTTCTTAGACGCGACTCAGGATCTTGTTATTTGATGGATTAATAAAGAAGCACATGTATTACCATATCATGCATTTGTTTCTATATTTTGGTAACTGTGTTTCAATATAATTCATTTCCTGGGGCACCTGGGTGGCTCGACTCTTGATTTTGGCTTGGGTCATGATCTTAGGGTCCTGGGATGGGGACCCGTGTCAGGCTCCATGCTCAGCACGGGGACTGCATGAGATTCTCTCTCTCCCTCTGCCCCTTCCCTATTCATGCACGTGCCCTCTCTTGCAAATAAATAAATAAAATGAAAATCTTTTTAAAAACTATATATATAGAGGCACCTGGGTGGCTCAGTCTGTTACTCGTCTGCCTTCGGCTCAGGTCATGAGCCCAGGTCTGGGGATGGAGTCCCGCATCTGGCTCCTTTCTCAGTGGGCAGTCTGCTTCTCCCTCTCCCTCTGCCCCTCCCCCACTCACTTGTGCCTGCACGCTCTCTCATATAAATATCTTTAAAATTAAATAAAGGAAAAAATTATATATGTGTGTGTGTGTGTGTGTGTGTGTATAATTCTTTTCCTTCAATGTTTTGGAGTGTTATTTCATGTAGGTAAAAACATTATCCTGAGAGGGGGTCCTTAGAAGGCACACTGCTAGAGGGGCCTAGGAACAAAAAGAAACTAAAAACCCCAATTGAGAAAAGAGAGGTGCTTTCATCAGCCTGAGTACATCCCAAGGGAGGGGGACACCGTCCTGAAGGGCGTGCCAGGCACAACACAGGCTGTCCCACTGCAGATGTCCAGGGCCCCCTCAGCTTGTCCGCCCAACAGACTTCAGCTACAGAACCAGAGGACATGGTATCCGACCCCTTCATTTTGATGCCAGGACTGTCCGATACTCACTCTTTTCGGGTCTTAAAAAGCACACCATTAAGTTTTCAGATCCATTTTACATTACTAGATAATACCCACCCAGATCTCTCTCCTTACTCCATCCCTCTCTTCATCACAGAGGCATCAGAGTTGAGGAGACACCCAGAAAGGGGTGAGCTTCAGCCTGGGAGGCTCATAGCCCTGGGGCATGTCTCTACAGCAAAAGAGCCTATTTTGGTTTTGCTAAACCCTCCTCTGTCAACAGATGAGGCTACCCTGGGGGGCAGGGCTTTAGCAACAGCTGCAGAGAATTCTAGTTTAGGGATTTTCCCCACACCAGCCAGCCTCTCCCAGATTCCCTGAGCTCCAGAGAAGAAACTGCCTTCCCAGAACTCAGTGTTATCCAAGCAGCCCAATTCTGAAGACCACAAAAACAGCTACCACTCACGGGCACTTACCACCACGCACTGTCCTGCCACTCTGCCTACACACTTGCATTCAATACTCTGGGCCAAGCAGGGGGCTTTGCTCCTAGGTTACCACCTGCCCAAGACCACCCAGCTATTATGTGAAGGAGCCAACACTTGAAGCTAGGTTTGCTGACTCCAGAGTAATTCACCCCAACAGGCTGTCTCTCCTTGTAGCAGAAGCTAGACGACACGGAAATCATTAAACACAGGTGGAACCCCTTTCACAAAATTCAACTGACACCAACTCACTAAACTTAATCTTTTGAAAAGGCGCTCAATTTTCCCCCCTCATTCCACTGCCTTCTGCTGACCAAGTGAGTATGACTTAGGTCCTTCTTCCTGCCAAAAAGAATCAATCCAAGAGCGGAGATCCATCCAAACTTTTGCCAGCAAAGCTTGCCCCTGAGAAGCTCCAACACAAAACCCAGGAGAAGGAAATTCTCTTTTTTTAAAGCCCTAATCGAGTGCACTGCAAACCTAGTGCCCAGGTGGGAGGATCTTGACCCAGTCACTTTGCCTCTGGGCCCTGGTTTCCTTACCTGTAAAATGAAGGGCTTGGATTCCTGGTTTCCAAGAAAACTCAGAATTCTCAAGGGAGAGGCTGCATGATTTTCAAGATGCCCTCTTGCCAACTTTAACCACATTTCTGCTTTCTCTAGTGAGACTTCAGATAAGATGTCGGGAAGGGCACCATGACTAAAACCTGCTTGCAGATGACTACCTTGCCCACCCCTGAGGTCATCCTGAGGAACTCTCCCAGGGCAGCCATACTAGTTTCTCGCATCTCCTGGGGTAGGGGTCAGGGTCTTGCAACCTGAGGGCAGTGGCTGGCCTTGAATGGGCTTAAGGTAGACTCAAACCTTCTTTCCAGTCCCCACACAGGCAGAGAGGAGGAGCCGTACCTCACAGATGACATTTCTGGGAGAAATGGGCCCCCAAGTGCAATGAACACCACGGATCTGAACGGTCTGTATGATGAGATACACAAGGCCCCTGGTTTCCAGACCTGCCTGTGCATCTGATTCACCTGGACAGTTTTTTATAAAAGATCTTCTCCCCAGACCTACAGAATCAGAATTCCCAAGAACGGATCACACTGATCTTTTCAACAAACTCACACTGGCTGTGATGACCGCCTAGGACCACCACTTCCAATAGGTTACAGCAATAGAGAAACCAAGAGGGTCCTTTTTGATGGGCTCTAATGAAGCCTCTCATAAAGACCCTCCAGGAAGAACAAAAGAAGAATCACATCAGCAGTCAGAAGTCTTGCAGTACTCTGACAACTTTCCTAAAACCACAGAAGCCACGCGAAGGACATTAGCCCAGCCACGCCGGCCACCTCCTGCGGCGACCCAAATCCCACCACTAGATGGCAGACACGCACCAGACAGCCTTACCTGGCAGGGCGCCTCCTCCCCGGCAGCTCTGGGTTAAATCCGTCCCCTCGGCGGTGAAACCAGAGCAGGACCGCATTCCTTACATACCTTGCAGTGGGGCCGAAGCAAAGTGTAGATGTAGGGAAAGCTGGAAACATCCGAAGGGAGTACCGCCATGAAAGTCGGGAATCTCATGAACTGAAAAGAAAGTACACAGCACTGATAAAGTGGAATCTTGAAACACGTGCAGCTGTTACTATCTTACATGACAGAATCCCAGACTTTTCCACATAAAATCCACGGAGACACGTGAGATTTGAAAGCAGAGGCCACGCTGGCTTTCCCTGGCCGCAGGCGGTCAACACTGCACTGAGCCCCAGGCCATTGTCATTCTGCAACACACCCGAGGAAGCACCATCTGGCCCAAATAAACCCACAGTATCAAAAGGGAATGAACGCTGAGCAGGAACGGGACTGTAGGACAGTGAGTTTGTGTCAGGCAGTTTCATGTTCTCCAGCCCCTCACCTCCACTCATTTAATTGAGAATCGGTGTCTGGGTTTAGTCCTAATTCAAGTGGATTCATTTGGCTATGTTATTCTAGGTTCCCAGTGGATTGAAAAAATACCTTGAGTATATAGAAAAGCATAGCCCAAGATTTAGCAAGTGAGTTAACTTCATTCTAACAAGTGATCTGTTGAAACTCAGCTTCAAAAATAGAAACGTTTAAAAAAAAAAAAAAACAGCAACAAGAACAAAACGGGGCACCTGGGTGGCTCAGTCAGTTAAGCATCGGACTCTTTTTGGCACAGGTCATTGATCTCAGGAATGTGAGATCGAGCCCCATGTTGGGCTCCACACTCAGCCAGGACTCCCTCTCCCACCCACCCCCCGCCCCTCCCACCATGCCCGCCCACTCTCTAATAATTTTTTTTTAAGCAAAAAATTCTAAACATCTTCCACCACCAGATGACGATAGAAATGCTAATTTTCCCACCCCACCCCCCAGGTCCCCTTCTCCACCCCTCCCCCTTCCATGGAACCTTTAAGCAGGTTTGAACAGGTTTATTTTCATCTGAATGAAGGGAGGGTTTGACTAAAGCAGCACAGAGTCAAACGGGTGTCTCTAAGCTGTGGAGCCCAGGGTTGGATGGGAGCCGGTTGTGACAGAGGGCGGGGACACAAAGCAAACCCGCTAAGGGCCTCACTGGCCTGTCCCTCCACTTAAAAGGGAGCAGAACTGCAATCTGAGGAACGAGCTGAGTTCCAAGCAAAGCACCCAGCTCCAGAGGTGACCCACCAAAGACTGAGTGGGTGGAGAGCAAGGCATAGGGGAAACACAGCTACACCGGCTTGTACCACTACCTGTGCAAGACACTTGCTCCGTGACTGATCATGTCTTCAGGGCCTGAAGAGGACAGTCATGCCTGACAATAATACCAGCTCTTGTAGAGGCACCTAGGTGTTATTCAAAAACACAGCCGGCTTCTGAGGGTGGATCCTCTTAAAGTTCTCTTGGATCTGCTACATTCCTTGATGGGTTTGCGCGTAACCGTGAAACTTGCGTCTGGGAACAGCAGAATGGCTCTACATTGTTAACCTTAAAAATAAAATTGCCAGTTATTCTACCGGCAAAAGATGGAGTTATTTAGGAATACCAAAGACCTGCAACCTGGGAAAAAACAACTCCGCAAAAGCAGAGACACTACGGCAAAACAGGCGAGAGAGGTCGGCTTTTATAGAGGAAAGGGGAAGTCGGGAAGCCTGTTACCAACAAGCCCATTGGAGTAAACTGGGAGTGGGGAGTATAGTGGTCTCTCATTGGCTGAGCTGTGTAGGTCTCTCATTGGCTGAGCTGTGCGGGTCTCTCATTGGCTGGACTGTTGCTGGCGGGAGAGGAGGGAAGTCTTTTTCCTCCATTCGGGATAGTCAAGTACTCTCCCTCTCTCCCTGTTGGATTTGCAGTTGACACGGAGTGGTTCGTGGGTAGGGTGCGAGAACACCTGGCCGGACCTCCTAACTCCATTTTAGCGAGGTTTCCCTTTATTAATTTTCACAGAACGTGCATGAGGGTGATTGGCTGTCTGGAAGGCAGTGGTGAAGGCATGGAAGCCGAGAACGCGCAGGGGGACTGGCGGCTAAGAAGAGCACAAAAGCCAGTTATTCTACAGTCTTTGGTGGTGGGTGACCTAGGTCTTTTAAAAACATGGAGGTAGGGGCACCTGGGTGGCTCAGTCGTTAAGCACCTGCATTCCGCTCAGGGCGTGATCCCAGAGTTTTGGGATCGAGCCCCACATCAGGCTACTCTGCTATGAGCCTGCTTCTTCCTCTCCCACTCCCCCTGCCTGCGTTCCCTCTCTTGCTGGCTGTCTTTCTCTGTCAAATAAATAAATAAAATCTTTAAATAAATAAAAACATGGAGGTAATAGGGGGCACCTGTGTGGCTCAGTCAGTAGAGAGTCTGACTCTGGGTTTTGGCTCAGGTCATGACCTTGGGTCCTGGGATGGAGCCCAGAGTCAGGCTTTGTGCTCAGCAGCGAGCAGCGAGTCTGCTGGAGATTCTCTCCCCGTCCCTCCCCTGGCACACATGCACGCTTTCTCTCAAATAAATTAAGATCTTTTTTAAAAAATGTATTAACATCTGCATTGTTACGTATCAATATATACAGAGTAATCACACACTAACACATGCACCTGTGAGTTCTCTTGAAGTTGCTCACATTTCATAAACTTCCTCCACCCACCCACATAAAGTTTTCTTCATTTAGAAGGTTGCTTGGAGATTCAACATGGCAGTTTAGGGAAGGGGTGGTGAATGGCCCAGAACAGGCAGTGAGGGAGGAGCTGGGCAATACGGAGCCAGAACGGAGCCAGAACATCCCACAGATCAGAAGCTTCCCAGAAACCTTGGCCCTGGGTTTTGGGGACAGAGACAGGGACAGAGGAGAAATGCACAAGTGCACTCTCACCAGCATTCCAGGACAGCTGAGGTCTGGGGTCCAGCCCCGCACCGTGAGGCTCAGCGACAGCAGGCTGCGTGCATTCAGCCTCCTACTCACATCCACTGAGCCGCTGAGCCCTCGCGCCCGCTGGCCTCCGTCACTGCTCCTCCTGCCCAAACACCACAAAGGAGACAACAATTGGCTCTTTTTTTGTCCAGTCTTTATTTACAGCAAAGTACATAGTATGTGGTCATTTTTGTAACTACTAACAGTAAAGGCAGGGTGGCAGAAAGAAAAGGAGGAAGAGCAAGCATCAGAAAAAACGAAAGAAAAAAAGCCTACGTCTTTATTTAGCTACTCACCCTGTTCTGAGGCAGGACCAGCGAGGCACCACCTCTAAGCGCAGCGAGGAAGCTGATCTGAACACCAGCCACCTGGCCGAAGGAGGGCAGCACGGGGCCCAGAGACAAAAGATCTAAGGGAACTCAGCTCCAGACTGACCCCAGTGCTTTTCCCAACCTGTTCTCTGCCTTGTTGTACCTGACGCCAAGTCTGTTTCCCCCACTCCCCCTGAGACAGGGTGAAAGGAAGTTAGGAAAGTCCAGCGGGTCCTCCCCAGAGGCAGAGCCCTGCAATCCAGAACCTGCCCTCGCCTGCCGAACCCAGCCCAGGTCCTTGGTGCTGGAATCATTGACAGGCAGGTGCAAGACTCCAGAGCAGAAGAAAATACTGCCCTGCCAGAGGCTGCTACTTCCCTCCGCTGGCCTTAGGTGCTAGCACAGTCAAAGCTGCTAAATCCACGAAGTTGAACAAGGACAGCAAAGGAGGTAATACACAAACCGACTGGGCTCCAGTCCCTCCTGCTTCCCAACTGCTCTGAGGAGCACGCGCACCTTCAGCCTGACCCAGTGGCCTCATGAGAGACTGGCAGTCCGCCCTGGGCACGGAGACAAGTGTCCAGTGACAAGCCCAGGAAAGGCAGGACGGCGGCATCCACATGACCACTGGGCAGCCAAGACCAGAGCGGGCTATTGGAAGCATGATGGGCTCTTAAGGATGAACTGGAGACCTTCCCCTGCCACCCGCCCCTGGCCTGTTCTTCGGCGATTCCCTTGACTAATCCCTGCTTCTCCGAGGGCCTACACTATCCACTCCAAACCAAAGCCTCAAACACCTGCGAGCTCCTCCTAGACTCCAGTCTCTCTGTCCCTCCTGGCCTCAGGCTGCCCAAGAAAAAGAAACCTGGGTCAGCACGCACAAGTTCCATTAGCACAAAGGAGTGTGAGGTCAGGCCTTCCCACGACATAAAGCTTGGATGCTTGTTCCCTGAACACTTAGTCTATGGTTAATACCTGGGCAGGGGGAGGAAGAAGCAAGCACCACTGGGCAGCTCTGAAGCCACAGGACTCCCATGCACACAGACCAACATTACCCCACCCTGCTTGTCGGTACCTCCCCCCTGGACCGCAGAGAGGACCCAGAGGACTCGGGTCATGGTTTCTGGCCTAATGATCCTACCCCTGACTCTCCAGTGGAATCAGAGATCTAATGACTCTCAAAATATCAGGTCCGGAATTTGTCATATAGAAAGCTCAAGTTCAGATAGTTGGCTAAATGCTGAGGGGGCCACACAGGGGCAGAGCTTCTCATCCCTTCCTTGCCCCAGACACGGTGCGCCACGGAACCAAGGGAGTTGTCAGCATTGCCCAGTGAGCACGGCCCAGTGCCCCAAGCCAAACCACCAAGGATTGGTGATGTTTTTTTTCCAGGAGGCCAGGCAGCCCTAGAGCCATTTTCCACCTAGGACTGGGCTACTCAGAGACACTGGAGGCTTGGTCCCAACACCACAGGTAGATGAGGAAGCAGCTAAGAACGTCAAGGCTCAGAGATGAGAAGACTCCATCTTCCAAGGCAGTGGGACAGACAGCCAAGGCACTAAATGGTTTGGCACCTGGGAGCTTCAAGTAAAGTTGAATGTGCTACCCACCGAAAGGCCAAGGCTCCCCCAAACAGGCGTGGGCTGCCCCTGAGCACAGAGAGGCCCCATCAAGGCCAGAGGCCTTGGGTCCTCAGGATCCTAACCCAGGCCTGCCACCCACCCTTCATCTCAGAACCGTGCAAGGCATGACGAGAAAGAGAATACTGATTCTGAAGCATTCTAGAACGTATTAATCCCGGTGAGTACCGGCCTCAGACGTAGGCACCTCGGGAGCCTTCCCTTGCTCCAACTTTAGGGAGCTCCCTCCAGAGCCTGCAGCTGTCTCCTGAATGTCTCAGGGGTGGCAAAGCTCTGCCGGGGAGGAGGTCTGAGTTTTTGAAACAGCCAAACAGAGTGAGAGTCACATTGAGTCCAGAAAGGGGGAATCAAAACTGGATGGTGGTGAGTCTGAGGGACGACTGGGTGTGACTAGAGAGATGTGGTGTCAGATGTACCTGAATGGCCCCAGCGGGCTGGGAAGGCAATGGGGGGAGAAGGTTCCCCAAAAACGTTTCGGACGGTGGCAGCTGCGATGGGAAGGCTGCAGGCGCCGTCTGCTGAGCACTGAGATGGTCAGAGAAAAGAAGGCTCCGGCTCATCTGCAGTTAATAGTGGAGGCTTTAGGACTCTCACATCATCTCTTCTGGATCTCACTTGGTCTCCCCCGCCCATGTCCTCCACCCCTCCACCAAGAATCTTCAGGGATCTGTACTTCTCCCAAAGAGCAGGGAGCCCTCAGGAGAGGTGGAAGTCTCTCCCCCGTGACCATGGCCGTCTGCTTGGCTAGCATGCTGTTAGCGAGCATTCCTGCTGCAAGGTGTGTGCTGTCCTCACCCTGTCGCCAGGCCCTGCACCTCAGTGAGCAGAAACTACCACTCACTCCCCATGCCACAATGCGAAAGGCCATCGGCTGTCCTTCTGCCAGCAGAAGTCCTCCACCAAAGCCCAAACTCAAGAGGCCACCGTGGGCGCTGGAGGAGCCAGCGTTCCCTCAGACACCACACCAGGTACCGTTCTACTCTCTCCTTCCCCATCTTACAGGAAGGGAGCCCATCAAATCCCTGTCAGGGAAGGAGAGAGAGGCAGCTCTGGCTTTTGGAGAGACTGAAAAGCAGGTGGGTCAGGAAGGAGTGGCTGAGCTACCCGGGCAGCCAGAGGTGGGGCACTGGGCAAGAAGAAAACACAGAAGACTTGTTCTCCTCATTGGGCCTCTTCCCTGAGTTTGATTTTTGAGCTGAGGTCTTGCCTAATTTCAACTCAAAAAAGAAAAAAAAAGAAAGAAAGAAAGAAAAAAAGAAAAAGAAGAAGAAGAAAAGGAAAAAAAAGAAAAGAGTATCTCTTGTCG
Source organism: Ursus americanus (assembly GCF_024610735.1). Lineage (NCBI taxonomy): Eukaryota > Metazoa > Chordata > Mammalia > Carnivora > Ursidae > Ursus > Ursus americanus. Next base: position 49,666,079 of record NC_142128.1, on the reverse strand, counting down.
ACACATCATTAAGCTCCAGCTCCAAGAAGATGGCATCTGGCAGGGGAGGGGCAATCCAAGGCTCCCAACTCCACTGTCCTCGAGCTGCACAGGCCTGGGAGCCATGAGCTGGGAGCCTCCCTTTTCTACTGCCCGCCCCCCCCCCCCAACGTCTGAGCCTGCCACCCCCTGGAATACAGCGGCCATGGCCCCTCGGTGAGACTCCGGCTCGAGTCCCGAACACTCAAGTACAGGCCCTCCTACACAATACTTACAGCAAACAGCTTTACAGTATTTGTACATTTACACAAAAATAGATCCTTTTATATATATATATGTATTTATAACTGGTTACACGTTGGATTCATAATTAGGCATCACCAGTAGTAGTTGGCACAGTTTGTCATTTAAGCTCAGGGTCAAATTCGGTTTCGTTTCGCCGCTCCAAAGCACAAAAAACAAACAAAAAAGGAAAAACAAAGGCAGGTCATCTCCATGGTGTTTTCTTAAATACAGCAAAGTCCTGGGAAAGCACATATACGGACGAACTGTGCCTCCTGCTTCCTCCTCCTGTCTCTTGAAGACAGGGGCCGGGCTTGAAGGAGACAGGGGTCAATGGGGCCGGCTGCTAGACTCCGACGACTGCCTCTTGCGTGAAGGGATGTAGCCGTTGAGATAGCCATTGGTCTGCCGTTTGGAGAGCCCTCCGTTCAGGATGTCCTGAATGTGCTGCACAATGAGGTTGATGGCCACTGTGGGGCAGAGAGCGGCCATGTTAGGGACAGTGCAAGGAGGAGACAAGCCTTCTACCAGGGAACCCACCAGCTCCCCGTCCCAAGTAGACTGATCCCCACAGAAGGCTCTTTCCTCCAAAGGAAAGGTAAGATGGGACTCTCTGTTCTTAGCGTTAGAAATAAATGATACATCCCAAGCAGTGACTGATGTTAACATCACCAGATATGGAATAGACAGAGCGCTCTCCGAGACGCTGCAGACAAACACACAACACAACATCTCTCCAGGTTGTATCAACTGAATCCGATCACGAGGAAACAAAGATGAACCCAAACGGAGGGCCATTTACAAAATAATGGGCCTGTACTCCTCGAATCTATCTTCACGTCTCTGCATGGGATGGCTGTTCCATGGCTATGAATGAAAATGCCCTTCTCTTCAAGAAATAACACAGTGAGGGGCGCCTGGGTGGCTCAGTCGGCTGGGCATCCGACTCGGTTTCAGCTCAGGTCATGATCCCAGGGTCATGAGATGGAGCCCCGCATCGCATTCCACACTCAGTGGGGAGTCTGCCTGAAATTCTCTCTCTCCCTCTCCCTCTGCCCCTCCCCCTTGCTCTCTCTCTAAAATAAATAAATCTTTAAAAAAAAAAAAAGAAAAAGAAAGAAATACATAGTGAAATATTCATCACTATGACGGGCTCCCAAATAGCTCAGCAAAAAAATTAACTGCTTAAATGGAGGAAAGTTGAAATTAATTAAAAAGAGAACGAGAAGGTAGGGACTTCTCACAGATCATGTCCCAGCCTGCCTCAGTCCAGAGGTACCCCTACTTCTCAGACAAGCCGAAACCAATCAATCGATCAATAAATGCAACCGGCTCTTTCGGAATGGCTACCTTGATGGCAGGTCATTCTAAATTAAGAAGAAAATGTGCTTTTGCTAAAAGGTGGCCTCGGATGCAAGGCCTCTTAGTGTCATTGCTGGGAGTGACAGCAGAGGACCGTCTCCAGCCCTCTGCTTTCTGCTACAGAAGCATGAGTTCCTGTCTGTCACCATGCCCAGACACACACATGCACAGGGGCCTGTTCCCAAGCCCAAACGTGTAGGCAGAAATCCCCTTCTGCCTCCCAATAGCAGACCAGTGGGTCAGCCACGTCCACGGAGCCTTGTTTGCTCACCGCGTCATGTCCCAAAGTGTGACTGACATAGGGTAGAAGCTATGCTCCACAGGATGACTCCCCAGCAGGACTCACCTAGATTATCTGCACCTCTAGGAATGATCACGTCAGCGTATTTCTTTGTCTGTGGAGAAAGATATTCACAACACATTAAAGAGGAATCCCAGACAAAGTGACCCCAAGCCTCTCTTGAGGGGCTATGAGAAAAGGGTCAGCCTTCCTACCAGTGACCCCAGCCGTGGCAGCTTGAGGCTGCAAACATAGTATTTTTTATCCCCTTTATCTAAATTACAATAAATCACCTCTCTTGATTTCTCATTATTAATATTTTAATAGTGTTTAAGCTTATGACATGCACACAGAACGTGGTCTCTGAAACCGAACTCATCACTGCCTCCTCCCTACTAAGAAAAATATGAATTAGAAAAGACCCAAATTGAAAAGGAAAGTGGTTCACCTTGGACTTCTACACACAGTCTGAAAGGGGACACCACTGATCCTATCGCAAGGGTAAACCCAAGAAAAATAACCCCCCTGATGACCATTTTCATTGGCTCTGTTATCACACTTAAAAAAAAAAAAAAAAAGTAAAGCCACAATTAGATATAGTCCCCTTTTTGTTTTCTTCTTTTACTGGGATTTTGTAGACCACTTTACAAATAACTGTGTTCTGGTGTATGACCCAAGTTTAGGATAAGATCACAAAAAAATGCCTTCAGCACATGGGCATCTTCTGTACTGAAACCGTTCACATGCAACTGTGTCAGGCCCAAACCCAACCTGAACTAGGCAGACAATTCATCAGATCCGAGCTCCTGGCTTACACGGGAATGACCTGATCTTCCCTGAGCAGAGTGGCTGGACGGTGGGAACAAGCAGAAACCACCCAGAAAATATGCAGAATTTTAAGCTCCGTTACAACTAAGTAAAACAGCAGAAAATTGGCAGGTAACTCTCATTTATGTCCAATAGTAAGTTTACCTTGCGCTAGTATTAAGGTAAAAAGAGCAGGAGAAGTCCTCAGACAGATAGGTGAATGGACAGAATTTCCTAGCTTCTCCACTCCCTCTGCTCTCTGCCCAGAAACCTAATCCTGTGACCCAGTCCTCTCCAGGGGAATGAACAGGGCATCAGCGTTACTCAGGCTGACTCAGAAAGTCCACCTGTCCCCAATCTAAAACAAAAGTCTAGTCTGGTTTGAAGCAAAATCTACTAACCGACTTGAAGGAACAGATAGTTTGAGATCATACTTTTCCAGGAGAAAGAAAGAAGTTCATTACTAGGAGAAACAGAGAAATTCCCACACTCGGCCTCACTCTACACTTCTTCTCAATGCCCTCAGATCCCAGTCTCCCAAAAGAGATCACCCAAGATCAGGCTAAGTCCCAACGTCTCCCCACTCTCTCTTACAGCTTAATTATAAATCGTTACGGAGTTAGACCATGGTGAGGCCAACCTGGTAAAGACACACAACACAGGTGCGGGCATCTCCTGAGGTAAACACTTCCTCTCAAACGACATCATCTCCTACATCTTCCTCTACCACTACCCCTCCACCCACACCACTCCACATCTCTTGTCCCTGGTGGCCCTCCCTCAACACTCACCTGTCGGTCCCCATGAAGCCAAGAGTGTTTCCTGTGCCGAGGGCTGATTCACTAAACGCTGAAAATTCCCCATATACCCAACCTTCCTTCTCTGTAAGCCACCTCCCCAGAGAGTTCCCAGCTGCCACAGGAGGAATGATGAGCCTGTGCCAGGGCAGACGTATGGAAGCTTATTCCAGCATGGCAGGACACTTCCCACAGGAGAGCTAATACAGGGGCCAAAGACAAGCTTGGGGGGGGTGGGAGTGTGTCTCTCAATGCAGTGGCAGAAGAGATTCAGAAGGAAATAACCTGTTGCTGAGCCCTCCCTGCACCAATACCTGCAACCATCACAGACCTTCTGAAGATCCCAATGGCCGAGTCTATGCTTAGATATGGCGTACCCTCACACCTTGAGCCCACCAAGCAAGGAGCGCAGAGCTGGTTGGAGTCAGACAGCCGGACCCTGAAGGACCATTCTGACAAAGATGGCGGCCTACATCTCCCAGAAAACACAAAGCCTCAAAGGCTGCCCTTTCTTGGGACTGGAGGACAGAGGATCATTCAGAGAGGAATGAAATTTGGGCTGGGGGCTCCATCAACTTACATACCTTTCTGTGTGCAATTCAGTTTTAAATTCTAAATTCAACAAAAAACAAACCAAGAACACAACTCACTGGCAAGCAGAATTCCTCAAAGGCAGGCTTGACGAACGTAATGTACTGAGATAAAATCTGCTCAAGGTCCCTCCCTCTTTCGCTGATGTCCCTTAATACTATAAGAAAAGGAAAAACAAGAATCAAGAAAATGGTGCATGAGCCAACACATGTCCACCCTTCGTGAGGCAGACCAGGCTCACATGGACTCCACAATTACTCTGGATGATTCACAAGCCGGATTCCTGAGAGACTTGACCAAGAGCAGGTCAGCAGCAGCTTCAAGAAAAACAAGTTACATTTTTATTGCTATAGTCAAATTTGGCCATGACATAAGGATCTCTGAAGCAAAAGGCTGTCCAGCCTCAGCCAGCAGTCTTCTGGTTGCAAGCAGCATTTGACCCAAATAAAATTTCAGTGTGAACAACATAAAAAGCAGGACAGTCCTGCGGAGCTCGTAACAGGGAGCAGATGGGGCCCAGAGAGGCGGTGGGGCTCCCTTGTTCACCTGGATGCCGTCCCCTTGCACTTACTTACCTGTGAGCAGGGCACTGACCTACCGCTGACGTGCCACCTTATCATGCCTGGCTCCCGCCACATGCCAGCCCCTAGAGGGGTGGAGGGCAGGCAGGCGGTCCAGCTGTGATCAGCCATTCCTGCTAACCTCAAGCACGGAGGCTTGCAAATAGAAAACCACTCAGTGAAACATGACAACACCATGGTTTTGGAAATGGTGGGCTGGAGGTATAAAGCCACCCGGGTGGATCCTCGCTCACCATCTTCTACCTTCTTCATCTGGGACAGGATCATTCAGGGGCTTTCATCCATCCAACACCTTTATTATTGTAATAGAGTCTTTCGTCAAAAACCAGAAAAGGGCCTGACCATCCAAGGGACTGGAATCCTGGCTCTGCCACTCTGCACTAACCGCCCTGAGCCTCAGTTTCCCCCCCAAACTCGGTAGTGAGAGTCTGGAAGGAGAGTCTCTCCATCAAAACAGCCTCTCCCTACAGGTGTAGCTGCAAATCTCAGTGCCACAGCTGCGCCATCTTCCACCCCGATCCAGAGGGGACCCTGACCATCAGCAATCATTTGTGAAGGCTCCTTGGCTCCTCTTGACCATTTCTCAGGTTACAGACTCCGAAGAGGATGAACCTCACTGCAAACCAACTAGGGAATACTTGTGAGTGCATTTCTGGACAGCCATGTCTCTAGAAAATTCCGTGCGTCCACGCATACATGCACGCACGCAGGGAGGCAGGCAGGCAGGGGCATGAAAGAGGGAGGCTGTCAGGGTTAGGATTCGGGCTGGTGCGGAATCTGGACGACTAGAGGACCACATTCCAGAGGGTCAGGTGACACTGCTAGACCTCCTGACCCTTCTACCAGCCCCTCCATTTAAAAGGAGATTTCTCCGCAGGAACCCTGGTCACTGGTGGCTGGTGGTTCGTGTGTCAGGACTTGCCTCACAGCCCCTCCCGGCCCCCAAGGCTAGAGGAGGTGCCTCCCCCGGCCAGGAAATGGTGTTCTCCGGCATTCTGACATGGGTAGGGGGAGGGGCAGTGCCGGCGGCTCTGCCAGGGAGACGGGGCCACGGAGGAGGCCGAGCAGCCGCCACGTGGCTCACCCCCACAGGCCTCCGGAGCCCTGGCACGCCCGCTAACGGGCTCCCCTCGGCCAAAACATACAGCCAGTGTAGCCTCCAATTCTTCACGTCCCCAGATAAAGTACAAAGAAAAAAGGAAGCCAGGGCAAAGGGTATCAGAGCTGGGGGAAAAAACAAACACACGCCCGGCACTTGTACTTAGAAGCCCTGATGTGTTTGTTGCACAAGACGTGCTTTTCACACAAGTGCGGCCGGCGTGAGCAGCGTGAGCGCCGTGTCCTTCCCCTGGCACGCACACACGCACACACGGGCTCTCACCCAGCTTTCCCGCTGCCCTCGGCCCCTGCCTGCGACTCCCTTGTCACCTGCAGCCCTGACAGCGCCCCCTGCTCCGCCACCGCGTGATGTATGCGCCAGGGGGCAGCGCGGGGAGCAGGACAGTCACACTGAGGCCACTCTAGGGCCCAAGCTACCCCTCGGTCCGCCATCTGGAGCAAGGCAGGCAACACGGACCGGGTTGCAATCCTGACCCCACTCTTACCTCTGTGACCTTAGACAGGTGACTTGACCTCTGTGAGTCTCATTTTCCTTAACTGTAAAATAGAGACACGATACACAGAGACTTCCTCATGAAGTCGTTACTCCAAAGACAGGGGGATGTACAGAAAACCCTTCTGCACTGTGGCTGGTACATAGTATGCGTTCAATAAACCTAAGTTTTGGCCACAGACTATGACAGTAACAGAATCTGGGAAGCTTCCCTGACAGAGCAGGCCCCTGGGAGGGCAGCGTCTGTGAACTCAGGGGAGCTCAGGGAGCAGGGCAGACCCAGCTGAGAGCCGGGGGTCCCGCAGAGCAGGGGAAAGGTGGGAGTGGGGGGTGCAGTGCGGGAGGGACAGCAGGGCACAGACACGTGGGAAGACATAGTGGAGAGGGAGAAACAGAGAAGACAGGGAGCCATCCTCCAGTTTCTACCCTGGAAAAGGAAACAGGAAATGGGTGAGAATGTTGCCCAGACATTGGGAATGTGCAAAATCAAAAGGCACCACCCACCTCTGCTCCCCGAGAGCCTTCTACTGAGTTATCACCTCGAACAGCCCGAGACCCCTCCTCGAGCCAAGGACAACACAAGGCCAGCCAGTTCACCGCACCGAAGTGCCCTGCTCCTCAGGCGAAGTCAGGAAACAGGGCCAAGCCAAGGCCTGAGTCAGAACAAGGTCTTGGCACAAACCGGACACTCCAGGGACTCAAAGCCGGCTCCCTGATCATCACTCTGACCCGGCACACTTGCTTGGAAAGGAAAGGCCCTTTCTGAAGAGGGCAGAAAGGGCAGGAAACTACCCATCTGCCCACCTTCCCTATTTGGCTCTCACCCCCGCCCTTCCAAAGCCACCAGAGCTCCTCTGGTCAGCCAAAGCCAAGAACAAGATTTAGAAGGACCCAGAATAAATATAATTCCTCAATGGTTCAGTCAATTCACTTTAAAAATTCGTCGAGGAAATATGTTCTCTAGTAACAGAACAGATTGATTATCTCAAGGTCCACGGCGGCCCAGAAGCTATGAGAACTGGACACAGAGAATTAGAGCAGGAGAGAGAGTAGGCGTCAGCCTCCTTGGTCCACTGTCTCAGTTCTTCCCTGTCCCCAAATTCAAGGGTGGGTTAGAGTAAATAGCACACATGGAGGGAAGGTGAAAGCTGGAAGAAGCCAATACCCCTGAAGTATGAGGGGTTCCCGTGATGGAGTAAGTGTTTCTCCAAGGCTGCATGGCTCAAAGGCAAATCCCCCGTTGCACAGTCAACTCTGACCGCAAGGGTCACAGGCCCAGGAAGTGTGACACGCAGAGGGTAAAACCATGGCCCTAACTCAAGTCTCCAGGAATGTTCTGAGGCCCAGCAGCTGCTCCTGACTAACCCACCCTCCCACCCCACAAAGCACATGCCAGGCATATTTTCTGTCCTACATGGACAGAGAATGAACTTGTAGAAGCAGCGTGTGGAAAGGCCCCACAAGTCCCCCAGGAAAGTGACTCGCCAGCAGGTGACACGAGACAGAGGCCTGAGAGGGAAAGCCGCAGCCTCCCTGGGAGCATCAGGGATGCGACCGGAGAAACGCCACAGAAAGCCACCATCACCTCCTGTCTCCCACCCGTTGCGCTCAACGATCCCAGTACACGAGAGCAAGGGAGAATTATCTGTGCCATCGGCGCCATTATGATCTGTCTGAATTAGAGGCCAAGATCGTCTGACTGCCAAGGACTCTGAATTCTGTATTTCTCCAAGTTGGTTCTAGTTTCCTGTGCCATGGCTCGCCCGCCCTCCTCCCTCAAGCAGAACTGCACCCCCCGGACTTCAGGACCACCTGCTGACCGAAGGATGGGATCAGGCCCGAGACCAACTCCTGAGGACACGATGACCACTCAGAGGTTCTGACCAGTCCTGATGGAAAATTCAGGAAAACGGAACGTCTACCATCTCGGGCAAAGCAGACTCCTGACCTAAACACACTGTTACCAGCTAATGCACTGCTTGCTAGGCATTTAACCTGCATTACCGTTCATCTCACAACCCAGGGGTACTGATCAATACATAATCAACCAACACGAGTATCCCTACGTATGAGGTACAAAGAGGTTACAACATAATCTGCCCGAGGTCACACATCTAAATGGGGAAATCAAGATTTAAGTTCAGTTCATCTGACTCCAATTTCTCCCCCCCACATTGGGGCATCACGCTGCCTCGCCTCATTTGACAGACTCATGGGGACACTGAGATCGACCAAGGCAGGACCTGGGTTTGGGGACCAAGGCGATACAACCAGGTCCTGGGGCAGATGCGTGAGGGACTATCGACTCAGGCCTTGATTATCTATTAAAAAAGACCATGCAACTCTTTTCTGGCCAAAGTCATGACCCTAAAAACAGGCCTGTCTCCTTCACCTGACTGGTAAAGAAACCCAAGCCTGGGAAGTCACATGAGCCCCAAGAGCCACCAAAGTCACAAAGCTAGCCCGTGGCAGTGGGATGAGAATATGGGCCTCCCACTCTCCTTTCTTCCACCGCAGAGCTCTACCCCTCCCCCACCCCACCTGGGAGTGGAAGTGTAGGAACAACTCACTAATAGAGTGTAGACACTACTCCTTGGGAGGACAAAACCCAGGGACTGACTTCTCTATATTCCGCTCGTTCCATTTATAGTTCTTGCAAAGACAGGACTTAAGTGGATAAAGCACGAATTTGTTTCATGAACCGAGAAGAGAAAATGTCACAGGCTTTGCAGTCAGGAGGCTCTGGGCTGGAACGTATAAAATTCTAATCTGCTCGTGATTTGCTCTGGGACTGGGAGCCACCCTTGTCACTCCCGGGGTCTCGTTCCTCTTCCACGAGACAGGGATTCGAAGCCTGGCTCCCTTTCCTCACCTTCCATTGCTGTCTTCCTCACCCCCACCCCCACCCCCACGGCCCCCACGGGGGGCTGTCATTTTCCGACTCTGCTGGTACCGTCTCATCCCTGCCACCTCCTACAGCAGCCCTACCTGCAGTCTTCACTCCCACTCCCTCCATCAGAGTCATCTCCCAACAGAGAGCTGAGGCCCTTTCGCGTGCCCTGCTCAAAACCCCTTGGTAGCTCTCCCTCATCAACCAGAGGCCAAATTGGAAGCCACAGTCCCCGTAATCCGCCTCAAGCAATTTCCAGCATCTCTCTGGACAGCCCTCTAGGAACTCCAGCTTCCTGCTTCCCGGAACAGGCCCTGCGTGTCTGTATTTGCACTGTGTAATTTCTTGGGTTGTCAGCATCATCACCCTACCACATCCCCTATGAAGCCTCCTGATGCCCTAGTGGAAGCAAGGGCTCCGCTCAATGTCCTACAGGGCTGAATTCATGGGCTCCACTCCCCACCAAAGGGCAGCTGTCCCTCAGGACACCAGGTGTGGGGACCTTCACAGGCACGCCCTCCGTAAGGCCTGCAGAGGCAAAGACCAAGCGACTTTGCTCCGCAGCTGCCTGGAGAGAGTGACCAAACCTCCATAGAGCTTTCTGGAAAATAAAGGGCTAGAAGCAGGCTGGTGGGGACAAGCTGCCCAGCGCTGCGGGCACTAGGGATTCCTGCCCCCAGACATCCTAGTTAGCTCTGTCTTGATTACGATGCCTGTGGGAAAACCATAAAGAACTGGGCATTTAATCAAAGTTTTCCAGCAAAACCACAACATAAACTTCTGATTTCATCTCCGTGACCTCACAAGCCTTTCGTTATCCAAAACAGTGACTAATCCCTTCTCAGATGTCACCAAATGTTTGAGCAGCAGGACATCCTGGGACTGAACTGACTCAGCTGGACTGGGCCACCAACGGGGCCACTGGAGGCTTCTAGAACACACCTCTGCGGGAGAGCCGGGTGTCCGCATCTGTGTCCACGAAAAGCTTCATCTGGAAGAGGTCTCGCACCTCCTGGGAGTAGAAGGCCAGGATCCCTTCGAAGAGCACCACATCCGCGGGGTACACAGTGACCGTCTCTTCCTTCCTGCAAAGCACACAGCAGATGACGGGCCGGACCAGGCAGGGTGAGCAAAGGGAGGAGGACAGCGGTGTCTGATTCTGGGGTCCCCTCCCCGTAGACCGATAGCAGGACCAAAAGGGGGAAGCTAACGCAGCCTTGCAGGGCCCTTGGACCACCACTGAAGACCGACCAAACGGCCACCACGACCGGGGCAAAGGTCTCCTCTGGCTAGCTCTTCTTTTTTTTTTTTTTTTTTTTAAAGATTTTATTTATTTATTTGACAGAGATAGAGACAGCCAGCGAGAGAGGGAACACAAGCAGGGGGAGTGGGAGAGGAAGAAGCAGGCTCATAGCAGAGGAGCCTGATGTGGGGCTCGATCCCATAACGCCGGGATCACGCCCTGAGCCGAAGGCAGACGCTTAACCGCTGTGCCACCCAGGTGCCCCTCTGGCTAGCTCTTCTGAGCTCTCCCCATAAAGCAGAAATAGAAGGCAGTTGTCCCTCTCCTTGGAGTAACAAAACGTGCTGTTGAACGCACAACAGAGACAGACAGAAGCAGATGTGATTTCTTCTTTTCTCTGGAGGCGTCTCCAGGAATGCTCTCAGGCTCGGCATTTATGGAAGCTAACATTGAACTTTCACAAACAGAAACTCACAGTCTTCTCCCAACAGCCCCACCCCTCCCCTGTCCAGAGGCAACTGAAGGAGGCAGGAAGGGACCAGAGAGAAGGAGGCAGAAAAAGGAAGTTGCGCAGAAGAGGAGAGAGGAGAGGAAGCATCTAAGGGGAAGGAAAGCCTCCGGAGCTCCATCTGGCCTGGCTCCACCTCCAGCAGCACGGCGGCTGTGGGTCCGGGGCTGCAGGTGCTCCTCCTCCTCCCCCTCCTCCTCCTCAGTGAGGCAGGGGTGCGCTATACCTCTCCATCTAGCCCACAGTGTCTCCATCTGCTTCTGTCCTAACCATCACCTACTGCCCCTTGCTCAAAAGTCATTGAAAGGAAAGTAGTAGTTACCAGTGCAAAGTTTACTACTCATGCGGACATTGAGGAATAAAACCAAATAAAACAAATTTTTTTATGGTTCCTTAAGACAATGGGTTTTTCTGTGCAAACACAGGGAAGTCAGCAGCTGCCCACGCAAGAGGATGCCCTGAACTTCCCTCCTGTAAACACTCTTTGATTCCTTATTAGCTCAGACCCTTGGGTTCCTGTCTAAGTTCTAAGGCAGGCACTACTGAAGCGATTACCAAAGTGGCAGAATAATGAGCCATAAGAGACAACAGAAGAGGACCGGGTGAGTAAGATTAGGAGACTCTAGAACAGTGATGTGACGTGGATGCACACAGAATCATCTGGGGCGATTTAAAAAAAAATATGTACGGGGGCGCCTGGGTGGCACAGCGGTTAAGCGGCTGCCTTCGGCTCAGGGCGTGATCCCGGCGTTATGGGATCGAGCCCCACATCAGGCTCCTCCGCTAGGAGCCTGCTTCTTCCTCTCCCACTCCCCCCTGCTTGTGTTCCCTCTCTCGCTGGCTGTCTCTATCTGTGTCAAAATAAATAAATAAAATCTTTAAAAAAAAAAAATATGTATGGCCGCGGGTGCCTGGGTGGCTCAGTCGGTTAAGAGACAGACTCTTGGTTTCGGCTCAGGTTGTGTTGTCAAGGTCGTGAGACTGAGGGGCAGCTGGGTGGCTCAGTCGTTAAGGGTCTGCCTTCGGCTCAGGGTGTGATCCCGGCATTCTGGGATCGAGCCCCACATCAGGCTCTTCCGCTGGGAGCCTGCTTCTTCCTCTCCCACTCCCCCTGCTTGTGTTCCCTCTCTCGCTGGCTGTCTCTATCTCTGTCAAATGAATAAATAAAATCTTAAGGAAGGAAGGAAGGAAGGAAGGAAGGAAGGAAGGAAGGAAGGAAGGAAGGAAGGAAGGAAGGAAAGAAAGAGAAAGAAAGAAAGAAAGAAAGAAAGAAAGAAAGAAAGAAAGAAAGAAAGAAAGAAAGAAAGAAAATAATTGTTTAAAAAAAAAAAAGTCATGAGACCGAGACTCTGTGCTGAGAGTGGAGTCTGCTTAAGATTCTCTCTCCCTGGGGCACCTGGGTGGCTCAGTCGTTAAGCATCTGCCTTCGGCTCAGGGCATGATCCCAGAATCCTGGGGTCAAGCCCCGCATCGGGTTCCTCCACTAGGAGCCTGCTTCTTCCTCTCCCACACCCCCTGCTTGTGTTCCCTCTCTCGCTGGCTGTCTCTCTGTCAAATAAATAAATAAAATCTTTAAAAAAAAGAAAAAAAAGATTCTCTCTCCCTTTCCCTCTGCGCGCCCCCCCCTTGCACGTGCACACACGCGTGTGCTCTCCCTCTCTCTCTCAAATAAATAGAATCTTTAAAACAATGTATGCCTGGGCCCTACCCTGCGGAGCTCTGATTTCATTCATCTGGGGTAGAGCCAGAGTGCTGGTGTTTTATAAAACCACCCCAAGTGTTTCTAACAAGTGGCCAGGGGTGAGGAGCACCAGTCTGGAGGAATGTCAGCTACCAGAAAACAGGGCGCCTGCCCACCGTGGTTTAGGATAAAGAACTTAACCGGACAGAGTTCAGAAGGGAAATGGGTAGAAGAAAGGACCAGTGAGTGAGTAAAATTACAAGCCACCGTGGGCAACTGCCCTGCATGAAGGAGGGTGCAAAGTCTTGGCTGGGACGCCCAGGGCTCCGTCTGGAAAACATACTACCAGAGTCACCGTGACCGTGCGAGGTGTACGTGTGCTGGTCAGGACACCTAGCGGAGAAGCATGAACAGGGAACAGGTGGTTTTCTAACTCAACAAACATGCCTCATCAATCCCGGGAAAGCAGGGAGAACGTAAATGTGTGCTGGTGTTGGTACCCCAAGAACCTGGACTCGAGCCCTTCCCAAGGGAGCAGGTCCATCTCGGGAGGAGCACCCTTCAAAACAGCCCAGAGCTAACAACACATCTACTGAGGAACCACCAGCCCAGAACACACGAGGAGCCACGCTTGGTGCAATATTCTGTGCAGACGTTCAGAGTCTGGCTGGGAAGTCCACATGAGATACCGAGACTATGAGAGCATCTGAGATACCCTAAATCCAAGCCTCTCGTTTGGCTTATGAGGAAGGGCAAGGTCAGAGCAGGGTATTTACAGCAAACAAGAGTCTCCTCTTAGTCCAACATCTGTTTGTACACCCCCATGAAAAGGCGCGTGGATGGTCGGGAGCAGTAAACTCTGAACAGCTGGGTCCCTAACAAGTGGCCCTTGAGAGTGGAGGGACTGCTGTGGTCAAAAGTGGTCAGGAGAAGTTTCACAAAGAGATGGGCTGTAGGCCACCGAAAAATAGGGTTATAAAATATATGGTCTGAAAAGAATCAGGAGGAAGAAAAAGTGAATCACATCTAGATGGGGAATTCTGCTGCGGTTTCTTTTGTTAATCTGTGAACCCCTCCTGCTGCACAGGCTACACCCCCGCCCCCTTCTATCTGGTCAGGTCCTGCCTCCTGCCAACCACCGCCTGACCTCGGGCCCTTAGGAGTCTCTCACCTGGGCTACTACTCCAAGGGCTTCATAAATAACACTGTGGATCCTCTCTTCCTGCCACCAGAATGATCTGCTCCCACATAACAGCCGTCTGGGACTCCTTACTGCCAACATGTTGGCGCTCTAGCCGTCTCCTCTCTGGGGCCTGCCTCCTAGCCACTCTTCCGCACACTCACCCCCATCCTGCCACTCCTAACCAGATGCAATTCCCCACCAAGCTCATCCCTGAAATGCTTCCCGACCCGTTTACCTTGAAAATCCCCTTCTCCAACGACTTCTTATGCTTTCCAATATACAGCTTAAATATCGCCCCCTCTATACAACCTGCTCTAAATACTCCAGCCCTCCCTCCCTCCTTCACATTTCACCATGGGCCCTTACCTTAGTTATCAAGCTGCATTTTAATTCCGCAGCAGGGCTCCGCCCTGGACCTGAGAGCTGGCGGGCTCCCTGTGGGTCTCTTGTGGACAGGACATCACCCCCACTCCCTGCTAAGGCAAGAAACTACAATTCCCAGAATCCTTTTCCCTCTGGGTCCCAGGGTGCTTTGCCAATGGGAAATGTAGAAGATGAAACAAAACCCACATAATTTTTAGGGGACCTTAACAGCCACACAAGACAACTTTTGCAGACACTCCACAAGTCTCCCCCCGCCCTTGGAGGCTGGGGCACAGATCTGGCAGCTTCTTAGACTTGCCACGGACCCTGGCTTCTTCTCCAATGCCTCAGACTACAGCCTCCCAGATCTTAGCTCTCCCAGCAGCCCCCTCTACACTCTTATTAGCTCCAATTCCTATACTAAACCTCTTTTTGCCTGCACGGTCTATGGTGGTTTGATGCTGGAGGTGCATCTTGTTCTTTGAGTTTTCGGCACAGTAGCATCTGGTCCATAGTAGGACACGCTTCAGAAGATACCGGTGAGGGATGAAGGGGAGGCGCTAAGCACCCTGGCTTTCCAGCACAATGTGTTCACTCCCTTCCTCCTCCAACCAGTCTTTGCCACACCTCAAGTTCTGGGAAAGGCACAGAACATGTGAGGAATCCCGCACTGATGGCGGGCTGAGATATGAACTAAAGGACACACAGGGAGATAAAGATGGGCTTTTAATTATAGAGACATTTGGTAGTGAAAGATGCATGAAATCTAATTTCCCATTAAAAAAAAAGAATTCCACTCGAGAGAATGAAAGAAAGGAACCAAGAAAGAAGGATGAAAAGCAGGTGGGAGAAACTTTCAAAACAGCACAGTGCTGAAAACAACACTTACTGACCAATTACTAGCCCAGAATAAGGAGCAACTACGCGTGCTTTAAATGCCATTCAGAAGTTTAGAGTCCGCCTGGGAAGTCCCCAAGGAGACAGAGTGAGCACAGAGTCCTGGGAGGCTCGAGGGAGCTTGGGAACCTGGCCAGCAGGTGCGAGTCCTCTTGTAGCCTCATGCAACCACTCAGAGGGAAAGAAGATGAGCCCCGCCTCTAGACCTAATCAGGAGCATGAACACAGATCAGCAGAAAGGACTAACTGAGAAACTCTCCTGAGAGTTGAGCATCTGGTCTCCGGTGACCTCAGTGCTCTCACACAAGGTCCAACCAGGAGAGAAGAAAGAACAGTTTTCTTTGTTCTTCCTGTGTCCTCTGCCTGGCCCCTTTACATCTTATTCCAGGAACAAAGCTCGGGGCTGTGAATCAGGACAAGTGTATAGTCCCTCACCTGCGCCCAAATTCATGAACCTGTCCTTAGAGAGTTAGCAAAATGTGATGAGCGTACTGTTCCAGGAAGCGCCAGGTAAACTCCCCAACCCGTGCACACCCACAGCGTACGCTGCTGCCGGTCACAGACAGGCGGCCATGGGCAGGGGGTAGGGGAGAACGCAGTCTGCAGCCTGAGAAACGGGAATCCTCTGAGAGCGGCGAGGAGCAACGCCCAGCCCCGAACAGCTCACTTACCGGGAATGGGAAACAAAGTCATACACGGGAATCTGCACTGTCTTCCCTTCAGTGATTTCTTTGAGTGTCTTGAAGATGAGTTCATTGTCAAAGGCATCTGCAGGAAATCAGACGGTTAAAACGTTGCCGAATTTTAAAATGATTTCTCCTATAATTACCCACATCTATTTCCTGGACGTATACCACACCCTAGAGGAATATATACACCCCACCGAAAAAAGCCAGATCTCTACCCAAAGCAGAAGGCAAATGTCCTGGATCTCAAAACAGAATGTATGAATGCGTTCTGAGAAACTCACTTCTTTTTTCTACCTTTCCATCCCACCCTTGGCCTCTGCCATCTCTCTCCTCCAAGTTCAGCTGCTATCCTGAGAACTCGCACACGTTAACCTGAAAAGCATACGCGCGACTAGGGGAGCATAAGGGGCACCAAGTTTTGATTCCAACAGTTGTAAGAACCAAAACCAGTGACGCCTGGGTGGCTCAGTCGGTTAAACTTCGGCCTTCGGCTGGGGTTATGAGATCCCAGAGTACTGGGATCGAGTCCCACATCGGGTTCCTTGCTCAGCGGGGAGCCTGCTTCTCCAGCTCTGCCTGCTGCTCCCCATGCTTATGCTCTCTCTCTCTGACAAATAAATAAAATCTTAAAAAAAAAAAAAAAAAAAGAACCAAAACCAGCTAAAGGGCAATGTGCTCATCTGGTACTGTCAAGGCAAAAGTCACGCAGTCATCCTGGACTCTCCATGGTCCTTTCTGCTAATCAGTGAGTTTCATACCCTGCCATGTGCACACATGTGTGGGATGGGGGAGGCGGAGGGGGCCCTGGCTGCTTTAGATCAGAGGCAGAAAAGGATGTGTTCATGCTATCCTGTGTCTGGCCAATCTCACGTAACAGGCTCACATAGAGTCGCTCTGGTTCAGATGCAGATGCAATCCGTTATTTACTAAGCCATGCAACTATGCATGCGTTTCCAAAATTCCTTCTTTAGGCCCCACCATAACCCCGCAAGGTATTTATTCATCCCCCATTTTATCAATTGAAACAGATTCCAAGAGGTCAAACAACTTCCTCAGTGAATGAGAGGGCGAGCACATACACCCACACACCCACACACCCACACCCTCAACTCCTGACTCACCCGGGTGATCGAAATTGAACTGGCCCTTCAGGGCTTTGGCCTTCTGCTCCGAAGTGAGGACGCGGTAGAAGCTATCCTGGCTCAGGATGACCACCTGCTTCTGGCGACAGTCCACCTCATTCTGTCCCAGGAGCTGCACAATCTTAGCACAGACGGAAGACTGCAGGAGAGAAGAGAAGGCGGGGGATTTAAGGCTACAGAGTAGCTCACGGATGCACACGCCCCACGCAAGGGGCTTCTGGAAAAAGAATCCAAAGGCTACCATCTTGCATGATGGATTAGAAGGCTAAAGGAGAAAGACAGTTGGCTGAGAGGGGGTCCCAGAGTCTCTTCCTCCCCTTCCTAAACACAGCTTACTACTCGCAGGTATCTGCAGGGGCCTCAGCGGGGAGGAGGGCGGTAATTCCTACCTCCTCTTCCATGAAGTCTTTTCTAAAGCCACGATTACAAAGGAGCACGAATTTATTTATCCCTGCTTGTGCCCTGGTATAGATAACACACAAAACTGCAGAAAGTGGAAAAGAAGGCACAGTGATGACGTGCGGATGGCTTAAAGGGCCTCTGGGTCCTAAGTGCCTAGAGCACATGCGGAATCAAAAACCATGGCCAGAGAACCCGGCCAATTAGCAGTAAGGCCAAGGTCAGGGCTTTGGTCCTACTTCCCTGGGTTACTTTTGCTCTAGTGCCTGGCCATGGACTAGTTCGCACTCACACTCACAGTAAGCCTGAGGGCTGCTTCACACACACACACTCCACCCCTTACGGACTGCAGTGACATGGGACACAAAAGGCGACCAACACCAAAACCAAAGTGGGGTATCCCTGCCGCGAATGGGACAGCCGGCTCCAGATCAACTCAAACCTACGCGCTTTGTGTCATGTTGCTGGCAATACACATATCTACCTATGATGTTGTGAAAATAAATGCTTAATTTAGTCCTCCTTGCACTTCAGGCACAGTTCTCAAAACCCTTGTATTTCCTATTTTGAGTGGAGGGGCACACCCGTCTTTGTTATGTTAAGGAGGAGGCTTCTGGAAAGAACCTAAGGGGGTAGTTGCCAGGGGGACCAACCTTGTGATTGGGTTAGAACTTTCAGTCCTACCACCCTGACCTCCAGGAAGGGGAGGGCAGAGGGCAGGAGCTGGAGGCTGAATCAGGGGTCAACAATGATAGAACCAGAAATGCGTGTGTCATGAAGCGTCCATACAAACCCAAGAGGATGAGGTTTGGTGAGCTTTCTGGTTGGTGAACGCCTGGAAGTGTGGGGAGAGTGGCCTGCTCAGAGAGCACTGAAACTCCACTCCTCTTCACACCTGGCCCTACACAACTTCTCTTCCACCTGGCCAGTCCTGACTTAAATCCTTTTATAATCAACTGGTAACCTTTTAAGTAAAATGCCTGCGTTCTGTGAGCTGCTCTGGCAAATTAATCAAACCCAAGGAAGGGGCAGTTGGAACCTTCAATCTATGGCCAGTCAGCCAGTAGTACAGGTGACAACAGGGACTTTCAACTGACACCTGAGGTCAGGGCAGAGGGGGTGGGGGGGCGGTCTCGCGGGACTGAGCCCGACCTGTGGGAACTGATGCTATCTTCAGGTAGTGTCAGAATTATTGGGGGGGATTCCCAGATACCCTGCTCATGTCCGGAATTGCTTGTTGATGTGGGGAAGACCCTCCCCGCCCCACACGCTGGAATTGGAATTGGGGTACAGAACCTAAAATCTACCTCTTTTTCTCTCCCATAATACATACTCTTCATCAAAAGAAAAACATAAAAAACAAGTGCACTCAAAAGAATGAGATACTGAAGGACCGTATTTACCAACTTGTATCTTTCTTCCATTTTGTACAGATTAATTTAAAAATAAGAATGTCTACATTACAAAAACCCTACAAGCCATAGCTGAACCTCCTTATGGAGCTGGCTGACCTAATTACAAGAGACGATAAAAGTGGCATAGATAGAGATTTCTTGGGCTCAGTCTTGGGAGCTTGCTTCACAATAGAAGTTACTTTACCAAATGGTTTTAACAAGGAAAAACCAGGACACTTTATAAAGTTACATTTCTCAGAAGCTCTGTATTTGCTTTGTCGAAGCATAAGGAAAACTGGACATTCCTGTTGCCCTAGTCAATCCACACGAAAGTATTTTGCACAATATTTCCTATTGCACCAATTGTGACACACAACCAAATAAGGATCTTTGGACGAACAGTATTTTGACTCGATTGTTAATTATCTGAAAACTACTGGGACACCTGGATGGCTCAGTGGGTGAAGTGTCGGCCTCCGGCTTAGGTCATGATCCCAGGGTCCTGGGATGGAGCCCCATGTCGGGATCCCTGCTCAGCAGTCTGCCTGCTTCTCCCTCTCCCTCTGTTTGCCACTCCCCCTGCTTGTGTTTGCGGGCACGCGCGTTCTCTCGCTCTCCTGTGTGTGTCAAATAAATAAATCTTAAAAAAAAAAAAAAAGAAAACTATTTTACTTTTCTGACATTTTCACATATTAACAGAAAAGCATTTAAAACAGGATTTTTGGCACAGCAGCTATTCCAGGAAAAAAAAAAAATCACAGAAAGGTAAAACTTGCACATGACTTAAGCTGGATTCAAAAATGAAAATACCACAGTAGAATCAAAGCCTCTATACAATTATAAACTATACATTTTTAAACAGGTGCCAGCCCATCATTTCCTTTTCCTAACTTCCATCTGGTTCTTATATCCTAAGGCTACTCAGGGTCCAAGTCTACACCTGTAGCTTTTATTAGCAGACAGAATTACTTCTAGAAGTCCAAACAACAAAAATGAACAGAGGGCTTCATGGGACCAGATGTACTTATCTACTTGATTATTCAAATCGTGGTATTTTTTACTTCTAGCTAAAATCCATTAATTTTTTTAAAATATGAATAGCAATCTCACTACTACCAAAAAACGTGTATATAAAGAAGTTACATTACCTAATTTTGCAGGTAAACCATCATTTCTCTTAATCCAGGTACAAACTAGGACAAATGGATATAATGGCCAATAAAATCAGGTTAATGATCACATCCAGAAAGCCAGCGTTCATCACCATTTCTCATCAAGGATATATCTGGCTCTCTTGCTGGCCCACAGTGGTATCCCTCGGCTCCATGTCTTCATGGGCCTGTTTGGTGATCTTACTTTCTACAAACACACCATCACCTGTAACTGATTTAGTAAGTCAGGCCCTAGGCCACGTGTTCCATGACAACCGCCCTTGGTTGTCACAAGTGCTGTCCTTCCCAGATGTGGAAACCACGTGACATGACTTGCCTACAACCCTGCTTCCTTTAGGCCTCAACCTAAAGGGTAGTCAGAAGTCCCAAGGCAGGAGTCCTTTAACATAAACACCACTGTGTGAACAAGCAAACAACATCTGTCTCCAGGTTAGTCTAGATTTTTCTACTATTTTCTACTATTTTCTACTATTTTCGTCCTCCTGGAACTAGACAGCTGCTGAACCAGGGGCAACAGGTACACAGGGGTTCATTATACTATTCCTCCACTTGAGGACAGGTTTGAATTTTCACACAATCGGGAGGAAAGAGCCCTACAGAGACTCTACCTTGCCTTGTTTGAAGTCTGCTTCTTAGGTCTCTTTCATTTTAATTTGCCTTCCCCCTAATCTTGCCCTCTTCAACAGGATGAAATGGAACTCCAAGGTGTCTCGTTATCTCAAGAAGGGAAATAATGACTAGGGTTGGAAAAGGCAGGCAGTCGGGAGCTTACCTACCGACACTAAGAGTGGGCAAGGGGCCAATCAGTGGGGTGGCCTAAGGGCTACAACGATTATGTCACAGGAAGACAAATACTGTAGGATTCCACTTAAAGGAGGTATCTAGAATAGTCAAATTCACAGAATCAAAGTAGAATAGAGGCTGCCAGGGCCTGGGGGAGGGGAGGAAGCGGGGAGTTTTTCAATGGAAATACCTTCACTTTTACATGATGAAGAAGTTCTGGAGATCAGCATCTAACATATGACTATACTTAATACTACAGAAATGTTCACCTAAGTATGGCTAAGGTGGTACACGTTACCCAATGTGTGTATCACCACAATTCAAGCAAGCATTATTATTAGAACAAGACCAAAATGGGCATTTTCTTCCTAGTTAGTACTAGGCTCAGTATTTTTAAATGATCTCACTTAGGACAACCCTATGTGATAGAAATGATTATCATACCCACTCCACTGACGTGAAGACCGAGGTGAAGACAGGTTACATGACTTGCACAGGGCACAGGAGGGAGAGCCAGGACTCAAGCCAACTGGTCTAACCCTAGAGCTCACCCCCCTTACTGGCTGCACCGACCCGGCAAATAGCTTTTGCCCACTGGAGCTGAGCTTAGTTTCAGTGACATCTCCATTCTCAGTGCAACGTATCCACAGTATATTCTGTTCCTGACATTTCTAGCACATTTTTCTAAAGGTGGGGAGGTGGAAAATAAGCCAGCCAGGACTGTGGGTTGCTGTCTGAATTTGGAGTGAAAGCCAGGTCGATATGAGGTTATCTTTAGAATAAAGTGGGAGATACAGATAGAGATAGAGAGAGAGATAAACACACAGAAACACACACACACACACACACACACACACGTATGCAATAATCAGTGGAGGGGATCTGAGATTTCTTCACTTGTATGGCATTTGAAGATACCATCTCCTTTAATTCCATTACAACAAGATGTGACTATTTTATCTCTTTTTTATCTAATGAGGAACCTGAAGCTTGGAGTCCATCAGTTGAATGCCTTGTTCAAGGTCCCAGAGCTGAATCTCAAACCACAGCTCTTCTAACTTCCAATGCCCGATTCTTTTCACTAGTCCGGAACCGAAGCCCTGATATTCTCCATGAACAGACTCTACTTCCAGAGATCAGTGATGGGGGAAAGGAGACACGGAGGGAACTGGTTAGGAATATAACTCGGTTTTTTGTCCCGCTGCATCATGAGAGTCAACATAATGGTAAATGTCAAAGAATTTCAGAGAACTAAAGGCAGGGGAGTGACAGGCGTATTGAAAAGAAGCTGAAAGGACACACAGACACACAGACACACACACACACAACTGTTCGAGATGTCTGGAACCTAAACTGGAGTCTCTTCAAAAGACTCTAGCTGTTAGGAGCCAGTCACTGGGAGCCCAAAGGCTCCGTAGTTCTGAGAACATGCACGCATTCGACTCGACGATCCGGCCAGTCCCCCAGATGTGCTGAACAATGTGCCAGCCTCGTTTCTCAAAGAGACACACTTCCTATCCGGAAAGCCCCAGGAGCAAGCAGTCAACAGACCCTCCAGCTGGCCCTGCAGCTGAGTGGCCACAGGCTCCTGTCCTGCCATAGGAAGTATGATTTCTCTAAAGCGATTCTCATGGAGGAGGTGGCTCCGACGGCCCGGACACCATCTAACCGTGCTATTGCTGGTGTGTGTCTGTTCCACACGCACCATCGAATCCTTCAGGTCCTCTGTCCAGTTCCAATACTGCTGACAGAATAAAACTAACAAACAGGGCAATGGAGCTCTGGGTAACTTCTTTGTTAAGAGCCCTCCACCCTCCACACGTAGCTGCTGAGAAGCTGGACGGAGGCCAGCCAGAGAGCCCAGGAGGCCTTCAGGCTGGGTGGGTCCCTAGAGCAATGGGCTGGCATTTCGTAAACGCGTCCTTAGAGAAGAACGGACGAAGGGACGTGCTACCCAACATTTAGGAATCCCATCGAGGTGCTTGCCCCACTCTCGGTAAGCTGCCTCAGGATCTGGCGGAGGGCTGCTGGGATGGGGAAGAGCCTAGCAACCATCCAACCCAGGGCTGAAAAGAGCCAGCTCCAGGTGAAGGGTGTTCTTCATCACGGCCTCCTGGTCCTTAGGAATGCGTTGTGGATGTCCTTTAACACCTGCCCTGAACCTGCCACCGCCATTAGCTAATTAGCTCAAGAAGGCCAGGTGCCTCTTCAAGCAGGGGGACCCCATCCAGCTCCTTCACTCTGGGACTGTTTGCAAGTTACCCCAAACACTGCGGACAGCAGCTTTCGCTGTCACTCACATTGCGTAAGAAACATTACCACTAACTGACACGGTGTCCAGCACGCCCCCCAGACATGACATCACTCCTCTGGGGGCAGGGGTTGCCCCCACCCAGCTCTGAAGCTCTAATTTACAGGCATGAGAAAACTAAAGCACCAGTAATTTGCCCTGGGTAAGGTAAAACAAAGCTCGAACATGCCAACGGGATTCCCAACAGAACTGACCGCGTGGCAGCCACAGGGAGGCGGTATTCAGGGCGCTCTGGTAATGTCTGTAAGGACATCCATCTTGGGGGCCTGGGTGCCCCAGAACCCATGCACTGCAAGTGGGTTCTCCTGGCCAAAATACAATTACCGCCACCCCTTCCCCCCCCACACACACAAATACCTAAGTCAGAAATTCACTAAATTGTTATGTAATCTAAGAGTCTTAGGTACCAAAAAGCAGCCACAGGTCAATGCAATAACCTACAAGGCCCCTGGACCAGAGAGACCAACTGTGACTCAGCATTTGCTCCCTGAGCCTCGCAGGACTGCGCACCTGCAGGGCTCGCTCAAGTGTATGCCATGATTACCACAGAAAATGTATGAGTTCATCCAGAAGACTTCTTTATCCTTCAGACCTGGTTTTTTTGTTTGTTTGTTTAAGATTTTACTTATTCATTAGAGAGAGAGAGAGTGTGTATGTGTGTGAGAGAGAGAGAGCACAGAGGGAGAGGGAGAAGCAGACTCCCTGCTGAGCAGAACGCAGGGTTCTGGCAGATCCCAGGATGCTGAGATCACGACCTGAGCCGTAGGCCAAAGGCAGACGTTTAACGGACTGAGCCACCCAGGCAACCCCCGACCTGGTATTTGTAAAAGCATAGCTTGCCCTTCTCATTCTTAAGATGAGCCTCCATTCCATCCAAAGGGACTCAGGCACGGACAGCTAGCTGCGCACCCCACTCTCAGTCCCCAGAATTTTAGCTGGGCACCTGGCCCTGCTTCCCAGCCTCCCTTGCGGCTCCTGGTGACTGTGCTAAGTTCTAACCAATTTGATAAGCAGGAGTGTAGAGTGGCAGCTTCCTGGAATCTCCTTAAACCATCAGGGTCCCTGTTGCCTCTCCTTCCTGTTGGGTGGAATGCAGACTAGAGAGCTGGAGCACAAGTAGCCACTTTGCAGCCCTGATATCATGGGACTAAAGGTAGTGGAGCAGCTAAATTAAGGGAGTCCCAGACTCCAATGATCACAGAACTGAGAGAGGAAGCACAGTGAGATAACTCATCTTGTTTAAACCCTGTCACTTGTGGTTTTCTGTCCTCTCCAACCGAAATGACCTTAATACCGAGGTCAGCCCTCACATACCCAGGATACCTCAGTGCAAATCTTCTCTTGAAAGCTGGGGTAATTCTCATGTCCTGGGCCATGACGCTGCCTTACTCATCATAGAAGCCATGAATATCTCATCAGCCAAGTCATTTCCATGGGAGTTTTAAAAGGCGGGGTGAGGAGGACCACTTGCCCGACCAAGGTCCCCAGACCACGGGCACCTCTCTGCCACTTGCCAGCATCTATGTAGCGAGCCTGAGGTATCAGAGCAGAATTCAACATCCTCCCCGCCTTTCAGCACTTGCTTACGCCAACAGGCTAAGCTCCACAGAGGAAACAGTACCTAGGAAGGGGAAACCCAGAATATAAACAGTACCAGATAAAAAAACTCCCCACAACAGAAGCTCTCGGTTTTAATTCCCGATCCATACGCTGGGGCTGCGAAGGTAGTTTAGTCTAGAAAAACCCGGGTATTCAACTGCATGACAGAAAAATCCTGGTTGATCAAGAGTCACCAACATAAACGTGCTCCCAGGACTTTTCGGTGAACTGTCCATAGCAGTAAGCTCCATTCCTAGGAAAGACATTTTGAGAACTCACTGCTGGGTTCGGAAAATTTACATGTTTGGCTCTGCTCTCGGAAGTCGTGAGCGCTTACTGAAAAACCCTATCAAGGGGCACTTATCAACTTAAACTGCTTTAGAGTCAACTGGGGATTAATGAACAACAGTTAACACTTAAGAGCTACACAGAAGGGGCGCCTGCGTGGCTCAGTCCATTAACCGTCTGCCTTCGGCTCAGGTCATGATCCCACGGTCCGGGGATCCAGCCCCGCGTGGGGCTCCCGGCTCAGCGCGGAGCCTGCTTCTCGCTCTCCTGCCCTCCCGCCCCTGCTCATGTGCTCTCTCGCAAATAAATAAAATCTTTTTAAAAAATTAAACTAAAAAAAACCAAAGAGCTACACAGAACACGCCAAATGCCAGCACCTATTCGCACGACCTTGCAGACACTCCCTTATTTAATCCTCAAACCAGCCCTGAGAAGGTGGGTGTTCGCATCATCCCCACTTAGGCAGCAGGAAATGGGCACAGGAGGCAGATCACACAGCTAGCCCAGGATCAAGGGCAGCGGAGCTGCTCCTGGAACGCGGGCAGGCTGGCCCCAGAACGCACGCGCTTCGGCACTACACACACTGCTGAGCCTTGCCACACGAGAGGGAGACCTGTTCCCTCCCCGAGGGCCCCAACAACCCTGCACGCACAGGTACAGTGCCAGCAATGAATACACAGGAGCTGCCGGGAGCAGAACGCTGTCCGCAAGACTCTGCAATTTACTCTCTGCAGGTTTCGCAAAGCACAGGCTTCCTTCGAAGTTAATTTTTCTTTTTCTTTTTTTTTTTTTAAGATTTATTTATTTATTTGAGAGAGAGACAGAGAGACAGACAGAGAGAGTGAGCATGAGCAGGGGGAGAGGGAGAGAGAGAGAGAATCCTGAAGCAGACTCCCCAGTGAACATGGAGCCTGATGTGGGGCTCGATCCCAGGACCCTGAGATCATGACCTGAGCTGAAGTCAGGAGTCAGCTGCTTATCTGACTGAGCCACTCAAGCGCCCCCGAAGTTAATTTTTCTGATACACATTTTCCTAGGAGGCGGGCAAGACACATCACTTCTGATTCCCTACAATTCGTTCTCCGGGGAGAAAATGGTATTTAAGTACACGTTAAAGGAGGCCGGACGGATGCTCTGGGAAACAGGTGAGCCCCTGCAGGTGCGTTCGAGCAGAAATGAGCAAAAACGCTTTAAGACCTCGCCGCCTTGAAACAGATGCACACACACGGGCATGTTACGAACTGGCGAAACCCTTCGAGAAAGCAGCACAGAGGAAGGATCCTAACATTCCTGCCCTCTGACCAGCTATCAGACTTACAGTGGGATCAGTGACGGTTACAGGAAGATGATGTGTAAATGCGTAAGCGGGAAACAATACAGACTGGTGTGCGCGCCAGGACTGTCACCACGTAACATGCGGCTGAATGCCACGGGGCAAATCTGGAAGGCAAACCAGTCAAAACTGAAAACTGCAGTATTTCTTCCACATCATCTCAAAGAAAAAAAAAAAAAAAAAGGCGGGAGGGGGAGGGGGAGGGGTGTGTCCCTGCTCCCCCTGTAAAGCCAAGTGTTCATTTCATCCACAGCCTGGTAAACAGCTGCCACAGAACAAAAGCCAAACATCAGGCAAGACAGGACTGTGCTTGTCCCCAAGCAGCAACGAGGCCTCACAACTGGGTTAAAATGATTCAGTACAAAACAGTGATTGATTCCAGGCTCCCCTCGCTGATTCTGAGCCTGCATACGGAAATTTGTGGGTATGTCTTTGTATCCCCCACAGGATAAGCACAAAAGGCACCCCCCCACACACACATACACACACACTTAAAACCATCTAGGCTCATTGCAAGCTTTGATGACTTTGCTGCTTACGAAGCCCCCTTGGAAAGGTGGGAGCAGAGAGGAAGTCTGCTGAAGGGTCAGTTCTTACCGCCTCGTGGTTGCAAGTGAGGCTGGATCTACTTCCTTCCCCCTTTTCTTTATTTGAGGGTTAGGAAACTGGTTGAGAGGGTAAGACCCAGCAAACCAAGGCCCTTGTCCCAGGAAAAGGTGAGGATGTCTTTGGAAGAGGCATACCCAAGCCCGCCCACCTGCTGTAGCCTGGCTTACTGAGTGAGAATAATATGTCTAGCACAGAAATTAGGGCCCAGGACTCAAGTTCTTCTGAGAGAGAGACACAAAAAGAAAGCTGACACTCTCCCCCTTGTTTAAAAAAAAAAAAAAAAAACATGAATGGGATAAAGGAGGGCACAGTGTGCCAGTTGGGTCCTCTCCTCAATCTTTCCAAATTGAAGGCCACACATGGGTAAACGTTTAATGAAGACTTAACAGCACAAGGGTGCTTTGTTGTATCCACTATAGCTGAGTTAACTCTTCCTTCCCAGCAATCCTCCTCCACACTGTGGAAAACCAGAAGTCAAACTATCTGGTTATCAAAAGATTCTTTTTTTAAAAATTTCCTCTTTAGGTCTCCTCCAGCACCCAGGCCTAAATACAGAGCAGCAGGGAAAGGAAACTGAAAACACTGTGCCAACAACCCACTTCCCTTCCCTTTTGAAAGTCTCTTTTAAAGTGTCTTTGAAAACTCAACGTCATATTTATTCTTCATAGCTTTGAAGAAAAGCAGTTCAAATCCTCTATGAGCAGACTTCATTCTCGTGAGGTGCCCCTTCCAGGTGTTGATGGATTCATCGTTTATCAACCACCTCCTAGGCCCCCAAAACAACTCTGGAATCAAAAAATAGATCAAAGAACTCCCAAGGTGACACAGACCATGTGACTCCAGAAAGGATGGTGCGTTGACCACACTGAAAGTCGTCCTCAATTATTAGGGCCCATGTACTGCTGGAAACTAAGAGGAGTTAAAGCAAATATCCTCTCAAAAGAATGATTTTCTTTCCTTAATTTGTGGAACTGAAGCTACTATCAGTAAATACAGGCCCAACTTCTGTTTTACAAGCACACGAGTGTGTCCCACTGATCTGACAAAGGCACAAAGGCAATCCCACAGAGGGAGGGGAGCCTTTTCAAGAAATGGCACTGGAGCAACGGGACGTCCACAGGCAAAACTATGAGCCTTGACCTGAACTTCACACTTTATGTAAGAATTAGCTCAAAATGGACCATGGACTGGGGTGCCTGGGTGGCTCAGTCAGTTTAGCGTCTGACTTCAGCTCAAGGCATGATCTCAGGATCCTGGGATCGAGCCCCCTGTCGGGCTCCCCACTCAGTGGAGAGTCTGCTTATCCCCCTGCCCCTCCTCCCTGTGCTCCCTCTCTCTCTCTCTAATAAATAAAGAAAATCTTTAAAGAAAATCTATCAAATTTATTAAGGAAAAAAACAGGAGAGAGTCTTCAAGATCTAGTGCTTGGCAACATTTTCTTAAGCTTGACACCAAAAGCATTACCCATAAAAGGGGAAACTGATAAAATGAATTTCCTCAAAAATAAAATGTGCTCTGTGAAATATTCTCTTAGAATGAACAAATGAGCTACAGATGGGGGGAAAAATACTTGTAACACGCATGTCCAACAAAGGATTAGTATCTAGAATACATAAAGAATTCTCAAAACTCAACAGTAAAAAAACAAATAATCACAATTAGATTACGGGCAAAAGACATGAAGAGACATTTCACCCAAGAGGATACACAGCTGGCAAATAAGCACATGGGGATACGTTCAACATCGTCAGCCATTAGGCAAATGTAAATTAACATCAAGACGACATGTCACTACATATCTATCAGAATAGCCCAAAGAAAAAATAGTGACAACACCAAATGCTGGTGACAATGGGGAGAAAAGATCATTCATACAGTGCTGGTAGAAATGTCAACAGTTCATCTACTCAGGAGAACGATTTGGCACTTTCTTTCTTTTTTTATTTTTTAAAGTAATCTCTACAGCTAACGTGGGGCTTGAACTCATGACCCTGAGTTCAAGAGTCGAATACTCTACCAACGGAGCCAGTCAGGTGCCCCCAACAATTTGGCACTTTCTTAAAAAACTGAACACGCAATTACCGTATGACCCTGCCAGTTGTACTCCTGGGCATTTATCCCAAAGAAACGAAAACATGCTCACCCTGAAACACGTATACGAATGTTCACAGAAGCTTTATTCCGTAATAGCCATATTGGAGACCACTCAGATGTTCTTCGAGGGGTAAAAGGTTAAGCGAATTGTGGTGCGACCATACCATGGAACACTATGTAGCAGTGAAAAGGAAGAAACGACCACCTGTATAAATTTCCAGGTAATTTTGCTGAAGAAAACGAAGGCAATCCCAAAAGGGTAAATACTGTAGGATTCCTTTTATGTAACACTCTAGAAAAGACAACTATGGAAACGGAGAGCAGGTTAGTGGTTGGCAGGGATTAGGGACAAGGGGGAATGGTAGTGCAGAGAAGGCAGGGGGCAGCAAACAGAGGGCAGCCTGAGGGAGGGACCCTGCAGTGAGGAGAACGTTCTGTATCTTCACTGTATCAGTATCAATCCCCTGGTTGTGTTTTGTAAGCCACTACCATTGGGAAAACTAAGGAAAAGGTACATGGGACCCCTCTGTATTACTTTTTACAACTGTGTGTGAATTGACCATGATCTCAAAAAAAAAAAAAAAAAGATCAATGACCATTCATCTTCTACAATCTGTCTTTTATAATACCAGAAATTCAAGCTCTCCCCTCTCAAAATTCTTTTTTCCTCACAAACCCCAAATAACTAATTGGTATGGAGTGAATGTGTTCCACATGTGGGACAGACATGAATGGGGGGGAGGGACACAAAAGAACACACTGTTGTGGGCTGAACCGTGGCCCCCAAAAACATACGACTATGTCCCAACCTTCAGAAACTCAGAATGTGACCTTATTTGGAATAAAGGTCTTTGCAGATAGAAGGTTAAGCATCTCAAGATCATCCCGGATTAGGATGGGTACTAAACCCAACGACAAGTGTCCATAAAAAACAGAAAAGGAGAAAATGCAGAGACACACAGGGAATGCCGTGTGAAGACAGGGGTAGGGACCAGAACCTATAAGCCAAGAAGCTCCAACAGCAGCCAGGAGAGAAGCATAGACCAGATTTGCGTTCAGAGCCTCCAGAAGAAACCATCACTGCCAAACTAGATTTTGGGCTCTGGCCTCCAGGACTGCAGGAGAGTAAAAACTGTTTTGTGTATTAAGCCAGTACGCGTGTGGCAATTGGTTACTGCAGCCCTAGGAAATGAATGCACCTGCCATGTTTTAGTGGGCTCAAATTCTCTCTTTTTTTAATCACAGAGGCTGCGAGCACTTTCTTCAACTTCTATTTTTATATACTCCTGGACACAATTTTTTTTTCTTCTTTCAGAGGATACATGCCATAAGGACATACCATTTCACTTTATAATCTTTTCCTGCAGAATTTTTCCTGGTGTTTCTGTTTGCTCTACCAGTGAACTATCGCTAGCTGGCATTATCAAGTTTCTACTTCCTCAAATATCCTGGTTAATCATTATCATGCATTCCCAACAGATCCAACCCATTTTTGAAGACTTCGACTATACTTTGAAGTGAAACTGCACAGCCTTGAACTTAATCTACGGTTTGCCTGGTGACCAAGAAGTTGCTTCTAGGTCTGGCAATGTGCTTTACGGCCTTTATAATGAGAACCAGGCACGCTTCGGTGGCTCAGTTGGTTAAGGGTCTGCTTTGGGCTCAGGTCGTTCAGGTTGTGATCCCAGGGTCCTGGGATCCAGTCTCGCATCGTGCTCCTTGCTCAGCGGGGAGTCTGCTTCTCCTTCTCCCTGCCACTCCCCCTGCTTGTGCTCTGACAAATAAGAATCTTTTTTTAAAAATTTTTCTTAAAATGAGAAGCAATTACTAGGCTGCAGATACGTAAAAATACTATTCAAGGGAGCTTTTGTGTTTTGATAGAAATGCCCAATAAACTTCTGAGCAAGACAGATTAAAAACAAAACAAGATAGACAAAAGCTACCCACTTACCAAAGTTCTAAAAGGCAAAAAATGGGTCCTCTGGAATCAGGCTGGGCACACAGGACCTGGCTTGGTTCCTGACACTGCTACAACCACACCAGGCAACAAAACCTCTCCGACTGTTACAACTGTTACCAGCTGTGAAGCCTGATATCCCCTCCACCAACGGGTGCTAAGTGTTAACGGGATGACACACAGCCGACCGTGGTTAACACAACAGACATGTTCAATAAAAATTATTCTCTTCCCTAAGACCCGTCAAATTTTCATTGCTATAAATATTTCTTGTTAACAGTCTATTGAGATGCTTTTCTTTCGTAATTCAGTTGAAGCCTTTGTGATTCATGCCCCTACATTTGCCTTTCTTCCTACCTACCAAAACTAAGAAACACCATTCTCTAGTGCAGAATTCTGTTAATTTGTCAGGGCTTTACTGTTCCCGTCTTGCTGATCTAAAACCTGAGCTGAAATTCTGGTTGATTTTTTTTTTCTTTTTTTTGCAGTTCTCACCCCAGTTTTTGCACTTACTTTTACTTTCGAGGTTGTCAGCTGTTCCAGAGGTAGGATCACCAGCCAGGTAACAAAATTTCAAAGGTAAAAAATAGCACCGAGTAGGCCTCTTCCCACCCTGTGTCCCCAGCACCTTTCTGACAACCTCTGGGCAGCCACTGTTTTCCATTCTGTACCCATCCGTTCAGAGGTGGTCACTGCAGCTCAAAACCTGCATGTATGTGAACTTTCCAAGCAGGAACACCTTCATTCACTCCCATATCTGAGACCATCCCATGGTGCATTTAGGAACACCTGCTCTGTATAAGCCTCACAGTATTCACAGGAAGGAACCGCAGCTCATCTTCCACTGATGGACATTTAAACGGTGCTCAGCTTTTTCTAAAATAAGCTTTATGGGGGCACCTGGGTGGCTCAGTTGGCGAAATGTCTGTCTTTGGCTCAGGTCATGATCCTGGGGTCCTGGGATTGAGCCCCACGTGGCGCTCCCTACTCAGTGGGGAGTCTGCTTCTCCCTTTCCCTCTGTCCCTCCCTCCTGCTTGTGCTAGCTCTCTGGAGCACACGGTCTCTCTCTCTCAAATAAATAAAATCCTTAAAAAATAAAAATAAAAACAAGCTTTATATAAGTAGGACAAGTTTCCAGTACTGGATTTGCTAAGGCCAACAATCTGCATTTTTTTAAACTTCCATACATAAGCCCAGACAGCCCCCCATCAATGATTCACATCTACCAACCTCCTCATACCCTTTAAGAATATCTAACTTCATGCTAGCAATCTAATTTATTGCTCTAAGTGAGAATAAACATCTTTTCTATGCCTAAAAGCCTTCAGTTTTTCTTTTTCTTTCTTTTTTTTTTTTAAAGATTTTATTTATTTGACAGAGAGAGAGAGCCAGCGAGAGAGGGAACAGAAGCAGGGGGAGTGGGAGAGGAAGAAGCAGGCTCCCAGTGGAGGAGCCCGATGTGGGGCTCGATCCCATAACGCCAGGATCATGCCGAGCCGAAGGCAAACACTTAACGACGGAGCCACCCAGGCGCCCCAATTTTTCTTTTTCTGAAACCATGCTGTTGATGCCCTATCCTCATTTCTCTGCTCAGTTATGGGTCTCTTATACCTGATTCTAAAAAGCTCTTTATATACTAAAAAAACTGGCCGTTTCGCATTGTAACACAAATATTTTTTCCAGTTTACGGTCTTTTTACTTTGAAGTGGTGTTTCCTGTAGAAAAATCTTAACTTATGTAAATTGATATTTTCTAATGTTTCTTTATCCTGTTGTAGTTAGAAAGGACTTCCCTACATAGAAATGTATACTAAATTCCCCTACGATGTCTTCTCTTCCATGACCCTCACACCCTTTCTTTGCCTTCAACTCCCGAGATCCTGCCTGGATTGAAGGAGGACCACGAGACGGCAGGAGGGCTGCAGGCCAGTGGCCCTCTGCACCAGAAGCTTCCAGCCAGACGGCCAGGGACACGGATGGCAAGCAACTGAACGGAAATGAGATGCAGCGCTGTGGGCTGTAAGAAACTTCCTGTGCACATACAAACAGTTACAGAAAAACCTGCAGCTGTGTCCCTCTGGAATTCCTCCGGAAAGAGGCAGGCTCTGCTTTCAACCCTCAGGCCCACAGCTGCACAGAGGCTAAGGGATCTGGCCGGCGGCCCCACGTGAAGAGCGGGAATCCGCAGCAAGTGTGGAGTACGTCACAGACGAAGGCCACACGTAAAGTTACTTACTTTACAAGGTGTATTTCTCCCACCCCGTGCAGGATATTCTGTTCAGAGTATGAAATCCTGTTTCTCCCCACCACGGCAAATAGCTAAAACAAGCACACGCCCCCACCAAAACAAAACAAAACAACAAAACACCAAACTAAAGACTCATGGGGAGTTTCAGTCCAAACGAGCCTTCCATAAATGAAACACAAAACTGAAGACAGGAAAGTAAGAAGCACATTACATACCAAGTGTCTGTAATCTTACCTTGATGATCTCCTTCTTCCCCCCCTCCCCATCTCCCTTGAAATGGCTCCTGCACATTTCCAGGAAACAGCACTCAGTTCTCTTGGGAAAGCGTCCTCTAGTGTGCCGTCTCTCTCCAGGATGGAACGAGAAGCTTGGATCTCTTCTTCCCACATCATTTAAACAGAGACTGGCTCAATAACCCCTGTGAGTAGCAGCTAAGCATCTTCTTTCATATATTAAAATTAACTTTAAAATCGTACTAGGAAAACTGGATATTCATGTTGGAAAAAAATGGGGCTGCCACCCCACCTGTCACAATATACAAAAATTAACTCTAAATGGATCAAAGGCCAAAATTAAGAGCTGACACTATGAAACTCCTAGAAGAAAACACGGGAGGAAAGTGTCATGGCATTGGATTTGGTGATGATTTTTTGGATATGATGCCAAAAACAGAGGCAACAAAAGAAAAAATAAGATGCACTTCATCAAAAATTAAAAGCTTTTATGCATCAAAGGATACTATCAACTGAGTAAAAAAACAACCTAAGGAATAGGAGAAAATCTTTGCAAATCTCATATCCAATAAGGGATTGGTATCCACAATATATAAAGAATTCCTATGAGTCAATAACAACAACAAACCAATTAAAAAATTCACAAAAGACTTGAACAGACACTTTACCCAAGAACATATACGGACAGGCAATAAGTACATGAAAAGATGTTCAACGTCACTAATCATTAGGGATACAAATCAAAACGAGATGATATGCCTTTTCGCATCCATTTAGGATGGCTACTATCAGAATTAAAAAAAAAAAAAAAGGAAACAATAAAGGTTAGTGAGGACGAACCAAGATGTCCTCCAGGGTCTGGGTCAGAGGACTGAAATATAGCACCTAAAGCCATGACAGGGAAGGAGGGGGAGGAGGGAAAGACCTTACCATAACACTTTTTTCTCAGTTCCAGAAATCAATTCCTCAATAATGAACACTTAATTAAAACAAATCAATAGCCTGTATTACTAGTTACCAACTTCAGGCCATGCTCCTAAGGGGTACTTACTTCCTGGTATGGGAACAACACAAGCATAGACTTTAATCTCCCAGACCGAACGTCCTCTTCCAGGAAGATATAAAAGATCGCCCCTTGCAAGGACCTTTGCTCCTAGTCTTCCTTTGCTTCATCTCCCTGCTCCCCTTCCAGCCAACCACTCCCTTCCAGCCACATGCCAAGTATCTGGGGAAGAAACAGTGATGGAGAACTAGAGTTCTGCCAAGCACGTGGAAGCATTAAGCTTGGTCTCACCTTCATAGAACCAAGAATCCTGGCATGACTTCTGTCACTGCTGATGGGAGCCGCATCTGATTATGAGTATTCTATACTTATTACAGCCGGGGTTCTCCCAGTTAACCATGCCCCTTCCTTCTCCAAGTGTTCTCACGGGCTCCCTGGCAACGATCACCAGTATGCTCATTTCAGATCACTTTTACGATGCTCTCATGGTAGACACTTTGTTTGAAGAGCTTCCTACTGAAATGGAATGCACAGCCAGTGGCTCGCTTTTTTATGTGGGAGAGGTTTAAAGAGACAATATGATACAAGCCTATCTTTCCACATGAAAAAAAAGTAAAGAGTATATAAACGGGGCTGAGTGAGAAAG
Source organism: Ursus americanus (assembly GCF_024610735.1). Classification (NCBI taxonomy): domain Eukaryota; kingdom Metazoa; phylum Chordata; class Mammalia; order Carnivora; family Ursidae; genus Ursus; species Ursus americanus. Next base: position 49,631,123 of record NC_142128.1, on the reverse strand, counting down.
AACGCCAAGCCCCCTTCTCTGCAAAACAAGCAAGAGCGGGTACATATGGGTGGCTCAGCCAGTTACACATCTGCCTTCGGCTGGGGTCCAGGGTTCGAGTTCCGAATCCGGCTCCTTGCTCAGCGGGGAGCCTGCTTCCCCCTCTGCCTGCCACTCCCCCTGCTTGTACACTCTCTCTCTCTCTGGCAAATAAATAAAATCTTAAAAAAAAAAAAAAAAAAAAAAAGCAAGAGCAGAAAATGGAGAACTGTCATATCTCACCAGTGTTTTCTCCAGTGGCTCTCACTGCCGCACTCACCATGACTGCTGGGGGAGGCTCACCGCCTTGCCACCCTGGCAACACACCGCGTCTGGGACCCAGTGATCACGGGAAACCACTCACAGTGCTGCCAACGCCAGGCACCAAGAATTCTGCCCACCAGGCAAGAGTATGAAAGATGTTCAGCCTTCTAACTAATACTTCAACTTTCAAGAATCGATCTTAAGGAAATAATTAAAGAGGAACCCAATGTCCAACACTGCAAAACACTTGATGACAAGCTACACAGTCAAACAAGGAGGGGGTGGGATTTGTTAAATAGGTCTTGGCACACACAATGCCGCTGAGTCACATTTGCATAGAATATTTCAGAATATGGGGGCGCCTGGGTGGCTCAGCCGGTTAAGCATCTGACTTCGGCTTGGGTCATGATCTCAGGGTCCTGGGATCCAGCCCCAGGTCGGGCTCTGTGCTCTCGGGGGTCAGCCTGGGATTCTCTCGGGAGGGAGTCTGCTTGGGATTCTCTCTCTCCCTCTGCCCCACCCCCACCCCATTGGCACACTCACTTTCTCTCAAATAAATAAATCTTTCTTTAAAAAAAAAGAATATTTGGTAATATGGGGAAATGCTCAGGAGATGTGAAGCTTAAAAAATTATGATACAAAACTATTTTTTTCTCAAGTTTTATCCAAAAACAAACTAAGTTTCATGGATGTATATACATTAAAGTTCCGAAAGAAACAGAACAGTTTCAACAAAGATTAGATCTGGGTGTAGGAAGAAGTCACTTTTTTCTTCTTTATACTATTCTAATTATTTGTTTATGCACCAAATGACATGGCTCAGGCAGCAAGAGGGCCAACCCAAAACTCCACACACGAGACGCTGATACTCATACAAATCATAAAGACATTTGTGTCTGAAACGTTATTTTAAAAAATCAGGCTGTTTACAGTGCTTAAAAATGACTGCTAAGAGGAAAAGCCGTGCTCTCTGGGGAGGTTTACCATCCATTATCATTAGGATACATGGCGCTTGGGTGGAGATGGGGAAATGTCTGTGGTTTCCTCCTCTCATTTGGCACCCCGAGTATGACCACTGCAAAAGCCAAAGAATGCACAAAAACAGGTGGCAGATCCAGAACCGTGATATGTGGGGCCACTTACCTGGTAACTGGAAAAACCAACGCAGGAACTATTAAAAAATAAATGACATTTTTGTGTTATAAACACGTAACACATGCAAGGTGACTGCTGTGTTTGACAAATACATAATGTAACTGACATATATCCTAAATGCTATCTTTTTTTAAAGATTTATTTATTTATTTGAGAGAGAGAGAGAGAGCACTCACATGAGCACTAGCAGGGGGAGGGGCAGACGGACAAGCAGACTCCCCACTGAGCAGGGAGCCTGATGTGGGGCTCGATCCCAGGACCCTGAGATCAAGACCTGAGCCAAAGTCAGATGCTTAACCTACTGAGCCACCCAGGTGCCCCTCATATGTGCTTTCTACGGACATTTGAGAATCTAATCTTTATCGATGACGAAACCAGTTTGCAATCCAGCAGTTAGGAAGACGGGATGACTTCTATGCCTCCACGACTAATATTCTTCATTTCTAGAACATCCTGTTTGAGGTTACTCAGGCTCAGCCCTATCAAGGTCAATTCCAAAACTAATTTAGGTTTAGCTTGGGTGGCTCAGTCGGCTATAAGTGTTCGACTCCTGATTTCAGCTCAGGTCTTGATCCTAGGGTCATGAGTTCAAGCCCTATGTTACGCTCCACGTTGGGTGTGATGCCTACTTAAAAACAAAAACAATGACAACAAAAAAAACCCAAAAAACTAATTTCAAATATGCTTTTTTAGCATCTGGTTCCAGTGACAACTCCCCAGGGAGGGCCCTGGCTTAAAAAGAAAGGTTTCCTTGTTTACAAAATACCCTACAAGTAGCCCCCAACTTACACACTGCCACCCGAAAGTTCACTGGCTGTGCAAGGCAGAAACACATTTTCCGTGCAAACGAGTAAGGATTAGGTTCCCAGCATAGCTTGTGATGTCAACTTGATCCATACTGCTGACAAAATACTGACAATCTATCCACAAAATTTAAGAAAACAATGCCGCTGCGATGGTCAAATTTGAGGAAAAAAGAAAGCCTGTACAAGTGAGTAAATGCTAGTGCTTGAGGATACAAAAGACCTCTATTTCTGAAGCTTTTTTCTTCAATGCGGCTTGTTCAACACACAACCGGCCCACCTCCCTCTAGACTGCTCTACTCCATGCCTGTCTGGCCCGCGACTTTTCTGTGTGTCCCCCAGAGGGGCACCCTCAAGTGTATCACACCTCTTAGGGTCAACATACAAAGCAGACCTCTAGCACAGCCGGTGCCAGCCACAGGAAAAGGCAGTGCCCTCTGAATGGACATCCTGGAGCTGTGCACGTCTTCTCTTGGAGCCCAGAGGCTTGCATGGAATGTTCCAGATCTGGCTGCCGCAGCTGAGAACCAGACGGTAAGAAAAAAAAATCATCTCTAAATAGCTGAAAGCCTATCAGGGTTCCCAATTTAAATAAAGCTTTGTGGTTTTTTTCTACCCAGGGAGATCCTCAATTATAGGTTATTTATGCTTTATTTTTACCCGCAAATCTAACAAGCTGCTCTTCCAGATTTCAAGTGAAAGGGAAGGTAACAATTGTTGAGTGTCTCCGTATGATACTATTTTATTCTCATTGAAGGTTTAAGTGTCTTGTCAAGGCCACTCAGCAATGACATTAAGACCTGTGAGCTGAACCGAGACCCCACCTACTGGTGGGGAAGTCGGCGGAGGCAGCATCGCTGCCAGCAGCCAGCAGCCAGCAACCACCTGACTGTACGATTAAGGCAGTTAAAAAAAAAAAAAAAAAAGGCCGACCGAAGTCTCAGACTGTAGCTGCTCCATTCACTAAACTGCTCCTTATGGAAACAAAGGTGCTTGGAATCCTTTTCAATCATTTCTCTGGACAACTAAGTCTTCGAAGGTGTCAGGACTTGGAAGGAGGCTTATCTGAAACACTTGGCCTTGAGGTTCCAGGCTCCTGCGGGTTTTACTCCAAAGGACCTCGGAGCAGTGGAGCTGTGGCCAGAGAACAGCCTGGGGACATTTTCCGTCCTGGCCCGGGCTTCCTTAGCAAGGGCACGAGTGTCCGGGATGCAGCAGGAAGACACACTCAGGTGCAGGGCTTAGCTTTCTGGACTTTTCTCTCGGAGACCACTCGGAAGGAAGCGAAGATGGAGAATAAGTCACTGTACGTGAGCACAGAGACCTCTGGGACCACAGAGCAGAGAACTCTCATGTTTTACTGAAGTATTTAGTGAGGATCTCTACCAAGGCTGCTGGGAGGGCTTAGGACTTTCCTTCCAACGGGCAATGACCTCCAAGTGGGAGTCATTACAGAATAAAAATGATGGGGACCTCCAGCCCAGCTCCCTCTATTCCCCACGGGCCACCCGATAATTATCAGTTTACCGAAAATGTAACATAATTTACTGACATTATAAAAGTGGTATCATGAAATTGGTATTATTTCCCTGGAGGCAAGATAGCATGATGAAGAGAAATTAGGCTGGTGTTCCAAAGATCTGTGTTTGCATCCAGATGTGGCTGGGTGACCTTGAGCCAAGTGGTTAACCTCCTTTGGCCTAAGTTTCTCCTAAGATGGCCAGGTAGGGGACACATAGCTTACAGGCACCTCCTAAGTGGTCAATGAATCACAGCTAATCCCATTATTGCTTGTTGACGACATGCATTGTTTTGGGGATGCGTCTTTCACTTTCAATCCAGTTGACCCTGTTAACAGGGTGCTACTGAGCTCTGAAACGCAGGGGAAGGTTCAGAGATGGGACCCAGAGGACAGATGACACTTGCCTGAACGTTCGGACACATGTAACAAGGAGAGCAAATAAGAGGCGGCAGTAGAGGGCAGCTGAGGTTGGCCAATTCAGACAGCAGCTAAGGATGGAGGCCAAGAGTCTCCAACAAAGGAGGAAGGTGACAGCTATGAGCCTCTCCCTAGAATCCCACAAACTCAGGAGTAGCCACTGGTGTCAAGCTCCACTCTCCAATCAGCAGCAGCCTCCTCACAGGGAAGGATAGTACCCATTCCAACACCTGTCCCAGGAGGTTCAAAGTGCACGTGAAGAACAGGCCTTGGGGCACCTGGGTGGCTCAGTCAGTCAAGCATCCGACTCTTGATCTCAGCTCAGGTCTTGATCTCAGGGTCATGAGTTCAAGTCCCACGTTGGGTTCCATGCTGGGCATGGAGGCTACTTAAAAAAAAAGAGAGAGAAGAAGAAGGCTGCTTCATATAGACCTCATTATAGTCCTTCATTCCCTGTGTCAGAACTCAGTGAGCTATCTTATCTCGTTCATTCCTCAAAATGTATAGTTAGTAAACAGGTTGTAGCAACAAAAAGCAACCTGAGGAGAAGTTATCCAGCAGAGGCCAATCCAGAAAACAGGATTCATGGTTTACTCAGCCCCTTTCAACACTCACTTTGCTAACAGAACAATCCCTGAAGACCTCAGACAGACGAGTCCAGAATCCAGCACCAGCTCCCACAGTCCTCTTTGTTGCTTTGAACACAGCTGGAATGCCCAGGTCACCCTCACCCCATCGGCCACTTATCTGTTCTTGCCTGGTGTGGCCTCCGTGAACACCTTCTCAAAGGTAAAGAAAGGCACAGGTGCAAAGTCTCAGAAACTCTCCCTCCCGTCAGTGGTCCTCTCCTGGGCTGAGGGAGGAGCATCAGGCAGGGAGTCAGTCCAGGAGCCACCTGCACACTCGCAGAGTCGGTGATGAAACCGGGACTACTGACTCAGCAGATCCCGCGGCAGGCCCAGACACTTCTGCTGCAAAGCCTGATATAACCTCCTTGAACTTGGCCGGTCTCCCCAGGGACAAGTTCCCAGGCCTCTCACAGCAGCTGGCTGCTTGTTTGCTCATCTGTCTGCAAAACTGAGCCTCGTGGGCAACGCTGGCAAGGGGGCAGACAGGGAACCACAGTCACTCACTGCGTGACACCCAGGGCAGTGCCAACAGACCAATGACACAAGCACGAGGTGCAGGAGGCAGGCAAGAACCCACACATCAATCCCTGGTTCCAACCCTCATTGGAGGAGCCACCTTGAGCCGATTGCTTAACCTCTCTGAGCCTCCACTCCCTCCCCTGAAACAGAAGATCAATGCCTCACACCTCGGACAGAAGTAAATGGGCATCTTTTTTTTCTTTTTAGATTTACTTATTTATTTATTTATTTGACAGTGAGAAAGAGAGAACACAAGCAGGCAGAGCGGCAGGCAGAGGGACAGGGAGAAGCAGGCTCCCTGCTGAGCAGAGAGCCTAACTCGGGGCTCCATCCCAAAACCCTGAGATCATGACCTGAACCGTAATCAAGAGTCTGACACTTAACCGACTAGGCCACCCAGGGGCCCCCAATACCAACCCTTTAATATGTGAGGCCACCACTGACAGCCTAAGGCAGAAGCCGAGACTACGTAGAAAGGACAAAGAGCTGGGGTAGGAGGGTGGGTACGTGGAATGACAGTCAGATGGCACCCAGAGCAGCGGGTAAAGGACATATGAAGGACACCATTCACGCACCGCGGCCTGGCACCCAGGCCTGTCCAGCGGGGCTGGCGCTGCTGGTCCTGCCTTTCACCGCTGCTGTGGACCGGCCGGGAGCACACACTGCTCATCCCTCCTGCTCCAGCTCGGGCATCACCTCAGTCGTCTGCCGTCGTCCCCGGCGTCTCAGCCCTGCGATTCTGTCCCCCTCTGGGCGCTCCCAGCATACCCTCTGCTGCGTGTCACACCAAGTACGCAGCTGCGTGGTCACCGCTTCTATCCATTCCCTGTCCTCATCTCTGGATGAGGGATCCAACAGGCACTCCAGGTTTGCCGAAAGCACTAGGGACTCGGAGCGACACCCCGGGCCGCAGCTTGCCTACGGAAGGCGCCTCACTGGCTTCTAGCCCCCGGGACTCGGGGAGAACAGGGTTCAAGCACCAAGTCCTAGTTACATGGGCCTAAGACAGACACTTTCATTTCCACACCTTAGTTTTACCACGTATTAAAGGAAGGAAGAGGAATAAAGGCCATCATCTGCTTCACGTGACTGTGGTTGACCTCAGGATCACAAAAGAAAGCAGGTGTGAGAAGGCTAGTGACTGCTAGGTGCTCTCTCAGAGTCCAAACGCTTTCTCAAGCCCCAAAAAGGTTCTGTCTGCAGAGAACGAAGCCACAGCACAGCTTGGACTAGTTCTGAGTCTCGTCCGCATCAACACGTGACCAAACGTGAAAAAGAAAGCCCCAGAGCCTCAGATATCCTCAGATACATCCTTAATTCTCGGGCTCTAATACTGGTCCCCGATGACAGGTGCAGCTGCTGAAGGAGTGACATTTGACTCTCAAAGTGTTTTCCAATTAATATATCTATTAAAGCCTTCCAGCTCCCACTGGATGAGCCCAAAGCTGGAGCCGGGAAGGCCAACAGTTAAATCACCACCTGGCGGACCAAACACAAGCAAGCTGACACGTGTCACAACTCCTCGTCTGCTCACTGAAGTCATTCCAAGTCTCTTTTCCTAAGAGACACCCCTCTGGCCAGCTGCAAGATAAATAAATATACAGAAGAATGTCAACTAAGAAATTAAGACCAAGAAACATGGGTGGAGTGGTTAAAAAGAGAAGATTTTTTTTTAAGCCTTTAAAGCTCATTGCAAGTTACTTACAGGAAAAAAAAAATACAAAAAACAAACAAAACTGACTTAATACCTCAAATGTCAGGTATTAGGGATACAAGAGTCACTTAATGTTTGCTGAATAAATCAATGCGTTAACCGTAAAGTTGCCTACTACTTCAGGGGACCCCAATCAGCTTAGTAGAAGCCAGGTATCAAAGATGCAGGACCTGCTATGGCGCATACTAGCCGCGTGGGCACAGTAAGACACTTCTGAAGCCTTAGTTTTATCACCTACTACAGGTGGGGATGGTTATACAATTTATATAACCTGTAACATATTGTTTAGAACATATAATAGGCAGTATCTTCTGCACCAGAAGACACACACCACTTTGCCAAGGGAGAGTGCTTTATGAGTCAAGAACATTTTCATATTTATTTCCACATTTTTTATTCTCTCAACACCTTGGTGCCACAGACACCTGCCGTTGACAGAGAGGATCAGAAACTGTGGAGGTCGGGGCGCCTGGGTGGCACAGCGGTTAAGCGTCTGCCTTCGGCTCAGGGCGTGATCCTGGCGTTATGGGATCGAGTCCCACATCAGGCTCTTCCGCTATGAGCCTGCTTCTTCCTCTCCCACTCCCCCTGCTTGTGTTCCCTCTTTCGCTGGCTGTCTCTCTCTCTGTCAAATAAATAAAATCTTTAAAAAAAAAAAAAAAAAAGAAAGAAACTGTGGAGGTCGCTGGCTTGCACCAGGCACACCCAAGGGCTGGGCGGGAGCAGAGTCATCATATTCTGACTGCTCTCCTCGGCGACTCTCACCTGTGTCCTGGGCTGGCTAGCGCGAGGAAACCAAGTTCCAGGTCTTCCCTGCCCAGGGCAGCTCGGGGATGCTGCACAGACTCGCCGTCCTCACCTCTGCACCCACCAGCTGTCCTGGAACCTTCATGCTCGACCTCACATGTGGCCCCTGCTTCTGCACACCACAGTGTCACCATGGTGACTCCTGGCACGCCACCCAGAGCAAGGTTCAAAAAGTACATATTCTGGGGTGCCTGGGTGGCTCAGTCGGTTAAGCGTCTGCCTTTGGCTCAGGTCATGATCCCAGGGTCCTGGGATTGAGCCCCGCATTGGGCTCTCCGCTCAGCAGGGAATCTGCTTCTCCTTCTCCCTCTGCCTTTCCCCCCACCCCCGCTGTGCTCTCTGGCTCTTTCTCTCTGTCAAATAAATAAAATCTTTAAAAAGAAGAAAGAAAGTAAGTACACATTCTACTGCCCTACGTGAGTGTGACAGCAACAGAATGTTCAGGTGACAGAGGCTATGTGGGTCCCTGTTAGGACAGAAGAAGCTGGCGATGGAAAATGCAGGAACTGGGAAGGGTCTGAATATGTATGCAAAAACGGTTTCACTTCCTACCACGGTGGATTCTGTGCCTGTTAAGATGTGTTAACGGTGAGCTGTTCTGAAACAAGATGGCAAGGATGTAGGATCTGTTGCTATATATAAGTGCCTTATTTTGGGACATCTTTGCTGCAAAATAAATGGAGACTTAGACAGTGGCTGGAAACAGGCATTAAATGAGGATGAATTCAGGAAGCCTGACTCGTTGCAACAAACCATCCCATACTCAGGTCTGTTACTTCTAGAAAGAAGTCCTGAAGAGAGCTAGCTGGACCCTGCCAATTACAATCTATGTCATTCCAGAGATAAAGAATGTCTTTTTCAGGATGCCTGGGTGGCTCAGTCCGTTAAGCCCATCTTCAGCTCAGATCATGATCCCAGGGTCCTGGGATCAAGCCCCACATGGGGCTCCTTGCTCAGTGGAGAGCCTACTTCTCCCTCTGCCTATTACTCCCCCCGTTTGTGCACTCTCTCTCTAACAAGTAAATAAATAAAATCTAAAAACAAAACAACAACAAAAAAAACCATGTCCTTTCCATGTATTTATTTTACAACTGTCCACCCAACCACGACAGAACAGTTCAAAACAAAGAACAAAACATAGGCTGCAAACATTCTGCACTATTTACTGCTCAAGGCTGAAAAAATGGGAATCCTCATCTCGCCCAGTGAGATACTTCACAGATTCTGTCCCTTCTCTTTTCAGTGTCCATGTGTTCAAGGTATTTAGCAAATTATTAGAAACACACCACAGGCCCAAAATGGCGTCACTTGGGCCAGGCCAGGTCACCAAACCACAGCTTATGGCCTGGCCTAACCTAATTGCGGTTTCCACTTTCCCCAGAAACGAAGTCTTAACCTGTCAGTGATTTTCTGATGAGCACCAATGAGGGAATGTGTCTTGTGGGCCCTCTCCACCCCCCAAAGGAAGCTGTGGTCATCCACCTAGTAAAACCCCCAGCCCTTCCCCGATGGGAAGGTGACCTTGCCTGGAACAATCTTTTCTCTTGCTAATAACTTCCTTGCCCTCAGCCCTTCCTATAAAAAAACCTATTCTGTACAATTCCTCCAAACCCCCCTCAATTCGCTGGACGGGATGCTGCCCGATTCGTGAATCATGTAACAAAGCCAATGAGATCTTCGAATTCACTTAGTTGAACTAATTCTTGTTCTTTAACACATCTTCAGAAGAGAATTTATTTAACTTTTCAAACCCAGTTAAAATCTTCTCAATCATGTGCTCTGAAAGTAGGGTGTAACAAATGTTGGGGATCTACAGGAAAAACAGAAGCACAAAGAAGTTTGAATACTGGAGTAAAGAAAGGTATTATTTATGGACTAGAAAAGACATGGTGTAGTAAAGGCTAGTAGGGAGCTGCTTCAGAGTGAAAGGCAGAACAAAAATCAACATAAATATAGGAAAAGACAGATTTTTTTTTAATCCAAACAGATTCAAAAATTACATTAAAAAAAAAAAAAGACTGGGGTGCCTGGCTGGCTCAGTCACTGAAGTATGCGACTGCTGATCTTGGGGTTGTAGGTTTGAGCCCCACACTGGGTGTAGAGATTACTTAAAAATAAAATCTTTTTTTTTTAAGAGCGCAGGTGCACATGCTCGAGCAAGGGCGGGTGGGTCAGAGGGAGAGGGAGAGAGAATCTTAAGCAGGCTTCATGCCCAGGCAACCCCAAAATAAAATCTTTTAAAAAGCAAAAGACCAAGGGGTGTCTGGGTGGCTCAGTCAGCTGAGCATCTGACTCTTCATTTCGCTTCTGGTCACGTCAGCGTCCCGAGATCCAGCCCCACCACGAGCTCCATGCTGGGCGATGAGCCTGCTTGGGAATTCTCTCTCTCCATCTCCCTCTGCCACTCCCCCTGCACTCTCTCTCTTTCTCAAAATAATAATAAAATAAAATAAAGCAAAACAAGACAAAATAAAACGCAATACTGAGTTAGCAATGAACTCTAAGAGAGGGAGTTAGGGCCTGGGGGCAGGGATACATTCACTGAAAAGGCCACAGGCACACTGCTACGGAGCTACACTCCACGGGTACAGTGCTGCACTGGTACGCTGCGAAGTAGCACACAGGTGACACCTGCACCAGGCACACCTGCACGCAGGTACACAGCTGCACTGGTCAGGCTAGTAACGGAGACTCACGGGTCCTAGAGAGACAGCACAGCTCACGTTCCCACGGCATGCATGCCATCACCTGAATGAACTGAACGACATCCCAGGACCTGACATCCCTTTTTGCAGGCCCGGCTCAGAGCCACGCCCAGGCTTTCTGTGGCACACGGCACGGGGACTCTCAAGCCTCCAAGGCGCTCCGAGGTCCCTGGGCAAAACCACTCCAGAATCCGCTGCCTCACTGCTTCCTATGTCTCCGTCAGGGCCAAAGGGAAGGCAGACGTGAAAGCGGAGCTCACGTTCGCGCTTCCCAGAGAGCACGGAATTCTGACGGCACGCGCGGCTCCAGCTGAGCTCAGGACCCCAGACGCTACAACTGTGAGGGAAGAAACGTTACAAGAGGAAATCTTTACCTTCCAGTGAACTCGACACAAGTGCTCTCACAAGCAGACATTCCAAAAGCCCTGCGTAGCCAGAGCCTTGAGCTTGCGTGCCCATGAAGAGCTCCCAAGATCACTCATTTGTCCCGAGTTGTGAAATACTCCAGAAGGGACACACAGTTAGGGTGTGGAGAGGAAAATGAAGAGGTTCCGGGACATCACTAGTACCTAAACCTGGTAAACACCGGGCGACCGTTCTGGGACATGGAGAGCGCTCAGGTTCTCCGCCATTCCTACCATTTCTGGGTCCCGCTCATCGACTCTCTTACCTGTTAAGCCAGTCAATCTCCCTGAGTCATGCTGCTGTGAATCACACTTACTTTATCCAGAAGATGACAGAGTTGCAGAAGCTTATGACTTGCTAGTAGCTATTCAGCAAAACGCAGCCAAGGCTGGATGACGAGTATGGAGCTGAGGCACCGCACCAAGAACAGAGAAGAAAAACTACCTCGAACAAGGAAAGTCTCTGCCAACTCCCTCCAAGGGATGGGTTTTCCTGTCGAAAAGTAGCTTTTCCAGTTTTTACAGATATTCCAGATTCCCTCACTACCAGCACCCTGTACAACTGGCCACTAACTCCCAACACAAAAACTTTAGAGCCAAAGAGAGGAAAAAGAACTGTTTGACACAGAAGTTCATTTCATTTTCCTGTCAATGTTGGATCTTGTAGTTCTGCTTAAAACTATACTTAGAACCCAAGCACTGGCTTTCTCCTCTCACTTCTGCACCACCTACCCCACCACCCTGCCCTGCCCCCTTCCCCCGAAATCTCAGAGGCCAGAAAGTCCCAGAACCAAGTTCACTCGAGGATCACCACGACATTAGTGCCATTAGCATGGCTCCAGAAGAGAAACTCTGCCTTGTCATGGGTTCCCCCCACTCCTTCCTGGATCCAGAACGCAAGGCTTTGCCTCCAGTTGTGCTTCTCAGAGCAGGACACCTGACCTCCTCCATTGGGTTCACCGGTAAACACAAAACCACAACTCCACCTTTTTCCTCATCTCCTGCCCCTCCCCCCACCCTGGTAACCTGTACCAAGTAAATCAATATTGACATTCCAACAAGGAGAATCTGCCTAGTCCTTCTGTTGAGGGCACTTTTAAGACTCTGCTCTTCCCCGTTATCATTCTTACTTACTTTTCATAACCACATTAATCTGCCTTTTCCCACACTCGGCTTATTTTGTTCCACGTCTACCGAGGCAGTCCCATCTCTGTGCCTTCCTGTCACCCACTGTGGAGCTAAGGCTTTCTATCCACAGATGACATCAGCCTAAGGATAAGAATGTGAAGGGCAGCCAGTCCAGAAAGCTGACGCAGACCTAAGGATCTTCCACTGCTTCTCCAAACTCCCAGTCTATCTTAACTGTCACATTTCTTCTGGAAGCTTAACTTCTACCAGTTCGTCCTAAGATTCTAGGATGGTTATACAGACGATTGAGTTGAAACTGAACATCGGAGGAGAAAAACGAGCGCATCACAAAATGACCTAAAGAGACAGCAACCACATGGCCAACTTTAACTTCACTCCTAATTAAAGGCAAATCGACAATTCCCCATTCTGGTTTTCTTCAACTCAGAGCCACAGTTCAAATGTTCGATAAGGTCCAGCCACTCCACACATGATTCCATGACTCGGCTGTGAACAATATTTATGTGATCGTTATGTAAAACGCTACATGTCGCTCTAACCGGACTTGATATAATCACAGAAGAAGAGACGTGTGGGGAAGGGGAAAGTTGTCACTTAAAACCTCACCATCTACAATACAAAGTCAATAATGAATGCCTGGTATTGAGAGGCAGAAATCAGAATAACGCCGTGTGAATGTGATATGGAGACAAATAAAAGAAGAAAAGAACAGAAGAGCTGAAAGTGGTGGTCTCTGGAAAGTGGGAAAATGGGATGGGGTGAGGAGGAGAGCCAACTGGTTTACAGCCTCACACGGGTGGGGGGGGAGTTAGCGGTCCTGACTGTTGTCAACATCTTCATAAGCACTAACACGAATTGGCTGTTTCCCATTTACCAAACAGCATTTCAATTGCTTTCTTTCTTTTATTTCATATAATCCTTCCAACCTTTGAGAGGCAGGCACTATTCTGCACCCATCTTACAGATGAGGAAAATGAGGCACACAGCAAGTCACTTGCCCAAGATCACTGCACTAGGAAGTGGCTGAGCTGAGGCAATACTATCTTTTTATACCATATACTTTATTTTTAAAGATTTTATTTATTTATTTGAAAGAGAGAGATGGAGCACGAGCAGGAGGGGGACAGTGGGAGAGGGAGAAGCAGGCTCTCCACTGATCAGGGAGAGAGCCCAGTGCGGGGCTCAATCCCAGGACCCTGAGATCATGCACTGAGCAGAAGGCAGACGCTTCACCAACTGAGGCACCCAGGTGTCCCACCATATACTTTTTTAAATGTCTACCAAAGTAGTAATATACAGGTTAAATTTTTTTTTTTTTTAAGAGACAGGGAGGGACAGAGAGAATCTCAAGCAGGCTCCGTGCTTACTGCAGAGCCCGAGGTGGGGCTTGATCTCACAACCCTGAGATCATGACCTGAGCCAAATCCAAAAGTCAGACGCCTCACCGACTGAACCACCCAGGCGCCCCCCCCCCCAGGTTAAATCCTTCATCATGTCCTGGCACACAAGCACCAGCATGATAGAAGGCTCGGATGCGGACAAAGCACGTGTAACGGTGCTGTCACACCAGAATGTGATTATTTAATTCAAACTGGTGCCCCCCCATCGCAGGCTGAGCCCATATATCCCCCCAGTTAGTGAGAACTCCTGTGTCCTAATGAAGAAAGTCCAAGCTGCCCTCTCCAGAGTTTTAGTCATACCCTCCTCATTTGTCTGGTTCTAGAAAAAAAGATTTCTCACCTTTAAATCAAGCCAGTTTCCAGGATTCTTGCAGCCTGAAACTGACAGTATGTTAATGCTCATATCAAAGACGGCTCTTTGCTGTCCTCACAGTTCTGAGACGGGCGCTGCCCCAGCAAAATGTGCACACTTGACAAAATTCTGCACCCAAGTTTCAAGAGACTGACGGCGCTTCTGAAGCCCATCCACGGACCCCACGCTAAGCTGAGAGCCCCTGCCCTACAGGACAACCCTGTGCTCCCACTGGAGAGGAAGAAAAGGAAAGACAAGACTTCACCACCTTCCAAATACTGCTATAAAATATTACGAAAGAAGTTTTAAGCGGTCTTTTTTCTCATCAGCCCAATTACAGGAACCTAGAAAAGATCACAGTCAGTAACCAGGATGCTCAGAACTCCCAATAAGGTATATGCACAGAATTCAGTGACACTGACTCACAGGGATGACATCTACCAGTAGAAATCAACAGCAAGACATGGCAACAGCCATCTGCAAGAGCATCCGTCTCTCCAGGATCCCGCGGATGAGGCTAAAATGTTTCCCGAATCTCAAGAAGACTGACATTCAGGTAACATAAATTGACCTCAGATCCTGTTAATTGTTGCAGAGTTAACATAATGTCACACCTTCTAGGGACGGGGTCCACAGGGAGTCATGGAGGAAAAAAATATGTTTCCCAAGAGGGGCAACATTTATGTAAAAAAGACTACCTGTGGATAAGCGTATGTTTGTAATGGAAAAGAGCTTTTTTTGGCTGGGGAAAACCACCAGATTGCATGAGGATCCGTGATGCAAGGTTACGCGCAGACTCCGTAGAGCAGAGTGGACTCCAGCGAGGCGGCTACGGCCTGGATTCCAGTCCCACCACTTAGTGCTGCCTGCACGGGACAGTTACTTCACTTCTCCGGGCTGCAATCTCCCCATCTAGAAACTGGGGACAATCCTGGTAATTTAGCCCTCGGGTCTCTTGAGCAATTAAAGGAGCTAGAATGTGTTAAACACTTAGAATGGCACGTAGCACAGAGCCCGCTCAGGAAGTGAGCTGTTAGAAGTAGACGGATTTTGAAAGGAAACAGATAATCAACACACATATAAATATAAATTTCAGATGGCATTAAATAAGGAAAGTAAAATAAGGCAGTGGAATGCAGAGGTTCTCCACTAGTATTGTGCCAATGTTTTGCAAGAGCATGTATCACTTTTGGTTGAGAAATACCATTGGCAAAACATGATAAAAGTTATTTCTAATAAATTAAAAATCTGCGCCACCCCTCAAATTACCTCAGCTCAAACCTGAAACTCAAACATCTGCCTAAGAGCCCAATAGCTACGGTTTTGCTGTAAGTGCAGGGTTCGCTTAAAGCGGAGTTCTCCACCATGAAATATAAGAACTCCTCACATGAACTAGTAGTTTTTAATCTCACCAGGTCAAAGTCTTCCGCACCAGTCCTGTGTTCAAAGCAACGGTGACAGTCCGTCTGCCACCCCTCCGCCCACGCCTACCCCCCCTGGCCCTTCGCACACCTACACACTCGCGGGGCCCAACTCACAAGACAGGCCAAGGCAGAGGGCAGACCGTTCCCAACACAAACAAGTGTGTCTCCTGCAAGAACACTTCTCACCCACGCTAGCCTAACCTCCAACTCTGCGGAGAGCAGCCACCGTGACGATTAGGAGCATTATCGACCAAGAACTAGATGTGAGATTAACTTTTCAGATCTCAAATTCAGATGAAAACCCTGAGACGAACAAAATAAAAGCAAAAACAAAAACACCACCACCAACAACAAAAAATAAGCCAGATGATCTCTATACGTGACCCCATCCCACGCTCATAACAAAAACAAAACAAAACAAACAAAAAAACACATCCTTACGCTCCCTCAAGTATTTCTGAGCACCTATGGTATTCTAAGCCCGGTGGGTAGAGAGATCAAAGACGCTGCTCTTGGGGCCCCTGGGTGGCTCAGTCGGTTAAGCGTCTGCCTTGGGCTCAGGTCATG
This sequence comes from Ursus americanus, assembly GCF_024610735.1. Classification (NCBI taxonomy): domain Eukaryota; kingdom Metazoa; phylum Chordata; class Mammalia; order Carnivora; family Ursidae; genus Ursus; species Ursus americanus. The sequence continues at coordinate 49,615,274 of NC_142128.1, read as the reverse complement.
ATCCCAGGGTCCTGGGTTTGAGCCCCATGTCGGGCTCCCTGCTCAACAGGGAGGTCTGCTTCTCCTGCTCCCCTTGCTCATGCTCTCTCTCTTGCTCACTCTCTTTCAAATAAATAAATAAAATCTTTTTTAGAAAAAGATTTAAAAAAAAGAAAGACACTGCTCTTAAAACTCACAGTCTCCTGGAAAGACAAACAGTAGACAGCAACACTCAGGGCTGCAGAGAGGAAAACACAGGATAGAACTCCCGTTCAGATTGCAGGGGACTGAGAGACACTTCCTCGGGCTTTGAAGTGACCAGACAAAAGAGGAGGGGACAGTGTGTCAAGCAGAAGCAGCAACATGTCCAGAGGTATGGAGGTGAGTGCTCTGAGATCTGGGAACAGGAAAAGAGTTGACAATGAGTTTTGGGAAAGGACAGGATGGTATAGGGAGGGCAGCAGGAAGGAAGGCTGGAAAGACCAAGCTAGAAGGCTGGGGGTTGGGGAGGGCAGGCAGTGCTGACAACAAGACCGAAGGTGACGGAGAACCACCCAAAGAATTTTAGGGGAGTGACAGGCTTGATCACAGCTGCATTTTTTCGGAAGATCGCTCTGCTCCAACAGCAATGTGGAGAATGTTTTGAAAAAGGTTCAGACTGGCAGCTGGGAAATTGGCCACTGGAGAGTTATCCAGGCAAGACATGATGGATGCAGAGAACTGAGGTTCATTTCAGGAGAAAGCAGAAGAACTGACTGGACCCGGGGGCCCGGATGGGTGAGGGAGGATGCAGGAGCACTGGCTGGAGCCGGTTCCTGTGTCGCGCCTTTGTGCAGACAGACAACACACACGGTGCAGGTCTGTGTGTGGTACCAGATGGAGTGACACATGACTGCTGAATGGATGGGAAAGGAGCCCAGGAAAGGGCCCAGGACAGGAAATCACGTGGGAGTCATCGACGGATGGAGGATCCAGGGAAGAAATGGGAGAAAACCGCTGACCTGAGCAAGGGTCCTGAGGCATGACGCAGTCACAGGTGGACAAGAACCCAGAGAGATGGCTGAGGAAGAATAGGGAGAGAGGCAGAAAGCCAGCCAAGAGTGGGGAAGTGAAGAAAGTTCCTTGGAGGAAATGGTCATTGTCAAATGTTACAGAAAAGTGAGACCCTTACCAACAGCTTTCACAGGACGTGGGGACTAGGGGACTACTGGTGACTTTGCTAAGAAAAGCTTTACCACAGTCATTAACACGGTCCCACTCCTCTTGACCTCTGACAGAGCTTACTGACTGCATGATTTGTGTGGCCCCATCACGCCTTCAATAAGCAGAACGAAAGTCCTTTCTGTGCAGCCCTTTCTATACAAAGACGGACAGGCTGCGATCCAGGATCCTGGAATCCAGCAGTCACTGATCTGCCAGCTGACCACAATATAAGAGGATGAACACTACCGGAGAGCGAGGGGAGGCCATTTACTTGGTTTTGGGAGACATTTATTAAAATCCGCCACGTGGTCAGGTACTATGCTGGGCCCTGGGTTAGCAGAGATGAGTCAGACCCGGACACATAAGCGCCACGAGATCACGGGCTTTATCTACTGCACTGTCATATTCCCAGCACCTAACAGAGTGCCTGGCCCTTCGTAAGAAATCAGCGAGCATTTTACTGGATGAGCAAAATGAACGGAGGACATGACCTGTTCTTTCAGGGACAGACAAGGGGAAAAGCTTTATTTTTTTTTTTTAAAGATTTATTTATTTGGGGGCGCCTGGGTGGCTCCGTTGGTTAACTGTCTGCCTTCAGCTCAGGTCTTGATCCCAGGACTCTGGGATTGAGCCCCATATCAGGCTCCTTGCTCAGCAGGGAACTTGCTTCTCCCTCTCCCTCTACCTGCTGTTCCCCCTTGCTTGTGCACTCTATCAAATGAATAAATAAAACCTTTAAAAAAAGAAAAAGATTTGTTTGTTATAGAGGGGAGAGAGAGACAGAGAGAGAGCAAGCAGGGGCAGAGGGAGAGAATCCTCAAGCAGACTCCCTGCTGAGCGCAGAGCCCCACCCAGGGCTCGATCTCAGGACCCTGGGATCACGACCGAGACGAAGGCAGACACCTAATGACTGAGCCACCCAGTCGTCCCCATGATGACTGAATTTTTTATAATGTATCTTCTATATAAGACCAAGTTCCTAGAGTCACACAAGTCTTGGTGACCCCACAGCCACAAAACAGGCCCTTTTCTCTGCTAGGTCATCAATTCGCGGATGGAAGGGGCAGTGAGGGCAATGACGACAACGGGCTACCTGTGGTGCTGGTCACACTCTATTCCTTGACGTGGCAAGTACTTCCACAGGTGTGTTCACGTTGAGATAGTTCCCTGAACCACACTTAAAATCAGTACACTTTCCCATAGGTTCCATTTTTAATTAGGAGGGTTTTTAAAAAGGAGTGTTAGTGAGCTGCTCTTTCTTCCCCTCACCACCCATTAGAAAACAAGTCCACTTAACTCTTTTCAAGAAAAGGTCCAACTTGACAAGCACGGAAGAGGACTGCTAAGGCCTGCAGCAAGCCGGTAAGGAGAGAAGAGACGCCTTCAGCCCAGAGAAGGGAGCGGCCGGGACCGGACCAGCGCGGGCGCCTTATCAGCAAAGAAGGGCCACTGCCTCAAGCAAGTTAACAGCACGTCAACACGTGGAAACCAAACTGTCCGAACAGGTTCCCATCGCTATCAGTGACCCCACACCTGGACACATCAGGCTCAGTGTCCAGGACGCTGCGCTGGTTAGAAGTGGACAGACAGCAATAGACAGCAAGACGGCCCCACACCCACCCAGAGCACAAACCATGGTCTCACCTGCTGCAGAAATATCACAATGGAGAAACTTCGCACGCCTTTTCTCATTGCGTCCTCCCAGCAACTCTCCTCCCAGACACTATCTGCTTTTCCCAGATGTAGAAACAGGTTCAGGAGAAACAGATTAGAAGTGCTCGAGCTGGGATGTGGACACAAGTGTGGCTGACTCCAAAGCCCATGTTTGTTCCACCCCATCAAGCTGTCTGGATTTTTGGCAAGAAGGCATTTTCCAGAAGAGACCTCAGGAAGCCTTGATTCTATCACATACAGACCTTAAACCCCACCAAGACTGCAAAAGGAGCCTCGGGGCAGGCCTGGTTTAGCTCTGCTTAGAGGACACGTCCACAACACAAGCTTTCGCACGTCAAGCATGACCTCTCCTGATCACGGCTTCCAGAAACCCAATGGCCCATCCAGCGTGCACTCAGGCCTGCATCCTTCATCGTGAGCCAAGCACAGCACTAATGCATTTCCTTCCAGGGGAATATTCACTGCCTCTCTTGTTCGAATACTCTGTGTTCAATACCATGTGTCAAATACTATTCTGTCCTGTCTGTTTTCAAATATTTACTCTACCAAAGAAGCGGAGAAATATAAAGCCACTAACTCGTCAAAACAGCATGTTTTGCCTCAGGAGAAAAAATCAATAGGTCCAGGAGATATGCCTCACCCTAAACAGCAAGGCTCTTGGCCAATCTCCTCACCAAGCTCAACACATGGAGAAAGTTCTCTTAGACAACCAATATGCCACAGAGAAGAAACACACCCTCAGAAGCCCCCACAGAGACAAAGGGCAGTCATGCCACAGCTGCTTCGATAAATGTCCACTGGTTCCAGGGCACCCGTTGGTGGAGATGCAGATGCCAACCCGTGAGCCACATAGATGGGACAGGCTACCCCTGGCCCCCTGGGTATATGCCCCGGGTTCTGAGTTCTATTCCTGCTCAGAACTACTTCTCACCAATCCTGTCATAAATTGACTTGGATAGTAAAGACGGCAAGGACTCCAGTTTACTGTGTTTGCATTTCTTTTGTCAAAAAAAGAAAATGTTTTAAATGGCAGCATCTCAGATCTTAACGCTGCTGTTTTACAGCAGAAACTGAAGTTTATAATACATGTAATTATGTATCATCTGTGTTGAGGAAAGGAAGAACATTAATAATCCCAATGGGACAACAGCTTTGGAAAGTGTCTTTGTCATGTCAAATCTTTACAACTCAACAAGGATATATCCAATTCCCTATAAGCCACACTCAACTTCAGAAGCTAAAAAGCAACCATGCCCCCCACTCGTAGCTCTGCTTAGCACTTTCCCAGCTCCAATCCAAGCTATAGAAGGCCTAGTATGCAGACTAAGGCAAGCTGCCCCAAAGCAGAGATAGCTTTTCTCCAAAGATGATGGATCTGTCTTCCCCTAAGATAGGGAAAATGACCATTTTGGCTTAAAAGATCTACTGTTCTAGGGGCACCTGGGTGGCTCAGTAGGTTAAGCAACTGCCTTCAGCTCAGGCTATGATCCCAGGGCCCTGGGATCGATCCCCATGTTGGCAGCGGGGGGGGGGGGGGTGTCTCTGCTCAGCAGGGAGCCTGCTTCTCTCTCTCCTCTCCGCTCCTGCTCTCTCTTGCTGTTTCTCTCTCTCGAATAAATAAAACCATAAAAAAAAAAAGATCTACTCTTCAAGCATTTCTTGAGTTAAAGATCCAATTCATATTAATAAACATCTAATCAAACAAAATAGGTAACAACCGTAATAAGAATTTGGTAAGATGTGAAGGTTGCCCTCCAGGTGATTTCATGTTTTTACAAGAGTACCATTCAACAGGCCCCTGAGCCATTTAGCATGGACACGAACACTGAGCTCTGGGATTGACAAAGTGCCAGTAAGCCTATCCAGGTAAAGGGACCCCAAGAAGTACAAACATGAACAGCCAAGGGACAACTATCTGCATCTATCTCCCGGCAACAGCCAAAGCAACCAGGTTTAAATGCTGAAAACTAATATTAGAAGAGATAATCGAGCAAAGAAGGAACACATTCTTCAACCATTTATTCAACAAGTATTGAGTGCCTACTGTGTGCAATTTTATTTTTTTTAAGATTTTATTTACTTACTTATTTGATTGAGAGATAACCGAGCAAAGAAGGAACACATTCTTCAACCATTTATTCAACAAGTATTGAGTGCCTACTGTGTGCAATTTTATTTTTTTTAAGATTTTATTTACTTACTTATTTGACTGAGAGAGGGACAGCACATCAGAGAGAGAGCAAGAGAGGGAGGGAGAGAGAATCTGAAGCAGACTCCACGTGGAATGCAGAGTCCGACACGGGGCTTGATCCCACGACTGTAAGATCAGGACCTGAGCCCAAACCAAGAGTCAGGCACTCCACCGCCTGAGCTACCCAGACGCCCCTGCAATTTTTTAAACAATGTGACTATGAGGAGGTGAGAGAGCCAACCATATCAGTATCTGAGGGAAGTGCTCTCCTGGCAGAAGGAACAGCCAGTGCAAAACCATCTTGAGGACCTTGTGATCTTTGCAAGGACTTTGGCTTCTCTGTTGGGAGTCAAGTGGGAAACTACTGCAGGGTTTTAAGCAGAGAAGGGAAATTACTATGCAACTTTCACTTGAACAGGATCACTCTGGCCGCTGTGAGGAGAGCAGAATATACAAGGACAGAGGCAGGATCTCCTGCAATGACCCAACTCTGGGATGTTGGTGGCCTGGACCAAGGTGGGGGGGAAGCAGTGGAGGTGAACAGGGACAGACAGCAGATGTGCTGTAATGGGAGAACCAACAAGCCCTCTTAATGGACTGGAAACCACTGGAAGAGAGTAAAGAATGACTCCAAAGTTGAGGTCTGAGCAACCAGAAGGATGAAGCTGTCAGCAGCTGAGCTGGGGAAGGGTGCACGCTGAACACATGTGAGGGGAAGATGAGGAGTTAAATACTGGCCATACTGAGATTCCTGTTGAGATCCCAAGAGAAAATGGCAAGGAGTTTGAGAAAGAGGTCCTTCCCATTTGGCTATTCAACAAATACCTATTGAGAACCTACCTAGACTTTTCAGCCCACGTGATAGCTTCAGGGAACAGCAAGGAAAAAACAGTCTCTGATGGTGCGACTCAGTCGAGAAAGGCAGACAGGCTCAACCAGCAAGGGCAACACAGGGTGGGGGAAATCCTATGACTGAGGCCTGTCAGGATGTTCACACACAGAAGAGGGACACCCAAGCAATGCCTGGGAGGACTTCCCAAGAGAGGCCATGAGAGGACACATACAGAAAGATGAGCAGGGGTTATTCAGGTAAGGAAAAGGTAGGTAGGTAGAGGGAGGGATGCCAGGAAAAGCAGCAACATCTATGAGAAGACGACACAGGGTCCAGGATCTACAAGAAACCCAGTTAATATCCAGCTGAAGTGAACATTGGCACGCGGCAGGGGATAACCACCTTTTAGGACCCCACCAAAAGACCACAAACGCCAAACACATTATGCAGGTGCAGACGGGAGAAGTACTTGGTATGCATGACCAATGGCCATAGAAAACAACTATAGAACACTTGAGGCTAGCTACAGAATTGAGAAATGCGAAGGGATGGCAGAAGCCTATCTTGGAGATGAATATACAGACAGCTAGTAAGTAACCCATGTTCCCTGAATTAGTGGCCATAGGAAGGGGCAATGTGAAATACTAGTGGCGATGCTACAAAGTGAATGGCTAATGACGTAACAAAATCCTTTTACAAATCTGAAGGTCTCCAGCTTTCTGCTTTTGACAAAATTACAGGAGGTGGGTGGCAAGCTGACTGACTCATCAAAATATACTGGGTTCTGACATGTATCTTCAAAGGTAAAAACTGAGAGACCTTGATATAACAAAAGCCCTTCCATTCCCATCTTCTTATATCAACAGGGCTTCTCGAAGTTTCTATCTATACAAGAGCAAAATCTTATCTAGCATTAAGTAGTAATAATCCATCAATACATGACATACTCGGGTGGGGGAGCTCCATCTATCTCACCAAGTTGCTTTCCAACTAAAGTCTACCTTTTATGTTTAAGAATTTCTCAAAATGTTTATCTGCTTGTTCTGATTAACTTATGGCAATAACCATAGTAATATAATCTGAAAGAAATTAACAATGAAGAGACTTACAACAGGAAATAAAATCATTCCAATGTACACATGCATTTTTGTTGCGTAAGGATGACGGAATGATCAATGAAAGATTTTCAAGCATAAAAATAGATGAGATTAAGTTAATATTCTGTGGGGGAAGTGGAACTGAGGTGTGATTTCACAGAGGAAAAAGATGAAGCTTTCTGGCTCAAATAAGAGCTCATTCATGTGTTTTTTAATGGCTAACAGTAGGCCAAATTATTACAGTATTCAGAGCCCACTAGATACACTTAAAAGAATGTAACAATGACTATTTCAGAGTGTCAATATTTATGTCAGAAATATATCCTTTGCAACTCTTTAATCAGGGTGAAAAACACTTACGGCAAAAGCATGCAAGGGGATAAAGAATACTCCAAAACTTGTGTTAGCTGTTAGAGGATGCAAACATGTTTTGAAGACCAGAGTCCAAACCACAAGTCAGGATTCTTAGCATCCCATTCTACTCCAGGCTCTCTTTCCAGAGCCTGAGACTTACCAACCTAGGTAGCCCTCACCCTCCACTATGGGGAAGGAGCCCATGCAAGAGACATCTGCAGAACCCGGGGCTTCCTAGAGGACCGGCCAACTGCGGATGTGTGTTGGGATATGACAGAATGGCCCTTCAGCTAAGGGGAAAAGAAAGGCCAAAATTTCACACAAGATAGCACACTTATGGACTGACTAAAGCAACAAAGACGCACAACCCTACTTTACCTGCACACACCAAACTCTTAGGGCTCTACAGTCTTACAGAAGTCCTCTAATGCTTCCACAAGTCACACAAAGGGCATGGGGCAGAACCTTCTATCGCTACTCCTGTGAAAAGGAACAGCCTACCACAAATGAGGTGGGGAACCACCCGGGGCAGAAATAAAACTGCTGGCCACCTGCTCCACAGGGTACTCGAGGTTACTATGTAGGGGAGGTCAAGGTTACCATAGGAAGTATGGGAGGTTCAGAGACACTCTTGATACTTTTCCTGCAGTTTCAGAGCTTGTAACCATATGGAAATAACCGCTTTCCCCCTATACTATGGAAAGACCGTTTATTACAGCCAGGTAACAGAGCAAACAGATTTTTTTAGAATTACCACTTTCTCCCATCATCCTTCAAAATTCTCAAAGCATACATGATCCACTTTAGAACCAACGACTCCGTATCCCATCAACTTACTGCTCAGGAGAGGCCTCAAGGTTCAATGCTTTTTGGGTTCTTTAGACTTTTCAGGTTGTATATTAAGCAGTCTACTGATGGTAATTTTATGATTGTAAATACTTTGGCTTTCTCTGTGTGAACTTTCACGTGCAATTAACTTCCGCATGCATGTGACCTAAACACAGATTAGTGTTTTTTGTCAACACGTCACACCTGTTACACCTTTTATTTTGTCTTTTAGAAACTCCTGTCTTTGGGGCGCCTGGGTGGCTCAGTAAGTTAGGCATCTGCCTTTGGCTCAGGTCATGGGTCCCGGGATCGAGCCCCGCAACTGACTCCCTGCTCAGGGGAGAGTCTGCTTCTCCTTCTGCCTCTGCCCCCTCCGCCTGCTCCCGCTCTCAAATAAATAAAATCTTTAAAGAAAATAAGTAAATAAAGTTTTGACTTTCTGGTTTTATGTAGAAGTGAAGGAAAACAAATACATTTATTAAAGTTAGATGATCAAATTATCTGTTAGAGATCTGAAAATGTTTCCACTGTTGAGCAACCCTGTTGCCAAAAACTATGTATGCACCTATCAAACATGTCAACACAAACTTGAAAAGACTTGTAAAATATTCCAAATAAGGACTTTCAGTGGAGTTTGAATCCACTAGTGAAAAACCTTTAAACGGAGCACAGCTGACGGACGAAGGTGATAATTTTCTAGCTGGTTGTGGGGAATGGGACTATAGTGATTTGGAAAGTACCGAAAATGGGGAGTTTCTTGTTCCTGGATCTTTTAAGGAGATAAGTTTCTCAAAGACGATGATCTTTAAATCGGGATTCAAAGGACAAAACTCAGAACCAGACCTTCAGCCTTGTAGTCACCAAGACTAATATCACCCAGATCATGCAAGATCTGTGAATCACCATGTATGAAACAAGATTTTAAAAATAAAACACTCTTTAGTCACAAACAAAAAATATTTTCGTAACAATCAAAAGGTTTTATCCCCTTAAAGAAACTCCCATTTTAAGTGTTTCATTTTTCTCAGTTTTATCATTTCTATTTTTGTTTTAGTTATAAAGATTATACTTATATAATTCATATATACGTATCCATGATCTATTATGATAAAGAGATCAAATGCTTTAGTAAGTTGGCTTAATGATAAAAATGGTTTGATGGAAAAAAAAATGGTTTGATGGACAAAGCGTGCACGTAGAGCACGCCCTCCAAGCTTTCTCGCTGGTTTCAAACACTGAGACACACTTCCAGAAGACCTCAGAGATCTTGAATCGTCCAACAGGACCATCCCAGAGCCCACTCACAAGAAAGGTCAGGCCGTCAAGAGTGAAACTCCCCAATACAATCTGTCCTCAGCCCAGAATGTCATAAAAGCAAGACTCAACAAAGAAATGAGGACATCAGGCAGCAAATCTCGGCAAATGCTAGCGCGAGCTGGAGTCAGGTGACCACAGAGGGTGAGCATCAGAAGCCACACTTCAAAGACAGGCAAGCAAGGAATGAAAGAGAAGGCAGCTGACCACAGGCCCAGCTGGGGGACGACATCAGCAGAAGAGGAACAGACTGGGCGCCTCAGGACGCGCTGCTGCTTCTTCCCTCTACCAGGCATGGTGCTAGGCGCTGGCACCACGAACGGGAGAATTTCCCACAGCGCCAACAGTATTCCCGGGGCAGGGGGAAAGCCAGGCGGGCCGGGCAGCCGGTGTGGCTGCAACAGAGAGAAGAAGCAAGCGGTCAGCAGGGCCAGCTCACGCTGGGCCTTGATGGCCATGGCAGCAGTCTGGGGTGGTAGAGAGCACACAGCACCAGCTCTGAGAAAAACAGCAGGACCACACCAGTCCCAAGGTTCTGGGAGCACCTAACAGAAGGAGGGTGTGGAATGAACAAGGCTGGCCAGATGGGGGACGGCTCCTGAGGTCTCAGGAACAGGGTGATGGAGCCAAGGAGACGCAGGCCCACAGCACATTCCAGAGCGCTCCCAAAGCAGATGCTGAGTCACGGCCAAGCTGAGCTGAGGTGACAGCCCACACCTCTGAGGGGATTGCAGTTTTCCTCTCCTGGTCTGTATTACTCATACACAGGCAGACCAACCTCCCCCAAAATACCTCAGAGTACTGGTTGCTGCTTGTGAAGACAGCTCAGAACAGACACAGATTTAGGAAAGGAAAAATCTGGATCCCAATCCAAGTTGTATCACTTACCAGCCACGTGACGTCAGGCAAGTCAAAAATCCCAACCTCATCTTCCACTGTTACCAATCAATGGGGAACACACCTGCCTGACTTCAAAGGGAAGAGATAAGCCAACCTTTAAAGATACACTAGCTTGGGGGCACCAGGGGCCTCAGTCAGTGGAGCTCGCAACTCCTGATCTCAGGGTTGCAGGTTCGAGCCCAATGCTGGGTGTAGAGATTACTTCAAAAAAAATTTAAAAAGAAAGATCTTTAAAAATGAATAAACAAACAAACAAACAAACAAACTGGCTTGGTGGTGAAAGTGGCTTAAGCAAGTTTTAACTGTAAATACTAACAGAGACTTTCTCTCAGGTATCCTCATAACCTGACTTGTCCTCAAAAGCACTTAATACGGGGACGTCTGGGTGGCTCAGTCGGTGAAGCGTCTGCCTCCAGCTTAGCTCATGAGCCTGGGATCCTGGGATCAGTCCCCAAGTCGGGCTCCCTACTCAGCAGGGAGCCTGCTTCTCCCTCTGCCCCCTCCCCCGCCCCGTCCTCCCTCTCTCTCATGCTCTCTCTCAAATAAACAAAATCTCTTAAAGAAGACAAAACGAAACAGAACACTTCATACAGTATTCAGCACAATGACATTCATTCAACAAGAACCTACTCAGTACATATTAAATAAACGCTAGGCTCTGAATAAGCAACACCAAAGTATTAGGGTTTGGGCGGGCTTTTTATATTTGGGTCCCTGCAACATGAATAACAGCATTAAAAAGGGTTTCCGCTGTGGCTTCAATTCCTCATTCAAATAGCCTTATGAATGAAATAATAAAAGAGTAATTACAAATTTTGGTCTGCCTAACTCAATTCGACGAACACCAAACACCAATGCTGTATCAAACACCGAAAAGGGCAGGAAGGCCCCACTACCAGATACGTGAGATGCTCTTACAGAACTTCTATTACGTGGGGGAACCACACTACGAGGCAAAATGTGGTAAAATTATGGAAGCATTCGAGACAAGAACTTCTGACTAAGCAAATGAATAACAGAGCTCCCTGGAGGAAGTATGTGCAGAACTAAAGGCTCAAAAGGATTATAGGTCATTCCCGAGAAGGCCCAGGGCAAAAGTGTAAATGAAAGCAGTTCCAGATATGTCTCTGTGCATTGGGGGGGGGGGTGCGATAAACAGACTGGGGCCACATTTGGGGGTCAAGGGGATGGGCGCTGTGCTGAAATATTTGACCAGCAGTCTGGGTGATAGAGATGGCCCGAGGTTTCCAGAAAGGAGAGTGACATAATCAGAACCACAGCCAGGGAAGCCTAGTCTGATGGAGGTGGGAAGAAGCAGATTGAGAAGCTATTTTAATCGGCCGAGGGAGAAGTCACAGCAAGAAGGAAGAGGGAATGGCACCCACTGTCATGGACACAGATGCAGTCAGAGAAGTGTGCTTTTTCTCTCTTCCACTGGGACTTCCTGCTCCTGTCCTTTCAGAGGAAACACGAGAACCTGGTTTTGAACATAGATCATAACGACTTTCTCAACCCACTACAATTTTCAGCTGAGTTTTTAACAATGGCTTGCCATGGCAGCCTGGCAAAGTTGACTCGCAAGTTCTAATTCATCTTCACTTCTAAAACAAACTAAAAACTGTGATCTACGGAGCTGCAATCACTATTTTTGCCTTGTACAACCAAAATAATTTAGTCTGAAGAGACAATACTTGGACTTGGGGAAGCCACAACACTGAGACAAATTAGAGCCCTCAAAAGCAGCTGAACAGGGAGTTGTTTTTTCTTATAGAAGAGGGATGGGGGAGGGAGGAACAATTTAGATCTACAGGGCTGGGCCCAGGGTACAAAGCAATCTGCATTTCCACTTCCCTTTGGATCAAGTAGTTCTGCAACCATTCCACAGCCATTTCCAAGCAGCCCCTTTCCAAGGTGAAGGTTGTAAACTAAGCCCATCTTAGCCTTACTTTTCCTTAGTCAATTTTTCCTTAACAACGCAACAGCAGGGAATGAACTGCAGAGAACTGGCTCGGCCGCTAAACATATGACCTGGATACATTATTTTTCTCATCTCTAAGTGATGAGACTAAGTGTTGGACTCCAGAGACTCTGAGGTTCCTTCTAGCTCTAAAATTGTCACTTTTGATGATGTTCTGAGACCCTCTGGCTTCTTCCAAATTCTTTTAACAGGCGCACAATAAACACCCAGGGAGCAGAGGATCGATCTTGCTTCCAGATCCTCTTGCACTACTATGCTCAGACTTCCAAAGGCCTGTTGATACTGATGATCCTCTAAAAGGAAAAAAAAACTTTGAATCTTTGAATTCCTTGCAGGAAAGGCACTAAGGACTGGAATAAGAGAACTAAGATAAAACTGCAGCACATAGACTACAATATGGAATTACAAGAAGTCCTATGCTCCTTTGGACTTTTTTAAATTAAAAAAAAAAAAAAAGACTAAAATAATCTTAAACAATGACGTAGTATTTATCAGTGCCCAAACTGTACAACATGCTTTATGAGGTTGCTTTTTTTCTCTTCCAGCTGACTTCTTGCTCTCTCTAGACCTGTCCTTTTGGAGAAAATACAAAAACCTGGTTTTGAAGACAGACCCTTTCTTGAGTTTCTATCATCTTCCTCCTTGATGAGAACCCCAGGGACAGAGGTCACTACTCGCATCATGGCTCACCACTAGCTCCCATCTGACACATGACAGAAGTTAACACTTAAGACTTACACTGAGAATCAACTGAGACCAGATGATGACTGAGGGCCACGAAAATAAGGAGAATGGACTTATTTCTCCTTTTAGGGTCTCAGTTTAGACTTCATCATTTAGACGTTTGCCAAGGACATTGTTTCTAAATGCCACACTCATCTGCCAGTTTAAGTCGCCCTCCCCCCAGGAGGACTGGACCTCAGGTAAATATTTGGGACCAACTATGTGTCAGATAATCCTGCTAGGAGCGCTGGGAATACAGCCACGAACAACAAAAATGTCCCATGCAACAGGCATATGCTATGGAAAGATGGGGGCAAAGATAACCCTAAAAGAACAGGGAAAGCTTCCTGAAAGAGCTGGCATCGTGGTTTTGCCTTTAATGACTAGTAACAGCACAAGCAGAGAACACCAGAGAATTTGGAGGAAAACAAAAAATGCTTTCAGCCCGGGGCAAATGCCACATCAGCTTCTGGGACCTAAAGCGGCCGGACTCGAGCCCCGCGGGCTAGAGAGACGAGATTAACTTGACCGATCCAGAAGTTTCGGAGCGCCAGCTGCCGGGTTTGGGCCCCACGCGCTAAGGTAGCCCAGACCTGGACGGGAAACGTGAAGCCAAAATGGAGGAGGGGCTCCGGAGGAGTCGGCTCGGGCGCGAGAACCTCGTGGCTCGCTCCTCATGGCGCCAAGCAGCCTTCCTGCTCGGTCTCCCGGGCCCTGGGAGGCAGCATCCCACGTCGTCAGACGCGGCGCGCACAGCCCCAGCTCGCAGGCTCCCCCGGAGGAAGGAGTGCGTGCTCCCACCGCAATCCGAGCTTGCTAAACGCCCAAGGAAACAAGCACCCACATCTTCAACGCAGTAAGGGGAGCGAAGAAAGAAACATCTGGGAGGGCTCCACCCTTCCCCACCTGCAGAAAAAGCCGGGGGTAAAGCTGAAAGAGCATTTCCCTAGTTTCTCCTGGCCCTGCTGATACAACAAAGAAAGGCACGTAGGGGAGTTGAACACCCAGAGAATGACCCCTTTCCGTGGACCCAAGACGCGAGACACCGAGGAGCATGGAGCCAGCACAACTTTCTCATGCAAGCCGGCCACGTTTCCTCTTATAACCAGAAAAAAAAAAAAAAAAACAGAAGCCCCTACTATTAGCATTCCGTTGATGTCACCGCACCTAGTTGGCGCTCAGGATTTTCCCCAGAAACCCCTGCAATCCCCAGCCCAAGACGGGCTCCGGTCCGCGGGACGCCGCCTCGCGCGTTCTCGCAGTCCTCCAGGTCCGGCTTCCCGGCTTGCCCCGCCCTGGGTACCCGGGACCTCCAGCAGGGGCTGGGGGGAGGGGGCGCATCGAGGGTTCGCCGGCGACCCTGCCGAAAGCCCTCTCCCCCACCGTCGGACCCGCAAAACAATAAGCATCCGCTTTCCCTGCCAGTCCCGCACAAGGAGCCGGGCCACGAGTCACCGCAGCAGAGAAAAAGAGCGAGCGGGAGCGCGCCAGCCCTGCGCCCGGTGGTCGGCGTCCCCCTGGGACCTCGATGACCGGAATCCCCGCCCGCCCGCCCGCCTGGCCCGCAGTCGGCGCGGGGAAGACTGGGCGCTGGAGCGCGGCCAGGAGCGGAGGCGCGCGGGCCACGCGGTGGCTGCAGCAACTGACATGGCCCGCGGCCGCGCCACATGCGCAGCCGCCCGGCCCGGGCCCGGGAGCGCGGCGCCGCGACCCCGCCGTACCTTGCCGCTGGCCGTGCCCCCGCTGACGCCGATCAGGAAGGGCTCGCCGCCGTTGGGCTGTTGGTGGTTCTGCAGGGTCTGCTCGCTGTCCCCGGCCATGGCTGGCGCCGCCCCTCCTCCCGCTGCTGCCGACGGACGCACGCTCCCCGCCCGCGCCCGCGTCGGGCTCCCCCGCTCCCCGCAGCCGCCGCTGGGCGCTGCCCGGGTCCCTGCGAGCCACCCGGAGCTCGGCCGTGGGGCTGCCTTTCCCGGAGGCGCCGAAAGCCTGCCTCTGCCCGCAGCGGCCGGCTCGGTTTACAGCCCCGGCGGAGGTCAGCGTGATGCTGCTGCTCCAATCCGGGCGGGCAGCGCGCTGCTATTCGCCGAGGCGGAGGCGGCGAGGCGTCCGGCCCCAGCCTCCGCCCCTCCCGGGCCCCGCCGCCGCCGCCGCCGCCGCCCGAGGTCTCCCGGAGAGGTGTGAGCCCGGCCCTCCTCCCCCACCCGCCCGGTTAACCCTTTCCCCGGCGACCTCCGGCGCACCGAGGGAAAGGAAACACGCGCTCGGCGCTTTAATTTGGTGTCCTACCCCCTCTTTCAAAGGAGATACAAAGCTTCCAGGGCAGAATGCCAACGCCCCAGGTTTGGGAAGCAATATTCGAACAAGCATGGAAGATTAAGACGAAGCGAAGAGTTAATGTCATTTGCCCATTATTCAGGCTAAAAACTTGTGTTTTCCCCAAATGAAAAATTTTCCCCCTCCCGTTTGCCAAACTATGTCAGACGCTGGCTTTAAATATTTCCTCACTTGGAAACACCATCCTCCTTAGTAGGCGACTCCCTAGAGTCCTTGTCCCTAGAGAAGGGTAATGGGGGGGGGGGGTATCTGAAGGGCGCACTCCCTCCAAAACGCAAGGCCCTTTCAAACCATAGTTTGACATCACAAATACTGAGGTTCCTGTGGAATTAGGATTTATGGAAACATTAAAATCGCAATTAATGCCATTTTGACCCATTAATACCTTTAAGTGAACTGGTTTTTCAGAGATGGGCAATTAGTCACTTGATTAGAAAGGCAGGATCCGCTGGTGACTCAGAGCAGCCCCCACCTCTGGAGGCAGATTTCTCCATTCACATGCAGTTCCATGAGCAAGTTACATAATCTCCCTGTGCCTCAGTGTTCTCATCTGTTACATGGGAATAATAATGGCAACTCCACCCTAGGACTGTTGTGTTAAATGAATCGTTATATTTAAAGTTCTTAGAATAGCTGCTGGCACAGTCTAGGCCCTGTGTAAGAGTTGGAAGAGGCCCCTACAAGGCTGGGACCCCAAAGGGAACTTTTTTGGGGGTGCGTGGGGGGAGGTAGGACTAGATCAGTAGCTTCCAGCCTCTGCCCCTGTGAATCTGGAACTGATGACCTGATGGGCTCCTACAGGCTAAAAGAGAACTTAAGTCAATAGCATTCTTTTCAAACTTAGTTACCTTAAATTCAGAATGATTTTGGGGGGAAAAATTGCTAAGAATATTAGAAAGTACCAGTGTTCTTTTCACTTTTGAAATATTTTATGTCCCCATCCAAAACCAAACTCCACAGAAGCTCAGACAAGAGGCTGAGATGGAAAGAGTGGCTACCTGGTTGAGAGAGGTCAGCTAGGAGGGTGCCTTACCACCTGGCTGTGGGGTGGGTGGGTTTTAGCTGATTCATGAGGCTGCCTCTTCTCCCCAACGTCTTTTCTCCACTAAAGAGATCTAACAGTCTTCAAAGACTTTTGCAGAGCTCTTTATAGCCCAAGATAAAGCCTGTTGGAACTTGGGCAACTTGATAGACCCAGAGCTAAGGGGATATCAGGTAGCTAGAGACAGGAGGATAAGAGAATGCCACATCCTCTATGAACTTTTCCCAAATCCCCACCTTCCTTCTTTCTATACCTTTTTTCCCAAGATGTTTCATCATAAAAATTTTCAAACATTGAAGTATTTTACAGGAAACAGCGATATAACCACTATCTAGAGTCTACCATGAACATTGTACCATACTTATCACACTAGTCATCTACCCACCCCACT
This sequence comes from Ursus americanus, assembly GCF_024610735.1. Lineage (NCBI taxonomy): Eukaryota > Metazoa > Chordata > Mammalia > Carnivora > Ursidae > Ursus > Ursus americanus. Next base: position 49,598,434 of record NC_142128.1, on the reverse strand, counting down.
ATTCAGCACAACATTTTTACTGGAGTATGTATTTGCCTTTTCTTTGTTAGTTTGAAGTGGCTTACTCCAAACTGGTTTATACTTTTCTTTTTTTTCTTTTTTTAATTACTATTTTCCCAGCACCTAAAACAGTTTCTGGCACATATAGGGCCTTCACAAATATTTGTTGAACAAATGAAGAAACGCCATGTCTCGTTTCTACATTCCCAAGGCCCACTGAGCAGAATGACAGGCAGGTAGGAGGCATTCAATACGTGTTTACTGTATTGAAAGAACAACTGAAGAATATGAAAGAGGTCAAAAAGTACCAACAAGTAAACTTCACTGCCACCATTTTGGAAAGAAAAGTGGTATTCCCTAGATGGTATTTACATGGTTACTACTCTTATTTTCAAATGTTTTCTTTTCCTTGCATTCCAAGCGACTGTCCACAGCTAGTCTTGTATGTGCATCTATTAACTAGTTGAACCAACTCATTAACTGAGCTAACTGGTTACATTTATCTGTACCTTGTTTAAAGATTTCATCTTTTTTTTTTTTTCAATGTAATTTCCACCCCCAACGTGGGGCTTGAACTCACAACCCCAACCAAGATCCAAAGTCACATGCCATACTGAATCAGCCAGGCACCCCTTCTGTATCTTGTTTAATAATTTTGACCTCTGTGTGTAAGTTAATATACATAAAAGTGCCCTGAAAAAAACAAAAGCTCTGTCTATAAAGGTAAGGGCTAATTAGCAAGGACATGCAGCTGCACTCCGCACTCCCTGTTTTCGCTCTCCTCTGTCCCTCGGGCTGCCTCACCTCCAGGTAAGGAAGTTACCCAAGTCCATTTAAATGAAGAGTGTTCTGAGCACTGGTGACCTCGACAAGGACTTTTGTATCTCTGCTCTCTCCAGAGCCAGGCAGGCCGTCTGCGCTCTTCCCTGTGCTGTGTCATCCTCACTCCAGAGCCTGGTCACCAAATCCCATGGCTGGGGGTGTTCAGATCACGTCTGAGTCTCCTGTAGCAGTTACACTGCAGATTCTCAATCAAGTGATTTCCAACTGTCCTCCTTCCCCTCCCACCAAGAAAAAAATAATCAAACGTGTTCAATAAAATCCGGAGTTAGAACAGATTCAAGGAAATACTATTTTCTGGGTATGTGTGATCATTTTCGTTCACATACAGATTTCCGTCTGATCAAGTTCTGGCCTAGTTAACATACGGGGATGAAGTCAGCAAGAGTGTGCAGCTACGGGCAAAGGAGACATTGTTGCTCACCGTCCTCGTCTGCCTGCCTTCCCTCTAAGCAGCTGTAGGTCCGCACTAGACAAGGAACACAACATTGTGTCTCCAACGCAAAAGTTTGACCTCTAGGTGCTTCACAAACCATGGTTAATTCTCTAATTGCTTATCCCATTTCCAATCGGGGGGCGGGAGGTTATCAAACTTTAGCTTGTCTCCCAAATATTGTAGTTGCCTGTATTGCCTTTTATCAATCAGTATAATGCTTGGACAGATCACAAACACTGTTTTGCAAAGATGACTAGATGATATTGAAGAGCTCCTTACATCTAGCTCTGGGATTATCTGGCAACATGATAGAGCTCGTCTCAAACCCCAGCAGCAGCAGCAGCAATAGCCGGGAACACGAAAGCTTAGACCCCATCCCACAGCTAAAGAATCCCAAACTCTTGTGTGTGGAGCCCAGCAATCTGTTTGATAAGCCCTCCAGGTAACTCTCAGCACCCACCCAAGTTTGAGAACCACTGATCTAGTGGAAAGAAGACAATGAGCTCTAGATGGGAAAGCAAGGTTTACACCCTTGCTTTGTGACTGCTTTGTAACCTTTGGCAAGTTACTTAATTTCTATGGACTTCAGTTTCTTCAACTGTTAAATGATATGTGGCTTGTAGGTTGTGAATATAAAGACTATATATTGGTATATAGCGGTTGTTAAATTCCCTTTCTCCCCCTCTGTTCAATCACAGATCACAGCTCTTACCGTAAAAGTCCCACCATTTAGGGATTTGGAGCTCCAAAGGTAAGAATTCCTAATCCCCAAGGTCACTTTAAGGTAAAAAAGGTGATATCCAGAACAGGCAAATCTGTAGAGATAGAAAGTAGATAGGTGGTTGCCTATGGCTAGGGAGGTTAGGAAGGAAATGGGCGTGGCTGCTAAAGGAATCCAGGACTTCTTCTTTATTTATCTTTTTAAGTAGCCTCCACACCCAACGTGGGCTTGAACTCATGACCCTGAGATCAACCATCAGTGTTCCACCGCCTGAGCCAACCAGATGTCCCCAGGATTTCTTTTTAATTCTTTAATTTTTTAAAGATTTGCTTACTTATTATTTTAGAAAGTGTGGGGAAGAGCAGATGGGGGGGGGGAATCTCAAGCAGGCTCCCTGCTGAGTGCAGAGCCCGACGTGAGGCTCCATCTCACAACCTTGAGATAATGACCCGAGCCGAAATCAAGAGTCTGCATATAGCCCATTGAGCTACCCAGACACTCCTCTTTTTATTTATTTATTTTTTTTAAGTTTCTTTTAGAGAGACAGAGCACAAGAAGGGGCACAGGGAGAGGGGGAGAAAGAGAAGCTTAGGCAGGCTCCATGCTCAGCACGGATCCCAATGTGGGGCTGGATCCCATGACCCTGAGATCATGACCTGAGCCAATCTCAAGAGTCAGATGCTTAACTGACTGAGCCACCCAGGTGCCCTGCTCTTTTTAGGTAAATGTTCTAAAATTGACTATCTTGATGGTTGCACTTTGATTATCCTAAGAACCACTGAATTGTACAATTTATATTGATGAATTATGTGGTATATGAATTATATCTCAATAAAGCTGTTTAAAAAATAGGTTTCAACCGGCAGGCTAGAAGAGGAAAGAGATTTTTAGGAATTGGGAGCAGAAACGAGCAAAGGCACAGAGAGACTGAGAATTAAAAAGACAGTGTCAGAAGACTTTATAATCTATAAAATATTACATAAACGCAAATTTTCTTAATTTTGTTAAATTCAACATATGAATTTTTGTGCATGCAGCTTTCTCCTGCAACAATAATAGTGATATGAGGGCCTTTATTTTTTTTTTTTTTGGAGGGGAGGAAGGGTAATGGGAGAGGGAAAGAGAATCTTAAACAGGCTCCACTTCCAGTTCGGAGCCCGACGTGGGGCTCAATATCATGACCCTGAGATCATGACCTGAGCCGAAATCAAGAGTCAGACCCTTAACCAACTGAGCCACCCAGGTGCTCCACGGCCTTTACATTTTAGTTGGCCCAACTTCAGAAATCCCATATGCCCTAAGAAGGTTTCCCAGACTTAGAAAATGTTCACATACAGATTTTTGTTCCATAGAGATTTTCCGATTTTGTCTCCCATCCCCATACCAGGATACATTTTCTAACAAGATGCTATGAAAGTAAGACTAGGACATCATCAGCTTACTGGTCTCACCCAGCAGCAACCAGCACCCAGTAAGCAAGCTCCTGGCAACCCCATTTCATTCATTCTCCTTGTTGTAAGCCATTTAGCTTCATCCTGTTCACAGGGCTTCTCCCAGACCGGGATCTGACCCTTCGTTTCTTTTCCCATCTCCAGACTAAACCCTTGCTCTCTCACTCTTCTGCAGTGACTTCCTTCACCTCCGTCAGTGAGCTCCCAGGTCATCTTCTCTGTAAATGACCTACTTCTCCCCCCCTCACCCTGCCCCGGCACTAATGCCCTTTCCATCACACCGTAAGTCACACACTGGAGTTGGTGATGAACAGGGGTGGGACGAAGGTTTGACAAGGGAGACTCCAAGGGTGCAAAACATAAGGAGCAAGGGCCAGTGTAGGGGGAGCCTTGAAAATGAGCCCCTCCTTATGTGTTGGCTCTACGTGCCTTCCTTGCTTCACCCCAGTCCCAGCCCTGGTGATTGCCCAGAGGTGAAGCAGAGGCTGGGGCGGCTGATGGCAGCACCCCCAGAGGAGCGGTCAAATTCAGTCTGCTATTCAGACTTGTGGGACACGGCACAAGGTGGCACCTGGTATTTAGACTGGCTTGTATTTAGACTGGTGGCCCAGGATGGCAGGTTTGATGGTCCTTGAGATGATGGGCTGAAGCGCCAGTTGGTGTTGGAATTTGGCCTTCACCCCATCTGCTCTAGATGAGCAGATCCAGATTAGTCTGTGCTCAGGGTTCAACTAGTATTTTTCTTTCTTTCTATTCTTTTTAAGTGGTATTTTTCTGTAAAGTTATTTTGGTATGCCAAAGGGAAGTCTCCCAAGGTCATTAGGAGGGAAAATTAGTTCAATTCTGCTTTGTAATGAAATTACAGCTGTTCCTGGTGGGAAGGAGACCTAAGGCTTAAAGGGTGGAAAGCTAGTGTTTCAGAAATATTTTTAGTCACAGACTAAAAAAATGAACAAAAGCAACAGATTCCCCAGGAAAACACGTGCCCACACAGGCACACAAGTAGAATTTTGAGTGTAACTTACTCAGACCCTACGTCAGCCCAGTTATCAGTCAGCCAGGAGAGGAAGTAGGGGTGAGGGCAGCTTCAGAGGAGAGCATCTCAGAAGTGTAAGCTCTTCTTAGGGAATACGGGCCACCTCTTAGGGAATACGGTCAAGCACGGGGGCTCCGGGGGCATGGTTGTTGCACAAGCAATATGCTCAAAGGCATCCATCTGGATGTCCCATATTTCAGGATCCTCGATTTTTATCATGAAGGCCCTAACATTCTCCTAACTGTCCTGCCTCGGCTGACCAGTGCAAACAACTATGGAGCTCTAAGGCTCTACCAATTGGTTTTTCAGCCTGCCACTCAAATGTGCCTGCCCTCCTGATGCAAGAGAGAGATCAAGGCCTCTTTGGAAGCTACCAGAAGTGTTTTAACTCTCACTTAACCATTAACTACTTGCTAACAGTAGAGTATCACTACAACTTAGTAACAACAAGCCAACTCCACTGTCTTTGAAGGCTTTGGGCCCCCATATATTTTTTTAAAATATTTTATTTATTTATTTGACAGAGAGCAAGCACAAGCAGGGGGAGCAGCAGGCAGAGGGAGAGGGAGAAGCAGACTCCCCATGAAGCAGGGAGCCCTGATGCGGAACTCGATCCCAGGACCCTAGGATCATGACCTGAGCCTAAGGCAGATGCTTAACCCACTGAGCCACCCAGGTGCCCCAGGTCCCCCATATTTTTGAAAGGCCTGAACCCTTGCGCCTGCCACAAGCTTTCTCCTCTACCAGGACATCTTCCAGGTCACCACTAGGGAAATCTACCAACTGAGGCACCACCTTGTGCCACTGCCCCATCGGGGGAGCAGATGAGCCAGTCCCAAATCCCCATCTGACCACCTATTTTCTTGGACCACTCTTGATACCATTTGCTAATCTGAGCCCCCTAAGAAGCCCATGCCAATAGGTGCAATGGGGAAGTGGCTGTGAGAGGAAATAGGAAGGAGCCAGCAAACCCTGGGAGAGAGGTCCTTCAGACCACAATGTGGGCTTGACTCTGACACAGGGAAGGGTGGGCAGAACCATCCTAGACTACGATGCAGACTAAGAAGGTTCAGCCAAGCTGTTGTGAATCCTTAAGTCAAAGCTGTTAGCAATCAGAAGAACCTCTTGTCTCCTAGGAATGGACCTGCCTTACTAGTCCAATGACACAGAGTCCTTGGCTGTGAGTAGCCTAGGGGAAGCATGGCCAGCGGGCAAATACAGCCATGCATTTCAGAGCACATTAGCAGGGGCTCTTGGTCGATGATTTTCTTTGTAGGTAGAGGTCTTTGAGGTACCTCTCCCAGCCATCACATACTGAAAGTGAAGTACTGAATTATGCAACTAAAATTGTTGAATTATCCAGGTGCCTGGGTGGCTCCAACCGTTGAGCGTCTGCCTTTGGCTCAGCTCATGATCCCAGTGTTCTGGGATCAAGCCCTCATCTGGGTCCCCTGCTCATCGGGAGCCTGCTTCTCTGTCTCCCTGTGCGCCCCTGCTCCTGCTCTCTCGCTCCCTATCTCAAATGAATAAATAAAAATTAAAAAAAAAATTGAATTATCTATTGGGGAATGCATCAGAGATCCAGCCAGCTCTCAAGTCTCCCGCCTTTTTTTTTTTTTTTAAACAATCTCGAGGTTGGTTTTTGTTTGTTTGTTTGTTTCTCAGTAGGCTCCGTGCCCAGCGTGGAGCCCAACTTGGGGCTTGAACTCACAACCTGAGATCAAGACCTGAGCTAAGATCAAGAGTCAGATGCTTAACCCACTGAGCCACCCAGGCACCCCTGTTTGTTTTTTTTACATTTATCACGCCACAAATTCATAGGGACTGGGTTCCAGCAGCTCAGGCTCCTTCCCATTGGCTCACTGGCTCTCACAAGTGCTCTGGGTGGGGCACCATGGCACTTCAGTTGAACCCAAGTACCTTCCTCTTGGGTTTCCCTCTTTTTCTAATCATTTTCCCTCGCCCGCTGCAGGAAGCTAGCTGGCTCTCTGAGTGCTTGATATGCTCCATACGTACATGAATTCTCGTGGCAAGAATCTTGCCCTTCACTTGTTTGTTTACAACAATGCCAACAGCATGCTGGGTAACACCGTGGGCTAACATTTGTGGGGCATTCCTTTTTGAACAGTGCCCATTCCCTGATGTCCACAGTATCACCTTTTCTTGTAGATTCGCATGTATGTGGCCCAAAGGAACAACTCCATATTTTCTAAAAGGCCAAGAGAACACGTTGCAGGTACCTCTCTTCTTTCCCTTTCTGTTGGTCTTTTGGGCAACTTGCTGGAAGATGGCGGCTCTGGCCAAAAGGCTATCTTTTGCTTTTCTCTGGGCTCTCTTGGGTCTCCGAGGTCCCCTCCACCCATGTGTAATAATATCCTAGTTAGCCAAGAACGTGTGAGGAGTTTATCTCAGCCATTCTGTGTCTCTCTCACTTCCAGGATTCCCCTACTAAATTTCTGAATGCTTCACCACTTGTTCTAAAGCAGAACCTCATGGCTGGCAGAGCTGCCTGAAAGATTTCCCCTAATTTGTGCCTAAGTCCAGTGCCCATTGCTGGCAAGGCTGTGGGGCTTTGCTCCCCACATGAAACGGACTCTGACACCTCTTGCAAAACTGAAAGCTTCCCAGTGAAATAAAACACAACAAAATGAGATTCCAGGCTCTGATACTTTCACCAGTGACTGCCACCCAACATCAAAGGAAGGCTAATACCAAGATTACACAGACTCTACCAAAGAGAAGACGACGATGAAAATCTTCACAACTCATTTTATGAGACCAGCATAGCGTTAACACCAACGTCTGACAACATGTTACAAATATAGAAAATTAAAGGCCAGAGTCTCTTATGAGAACATTTAAAAATCCTGAACACGATTTTAACAAACCAAATCTAATCCTACATCACGAACCAGTTTTATTTAAAAAAATGTAAGGTTAGTTTAATATTTGAAAAATCCATACTTTAAATAATCTAGGTCTGGCTCCAAAACAATGTGCAATGATCATTCTTTTTTTAAAGATTTTATTTATTTGTGTGAGAGAGAGAGAGAAGGGGAGAGTACAAATGGGGGAGGAAGAGGAGCAGAGGGAGAGGGAGAAGCAGACTCCCCACTGAGCAGGGAGCACCACGAGGGGATGGATCCCAGGACCCTGAGATCCTGACCTGAGCCGAAGGCAGACGCTTCACGGACTGAGCCACCCAGGCACCCCGATCATTGTATCTTTAGATATGGATAAATCCTGTGATAAGTAAGAAGGGGTAGGGCCCTTCATTACCCCTCACTATGAAAAGAACACTTGAACACCCTAAAGCCGTATTTCCCAAAATAAATGCCTTGAAACAGTGGTTCCGGGAGGAAAAAAGATATCGGAAACACCTAAGTTTGGAAAAACCTGCGCACCACTGTGTTTACTGTGTTCCCACTTAACTTCTTGGGGAGTCCCAATGTCCGTCAGCACACTTGGCACCCTGGGAAACACCGCAGTTAAGAAACTTACCTCTGTTTGTTTAAACCAGTGTTTTACCAAAGTTACCAAACCAGAGAATCCTTTTTTTCTGGTTTGCCTATTACGAAGGGGCAGAACCAGTGCATGGTGGAAGTTACCATAAGCAAGGCTTCTCTGTAGTAACCACGTGTCAAAACAACAAATTATCTCTTACAAGGAAATAAACAGTATTTTGCTACCTTGGAGGAGGTCCTAAGAGACCTATTTACATGGAGAAGGATATTTATTGACTTTAGCTTTATATTAGATGTCTCATGTTTAATATAGTTATTAATAATTTATTAGAATTGTTTTCTGGCTTAAAGAGTTGTACTTAGTACAAAACAATGCAGCAATTTTTTTAATAGAATGTGAACATCCTCTTTAATTCCCTCCCCAAGAGCTAATCGTCATTAGCAGTTTAGTGTTATTATTCAGTTTTGAATATTCATTTGCGAAGTTTTTTAGAATAAGTACTCACCCGTGGAAGAGTTGGTCAGTTTTTGCCATCTACTAAAAAATGCACATATTAATATTGTAAAAACACTGAAGCTTTCAAAATAAATATGAAAATAGGGGCGCCTGGGTGGCACAGCGGTTAAGCGTCTGCCTTCGGCTCAGGGCGTGATCCCGGCGTTATGGGATCGAGCCCCACATCAGGCTCCTCCACTAGGAGCCTGCTTCTTCCTCTCCCACTCCCCCTGCTTGTGTTCCCTCTCTCGCTGGCTGTCTCTATCTCTGTCGAATAAATAAATAAAATCTTTAAAAATAAATAAATAAATATGAAAATAAATAGAGCTTTGAAAAATATGTGGGACAGGAGAATATTAAAAGTTAAATACACAAGAGAAGATTAAAGAACAAACCCTCAAGAAAAGAAGGCTGAAGACTGACATAACTTCCAACAAGAAATAGAACTCAATGCAGATATGAAACAAAGGGATAATTTATTTATTTTAGGATACTCAAAATATTTATCTTTTGATTGCTCTGACAGTATCACAAAAAACAGTTTCCACTATGGTTATTATAAATCAAGATATGCTTACACAGGAAAATATTCACAGTCCCAAAAGAGAAAATGAATAAAAGACATGGGTAGTTGATAGTTATAACCGTAGGGGAGGTATCTCTCATCCGTAACAACACAGGACTTGGAATGAAATGAAGATCAACAGAGGAGGGGCCTCCAAGTGTGTCATTCTGTTATCTGAAGCACCACTGTTTGTCATCAGAGAAGAAATCAATTAGGCATTCATGTTCCCCTCTCCACTGGTGGTGTTTTTAGGGATTAAGTGGGGTTTAAAATGACAAGACAAAGAGTTTTGTAAATAAAACCGTCTGAATGAACAGACCAGATCAGTCTCATGGCCATTTAATTCACAACAGAATGTCTGACAATAACATCCATGGCTATTTTGTGGAAGGATCTCATTTCTTCTGTGCTGACAACTTAAAAGTTTCAGGTGCAGTGCCAACAGTTATATTTTCTTGTAACAGCTCAGTCTGAAACATCATAATGTCTTTATCCTGTTCTCAATCCTGCTATCAGGTCAATTTCACTTCCTCCTGTGGCTCTTCTCTGGCTTTAGTGTATTTTTCCTGTGGTATGGACGCAGAACTACCAGATGTGAGATCTTGTTTTGTTTCATTTACAAAGCCATTCCTAATGATCCCCCATTTCTGTCGGTTTTTGTGGCTGAAGAAGGAATCTGGACCAGCATGTATGAATAACAAGATTATCTCTGCCCTTCCTTTCCTCAACTTAAGTGATAGTCAACCCTCCTTTGGAGACAGAACCAGACCAGCAAATCAGGAGACCTGGCTCATAGTCTGGAATGATCAATAATGAACTATGTAAACTTATACGTTATTTAAATTGTATGGATTTCAATTTTTTCATCTATTAAATGATGAATTTATATAATCGTGACATTGTAGCCTGTCACTTTCTCTACATTCTTACTCCTCACAGGGACTTTTAGTAGACTATTCTTATCTTGGCATTTCACTTACTGGAATTGTTAAGTGTCAACTACGAACACAAATATTTCACCTTAAATGTAAATGAACCTTAAATGTAACATGCACTTCAAACCTTAAATGTAACATACACTTCTCTATCAATGTGTAGGGAATGTCTCCATTGTGCATTTTAAAGCCCCTGCTCTTTACGTCCTAGCTCTAAGTTAGCACTGTATCCATCCCTTCATTTATACAGTCTTTCATTAAATATTGAGTTCCTATTATGTGCCAGTAAGACAGGTATCATTCCTACTCTTACTGAGTTTACAATCCAGAAAGAAAAGAAAAACATTACCTCAAGATAAAGTAATTTAACTAAGTAATAACATTTATAAATTCTCCTTTCCCTAGAAAAGTAGCTATACTCCAGCATCTCTGTATCAGTAATACCTTACAACCCAGGAAAAGATTTCCCAAATAGCTTTATATCTCCTAACAGTTGGGAACGGTTTCCCTCCTTCCATATGGTAGGTAGTAAACAACAAAGCATTTTCTCCAAGTGTTGTACAAAAGTGGCCTGACATAGGTAAAATGAATCAAATCCAATATAATTTATCCATTGTTTCCGAAAATGTTTCAGCTGTATTCTACATGGAATACTCCACGAACCAGTCTACTGCATTTGCTACAAAGGAACATAATTGGCCAATACACACAACAGTGTTTTGCGTATTTAAGAGAGTAAGGCTTCACTGTTGCTGTTATTGTTGAATACTTTTATTTATTTTTTAAAAAGATTTTATTTATTTATTCAAGATAGAGTGAAAGAGAGGGAGAAAGAGAGAGTGCTTGCTGTACAAGCAGGGGGGAGGGGCAGAGGAAGACAGAGAAGCGGGCTCTCCACTGAGCAGGGAGCCCCAGGCAGGGCTCCATCCCAGGACCCTGGGATCATGACCTGAGCCAAAGGCAGCCTCTTAACCAATTGAGCCACCCAGGTGCCCCTATTGAATACTTTTAAATCTTAAACTTAATGGTTTTGACTTTTTAATATCTCCATTACATAATACAGAATTATAGACAAATTAGAAACTCTTAAGTGAGTAAAAAGAAAACAATAACCCTTAAAGTCTGAGTCAGAGATAACTACTATTAACAATCCAGTGTACAACCTCTGGGATGTTCTCCCCTTTCCTTTCTTTTATTTCTTTAACAGATTTCAACTGTACAGATTTGAAATGATCATAACCCTTATTTTATAACACATTCTCATCACTGACCCTCTTTATTTATTATTTATTTAATAGGCTAATAACCATCTGCCACCCTATGCAAGATCTAGAATACTGACTATAAATTACAAGTTACTGTCAATATTCTAAATGTTTTCCTATGCGTAAAATATATATACAATTTTTTTAAAAAGGTCCTTTTTAGCCAAGCTTTTGTTTTTAAGATTTTATTTATTTATTTTAGAGAAAGAGTAGGAGAGAGAGAGAGCGTGTGCGAGCACACAGGCTGGGGTGGGGAGCAGCGGAGGGAGAGGGAGAAGCAGACTCCCTACTGAGCAAGGAGCCTGACCACAGAGAGTGCTGGCATCATGACCTGAGTGGAATGCTTAACCAACTGAGCCACCCAGGCGCCCCTTAGCTAAGATCTTATCAGCCAAGTCCCCATAGTTAAGAAATTGCACTAAAAAGCTAAGTTTGCCCTAATACATATTTGCCAATGAACCAAATAGTCACACAATATATTGTGAACTTGCAGTGAAATCAATATACATTCATATAATTTTAAATACTGCACAGTATTCCATTGCACACATTTGTTATAATGTATTAAACAGTCCTCTTTTTTAGCATTTAGATATTTTGCTTTTAAAAAATTTTTAAATTTAAGGCTATGAAAACATCCTTAAAAATGCTTCTTGGGGGGCGCCTGGGTGGCTTAGTCGTTAAGCATCTGCCTTCGGTTCAGGGCGTGATCCCAGCGTTCTGGGATCGAGCCCCACATCAGGCTCCTCCGCTGGGAGCCTGCTTCTTCCTCTCCCACTCCCCCTGCTTGTGTTCCCTCTCTCGCTGGCTGTCTCTCTCTGTCAAATAAATAAATAAAATCTTAAAAAAAAAAATGCTTCTTGGCCATCCTCTGATTTTTTCCTATTGTTGGATCAAAGAGTATGCACACCTTTAAGGACTTTGATACACTGATAAATTACTTTTAAAGTTTCAGCTAATTTAGGCTCCAATGGTAGAGGCTCCTGATGCCAGAAAACATCAGGCAGCTGGAAGTTGGTGCAGTGAATACAACAGGTTAGACCCAAGGGTGGGCAGAGCACAGGCAGAATCTATTATGCTTTAGGAAGAAACTGTCTATGGATCATTTAATTTGGGATATTTTGGCATATTTTAGGTTGTATGTGCAAGAGTAACCATAAAATCCACAATGAATGAGGGGCGCCTGGGTGGCTTAGTCAGTGGAGTGTGGGACTCTTGATCTTGGGGTTATGAGTTCGAGCCCCATGTTGGATGTAGAGATTACTTAAAAATAAAATCTTCAAAAACACACACAAAAAAACCCCATGATGAATGAAAAGTCACAGAAACAAAACTTAGTATGGCCAGAGGTGAAAGGTTCTCTCAGAAAAACCAAATTATATGGCAAAGAGTATGGAAATCACTTAGAAAAACAATAAGTATAACAGTTAAATCCCATCCAATTTTTATGTATCTGTGACCTTTAGGCCACCTTGAAATATGCAATATGTAAGCCTTCAATAGATAAAGACAAAAAATATTTTTAAACTTACATACTTGTATATATGCATTTTTACATAATTTCCTAACCTATATTAGTAATATCCCAATATCATTTCAGTCCTTCTGTTTACCTGTTGTTTTGGGTTTCAAAAATGGTAATAACTCTGTAAAATAAAATTTATATCTATATATCCATTCTATATAAAATAGATACTATGGGCACAAGGTAAAAAAAAAATTAAGCAATTTGAAAGAGCATACAGTAAAAAAGTAAACCTTTACCATATGTATTCCCAGTGTTACTACCCAAAAGCAGTCACTCTTACTGGTTTCTCGTATATGCATTGGGGTGCCTACGTGGCTCAGTCGATTAAGCACCTGCCTTTGGCTCAGGTCATTCAGGGCCCTGAGATCAAGCTCAGTTTTGTCGGGCTCCCTGCTCAGTGGGGAGCCTGCTTCTCCCTCTCCCTCTGCCCCTCCCCACACTCATGCTCATGCTCTTTCTCCCTCTCTCTCTCTCTATATATATATATATAAAATAAATAAATAAAATCTTTAAAAAAAGATAGTCTATGCGTATAACACACACACAAACACACACACATATACATGAGTGTGTGTGCACATGTATGTATGTATTTCACCTTCAATTAAAAAAAAAAAAGTAGCATAAGGGGTGCGCCTGGGTGGCTCAGTTGGTTTAGCATCTGCCTTCAGCTCAGGTTGTGATCCCAGGGTTCTGGGATGGAGTCCCACATGGGGCTCCCTGCTCAGAGGGGAGCCTGCTTCTCCCTCTCCCTCTGCCTGATGCTTCCCCTCCTTGTGCTCTCTCCCTCTGTCAATCAAAAGTAAAATTTTTTTTAAAAAAGGTAGCAGGGGGCGCCTGGGTGGCACAGAGGTTAAGCGTCTGCCTTTGGCTCAGGGCGTGATCCCAGCGTTATGGGATCGAGCCCCATGTCAGGCTCCTCCGCTATGAGCCTGCTTCTTCCTCTCCCACTCCCCCTGCTTGTGTTCCCTCTCTCGCTGGCTGTCTCTATCTCTGTCGAATAAATAAAAATCTTTAAAAAAAAAAAAAAGGTAGCAGATGCTAAAAACCGTTCCTCATTTTGTTTTTATCATTGTATCTTGGACAACACTCGGTATCAGTACAAAGGTATTTGCCTTGTTAAAAAATTATTTAATTAAAGGCACAAAACAAAATAGCTTCATGGCCTAAAAGAAATTACTTCTGTGGAAGACTAATAAATAATCTGAGATATTTATCATACCAAGAAAAAGACAAGGAAGATACCCATTCATTCATTCATTCATTCCTTTACTTACTCATTCAACATGTTTTGAATGTTCACCATGTATGAGGCACTTATGAGTATCAAGAGCATGAAGATGAATTAGAAACCATTTCTACCTTCTAGGAGTCACAGACTATCAAGAAATACACTCACATGAACAATTAGGCAATTATAATACTGTGTGATGTGATATTATAGTATACCTCGGCAACACAAAAAATTAAGTAATCAACTCTACTTGTGCCAGAAACAAATGCTAAGCACTTCACATCCATTATCTCTTATGACACTCACTGGAACCCTACTAAATGCCTGCAGGGGATCCTTAACAGTCAGGGTTTCATTACCTAGATCCTTACAGTTAAGAGATTACACTAGGAAGCAAAAGTTTCCCTATCATATATTTACAATGAACCAATCATTTATAAAATGAATCATCAAATATCACTCCTCATTTAACATATCTTTCTGCTCCATTAGTTTATTTGCAAATTCAGTCCAAAGTGTTTGCAAAGTGAAACTGCAAGTCTCTTGTAAAAGATGTAAGACTTTCATAAAGTCATGTAAAATAACAGTGGAGAACCTCTCTAATTATAAGCAAACCTACTGACAAAAATAAGGATGTTGTGGAAATACAGGAGTTAATATTGGAAAAGAAAAAACCAACAGGGGGAGTGGTATAAACAGACATTTCACAAGAAAATTATTTGAATGGAAAAGGATTCAAAAGCAAAATATCTGTTTTATGTAAGCCTCCAGGTAATCAAAACTCTGTAAGCAGATACACAAAAGTTAATGACAAAGGACTCTAAGCGTACCACTACAGAAAATCATCAAATCACAAAGAGAACAAGCGAAGAAAAAAGGAATAAAGAACTCATGAAATAGTCAGAAAATAATGAGCAAAATGACAACAGTAAGTTCTTTTTATCAATAATTACTTTAAATGTAAATGGACTAAATTCTCCAAGCAAAAGATATAAAGTGTCTACAGGGATTTAAAAAAAAAACAAACCCAACTATATGCTATCTACAAGAGACTCAGTTGAGCTTTAAGAGTACATGTGGACTGGGGCACCTCAGAGGCTCAATCGGTTAAGCATCTGCCGTTGGCTCAGGTCATGATCCTGGAGTCCTGGGATTGAGCCCTGTGTTGGGTTCCCTGCTCAGTGGGGAATCTGCTTCTCCCTCTGCCCCTCACCCCACTTGTGCTCTCTCTTTCTCTCTCTCTCTCTCTCTCTCAAATAAATAAAATCTTAAAAAAATACATGTGGACTGAAAGGATGGTAAAAGGTATTCCATGCAAATGGAAATCAAAAGAAAGTAGGAGTAGCTATACTTGAAATCAGATAAAATAGACTTTAAGGCAAAGACTGTAATATGAAACAACAAATAAGGTCATTATATAATGTACCCAAAAGAGGGTACATTTAAAAATACTTATGCACCCAGTATAGAAGCATCTAAATACATACAACAAATATTAACAGACCTGAAGGGAAAACAGCAATACAGTAATAGTAGGGGACTTCAATAACCTACTTTCAACAATGGGTAGATAATAGGGATAGAAAATCCATAAGGAAGCATTGCACTTAAATGACGTTATACCAGGTAGACTTAAGTATTTAGAAAACATATCCAACGGCAGCAGAATGCACATTCTTCTTAAGTGCACATGGAATATTCTCTAGGAGAGATCATATGTTAGGCTGTGAAATAAGTCTTAATAAATTTAAGAAGATTAATATCATGTCTAGTATCTTTTCTGACCACAGGGTATGAAACTAGAAATCAATTACAAGAAGAAAACTGGAAAATTCACAAATATGCGGAGATTAAACAACATGCTACTGAACAACCAATGGTCAAAGAAAAAATAGAAGAAAAAATTTAAAATATCTTAAACAGGGGTGCCTGCGTGGCTCCGTCAGTTAAGCCGCTGCCTTTGGCTCAGGTCATGATCCCAGGGTCCTGGGATCAAGCCCGGCATTGGGCTCCTTGCTCAGCAGGGAGTCTACTTCTCCCCTTCCTGTTGCTCCCCCTGCTTGTGCTCTCTCTGTCTCTCTGTGTCAAATAAATAAATAAAATCTTTAAAAAACACCTTAAGACACATGAAAATGGAAACACAATATACCAAAACTTATGGGGTGCAGCAAAAGCAGTTCTAGGAGGTAAGTTCATAGCGGTAACACCTACATTAAGAAAAAAGAAAGATCTTGTTCAAACAACCTAACTTTACACCTCAAAGAACTAGAAAAAGAACAACCCAGGCCCAAAGTTATTAGATGGAAGGAAATAACACAGATCAGAGCAGAAATAAATGAAATGAAGACTAAAAAGAGAATACAAAAGATAAATGAAACTAAAAGCTGGTTTTTCCAAAAGATAAACAGACAAAACTTAAGCTAGATTTACCAAGAAAAAAGTGTGAGGACCCACATATAACATAAGTAATATTAGAAATGAGAGAGGAGGGGGGCGCCTGGGTAGCACAGTCGTTAAAGCATCTGCCTTCGGCTCAGGGCGTGATCCTGGCGTTCCGGGATCAAGTCCCTCATCGGGCTCCTCCACTGGGAGCCTGCTTCTTCCTCTCCCACTCCCCCTGCTGTGTTCCCTCTCTCGCTGGCTGTCTCTCTGTCACATAAATAAATAAAATCTTTAAAAAAAAAAAAAAAGAAAGAAATGAGAGAGGAGGGGCGCCTGGGCGGCACAGCGGTTAAGCGTCTGCCTTCGGCTCAGGGCGTGATCCCGGCGTTATGGGATCGAGCCCCACATCAGGCTCTTCCGCTATGAGCCTGCTTTTCCTCTCCCACTCCCCCTGCTTGTGTTCCCTCTCTCGCTGGCTGTCTCTATCTCTGTCGAATAAATAAATAAAATCTTAAAAAAAAAGAAATGAGAGAGGAGACATTACAACTGATACCATACAAAGGATCATAAGAGACAGTATAAGCAATTATACATAACCAACAAATTGGACAACCCAGAAGAAATGGATAAATTCCTAGAAACATACAACCTACCAATAATGAATCTAGATGAAATAGAAAATCTAAACAAACCAATTACTAGTAAGGAGGTTTAACCAATAATCAAAAACCTCCCAATAAACACAAATCCAGGATGAGATGACTTCACTGGTGAATTCTACCAAATATTTAAAAAATAAAACCAATCCGGGGCGCCTGGGTGGCACAGCGGTTGGGCGTCTGCCTTCGGCTCAGGGCGTGATCCCGGCGTTAGGGGATCGAGCCCCACGTCAGGCTCCTCTACTATGAGCCTGCTTCTTCTCCCACTCCCCCTGCTTGTGTTCCCTCTCTCGCTGGCTGTCTCTATCTCTGTCAAATAAATAAAAATAAAAAATCTTTAAAAAAAAAATAAAAAAATAAAACCAATCCTTCTCAAATAAAATCTTTAAAAAAAAATTAAGACTAGAACTACCATATGATCCAGAAATTTCACTTCTGTGTATAAATCCAAAGGAAATGAAAATAGGTTATCAAAGAGATACTTGCACTCTCATGTCACTGCAGCATTAATTATAATATCCAAGACATAGAAACAACCTAAGTGTACATGAATAGATAAATGGATAAAAAGATGTAATACATATTATTAATATATTGTTAATATATATTACATTTATATTTTATATATATATAACCATATATATATATAACCATATATATATATATATATATATATATATAACCATATATATGCATGGATTCCTTTGCTGTGCAGAAGCTGTTAGTTTATATACATATTTATAAAATGGAATATTATTCAGCCATGAGAAAGAAGGAATTCCTGCCATTTGTGACAACATGGATGGACCTTGAGGGCATTTTGCTAAGTGAAATAAACCAAACAGAGAAAGATATATACTGCATGGTATTACTTATATGTAGAATTTAAAAGGCAAACTCATAGGAATAGAGCGTAGAAAAGTTGTTGCCAGCGGCCAGGGGTGGGAAAAATGAGAGGTTAGTAAAAGGTACAAACTTTCAGCTATAAGATGAGTAAGATCTGAGGATCTAATGTAAAACATGGTGACTATAGTTGATAAGGTTGTAATGTATAATTGAAATTTGCTAAGAAAGTGGAACTTAAATATTCTCACTACACACACACACACACACACACACACACACACAATATATGGGGCGATGGATGTGTTAATTATCTAGATGGGGGTTATCATTCATAATGTATATGTATATCAAATAACCATGATGTACATTTTAAATATCTTACAATTTCATTTGTCAATTATACATCAATAAAGCCGAAATTAAAAAAAAAAAGTAAAACATCTTCCAAAAATGGCCCTTTGGTGACAAGACTGCAAACTTGGGCTGAAGGCATCCTCCTTCAACCCAACTGTAAAGATGCCATAGTAGCAAAAAGGATGTCAATAGGTTCCAGAACTTAACATAATTATGTAAGAAACCCTTGAGAAAAAAAAATGTTTAGCAGTTTCTGAATGGGAAGAAATGGCAGTCTGACTATATAAGGCCAATACCATGAAAATGGTACTTGGACTGTGTTTCATCTGTAATTAAAGCCCTACCCATTTTTCCAGCTTTTAAAAAGACTTACATCTGGGACGCCTGGGTGGCTCAGTTGTTAAGCGTCATTCTTCGGTTCAGGGCGTGATCCCAGCGTTCTAGGATTGAGCCCCGCATCAGGCTCCCCCACTGGCAGCCTGCTTCTTCCTCTCCCACTTCCCCTGCTTGTGTTCCCTCTCTCGCTGGCTGTCTCTCTGTTGAATAAATAAATAAAATCTTTAAAAAAAAATAAAAAGACTTACATCTATGCTAAATTATCCGTTATCTCCAACTAACTTATTTTATTGCCTCTTAGTCATTAACTTATTAACAAATACTTAATGCACACCTACTATGTGGCATTAGTCTAAATGCCAGGGATAAAGTCACTCTCTTTGAATCTAATTTCATGGAGATCTGATTACCCTCATATAAATCCATATAATCAAGTTTCTGAACCTTCAGAGTTTAAGATCAGACCTTTAATAGAGGTAAATTACTGTGGTCTAGTCACTTGAGGGTTTTACCTGAAATAGCCAGCTAGGCTCTCTCCCTGTTCAGAACCATGGAATTAATTATTTGCATGGGGTTCAAGAGAGAACACTAAGAACAGACCACAGAAAAGTGAGTGGGGGATCATATGGACTTGAATGAAATCAAACTTGTTCTGCAATTTCACTCTGCCTGGAAAAGGATAAGTGATCTGTACCACGTGAATGGAAAAGTTAAAAATCCCCTGTGCTTTTGTATGGTAGGACATGTATTTCACCCTTTTCACAAATATTTTTAAATAGCCACTAAATAGGGGACGCCTGGGTGGCTCAGTCGGTTAAGCAACTGTCTTCGGCTCAGGTCATGACCCCAGGGTCCTGAGATCAAGTCCCCACATGGAGCTCCTTGCTCAGCAGGGAGCCTGCTTCTCCCTCTGCTTGCTGCTCCCGCTGCTTGTGCAAGCTCTCTCTCTCCCTCTGACAAATAAATACATTCCTAAAAAAAAAAAAAAAAAAAAAAAGTATCCACTAAACAGGCCCTGTGCCAGATATATAAGTCAATTGGAGACTGATCTCCTAAAAAGGACTGAAGTCGGGGAAATAAAGCTATGGGCAGTCCACAGTATTGCTTATGCTATTTGTGTTACTCTGTGAATGAAATCAACATCTTTTTGGCAGCAAAGTGAACCACTAAGGTGAAGAGTAAGCATTTAAGCTTACTCTAAATAGTGAGTAAAAGTGAGTAAAAGTGACTTATTGGCCAATTATAGAGGACTACTAAGTAAGCATGACAGTGTGTATTTGTAATGGGGAAAGTCACCTCAGATTTTAGCCTTCTATTAAGATGGGCCAGACTTGCACATGGGAAAAGGAATGTGGATCTGTTTTGGTCTTTTTTTCAAAGTCCCTTCTAACTAATATTATAGAAGTTTATTGCCAAGACTGAAGTTTTTATATTTTCCTCTCTTAAAAGGCTGACCTTCAAGCCACTCTGTGTCAGGTTTGTCCCCATACAGGTTAAAATCCAGAGACAGATTTGCCAAGAAGTTAATGAAATTAAGTTTCTGGGATCCTACTTGCACTAGCCCCTTTCAACTAAGTATTCACTTTTGTATCTAATTTGATCCTATTTTGATTTTGCCATATTGTTCATCTTAAAGGGAGTCCCTAGAATTGTATACGCTTTGGGTCACATAAAATTTAGAAACACTTCTGATAGAACCCTTAGAATTATTGAAGTATTCTTATTACTTCATCTTTTTTTTTTTTTTTGAGATTTTATATATTTGAGAGAGAGCGAGCACGCACAGAGGGAGAGAGTGAGGGAGAAGCTGACTCCCTGCTAAGCAGAGAGCCCGACATGGGGCTCAATCCCAGGACCCCGAGACCATGACCTGAGCAGAAAGCAGACGCTTAACCAACTGAGCCACCCAAGCACCCCTACTTCATCTTACTGAATTCTAAGAATTACCATTTCATCCTACAAAAAGTCCTTGGTTTAGCTCCTTCCCAGTTTCTGCTGATACTACTTATTTAGTTCAAGTCTCCCTTTACTTGAAAACTGCATGATGACAATGGCCTGATAGTTGGTTTCTCTGACTGCAATCTCTCTCAAAAATGTATCTATCCTATGTAAAGCTGCCAGACTTTTTTTTTTTCACAGAAACACTGCTTATTTTGCAAAATTCCCATCCAAGCTCAAGATATTTGCGTGACTTTCCACTGTCACTGATCTTCTAAAATTGAGATGCTTAAATGCCCAGGCGAAAGTGGCAATCAATCAGAGGTACTTGAGGCTGCAAAAGAAATGTGACATACTTTCCTAGAGTATCATTTTCACTTGATGGTAAATTATTTATTTATTAAAAAAAAATTTTGAGAGAGAGAGAGAGAATGGGGGGAGGGGCAGAGAGAGAGGGAGAGAAAGAATCTTAAGCCCCAAGGTGGGGGCTCAATCTTTTGACCCTGAAAATCACGACCTGAGCCAAAATCAAGAGGTGGATGCTTAAGTGACTGGGCCACTCAGGTGCCCCGCATGGTAAGTAATTTAAAAGATTACTCCCCACCTTCCCTACTATCTTCTTCTTACTTGTAACAAACAGATACAGAGTTGAACACAAAAAGAAATTTTTTTTAAGCTCAGATGCAGTGAATTAGATTCATCATTATTCTTGGTTCATGACACATTCTCATCATTGGCATGTTCAAGGCCCTCAAGTACTCATTCAGTCTTTCACTTAAAATAACAAATGTCTATGAAATCACCAACTTGAAAACCAAGACATGAATTTACATCCACCTCTTCGATCCTCCATTGCATCACTTATTATTATGACCCTTATAAAAAGTCTACCACATGCTAGAATTCTTAAGGACTTACTCCTTCCACTCAATATTATATTGCTAGGATTAATCCACATTGCGGCATTTAACTGTAATACATTCATTTGTAGAGCTGTTAAAATACACTCTAATGTATTTATTCCTAATTTATTTATTATATAATCTATTCCTCTACATATAGGTAGGCATTTGAGTTGTTTTCAGATCTTGATATTAAAGTGAGTGCTCATATGGGCTGCCTGGGTGGCGTAGCTGGCTAAGTGGCAGATTCTTGGTTTCAGTTCAGGTCATGATCTCAGGGTGGTGAGATCAAGCCCCACGCTGGGCTCCAGGCTCAGCACGGAGTCTGCTTGGGATCTCTCTCCCTCTGCCCCTCCCTTCCATACTCTCTAAAATAAAATAAATCTCTTAAAAAATAAAATAAAATTATGGTAACATATATATAACATCAACTTCACCATTTTAACCAGGTCTGCAGGTGCAGTTCAGCGGTATTAAGTACGTTCACATTCTTGTGTAACAGTCACCTTCCTCCATCCATCTCCAGAACTTTTTCATCTTTCCAAACTGAAACTCTGTACCTATTAAACAATAACTCTCCATTCTTCCTTCTTGCCAGTCCCTAGCTCCATGAGCCATGAGATCATAACCTTAGCCAAAACCAAGAGTCAGACACTCAACCGACCCATCCAGGTGCTTCTGTCATTTGGTAATTCTATGTTTAATACTTTGAGTAAACACCGTAATTTTTCACACAGTGGTTGCACCATTTTATATTCCCCTCAGCAATGCGGAAGTGTTGCAATTTCTCCACATCTTTGCCAACACATTTTTTTTTTGTTTTGAATAACTGCCTTTCTAGAGGGTGTCATGTGGTATCTCGTAGTTTTGATTTGAATTTCCCTAATGATTAGTGATGTTGAGCATCCCTTCATGTGCTTATTGGCCATTTGTAGATCTTCCTTGAAGAAATGTCTATTTAGGGGCGCCTGGGTGGCACAGCGGTTAAGCGTCTGCCTTCGGCTCAGGGCGTGATCCCGGCGTTATGGGATCGAGCCCCACATCAGGCTCCTCCGCTATGAGCCTGCTTCTTCCTCTCCCACTGCCCCTGCTTGTGTTCCCTCTCTCGCTGGCTGTCTCTATCTCTGTCGAATAAATAAATAAAATCTTTAAAAAAAAAAAAAGAAATGTCTATTTAAGTCCTTTGCCCATTTTTGAGTTGTTTTGCTGTTGTTGACTTGTAGTTTTTCATATAGCCTGGATTTCAATCTCTTATCAGTATATGATTTGTGAACATTTTCTCCAATCTCATAAATTGCCTTTTCACAGTTCATTGTATCCTTTTGTGCACAAGTTTTAGATTTTGATAAAGTCCAGTTTATTATTTTTTGCTGTTGCCCATGCTTTTGGTGTCACAGCCAATAAATCATTGCCAAATCCAATGTCATTTTTTCCCCTGTGATTTCTTCTGAGTTTTATCTCTTATGTTTAAGTTTCTGATCCATTTTGAGTTAATTTTTGTGTATGGTATAAGGGTCTAACTTCATGCTTTTGCATGTGGATATCCAGTTTTCTGAACACCATTTATTGAAAAAACTGTCCTTTAGCCATTCAATGGTCTTGGCACCCTTGTTGAAAAACATTTGACCATATAAGCAAGAGTTTATTTGGGGGGTTCTCTATTTCTCTGGTTTATATGTCTGTCTTTATACCAGTACCACACTTTTTTGATAACTGAGTTTTGAAATGAGGAAGTAAGAGACTTCCAACTTTATCCTTCCTTGTCAAGACTGCTTTGGCTACTCAGGCTCCTTGGAGGTTCCATAGGAATTTTAGGATTGATTTTTCTATTTCTGCAAAAAAATGCTGAAATTTTTACAGGGATTGCATTGAATATGTAGACTGCTTAGGGTAGTATTGCCATCTTAACAATACAGTGTTTCTTTTTTTTTTTTTAAAGATTTTATTTATTTACTTATTCGACAGAGATAGAGACAGCCAGCGAGAGAGGGAACACAAGCAGGGGGAGCGGGAGAGGAAGCAGCAGGCTCACAGCAGAGGAGCCTGATGTGGGACTCGATCCCATAATGCCAGGATCACGCCCTGAGCCAAAGGCAGACGCTTAACCGCTGTGCCACCCAGGTGCCCCAACAATACAGTGTTTCAATCCATGAACACAAAATATCTTTCATTTATTTGTGTCTTCTCTAATTTCTTTCATCAGTATTTTATAATTTTCAGTGTACAGATCTTTTGCCTCCTTGGTTAAATTTATTTATAGGTATTTTGCTTTTGATGCTATTGCAAATGGAATTGTTTTAATTTCCTTTTTGGATTGTTCACTGTTACAGAAACACAACTGATTTTTGTGTGTGGCTTTTGTATTCTGCCACTCTGCTCAATATGTTTACTAGTTTTTTTGTTTTTGTTTTTTTAAGATTTATTTTAGAGAGAGAACGTGTGCACAAGCAGGGGGAGGGGCTGAGGGGGAGAGAATCCCAAGTAGACTCTGCACTCAGTACAGAGCCCAATGCAGGCCTTGATCTTATGACCCTGAGATCATGACCTGAGCCTAAACCAAGAGTCGAATGCTCAACCAACTGAGCCATGCAGGCGCCCCTGTTTACTAGTTCTAACAGTTGTTTTTTTATGTGGAATCTTTAGGGTTTTCTACATATAAGATCATGTCATCTGCAAACAAAGAATAATTTTAATTTTTCCTTTCCAATCTGATGGTCCAACTTTTTGCCAAGTGAAAGGAGTGTCCTGAATTAAGAGTTCCCTGGTCATTAGAAACTCTAATACTAGTCCTTTAATGCAAAATTCACATATACTGTTAAGAGTCCCAATCTTCAGGCTCTATCTCCAGATCTTAGGCTCTCATTCCCTCCCTTCTGCTCTTAAAAGAGTCCTGTAGCAAAAAATTTTTGAATACTAACTGGTTACAGCATCAAGCTTAAGACTCCTTATCAGTCTCTCAAATATACAACATAAATCTTAACATTTATTGGTTTATAAACTCCTTTGAGAATTTGATAAAAATTATCAATATTTGATTCAGGAAAAAAATGCACATACAAAGTTCTGTCTACAGTTTCTGATTTATGGATCTCCTTAAGTTCAACCATGTACCTCTTACAAATATAATCCAGGCACTTTACCTAGTCAATTCTATTTCTACTAAATATATGGCCTCTACACAAATACTGGTTGTTTCAACTACACACGAGCTATGATGTCCTCCCTCTTTCGCATTCCCAATTCAATGCTTTTGATCACTGCTTCTCCACATCCTAATTTTACTTTTTCCTCAAGGTCCAGCTAAAATTCCCCATTCTTCCAAGATATTTGTCCAACTTATTGTCCTCTCTCCCAACAGTATCATTCACTCATTATATATTGGGGAGCTTCTCTGTGCCAGGCCATCTTCCAAAAGCTGGGGATGCAGAAATAAACAAGACCCAGTCTCTGTCCTCAAACACAGTGCTGGATTACCCAAAAGGCATATTAAACACATACTTGGGACACACACTCACGGAGTGAAAATTATCTGAAAAAATAAAATATTCTAAAAGATAATAAACTCACATTTCACTTTAGCATTTGTTTGATTTTAAAGTATATTTTGGTTAGAGTCCTCATAATCTTTACAGTGCTAGTTTCTGAAGGTCTTTAGTCCTGCCAGCCTACTGGGGGAAA
Source organism: Ursus americanus (assembly GCF_024610735.1). Taxonomy (NCBI): domain Eukaryota; kingdom Metazoa; phylum Chordata; class Mammalia; order Carnivora; family Ursidae; genus Ursus; species Ursus americanus. The sequence continues at coordinate 49,573,368 of NC_142128.1, read as the reverse complement.
AAAATCTTTGTATTTGAGAAAGATCACTATTGAGTACATTAAAAAAATGGTTTGGAGGGGACAGTTGGGTGTGTAACTGGAGACCAACCAGTTAGAAGGCTGTAATGCAAAGGAAGACAATAGTAACCTGAGCTAAAGTGTAGCAGGAGTTGAAAGATGTGGAAAAAAAGGAAAAATGAAGCAGGGAGAATTTATCACATTTGGTGATTAGATGTGTAGGATAAAGAAGAGGGAGTTAATGAGGATAGTTCCTGTTTTCTGGGTTGAAAGACTAGGTACATGACGGTACTACTCATTAGCAGAAGAAGGGAAGATTGGGGTTTGGGTGAAAGAAATGTGTAAGTTCAATTTGGCATCTCCGAATGTAAATGCCCACTTGGCAGTTAGGTAGCAGGTCTGAAAATCAGGGAAGAAACTTAGGCTACAGTTACTATTTTACAGATCATCAGTAGATAGATGGTAATGAAGTTTTTGAAGAGAACAAGAATCCAAGGAAAATGGATAGAATGAAAAAAATAGTTCAAGGAGTATGTGCTAGCTGGTCTAATAGAACCAATAATTAAAACAGTTAATACTTAATGTGCCCTCCCTAAGAGCCTGCTACTGTTCTAAACACTTTACTCATACAATCTTTAAAAAAATAAAACCCTTTGGGGGTGCCTGGGTGGCTCACTAGGTTGGGTGTCCCACTCATGATTTCAGCTCAGGTTGTGATCTAGGGGTCGTGGGATCAAGCCCCACATCCAGCCCTATGTTCAGTGTGGAGGCTGCTTGGGATTCTCTCTCTCCTCTCCCTCTGCCCCTCCTCCCATTCGCACTCTCTAAAATAAATAAAATTAAAAAAAAAATAAAACCCTTTGGACTTAGGCACTATTATTATTATGCCACTGTATATTCAAGGAAACCAAGGCACAGTGCAGAGAAAGGATTTGCTTAAATTACACAACTAGTGGAGTGATGAAGCCAAGATTTGAAGATAGGTAGTCTGACTTCAGAACTTTGCTCTCATCCTATATAAACCTCAGAGCAGTTCTGGAAGGCAGGCACTTTTATCTCTACGAATTTAGAGTGAGGCTCAAAGAAGTTGCCCATACCCATTCATTTCTCAGTTAGAAGCAAGGATTTAATTTCTCTCATCATCCTTTATGATGCCTAGCCTAGTACTAAATATTTGTTTACAAACAGTATTGTTACTAATACTTCTAACAAGCACACTGAAGGGTTAGCTCCCATTTACCTTCCACAAGTTACTTGAGGGTGTACCGCAACATAAAGTATAAACTAAGGCAGGGCGGGGCAGATGTGGGTACATGAAATAGTGAATCCTACCCCAAAGAACAGTAGAAGGAAGTCCCAGGACAAAAGTCTTGTAATAGGCATAGAGATTGGAGCAGGATGGTAAAGTCTGAAATGGGGGTCCTCATGGGGAGAACTTCTGAAATCTAAAAATTAATACAACTGAAAGCTTAGAAAACTTGGAAATGATAAAGGAATATGGTAGAATGTAGAATATGTTATTTTAACCTGCCTCTAGCACTATTCTTCAATGAGGGGAATGGGGACAAAATACTGTTGCCTGAGAGAAGGAAATGTTATCCTAGAAGCCCACAGTTCTGTAGTCAACTTTTACATAGGAATAATTGAAATTCCTCTTATTACTATATTTTGTTGATTGTGAGACTTTTCCCCCCACATTTTAACACTTCTGAATGGGATGCACCTTACAATCAATGGTGTGTCATGGTTTAACAAGTTGTTTATTTTCTTTCTTAGTAGTATATAAAATAATGCTTCATCTTACAATCAATAGCATGTTGGATTTGATCAACTGTGTCAGGCACAGCTTTAGATACTGTATAATATACTCTTTTTCATTTAATCTTCATAAGTTTTACGCAGCTGTGTTATTATTACCATTTTGCAAATAAGGAAACTCAGGCTCAGGGACTAAACAAGATGCTTAAGGACAGGTGTCAATTAAGTGGCAAACCTAGAATTGAAAACCAGGTCTCATTTCAAAGGTCATGCTCTTCTTGACAGATGGTACCTACATTTGTTATGAGTATTGTGGAATCACTACCTTGTGCACCTGAAACTAATGTAACATTATGTTGTCAACTGTATTTCAATTAAAAAAGTCATGCTCTTTTTGTGCTTCAATATTTACCATGAGTGATACAGAGTTGAATAAAAACCTAACCCTATCCTTTTAGTCATATTATGATCTAGCTCAAATGTGAAACCTTCCCAACTCCTCCAAGAAGAAACAATCTTGCCCTCATCTATGCTCCCATCACATTTTACGAATACCTTGATTATACACAATAATGTATAACATCCAAAGAGAACCTTGGAAGTCAGAAGTAATATTTTAGTCACCTCTCTGACCCTACAGTCCTGCCTATCACTGTTGCCGACACATAGAAATTCATTGTTAAAAGGAGACAGGCTCTCTGCTGCTAAGTCTTAGAGACAAGAAATGCACAGAAAACTTTTAAAAAGACCAAAAGTAGCGTTATAGGGGAACTCTAAGTAAAGTACAGTGGAGTTTAAGAGAAAAGAACCAATAATAAAAGTACAAGTCAAGGGGAAACAGTTCTGCCAGCTTCTGGATTTTCATAAACACAAATACACTCATACAAACAGAATCAGCCTGAAAAAAACTGAAAACCTCTATGCAGGCTGAAACCAAGCTTCTAAGACATTTTCGTTAATCTACACAGCATTTAAAAACGAGTTACCGGGGCGCCTGGGTGGCACAGCGGTTAAGCATCTGCCTTCGGCTCAGGGCGTGATCCCAGTGTTACAGGGTGTTACAGGATCGAGCCCCACATCAGGCTCCTCCGCTATGAGCCTGCTTCTTCCTCTCCCACGTCCCCTGCTTGTGTTCCCTCTCTCGCTGGCTGTCTCTATCTCTGTCAAATAAATAAATAAAATCTTAAAAAAAAAAAAAACTTGAGTTACCAGCATTTATAAATTGAACTTTCACGTAAAATCAGGGTTTCTGGATTTTCCTGGAAAATGGGAAGATAACGAAAACTGGGTGCTCCTTCTCCCAGGGAAACTGCCTGGACGTGAGTACCAACTGCTCCTTTCGTATAAAATTATCGCTCCCTTATTCATGCTAGTACCTCCAATCGTCTCTTTATGGCCAGCTTGCATAAGATCATTTATATGCAACCACGGGACACATTCGGGTTTATGACCCCTTCTCCAGACACATCACTCACTGCTCCCACACACAACGTATTCTCCTGCACCCGCGTCTTCGACTACAAAGGCCCCCCGCAAAGCACTCCTAACTTCTTTAAGCACTACTTCGATTCCTTTCACAGCTTTCTCTGATCATCCCCTCAACTGGGTCACCGCAGCACTCTGGCCATACCTCTATTAAAACCCTAATCACATCGTAGGTGCAAGTTTCTCTCCTTCGCTAGGACGGAAGTTCCTTGAAGCCAGCAGCCGCGACAAACTGATTGTCGCGTTCCCAGTTCCCAATCAGGGACCTTGCATCTAACACAGGCGTTCAGTAAACTACCCAAACGGTCCTAGAAGTGGGGCTGAGGCAGACGCGCAGCCCAGTGCACCCAGGAGTATTCCGGCCGATAGGAGGGTGCGACAGACCCCTGCAAGCAGAAGCCACCAGGAGAAGTCCCGCCGCGGCAGTTACGCCGCGGAAGCCCAAGTCCCAGCTCTCGCGATATTCGGCCGGAGCGCCAGCCCCCGAGCCGGCGAGTTTCCCGCTAGATTCGCGCGGCCACGCGACTCTCCGGAAGTAGCCCTTCCGGCGCTGTGCCCCGGAAGCGGAAGTGTGCCTCTAGTCTGTCAGAGAGTATTAACTCGGTGGTCCAGAAATCTAGTGAAGTCGTTGTCGTTTAATTTTTGCGGGCTCTCAAGCGCTTCCCCCGTGGCGGGTGGGAGTGCAGAGAGGAAAGTGCGAGATGAGCACCATGTTCGCGGACACACTGCTCATCGTTTTTATCTCCGTGTGCACGGCTCTTCTCGCCGAGGGTGAGAGCGGCTGCTTCTCTGACGTTTGATCAGCCCCCACGGGAATGATCCTAGGCCTGGGGACTCTCGCGCCACCCAGGGAGTGGTCGCGAGCCTTGCTTGCTTGGGGTTGGGATGGGGGGGGGGGGGCGGCGCTCATCTGTTCCAGGGAATCGGAGCCACTCGGGAACAGGAGCGGGAGGGGTAGCGTGGAATCCTGTTTAGGGTCGATGCTGGTAAATATAAAGCAAAAAGTTGAAATTCCTCCTTACCCAACAGTTACCACCAGTAACAGTTTACTGTGACCATCACAAACATTTTTCTATTAGCATGTTGCTTTTAATGTTTCAGGTATAACCTGGGTCCTGGTTTACAGGACAGACAAGTACAAGCGACTGAAAGCGGAGGTAGAAAAACAGAGTAAAAAACGTGAGTATGGCAACATGCTTTAGATACAGTTTCAACACGTCAAGTTCATTGAATGAATGTTCACAGTAAATGTTTTAGGAGCACCAACTGATACAAAAACTTTATAGGAATACAAAGATGAATTTGATTTGAATTGAAGGCTATGTAGAGTTATATGCAGTATTGGATATTTTTATGCAAAATGTATAATACAAATGGCGACGTAGCAAGGGACAGGAGACGTACTAGTTATGTGCTGTGGTGGTTCTAAAAAAGAGGTCCCACAACAATTTTCAGTTGTGAGGGGCCATGGAAGCCTTTGTGGTGCAGATGGCCTGGTAGTCCTTCTTGGATAGTTAGAATTGGATAGAGAATGAGCTGGAGGTGGGAATTCCAGGCGAAGAAAATAGGATATGTACAAAAATGTGGAAATTGTAGTGAGAAGATGTGTTTGGAGAGCAACAGGTCATTATGATTAGTATCAAGGTGAGCAGTGTCTTCAGGGATAAGGCAAGTTTCAGTTGTGTGAGGTGGTTGAAGGAGAGTTGGAGTAAAAGGTTAAGAACAAGTACGGTTTGTTGTCTTTGAATAAAGCAGGACACAGGACTCCACAGGGCACAGCTGGGGGGGCTGTTAGAGGTATAATGTGAATGGTTCTTTATAGGCTTGATGTGGCTTTCAGTGTTCTTTTCTGCCTTACAAAGATTAAATATAACTTTTGTATCTTAAAATTCCTCTGACTTTCTGTATTCTGTGACATGTTTATGTCTTCATAAGGGTTTAAAGTTCTCATCCTTGCAGTATCTCACTTGACCCACGTAGCAACCGTTTGTGATTAGTTGTATAAATATTATTCTGTCTTTATAGAAAAGGAAATGGAGGTTCAGAGAGGTTAAATGACATACTAATGTCACAGAGCAAACAAATAATTAGAAATCAAACTCAGGCTTTTGAAATTATAGTTTACTGGTCCTTGACTTATTCAGTGTGGGTAATGTACCTCAACATATTAAAAACCAGGCTCATTATCTTTACCTTCATAAACGTGATCCTCTTCCAGTATTTCTCTACTGACGAATGGTACCTTCATGCTTCTGATAGTGCAAGCCAGAAACCTTGATACACTTTCTTCATTTGGCATTCAGAACACTGCACTCTCTTGCTTTTGCTCTTATCTTGCAAGTTGTTTTTTGTTTTTTTGTTTTTTTGTTTTTAACCGGGCGGGGGGGGGGTGTTGGGGAAAGGCAGAGGGAGCATGGGAGACAATCTTAAACAGGCTCCATGCCCAGCACAGGACTTGAAGTGGGGCTTGATCCCACAACTTTGACCTAAGCCGAAATTAAGAGTTGGACTCATAACTGACTGAGCCACCCAGATGCCCCTTGCCAGTCATTCTTTTGCAGTTTCCTTGTGGTTCCTCTTTTCAGCCTCTTGTTGGGCACCTCAAATTTGTTTTTATCCCCTTATACTCACTCCCTTGGTGAATTTAGTCATGTGCTCTATTTGGCGGTGGCTCCCAAATTTATATCCCTAGCCCTCTCTCCTTGATGCAAGATCCATATATCCTTGTAATAACATTGTATGGCGAGCAGTGGTGGCTACACTTGTGGGGAGCATAGCATAACGTGTAGAGAAGTTGAATCACTATGTTGTACATTAAAATTAACACTGAAATTAACATTGTGTGTCAACTGTGCTCAAGTAAAGATTCATGTATTAATTTGTCGGTTATACTGTAATGTTGAATATACATTTCAAGCCCAACATGTCCAAATTGAATACTTTTTCCTTGCTTAAGTCTGCTTCATTTGTAGCTTTCATTTGGCCAGTGGCAGGTCTATCCCTCTACTTGCTCAGGCCATAATCCTTGTGTAGTTATCTTTAATTCTTCTCACACACCCCACATCTAATACTTTTGGCTGCCTTCAGACATATCTAGAGTCTGACCACTTTCCATCACCTCCATTGATAACTACCTTCATCCTTTGCATGAATTACTGCAGCAGCCTCCAGCAAGTGTTACTGTTTCCCTACAGTCTGCTCCCAAGAAAACAGCCAGAATAATCCTTTTTTTTTTTTTTAAAGTAGCCTCCACATCCAGTGTGGAGCCCAAAGCAGGGCTTGAACTCAGGACTCTGAGATCAAGACCTGATCTGAGATCCAGATTCGGATGCTCAACTGACTGAGCCACCCAGGTACCCCCAGAATAATTCTTTTTAAAGCTTATTAGATCATGCCCCATCCCTGCTCATAACCCTTTGATGGTGTCCCATTTTCACTGGAGAACAGCCAAAGTCCTCTGTGGCCTGTGGAGCGTCCCCTGTTACTGCCCTGATATTCTTCCTCTTTCACACAGTCTGCTTCAACCACACTGACCTACTTCCTGTTCCTCACTGTACATCAGCCACACTTCTGTGCCGAGAGCTTTCTACTGGCTGTTCCCTCTGCCTAGAATGTTCTTCTCTATGAAATCTGCTTAGTTACCCTCATATCTTTTTTAAATCTTTGTTCAAAACTTACTTCTGTGAGTCTTAACTTGACCACCCACTTTAAAACTGCAGCCTGCCCCTCTTCTCTACTGCGGCTGCTCTTCCTTTCCCATACCCTGCTCTGTTTTCCCCCCCATGGCTTGTGTCACTTCCTAATATATCTTATGATCTGTTACTGCATTGTGTTACTGTTTATTGTTTATCTCCACCTGCTAACATGAAAGCTTCACTAGGAGAGTGTTTTTGTTGTTCTGATGTATCCTGTGCACCTAGAACAGTGACTGGCACATAGTAAAAATTTAATAAATATTTGCTGATTTGAATACTTTCTTCTCTTACCCTGTATGTGCAGTCCACCATCAAGCCCTGTTAACTGTTCTCCTCCAGGAAAGTTTGCAATCTCTCCACATCCCTCCAGTTCTGCCGCCACCACGTCGTCAGACATCTGTCGTGTTTCACGTGATCTACTGCAGTAGCCTTCTCATTGGTCTTCGGCGGCCACTCAGACTTACTCTCACAGGACATCCAAAGTCATTTTTCAAGACACAAATCTTATGTTACTTGCCCTTCTCAAAATATTCTGTTTCTCCCCATTGCTTTTAGGACAAAGGTGGGGCTTGCAAGGCCTGTGCATAGTCTGGTGCCTCTTGCCTTCCCCTCCAACTACATCCTGTATCACATTATTCCTTGCTCTCAGTTCTCTAGCCACTCAGGCCTTCCATCCTCTGGACTGGTCTTGCTTTTTCCTACTGTGGGTCCAGGCCTTATCTGCTCTTCCCTCTAACTGAAATAACTTTCCTAGTAAGTTTGTCTAGTAAATTCCCACTCATTCTTTATCTCTCAGAACCTTATTTAGTCTTTCAGAAGGGTCAGATCTTCCTTTTATAGGCTCTACTTTATCCATAGACATCTCCTTAGAACAGATTTATCTAGCCTCAGTCCAGTCTGCTAGAAGACTAGGTTAATGTTCACAGTACCATCTTATGTTTCTGTTCTCTAGCCTTCTTGTTTTTTATGCAGTTATGGTTAAGTGCTAAGTAGTTATGTTATGGTCCTTCTGGGGAGGGAAAGAAATATTTTTTGTTTCCTTGGTTAATAGTAATGATAAAGAGTAGAACATTCAATGTCTTCTGTCCGTTTTGTCTTTTAAAATGTTATTTCGGTAACATCTTGTAGAATTTGACTTAATTTCCTTTTATGATCTCATACTAGTAGGTTCACTCTAAATCTCTTTCTCCCCCATTGGTATATGTCATGTTTTATCTTTTATTTACATAAAAGAGTACCTGTACTTAGACACCAGTGCATATATTGAAATCACACACACACACATACGCACACACACACACACACACACATATACATGTTTTTAGTCAGCACTTTACTGTTTCACTTGCAATATTGGAGTCAAATTGAATTTTACATCTCTTTGGTAAGGTAGTAATACCAATTTTAGAATTCAGGTAGCATAATTAATGTACTAAGGGAAAGAGTCTTACCTGCCAATTCTCTTTAATGCAACTTTTAGAAATAATACGTGTACATGTACATGTCTGCTAGTAGAGGAAGTATGCTAAGATATTATACAGAACAAAGAATGTAAATAAACTAAGTAAAGGTAATTTTTGACATACCTATTCTTAGTCCATTCATAGATGGACTATGATGGGTATATAGATCAAAGATGGTAAATGTAAAATTTAAATAAATTACATTATTCCTCTTTAAAAGGTTATTTTTACTCTATCATCATGTTAATTGAAATGCATACAAAGAAGTTGGTCTTAGCTTCTTCTGTCTGTTTTTAAGTAATCTTTGTGCACAATGTGGGGCTCAAACTCACAACCCTGAGATCAAGAGTCACATGCCCTGGTTTTAGCTTTTTTGACTCTCTTAATCTCCCTACCCTATGCATATGTCTGTCTTGCCAGTTTTTTGTATTATAATTGTTATTAGGTTATCTGCCCTCACTAGATTACTCTTTAGAGCGCAAGGATCATATTTATCTTTTTATCTACCTAGAACAATGCTAATTACTTAGGCCCCAATAATTGAATGAATGAATTCCTACCTTCTATAGTGAGTATGAGAAGGGAACTATAATTAACCATAGTTATCTGAGAGAGCAGAACTTGAAAACTGTTATTTTTTTTTTTTAAGATTTTATTTATTTATTTGACAGAGAGAGACAGCCAGCGAGAGAGGGAACACAAGCAGGGGGAGTGGGAGAGGAAGAAGCAGGCTCCTAGCAAAGGAGCCTGACATGGGGCTCGATCCCAGAACCCCAGGATCACGCCCTGAGCTGAAGGCAGATGCTTAACGACGGCGCCACCCAGGCGCCCCTGAAAACTGTTCTTAGAGTCAACCTACAGCAATCACCCTCAGCTGGTGGTCTGAAAGCCATCTTAGTTTTTATTATGTTTCATTAAATATTATTATTGTGGCTTTATGCAAGGGTGTTTGATTGATGATGCTTCCAGTATTGTTGTCTTAGTCTTAGATTGCTGTTTCTGCCTTCTGTCAGCAGGTGTGAGAGCAGATTGGTTGACTTACTCATGACCATAATCGAAGGCAGTGTGTAACTTTCTCATGAGCTTCTTTCATTGGTTCAGCTGTTATAAAGTATCCTTCATTTCTTTAGTATAATGCATAATTAATTTTTACTGTGTTATTGTGTTGTTTACAGTGGAAAAAAAGAAGGAAACAATAACAGAGTCAGCTGGTCGACAACAAAAAAAGAAAATAGGTAAGATGAATTACTGATATACACCAAATTTAGAAAAAATAAATTTTGGAAATTTGGAAAATTTAAAATTGGAAAAAATAAATTCTTAGGTGATGAAAATATAATAAAGTTGTTAACAGTGGTAACTCATGTTTGTATAATTTTGTGGTTTACAGAGCACTTGCATACATTATCTTACTTGATTCTCTCGTCCATTTTGTAGGGTAAATTCAAGCAGTTGCTACTGTTTGCTCTTAGCTTTTGAAATTTTACTTTTAGTAAAATAATGCTGACAGTTGTGGCTTTTGAACTTGGCTGAGGGTTCTTGGCATATTTGTAAAGTATTTTTTTCATATGAGATGATTATTTCCAAGTCTGAGTTACTTGTATTGTTGCCATGACTTCCTTACTGAGAATTGACTGGTGATGAAAATCCACCAGGGGGTAGGAAATTTACTGCTGAGTAATTTTTATCTGGTCTGAAAAGTAATGACATGTTTTTGGTTTTTCAGTGTAATTTAGAACTTAATTATAGAATGTAATTCTGTTCCAAAAAGACAATTTACAAATGATTAGATATGATTTATACTTTATGATGCTTCCTGACTCTGAAATTAGGAAAAAACTGTGAAACTGTGTTTTGTTCAGAAACTATGTCTCTACCTAGGTCACCGCCATTATATCCTAGGAGAGAATTCTACCAGGCTGGGCTATGGCACTGTCCTGTTCCGATTAAAGCTTTTGAATTTAGTGTTTCTGGTGTTTTCTAAATGGCCTACTCATTTGGTTCTGTGTCAGAATGCTACTGTATGTCTGCTCTGTGTCAGTTGCTCTGGTGGGTCGTAGAGAAACAAAGTAGAAAAAATGCTATTAGGAGTCTGTCTAGAGACAGAAAACAGACCAGTGCAGTATGGTAAGTGTGTTTGTAGAGATATTTAAAAAAGTAAAGAGAAAGAGTATCTAAACCAAACTAGGGGATTAGGTTTTCTTGAAGAGATAATGTTTTAATTGAATCTTGAAGCTTTAGTGTGAATTACTTAAATAAAAATATAAATAAATAAAATAGTGGTCAAAATTTCTTGAGCAATTACCATATGCAACACACTGAGGTAAACACTTCGCATGTTTTAAAATTCTCTTAACAATTAATTGAATGTAGTAGTGAAGAATGTTACTTCATTTTTATAGATGAGGAAAAATGAAGCTTGAATTAAGTTATTTGCCCTTGGTCAGTCAGTCAGTGGTAGATGGGATTAAGTTAGTGGTAGAAAAGGGGTTTAGTCCTGGTCATTTGTAACTTTAGCATCCAGTTTTAAGCCTTGTACTTTCTAGGCATATACAAAACTATAGAGGGATCAAACAGGAAGGTGTATACCTGGAACTATAAATAGTGTAATATAACAAACAGAAGAAGGTATGTATAAAGTATAGACAGATGAGGCTAGAGAAATAAGTAGAGCCTGTTCATAAAGATCTTTATAAATTAAACTAAGGTAATGAGTTTAACTCGTATCCAGAAGGCTTTCCATCTTTCCATAACCATTAAAGGATTTAAGCAGAGGATTGACATCAGATTTTAAGGAAGAGAACTGTGGCAGTAGTTTGGAGATAAACGGGAGAGGGGATCATTCTGGAGACAGGAAGTCATGAGGCTTTTTAAGTATCTCAAGTGCAAAAAATAGCAAGGACCTGAACTTAGGTAGAGGCAGTAGTAATGGAATAGAAGGCATAGATTCAACTGATCTAGAGAAGTAGGAGTAACAGGACTTGATGACTGTTTAGATGTAGCCTGTGGAGAGAGGGATGCGTCTACAAAGAAGTTCAGATTTCTTTTTTCTTTTTTTTTTAAGATTTTATTCATTTATTTTAGAAAGAGACAGCCAGTGAAAGAGGGAACAAGAGCAGGGGGAGTGGGAGAGGAAGAAGCAGGCTCCCAGCGGAGGAGCCTGATGCGAGGCTCGATCCCAGAACACCGGGATCACGCCCTGAGCCGAAGGCAGACGCTTAACGACTGAGCCACCCAGGCGCCCCAAGATTTCTGATTTGGAGAGGAAATATTGGAGGAGTAGCAAATTGGGGTGGGTAATAAAAAGAGGATGATTTCAGGTTTGAACATGTTGGATTTGAAATGCTTGTGGAACTGTTTGGGACACAGTTGGATATGTGGTTTAGGAGCTAGCAGAGGGATAAAGGTTATAAACAGATTTTAGAATCATATAATTTTAAGTAGTAATTGAGTTCACACACGGGGAGTTCATATACAGGGAGACTGTATAAAGTAAGAAAAGGGAAGGGCTGAGGACGGAGAGAGTCTTAAGGAAACAGAGGAAGCAGAAGTGGAGCTCTGCAAAAGTATTGCCAGAGAAGTCAGACAGGGTTTGTCGTTGTAGCTGAGGGGAGAGTTTCGGGGGACAGAGAGGGTCCAAGGTGTTAAATGTCTAAGAGGCAAAATGGTATTGTTAGTGATGTAGCAAGAATGATTTCAGTGGCGTGATGGGGGACAGAAGCCAGATTGTCTAGATGAGGAGGTACTGCATGGTGAGGAAGTGAAGACATTGAACATGGATCATTCTTTCAAGTAGCTTTGCTATAAAGGATAGGAAAGGTATAAAAATGGAAGGCAGATTACTCTCTGCCCTTAAATTGGCAACACAAATCATCTAAAATGTAAATTACCTTAACATGGAATGCAACCTTGGAATATTTTGCTCACCAAAAAATATCAGAAGTTAAGAGAAATAATGCCTGTGAAGTGTTGGTTATCAACATCTTATCAGGAGTTACAAGATGTAATGTTTATGAGAAGTTTAAAAGACAATTTATCCATGCTCTAGATTTGTAAATTTTACTCTGAGATTAAGCCAGACTATCGGGAATCTGTAAAGCTAAACTGCATTATTTTGGACTCCCTAAAATTGCTTCTGCTCTATTTCACCTTGACATATGTACTATTAGGCATGTTGTGAAAAACCCAGCCAGATACAATTTTTTGTACTGCTACTGTGGAATACTTTTGGGGCTATTTTACAACATCACGATGCTCTCTTGATGAACAATTATGGAAACCTTCTATTCATTTTCAGTGTCAAGAAAAGCAGCGTTAGGGGCGCCTGCTGGCTCAGTTGGTAGAGTGTGCAACCATTTCATGTCTGGGTTAAGTTTGAGCCCCACATTGGGTATAGAGATTACTTAAAATAGTAAAAAAGAAAGGAAGGAAGGGAGGAAAGCAGTGGTTCTCATAAATAATTGATTTACTTTTATTTTATGGGCTTTGCCTGAACTGATGGGTTTTTCCCCCTTTGAGCTAGTTGCTGATAAGCATAGAGTCAGATTTGCTGTTCATCTCCAACAACTTTACCCAACCAATTCAAAGTATTTCTGTGAATTGACTCTATCTACAGGTTTGTTATTATGCAACTCTTACTTTCCCTTTCCTCAGGTCCCCGCTTGAGCTTCTTTACAAGAATATAGACAGTAGTTGGGGGGAAGGTGACTCCGCTGCACTGAAGAAAGGAAGTTTTCAGTAGGAGGGGAGTGCGCATCGTAGCGATAGGGTTTCAAAGAAGCAAAATGCCACTGATTTTACTAGGTGAAGCTTTTTGATAATGGTCTTGAGTAGAACCATTCATTCGAAGCTGAAATGTCTTATATTTGAACTGAAGATTTTAGGTCCTCCATTTTTTTTTTTTAAAGATTTATTTATTATTTGAGAAAGAGAGCACATGCACGCATGGGGGAGGGGCAGAGGGAGAGGGGGAGAGAGAATCTCAAGCAGACTCCCCACTGAGCACAGAACCTGTCATCGTGGGACTCGATCGCAGGACCCTGAGATCATGACCTGAGCTGAAATTGAGTCAGATGCTTAACTGAGCGACCCAGGCACCCCTTAGGTTCCCCCCCCTTTTTTTTTTTTAAAGATTTTATCTATTTTTATCTGAAAGAGTGAGAGAGTGAGCTTGGGGGGATGGGCAGAGGGAGAGGGAGAAGCAGGTTCCCCACTGAGCAGGGAACCTGGTGGGGCACTTAACTGACTGAGCTACCCAGGCACCCCTGGGTTTCCCATTCTAAATTTCAGGTGCAGATGTTTTGGCTGTTTTACATTTCCCTCTCACAGAAGAGGAACAATTTTACTTTTGATAATGAATTTTATTTAGGTCTTTTGGCTACATACAAGTTACCTCAAGTAATGAGGGATTTATTTTCAGAATATATGGGATCCAAAACTCAGGAAACAGTGAAGTAACTGGTTCCAGGAAGGCAGGAACTGTTAAAGCAAGTCTGGTAGGCAGAACAAGGCCTGAAATGAAGTCAGACAGTGGATTCCAATATCTTTAAGGCTGCGCTATTAATTAATTATTTTTTAGAGAGGGGGAGTGGTAGGGGAGGGGCAGAGGGAGAGGGAAAGAGAATCTTAAGCAGGCTCCACGCTGTGATTTGGAGCTCAGTCTCACAACCCTGAGATCATGACCTGAGCTGAAATCGAGAGACAGACACTTAACCCACTCAGCCACCCAGGCACCCCTGAGGCTGCACTATTAATGTATACTTCTCTTTTTGTTGTTCAACTTCCCCCACTTTCTCTATAGTGTTTTTCTAGCATTTAGGTTTTGCCTACACATAACTTTGGCTTGTGTCCTAGGGTTCTTCCTATGTCAGTATTACCCGTAAGGTGCTCTGTAGACCCCCTACATCAGTATTGCTTGAGATATTCGTTAAGATTGAAGGGTTCTGAGTCTTCCTCCCAGACTACTAATCAGAATCTCTGGATGTGGGACCCAGGAATCTGCTGTTTTAACAAGCTTCTCAGATATTCTTAGACAAACTCAAGTTTGAGAGCCAGTGCTATATGATAATTTTTCTGTTTCTGCTCCCACAATTAGTTGATTTACTATTCCAAGATTTTCTGGTTTAAATTTCTGAGAGAAGGAATCTGGTTGGCTTGGCTCATCTCTGTGCACCATAGGTCATGAGAAAGCGCATGGATTGGCTGCCTTTTAGGTCAGTAGTGGCAGGGCAGGGGTGATAGGAATCTTTGAAAGGCTGACCCTCAACAAAGACTATGGTAAGAGGCAGATATCCCCAGAAGATGTCTGGGGAGGGGAGGGCAGGCATTCCAGAGCTTGACTGAGTACAGGCTGGGTATCTCTTTTCTTAGTAACTTAGAGATGTGGGAGGAAATTTTTGAAATTTAATTTATTTTGGGCCCTGAATTTATATATTCATTCTAGGCCTTTATCTATACTATTTGGATTTTCTATAAAAGAAGACTGCCTCAGGCATTTTGTTTAAATTCTGCTTCCTCTCCATGAACAAATCTACATGAAATTTCAAGGGTATATTAATTGGTTTTCCATTCAAGACAACTCAGAATGTCGAACTGCTATGGGATACCTAATTCTTTTAATCTATAGACCCGTACCTGCTATTTTGATCATCTCTTCCTTATTTGCAAATATTCTCCATCTCCCAAACTGCTGGTTGGATCTGACCACCCAGTTGCCTCCAGTGTTGATTTCCGTTCTTTGACAGAAAAGACACTGGTTATTGACTAAGGTAAATGATGAAGTGTTCCTTTCTTAAATAAATTATGTTATCTTATAGTACACAGCCTAATGCTGTCAAAAATGTGTAATAGATTGGCTTAAAAGTCTGTTCATTGTGTGGTCAGAATAGATGTCATCACTGCTCCTAGCTGATTCCCACAGCTACAAGAAATATAGCCTCCTTTTAATTGAGTATTCCCTTTTAGAATTTAAATTTTTCCCTTTGCCTGACATCTGGAATAATAAGTCATTCTAAAACATAAATGCATCTTCTTCATATTTCTAGTTCTTCTCTCCATGAAGTTTCCTCGGCTTTCTTAGAGGTTGTATTCCCAAAATTCAGTAGTAAGAGGATGTATAGAATTCTTACCAAATGGAGGGATTAAGGCATGATTTTCCCCTGTATTAATTCTGAAGATTCCTGCTAATAAACAATTTACATTATCTTTTCAGAATAAATTGCTTGCATTTATTTTACCTGCTTATATGATACTTTTAGGAATTATTCCTCTGGGGAAACACAATTTCTTTTTAAGGGGAAAGCAGCTTCTTTTTAAAAAAGGTATTTTTTTCTGTTTTGTTCTTTCTTTTGCCACACCATGTTTTGTTGGAGATTGGGTTTTTCTCGCTCTTTCTGGGCTATGAGGTTCTTTCCAGACTACTTCATAGCAAATTGGGTCTGGAGCATCACCTCCCACTGGAACCCGAAGATCTAGGAGGAGCTTTGGTCCTGTGACTAGGCTTTCAATGGATTTGCCAAAGCAGCTCTACCCAGTCTGGGCCCCGAGATCATCTCAGATACCCAGTGAAGAGAATTCCCAGGAAGGCTCAGCTGCCTCTCAGACTATCTGTGAAGTATTAATAAAGAACCTTGGTAAATTGACTCTCAACCCTAGTATCAAACTCCCTTCCCCTCTACCCGAATATCCATGCCAACAGCAGGATAGAGAGAAGAAACCACAGGGGCTTGTTGACCGCATCCTCAGCAGCAGCAGGAGGGGTGGAGTAAGGAGTTTGTTAACTGCTTGGAGAGAAAGGATGGAAAGCATGATACGATTGATTCAGTACCAGCGCTACCTCAACCAGCTGTCCAAGCTTCAAAAAGATCGACAGCAGAAGGAAATTGAGGGTGAATCAAGAGTGGAAAGATTTAGATGTAGTTGTCATTATTGCCTGTATCATAAAGATCTTTCTGAGGATAGCAGCATGGAGAATAACTATGACATGGAGCCAATGTAAACATTAACTTTATTCTTGTACTGTTTCTTCTTGCTAGTAATTTTAGGATCGTTTTGCAGCAGCTTGGGAAAGCTGTTTTATGTTAGGGCAAACTGTATAATATTTTGATAATCTATGATATATGGTCTGTCTTTTTTGTATCTTTTCTGTCTTGATACCAGTAATTTTGTGGAATACTGTAGTTTGCATTTAAATGACTTCAGTGTAGTTCCACTTTTTGATTTGACCTAAGGAAGCACTAATAGGTTTTGAGTGGCGCCTGTGTGTTTGAGAGGCCTGAAGTCATTAAGATAAAACCTAAGATCAAAAATCGGAAGCCCGTTAACTTGTGCAGAAGGAATACACAGCAATCATTGGCTGGTTTGGTTAGAGCGTAATTAGGCAGGGTGTGTACGCTAGATTTTCTGGTTTCCAACAATTGAATTGTAATAAAATTTTTTTGATGTGCTGTTTCAGTTTTCAGTAGCAAATGTTTTTGTAGAGGATCTTATTAAAATTGAGACTTATTTGAATACCTCTTAAAAAAAAGAAAAAAGGTACTGTTTTCAATATGGTTTATTAGAACTTGGGTTATTCTCATATAAACCACGTATTATGTGGTTGTATTGACAGGCTAGTCTCCATAAACTTATCTAACCCAGAATGGAACATAAAAGCTTAATTCTTAGGAATAATTGTTTTCGTTTTGGGGTGTGGTTTTTTTTTTTTTTTTTTTTTTGGTAATATTGGTAACTAAAAACAAAATTGAATGTGAAATAACATTTTAAAATTCATTTAAACCATGGAGGCTTAAAGAAAAGTAGATTTTTGGGGGCGCCTGGGTGGCTCAGTCGTTAAGCATCTGCCTTCGGCTCAGGGCGTGATCCCAGCATTCTGGGATTGAGCCCCACATCAGGCTCCTCTGCTGGGAGCCTGCTTCTTCCTCTCCCACTCCTTCTGCTTGTGTTCCCTCTCTCGCTGGCTGTCTCTCTCTCTGTCAAGTAAATAAATAAATCTTTTTTTAAAAAACAGATTTTTAAAAAAATTTATTTATTCATTCTACAGAGAGAGAGTACAAGCAGGTAAAGTGGCAGGCGGAGAGGGAGAAGGAGAAGCAGGCGCCGATGTGGGGCTCGATCCCAGGACCCTGGGATCATGACCTGAGCCAAAGGCAGACCCTTAACTGAGCCACCCAGGCGCCCCAGGAAAGTAGATTTAATCATGAAGTAAAAGGTAGAAACTTTAAAAGGGTGTTTTAAGGACTTTTAAAGACTTAAACTTTCCACTTCTCATTGTGTCTAATAGAATATCCTTGCAAAACCTGAATAATGTATTTTAAAATAATGAGAATGAATAACTGAAACAAATCTTTGCCCAGCAGTTATTAGAGTCAAGGTTTGGTAGTCATAATAGAAGAGAGAGAGAGGAGTTCAATGATTTTCTAAGAGTTGAAAGAAAAAGATGCGTTAAAAGAACATGTGTGGTGAGAGAGAGAATATGAATATGAACATCTGAGATGCGATGAACAGAGTTGGGAGTGGAGAAAAATGAAAATGGAAAGACTTTGGATCAGGCATTTCCCCAGCAGCCATTTCAAGGTATCATCAGTTTTGGGGGTTTAGTGAGAAGAAGGGAAGGTATATAAAGCTAAATGTGGCTTTATGGGGATATTTAGAAGTTTATTGTTTATAACTTGGGGAGTGGCTGAAATTGTTTCCCTACTGATAACATTTCCATTAGATCAGATTTGCTCTGTCCCAAATGCGCATTTTTGGATTTCTGAGGACGGTGATATTGTCTAGGACATTTGAATATTAACTTCTTTGTTTTTGTAATGTTTATGCTTCTTGAGGCATCTTAGCATTTCCTACCCACAAACAGATCAGGTTCATTTCAGATGAAATTTTGCATGTATAATGTAATGTTTCCCTGTTAAATATATTTGTTTAGTTTGTTGTTTCTTTATTCTGTTTCTCCTTTTTGTCCCTTTTCTCTACAGAGGCATCTTTTTAAAAAATCAACTTAACCTTTTTATATACTATCTTTTTTTTTTTTTTAAAGATTTTATTTATTTATGTGATAGAGAGACAGCCAGCGAGAGAGGGAACACAGCAGGGGAGTGGGAAAGGAAGAAGCAGGCTCCCAGTGGAGGAGCCCGATGTGGGACTCGATCCCGGAACGCCGGGATCACGCCCTGAGCCGAAGGCAGACGCTTAACGACTGCACTACCCAGGCGCCCCTATATACTATCTTTTTTGTTCTCTTCTGTTGGGAATGGTCCCTAGTGAAAAGTGAAATCACTAGCGTATATAACACACACCTTTCAGGTAGCTTCAGACGTAATCAGCTGTTACTGTCCATGAGTAAAATCCCTGTGCTAAGAGTTAGTCTTAGCTTCCTCTGCTCTCGCATCTGACTAAATCTTGTGCAGCTGACAGTGCTGTGCCACGGATTTATTAGAGATAGGTCGGAGGTGAATATTTATATCTTTCACCTCCTCCAAAACCAAGTGAATATTAATTTATTTTTTAATTATTTGACACCAACTAAAACTACTTTGTGTGTGGTGGTAGTACTTTATAACAATCTGAATTGAAGAATCGTCAGGAACCATAGTAGTGTTGGTGTATAGCATAATCCTGTGCTGCTGTAGTCTTATTAAGCCGTGTAGACACTGTCTACCTTGGTAGTAATTACGGTTATTGTTTCTGTGTGGACTTAGCTTCAAAAAAACTATGTCACCTCAGTTTGCTCTCAACTTTTAGTCTCTTTGTGCTTTTTCTGTCTATTCAGGCTATCAGCTTCATCGTAAAGGACTACCCCCCACCCCCAAAAAAGGGACTACTTTCCCTAGAAAAGGATTTTTGGTATGCTGTATCTTTAGATCAGGTTTTATTATACTGTTAAATCACTCATGAAACAATATTAAGCACATACTACAATATTAGCAACTAACTACATGCCAGTTACTGAGGATACAGAGATGAAGAAGGCATAGAGATTCCTTGGTCTCCAGGAACCTGCCATCTAGTTGGTTTGTTGGGTATATAAATAGATCATTATAAGAGAATGTACAAATTTAGTATAATGATAAAGATGTGCATGGAATATTCTGGAAGCATAAAGAAAGGACTTTTAATCCAGTGTCTAATATAGCAGCCATTAGCTACATTTGGCTTTTTAAATTAATTTAAGTTCAATGAAGTTAAAATTTTAGTTCCTCAATCACACTAGCCACATTTTATTTGCTCAGGAGCCACATGTAATTAATGACTACTGTATTGACAGGACAGATACAGAATACCTTCGTATTATAGAAAGCTCTATAGAATATTATTGACTAAGGAGTCAGGATTTTAAAAAGGAGTTGACAGAGAGCTGAGGCTTAAAAGTTGGGTACTAGGTAGCCGGGAAGAGGTTGGATAGGGACAGAATAAAACGTTCTAGGTAGATGCCAGTTGGTTGAGACTGAGGAGTTTTTTGGGATGTGTGGGTTTTAGAGCTAAAACTGGAACAGTCCTGGGAAAACTGGAACAGTTGGTCACCCAAGTAGAAAGGACTTCATGAACAAAGACGCTGGATCTAGAGAAAAGCTTCACATAGCAGCTTACATTTCTTTGGTGTTGTAGGAACATAACAGTTCATGTGAGGGATTGGAAATGAGGCTGCAAGGACAGACATCAGACTTGCAAGTGACTGGAACATGACCTTGTAAGGGATGAAAGGCCATGCCAGAATTTTAAGCTGGGGGGGTATCATAATTCTGGTCAGTTGTACATTTTAGGTAGATCTGATGGGCAGCTATGTGGAAGATGAATTCGAGGGAGCAAGTTTGGTGGCAGTGAGATGCTAGGAGACTTGAAGTAATATAGGTAAATAAATTAGAAATCCTAAGGACATGGTGGTGAGGTAGAGAGTTTCATAAATATTTATGAGTTATGTGGGGCTCCTGGGGGGCTCAGTCAGTTAAGCGTTCGACTCTTGGTTTTGGCTCTGGTCATGATCTCTGAGTCCTAGGATCCAGCCCTGCATCAGGCTCCCTGCTCAGTGGGGAGTTGGCTTGAGATTCCCTTCCCTTTCCCCCTCTATGTAGTAGATAATCAGTAAGTATTTGTTGAATAAATTAATCCTGGTGATAATAATACATGATCAAAGAGAGCAGTAGCATAGTGTACATAGAGATTATTGGCTTGGGAGTTGGGAAACTTGGATTCTAGTGCTGGCTTTGCCATAGAAAGCTCACGGGGTCTCTACCAAGTCACTTCCCCTAAGCAGGACCTCAGTTTCTTCCTGGAAACAATGAAATCCCTTACGCTGATGGAATACAGCAAATAAGGGCATTAATGTACAGTTGAGACTTCTTTAAGCAGTTTGGGTTGTGTGTATATAACAACTTTTCTTAAAATATATGTGAAATTTTCTAGCTTTCTAAGTGACTTACCTAGAAAACTATGCTTGTTTTTAGAGTAATTAGTCTGTAATATGAAAGAACCTGAATTTTAAATTTGTCTTGATTGGCTTTTACTTTTAGACTCTGCTCTCTTGAAGAAACTGAAAGGGGAAAAAACGTAAGAGATGAGTGGTTCATATTTGAAACCTAAGTACAATCATTATGTTTACACTTTCCATCAGTGTAGTATAAAAGTATATCTTAATGTACACAGTTAAGACACTTAATACCAGAGGTAATTTTTAATTAATCTTTAAAGATTTTTATTTAAATTGAAATATTTGGGACATCTGGGTGACTCAGTTGGTTAAGTGGCTGCCTTCGGCTCAGGTCATGATCCTGGGATCCTGGGATTGAGTCCTGCGTCAGGCTCACTGCTCAGTGGGGAGTCTGCTTCTCCCTCAGCCTGCTGCTCCCCCTCCTTATACATGCTCTCTCTCTCTCTGTCTGACAAATGGATAAGTAAAATCTTTTTTTTTTTAATAAATAAATAAACAAACAAACAAATAAATAAATAAATATTTTGGTGCTCTGCTGCATTTGAATTTTCTGCTAATATAAAGTATACAGTATCACAGGTATTCAGCTCATCTTGTTATTAAGTGGTACTGAGACAGAAGTGCTTTTATAGTCACCAGTCAGTGACAGTTTAACATCTGCTTTGTTCTCAGTATTGTGTATATTAACCAGTTTGTTCATTCTTTTCAGAAAGGCAAGAAGAGAAACTGAAAAATAACAAC
The DNA here is from genome assembly GCF_024610735.1 of Ursus americanus. Taxonomy (NCBI): domain Eukaryota; kingdom Metazoa; phylum Chordata; class Mammalia; order Carnivora; family Ursidae; genus Ursus; species Ursus americanus. The sequence continues at coordinate 49,551,805 of NC_142128.1, read as the reverse complement.
AGAGACCTATCCATGGTAAGAGTCTGAAGATTAATAGTGTGGTAAACCACAAAATGTTCTATAGCAAAAGACTCCGATTTGCGTTAAATACATTGTCCTTACCTTTTCAGAAATTCACCTGATAATGTCATGGGTGTTCCTGGACCAGATGGAAGTGAAAATATGCTCTTGGGCTTAAACTTCATTTCAGTAATAAGAGAAGCTCTCTCAGGCTGTCTCGGGGGTCATAGTTTGTCCCTTTCTCACAGTTCTTGATTAGCTTTGCCCTTCTGTTTCAAATGAAGTAGTCTGTTTTCTTTTTTTCTCATGTCATTGCTGAATCTTTGGTTTTCTGGTGACCTGTGTCACGCCAGTATCTGAGTTGGAGCATTATAGATGGCCTTTATTGTTGCCTTTGTTCTTTAAGAAGCCTTTTGTTCTGTGTGTCAGGCATACTATAAAGTGTAAAGGAAAATGATTTTATTACCCATCGACTCATCATTTATAAAGAGTAGAGTTTATTCAAGAGTTTTTCTAAGGCATAGGTAGGCTAATTATATGGCTTGACCAATTTTTCTGTTTAATTTCTGTGTGTTTAACACAGGACATCTGAATGGTGTAACAGTTGTCTTTGTTTTCTGAGACCTTTGCTGTATTGTGTTTCTTGCAGTTCTTATTGAGTAAGGCTGTAATTTAGCAGTGCATCTTTTTGAAAAAAGCTTTTCTGTTGACATAGTTGTTAAGTGTTTATAAGACCAAATTTGGAAACTACAGAAAGAAGAGAGAAAAATTGCTGATAAACCTGTCATCCAGGGGCCCAGGTTAGCTCAGTCAGAAGACCATGTGACTCTTGATCTCAGGGTCATGAGTTCGAGCCCCACTTTGGGTGTAGAAATTACTTAAAAATAAAATCTTAAAAAAAAAAAAAAAAAGAACTGTCATCCGGAGATAACAACTGTTAATCTTACATCTTTATGATCTTTTGTTTATTTATACTTTTACCACATATGTAATTAAGAAGTTAGCTGCAAGTAACAGAATACCTAGCTAACAATGACTTAAACAGATAAAGATTTTTTTTACTTGTTCAAGAAGTCCAGAGGTTGGTAGTCCTGGGCTGGGGTAGCAGTTCAGTATTGTTATTAAGGATTTAGGTTAGCCATTCTTAGATTGTGGTGGTTTGGTTATTTGATGGCACTTTATCCTTTGTCTTCAGGCATTATGTTCTTCATTCCAGGCAAGAAGAATGGGCCAAGACCTAAAGGGATACTGGCCAAGTTTGTCCCTTTTAAAAGTGGCATTCAGTACTTGTACTTGTAACTCACTGGCCAGAACTGGGTCACATGGCCACCCCAATACTATTCATCAGAAGGGGGCAAGGAGAAGGGCTTGGAGGTGGAGGGTGGGTTAGCCAATAAACAACTTTTTGCCATGGAGTGCCTTTTAAACATGACATGAAACCGAAATTTTTGGGTGTGCCTTAGTAGTGGTTTTCTTCAGTGTGAAATGACAATTTGTTGGTCTCTTTACAGGTCCGAATGAAATCCATGTTTGCAATTGGCTTTTGTTTTACTGCCCTAATGGGAATGTTCAATTCCATGTGAGTATCCTTTAATAATATGGTTTTACCTAACTGTTGTCCTATAAGTGTATTTGTGAGCAATTAACTTTTTTTTTTTTTAAGATTTTATTTATTTATTTGAGAGAGAGAGAGCAAGCACGTGCGGAGGGCAGAGGGAGAGGGCGAAACAGGCTCCCTGCTGAGCAGGGAGTCTGATGTGGGACTCGATCCCAGGACCCTCAGATCATGACCTGAGTCGAAGGCAGATGCTTAACTGACTGAGCCAACCAGGCGCCCCCAGCAATTACTCTTTTGGTAATATTTTATTTTGATACTTCAAATTTACAGAAAGGTTGCAAGAATAATATATCCATTATCCAGATTCACAGTTGTTAATATTTTGCTCTGTTTTCTTTCTCTTTCTGCCTCTCCATATCATCTTTGTACTCATTCATACATACATTATGTATTTTTCTTAATTATTCAAGAGTATGTTATGGAGTTCATGCCCCTTTATCCGTAGCTACTAAAATGTGTGGGATTTTTTTTTTTTTTAAGATTTTATTTATTAACTTGGCAGAGAGAGACCACAAGCAGAGGGATCCACAGAGGGTGAGGGAGAGCACCAGAGGGAGAGGGGAAGCAGACTCTGCACTGAGCAGGGAGCCCAATGTGGGGCTCGATCCTAGGACCCTGGGATCATGACTTGAACTGAAGGCAGATTCTTAACTGATTGAGCCATTCAGGCCCCCCATAACTACTAAAGTGTATATTTTCTAAGAACATGGACATTCTCTTATATAACTTCAATTACCAAAATCAAGGAAATTCAATTTTGAGAGAATGCAATTACAACTTTCTCACCCTCTTTAATATCAAGGATCTTTAATGTATAAGTTAAAGACCCAGGTATTATGGAGCCTCTAAAAAGAATTTAATATGTCTTCTGTGTTTTTAAGTTACTTACCAGCATACTGGTTCAAAATGAAGGTAGTCATAGAGTGAAGTTTGACTCTTAAAATAGAGGCTTAACAACGATAAAGTAAGTTACTGTTGTCTAAATTGGCAGATAGCAGATCTGAGTAATTGTGGAACTGCTTTTGACAGAAACTGGGAAATTATCCAAAGATGACAAGAAGTCCTTAATTACATTTCAAGGCCCACCTGAATCATCCCACAGGAATGAGAATTTCCCTCACTTCCTCTTTTCCTTCCTGTCTTCCTATTCTTCCTCCCCCACTTCATTTCTGTCTGTCTCTCCCTCTCCCTGCACCTCCCCCCTTCCTCCAGTCCATTCTTCCCTCCCCACCAGTTCAGTGCCTATGTTGTGCCAGGCATTGTGCTAGTATCAGCATATAACAAATAAGGTGTGGCCCCTGCCCTCAGTAATAATCAATTTTATTGGAAGAAAGGATAGATGAGCAAATACATTGATGGATGCTATAATAGAAATCTGTGTGAAGTGCAGTTTGGGGAAAAGAAGTGAGTGGCAATTTTTACTTAGGTGAGGGACTAGATGCAGTATCTAGATGGTTTTAATGTAAAATTTCCTTTTAACTAATGATTACTAAAGTTATAGACCCTTAGAGCTGAAGGGGACCTTTGGAAGGTGAAATAACTTGCCTAAGGTATCTAGAAGTCTCCTGATTTCTGGCTTGTAATTCTAAACTCAATACTCTTTCCATCCTGCCGTACTTTCTCTCATATCTTGGGTACATATCCTCATGAGCTACCAGGCAAAGCAAACACTGAAAGGTTTTATAGTTAACTACTGAGTGTCCATGGTACAACTCAAATACTCAAATATTCTTCCTAAAGTGTTGCCTTCTGGACAGTATAGAGCCGGCTAACTACTCATCTGTACTTTTTAAATTTGATGCTTAACTTCTGTTTACTTTTCTCATACTTCTGATGTTTTAAATAATATTTTTTAAATTTTTTTTAAATAATATTTTTAAGGTTAGTGTTATGTCTGTGTGTCTGTTCTGATTAGCCTCAGCTTGATTGTGTGATTTTTGTGACAGATTTGAGTCCTGCTTTGCTAGAGATTCAGCATTTTATTTTATTCCTTAATCTGATGTTCCTTTACTAAACTTGTATTTATGTCCCCTTCTACTAGACTGTAAGTTCCTTATAGTCTTCCCATGTAACAGTTTTTATATCCTTAGGGTTTTAGGGCTTATATAGATGTTTACTGAATAAATTTAAAGATATTTGTAAATACACAGCCCAGTTTCTTCCGTCATGGTTTCTGTACTATTCTGAGGTAAGGATTTGATGCCATTTGTAATGTGAACCAAAAAAAATTTTTAGGGGCACCTGGGTGGCACAGCGGTTAAGCGTCTGCCTTCGGCTCAGGGTGTGATCCCGGCGTTATGGGATCGAGCCCCACATCAGGCTCCTCTGCTATGAGCCTGCTTCTTCCTCTCCCACTCCCCCTGCTTGTGTTACCTCTCTCGCTGGCTGTCTCTATCTCTGTCAAATAAATAAATAACATCTTTTAAAAAAATTTTTTAAAGATTTATTTGTTTATTTATTTATTTGAGAGAGAAGGCATGCATGAGTAGGGGGAGGGGCAAAGGGAAAAGGAGAATCTCCAGCAGACTTCCCGCTGAGCATGGAGCTGACACGGGGCTCAATCCCAGGACCCTGAGATCACAACCTGAGCTGAAATCAAGTCCCAAGAGTCGAATGCTTAACCAACTGAGCCCCCCAGGCACCCTGAGAATCAAAATTTTTAAAATTATAATTACTGATTTCCAAGATGTCAGTGGTTCATGTAGGAAAATACTAGTTAGTGAATCAATTACAGTGGAACCAAATTCTCAAAACCATGAGAGTCTGAATGTAGTTGATGAAAATGTGTGTGTGTGTGTGTGTGTGTGTGTGTGTGTGTGTGTGTGTGTGTGTGGTTTAACAGAAGTTTATTTCTCATTCCCACAAAGTCCGTCAGGGGACTGGGGAACTCTCCAGAACAGCTGCTGTCCATGTGGGGGGCTCAACATTCCAAACTACTGTGAGTTTCTGCCCGTTTCTATATGGGCTTCCATGACTGAGACAGGAAGAGCACTAAAGTCTTGCACCAACAAATAAAGGCTTCAGCCCAGATGAAAATGTGTTCTACTGACCCTAAGGTCATCGTTTATTTTAGCCTGGGATAGCTCAGAGTCTTGTAATAAGACAGGCTAATATTAGCAATAAATATTGAGAGTGTTTATTTCAGTATTAACCTGTCAGCAGTGTTTGGAAAAAAGAATGGAAAACAGGTTAGTAATGTAAATCTAATTTTCAAAGACTGTATCTCTTTAATGACGAGAGTGTTAACATTAGGCTTAAGTAGGGTGAAGTCTTGACTTGTAAACTAAGTTGTGAAACGTGGAAATGAATCATTTTGGCTTATGTTCAGTATTTACTGTAGGAGGTAATGTTAAATTACCTTTTTAGAAGAATTTGCTAGTTCTTTCATTCTTTTCTGTAGTTAAAACTAGAGCTTGGCATACAGTTTTGATTTGAATCTACGGTTGGTTTAGTTACTAAATGAAGCTAATATATTTGGTTATAATCATAGAATCACATAACTTCAAAGTATTATAACGTATTTCTCATGTTCCTTTCTCTTTTGAGTCAATAATCATTTTCATTTGCCTTCCGTTGATTTTTCTTCCTCCAGTTTTCAATTTTTTGTGAGTGTACTACATGAATATTATAGGTTTCAACTATTTTTAATGTTTATTCAGGTCAAAAAGCTGCATGCCATTTTTTTTTTTTTTGTGCCTCACGCTATGGAAGATAAGAGAAAATTGCCCAGCCTGAGCCCTCACGCTGCTTATTCCCTTCAAATAGAATAGACATCTATATAGGAAATATTGATTTACTAGTTAAAAATTTACTGTTCTTTTTGATGTAGGGGTCTTGTAATTTGTAGAAGATCCATTATAGAGAGAAATTTGAGAGAGAGAGAGAAATTTTATAACAATAACACCCTACCCCATCCATATTTTGCTTTTTTCTTGGGCTGCAGAACAGCCTGTCCCTGGTCCTCAGAGAGGCTTATTTCTCTTTACGTTATTTTCGAGACTCACTTGGAACCCATCATGTTCTCTGCCAAAGCAGCACTCTTCCCAATACTTGTGTGTCTTTCAGTGGTACTCATTTCTAGTCACCTGAAATTGAAAGCTTTATTGCTTCCCTCCCTCTCTTCCTTTCAGCACACATCTCTTATGTGTCCACCCTGTCCCAAATGTAATGCTAGACACTGAGTTATCTCTAACATTGTCAGTCCTCTGTTCCATCAGTAAACAGTTCCTGTTTATTCTACCTTTCAATGTCTGTCTAGTCATCCATCCATCTGCCCATCCTTCCCGCCCTCCTTCCCTTCCCTCTTCTTCCCTCTTCCCTCTCCTCTTCATCCATGCTGCACCAGCTCTTATCCTAGTTTCAGCTCATTGCCTTTCTTCTCTGCTATTACGCCCTGACCTTGGGCATGGCAGTAGCTTCCTAGATGCTCTCCGTCTTCAGGTGCCTCCAGTCACTGCAACATTAACCATCCCCCAAAGCATGTTACTCATTGTCTAATAACCACATCTGCTACTGATGGAATAGTAACTGTGTGTTGTCCACTGTTGGTCTTTATATATGTTGCCCTTGTAATCTTAACAGCCTTCTGAGATGAGGATTATAGTCTTTATTTTACTGATGAGAATATGAGACTCCAAGTTATTTAACTTGCTCAAGGTATCAAAGCTAGTTAATGTTGAGCTGGGATGTAACTCATGTGTCTCTGACTAAAGTCCTTAGGTAGCATCGTGCCACTCAGACTACTGACTTAAGTCCAAACTCTTTAACCTGGCTTTCATGCCATTCCATGCTTTGGCCCCACCTTTTCTTCAAACTTTTTCTTTTTACTGTCTACAAACCATTGTGTTCTAACTGCACTGTTCTCTGTTCCTGAGACACATATTCTTTCACATGAATTTTAGAATCACTCATGTACCAACTTCCCCTAACGTAATCCCATTTGAGTTTTGACTCAGATTTTATTCAATTTATATACTAGTTTTGAAGTGCTAGACACCTTTATAATTTTTAATATTCCCACCTAGAAGCATGGTGTTTCTGCTAAGTCTGTTTTATGTGCTTTTGTAGTTTCGTCCCAAATAAGTCTTGCATGTATTTTCTATCTTCTAGCTCATTACTACTGGTATAAAAGTAGGTTATCAGTTTTTGTTATTTTATTCTGAAACTGACCATCTTGCTGAATTCCGATAGGTTCTAGTAGGTTTTAATTTGGTTCTCTGATTTTTTAGATAGATAATCGTATGATCAGACAAATAACTTGGTCTTATTCTTTCCAAATTTTCCCCTCCCTCCTTTCTTCTCTGCCACCTTCTCCTTCTCCTCTCTAGTTCTAAGCTGAATTGAATGAGAACAACCAGAAGAGGGTTAAAATACTTAATAACAAAATAATAAAGATAAATCAATAAAGATGGGAACCAAATGAATTTAATAGTTGTATTGCTGCTTTGATAATTATGAAATTTCTAGAGGACTGCAGTTTTCAAAGCTATGTACGAGAACATGTGGGGGACGAAGCACTTCCCTCGTCAGCAGAGGCCCCATGGGTTTTCTTTGCAGAATTTTCATAGTATTGTCACTCTCGTGAACCGTTTAGCACTGAACAGCAGTCTCATGTGCTCCACAATGTCTTATGTATTTCCATTTTATTTTTCCACTCTTAAAGCTCTTGGGTCAAGGGCCATATCTGAAAAGCATATACTGTATAATAATTACTCAGCAGCTATTTGTTGATTATGTTTTTAGGCCTTAGACTGGTATTGAAGTGCCTAACTATTTATGCAGTTCATCAGTACAAGATAAAATATTAGACTCCTTTTCTTTAAGCCATAGAGGTCAAAGAAATCAAATACAGCATCTTCGGGAAGAAAATGTTACGAAAAGCTTCATTATGTTCAAGCTTCTTATAGAAGTCTCCGATTGGCAAGAACGAAGACTGTTCTTTGTTCTTCAGTATACTATTTTCTTTTTGTCAACTTTCTTATTCAGAACATTGGCAGCAGGAGCTTTTTAATTTGCTTGTTTTGTTTTATAATACTAGTGTGGAGGTTCATGTAATATAAGTGTTTTACTATTTATTCAAGCGCTGTATTGATTTTTTTATAAGACTTTATTTTTTTAGAGCAGTTCTAGGTTTACAGAAAAACTGAGAGGAGAGTGCATTTGTTACAATTGGTGAGCCTGCACTGACCCATCATAACCACCCAGCTTACAGTAGGAGTCACTCTTGGTGTACATTCAGTAAGTTTGGACAAATGTATAATGGCATGTATCCACCATTACAGAGTAGGTCAGCTGCCTTAAAAATCCTCCACTCCGCCTGTTTATCCCTTTCTCTCCCACCACCCGAGCTCCTGGCAAGCACTGATCTTTTTTACTGTCTCCATAGTTTTGCCTTTTTCAGAAGGTCATATAGTTTGATTCATACAGCATATCGCCTTTTCATATTGGTTTCTTTCACTTAGTGATATCCATTTAAAGTTCCTCCATGTCTTCATGGCCAATAGCCCATTTCTTTTTAGCACCGAATAATATTTCATTGTCTGGTTGTACCAGTTTATCCATTTACATCTGGCTTACTTCCAAGTTTTGGCAATTATGAATAAAGCTGCTGTAAACACCTGTGTGCAGGTTTTGGTGTGCACATAAGTTTTCAGCTCCTTTGGATAGACACCAAGGAGCACAGCTGCTAGGCTATAATTCATGTTTTTGTTCTGGTCTTTGTGCCCCGTGCATTTAAAAATATATATTATTATTATGTCTAAGACTGTGAGCACTATATCTCTGTTTTTTATAAGCTGGCATATGAAATGAAGGGTCTAATGCATATTTTGATTATATTATTCAATTTTAATGTAATTTCTCAGAGTTTCACCTTGACCATCATCTGTTTACTGTAGAATGGAATACACTATTTCTTTTTTCTTTTTTTTTTTTTTTAAAGATTTTTTATTTACTTATTTGACAGAGATAGCCAACGAGAGAGGGAACACAAGCAGGGGGAGTGGGAGAGGAAGAGGCAGGCTCCCAGCAGAGGAGCCCGATGCGGGACTCGATCCCGGAACGCCGGGATCACGCCCTGAGCCGAAGGCAGACGCCCAACAACTGCGCTACCCAGGCGTCCCGGAATACACTATTTCTAATATACCTTTTAATCTTAAAATTTGTTGACAGCTGGCATATTTTATGAAAAAAGCCTAAGGTTAGATGGGAAGGACTTGAATTTCCAGATTTCCAAAGAAGTAATAGGAGGTACTGCTTTTAGCTATTTATTTCTTTTTGGCTTTTCATCCTGGATCATTTCCGTAAAGCTGAAACATTACCATCTTAGAATTAGAAGAGATCTGAAAAGTCATTTAATCCCTTCAATAATACCTCTAGCAAATAATTTTCCATCCTGTTTAATAATTTCCAGTGAGGAGCCTGAGGATTTCTAAGATAATATACTTTTATTGAGCAGTTTTTAGGGTTTGAAAGTAATTCCTTTTACTGGACCAAAATATGCCTTCCTGTGCTTCTACTCATGAGCAAGTGGTCTTGCCCTCTGGAACCAGAGAGTAAGTGTGCTGAAAGAAATAATCTACCTAGGTATGATAGTATCTATAAGCTATATCTCTTTTTGCACCTTTTTCCTTCATTCCCCAACTCTTCTTTATTAGGCTAGACACTACTTCACTTAGCTATTACTATGACAAGCTTCAAGTCTCCTGGAAAAATTAATTCATTAAAAGTAAGAGTTCTTGGAAGTTTTTTTTTTTTTCCTCTCATATCTATGGCTAGCTTAAGGTCTCATGCATAGTAGATACTTTCACATGAATGAATAACTTACAGGACATCAATGGTTTTTCTTTTTTTTCCCTAAATCTTTTTTTTCCCAGCTTCATTGAGATATAATTGACATATAACCTATAACATTGTATATGTTACATGATATACATGTAATGATTTAATACACATATGTATTGTGAAATGATTACTACAATAGGGTTAATTAACACATCCTTCACCTCACATAGTTATCATTTTGTGGTGTAGTGGTGAAAACACTTAAGACTTACTATCTTAGCAACTTTAAGTATATAATACAGTATTGTTGACTATAATCACCAGGCTTTACATTAGATGCCCAGAACTTACTCATCTTGTAACTAGAGGTTTGTATCCTTTGACCAACATCTTCCTGTTTCTCCCATCCCCCAACCCCTGCTAACCACGAATCTAACTCGGTTTCCATGAGTTCAGTTTTTTTAGATTCTGCGTATCAGTGGTATCATACAGTATTGGTCTCTGTCTGTCTGACTTGTTTCACTTAGCATAATGCTCTCAAGGTTCATTCCTGTTGTTGCAAATGGCAGGATTTCCTTCCTTTTTATGGCTAAATAACATTCCACTGGGTCTGTGTGTATATAGCTATCTCACATTTGCTTTACCCATTCATTTGTCAGTGGACACTTAGGTTGTTTTCTTGTCTTGACTATTGTGAATAATGCTGCAATGAACATGAACTACAGATGTCTTTTTGAGATAGGAATTTATTTCATTTCTTTTGGATTTGTACCCAGAAGTGGGATTGCTGGATCATATGGTAGTTATGTTTTTAATTTTTTGAAGAACCTCCATTCTGTTTTCCATTAGTGGCCACGCCAGTTTACATTCCTGCCAACAGTGTACATGGGTTTCCTTTTCTCTACATCCTTGCCAGCATTTGTTATCTCTTGTCTTTTCGATGATAGCTATTCTTACAGAAGTGAATTGATATCTCATTGTGATTTTGATTTCTATTTCCCTGATGATGAGTGACATTAAGTAACTTTTCATGTACTTGCCCATTTGTATGTCTTATTTTGGAAAATGTCTTTGGAGATCCTCTGCCCTTTTGAAAATCAGATTTTTTTTATTTTTTTATTTATTTTTTTTTACTTTTGAGCCTTGAGTTCCTTATATTTTGGATATTAACTCCTTAATCAGATATGTGGTTTGCATATTTTTTCTCCCATTCCATAGGTTGCCTTTTCATTTTGTTGCTTGTTTCTTTTGCTCTACAGAAGGTTTTTCATTTAATGTAGTTGATTTTTGTTGCTTGTGCTTTTGGTGTTACATCCAAAAAATCATAGCTAACGTCAAGGAGTTTTTTTTTTTATATTCTCTTCTATGAATTTTCCAGTTTCAGATCTTACGTTTAAGTCCTTAATTCGTTTTGAGTTAATTTTTGTGAGTGTTGTAAGATAGAGATCCAATATCATTCTTTTGCATGTGGCTGTCTAGTTTTCCCCGCACCATTTACTGAAAAGACAATCCTTTCTGTATTCTTGGCTCCCTTGTCGAATATTAGTTGATATATGAGTGGGCTGATTTCTGGGCTCTCACTTCTGTTCCATTGGTCTGTGCATCTGTTTTTATGCCAGTATCATACTGTTTCGATTATTATAGCTTTGTAATATAGTTTGAAATCAGGAAGTGATACCTCCAGCTTTGTTCTTTCTCAAGATTGTTCTATCTACTCAGGGTCTTTTGTGATTCCATAAGAATTTGAGGATTGTATTTTCTATTTCTGTGAAAATTGCCATTGGAATTTTGATAGAGATTGTATTAAATCTATAAATGGTTTTGGGTAAAATAGACATTTTAACAATATTAACTCTTTGAATTTATGAACACAGATATCTTTCCATTTATATGTGTCTTTTTCAACTTCTTTCCTCTTTGTCTTAGAGTTTTTATTGTACAGATCTTTCTCCTCCTTGGTTAAATTTATTCCTGAGTATTTTATTGTTTTTGATGCTATTGTAAATGGGATCATTTTCTTTATTTCTTTTTCAGATAGCTCATTGTTAGTGTATAGAAATGCATAGAATGATTTTTGTATGTTGATTTTGTGTCCTGAAACTTTACTGAATTTGTTTATTGGTCCAGTTTTTGGTTTTTTGTTTAGCTTTTTGGTTACAATTTCAGGTTGAAAATAACAGAGTAAAATGATTATATAAGATGAATATATTGGGTTTGTATGTTAGCAATAAGAGAGGATAGCTTACATCTGTTCCATCCCTTCTCACAGTCTAACTGCACAGTACTATAGTCAGAGTGGTGTGCCCCGAGCAGCTTATTGTATATAGCATACAACCAGAAAGTACTGGGGCAACTGCACTTAACACTTCTTGTTAGAGAGTGGGAATATCTTCTCCTGAAAAAATGAGTACTTTTGATTGTTTTCGTGAAGTTAGTAGAAAAGAATGACAGTGATTACTTCAAGCAGATATTAAAAAACTTTTGTCATATGTAAGTAAAGTCACTTCATGATTGAGCCTTTTTCCCTGTGTAAATATATACTAGGAAGGCAGTTGGGAGTAGTAAGTGAACAGGCATACATATAGAAGATGTCAAGAGAAGATTCACTCTCTTCTATATTCTTTGCAGCACAGTTATCTAAGAAGCTCTTTAAAACCACAGTAGTTGATCTGGATATTTAGGGATTTTTTTTCCCCAAAGACAATGATGGTATTGCTACTTCTCTTTTCCCTCTCCCTCTGTAGAAACATTCTAAATACCAAGTGGCTTTTTTTTCTCTCTTTTTTAAATATATTTAAATTTTTATTTAAGTAGGCTCCATACCCAAGGTGGGGCTCAAACTCACGACCCTTAGGTCAAGTCGCACGCTCCACTGACTGAGCCAGCCAGGTGCCCAAGTATTTTTCTAAGAGGGAATTTTCTAGCTGTTTTAACTGGAATTAAAGACTTTATTTGGATAATTTAGCTGATGCAGTCATACATTTCTCTAATATTATGAAGTATCACTATCCTTAATCACATTAATTTTCATAATTTTCATTGAGTATACTACTTATTCGTAGAAAAGTATAAAAGAAGCTAATACCCCCAGCACCTCAATATAAATACTGATATGCATTTTCTTATAGCTTTCTTCTAAGCTTTTTTCTTTTAGAAACATTTCTATTTTAGAAAAAGTAAAAAGAATACTTTCCAACGCTAATAGTATGTTAAAAGTTATCTCAGATTACTGTGTATGCATTTTAAAAATCTACTTTTTTCATTCACCGCTATGAATTTCTATATCCATGAATTTCTATTCAGAAATGTTTAGCCTGTTTAGGGTGTGTATTGGGAATCTCTGAGTCTTAGAAAAGAGTGTTCTTAAAATCTTATTGGTGCCATGGTTCAGAACAGTGATTCTCAAAGTATGGTCTGGGGATTCCTAGAGCTCTTTGAGACTCTTGGGAAGTCCTTGAGATGAACATTACTGCCAGAGTAATTCTAAGATGTTATTTTCCTTTTTTATTCTTATTCTCTTTTTAGTGTACGGTGGAATTTTCCAGAGGCGTCAGGGCTTCATTATGTATATTATTGCAACAGCCTGAATACTGAAGCAACTATGAGAACCCAGCAGTATTCTGTTAAGCAAAACATTAAAGCCTTTGCCAAAAGAAAAAAAAAAAAAAGCCTTTCTTTTCACTTTGTTTTGGAAAAGATAGTTATTTTTCATAAAAATATTTGTGTTAACATAAAATGAATTAGTGCTACCTTTTAAATGATTCAGTAAATATTTTTTAGCATTCCTCAGTTTTAATTTATAAAGCAGTAAATAGTGATAGCTGTAACCTTTAAACAATGTAGGGATCTCAATTTTTCAGAGTGTTCAGGGCTTCTGATACTGAAAAAATTAAGAATCACTAGTTTAGAAAAAGATTGATGGAAAAATCTAGGCCCTTCCTTACATCCTTGTTCTTTAGGTCTCTTTTTAGAATATCATTCTTTGTTTTTTAGAGATCAAGGGACTTAGAGTTCTATTTCTGTCTTAGATTCTTCCCTGGAACTAAGAAGCTTGTCAGTCTTCCAAAAATAACAATTCTTTGTTTTTTCCTTTTTAGATTTGATGGCAGGGTGGTGGCAAAGCTCCCTTTCACCCCCCTTTCCTATATCCAAGGACTGTCTCATCGAAACCTGCTGGGGGATGACACCACAGACTGCTCCTTCATCTTTCTGTATATTCTCTGTACCATGTCAATTCGACAGGTGAGTGACCATATCCAGTATTAAATACATATATTCTTCCTTGCTCTCACACCTGAATTTAGCCTTTACTTCTTTAATATTAGAAATGTTTTAGAATCCCAGTGGATCCTCTAAAGCTGTTTTATTTTATTTACTTCTTTATTTATTTTGAAGAATATATTCATTTATTTGACAGAGCACAGGTAGGCAGAGGAGCAGGCAGAGGGAGAGGGAGAAACACACTCCCCACTGAGCTGAGAGCCCTATGCGGGGCCAGTCCCAGGACCCTGGGATCACAACCCAAGCCGAAGGCAGAGGCTTAACCAACTGAGCCACCCAGGTGCCCCTCTAAAGCTCTTTTAAATTTGTATAGGTCTAGATTACTGATTGTTTGGGATGGGCAGTAGCCATAAAACCAAACATGTTTCCATATCCCATTTTTAGAGCTCTTAGGTTCCTTCTTCATTACAACCATCTAAAGATACAAAAGTGAAGAGCGGGTTTGGTCTTCTCAGTATCATTTCTTTTTTTCTTTTTCTTTTTCCTTTTTTCTAAGATTTTATTTACTTGGGTGGGTGGGAGAGCACAGAGGGAGAGTTAGAGGGAGAAGCAGACTCTCCGCTGAGCCGAGAGCCCGATGTGAGGCTCAGTCCCAGGACCCTGGGATCATGACCTGAGCCAAAGGCAGACGCTTAACTAACTGAGCCACTCAGGCGCCCCGATATCATTTTTTCTCTATTATACACCAGTGCCTTTTGGCACTTCAGGAGCACAAATAAATGTAATAATTTGATGATTTTAGGTTATTCACAGTTGAGATACTCAAGTCTGTGTTATAGAATTTACATTTGGCCACCATGATTATCAGACATTCATAATAAAAAACAGAGCCATGAGAGAAGTATAGATGGTTGGGAGAGCCCAGAGAGAAACCTAGCATTTGATTAGTGGGGAAGATTCAGGCAGAAAGTTTAGATAATGAAGTAGTTTTTGAAGTAGGACTTTAAAAAGTGAGAGGGGTTAATTAAAGTCTCTGGCTTAAGAACTTTTTATATTTCAGTTTTTGAACACACTGCCATTCAGCAAGCATCGCCATGGGGAAGTTGGCACATGAGACTTGTATTTCTTCTTCTTCTGAATACTGTCAATAGCAGCAGAATTTTTTGGTTGGCCTGGCGTGTGAAAATAAGTAGGAAATGGAATTATAGTTTGAAACTTGTAAAGATCTTCATGATCTTACTGCTTAATGTTTTCCCCACTTCATCTCTCATTCAGCACTCCAGCCATTCTGACTTGCCTGGCAGTTTCCATGTCCCACACATCCAGATCAACTGTTTGTGAATGCTCTTCCTTCTGTCTGGCTGCCTCCCACTTCCTCCTTTTGTAGATTAAATGCAGCCAGGTCTCAGGACTTTCTGGCATCATTTTCTGACACTTAACTGCTTTCTGAAGGATAGAGTGAGAGGAGCCTGACAAGGTGGAGAAATACCAGATGACTATCTGAATTGTCTAGCAAAAAATCATTATGTTCTGAACTGTTGCAGTGATGAGAGGGGTGAAAGAGAGGGGGCAAAGTTGAGACATACATGGAAGTGAAGCAGCAGAACTTAGGGAGAAAGAAGAAACTAACGAGAGTCCCAGGTGTGGGTTTGGTGACCAAATGGAGACTAATCTCACTAAGAGCGGGGGAATGGAGGAACGAAGCGTAGGTTGGTTAGAAGATGAGCTGTTGGAGAGGTTTATGGAGCAGCTAAGTGGGTATGTCCACCAGAAGCTGTATTCTTGTGTAGCCGAGGTGTGTACTACACTTTCAAAAATGTCTCTGTAGTGAAGCATTTAGTCTAACTAAACGTGGAAACCTAGACAATGACAACATAGATATCTCTTGTTAGTTTAGCAGAGGTCCGTTGATGTCCAGAATATTGCTCTTAAATTTAATTATTTAAATCTGAAACTTTTAATTGCAGCTTATGTCCAAATATTAATAAAGCACAATGATGTATACATTCCACTTTCAGCAACTAAGAGCAATTCTACTTTAAATTACATTCATGGTGCACTGGGTGTTATACGCAACTAATGAATCATCGAGCTTTACATCGGAAACCGGGGGTATACTGTATGGTGACTAACATAATATAATAAAAAATCATTAATTAAAAAAAATTACATTCAGATATTAATACTTCATGTGTGACGGCTCACAGTACTCATTTTAGATGCACCATTTGTGCTGCTACCTGGACATTGCTACCTAGAAATCACTATCAAAACTGTAGAGTTTTTAAAGTGAAATAAATGTTAAGAATGATCATTGAGGAAGTTCAGGTCAAGCTGGTCTTTAAACTCCGTTCTGTCATTTCAGACAGTCTGGTGAGGTATTTGTTTAGCAGTTAATTTTATCAGGAATGCAATGCTCATTTACTGTGGTGGTCAGCAAATTTTGTGTTAAGGTCTGGATAGTAAATATTTTTGTATTTACTTTTTAGACCATATACTCTGTTGTAACTACTCAACTCTACCATTATAGTATGAAAACAGTCCTAGACGGTATGTAAATGAATGAGTGTGGCTGTGTTCCAGCAAAACTTTATTTACAAAACCGGGCAAGGGGCCAGCCATAGTCTGCTAATCCCTGAAGGTTCAGGCAGAGACTGTTGTAGCTCCTCAGCTCTGCCATTATAGTATGAAAGCAGCCGTAGACAATGTGTAAATGAGGATGGCTGTGTTCCAATAAACCTTTATTTATAAAAACACGCAGTGTACCAGCATGATACTCTTAACCCCTGAGAACCACAGTGTACAATACGTGCTATAAAGTTAAAATAGGAACAGTAGATCCTACACTGGCACAGCTTAATAAAATAATTGCTTATTGAGTGTAGAGAAAGGGAGGAAAGGGGCAGCAACCCCCCCCCCAACACACACACACATACAGTCAATGTATTTTGAGCCAGGAAGGATGCGTACTCATTTTTATTTCTACTTGTCCCATTGCATGCACTAATATTAATAAGAGAAGTGTAGAAGAGCTATAGCTTGCATAGCTAATATAACAGTGTTGTATTTGAGAGATTTCTTTCTTTTGGTATATGGTTCTCCTCCCCAAGATCAACGGTGAGTTCTGACTTGTTGCCACATCCTGAGTGGTGCTCGTCTTGGGCGGTTAATTTTATTACCCCAGTTTTAAACAAGGTATTCTAATATATTAAAAATTTTAGAAAAATCACCGAAGTGACCTACTTTCATAATTTTTTATTTTACTAGCTACATATGGTTTCTGTACCTGTTCCTCAGTAATTGTTAGCATATGTACTGGAGGATTGTGAACTTCTGTCCAGTCTGACATACCTTTGCATTTGAAGTGTTACTATGAAAAGTATGCTTCTCTCTTTGAATTAAAATGCTTGTTAGCTCGCTATTTCCGTTTTCTGTTTTGTTGTTTTATTTGCATTTTAGGATCTTAGGTTACATGGTAATTGTGAAGATGCCTGTGAAATGAGCAGCCATAAAATAGGAGGCTTTCAGAAATTCAAATTATAGACTTACTGTGATTTCCCCAGTGAGGCCATCCTTAGGCAAAGAAGTAGGCCACTTGGTTTCAGATATACACTGTGGCATAAAGTAGTTTTAAAAGAACATAATGAATTGGGGTTTTTTGTTTGCTTTGTTGGGGATATAAAGTGAAGCGAGTGATGGGGAAACTAATATAGAATGATTCAAGTTTCCATAATGATTGGTCATATTCTTCATCATATTATTAAAGGAGTTTTTGTTTATCTGTCTTTGCTTGTTATTTTTATCTATATTTTCTCCTTTCCTCTCCAGCTCTTTCAAGGTAGTGATTTCTTAATTGTCTATATATCCCTTAAAGTACCTGTGTAGCTATATATAGTACCTAGTATGCACCTGAAAAGTGTATGTTAAACAAATAGTAGGGGCTACACCAAAGTGTGAATTTATGAACTTGGCAAACTGGGGTTTTACCATTTTTTATTCCCAAGAGCCAGGTATGAAAAGGCATGTTTCTGCCAGCCTCACCCACAGAAATCGCTTTTGAGTTTTTATCCATCTGAGAGATAAGAGTTGCTACCTCATTGTAGTTTTAATTTGCATTTTGGCTTGAGCATCCCCGTTTGTCTAAGAGCTGTTCATAGACTCTTTTCTTTCTTTGGTGGCAAGAGACTGTGTATGCCTTTTGCCTATTTCTCTATTGGGTTGTTGGTCTTTTTCTGAATTTTTAGCTCTTAATGTAGGAGGTTAGCTCTCTGGGTGCTGTAAGTCGCACATAATTTTTCCAGCTTGTCATTTGTGTTTCGTTTTACTTACAATGATTTTTGCAATGTAAAATTTTATTTGTTTGCTGGATTTTTTTTTCTTTTTCGATCAAATTTGTCTTTTATGGCTTTTGAATTTTGAATTATGGCTAGAAAGTTCTTCTGCATTCCAAAGTTAAAAGGAAATTCATCTTTGTTTCCTATCAGTACTTTTTTGGTTTCATTCTTTGCATTAAATGATGAGCTGATCCATTTGGAGTTCATACTGGTGTACCTTATTCTTTCTTTGCTCTCTTCTGCTTTGCCAACTATTATGTGATTTTTAGGAAGGAAAACAAAAAAACATGGAATCATTTGAGATCACAGTTTGCCTAATTCTTTTTTTCAAAGACTAAGAAGCCCGATGGGTCAAAAGAATGCAGTGACATGAATGTTTGGTCTTGAATCTGTTATGCATGTGAATAGGACAAATGCCTACCAACAGCCTAGTAGTATTTTCTCTGGAGTGCCGAGCTAAATTCACCTTTGAAATGTGAAGGTCTGTTCAGTCCTGGTGACAAGTGTTTGAGTGGAAGCTCTCCTCCTTTCTTGACACCTTGTTTAGATAAGAGGTCTTTTGAAATGTGCTAGTGTCCTAGGGTGGGCTAGGCAGTGTCAGTCTGAACCCTTAGAGTAAAAGAATGTGGAGGAGTAGGCCAAATGTATAAATGTCATGCCTGGAAAGTCTCAGGGGGTTAAACTTATCAGTGTGACTACCTGTGGTAGCCGTATTCCTGCAGAATTCTCCAGCTAATCCTCTATGTCCAGATGGTACTTTCTGGTTTCCTATATTCAGTAATTCCAGTGCTTTTAATCTTTCTCGTTTATTGTGTTAAAATACACATAAAATTTACTATATAACCATTTTCAACTGGACAGTTCTGTGACATTTAGTAGATTTACATTGTTTGACAACCATCACCACTGTCCACCTTAAAACGTTTTCATCTTCCTGCACTGAAAATCCTACACCGACTCCATTACCCATACCCCTCAATTCCTGGCAACCACCATTCTACTTTCTGTCTCTGCAAATTTGACCACTCATATTTGTGGATTTGATTTCATGTAAGTAGAATCATATAATATTTGTCCTTTTGTGACTAGCTTGTTTTCAGCGTTCATCCACGTTGTGGCATGTGTCAGCATTTCCTTCCTTTTCCAAGGCCAAATAATATCTCATTGTGTGTATATACCCCAATTTGTGTGTCTGGTCATCTGTCCGTGGACACTGGGTTGCTTCCACTTTTTGCCCGTTGTGAGTAATGCTGCTATGAACATGGTGTATCAATGTCTGTTTGAGTTCCTGCTTTTACTTCTTTTGGGTATATACCCAGGAATAGAATTGCTGGGTCATGCCGCAATTTTATGTTTAATTTTTTGAGGATTCTCCAGCTGGTGTTCACAGCTACTGCATCATTTTACCCAGGACTGTTCATCTTAAGGCTTCAATTCGCCACCAACCTGAAACCATTTATTATAGGGTAATTTTTCATGTTTATGTTTCAGTGAGTAAAACCATAATTTCATTTGCTCAGGGTTAATTTTTATGCTAAACATGGAAAAACCATGTATATTTTATGCAAGGTACCTCCAGCATTGAGGGTAGCCTTGCTTGTTTTAACAGGGAAGTCTTCTTATGGTAGTAAATTAGAGTATAGCATCTAGGAGAGTGAGAAACATTTCTGTTATTAGTGCCTTGAAAGTGTCAACAGTTTAATTGCTGAAGTGATTAGATACATTTACCACTGGCTTTCCTGAATTTATGTTTTTAAAGTCTTTTATTTGTGAAAGATTATGACTATACTTACATATGTCAGCTAATCAGAGCTCTACAGTGCTAACTGGAATCCACTTCTTTCACTAAATGTGAGTGATGGTGCAGTTAAACCAACTAGCTCTATTGCCTTCATGACAATAATGCTCCCCTTAATATGACGGGGGTATAATATTAAGTTGAATTAAGGACATGTCTATGCTTCAGTCATCTTCCCCCAATCCTTAAGAGATCACTATCACATTAGTAATAACCCCTGGATAGATTGTTTTTTCATTTATTCACTCAACAAAGTCGAGCACAGATATGTATCAGGCTCCATGCTGGATGCTTAGTATACAGTTGTAAACAAAACTGACACATAATTATGGTCCTTGCTCTCATGGAACTTTTGTTTCTTTTTAAATTAGAAGGTTAATTTTTCTACCTGTAACTTCACTTTAAAAAACATTATCAAATATGAGGATATAGAAATACATTTAAAATTATTTCTATTATATTAGTCATTCAGAGTAAAGCAGATGAAACAAAGATTGAACTTTGCACCTAAACTAACACAATTTTATGACGTATTACTAGTTCACGTAAGTATTTGTGAATCTGGTTTTCATCTAGTACGTATCTTTTCCCATGCTAGGATGTTATTAGTTAATTAAATGATTCACTATTGCCTTAAGAGGTTTCAAGGGAAAGAAAAAGTAATGCGATAACTGATCATATAATAGATTTTAAGACCCATTACTACTTCAGAAACTTTAAAGTGATGGTGAGAGAGCAGGAATGCTTTGGAAGGCTGAGGAGATACAGTGTTTGGAGGTAAAATACCAGTGTTTGAATCTCGTTGCCCCTTTATTGGCCGAGTGTCCTTGGGAATGTCAACCTCTTGGAGTCTCTCTGAGTCTCAGTCTTCACAAAGGTGAAAGAGGGTTGGTGGACAACCTCACCGTTTTATGATTATCAGAAGACAATGATACAGAATGTTAGCAGTTCTTAGGGTCACGCTTTTTTAAAAGATCAATTAGTGCCCCCTCCTTTGGGCTATTTTTAAAATTAATATTTATTCCCCAGCCCAAGATAGGATAAAGTTGCTTTTTATAGATTGAAACAGGGTGATATGTCACTAACTGAAAATAAATTAAATACCTTTTCTCATTTTATCTTTCTCCTTTCTTAAAATTCTTTAATGCGTAGTGATTAAATGATTAGTGGCCTTGACCTTCACACCGCAGCTATTTCTTTTGTGTGAATTTGCAGCAGCGGAAATGGTAGGTCTGCCAGCTTCCAGCAGGGGTGTTAAGTTAGTCCGGGGGTAGTGACGGAATTCAAGAATAGAAGGAAATTTCCTTAATTCCCAAAATTAAAGTACTTGCTTTTTTTATTTTCTTCTTCTTATGAGTCAGTAATAGATTATGTAAATGGTGATCTCCTCTATAAAAAGTGCTCTAAATCGCAGTAAAAACCCAAGCAAACTTACCTGGTAAACAGCTAAGGGGAAACTGGCCTATTCTTACGAATTTATACAACTGTAAAACCTGTGAATGGAATTCTCTTTCTTTGAAAGCAAAAAGGATTAGTGGTTCTGAGGAATAATGGAGGAAAGAGTTGTGTTTTTTTTTCTCTTTTGTCACCCATATCTTAACATACAACTTTCTGTATCTATGACTAGATCTGAAAAAGTATCAGTGAGAATTTGTCATTGTCTCGTTCAACACGTATATGTGCTCAGGAGAGTGATAAAAATAAGTAAATTTTATTTTTTTTCACTCTTGTGTTTCTTAGGGCAAAAAATTTTGATATGCCGCGTGTATGTATAAAAGCAGGTTCTAATTATGCCGCGTCAGTATATCTTAAAGCCATCAAAATGAGAATACCAAATGCCTGCCATCTCCTGCTCCTCATCATTAACATATGTCACTTTATTTAAGACTTAGAGCTTAGTTCATTATTAATGTCAGTATAGCTCATCTACAAGCAGAGTGTTTTCATTTTTAGTACTTCAAATCAGTTAGAGAATGCAGGTGGTTCAGAAAATGATAGCTTAACTAGGAAGCGAGAAGAACAGATTATTTGGCATTACCTTAATCTGATCTCTTTGTGAATTGTTTCAGTGCATGAGTTCAAGGTTTTATTTAGAATATTGCCTGTCATTACTGAAGAGTGATTCAAGTCTTTATACAACGCCAGGAATTCTTCTTTGATGCTGAGAATACAGGGTAAAAAGCAATAGTTTGTACCTCTGTGAAACTCATAATCTGTGTGGGAAGACAGACCCATAAGTAACAGTAGAGTATGCTTGATGCCCTCGGTATGTGTGTGCATGTACAAAATGGTATCAGAGGAAAAACACAGTCTATGGAAGCAAAGTGGCTTAGGGATGAAACTAAGATTTTATACAAAGGGGCCATTTTAGTTGTATCTTGAAGGATGAGTAGGGCTTTTCCAATCTTATCAGAGCATTCTTTTTTTTGTTGTTTATTTTTAAGACTTTATTTATTTGATAGAGAGCACAAGTAGGCAGGGTGGCAGACAGAGGGGCAGGCAGAGGGAGAGCAGAGAGCCCAGTGTGGGGCTCGATCCCAGGACCCTGGGATCATGACCTGAGCCGAATGCAGATGCTTCACCGACTGAGCCACCCAGGCGTCCCTTATCAGAGCATTCTTGGCATCCGAAGTAGTGTAAGTAAAAGCACAGAGGCTTGAGAGCAGGGAGTGAATAGAAGACTCCTCAGTGCAGAGTTGTTGGTGGGATGTAACAGGAGCTGAAGTGTGCGGCTGCTTCTGCCAGTGCCTCACAGTGCAGCAGCAAGTGATTCCTTTGTCTCTCTCTCTCCGTGTTGCTTATACTGTAAGTCTGCTGGTGACAGATACTCTTGATCTTCATTTATCTGAAAATATTTTTATTTTATCTTTATATTCTTAAAGGATATTTTCACTGGAGATGGAATTTTGGGTTGACTGGGTTTTTCTTATTTGTTTGTTTTAATCCTCTCGGCATTTTAAATGCATTTCCACTATCTTCTGGCCTCCGTTGTTTCTGATGAGAAGTCCTTCACATCTTTATATCCCTGTAGATAATGTGTCCCTTTTCTCCAGTTGCTTTTGGATTTTTTTCTTTAAGTCTGGTTTTCAGCAGTTTGGCTGGATATGCCTAGGGTATTACTTTTTTTTTTTTCCTTTTTAATGCTGCTGGAATTTTTTTCCTGCCCATTCCTTCTCTCTTCTTTTCTGATGCCAGTTTCTTACATGTTTGTCTTTTCAGTATTGTCTAAGAGGACCCTGAAGCTCTGTTCAGTTTTTTAAAATCTTTTCCTCTCTGTTCGTTAGAGAGGATAATTTCTGTTAATCTGTGTTTAGTTTACTGACTCCTCTGACATCCCTATCTGAGTTAACCTTAAGTGCACACAATGATTTTTAAATTTTGATATAATACTTTTTAGTTCCAGAATTTCTGTTCAGTTTTTTTTTGTTTTTTTTTTTTGCTATCCTTCTCCTTGCTGAGATTTCCTATTTCTTAATTTATTTTGAACATACTTTATGCCCTTAGGCAGAGTTATTTAGCTGCTTTTTTTTTTTTTTGAAGATTTTATTTATTTATTTATTTGAGAGAGAGACAGCACTCAAGAACAGGGGTGGGGTCGCAGAGGGATAGGGAGAGAGAGAGAGAGAGAGAGAGAGAATCTCAAGCAGACTCTGCTGTGAGCAGGTAGCCTGATGTGGGGCTTGATCACATGACCCTGAGATCATGACCTGAGCGAAACTAAGAGTCGGACACTTACCCGACTGAGCCACCCAGGTGCCCCTATTTAGCTGCTTTAAAATACAGTCTTTATCTACTGATTCCAACATTTGGATGATCTGAAGCTTGGGTTCTGTTGCCTACTTTCTTAAGTATGGATCAGGTTTCTTGTTTGTTGGCATATCTAATTATTTTGGATTGTGTCTTGGACATTGTTATGATAGGTGGTAAGTACTCTGGATTCTGTTATTCTTTGGAAGAGTGTTCAGTTTTTTTAGTTAAGCAGGCAGTTAACTTGGCACTCAAACTCTATACTCTGTCTCCTTTGTGGTAGGCAGTACCTGAAATCTCAGTTATTTTAGTCTCAGCTGGGCTGCTTGAAGGCTGTCTCACACTTGGCATAGTTTAAGAGATTTGGGCAGAGTTTAAATGTAGTTTTGAATTTCTCCTCTGTGACTATTTTCCAGGGTTTTCTCACTCAGTTTTAAGCTGCTGGGGTCACCCTAATCCCTGTCTTTTGGTTTTTCAAACCAGTAAGGCTTAAGTTTCATTCTGAGTTTTAGATACCCCACTCCTTACCAGTCACATCCTACCATTCATTATAGGATTAAAAATACATGCATACGTACATACGTACATATATAACATACAAACATACATCTTGTCTTCCTGCACTGAACTAAAATTCAGAATATTCTCCTTGACTGATCCTCAGATAAAGGGCTAAATGGGACCTAAGGGAATTTTCATTGGAAGATGGTTAGGAGAAAGACAGAGATTTGGATTGACACTTGATCACCTGACATACCCCCACCCCCTCAAAAAAAAACACCTTTATCATAAGCAAGGCCTTTAGACAACCTAGGACAGAAAATGTCCGTCTGCATTACCAAGGAAGTGGCATTACTTTACTGCGATTTGATGTGCTCGTGTTCCTTTCAGAATTTTGATTTCCACTTTGCAAGATATGTGTTGAAATCTGCAATATAATTTGTTACAACATAGTCACGTTCTAGAACTCTAGAGCCACAGGGACTTTGGCTCCTCGAAAGTGCTTGATGGGAAGCCTGAAGGACCCAGCAGGAGGCTTCAGGTCTCTAACAGTATTTTATCTGTTTTCTGTGGTGGGTTTTTTCATGAGATTTTGTTTAAAGAAAGGATTCTGTGGCCGAAAGGGTTGAAAGTGATTGATCTAGTCATTCCCCTTCTTTCCATGGGGTTGGGCATCTGGGATTCGGTAAGATGAGAAGACTTTGCCTTATTGCTGCTTTGCCTGGTTTGCCAGAACCAGGCCTCAAGTCTTCAGACTGCTGACCCCGTGGTATTTCAGGTGCCCTAGTGTACTGCCTTTGTTTTCAGTAAATATTTCATCTCTACATCATTCTCCAGTACAGCTAATTTAGACAGAATGCGAAAACCCTGGGGCTCTTGGGTGGGGCCATCTGAGTTGATAGGATTTCCATACAGCTTTTTGTATCTAAAACAGATTATGTTATGGTAACTTGATGAGAAATTGTAATCAGGTGGAAGTGAAGGCTGGTTGCTTGATGCCAGAGAAACTAACAAAGAATAAACTAAGGATTGCCATGGCCGAGTTATTTTAGCTAAATGACTAAGGAATAACATTTAGCAGAATGTGTTTATGGCTAGTGACCTGGGTCTTCCCAAAATATCCAGTTAGCAACCAACAACTTCCTTTTCTTGATCACCGGTTCTTATCCTTTGCAAAGAGGAAGGAACGCAAATCCTGTAATGGTATTTTTCTGGGTTTCCTGCCAATAGAAGGCATGATTATGGGAAAATGTTTTTCCTTTGTTTTTCCCTTCTGACATACATACACTCCTCAGTTGTTACCCTATTACACAGGACTGGACAGAAATTCAAAATAATTGTTCTATATTTTTCTATAACCTTACCAAATCTTACTATATTTTGCATGTATCTTAAGTATTCTTCCATATCATCTTCATAATATATTAAAGCTTTTGTCTTTTAGCAAAATGCATATTTCTAAGCTAAATGTTACTAAGAAGACCTGAAAAATTGGAAGAGAATTGAGATTATAGGAAAGCAGTCAGGTCAAGTTTAATAGATAAAGTTGTTGAAAGACATAACGGAGATAATATATACAAAAGTATCTGCGACAGTGTCATGCTCAGTAAGAATTTATTGAATCACAGTCTGACAGTTGACTCTTTTCCTCATCTGCATGTAAGGACAACAAGCCTGCCTCACTGAGTTGTGAGGATTAAATGAGAACATGCCTGTGAAGTACTTAGAACAATGTTTAGCACTATCTCAAAGTGCTAGAAATATCTGTCTTTATTTTAAATTATCCTATTTAGGGGCGCCTGGATGGGTCAGTTGGTTAAGCATCTGCCTTCAGCTCAGGTCATGATCCCAGGGTCCTGGGATCCCGTTTGGCAATATTTCAAAAAGTTAGAGGCAAGGAATGAGAAAAGGGTATAAACCGTTATTTTTCATGTATCTTTACAGTTTTTTTGTGCATTTTGTATAGACTATTTTTTAAAACAGTTTTAGGTTCCCTGCAAAATTGAGCAGAAGGTACAGAGATTTCCCATCCAGTCCCTGCCACCACGTGTGTGCAGGGTCCCCTACGACACCCCCAGCACCAGAGCGCTGTATTTGTTCTAGTCCGTGAACTTACAGTGGCCCTTCATTATCGCCCAAAGTCTATGATATACAATAGGGTTCACTCTTGGTGTTGTACATTCTGTGGATTTGAATTATATGCATTTATTTACTTTTTCAAAGATTTTATTATTTGAGAGAGAGAGAGAGCATGAGCAGGGAGCAGGGGGCAGAGGGAGAAACAGGCTCTCCACTGAGCAGGGAGCCAGATGTGGGGCTCGATCTCAGGACACTGGGATCATGACCTGAGCTGAAGGCAGACGCTTAACTGACTGAACCACCCAGGTCCCCCTGCATGTATATACTTAATAATATAACTTACTCATGTGCTCATACATAGTCTTCATAACAGAATGTATTTATAGGCCAGGTCTGCTTCAAGATTTTTTTTATTACTAAGATAACGATCTCTTAGTGGTTTAATAGAGGAAAACTGTACTTTGAGTTGTATGTCAGTTCACGTCCTGACATGTAACCTCTCTGTCTCAACTTTCTCATCTCCAAGGATAACTGAGGACTGGCATCTAGTCCTTGGAACTATTTGTAAACTTTAAGGTGCATAGAAATGTTGGTTGGTATTACTACTGTGGAGAGAATGGTGACCTCTTCTCTTTTACCCATCTTTTTTGCATCTTGAGAGCATCGGTTAGCTCCTACACCGAAAAGACTTCACAGACAGGGAAGCAGAGAAAATTTTATCTAAGAAAAGCCATCAAAAGACCTGGGTTCATTTGTGAAACTATAAAAATTTAAATAGATTGTTTAAAATTTCACTAAAGGGTAAGATTGCATGCAATAAATAGAAAGCATTTATATTAAAATACAAATACTTGAGTAATATAACATTGATAAACTTAGTGTTCCCAAAGGAAGCCTGCGACAAGAGCCACAAGGAGAACAAAGTATAGAGCTGCCTGGATTTCCATGAACTTCAGCCTTGCCGCTAAAGTGCCTCCATTTTAACATTTTTGTTGCTGTTTGAGCTCTTCCCCATCTAGAGCAGTGGACTTGTGTCCAGTAGTCATTTAGATGTTTCTGTTTCATAAACGAGACTGTCAACAGTCTACCCCCCAAAATATTTCCTATTTTCCTTTGAGTTGTATCTTTAAATTACAGTAAACCTGTAATTTAAAGGGCATCAGAGGTTTTATACTAGTCTTTATCTCTAAAATGTTAAGGACTCACTTAATTGGCACCTGTCTCTACGGAATAACTGATCAGGGATGTCTAGTATATTTTGTCTAGACTGTATCATTGTGTTTGTTAACTAGACAGATGTATTTATCAGCCAATTCTGTAATATTCTTTCAAATTTTATCTTTAAGGTAATTTCCCATAATGCCTTGCTTAATGCTGGATACATTGTAGTTAGTCAGTAAAGATTTACTGATTAAATAAAAGAAATTGGAAGTTAGTGACATTATATCATTTGGTCTTATTGTTTTGTGCACCTTTTTTAGAAGTAGTCATTGAAGGAGTTATTTTTATTATAAAAATAATAAATTTTTATTTATTTATATTTATATTAAATTTATATTTATATAAATATGTTTTTTATATTTTATTTTTTATATTTTATATTTATATATTTATTTATATTTATATTTTTATAATATATAATATATAATTATATTATACATTATATTATATTAGATTAGATATATATTTATATTTATATAATATAATATATAATATAATTATATAATATATAGTATATATTTATATATGTAAATATAATATATATATTTATATAAAATTCTCCAGCTTTACCAAGAAGAAGCGGGCTGATCTAATGATTGATTTTTTTTTTTTTTCCTTAGCTGCTTCCCAGATTTCTTTTTACAGTAAAGCACAAGATGGATGGGGAGATGGGGTAACTGGGTGATGGACATTGGGGAAGGAATGTGTTGTAATGAGCACTGGGTATTATATAAGACTGATGAATCGCAGACCTATAGCCCTGAAACAAATAATACATTATGTGTTAATTGAAAAAAAAAAAAAAAAAGTAAAGCACAAGCCGCAGGATTGTGAGTGTGTGAGTAGATGGATAAATGAAGTATTTTGTGATAAATGTGATTCGAATGAGTTCTTAAAGTTGCGTCCTCATATTTACATATTCTGTTATATTCTGATGGTGTGCTGCGTCAGAAATCTAAACACTCAAATCTGTAGCCATCCTCCTTCCCAGTGGTGAGGGATTGAGGGATTGTATACACTTCAGAGAAGTCTGGTTATGGTGCGTTCTATACAGTGGGTGCTCAGTGACTACTGAGTGAATGTACGCACGCTCGCCTGCCTACCAGTGGGGTGGAGTGTGTTCCGAAGACCAGAACTTGAACGTAGGAAGTACTGTGTAAGATGATCCATCTGATGATGAGTCAGAATGCATGGGTTTTAATTCTAACTCTGCTCTTCATTTAGCTTTGTAATTTGGGACAAACCAGCACATTTTTCCAAGTTTTCATTGGAATTCCTCAAATACAAAATGAAAGGATTGAGCAAGAGAAAGTAGACGATCTTTAAGGTTTTTCCCTCTTATGAATGCTGTACAAAATCTTAACACCTGACCTTTCACTGAAGCTCTCCACATTCACAAACCCTGTCACTTCCCTCTTTACAAAGGCATAGCATTTAATCCCCGCATCACCCTCTCCATTCACGGTTTGCTCTCTGGTACGCCCACACCTGTCTGTTCCTACCAGGTGAGTCATTGCTTTGTAAGAGCCTGTATTTATCCCAGAACTGTTTATGCTGGTTTACTTGTTATATTTATATAATTTAATTTAATGTTATAGTAAGTAATAAAATGTGAGTATAAAAAGTGGTTTCTATGAGAACGACTTTAATGAAGGTGAATTAAAAAAAAAAACCCTGCTGAATTAGATATAATGAGACAAGTGAAAAGATGAGGGGAGGCGCTAGAAATCTGGGAGGGTTCTGGACTCAGATTGCTTTGCAGGAACCTAAGTTCCCTTACCACTTTGAAAAAACTGAAACTGAGTATTTCAGCTGCAGCTTTAGATGATGCAGTAAGGACTAAATCCAGCTGATGAGCCATATTCAAAGAAAAGGCCTTGCTGTAAGAAATAGCTAATGAATATACTTTATATGCTTCGTGTCGAAATAAAAGATTACCTCTTTTGTGATTCTCCACTTGAAAAAATCAGCTTCTTTGGTTGTGGACCAAGGTCCCATTAGGTGAGAGGGCTTTTACTGGCCTGTGATCTCCGTCATGTTGTAGACCTTTTAAAACATAACACGGTGGTAGTAATTGTCCTATTTTAGGTCATAATGGTACTTTTAATTTATATACCTTCTCTTCTTATGGGATCTATGTAAAACACTCTTCTCTCTACCTCATATTAAAACCCAGTTTTGGGGCGCCTGGGTGGCGCAGTCGTTAAGCGTCTGCCTTCAGCTCAGGGCGTGATCCTGGCGTTCTGGGATCGAGCCCCACATCAGGCTCCTCCACTGGAAGCCTGCTTCTTCCTCTCCCACTCCCCCTGCTTGTGTTCTCTCTCGCTGGCTGTCTGCCTCTGTCAAATAAATAAATAAAATCTTTTAAAAATAAAAATAAAAAAATAAAACCCAGTTTTAATTCTGTTTTCTCCACAGAACATCCAGAAGATTCTTGGTCTTGCCCCTTCACGAGCTGCCACCAAGCAGGCAGGTGGATTTCTTGGTCCTCCACCTCCCTCTGGGAAGTTCTCTTGAAGTCAAGAAGAACCCTGTAATTCCTGTCATTCTTTTTAAACATTCAGATTAGACTGGCAACTATTTTGTAGCAAGAGCCATAGACTTGGGCCACTTTCTAGTTCTGAATTATTTCTAGGCTTTTTGGATATGATTCAGAATGAGAGTGGCACCCAGCAAACACGATAGTACTTTCAGTCGCAGATTAATTTTTAGAAAAATAAGTTTGTTGGTTAGATAAGTTCAGGCGATGTTTATGTAATGAGAAGCAAATAGCATCTTTCTTGTGTTTGGCTGACATGAATATTTTCTGTGGGACCGACTCTCCAGTCTGTGCTGTGTGCCATGTACCATGAAAGTTGGCTCTCCATGAGCGTTTAGAGATCTGGAAGAAAACTTTAGTTTGTGATATCTTAATTGGAACTATTTGTTGTACGTTGTTTCCAAGCCAAATATATGACCCAAGATCAATAAAGAGGCCAAAATTTTAGCTATTTCATCTACAGGGTGAGATCTGTTTTGTACCATATTCCTAGTTACATGTTTTTAGTAGTCTGAACATAAACATTGGCCAGGAAGGGCTAAACTAAAAATTTTAAATGTACTATTTTATCATACTTGCCTTATAAGCTCAAAGTATAGAGTTGTCCTATTATAGGAAGTGGAAAGCATGAGAGGAAAGGAAAGAGCTAACTCATGGGAGTATAAGAATGAGGGTTCTCAGCATCCCTTTATATGCTTGTGTGACCTACTGGATTCTTGGGAAGGCACTCTTAGTCCTCCCCTAGAGGCAAGGTTATTATAGTGATAGGTAGGCAGGCTCGCAGAGCTTCCTTTCGGTCACACTGGCCTTTAGTTCCTGCCATGCTCCTTTGTAAAGGATGAGAGGATGTTTTTACCATGAACTTCTCCTGCCTAATCCCTGAAATTGGAAATCTTGTATGGAGTGATAGCTCTAGTAACAAATACATTTATCAGCAGTCTCCTTAGATGCATGTATAGTACCTGTGAGAGAAGACATGTTATTTGTAAAGTAACAACTGTTAAGCTGATAGCCAACTTCTCAATGGCATAAAATCCAGAAGACAGTAGGATAATACCTTCAAAGCTGAGGAAAATAATTATCAGCCTAGAATTTTATGTATGGCTAAACCATAAGATTGGGGGCAAAACTGGGAGGCAGTATTTTCATAGCTACAAAATCCAAGATAGTTGAATTATTGAAGGACACATTTCCAGGGCACCTGGCTTGCTCAGGCTCGCTCAGTTGGTAGAGCATGCAGCTTTTGATCTCGAGGTCATGTGTTCAAGCCCCGTGGTGGGCATAGAGCTTTCCTATTAAAAAAAGAAATATATATGTATTTCCAGAACAGGAAAGAATACCAGGAGAAAGGTGTGGGATTAAGAAACATGGTCCACACAGACATTGATAAAATATATCAATTATTTTCGGATTATCTAGTTAAGAATTATTATAAGAAAACCCCATAAGGTAATTACTGTTTTTACCCTCATTTAACAGCTAAAGAAATTGAGGCAAGAGAGGCTGAGTAACTTGCTCACCATCCCTGAGCTAGTGAATGGCAGAGTCAGGATTTGGAGCAAAGCCATCTAAAGTTACATAGTCTGGGTTCTCCAGTGCCTCCCCGTAGGTGTGCAGTCATTCTCTTCCCCAGACTCTTATCTCTTCAGCTACAGAACATGAGCCTGGAAGGGGGGCGGGGGGAGGGGGAGTTGGTCGTTCTTGTTTCCTTAAAGCCGTCACATCGGTGGGAACACGGCAAAAGCTCAACAAAAGCAGATGAAATGGAACAGAAATCTTTATTTCTAGGTCACTTTGATCAGAAAGGATGTCTGATGATGGATGGCGATTATTTGTAACAGTCTTTTCCCCACATCATTGGTTGTTCCAGGCAAAATAATAGTGAAAAGAATGATCG
The DNA here is from genome assembly GCF_024610735.1 of Ursus americanus. Taxonomy (NCBI): domain Eukaryota; kingdom Metazoa; phylum Chordata; class Mammalia; order Carnivora; family Ursidae; genus Ursus; species Ursus americanus. Next base: position 49,520,068 of record NC_142128.1, on the reverse strand, counting down.
TGACAAAAATTATGATCCTGGTAACAATGATGACAAAAATGAAGCAATCTCTAAAATAGAGCATAAAAAGAGAAGGAACCGCACTGAAAATTCTGCCAGTGCCTTTGTAAAGTGAAAATACATAGTCCATCCTACTACCCACCTCCTTAGGTTTTGATGATAGTGCTTTCTAATTGCATTTCTTATGGACCAGGTTTTCATGAAGTGTATTTCCATAGAAGAGGGTGAATAAGAGGGAAGGTAAAACGGAAGGAGAGTAACATCTGTTCACCTTGAAAGAGCACAGTAGATGTGTTACAAAAGACTAAAGCTACCACATTACATTACAGGACGTGAATCTAAGGGTATATTAAGGGCTGTGCAACCTCACAATTAGTTTTTTTTAATTACTTGCCCTGAAAAATTTTCAAGACTAGTCATCTGAATGACTAGTTCCAGACCATCATTGAATCATCGGAGATGATTCAAGCCAGAAGAGCCTCTGACATCTCTCAAATTGTATGATTTGGCTACTTGGCCTGTGTGTAGTTGTCCCTTTTCTAGTTTAAGGGAGAAAACCAAGCATTTTTAATGCCTGTGTTAGCCCACTCAGGTTGCACGCATAATGTGCGAAAGCAGTAAACTTTCAAAAAAATGCGGGTAAACCTGAATTTATTAACAGATAGCATTCCAAAATCTAAGTCAGTTTGGAAATTGGAAAGCAAATAGGTGTAGGTACTCATATGCCCTTGAGCAGACTGTGGTCCCTCTTCTCCCACGTGAGTCATCCTCTTCAGTGGGGACAGGGACTTACAATGACATCAGTGGATTGATGAGTATCCAGAATTCCCTTACATCCGAATCAAAATCATTTTGCCACATACTGGTATGTAGTAGGGTTTTTTTCAATATACTTTCTTTTTTTGCATTAATTTTCCTTAAGTTATAGTCTTTTGCTTTTACCTTTGAGTTTTTAAACTTTTTAGAATGGAAAAAAAATCTCACAAATAAAAGTCTTAAAAAGTATAAAGAACACTGGGATACCTATTATTTAACTTCAACAATTACTAACTTGTAGCCAATCTCATGTCTATCCCTGCCTGCCTCCTATAGTATTTTGTACAAATCCTAGGCATCCCATCTTTTATGCATAAATATTTCAATGCTTTTAAATATGTGTGTGTGTATAATCTTAACATCATTTACATACCTAAAAAATTGATAATTCCTTGATACCATAAATTGTCTAAAGATGTCAAAATCTGTTGCAGTCTTTTCTGAATGAAGAGCCAAAAGAGATAACTATATTGCAGTTGGCTGCTAAGCATTGTAAATTTCTTCCAGTCTGTTGTGGAGGTTTTCAAACTAGAGTGCATCAGAATCCCCTGCAAGGCTTATTAAAACAGAGCTTCTGATTCTGCGTCTGGGGTGGAGCTTGAGAATTTGCACTTCCAACAAGAGCAAGGTGATACTAATGCTGTAGGGTTTGGAGCCCACTGTGTCTGTGTTTTCCCCCTTGCAATTTATTTATGGAAGAAACTGAGCTGTTTACCGTGTAGAGTTTCCCTCAGTTTGGGTTTTGCTGATTGCACGACTGTTTTACACACTGTTTATTAGTTATCTCTTTTTGTGATGTTAGCTGCTTTTGATCCTTTAATTAGAGATTGAAAAATGATATTCTGATTTCTAGTATCCCTTCATTTTATTAGTTAAAATCCTCTGTAGGTAGAAACTTCCCCTCCATCTACTTTTGATTACAGAATGGTAATTTTTTTTTTTTTATTTTAGAAAAGGCAGAATAAAAGCTTGATTGTCTGGTTTTCAAAATAATGAGTTGTTCACTAGTATCCTCTGTGGTGAACAATTTCCGTGTGTGTGTGTGTGTGATTAGCAATTTGTAGATTTAAACATACTTGACTCACTTCAAGTCACTGAATTTATTTTTCGTGTGGATGCTGAAATTGTACCATTTTTAACCAATGAGAGGCTTTTTAACTTGGCTCCTCGGTCCGTTTGGCATGACCCTAGAGGTCATTGGGAGCATCCTTGCTGAGTGATACGACAGGATGTTTCAGTGCCATCTTACATTTCCTGCCTGTCTTGATAGCCACACTTTCTCCAGGGAGGCCTGGTTCTTTCTCCTGGGAAATGGTGTCTGGACATTGTAACCAGAGCACTAAGGATGCTCACTGAGACTGGATTACTAGGTTTCTAGACCTTTTTTATGGCCTAAGATAGGTAATATTTTTTTGTTGTTGTCATTTTAGGACAAAATACATTGTGGATTTATACTGATGCCCTACTCCCTACTTAACTTAGGGCTTCAAAGTTTTTAATTTCTTTAATCTGTGGCTCTTTTATCGCATCCTGAGAATTCCAGCTTTCAGTACTAGAAATGATAGAATATCACATAATAATTCACTAGCATAATCCCATATCTACCCCAAAGTCTCAGAATGTCATTATCAATATCACTACCAATAATATGATTACTGGAAATAGTTTAAGCTGGTTTTTGTTTTTTTGGTGTTTTTGTTTGTTTTTTGTTTCTGTTGCTGGGTTGTTTTTTGGTGTGTGCATGTGTGTTTTTTTGTAAAGGTGAAATTCTTTAAGATACATCCCACTCTGGGTTCACAGCCAAATCACTGAGATTTCAAATTACCTGGAATCGTTTCTTTGAGTTAATGCCACCAGCTGGATATATATTTGCATTCCTTGGTTTGATTTTATTTTCAACTTTTAGGACATGCTCTTTAATTTTGCCTTATAATTATAAAAATGACGTATGATGTTTTCCTAGGTTTCTAGGCTAGCCCAAAAAAGCATATTGAACCTATATAGAGAGGGGCACCTAACTACCCATTATCATACTTCTTTAAGGGTGTAACCCCACTCACAAGCCCCCACATATATGGAAAGATAAGCACGTACAGAATATTACTAGAAACTGTTTTAAGCCAGTAGTGGGGATGGCAGAAACATTACCTGCAGGGACACCGTTCCCTTACTCTTGCCTGCACTTGTCGGATAAAGGAGGAGACCCAGCGCGAAGAGAATACCATGTGTGGACGTTGCCAGGTTCAGGTCCTCATCACTGTCCCCTGAGTTCCCCTGCAGCAGCCTCCCAGGCTATCTCCCTTACTCTGGCCTGTCCTCCATCCTGTCACGGCAACATCTTTCCAAAATGTAAGTCTAATTGTGTTGCTTCTCCAAGGAAAGTGGTCCAGTGGCTCCCAGGAGCCTCTAAGTAAACTATTTGGCCCAGAAAACCATCCCAGTCTGGATCTGCCCCACTCACCCCAATAAACCTTGGCTCCAGTCAAGCAGAATTTATTTTGAGAATTCCTCATTTTTCACAGTCCTTTTGGACTTTATTACCCTTGTTTTCTCTGCCTAGAATGTTCTCCCGCTTACTTGTCTGATTTCCTCCTGTTCCCTTCTAGACTCTGCTCAAACATCATCTCCTCATTAAGTTTTCTTTGACCTTTGGACGGCTGGGTTCTTTCTCTTCTCTGTTTCTCTGTTTGTGTTTTTCATATATGAATCACTTACTAAAAAGGGGCAAGTAACTTAACTTTCTGAGCCTCAACTGCCTCATCTGGAAAATGGGGTTCATATACTCCAGTCAAAGCTCCCTTATCCACCCTCTTATCCGCGTCTTCCCCTGCATCCTCTCCATTCTCTCTGCAAAGCACGCTGACTGATGCGCACAGAACATCGACTGCTCTTAGCCATGCTTATGCCCTTCAGCTCCCACCTGTGAACTGTAGAACGTTACTTGTTTTGTTAATTTTAATCACATAAATTGATGAAATATGCGAATTAATGATATATATATGAATGCAAAAAGAATTGCATCTATGAAAACAGTGGTTTGGAATGACTCAATAAAAGCAAGTTGCTAACATAATTGATTTGACTTATTTGTGGGTGAAATTTTCAGACTAAAGTAATAACACTTTAGAAAGATTCAGCCCTTCTATCCTTTCTAAGTGTCTCAATTCATATTCCACACTAAGGAAAGCAAAACTGGAAGTCAGAGGTGATGCATTTTGGCTTTAAAACATTTTATCTTTGGAAAGCATCCACCATAAAACATGGGATTTTTGTCATTACAAGTTCTGTTTAAATGCTTCCAATTTTTAAAAACTTTGAGTTGCAGATATTTCATTCTTTTGTATTAACTGCATGGAAGCATGCATGGAAAACAAAATTAAGATAAATAGTTCTTTGGAATAAATGAGCCAGTCATGCATGATCAAAACAAAACAAAACCAAGAAACGAAAACAAAAACAACGAAAAAACGAACACCCCACAAAAAACCAAAACCAATGGGACTCCAAACAATAGATGCATACTCAAGGAAAAGGCCTTGGCCCTACATCAAAAGCGAATGGGTATACATCTGTATGTTGTAAGTTAAAAGTGTCTAAAGTACATAAAGTATTTTTTTGTGTGTGATTCTACTCCGTAATTGACTTTTTAGGTGAGAACAACTCAGCAGCACCAGGCCAGGGTGCAGGGATTAATAATACATAGTATCCTCTAGAAGGATGAGCAACATTAATTATTGTGATGTATATTGCAGTAGAAGTAGCTACACGGAGAGAAAGGAACCATTGATTCTCTTTGGCAAGGATTTTGGGTACTGGTCAGCAAAAATTAGTAAAAACCCTTGGCTTCTAGGAGCATGGAGTATAGATGGGGCAGCATTTGAATAAATCAACAAAGTATGCTAAGTAGAGAGGAACACTGTATGCTTTAGGAGCATAGAGGAGGATGTCTAACAGATCCAAGAATGGTTTCCGAGAAGTGGCAAGAGCCAAATTCTGAAGGATTTATTGGAGTTGGCAGAGAAAAAGCTGGAAGAAAAGCATTGGTGACAGAAAGAATAATGTAGAAAAATGTACAAAAAAGCAGGCAAGAAACAGTAGGTAGTTGAGGATGACTGGATCATTAGGAAGAAATGGAGAACTGACAAGCCGTGTGGCCTCTTATTATTAGCTAAGGGATTTAGTTTGAGCTCTCCAAGAAGCCAGTGAGTCCAAGCGGAGAGGTCGCCTAATCAGATGCACATTTTAAGATCACTCTGGTGGCAGGGTGGACATAGATTAGAAAAGGCAAGCCTTCGGACAGGTTGGGAGGCCAACCATTCATCAGATATTTACTAAGCACCTTCTGTGTGCCAGGGGATACTGTGGTCACCAAAAATACAGTTACACTTTGACGAGTTCCAGTATGGTGAGGGATGTAGATGTCAAATTGTCAGACAAGTAAACCTACAGTTACAAAAATTAGGTGTTATAAGTAATTCCTGTGAATCACTGAATGTAACAGTGTGACGGGAGTATGTAACTGCCTAGCATTCCTTCTTCTGATGACAGTTTCCTCTAGGGAACCATACCTCCCCTACTCCGTGTGATAGGTCATGTCAGTCACACTGTCCCTCGAAGACGGGCATAGAACCAAGGCTAGCCAGAGTGTTCTGTCCTCCTGGGCCCAGTGACTGGGCTCCAGACTGGGCATATGGGCCAAACACAACCAATCAGGAACTACTCTACTATTTGATATGTGGATCAAAGGAAAGAGAAGGCCTCTCATCCTTTCGGATCGCAAGCTCTAAGTGCATAGGCTTGAACCATTCACCATTCTGTCTGGTGAATGTAGAGAACCAGAGAACGAATCCAATAAACATAAAGAAGTAGAGCAGAGGTGTGTGTGTGCGTGTGTGTGTGCAGGCGCGTGCGTGTGTGTTGGGGGCGGACTTTGACAACATTATCTGAGCGCCTAGATCTAACTGCCTAAAGCTGGAGGCAGTTTGAACTTCCGGGTACACTGGAGGGAATAGAGGAGGGGGAGAAGGAGGAGCACACTTTGGGGAAAATAATAAGTCCATTTAGACAGAACGGATGAAAGAGGCTTGTGGTATAGTGAGGTGGGAATGCCTCGTGGACTCTGGGCATATGTTTCTGGCACTCAGAAAGTAAGTCAAAGATGGAGTTATGGGGGCGCCTGGGTGGCTCAGTCGGTTAAGGTGTCTGCCTTCGGCTCAGGTCATGATCTCAGGGTCTTGGGATCCCCGCATCAGGCTCCCTGCCAAGCTTCTCCCTCTCCTCCCCACCTGTGCTCTCTGTCACTCTCTGTCACTCTCTGCTACTCTCTCTCAAATCTTTTTTTTTTTAAGATTTTATTTATTTATGTGACAGAGAGCCAGCGTGAGAGGGAACACAGCAGGGGAGTGGGAGAGGAAGAAGCAGGCTCCCAGCGGAGGAGCCTGATGTGGGACTTGATCCCGGAACGTCGGGATCACGCCCTGAGCCGAAGGCAGACGCTTAACGACTGTGCTACCCAGGCGCCCCCTCAAATCTTTTTTTAAAAACAAAGGTGGAGTTATGTATTTGGGAGTCATCAAAATGCCAGTGAACGTTGAAGTCATGGGCTTGGCTGTGATCTATGAGAAGAATCTATAGCTGGTGAAGGAAGAAGAGCAAATCCTGGGGGACATTATCATTTAAAGGGAAAATAGAGGCAGAGATGTCAACACAAAATGACAAGAATACCCAGGAGAAAGGGAGGCTCCACGAGCTGAAGATGAATAACGTCAAGATGTGGGCACCCTCTGTTCTTCCCATGCTCACGGTCCACACCCAGCCAAGCCTCGTATTCTCTTGGCTTTGCTTTTCTCATTCGCTCCGCCGGGGCTGACAATCACCTCCCACCCCACTTCTCGCATTAGCAGCCTGACTGGTCCATTTGCTTCCACTCTTTTTGCAAGGTAGCAACAACGTGCGATTCCTTGAAAAAGTAAGCCTGAGTGTGTAACTCTTCTGCTCAAAACTCTCTCTTGGCTGCCTGGATTAGCTTGCTACAGCTGCGGTAACTACGTGCCACCGACTGAGTGGCTTAAACAACAGAACTTAATTTTTTTAAGAGTAGAAAATTTTGCGGCGCCTGGTTGCTCAGGTCACGATCTGAAGGTCATGGGATCAAGCCCTGCGTGGGGCTCTGCGCTCAGCATGGAATGTGCTTGTCCCGCTCCGTCTGCTGCTCCCCTAGAAGATGCCCGGCCTCTCCAGTGCTCGCTGGCTGGATCTGGGTCACATGTCCATCCCCAAACCCATCCATGCCGAGGGGAATAAGAACCCTGGTTGGCTCAGTCTACTCAGGATTTGCCCTGGTCACGTGAAGGGAGTTAGACACCGCAGTAAAAGCAGGGCTCCGCTAGCCTGGGAAAAGGGAGAAATGGCTTTTGTGCAGGTTACTAATGTTAAGCGGTATGGATGATGATTCAGAGCGGCCATTCAAGGTAGAGGTGGGCTGCCGTGGGGTCCCTCTGGCCCTTGCTAGGCCGGCAGGCTCTTAGTTTAATCTTGCTTTTGCTGTCTGCTGCCCCCGATGCAGGGAGATTTCTAGCATGACCAATATCCACCCAGCCTCAAGTTTTGGGGCACAGGATTAAGCAACTTGGTGGTCGAGAATTCCCAAATGCCATAGCCGTTTGAATCTGTGAACCGCATTCTTGAATTCCTTCTTCGTTGTATGGGTTTGCGTCCTCTAGTTCCTGATTTTCACGCTCGGGCCCGCCCAACCTACTGCTTATGCGCGTGCGCCACCTAGTGCTGGTAACTGGCAATGCCTGCTCGGTATGGGCATGACGCGCTTTGTACTTGGAGCCACCTGTCCACTGTGCGCGGCCAGGGAGGCAGGGAGAATGGATCACACGCACCGAGAGGATTCTAGAAGTGGTGTAATGGAGCCAATGGGAGGCTCCCTATGGTTGAGCACAAGACACTGACCTCGTAGATGCACGGCAGGTGTGTTCACGTTTTCCATTCTAGACCTCCTGTCACTCCTCAAGCCTCTCCATATCTTCCCATGAAAAAAAAAACCCACAACAAAAACAATAAAAAAGGTTTGTTCCTCCCTCCACAGGGCAACCAACCTTAAAAATAGGAGAGAAAGGGACACCTGGCTGGCTCAGTCGGTTAAACATCCAACTTTTGATTTCGGCTCAAGTCATGATCTCAGGATCAAGCCCAGGGTGGAGCCCCCCCTTGGTCTCTGCACTCAGTGGGGAGTCTGCTTGAGATGCTCTCTCCCCTTTTCCCTCACTCTCTGCCCCTCCCCCACTCATGCATGCATGCATCTGCTCGCTCTTTCTCTCTCAAATAAATAAATCTTTAAAAGAAATAAAGAAAAATAGGAGAAAAAGAGAGCAGTGGACCCAGAAAGGTTCCCCTCACCTTGCCAGTCACCTCAGTGTCTTTCCTCCCTTGCAAGTTTCCATCCAGCCTAGCCCTTCCTCCTCCCTGTCACCTTCCCTCTGCTGCGTAATTCTCTCCACCGGGCCCTCTGCAGCCCCTGTTCTTCCTTGGGACTTTGCCACATCCTCAGTTTTATCATGGAATGCCATTTTAACTAAACACCTGACTTCTTCATGACAGAAATATAAATATAATTTCACAATTACATAATATAATTACATAAATATATCTGATTATACATGTTCCAAAATAGCCACTGCTCATACTTGGGTATCTGTAATGGTGTATTTTATGTGTCAGCTTGGCTAGGCTACGGTGCCCAGCTATTCGGTCAAACACCATTCTAGAAGTTGCTGTGCAGGTACTTTTTAGATGTGATAAACACTTACAATCAGTAGACTTTGAGTAAAGCAGGTGATCTCCCATAATATGAATGGAGCCTCATCCAAGCAGGTGAAGGCCTTAAAAGTGGACTGAGGTTTCCCAAATAAGGAATTTTCCTCAAAAGTACAACATCGAAACTCTGTCCGAGTTTCCAGCTTGCTGCCCTGCAGAATTTGGATTCAGGTCTGTGCATCAATTCTTACTTGAAAGTCCAGGCTGCCAGCCTGACCTGGGGACTTCAGACTTGCCAGCCCCCAGAACGGTGTAAGCCAACTCCTTAAAATCTCTCTGTCTCTCTCACTCCGTCTAGATAATACATCCTACTGATTCTGTTTCTCTGGGAAACCCCGACTAACAGAACGTCGGTGGTGGAGGTGGCTAGCTGTCTCCCCAAATGCATACTTTGCTCACTAACGAGTTGCAGTTCGGTATGGCCACGCAACGAATTTCTCCCCAACGGGATGGGAAGAGAAGTGATATGAGCCACATCCATGCCTGACCGATTACACCTTCTTGCTCTTTTTCTTTTCTGGATGACTGGGGACACTGAGGGCATCCTTGGAAACCATGTGTTGATGATGGCATCCTGGGTCCTTCAGTAACTCTATGGAGCAGAGCTCCCTCCTCCCCACCCTGGCCCCACAGATCTTGAACATTCTAACCTAGATGTCCCTGGACTGGTAGGTAAGTTGTCACTAAATTTCTACTGTTTTCAAGTTATTGCATTTTGGATTTATTAAATAAACTAGTTTAACATACCCTGACTAATACAGAAATTGGTACCTTGAAGTGGAATGCTATTAAAAAAAAAAACACCTAGGGCGCCTGGGGGGCTCAGTCGGTTAAGTTGTCTGCCCTCAACTCAAGTCATGATCCCAGGGTCCTGGGATCGAGCCTCGCATCACATCGGGCTCTCTGCTTGGTGGGGAGTCTGCTTCTCCCTCTACCCCTATCCCCTGCTCATGATCTCTCTCTCATACTCTCTCTCTCTCACATAAATAAAATCTTAATAAAAATAAAATAAAATAAAATAAAATAAAATAAAATAAAATAAAATAAAATAAAATAAAATAAAATAAAATAAAAAACGCCTAAGGGGCGTCTGGGTGGCTCAGTCTGTTAAGCAGCCAACTTAAGCAGCTCAGGTCTCATGACCTCATGATCTCAGGGTCCTGGTGATGTAGGAAAGAATGTTAAGATTTGAAGCCGACGGCCAAGAAAGAATTCTTGAGACATCTTTGGGGCAAAAAGGTGATTTTATTAAAGCACGGGGACAGGACCCGTGAGCAGAAAGAGCTGCAATGGGGTCATAAGAAGTGGCTCATTGTATACTTTCAGATTGGGAGGGGATTAAGGGTAGTGTACGTCTCTAAGGAATTTTGGAAGCAAGGTTTCCAGGACCTCGAGGGGGCTAGCTACTGTTGGGAAAAGGGCATTTATTACCATCTAATAAAACCTTCATCATGAGACCCTTCAGATGTATATCAGTGAGCCATATGCTTGGGGGATGATTGCCAACACATATCTTGCGGGGTAGAGATAAAGGAAATTTCCAAAGGAATTTTTATATGTTAAAGTAGATGTACAGGATCCCTGGGCGGGGGGGGGGGGTGTGTGTGTGTGAGGCTAAGATTGCCTTTTGCCCTTAGCAAAGTGTCAACATCAAGGCAATTGAGTCCCGAGGGGAATATCACTCTGCCTATTTCAAGGACTTGCCAATGGGCTGTAGGTAGTAAGGAAATTTAATAATTTCTCTTCTGCCTTTGTTTCCCACATCACTGGGATCAAGCCCACTTCGGGGAGTCTGCTCGAGGATTCTCCCTCTCCCTCTTCCCCTCCACCTGCCCATGCTCTCCTGTTCTCAGGCCAACAAAGGTCTCATTCCAATCTTGTCCAGTTGTTTCAGGCGGTTTCAAGGCAGGTGCCACTGAATTGAGAAAGAGGAGCTTAGGGGCAAGGACGCAAGTCATGGAACAGGTTAAGGACTCTTGTCTAGAAAGGAACTCTGGGTATGGCTCCTGACACATAGACTGGATAGAAGCAAACAGAGTAAATGCCTCGTATGTTTTTGAAATGAGAGTATTCCTCAAGAAACCTCAGGGAGCCTGGCCGAAAAGTGTTTGTTAAAATAAAACAAATCTTGTGCTCCCAAACTTGCAGACATCAGGCTGCAAAAGTCCAATAGCCCTCCAGAAGGCCCAGTCCTTGGCACCTGCTTGAGGATTTCTATTCATCACAGGTTTCTAGTATCTCAAATAGGACGTGTTTTGCTGCAGTTAATGTTTCTTCTGCTTGAAGTTCATCGAATTCTTGGATTGCTAAATTTATAGTTTTCATGAAATTTGGAAAAATGTTGACCATTATTTCTTTGAATGCTTTTCTTTCCACCTCCCAATGCCCCCACTTCTGAGATTCCAGTTACATATATGTTAGGTCTTTAGATAGTGCCCCACAACCCGGAAATGCTCTCTTTATTGTGTTTTCCAGTCTTTTTTTCTCTTTGTGTTCCATTTTGGAGAATGTCTACTGCAATGTCTTCAAATCCATGAATCTTTTCCTCTGCAGCTCCTGTTAATCCCATTTGGTATGTTTTTAAATTTCAGATATTATGTTTTTCATCTCGGAAGTTTGATACGGGTCTTTTATATATCTTTTCCTCCCCATCATGTTTATTTTTTTCCTCTACCTTCATAAGCATATTGAGTACTTTTATAATAACTTTTAACATCCTTGTCTACTAATTCTGTCATCTGTGTGGTTTCTGAGTCTTTCTTTTGATTGATTTCTCTCCTGATTGTTTGCATGCATGATAATATTTGGTTGGCTCTGGCCATTCTGGATTACACTTCTTTAGGTGCTAGACATTGTTGTATTCCTTTAAATATTTGGGGGTTTTTGTTCTGGGGCACAGATGAATTACTTGGAATTGATTAGATCCTTCTGAGACTTGCTGATAAGCATCGTTACAGCAGACGCAGAGCAGCCACTAACGTAGGGCTCATGTGACCCCACTATGGAGGCAATATCCTTCTGAGGACCCTACACAATGCCCTCTATTATAAGGTCTTTGTATTCTGGCCGGTGGGAACACAACAATTCCCAGTCCCATATGAGCTCAAGGGATTTTCCTGCTTATTCCTTTCTGGTGGGTGTTGCCTTGGCCCTGAGTTGTCTTCTCCCTACTGAGTACTAGAGTATCAATATTCATTCTTCTCTGCCCATCTCCAAAGCTCTCTTTGTACAGCTTCTTCCTTTTTAGCCCCCATTCACATTCTCGAACTGGACATTCTGTCTCCTTGTTCAGGAAGATGGCTAGACTCTATATGGGTTCCTTCTCCCTGTCCTGTGGCCTGGGAACTCTTTTTAGGCAGGCAGCTGGGAAATTGAAGGGCTCACTTCGACCACTATCCTATGTTACCTGTTGTCCTATATCTGTAAATTATTGCTTCCTATATTTAGCCCAGTTTTCTAGTTGTTTAAGACAAGAAGATAAATCTGGTCCCCGTTATTCCATCATCATTGGAATCAAGTGTCAACACCCACTTCAGATGAGGACGTAGAGGAGAGCAGATAAAATAGTACTACAGTCAAGGACTTAACATTCTCTGGGTTCTCTCAGATATTTTTTTTCCTTCTTATCTTTCTTGAGGTATAATTGACAAAAATTGTATATATTTAAGGTGTATGACCTGATGTTTTGATAATGATATACACTGTGAAACAATCACCACGATCAAGCTATTCACCTGTGCATCTCCTCACATGGTTCTCATTTTCCCTGTGTGTATATGTGTGTGTGTGTGTGTGTGTGTGTGTGTGTGTGTGTAGGACCCTGGTGTGTGGCCTCATCCTTCTGGCTAAGCGAGGGACCGACCTGGACAGCCTAGGAGCCTACGCCACCAAGTCTCCCAGACCCTGCCCCTCACCTGAAGGCCCTTAAGCTGGGCTACGCCCCAGGATGACCGGCATCCACTCTCCCTCCCTCCCCGCAGCCCGGCCCCGCCCCTCCCCGCAGGCCCCTCCTCACCCCGCGGCCCCACCCCTCTCCCCGGCCCTGAGGGCCCCGCCACTCGCCCTGCCTCTCCGCGGCCCCGCCCCTCCCCGTCAGCCCCGCCTCTCCCCCAGCACCTCCCGCCGGCCCCGCCCCTTTCCGCGGCCCCGAGGGCCCGGCGCTCGCCCCTTCCTTCTGCGGCCCCGCCCCTCCTCGCCAGCTCCGCCCCCTCGCGCGGCCCCGCCCCTCTCTGCCAGCGGGGCTTCTCCGGGCCATCCTCTCTTATCCCTACGGCCCCGCCCCTCCTGGCCGCCCCGAACCTCTGCTCCCCCGCTGCGTCCGTCCCCCATGTTTCTCCGAGCCGGCCTGGCAGCGCTCACTCCATTTCTCCGCACCCTTCGGCCTGCTCCTCTTGCGGCCATGAGCACTGGCACTTTCGTTGTGTCGCAGCCGCTCAATTACCGCGGCGGGGCCCGCGTGAATCCGGCGGACGCCTCCGGCACCGAGAAGGCGTTCGAGCCGGCAACCGGTAAAGGGACGGAGAGCGGGAGGCAGGGCCTGGGCGGCGGGCGGCGGGGGCCGCGGCCGTGCAGGGGGGCGGCGGCGGGGCCTGGGCGCGGGTTGGCGCTTCCCTGCTCCATTCGTGGAGGTATTCTACTGCCCCGAACCTGCATTTAGTGCGTTCGGCAAACGTTTGCTGGGCATCGGTGAGTGACGGTGTGCAGAATAGAGTTACATGTGCAGGCAGCTAAAGACTCCGTGTAAACACGAATGCATCTGACGGGGACAGGAAGAGAGTCTAGAAACTGGTAAAGCCGGTGAGTTGCGTCTGGGGCGGAAGGGTTGTAATGCTACAAGGGCCTGAATAGAGTCTACAAAGCCATGGTGCATGAGGTTGTGCCCCTGTTAGTTATTAATTTTTAAAGTTAGAACGGCAGTAATGTATTCAACTTTTTGCATAGGAGAGGATTAGGACTTCCAGGTGAAAACAGTAGAATGGAGAAGCGTGCACATATGACTCTAATAAGCATAAATGAGGACTCCGTTGCCATCTCTTAGCGTTAAAATATTTCTGTGCAGGAATCAGAATTGGGAAAGGGGGGAAAAAGCCCAGCTTTATCCAGTGCTTGAGGTTGCCAAACAGCGTGCTGGGCCCTGGATTTGCTCTGAGAGTTCTGAAGATCACACAGCTAATGAGGAAGAGATTTTGGTTTTGGTTTATGTTTATTTTGCTGAGCTTTATGGAATATTTGTGGGGAGAAAAATGTAAATGTTTTGTGCAAACCAGAATGGCCGGTAGCCAGAGGGACAAAACTGGATTGCAAAGGACTGCAGAATTTAGGATTGATCAATCCCGCTAAACTACAGAGTAGTAGTAACCTTGTCAGCCCAGGAAGGGGCCCCAGGCATCAGCGGACTCTCCTGGAGGAAACAGCCTCTCCACCTCCATCCCTATAGTCCTACAGAAGAAAGGAAAATTGCTCTTTAATTACCTGCAACATGTGCAGCCCCTAGGCACTGCCCTTACCGACTGGCTATTCAGATTTGTAACAGAAATTGCAGGCTTGTGCAATCTTTCTGGAAAAAGAGTCCCTGGAGTTCTTGGGGGAGGGAAAAGGAAGTTCCAATTTGGTGTACTTAAAGGATTCTTGTTGGTAGAGTCAGTCACAACCCTTGGGATGTGGGTTCATATTTTGCACCGGGATAGGGAATAAGATTGGAGTAAGAAAAGGAGAGGCGTTTTTTATATTTGAGAAAGATTTTTTCTTGTGTTTAGGGATAGGTTTGGCTGATATTGCTGTTTATTAACCATATTCATGAAGTGTCAGTATAGTATGATATGACTTCTGTAGAACACAGGCCAGTGATACAACATCAGAGTTCACAACCCGGGAGACCGAGGACTTTGAACTTTGATTTCGCAAGACCCCTGCGATTCTCAAACACTGTTAAGGACAGTTGCAAAACCCAGCTGTAAAACAGAGGAGGACGGGGTTCTTAACTTGAAGTTCGTGCTGTGCTTAGGGCAAGAGACACTCTCTGTAATTCTGTGATGTGGTGAAGTACATTTTTCTAGAGAGAAGTCTGCAACTTTTATTAGATTCTTCAAGGGTTCAGTCACCTCAGGATAGAGCTAAGAACTGCTGGTGTAGGAGTTGTCATTAAATCAAACCATAGTTAAAAACAAGAAGGGGGTCACTAAAAGGGAATTTGGGTATATAGTGCTTTCTTTAAACTTGAGGCAACAGTTGGAGATAACACCGTGTTTCCTGTCATAGGCCGAGTGATAGCTACTTTCCCTTGCTCTGGAGAAAAGGAAGTAAATTTGGCTGTCCAGGATGCAAAGGCTGCCTTTAAAATATGGAGTCAGAAATCTGGCATGGAGCGCTGTCGAATTCTTTTGGAGGCTGCCAGGATCATAAGGGTATGCTTTACTTTTTTTTCTCTTTCAGAAATGTCCCCTTGAGTTGCTCTGAGGGTTCTTCGTGATGATTTGCAGTTAGACTTTGATGCTTCATTAGGTTATGCCTTTTTTACGAAATTGAAGGACATTTTCGTGTGATCACCCGGGTATATAGAACATGCTTTCTTCGAGTAATTGCCTTCTGGGTCTTGGCTCTCTGTGACCTCTCCCTTGGCAGGTTGTTTTCTCCATCTTTGTTCTCATGTGTCCTTTGCAGCTTGTCTCCTTTTCAACTCTGTGTACTCGTTTCCAAACGGTTTACTTTTTCTTCTGATGACTCTTAAGTCTACCGTTCTTTTTTCAGGTACATTTTCTACCTTAACTGCCTGGGAAGATTTCATAGATTTATAGATGTTCCCTTCTTAAAAAACAAAGTCAGGGGCACCTGGGTGGCTCAGTTAAGCATCAGACCTTTGATTTCGGCACAGGGTGTGGTCTTGGAGTTACGGGATTGAGCCCTGTGTCAGGCTCCGTGCTCAGTGGGGAGTCTGCTTGAGATTCTCTCTCTCTCCCTCTGCCCCCCCCTTCCGTCCTGCTTCTGCTCAGGTGCTCTCTCTCTCGCTCTCTAAGATAAATAAATAATCTTTAAAAAACCCAACAAAGTTAAAGCTTCTTACAGTCTTTTTTTTTAAATTTTATTTATTTTGAGTAATCTCTATACCCACCATGGGGCTCAAACTCATGGTGCTGAGATCAAGAATTGCATGCTGTACCAATTCAGCCCCTAAACTTTTTACTGTCTTAAAAAGCAAAAGGACTAGAGATGCTCGTTACAGAAAATTAGAAGATTCAGAAGCATGTACGCCAAAATGTGAATGCTGGTTATCTCTGAGTGGTAGAACTCTGGTGATTTTTGTTCTCAAAGTGTGTTAAGTCAGAAACTGTGACGTGTCTGAGAATACCATATTTGCAAAGATAACATATATATATACGTACATATATATCGTGATAGGAGACACAAGGCTTGCTGGATTAGAGAAAGATATATATATTTTTAAGATTTTATTTATTTATTTATTTATTTGAGAGAGAGAGAGAGAGCACGAGCAGAGGGGAGGGGCAGAGGGAGAAGGAGGCTCCTCACTGAGCGGGGAGCCCAACACAGGGCTGGATCCCAGAATGCCGGAATCATGACCTGAGCCAAGGGCGGATGCCCAACCGACTGAGCCACCCAGGCGCCCTGAGAAAGATACGATTGATCATTCACAGCAAAATGCAGCAGCCAGAGCAATACCTTAGCACTAGTTTTCTGCGCTCCAGTCCCCACGGGGAGATGCGTGAGAGCCACAGGTTACCCTGTCACATGTAGAGGTTGCCCCCCAGGAGGGGAACCCTAAAGTTATGAGACTCAGTTCAGACAGGAGCTGCTCTCACACCTGTGCCTGCTCTCTCTGGAGCGCGCGAGAGATGACTCACTGAGCAGATCTCCTCCAGGGTTTCGGGGGGAAGGTGTTACCAGCTTTATTACCCTGGAAAGCAAGCCGATGTCTTCAGAAATGGGAAGCAGCGAGCTTCCTATCTGCACGTCTCTCCAGGCACCTCTGTCTTTCGGGAGACACTGTGTCTGCCTTCCAAGGCCTTTGCCCCTCAGCTTGCCAGTGTCCTCTGCTCAGAAATCCTGGGCCACACAGAGATGTCACAGTGTTCATGGAGGATTTCCTCCCAACTAAGTATTTTCCTCTGTCCTTTAAATTTTTTTTTGATTAGACCACAAGTGGTAACTCAAGCAGATAATTTATTATTTTAGTTTGTCTTTCACTTTTTCCTAGTGCATAAGCATTTAGGGTTGTTGCGTCCCCTTAGGAATTGGCCCCTTTGGTGCCTGGGTAGCTCAGTCAGTTAAGCGTCTGCCTTCAGCTCAGGTCCTGATCCTGGGACCCTGGGATGGAGCCCCGCCTCTGGCTCCTTGCTCAGCGGGGGGCCTGCTTCTCCCCCTCCCTCTGGTGTTCCCCATTCCTTTCTGTAGGTCCAGATTCCCATGTGGTGTCATAGTTTTTCTGCTTGAAGAAATTTCTTCAGCATTTCTTATCGTGCAGGTTTGCTGGTGGATGTTCTTTAACTCTTGTGTGTCTGAAAGTCTTCATTTTGCTTTGTCTTTTGAAAGAATTGGAGGTATATAATTTTAGGCTGATGGGGTTTTTTCAGTGCTTTAACTATTAGGAAATTCTAACTGAATTTCTGCCCCTTCTGTCTCTCCTCAGGGCTTCCAGTTACACACAGACTGGGCGGCTTGAAGCTCTAGCAACTGAGGCTGTTTATTTTTTTCCTGTTTTTTTCCTCTGTGTGTCTTAATTTGGGTAATTTCCAGGATTATCCAATAATTTAATTTAGAACTTCCTAACTAAAGAAAACCTATCTCTGGGTTCACACAAATGGCAGTGCGGGCCTACCCAGAGTATCTGCTGATCTTATCTGGCTTGTACGGGGCAGGGGGTGGGGGGTTGTAGATACTGTGGGCAAAGGTCTGAAGTGTGCCCGAAACGTGTGAGGGGGCAGGGAGTGGTTAGCCCAGTACCCTGGGGGTGGTTAGAACGGCTGACTGGCTTTGGGCCCCTGTGGACACAAGTCCTCATCTGCCAGTGTCTGAGAGCGCAGGGTCTGGGCCAACTTATTTAGAATTTACTAACTTCCTGTTTTAGAAATCGGTTTCGTGAAGGCAGAGAATGGATCTGTATGTTTTTTTCTTGGTAATGAAGGTAGAATGACTCACTCAAAACTCTTGATACCTCTGGCCTTTATGGAAACATAGTGCGTTCAGATCTCTCAGACTTCTGTAGTGATTTTTATGTTCCTCCTCCCTTCTTTCCCGAGGTGTGTGCTGTGCGCACGGGCTCGTGATTCCTCCTCCCTTCTTTCCCGAGGTGTGTGCTGTGCGCACGGGCTCGTGATTCCTCCTGCCTTCTTTCCCGAGGTGTGTGCTGTGCGCACGGGCTCGTGATTCCTCCTCCCTTCTTTCCCGAGGTGTGTGCTGTGCGCACGGGCTCGTGATTCCTCCTGCCTTCTTTCCCGAGGTGTGTGCTGTGCGCACGGGCTCGTGATTCCTCCTCCCTTCTTTCCCGAGGTGTGTGCTGTGCGCACCGGCTCGTGATTCCTCCTCCCTTCTTTCCCGAGGTGTGTGCTGTGCGCCCCGGCTCGTGATTCCTCCTCCCTTCTTTCCCGAGGTGTGTGCTGTGCGCACCGGCTCGTGATTCCTCCTCCCTTCTTTCCCGAGGTGTGTGCTGTGCGCACGGGCTCGTGATTCCTCCTCCCTTCTTTCCCGAGGTGTGTGCTGTGCGCACGGGCTCGTGATTCCTCCTCCCTTCTTTCCCGAGGTGTGTGCTGTGCGCACGGGCTCGTGATTCCTCCTCCCTTCTTTCCCGAGGTGTGTGCTGTGCGCACCGGCTCGTGATTCCTCCTCCCTTCTTTCCCGAGGTGTGTGCTGTGCGCACCGGCTCGTGATTCCTCCTCCCTTCTTTCCCGAGGTGTGTGCTGTGCGCACGGGCTCGTGATTCCTCCTCCCTTCTTTCCCGAGGTGTGTGCTGTGCGCACGGGCTCGTGATTCCTCCTCCCTTCTTTCCCGAGGTGTGTGCTGTGCGCACCGGCTCGTGATTCCTCCTGCCTTCTTTCCCGAGGTGTGTGCTGTGCGCACCGGCTCGTGATTCCTCCTCCCTTCTTTCCCGAGGTGTGTGCTGTGCGCACCGGCTCGTGATTCCTCCTCCCTTCTTTCCCGAGGTGTGTGCTGTGCGCACGGGCTCCTTATAACGGCGGCTGCCATTTCCTTCTGCTTCTGGTCTGCCTCACCGCTTATCAGTTTTAAAAAGACAATGCTGCATCTCGTCAACTGTTCGATGCACCTTTTATGTGTGTCCAGACATTCACCCTCTTGTTTATTTTTACACTGGATCCGTAATACCCCACGTCTACTTCTTACACACTCTGTTCATTCAGCTCTTTGGTCTTTGGGACAAAGAAAGGCATTATTTAGCTTTTTCTCTTTAGGCCAGTTTCCCAAACCTTTCCATTCATCCCTGGCCCATCTCCAGCATCTCTGAGTCGTGGAGGCTACAACTGGAACAGTATTTAAAAAGAGAATTGATGAGTACTGACCATTAAAAATAATTACCTTGTGATCTTCACCTGCTGCGTGTCCTCGGGTGCATTAAAGTGGTGTGTGTATATAACCTCTTACCTGCCGATCGTCCTGTTTGGCGATTGCGTACTGTTTCCATGGTGATGCCTGTGTCTTACTCTATACATGCATACACATATGTGCACGTGTGTATGTATTTATACACACACACATATAACATTCACTTTGCAAACCATTCCTTGTAAGTTTTTTTTTTTTTTTTTAAGATTTTATTTATCTGAGAGAAAGCGAGCATGAGCAGGGGGCAGACTCCCGGCTGAGCAAAGAGCCCAGTGGGGGACTCGATCCCAGAACCCAGGGCTCATGACCTGAGCTGAAGGCAGACGCTTCACCAACTGAGCCACCCAGGTGCCCCATCAAACCATTCCTTTTCTAATCGATCTTGAAACGAGGTATGGGTCTTAAATCTGACAATTAACTTGAGGGGAGAATAGGGCTGCTGTTCCGCAGCCAATTTTCTCTCTCTTCCAAATGTATCAGTGTGACTCCTTTCATTTAAAGTGCAAGCTGTTTCTATTTCTAAAAATTGGGCGATGTATTTTGAGTGTTGACTATGTTGAGGTGTCTGGTCGTATGTCTTAGATCTAGTCTCCCGTTTCACCCGAAGGAACGGAAGGATGAAATCGCCACCACGGAGACCATCAACAATGGCAAGTCCATCTTCGAGGCCCGCTGGGACATCGACACTTCGTGGCAGTGCCTGGAGTACTACGCCGGCTTGGCCGGGTCCATGGCAGGTGAGCCCCGGCCTGGGAGCAGCTGGCGGGGAGACAAAAGAGCAGATGCTGCTGGGGAAGGAGAGAGATTTGGGGATTAAGACAGACCGGGGTTAAAAATCCTGGGTTTATCACTGTCCGTGGGGGGTGACCCGGAGGATGACTTGATCTTCCCTTATTGAAACTGTCTTCGTGCGTCAGCAAAGGATTAAATGAGGAAATGTACGTACTGCGCTCAGCATGCTTCCCTGAGCTTCAGGCCAAGTTGTTAGAGGCAGTAAGCGTATCGTGTTGACTAGTTCTACGTCATTAGCAGAAAAGGTGGGTTTTTTGGACTCGGTGAGGTTTACAGTAGTTGGTGTTGGATGGTCACCAGCACCCAGCAGGGCTCTGGGGAGCCAGAGTCTGAGGTTCGGGTCCTCAAATTCCACCTGGTTTCTTTTAAGTTATTATCCGCTAGGTGCTCTAAGGTTTTAGAAAATTAAGTATTAAGTCGTGTGAACACGGCTTTGAGGGACGGGTGGGATTCTTTATCGGAGAGAACGTTCAGCGGCGCGCATGCAACGCTGGGTTGAGCGCTGGAACGGAGACGGGGCGCGCCGCTGTGCTGGGGGCGGGGGTGGGGGGGCGCGCCGCTGTGCTGGGGGCGGGGTGGGGGGCGCGCCGCTGTGGCGGGGGCGGGGGAGAATCGAGTTGTTTGTGCAGGCAGCTAGAGACGCCGTGCAAACACGAACGCGCTGAATACCGCTGTTGGCCGAGTCTCCGGAGAAGCAGCCCTGCATTCTCGCGGCTCCTCTGTTTCCCTCTTAGGCGAACACATCCAGCTCCCAGGCGGCTCCTTCGGTTACACCAGAAGAGAAGCGCTCGGGGTCTGCGTGGGGATAGGCGCGTGGAACTACCCCTTCCAGATCGCCTGCTGGAAGTCGGCCCCAGCGTTAGCGTGTGGTGAGAATGATTCTTCCGCGTGGGAGCCGTCTGTTCTCGCACCATTCCCCCACTCACCTGTTCGTGTGTGCGTGCGTGCCTGTGCACACACACTCACACACACACTCACATCAGAAGGGGCTGCCTTGGGGTACCCAAAGCCTCCGAGGACATGTGTCCCTGCCCCGCTGCTTGGGGACCTAACAGCATAGCTAATGTACACAGATTGCGTCTGTATTATTCCCAGTTTTATTTTATTTTTTTAAAGATTTTATTTATTTGAGAGAGAGAGAGAGCGCGCACAAGCCGGGAGAGCGGCAGAAGCAGGACCCCCCCCCCCCCAAGCAGGGAGCCCGATGCAGGACTCGATCCCAGGACCCTGGGATCATGACCTGAGCCAAAGGCAGACACTTAACCGACTGAGCCACCCAGGCAACCCGATTCCCACTTTTATTTATCTAATTTATTTTTGTTATGGAAAGGAAGACTGTGAGTTTTGGTCTTGGAGGTCTTATTTTTTACTGTTAAATTGATTTAGGTTTGTGATCTTCATAAGCTCTCTTCTGCACAAGAGCAGTGGGATGGGTTTCTGTGGAAGGAGTGGCACTCAGGAGTTTGGCTTCACTTAAGAAGCAGAAGATAAACTTTGTCCTTCTTAAGACCAATGATAAACAAGGCTCCCATTAGAGAAATTTCGGCTGGCGACTGAAAAAGTTTTCTCCTACCATTTAAAGAGGAATCCGTGGGAAAAGATATTTTACTGTATCTTAGGAAACAATCGTAAGGTTAAAGACAGCAGTACGGTTGGGACGCTGCGTCGAAATGCAGCGTTTCTTGTGTTGCTGCTACGTGTCCTGCTTTTTCCAAGTTCCCGTGTGAGGCAGGGGCAGCTGTGACAGAAGGAATAGAACTAAGTCCTTAGCTTTGGAGACTCCTCAAAATTAACCTTTCTGGTCTTCAATTTCAATTTCTCTAAAATGGGAGTGAGCACAGCATGGTGGCACACGTTAGATGAGATATAGATGTGGAAAGGCCTGGGAATGCGAGTGTGAGATATTCCTGGTTGACGCTGGGCAGGCGGGTGGCTTGGGATCTGCTCACGGAGGGAAGCCAAGGAGGGAAGAACAGGTTGTGTTTCCTTATTCGTTCCAGTGTGGGTCTGGGAGTCCGTGGGGGGAACAGGAGACATCTGGAGTTGTTCTTGGCTTGTCCTGTCCCGTCCTGTGCTCAGAGGCTCACCGGTCTTAGAAAGTCTTTTGTGCCCGCATGTTGGGTTTGTGCAGGTAACGCCATGGTCTTTAAGCCGTCTCCCTTCACACCGGTGTCTGTGCTGCTGCTGGCTGAGATCTACACGGAGGCCGGCGTGCCCCCTGGGCTCTTCAATGTGGTGCAAGGAGGGGCTGCCACGGGCCAGTTTCTGTGTCAGCATCCTGACGTGGCCAAAGTCTCCTTCACTGGGAGTGTGCCCACCGGCTCGAAGGTAAAGATAAGACCAGTATCGCTTCCCATAAATGACGGTGTCTGGTCTGAGGCTTATCTTCTGATTTCACCCAGCTTGTACTGGGAGGGAGGCCGTAGGAATTGGGGGCAAAGATCTGAAGTGTGCTTTAAACATCTGAAGTGGGGAAGGAGTGGAGTTAAATGATTAGAACATTAGGCTGGCGGTCCGTCCCCAAGGGGATGGAAGTCTTCATCTCCTGCCTGTGTCTCAGAGCACAGGGTCTGGGCCGCCACTTGGGTCCTTGGTATCTTTTTTTTTTTTTTTTTTTTTGAAGATTTTATTTATCTGACAGAGAGAGAGACAGGCAGCTAGAGAGGGAACATAAGCAGAGGGAGTGAGAGAGGAAGAAGCAGACTCCCATGGGAGGAGCCTGATGCAGGGCTCGATCCCAGAACGCTTGGATCATGCCCGGAGCTGAAGGCAGATGCTTAACGACTGAGCCACCCAGGCGCCCCTGGGTCCTTGGTGTCTTTAACTCTTCTGTAGCAGCCACATCAGAAGGAAGGGTACTCACTCAGTTTATTTCTGATGTATTGTTTTCACCTTAATGGTCAGCCTTGAACACAGTAATAGTAATAGAAGAGTTTCCACCTGTGACACGTGAATGAACGGTATTTTGAAAATGAATTCCCTCTTCAGAATGTCAAGTGCAGTCCTGTAGATTCTCTTCAGGGTTCTGAAAAAGGATAAATAGATGAAGGGCAAAGTCACTGACAAGAGCAAGGCTGCAGGTCGGCCGTAGTTAGAGATGCCTGGAGACTCCGGTCCTAGCGGACGGTAGCACGCAGTTTTATTTGCCTTTCACTTCCGAATGTGTTTGTTCTTGTTCTGTAAGATCATGGAGATGTCAGCTAAAGGAATCAAACCCGTTACCTTGGAACTGGGAGGCAAATCTCCCCTGGTCATCTTCTCCGATTGTGATATGGAGAACGCTGTGAAGGGGGCGCTGATGGCCAACTTCCTCACGCAAGGCGAGGTATGCCCCTGTCCCTGGCAGAGGTTTCAAAGGAAGCTCACCCCTTCCTCCAACAGCATGTTTTAAAGCTTTTAGTTTTGAAATAATTTCAGACTGACAGAAGCGTCGAATTCCATGTACCCTTGAGCCGTGTTTCCCAAATGTTAACGTTTTATCACGTTTCCTTTGTCATTCTGTTTCTCTTTCTATACATACGTATGCATGTTATTTTTTTCTGAAGTGTTTGAAAGTTGCAGACATAAGACTGGTAACTTCTACATTGCTTCCTAGAAGCAAGCGTGTTCTCTTACATAAGCACGGTGCCCTTAGTAAAACTGATAACCTCATGTAAGTATACTCACTCTGCAGCCCCTATTCACATATTGTCATTTTTAAAAAGATTTTATTCGAGAGAGAGGAAAAGAGACAGAGCATGAGTGGGGGGAGGGGCGGAGCTAGAAGCAGGCTCCCCGCTGAGCAGAGAGCCCAATGTGGGGCTCGATCCCCGGACCCTGGAATCATGACCTGAGAGCTAAAGGCAGACACTTCACCGACTGAGCCACCCAGGCACCCCCACATATTGTCATTTGTTTGACATTAGTCCTTTTAGCAAACAACACAAAAACACAGCTTATTTTTCCTGGTCCAAGATCAAATCCAGGAAGGTGTGTGTGCATTTAGTTAGTGTCTTCATAGCCTCCTTTAGTCTGGAACAGTCAGCTCTTCAGTTATTCTTATCTTTTAGGACCTTGACATTTTTGAAGAATACAAGCTATTTATTTTGTAGAATGTCCCTCATTTGGGGTGTGTCTGGTGTTTCCTTTTGATAAGATTTAGGTTATGCGTTTGGGGCAAAAACACCGCCGAAGTGATGTTGTGTCCTTCTCAGAGGTGCAGCCGACCCTGCTGACGGTGGGTCTTTCCTGGGGAATCACCGCGTCTTCCTCTGTGGGAGACGTGTCACGTAGCGGACAGTGCGAGAGGATTCTGCAGCTCCTCGGGCTCTCCCCCGCAGTCTTCACAGCCTTGGATGAGTTTTGCTGGAAACAGTTTCTATTATGTTGGTTCCCAAATGGTGATTTCCCAACATTTCCCTACATTTATTAGTTCACTCTCCACTGTGAGAAAGAACTTTCCCTTTTCCCGTGTTTTTTTCACTCATTTATTTTTATTATTACGGACCATGGATTCTTACTTCATTCTATGGATTATGGATTACAGTCCATTTGCTACCGTGGTTTATTTTGACGCTCAGATGATTGCAGATTGGGCCCATGGCAGCTCCTGTGACCTTTTGCTATGTGTTCATTATTCTGTGAGCGTGAGGGCTTGGCTCTAGTTTTGGACTTTGTATCTACAGTCCGATAGCATTTGAACAGTTTTCGTGCTTGCGTTCCACGGGAGAATCTAAATGGTCACGATTGATTTGTGATTTTAGAGAGAGATGTTCACTGTGAAATGCTTCGGGTTTTTATGAGGCTCAAGCCCTTAGTTCTTTTTTTTTTTTTTTTTTTTTTTTTTTTTTTTTAATTAATAATGATTTTTTATTATATTATGTTAGTCACCATACAGTACATCCCCGGTTTTCGATGTAAGGCTCGATGATTCATTAGTTGTGTATAACACCCAGTGCACCATGCAATATGTGCCCTCCTTACTACCCATCACCGGTCTATCCCATTCCCCCACCCCCCTCCCCTCTGTAGCCCTCAGTTTGTTTCTCATAGTCCATAGTCTTTCATGTTTCATTCCCCCTTCTGATTACCCCCCCTTCCTTTATCCCTTTCTTCCCCTACTGATCATTCTAGTTCTTATGTTCCATAGATGAGAGAAATCATATGATAGTTGTCTTTCTCTGCTTGACTTATTTCACTAAGCATTATCTCCTCCAGTGCCGTCCATGTTGTAGCAAATGTTGAGAACTCATTCTTTCTGATTGCTGAGTAATATTCCATTGTATATATGGACCACAGCTTCTTAATCCAGTCATCTGTTGCAGGGCATCTCGGCTCCTTCCACGATTTAGCTATTGTGGACATTGCTGCTATGAACATTGGGGTGCATATGGCCCTTCTCTTCACTACGTCTGTATCTTTGGGGTAAACACCCAGTAGCGCAATGGCTGGATCATAGGGTAGCTCAATTTTTAACTTTTTAAGGGACCTCCACACGGTTTTCCAGAGTGGCTGTACCAACTTGCATTCCCACCAACAATGTAGGAGGGATCCCCTTTCTCCACATCCTCTCCAACAATTGTTGTTTCTTGCTCAAGCCCTTAGTTCTTAGTCTATTTTTACTCTCCCTCCCCTCCTACTCTTAAAATACACGGCTGCATTGAGCCTCTGATAGGAGGCAGTAGGAGAGCTCGTGTGGCTCGTGCTGTGAATGGCCTTAAGGAAAAGTGAACCAACAAAAAGCTAGAACTTTCATCTCGGGCAGGCAGTTTCTTTGCTGATATGGTGTTATGTCCACAATTCCATGTGTGATCCTGTTCAGTATGGGGATAATTTTTAGAGCTGGAGCTAACCTGTTAAAAAGGTGTACTGTCCCTTTTAAGATTAAACCTGGTGCATTCTTCCCTCTTTTCCTTTTTCCTTCTTTACACACATACAAATTTGTGTCTGTCCTTCAGGTTTGTTGTAATGGCACAAGAGTGTTTGTGCAAAAGGAAATTCTTGATGAATTTACAAGGGAAGTGGTGAAACGGACCCAAAAGATAAAAATCGGAGATCCCCTTCTGGAAGATACAAGGATGGGTCCCCTCATCAACCGCCCACACCTGGAGCGAGTCCTTGGGTTTGTTAAGCTGGCGAAGGAGCAGGTGAGAAACAAGTGGAGATGGGATGGGGTGAGGGGGAGGGGAATTATAACACGTTCCTTGCTGGGTGCACACTTCCCTTGCTAATACCCGCTTGGCTCGTGGTGTCCTCAGCTGTGGCCTGCTTTGTACCTGCAGTGGAGTGACTAGGTGTCTGCTCAGGACACACTGAACGTTTCAGGAACGCATATCAGGGTTGTACTTTTTATTTGTTTATTTTTTTAAAGATTTTATTTATTTGGGAGAGAGAAAGAGCACAAGCGGCAGGTGGGGAGGGCAGAAGAAGAAGGAGAAGCAGACTCCCCGCTGAGCAGGGAGCCCAATGTGGGGCTTAAACCTAGGACCCCAAAATCCTGACATGAGTTGAGGGCAGACGTTTTAACCAGCGGAGCCACCCAGGTGCCCCAGGGTTGTATGTGTAACAGAAACTATGCATTCTTGTTTCTCTTTGGGCAGGGTGCTCAAGTGCTGTGCGGTGGAGACGTGTATGTGCCCGAGGACCCCAAACTGCAGGGTGGATATTACATGAGACCTTGTGTATTGAGTACGTCCTCTTCGTGTTTGCTTTTAAATGGTTTGAATTAAATATCAGCTAGAAAAGGATATTTATAAAATACGTACATGGTGTGAAGCACGTGTCGGTAAACTGTGTCCCCACTGCTCAGACTTAAGGAGTAGTTCTTCATTACCTCCCGTGTGGATGGGAGTGTGGATTCGTTTCCTTCCTCTCGGATGACAGTGTGCGTTAGTTTACCTGAGACTTAACTGGGTCGACACCTGTTGTTCTGGAAGCAAGGAGCTTAAAAAAAAAAAAAAAGTGCATGTTTGATAAAAAAAAAAAATTAATGAATTTCGTTTCTCAGGAAAGTTGCTGAAGAATATGTTTTTCTTTGAATGATATGTCATCAGTATGATAAAACCAATTTGTCAGACAATCTGGCAATGTTTTAAAAATTATGTATTTTAATAATTTTTAGCACCTCTGTTCAATCTTAAACATCTCCTGGTTTGGACAGGCAAGTGTGTGGTCATCCCGCTGTCCTCAACCCATTTACTTCCCCCCTACCTCAGAGGTGTCCGCTGCTCTAGGTAATGTCATTCTCGTGCTTTCCTCTGTCATTTTACAATATATCTTAGTAGCCCTATAAAGATATCGGTAGTTTCACTGCTGTTCCACATAGTCCTAGAAGTCCTAGCCTCAGCAATCAGACAACCAAAACAAAAGGCATCCAAATCAGCGAAGAATACATACATACTTACACACAGTGGAATACTACTCAGCCATCAAAAAAAGGAAATCTTGCCATTTGCAATGATGTGGCTGGAACTAGGAGGTATTATGCTAAGCAAAATAAGTCCATCAGAGAAAGATAATTATTGCTCTCACTCATATGTGAAATTTAAGAAACAAAACAGGGCATAGGGGAAAGGAGAGAAAAATAAAACAAGACGAAATCAGAGAGGGAGACAAACCATAAGAGACTCTTAATCATAGGAAACAAACGGAGGGTTGCTGGAGGGGCCGGGGGTGGGGGGATGGGGTAACTGGGTGACGGGCATTAAGGAGGATACGGGATGTGATGAGCGCTGGGTGTTGTATGAGACTGATGAGCCACTGACCTCTGAACCTACTCATATACTATATGTTAATTGAATTTAAATTAAAATAGTAAAAATATCATTAGTTTCATAGGCTTTAAAAAACTGTATACAGTTTGAATTACGTTGTGTAAGTCCTTACATCTTGTCTAGAAGATACTCCAGCTGATCTTTGTCCCTAGGGTTGACAGCGGTGTCCCTTTTCAGCACTTGATTATCTGATGCATTTTAACCTTTAGCCCTCGCTAAAAAAAGATCCACTGAGGTTTGAAAGCTGTGAACCTAGCATCCATACCATGGATTAGCTTGTACTTATTAAGTGACTAGGAAAAGCTTATAATATATTTTTAGTTACAAGTAAAAAATATAGATTAAACCATAGTGTGTATGGTATTAATCCAGATGTATTAAAAAGCAAATGTATGCGTAAGAAAAAGAAGGAACGGAGTATGCATCATAATGTTAATAGTGGATTTCTCTGGTTGCTGGGATTACAGGTGATTTTTATTATACTTCGTACATTTCTGAATATTCCAGATTTTTCACAGGGAAAATTTTTTCCTAATTTTTAGAATTAGGGAAAAAAAAGTTATTCTTAAACAAGCTGTGAACCTGGGCAAAGAATAGGGAGCTAACCGAACAGAGTTTTATTCTAGTGATTCTGAAAGCCTGGTTTGTGGTCCACGACGTCAGTGCCATTTGGAAAACGTGTTAAAGGAGCCGATTCCTGGCTCCCGCCCTAGACCAGAGATCTGCTTTGTAATAAGCCCCCAGTTCATTTTTATTCATATGAAACTTTGAGAGTCACAACGGAGTCTGGGTTAACTTTAGATTCCTTAAGATTTGGGGCCTAAAGGACAGTAAGTGTTCCCTTTCAGACGGGAACCTTCCTTCCCTCGTGGGTCCACATCTCCTTTGAGTCTCCCACACAGAATTCACTGCAGACAGAGCCACGTGGTGTCACCAACCTGCAGGAGATAATAAAGTATTTCCTGGGACTCTTGGGTAATGATTGTCCTGAATAATTGAATATTCTGGCTAATCGTTTCCCTAAACATCGTATGTGGATTCCTAGTTTTCAGAGAATTAGAACATAATGAACTATCCTTCAGCACAGCCTAAGTGTTATTTATTATATCTTTAAGATTGTTCAGGTGTCCCCAAAGTAGAGTGTGACATACAGGTGACCAGAGTGCTTTTCGTACTTTGTACGCGCAGGCTCTAAACCACCGCTTAAGAGAATGTAGACTTGCCATCTGTGTACATGCATGAGGAGCTGGTTCCCAGACTCTGGCTGGTTTACTGCTGATGTTAGGAGTAGTGTTCTCAGGGTGTTCTTAAGGCTGTGTATTTCAGCACTTACTGTGGAGAAGACATTTGCAAGCAGCAAGCACGATCATTCCTTCACTGGTGTTTGACTCTATTCCAATTCCAATTGACTCTATTCCAGCTAATTGCAGAGACGACATGACCTGCGTGAAAGAAGAGATCTTTGGGCCAGTTATGTCCATTTTACCATTTGACACTGAAGCGGAAGTTCTGGAAAGAGCCAATGATACCACTTTTGGCTTAGCGGCTGGTGTCTTTACCAGGTACGTGGGGAAGGACACCTCAGGCAGCTTTGCAGGAATAGGGGATGTATGCCAGAGCTGCCCAGAGAGCCCATTGCTCTCATTTCCTCTCTGGAGTTGATGTTTTCATCAGCATTTTCTGTCTGCTCCAGGAGAGGTCCGAAGGTGACAGAGTAGCATCTGGTAGTTTGCCCTGAATGGCCAGAGCCCCTGCTGTTGAGTTTAAATTGAGTTTTAAACATTGTTGATGAATATTCTATCCTATTTCGTTCATTCATTGAACAAATATTCAAGGTTCTTTTTTTTTTTTTTTTAAAGATTTTATTTATTTGACGGAGATAGAGACAGCCAGCGAGAGAGGGAACACAGGCAGGGGGAGTGGGAGAGGAAGAAGCAGGCTCCTAGCGGAGGAGCCTGATGTGGGGCTCGATCCCTTAACACCGGAATCACGCCCTGAGCCGAAGGCAGACGCTTAACCGCTGTGCCACCCAGGCGCCCCAAATATTCAAGGTTCTGATCTATGGAAAGCATCTATGTAATGCGAATCACCGTTCCTTGCCGTGAGGATTAGAGTGGGTTAAGTCTCCGCTCTGGCTTTGCCGCCACAGGACGGACAGAGGCGCTCACCAAGAGTGATTCCAATACGCTGCTCCTGTTTTAACAGCTTTGTAGAATGATTCATGTACCGTACAATTTACTCACTTAAAGCGTATAATTCAGTGTTTTTTAGTGTATTTAGAAAGTTGTATAACCGTTACCATAATCTAATTTTAGAACATTTTCATCATCCCACGAACATGAGCTGTCATTCCTCGTTCTCCCCTCCCCCCGGACCCAGGCCACCACTAATCTACTTGCTCCCGCTACAGATTTGCTTGTTCTGAATATTTTATATAAATGGAATCCTACATCCTATAGTATGTGACTTTTTGTGACTGGCTTCTTTTTTTTTTTTCTGGTCTTATTTTAATTTTTATTAATGTAATAAAAAATATGCATTTTTGTAATGCCTCGTATGTATATTATAGTGTGTACATAGTATTTTATGCTCATGTCCATAAATTTTATGTTTTCTGTAGCAGAGGTTACATCAAAATTCTCATGAACGATCTATATTGCTAACGTAAACCAATTTAACTCAACCACTTAAACATCACTTCAACTACCCAAATAATTGTTGTAAGTATCAGAGTATTTGGACTGATGGACATAGTCAACATAATCATTGATTAAATGTTCCACTTTTCATCTCACTATTTGATGACACAGTATCTTTTTTTTAAGTCTACATTAAGGTTATTTTAATCCAAATCATGTTTATGATAGACATATTTGGGTTATCAAACTCGGAGTCACAGATAGATTGAATACTACATTGACAAAATGCAAAAGATAGAGACTAGATTATAATGTAGATTCTATAACCCACTGATCTACACAACTTAGGCAAAAAGATATATAATCAAGAATGTTTGCTATTGTTCTTTTTTTTGACTGTCTTCTTTGACTCAGAATGTTTCCAAGGTCATTTATGCTGTAGCAGGTGTGCGTACTTCCGGAATAATATTCCATTGTATGGATACGTTTTGTTCATTCACCCGTTGATGGACATTTGGATTGTTCCTGCTTTTTTGCTATTATGAATAATGTCTCTGTGGACACTTGTATCTGAGTCTTTGTGTGGCTCTGTTTCATTTCTGCCTGGGGCACACACCTAGAAGTGGAATTGCTGGATCATACGGCGACTCTGTGCTTAACTCTTTGAGGCACTGCTCAGCCTTCTCCCAAGTGGCAGTACCGCCTCCCGTGCTCGGTAGCAACGTGGGAGGGGCCAGTTTCTCTGCCTCTGGGGCAGCCCTTGCTACTGGCTGTCCTTTTGGTTTCCGCCATCCTGGTGGGTGTGAAGTGGTGTCTCAGTGTGTGTGTGTGTGTTTTTTTTTTTAAGATGTATTTATTTTTTTAAAAGAGAGAGAAAGATCGAGCATGAGCAGGGGGAGAGGGGGAAGCAGACTCCCCATTAAGCAGGGAGCCCGATGTGGGACTCGATCCCGAGACCCTGGGCTCGTGACCTGAGCCGAAGGCAGATGCTTAACGACTGCACCACCCAGGTGCCCCTCAGTGCGGTTTTGATTTGCACTTCTAGGAGTTGTCTTTGTCACTTTCTTGATAGTCTCATTTGCGGCACAAAAATCGTAAATTTTGATCAAGTCTCATTCTGTTGTTTTTCTTTTTGTCTGTTACTTTTGGTATCATGTCTAAGAAGGCTTTGTCTAACCCAAGGTCCTGAAGATTTATTCCTGTTTTCTTTGAAGAGTTTTATGGTTTTCGCTCTGACGTTTTAGGTCTGTGATCCGTCTGAGTTCATATTTATATGTGGTGTAGAAACGGATCGACCTTCGTTCTTAGGGGACATGTGGATAGCCAGCTGTCCCAGCACTATTTATTAAAAAGACTCTTTTTCTCCCCATCGAAGTGTTTGGCCCCCCTGTTGCTGCTACTTACTTTATAGATGCTTTCGAATGAGACCGTAAAACTCAAGTCCTTCTCTCCTTTGCCTGGATGTTGCAAGATTTTAAAACATATTGTGAAGAAGTGAGAATTTGGCAATGCTTTGAGACCTTTAGAACTGGTAGCCTAACTTTTCCTGTTAGAGCAGGGGCAAAGGAAACCGAATAACCGACACGTTTTGTTTTGTCCTGTTGTTGTTTTCCCTTCGTAGGGACATCCAGCGCGCGCACAGGGTGGTGGCCGCGCTGCAGGCCGGGATGTGCTTCATCAACAACTACAACGTCAGCCCGGTGGAGCTGCCCTTCGGCGGGTATAAGAAGTCAGGTGAGGAGCGGAAACCATGGGGGCAGACCCGGTGTCTGGGGCTGTGGGTTGTCGTTCAGACCCTGTAGACCAGCTTCCCAAACATGGCCGTGTATCAGAATCACCTGGGAAAGTATCCTGATTCCTGCTCTTCCCCAGACCCACCAAACCGTCTCTGGGAATGGAAGCCAAGTGTCTTTATTCCCCCCAGAAGCTGTCCAGAAGGTTCTGACGTGTAGATAGCCTAGCTTGTGAACTGCTGGTAGACATCTCAGAAAAGTTTATCTTGTGGGTAGAATTAGTTTTTCTTCAAAGTCTGTGATCGCTGGAGGCATGAAACCACCTAGAGGTTCCGGCCTGAGGCAGGGTGACAGGAAAGGCCAAGTGTGGGATGCTGTCCTTGTGACGTGTGACCTGGTGACCCAGCGGTGCTTGGACTTTGAGTGATCAGAGCTACCGGAAGAGTCCCCTGCTCTTGTGAGTTGGCGGGGTGTAAACAGCAAGCTGCTCTTAACAGCTTTGGTATAAGAAAAGGTTAACAAATCTATTATGTAGACTTAAGTTTTCAGTGAGCACCAACTTTTTTTTTTCTTAAATGTATTTATTTTAGAGATGGAGAGAGCACATACACACAAGGGGGGGGAGAGGTAGAGGGAGAGAGAATCTCAAGCAGACTCCCCGCATTTTCCACATGTTGTTGTGAAGGTATCCTTCCCCATTTGGACCTATGCACTCAGGTCTTTGTATCTCTGTTAAGTTTCATAATCTCAAAGTTAGTCTATAAGTTTAGCTTTTAAGCCATAGAAACAATCTTTTTTTTCTTTTTTTTTCTTTATTTTTTTTTTGATAGAGCAGGGCTGGAGGGGCAGAGGGAGAGGGGGAAAGAGAATCTTTAGCAGGTTTCCATGCCTAGTGTGGAGCCGGATGCGGGGCTCAATCTCACAAGCCTGAGATCACGACCTGAGCTGAAATCAAGAGTCGGACGCTCCACCGACGGAGCCACCCAGGCGCCCCAAGTTAGCACCAACTTTCAGAGGCGTCCGGCGATTATTGTAGAGACTGCTCTTACACTGGATAGGAAAGCCTGAACATTTTCAGATCTCAACCCAGAACAGAAATGAGATGTGGATATTCCCCTGTCCCCGCCTCGCAGGCCGGTGGGTCACTTTTGCCCGTGCCTGGCTCCATAGCTGGTACGTGCAGTTGAGGACTTCCTCCCAAACCTTGTCGGTTCTGTGTCCCTCCCCCCGCTGGGGTCCACCGGGCCCGTCCTTGACGGTCACCGTGACTTTCAGTCCCACGGCTCATCGTCACCCCGCTCTCCCTTTCAGGGTTCGGCAGAGAGAATGGCCGCGTGACAATCGAGTACTATTCACAGCTGAAGACTGTGTGTGTGGAGATGGGGGATGTGGAATCTGCTTTTTGAGAACGTGCGGCGTGGCCAGGTGTGGAGCGAGGACTGGGTCGCGGGGGAGGCCGTGCAGCGGCCGTCCTTTCCAATCCCGGAACTGTGTCTTTCAGGATAAGAGAAAGGCTCAGTGTTCTTCATGTCTCAGTCCCCTTCCTCATTGAAAATGTGCCCAAGTGCCTTTTAGCTACTAATCAAGAAAGTTGTGATTGCGCTCTAAGCAGATGTCTGTGAAATCTGTAACACCCTTCTGGAGAACAGGGAGAGGGACCAGGATTCTGCTTCTCTCACAGGTCTGACCCGCTGACAATGCCCAGTCTCTGGCTTGCTTCAAAGAACTCGTTCCTGGTTAGGTTCCCGGTGGGATCGGTAGAGACGTTTTCCTGCTCATGGACATTTTTAAGCTCTGAGCCCTTGTCATTCCATTGAGAAAGCCGACGGTCGGGATCGAGATGACAGGGTCACATTCTGCGTGATGGTTACCTTGCCAGAGGAGGCCTTTTGTTTCCACTCGGCGCTGGTGGAGAAAATGGGTCTCCAGCCCTTGCACGACAGACAGCCTGCTCTCTTTTTAAATACACAGGCCAGCCATATGCTACGGCAGCACACCGAAATGCAATAAATCACACTGTTAACCCTTTCAGCTTCGCGTTTTGGAACGAAGCCCATCTCCAGGGAATGCTAGTCCACAGAATAGGGCTGAAGTTCAATGTGTAAGGCCGGGGATTTGTCCTTTGCACTCGGGAACAAGGATGGGCTTTCGTTGCTGTCATGAATGCTTATGGTCCGTGGGAACTTGTAGGCTCTGTGCCCTTCCCCATTCTGACACGCAGTGCCTGTGTTTGCAGGGCTGTCAGATCACGGCGACTTCTCAGCCCGTCGCAGGGGTCCTCACCCTGCCCCTTTCTCTGCCTTTTAGGGAAATAGTTTATGTCCGTTAGCTGCACGAGTCAGGGTTGGCCAGAGACACAGTACCACAGAAGAGAATAAGGGAACAGGGAGGTAGAAATAAGAGAAGATTTACTGTAAGAATCGGCTCACATGATCTTGGAGGCTGAGAAGGGCCCCAGTCTGCCATCTGCAAGCTGGAGACCGGGAAGTCTGGTGACGTGGTTCTGTCCAAGGCTGAGGCCCGAAAACCAAGGGGGCAGAGGGTACAAGTCTGAGGCAAGGCCGGAGAACCAAGAGCGCTGGTGTGCGAGGGCAGAAGATGGATGTCCCTGCTCAGGCAGAGATCGAACTCCCCTCTTCTCCATCTTTTTGTCTGTCTAGGCCCTGAATAGACTGAGCGATGCCCACCCACCCCGGGGAGAGCCATCTGCTTCCCTCAGTTCACGAATTCAATTGCTGATAACTTCTGGAAACCTCCTCGCAGGCACAGCCAGAAACCATGTTTGACCAGCCGTCTGGGCATCCCTTAGCCCAGTCGGGTTGGCGCACGGAAGGAACCAGCGCGGTAGCTGATTTAGCCATCGGGGTGAGGGAGGTCCTCCTCACGGGGCCCGCATCTAAGTGTATCAGGATGGGTAAACACCGCAGTGTTGGGGGATGAGGACAACTGCACCCGCCTCTCGGGTGTTTATTTGCACAGAAGGCAAGTAGGAGCCGCCCCAGAGAAGACAGATTTCGCTGTTCCTTTAGAGGGAAAGCAGCAGGGGAGGGGGAACCAGTGTTGGAATCCCCGCTGTGTCCCCACTGCTACATCTTCACTCCGTCCTCCCGCTAAACAGAAGCGAGATACTAGCCCTGATGTTCAGAAGAAGAAACCGAATCAGAGAGGCCGGGTGGCTGGGACTTCAATTCTCGTGCTTCCTGCTATCCTTCCCTGGTCCTGGAACTTAAATGCTGTGTGCTGGGCTCCTGGGACTGCAATAACATGTGACCACAGACCTAGAGACCTGAAGTCCTAGGTGCTTTCCAGGCGTTGGCGGGGCCCCACTCCCTCCGGAGGCTGCAGGACAGAATCCTTTCCCTTGCCTCATCCAGCGTGCAGAGCGACCCTTGCATCCCTGGCTCATGATCCCTTCCTCTGTCTCTAAGGCCAACAGCTTAGCATCTTCAGCTCCCCCTGCTGCCCTCTTACAAGGACTCGTGTGACGGCATTTAGGGCCCACGGAGCGTCCGTCGTCATCCCTCAGCTCCAGCTTCTTCTTCACATCTGCAGTCTCTTCCTGCCTTGGAAGGGAACTTCCACAGGTTCCGGAATTTGGATTGGGGGCAGTGTTCTTCAGCTGCCCCAGCCCGCACCGTCCACCGTGCCTGCCAGGATGCCACCAGCTATGGTCCTTCACACGTCTACCAGACAGTATTATGTACAAAAGACGCTTCAGGAAACACTGACTTAACCAGGAGGCCAGGCCTTCCTCTGATTTGGAAGAAGTTAGGTCCTCTAGCGAAATTCTCTTGGACTCCTCGTCTTCGTCTTTTTTCTCTGAGGTTATTTTGATTCCCTTTTTGAAAGTTATGCAGAAGAGCCCCCTTCTTTCTCCCTCCCTGTCTCATCTTCTCTTCCAGGGGTGACTACTGTTTCTCTCCTAAGATTTTCTTAAAGGGAGTAACTGCAAACTAACCCTGTCTCCTGATGCCTATATGAGCTGTTGCTTGTAAGACAGTGGCCAGTCCAGTCCAAGGGTCCTTTTGCCCAGTTCAGGAGTTCCTTAGCCATTTGTTTTAGAATGGAAAATGGAGCTTTTCTCAAGATGGAGGCTCTCATGTCCAGAAGTTTTATACAATTCAGAAATGCAAACTCTCAAAGCCAGAACTGTCAGGCCCTGGGCTCATGGGAAGTGCTGTTTGCATAAGTGAATGGATCAGAGGGGCTGGGTTAGCCTTGCTCCTCACAGTGGCCCAGCGACCAGCAGCGTCTGCTTGTTAGACCCCCGGAATCTCTGTCCCTCCTCAGACCTGAGGATCAGGATTTGCATTTTAACAAGACCCCTAGGGGATTCTTAGGCACAGTAGTTGGCCAAACTCTGTGCTTAGAGCAATGGTTCTCAACTTTGGCCACACAGAAGTGCCCAGAGAGAGCTTTAAAGATATGGAGATTCTAATTTAGCTGATCTGGGGTATGGCCTGGTCATCTGGATTCTTGAGGTCCCCGCCAAGCTGAACTCAGCAGACAGGCTGAGAACCACTGCTGCCTGAGTATGGTAGCCACTAGCAACGTGTGGCTGCTTACATTTAATTAAGATTAAGTAATTCAGGTTTTTACTTGCTTTAGCCACATGTCAGGTACTTAATGCCGCACATGGGGAGTGGGGACCGTATTGGACAATGCCCATGTCCAGTCTTCCCATGGTGTCAGAAAGTTCTGTTGGACGGTGCTGCCTACAAGGGAAGGACCCAAGACATTGTTCAGTTTTCGAGTGAGCTAGGAGACCACCTTTGGGGGCAAGTGCTGGGAGGGAGGAAGAGGGGAGTGGGGCAAACCCTGGAGCAGGGGCTCCTTAGAAGCAAAGAGGGTAGTAGGTCACTGGTTGCTGACTCCTGATGCATGAAGCTTCACCAGCAGGTGGCGCTGCGCTCCCCACACCTTGTGGTGGAACCGGAGCTGGTCTGGGGTGCACGGGGCGTGTGCTGTCGTTTGATCCTCAGGAACTTTCTAGGGTAAGTGTTATCCTTATCCCCAGTCTACACCTGGGGGAACTTAGGCTTAGGGAGGCTAATAAACCTGCCCAAGTGACACAGCTCCCGGGCAGGGAGTCCCCCGCGGTACTATGTGGAGTAATTAGACGCGCGTGGTTCTCTAGTTTCCATCTACAGCAAAGCCCAGAGTGTGTTTCTCTACGGAACCAAACCGCCTGTGGAACATACACTGTCAAACTAGCCGTGAGTGCGGGACTTACACCACCTTTGGAATTGATCAGAAAGTAGCTTGTCAAACACGGTTCTCTTCTATGGCAGGGGTCTACACACTGCAATCGGCCAAGCCCTGAGTGGGGGGCCTGGGGAAATGGAAAGGCACAGCTCTGGGTTCCCCCCTCAGTCACAGCATCGTTTCATGTGGTGGGGTTCCTTCTAAAACCTCTTCGAGCCCATTCTGTAGTAGCAAAATGACAAAGACGGATCACACGACTTTGAAAAGCATCCCGTCCAGACTCCCAACAAAGGTGAAAATGCCACGTCGTCCCCAGGCCGTCCCTGTGCCGCCTCCCTGACGCCCAGACTGTGTGATGAGAAAGGAAACCACGACCGTTCCCTAACCTGAGGTGCACTTATGAGAAAATAAGCACAAGAAACAAAAACCAAAAAAAATCATAACCCCAGCCTATTATAAAGTCTTTATTTTTTTCAAGTCTGGACCAAAAACACCAATCATCACCACCATCATTTTATAAAGGGTATTTTATTTTTTAATTTTTATGAAGATTTTGAGAGAGAGAGCACAAGCAAGGGGAGGGGCAGGCAGAGGGAGAAGCAGGCCCCCACTGAGCAGAGAGCCCAATGTGGGGCTCCATCCCAGGACCCTGGGACCATGACCCAAGCTGAAGGCAGACGCCCAACCAACTGAGCCACCCAGGTGCCCCAAAGGACATTTTAATATAAAAAAAAGAATGCAAGTTAAAACTTTATGAAAACAGTCATTTCCCTTCTTTTGCTCCATGCTGGGGCAAACATCTCATGACACTACGGTAGAGTGTATACCGCTGGCCTCCAGGTGGTCATGTGGCCACGGCTGACCATGTCCAGTTGCTGAGCAGAGCATTTCCAGCCTTAGGTGATGGAGGAGTACAGTGGGAAAAGCATGGATTTTAGAGTCGGACCTGGGTGCAGACACCATCTCTCATCCTCACAGGCCAGTGAGCGCTTGAAATGTGATGAGAACAGCTACAGAACGGATTTGTACTTACGTTTTACTCATTTGAATGTAAACAGCCGTATGTGGCTCGTGGCTACTGTACTAAGCAGCACGGGTGTAGACGCTGCCCTTCTGTGAATGGAGTTCACGGCCACATTCACTCGGGGGCAGCCCTCTCAGTCTGCCAGCCAGCATCCTTCTCCAGGTCATCGAACCTGTTTAGTTTTCCACATTTTGTTGCTAAGGTGTCCTTCCCCATTTGGACCTATGCAATCAGATCTTTGTATCTCTATTAAGTTTTATAATCTTAAATTTAGTTTGTAACTTTAGCTTTTAAGCAATAGAAGCAATCTTTAAAATTTTTTAATTTTTATTTATTTACTTACCTTATTTATTTATTTATTTAGAGAGTGGGGGGACAGAGGGAAAGGGAGAGAAACTTAAGCAGGCTCCATGCAGAGCACAGAGCCAGATGTGAGGCTTGATCTCACAACCCCGCTCATGACCTCTGAGCCAAAATCAAGAGTTGGATACTTAACCAACTGAGCCATCCAGGTACCCTTCTATCTTGCTAAAGATAGAAGCAATCTTTAATAGAAATTTAAAAAAAAATCCTTGTTGTTACCATATGTCTTAACAGCAAATGGTAAGATAATCTTATATCCCAACTCAGGCTAAAAGAGTTTCCTTCCTCGGGCCCCAGGTTTTCACGGCTGTGGTACGGTTATGAACATACTACCACAGTCAGACGTTTCTACAGTTTCACCGAAGTAAACACCGCTGGCAGGTGAGGAAGAGGCTCAGTATCCATCACCTTTCCCATCTAGTAGGAACAGGTTACTTCTTTTAGATAAAGACTCAAATCAGCAACAGAGTCAGGTTTAGGTATGAGGCTAATGCCAGGTAAGTTTTTATTATATTTAGAAAAAAAAAATAACAGAAAATAAAAGTCAGTCGCTCAAAATGAATGAGTTTTTGAACACCCTGTAATTCTTCAGTGGCAGCATTTGGACCCACCGCCCAAGCCAGTTTTAACCCAGCCAAGATGCTGGAAAGCAGAGCACACCGTCGTGCCCATGAGGCCAATGAGGGCTACGGAGCCCAGGGCTCCCCGATTCCGCTTGCTGGGCTCTGAAACAGGAGAAAGAGCAGAGGTGACTAGCGGTGCCAGAAGGACAATGCCGTCAACATCCACAATCCATTCTAGCAAGGCATCTGGGGTCGCACATCAGACCACCTGGCCTGAAGAGTTCAGCCAACGTTGGCCTCAAGCTGTATGTCCCATACTGCATGCCACGAAATGTGGCACGATAGTATTAGTTGGACCTTAAGAGAATTAGGGGATGATAATTAGAGCAACTTTGCTCCAGGACCTTTGGGAGTGCTCCCCCGCTTTCAAGAGGTAAATACAGCCAAAACAGTCTTTCTCCCCCTCTTTCTCAGGCACACCATTCCTAGTAGGGAATTAGGAGCAGGCGCTCCGGAGTCAGGCTGCCCGGGTTTAAATCCTGGCTTCCTAGTTCACAGTAGCAGCTCTGAGCCTCAGTCTCCCATCTGTAAAATAGGACAGATGGTCTACATTATAGAACTGCTGTCAGGTTAAACAGCAGACACCAGGGTCTTAGAGCAGCAACTGACACATAGAAAATGCTCGGTAAAAATAAGTTCCAAAGGTTAGTAGAGAGAAGGAAGATACCAGACCTTTCACCTAAATATCAAGTTACTTCCCCTTTTCTTAAAGCCCTGCTAAGAAGAAAAATATAGTAGCATGGGGTTTTCGATCTGTTTCCTTGGCAGACGTCACTAGGTACTCACCTCCTGTGTAGTAACCATAAGCATAGAGAACTCGTCCAACAATCCAGGCCAAGCCCAGGCCAGAAGCTATACGCTAGAATAAAAAGGCTAGGTTAAAACTGGCATTCCAGAAACAGGCAGGTCTTCATTAACATCTAGGGTTGATGACACAGTGTTTAACCAAAACTTCCATGGATACGGTAAAATGCTCCACCACCCAAGTCAGGGTACAGGTATGTTACTTGTCTCAGAAAAATCAAAGATCTGTGATTCTTCCATGAACTGCTCTGGATGGGGGAAATGAGGGCTGGCCTTCCACGTGCATGGGGTGGAAGGAACCTCCTGGCTTGCCCTGGGGAACTCACGTGTGGGCGCACAAGAGAGGGAGAGGCAGGCCAGGGGGTCGAAGGGTAAGCCCCAAGAGGAAACGGACCCCAAG
Source organism: Ursus americanus (assembly GCF_024610735.1). NCBI lineage: Eukaryota > Metazoa > Chordata > Mammalia > Carnivora > Ursidae > Ursus > Ursus americanus. Next base: position 49,479,522 of record NC_142128.1, on the reverse strand, counting down.
GCAGGACTGGCAGAGAAGCCTGGTTGCCTCAATGGGCCTGTCACTGCATCTCTCAGTAAGGCTCCCCCGCAACGCCTCCTGGGAGGGGCTCAAAGCAGGCTGTGCTGCGGCCCGCACTTGGGTTGAGGGGCTCCGCTAGAGAAAGTGGGCTGTGTGTGTCATGTTTCCACCCCAGAATACGTGGTCTTGGAGGGAGAAGTCTTCCCCTTCCCATGACCCTTGAGAAGAGAGTAAAACTTAGGCAAGAGGACAAGTCCTATGTGAGAACCCTCCTGGGGTGACCTGTTTGGTCAAAAGGAGTCGGGAGAGAAGGGGGGGTGTGGGCGTGTGAAACATCGTGCTCTGTCTCCGTGTGCCTTCGCAGTTCACAGGGGGTAAGGATAGTACTTCAGATTTTTGTGTTTGTTTAGTTGATTTGGGGTAAGGTTAGCGATCAGGTGTGTGAAACCCAGGCCCATAAGTCACTACCTGCAACCTGGTCTCTAGCAGGCCATGCTTGCTGTAATTTGCATAGTTACCACCAAACCTAGGAACAACATTGATGCTTGTCCCCAGAGTAGTTCTTGGAGTATTTTAGAGAACTAAGCACAGGAATGGGGTCTAGGGAAGACAGACAGGAAAGGGGATGGGGGCGGACATCAGGGGAGGCCTAACTAGGGAGACCGGCCAGTCTAGTCGCTTGCTAGCATTGGGGACCCACAGAGGCACAAGAAAGAACTATGTTCTCTGAGACATCAGCAGATGTTTCTTTGAAAAAAATAGGACTTCAAGGTCACGAACTACAGATGTGCCATTCTGGCTGCTTAGAACGAAGCACGAGGCCCTTTAGCTACAGAGCAGAGGCTCAGGTGAGGCTGGGAGCCAGAAACACGAAGTGTCAGCACTCTGCTCAGAACTCAGCTGAGGGGAAGCTGGCCCCTGAAAAGCAGACACTTCTGTCCAAGGCAGGACCCAACTGGCACCCAATCCGGCTTACCTCAACACACTTTGTTTAGGTAACGTACAGTGCAGACCACCTCTCCGGCCCACGAGGTCATCATGGCCTACCAGGCCCTGCGGTCTCCCCCCGCCTCCTGCTCCCCACGGGAGCCGCGCTGCCCTTCTCGCTGTTCGACACACCACACGGGCTCCCGCCTCAGGGCCTTGCCCTCGCGCCTCCCCCGAAGACGTCTGACCACCTGCAGCACCTGCTCCCTCACCTTCTTTAACTTTGCCTCGTTGTCACGCCAGCAGCCGGCACAATCCTCACCTGACCTCCCCACGCACAACAGTCTCCCGACCCGGGACTCCCTTTCCACCCGCCCTGCTGTGTTTTCCTCCCTGGCACGCATCACGTCTAGCGCTAACAGTCTGTGACCCCAAGTAAGAGTAACCCAGGTGGTCTTGGCCTGTTTTGTTCACCGCTGTAACCTCAGGCGATCTGTCAATGTCTGACTGTGGCACGTGAGAAAATTCTGGACATGAACCTTCCAGGAGCAGACAGACCTGGGTTCAAGTTCTGATTCTTCTACTCTGTGTGTCGCTATTTGTCCCTGGGACAGTTACATAGTATCCATGAGGCTTCTCCTGATCTCTCAAAAATGGGAAAGTTCTACCTATTTTAAAGGACTCTGTAACAAGTAATGGAATGACATGCTTTTAAATGGACATTGAAGACGTTCATAAAGGTCCATTTCCCGCTTTCCTCCCTAACAGCTCAGTGAACTAAATCCCAACAGATGAAAACCCCCTGGAAACACTTACCGGGTGGTAAACACCTCCAACAGCTAGGAAAAATAAGAAGGGAGGATACACTTCCAACCTGGAATAGACAGAGAGCTTTTTTTAAAAAGTGCCCCACTGGCGTGTGTCTCCGTGAAACAAAGAGCCACTTACGCTCTCACTTGCTGAGTTAGACCCTTGAGAGTAAAACTAAGCACTGAGAGCAGGGAGAAGCCCCACCACCAGGATGCACCCTCTTTTCTCTGCACGGGATCAAAGGTAACTCAGAACACGCTGAGCAAAAGTCCGCAGCTCTAACATGCGGACAGGGAAGGTGGTGGCGAATTCGAGTAGATTCCCTTCCAGAGCTCACAGCTGCTCCCTCCCCAGAGCTGGGACATTCAGTCTCAGCTTAGACAGGGCACCTTGCAAATGCTGTCAAAGGCCCACACACCTTGAAAGGCATTTTTGAAAAGATTATCCAGAACCCCACTATTCTAACAACTGAATATTCAATCTGTCCACAGACATATTTGTTATGACCCTTTTACGGAGGAGCCCGTGATCATCGTCCCAGCTGCTCTTCAGCCAACGGGGTACTAAAGGCCGGGGTGCTGAGCAGAAAATGCACCCTCTGCAGACATCCCCAGCTCCCTGCGGGGCCAACACTCACGTGTTCTGGTGGGCGCGCTGAATGCAGTTGAAAAGGTGCCCGTTTTCAGGGTCCGTGCTGTACATGGTAGGGTACTGTGAAAACAATGGGATACTGTGGATCAAATGGTCAAGAGCAGCATTCAGTGTTGAGTTACAGTCAACCTTAAAGATAATCTATCCTCAAGCATCTTCTACTTCACCCTTGACAGATGATCACTTTCTGCTTCAATATTTGCAGTGACAAGGGTCTCAACTCTCAGAAGCAGATTCAATGTACTTGTTAAAATCCAGTCCTAAGAATGTACGTCTGTGCCACAGTTGCACAAGGGAGGGAGGCAGCACGCGCCAGACCCCGTCCGTGCCCTTGACATTGAGCCATGACTGCTGGATTCCCGATGCATCACAAAGACACCACAGGGAAACAGCTCCTTCCCAAGAGTTATCAGACACCACAACCTTCTAAGATTTTCCTTAATGGGAGAACAGAAATTGAGGGTGTGAGAATTTTAATGGACGCGTCCATTTAAAAAAAAAAAAAAGGAAAATCAATATGAAAACTTAAAAAGAACCTCTAGTCAGAGAGTCTAATTATAAGTTGCCAAACAGAAACAGACATTTAAATTTGCTCAGTAATTAATCTCTTGTAGACAGCTGGAATGAAAAGAAGCATTTAATAGACCTCCTTCTTAGGTCTAACGTCTAAGCCCAGGCTGACCTCAGCACCACACGTTTCTTCTTTACTTGAGAAGCAGGAAATCACCTTATGATATTGTTTTTAAAGTGGCACACCAGGGGAGACTTGCCATTTACCTCTACTTAGTTAATTTTATTACTTATTTTTAAAAATCCAAGTATAATTGACATACATTGTATTAGTTTCAGGTGTATAACACAATGATTATGTTGTGAAATGATCACTACAATAAGTCTAGTTACCATAGTTGCAGAGTTCTTTTCTTTTGATGAGAATATTTAAGATTTGCTCTCTTAGCAACTTTCAAATTTACTATAGAATAATTAATTATAGCTGCCATGCTGTACCCTGCAGCTTTTTTTGGTTTAGATTCCACATATAAGTGAGATCACACAATATTTATCTTTCTCTGTCTGACTTGTATCACTTAGCATAATGCCCTCAAGGTCCATTGATATCGTCATAAATTGCCAGATTTCATTCTTTTCTGTGGCTGAGTAGTATTCCATCCTAGATATATACCACTTCTCCTTTATCCACTCATCCACTGATGGACACTAGGTTACTTCCATGTCCTGGCTATTGTAAACAGTGCTGCAACGAACATGGGGTGCACGTTATCTGAGTTAGTGTTTTCATTTTCTTTGGATAAATACCCAGAAGTGGAACTGCTGATTCATACAGTAGTTCTATTTTTAATTTCTTGAGGCCCCTCCATTGTTTTTCATAGTGGCCGCACCAATTCACATTCCCACCAACAGTGTGTTCCCTTTTCTCCCCATCTTCGCCAGCTGTGGTTATTTCTGGTCTTTTTCATCATAGCCATGCCCCACCAGGTGTGAGGTGGGGGCTCACTGTGGGTTTGATCTGCATGTCCCTGATGATGAGTGACAGTGAGCACCTTTTCATGTCCCTGTTGGCCATTTGTATGCAGTCTTTAGAAAAACGATGTGCAGGTCCTCTGCCCAGTTTTAAATTCGGTCTTTTTTTTTTTTTTTTTTTTTACTATTGAGTTGTACGAATTATATATTTTGGATATTAACCCCTTATCAGACGTATGATTTGCAGATTCTTCCTCCCACGCCGTAGGCCGTGCTGTTCGTTTTCTCGGCAGCTGCCTTTGCTGCAGGGCAGTTTCTGGTTTGATGTGGTCCTGCTTTTTTACCCCTCGTTAGAAAATAACACTCTTCCTGGCACCTAGCTCCAGCCCAGGGCCATTCTGTTCTCGCCCCAGCACAGCTGGTCTTTCCACGGAAGAGACCACATGAAAACAAGACGGACATTGCTCCCCAGCAGGGCCCCCCATCTCGTGCCTTCTTCCTGCCCGAAAGGGGCAGCACTTCGAGTAGCTGCGGTTCTCAGACTGCCAGCGCTGACCTCCAGCTCTCACCTCTCCTTCCACGACTGAAAACAAGGTCTCGCCTTAACAAATCTAGGTTCCCACTCACCTCCACTTTGTACTTCTTTCGGGCCTTGGCAACGTTGACGGCTAGATGAGCCACCATGATGAAGCTGGCAGCGCCGGTCAGAACCACGAACCCATACTCCTTAGAGAGGACAGCCATGCTGGCCCTGCGGAAAGAGGACGACGTTAGGCACCCACGGGAGGAGGCCTGCAGCTCGGCGCTGCACTACCTGCCAAGGTCTAGCTACAGATCAAAGAGGTGCGAGTAAACAAGATGTTCCTAGGACGCAGACCACATGCTGTATCACACAACAGCATCGAGCCGTCACTCAAGCATGCGATGTACACTCAGGAAAGTACACGATCGTGTCACGTGTCCTCTCCCGATGAGCACCACGCTTACAAGGTAGCTTCACCACCGCAGTGCGTACTGCCGGAGAGGGACACAGCTGCTTAAAAACCACACTTTTGAAAAAAAGGTTAACTGGCAAAATCCTAAAGGATATATTAGAGAGAGAGAGAGACACGGAGGAGAGAGGTAGGGAGAGAGGAAAGGAGAAAGAAAGGGAGAGAGGGAGGGAGGGAGAGGGAAGCAGGATATGAACAGTAAGTATACAGTGATTCCAAGTTTTTTGTGTGCGTGTGTCTGTTGGCATGGCGGGGGGCTGGGGGGACACGAGGGCAGCCCCTTGGGACTCGCTTTAGCCCTGGGGCACATACTGGCTTAGCAGCAGGTAGGAGACCGAGTTCTAGTGCTCTGAAAACAGAGCTTGGCTCTAGAGCCTATCACGCTGCCAAGAGCCCCGGCTCTGTGTAGCTCGCGGGAGCCAGGGTGCTCATCAAATCCTCACTTCAGCACGAGCCCCAGGACGTGATCGGATGCCTGCAACTTATTCTGCAATGCATCAAGCAATGACAAGACAAACAGAGCAAAACGTTAATTATGGAAACCAGGGGGTGGCTATAGGGATGTCAGTATATGATTCTTCCAACTTTTCTGTATATTTGAAAAATGTCATCATAAAATGGAGAATAAGCAAACCTCAGCATTTTTCACTGTTCTACCATTTCAGCTCTTTTAGCGACTGTTCTGCCCCCAGCAGGAAAGAAAAGAGGAGCAACAGACTGGCCAGCAAGGAGAAAAGAACTTGGCAGGTGGGAGGAAGCCCTTGTCATCTCATGGTAGGATCAGTGCTGCCCCTCCAACCGCTTTGAGCTTTGGTCACCGGACAGGTGAGGCAGGCGGGACACGGAGCCATAGCCCCCGTGCTCCCTGAGATTACTGCCTGCCCACTGTCAGCGAGGCTGCCGCAGGCGAGCAGCTCCCGTGTATGTTCTGCATTTGCTTTAGAATGACCACCCCTGCCATCTGGCTCCCTGCAATCTGTCCTATAAGCCCAGGAGGGCTCCCCTGCCCCCAAGTGTTTCTCGTTGCCCTCGCCAGCAACCCAGCAAGATGGACCATCCCTATTTCCAAAGAGTACCCGGAGGGTAAGGCCCATTCCCAGAGTCCAAAATAGAAGGCCCCAGAACTGGGATTCCCATTTAGATTCCAGTCTGGTTCCCATGTCCCCTTTTAATCCCACTTGGAAATGGAGAGCTTCACTGATGCTGGGGTCATAGCGCTTTTCTCACTGTGGAATTTGGGGCCAGAAAGCAGCTCAGTTCTTTAAAAGTATGCTTCCCTTAGGTCTCAAAAAGGACATACAAGGCTGAAGTCCTAAAGTCTGCCCCCTGCCCCCTCCCGATCCACAGTAATTCTCCCCAGTTTCCCCTTCTCCATTCTTCACCCTGAGCTGCATCCCAGGCTGCCCAGCCCACCTCGCCCAGTTTGGAAGGGGACACACTGCAAAGGGCTGGTGCCGTGACTCAGCACAGGACTGGCCTCCTGGCCACTCTCTCCTCACTGTCAGGTACGGCTGCAGAAAGCAGGCAGTCTGTGGCTGCCCTCCAAACCTCTCTGCCCTCGTTCCCTTCTAGAATTAGTTGCTTCCTGAAATGTCCAAAATCAGCTCAGGGAGGTAGTAGTTATTGAGACAAAAATACAGGGGGAATTCTGAGCACCTCTTTGAAAATAGCAATGACTGAGCCATCCAACCTATCTGATGTCCTTGGAGCTCAACAACGTTTGGCTATACAGGTCATTTAAAATGAAGCCGTCACTCACTCTGTCAGAAGCCACCTGTTTAAGGACAGTCAATCAACCATACTTGGCTTAGGTCAAGGTTTACAAGTCGAGAGAGTCCTAGAGTGAGAGCCCACCTCCAGACCCCAGCCATGCTCCCCGGCAGCATGGGGTCACCCTGTGTTTGTGTAGCACTTTTCAGCTCCCTTTTCACCCTCACAATAATCCCATTAGCTTCACTTCACAGAAAAGGAAACGGAGGCTCAAGTAGAAGAAAGCAGAGCTAAGGCCAGAGCAAGTTTCAGAAGTCTTCCCCAAACACCCAGGCACAGGCAACATGGCTTAGTCACTGCCCTTGGTTTTTCTGGTTTGTCCGGGCTTGGGGTAGGAGAAGCAAAGTGGCCAAACACCTCTTGAATAGATGTTCCTGTTGCAGGCAATGAACACTCAGGTGACTGCTAAAAAATTTACAATCTGAAATTAATGGTTACTACTGAGCTCCTCTTCCAAGGTATATACGCAATCTGGGAGGTTAAACCTGTTAGACAATCACACTCTAGTGAGAGTTACCCTTCTCCCACTTTGCTACAGTGATGGGTATTAGGGAAAAGGACTCTGCCTATGGGCAAGCAGAGCCAGGAACAACAAGTACCTTTGAAGGGCAGAGAATTTACAGTAAGGGGACCCAGAGTCCGGTGCTAGAGTGGGCGGTTTGCAAAAGACCGCATAGCTAGCCGTGGGAAAGCAAGTGTGCTCAGATGGGGGGGGGGAGTGCCTACCTCCCTGAGCCTCTACCTGCAGAAGCCTGGACACACCCGCAGAGGCGCTAGAACAAAGCCCAGGAAGCCGCCTGTAGGACGGGTAGGACAGCCCTCCTTGACCCCCTTGCACTCCCCACAAATGAGGAGTCCTGCTTCAAACACCATAGCAGTCAGCACTGCCCGGCTGGTGTGATCAGCGCTAAACCAGAGACAGCAGCCAGTGACAGCAGCTGCTAAGCTCCCACGGGGGTGACTGCGTTTGTCCGGCATCCTCCGCGCCAAGCACAGAGTGTGCCTACAGACACCTGTGGAATAAACGAAGCAAGCCGCCGCCACTCCAGGTGCTTTCGGAACTGACACCTCCGACTGACAGAATGCTTGTCGCCTGGCACCATGCCCAGCATAAAGTGGTCGCCTAAGCGATTTAAGTTCCCTTTTGTTCCCCCAAAAGTATCTACTGAAAACCTTTGAAGCAGAGAAAGAGGAGGTCAGAACACAGAAAAAAGCTCTGTCACCAGAGCTATTGAAAGCCTAAATCCAACAGGGACTGGAAAATGGTTAAGACTTGTCCTTTCAGGAGAGAATCAGCTTAATTCAGTCAGCGATCTGAAAAAAAACAAAACAAAACCCTTATCATTTGCTGAGTCCTTCTGTTCCGAGGAATCCAGTGCAAGCACGCTCCCACCCCTTAAAGATCGGCCTTTGTGGGCTCGGGTGCAGGTGTGTGCACTGGTTAAGGGGAGGCAGCGCAAGGGACCGAGGCCAAGCCCTGGCAGCCACAGCCACACCCGAGGCTGTCCCAGCCCTGGAGCTAGGAGATAGCTTCCCGGCCACAGGCTTCCTCACGTCTGGTACGAGCACCCACTGGGCTGCACACCACGTTTTGTTGATTATATACCTGCTTTGTGTCACCAGCAACCCTTCTATGACCCAAGAAGATCAAGTGGTCTTGGGGGTGGGAGTCTGTCCTAGACCAAAGTCTTCGACATGGTGCCACACACGGCATGTGGTCTAATAGCCCCTTTGCCGCTCAACTTCCAAAGCAGAATCCTCTGAAACCCCCCTCGCTGTATAATGGCATTTGTTCATCGTCACAGTGTTTTCGAGGCTGGTCACACTCCAGCTGTATACATGAGAAGTTATAATTTGTATAAATAGAAATGTATTTGGGTACCTATTTAAAAGCACCTAGTTTGCACTATTGCACAGTGGTGGGAAAGTGTACAATAGAACCATCTGGAGAACAGCCCAACAACAGTAAGATTCTTTACATCATTCATACCTGCTAATTCATTAATTCCACTGGGAAGCTAGCGGGAGGGAGTAACAGAAACTCGACAGCATTTGGTTCAAAGACATTCACTTGAGTGCCACTTAGGACAGCAACACAGAAACGGCACAATGGCCAAGCAAAGAGGACTAATTAAATAAACAGTGCACCCATAAAACAGAATATTGTATAACCATTAAAAATGGTGTGCACACAATTAAAGATGTTGAAACGGGCTTCACATATAGCATGTTAGGTTAAAAAATTTCAAAAAGTCTATATTGTATATATATGTATAATCTTAGTTTTCTCTGTAATAGAAAAAATTTAAAAAGAAAATATCAAAATCATAAACACAATTATTTCTAGACAGGTGATTTGTAGACTTTCCTTTGTACTTTTCTATCATTTCCACAATGAGCAGATATATACCAAAAAACCACACGGAAAGTGGCCTGACAAGGGTTAGGAATTGAGAAATCAGGGGAATAGGCAATATTCTGCGATGGAACCAAACAGTCACATGTGAATTCCAGCCTGAATCCCGTCACTCATCTGCTCTGTGCTCTTTGCAGCTACGGATGCAGTTCTGGAAGGACACTGAGCTCAGAACCTGGTTCTCACACTTCCTAGCTGCGTGTCCTTGGGAAAATTCCTCCACGTTGTTTCAGCAGCCTCAGCCTCCTTATTTTTTACATGGAGACATCGGTGGTACCCCCCCCGCCCTGTGGTTGTTGGCTGTCGCGAGAAGAAACGGGGACGCTGTGTATTAGCGCACAGCACGATGCCTCACAGCACTCAGTAAATGTTCTGGAGCGGGTTATATGATGTGTGTTAATGCGAACCGTCTCTGCCCTGATTCAATTATAAAAGGGGATGTTTGAATGAATGATAATATACATTTAAGAATTTATCATTTAGAATTGCTATTTTAACATAGCAAACTTAGAACTATATATATTCACTTCTTTTTCTGAACTCTTAGCCAGCTGTGTCAAAGTATCTGAAAAGCAGGAGTATTCAGGAGGAAGCACGTTTCCAGTGCTGACCACGGAAATCGGTGAACTGCAGTCATTGAACACCCCGCCCCCACCCCACTGCGGTCCAAGTTGGGGGTGAGTGTGCATTCACTTGCTTATTCAAGTTTACTGAGCACCTGCTGGGTACCACCCACTGCGCCCCTGCTGGAGATGAACAGCCCAGACTTTGGTCCCTGGCCTCACAAGGCTTATGTTCTTCTATTGGGGGAAACAGGCAAACAAATAAACACACACCCAATTCCAGATTTCTCCCCTAAATAGCCATGATGAGAAACTGGGTACAAACATACCCTACAAAATGAAAGTGAATGTATGGGGGAAGGCAGAAATAGGACAGAAGGGTTTCTGTTCTCCCCTCCCTTCTTAGTAGTTGCAGGGGTATATGCTTTCAGTTAACTGTTTCCTGGCCGTCTTGAGTCTTGAGATGAGTCAAGATAGTTTGGTTGAAAGGATATTAAATTGAAGGTTTAAAAGAAACTAGATTTTGTATTTAATTTAATTTCCTGTCACTTATTTAAGAATAGAGATTTTTTTTTTAAAAGATTTTATTTATTTGACAGAGAGAGGGACAGCCAGCGAGAGAGGGAACACAAGCAGGGGGAGTGGGAGAAGGAGAAGCAGGCTCCCAGTGGAGGAGCCTGATGTGGGGCTTGATCCCAGGACTCCGGGATCATGCCCTGAGCCGAAGGCAGACGCTTAACGACTGAGCCACCCAGGTGCCCCTTAAGAATAGAGATCTTTTTGGAAATGTTTTTACTTCTAGTAGACTTGAACACTCTTTTATGATTTGTCTTCTCCTGTTGGAAAGGTCCGCAGGAGTGGAGACAGCAGGAATCCTGGAGTCGGATGGATGTGTGTCTAGACACTGCCTCTGTACGGAGCTTGGGAATATTACCTAATTTCTCTACAAAATAGGAGAATACTAACTACTGACTTCGCAGGATGATTTGAGGAATTAAAGGAAATAAACTAGAGGCGCCTGGGTGGTGGTCAGGTAAGCATCTCACTCTTGGTTTTGGCTCGGGTCATGATCTCAGGACGTGAGATCGAGCCCGGGGGCCAGGCTCCATGCTCAGTGGGGAGTCTGCTTGGATTCTCTTCCCCTCCCCTCTCCCTCTGCTCCTCCTCCCACATGCTCTTTCTCACTCTAAAATAGATAAATGAATCCTTAAAACAACAACAACAACAACAACAAAGGAAATAAACTAGATAAGCATCTGGTATGAACACTTAATAAACGTTGGCCCAGGGCCGCCTGGGTGGCACGGCGGTTAAGCGTCTGCCTTCGGCTCAGGGCGTGATCCCAGCGTTATGGGATCGAGCCCCACATCAGGCTCCTCCGCTGTGACCCTGCTTCTTCCTCTCCCACTCCCCCTGCTTGTGTTCCCTCTCTCACTGGCTGTCTCTATCTCTGTCAAATAAATAAATAAAATCTTAAAAAAAATAAACGTTCACCCAAATACAAAGACATATTGTAAATACTGGTAAGCGTGCTTGTCTGCCCACGTCAGTCTTATTTCCTAAATAAGAAGATACCGATTTCCCTACAAATCAATAAGGCGCTAACTCAGGAATTAGTTCCAATTCTGTCTGAAAGAGATTCAAATTTGGCAAAAGGCCGGCCGACTTAGATTCCCAGTGTGGACAGCATAGTGTGTCTGAGAGGGAGTTAGTTTTCTAGTGTGGACAGCATTGTGTGTCCGAGAACACTTAATTCACTCATTTGACCACAACATGAAAGCACTTATTGTACGCCAGGCGCTGCTGAGCGGTGGGGGACAGAGTAGTGGACAGGACGGGGTCCCCATCCTTAAGGCACTGACATTCTAATGAGGACAGAAGACAAATAACAAACACGCCAAGGTGTCAGCTAACACTCCAACAGCAATTGTACAGCAGTATAAACATGAAAGAAATGTATGATACATTCACACTTATACAATGTCCTGTATCAACTGTATCTCAGTAACATCAGAAGACCTTGCTGGGGCGACACTTACACTGACACAGAATGAGGAGGAAACAGCCGCACAACATTCTGGGGCAGAGAATATTCAGGTCAGAGTACACAGCACGTGCAAAGGCCCTAGGTGAGGAAAAGCCTGGCACACTCGCGGGACAGAAGGGCAGCTGGTGTGGCTGGGCCCCCGAGGTTGGTGGGAGCACCAGGAGACAGGGTGAGGGAGGACAGACCCAGATCACGAGAGAGGCTTTACCGGCCAAGTATCAGTCAGTACTTGCCGCCTCTCCCTCCAGGGACTAAGGAGAGAGGCAGAGAGGAGGAAAAGGTGCAACAATGTTACGCATTAGTAGCGGAAGCGTCACTCCCAAAGGGAAAGGTGTACAGCTGAGCAAGCAAGCACCACCGTTAACCCGGACAGCCCTCTGGGTGGACGCAACTCTTACACGTGGAGAGAGCGTTCAAGGTCGAAGGGAGCAGGATCAGCACAGACCCCAGACGTGAGGAAGAAAGCGCTCCAAAGAGGAACCAGGGACACTTCCACCAAGATGCACGAACAGACCAAGAATATGCTCTGGCTTTGGTGAGAGGGGCCCTCTGACAGCCGGGTTTCAGGGGAAATGGGAGACGGTGGAAGCCCTGTGCCGAGGGTTAAGACACAGGCGGGCTGTGTCTCAGCGCGACCTCCTGCATCAGGTAACAATCCCACGGCGATCCCATGTGGTAGTTACCATTATCCCCGTTTGACAGAGGAGAAAACTGAGGCAAAAGGAGTTCAGCAACTTGTCTAAGGCCCCATAGCTAGGGAGTGCAGAGCTGGGGTCTGAACATAAGCAGACGGACCCCCAGGTCTAGCTAGCTCCTTGCTACCACATCACCCTGCGGGGTTTGCCCTTTACCCAGGAGTCAGATTACTCCTTCTCCCAGCACAGGGCAGGGAGCAACAAGGAGAAACACCTTTGCAAAACTCCAGCTCCGAGGCAGGACCGGAGCTGCACCCTGGGAGCAAAGAGGGGGGGCGGACAGAGCCGGGGCACGAGAGCCCAGGAGAAGGGAGACAGCTGGATCCGTGATCTACATACAGGATCGTGTCATCTGCAGAAGACAGTTTTACTTTTTTTTTTTTTTTAAGATTTTATTTATTTATTTGACAGAGAGGCAGCGAGAGAGGGAACACAGCAGGGGGAGTGGGAGAGAGAGAAGCAGGCTTCCCACTGAACAGGGAGCCCGATGCGGGGCTCGATCTCAGAATGCTGGGATCATGACCTGAGCCAAAGGCAGACACTTAATGACTGAGCCACCCAGGCGCCCCCAGTTTTACTTCTTTTTCATCATGAATGCCTTGTACTTCTTTTTCTTGCTTGATCATCAACTCCTGCTTCTGCCACCACTGGCCTTATCTCACTGGGGCAGGGTTTCCTTCAGTTCCAGCGACTACCCAGAACACATCCTGAGCCACATTCATCAGAATACCCCTGGGGTGAAGCACTCCTTCACTACTTGTTCAAGTCTCTCTCGGCTGCCAGCAGGAACTCCCCAGGGCACAATCAACGTTGCACAAATGGAGTAAAGGCAGGCTTTATAGATTTGAGCACTTGCCTCCAATGATCACTTCTGAGCCATGAAGTGACATCAACTTAATCTTTTACTAAATGAAATCAATCGGATTTTTTAAGGGAGAAAGGATTTCACCTTTCAGCTTTCTCTTTGCCCTCAAACAAGCAGATAAAAAGCCAAGCTGGACAGTGGTCACCCCCTACTTCCACCTGCAAGATTGTTCTCCTCAAATCCTCCTGCAGTTTTGCAGCGGTGTCCTTTTTTACACACCCAGGAATGGGACAATGATAAAGCACTCACAGACTGACCTGCAGCCATCCCCGACGTTTCGTTAAAATTCTTATTTGGCTCCCTGTGCTACTTATCCAACCTTCCTTATACATGGTTCCTTATTTTACGAGGCAAAACCCACCATTTTCATGAACCTTAACACAAGGATGGTCACTTACACGGCTGATCTGATCATCCCAAATGGACTTCTGTGAGTCTCCCAACACGGAGGTGGTTCAGAAAACACTGAGGTTGTGTCGGGTGTCTACTTAGCCTGTTTACGGCACCCCAGGGCAGCTGCCCAGCCTCACTTCTGCCTCTAGCTGTTTCTACAAATGAATGGTCCCCACAGTCATCTCAGGCAGGGCACTGACCCTCACGAACCCATGCAGAGGGAAGACGCACAAAAGTAGTTCCCTGTTTCCACGATAGGAGAGAAAAAAGAACCACAGGATTTCTTTGTGTCCATCCTACATTTCAAAATGCCAGTTCCGGCCACTTCTCCTTTTTTTTGAAGATTTTATTTATTTGAGAGAGAGAGCGCGCGGGCACACACAAGTGGGGCAGAGGCAGAGGGAGAAGCAGGCTCCCCGCTGAGCAGGCAGCCCAGTGCCAGGCTCAATCCCAGGACCCCGGGATCATGACCTGAGCCGAAGGCAGACGCTTCACCGACTGAGCCACCCAGGCACCCTGACAGCTAGATTTTTTAAAAAGTGCGTGGACATTTAAGAGAAGAAATAACAACCCAGGTGAGGAAGAATGACTGCTCCCCACCATCGCATTGCACATTTGGCAACCATCTCCCCAAGGGCTGAAAGTGAAAAGTTAGCTGAATAGGATACCGTTATTCATCCAGCACCCGATCATGAACTCAGTGAGGCCAACAGCAGAGGCAGGTCGGAGACCGGTCCTTCCCCGGTGCCTCACATCCTTTGATTCCTCATCTATGTTCCTGGCAGAACATTTGGAAAGTAGAAGCTAACGGTTAGAAGGGCAGAGGATCTGTCCCTTTAAGAGATCAATGTGTTATAATCCAAACGTATTCAGCTTTATAGATTCTTTCTCCCTATCCCTCCCGCTCGTGCTCTCTCAAAAATACATACATACATACATACATACATACATACATACATAAATTCAAGTTTCCCATGTTGTTTGAATTCCAGCACTTTGGTGAACCGACAGGGCTGCAAACAATGAGTACCTCCCTGCACGCACGGGCTGGGAGCGCGGGAGGGCGGCCCCAGCATGATGCTCGAGTTCATCGGAACAGTTCTGCCGGAATGGAACTGAGTCTCCCCCGGAAAAAACTGGTCATTCAGCTCCTCAAGATACTAGGAAGAGTAGCCTGTAACAAGACAGAACAAATCCTACGTTCCTCTGCTGGGGTGACGACAAACGTTCCCAGTTTCCTGACACAAAAGGCTCTATGGGGTGAGAGGTGCGCGGGCACCGCACCTAGAAGTCGGGGCCGTGCTGGGCCATCTGCAGCAGAGGTCCCACGGGATGTGATCCCAGCGACAGGCCGCAGGACATTTCCCCGTGGTCTGAAGGCACCCACCTCAGCGGGCAGAAGAAAGAATGAGGAGAAGCCACGGGATGCAGAAGAAAATAAAATCGCCTAACAATTCATTAAATGGAGCCGATCTGCAATCAATGCACGACAAACCATTTCACCTAAATGGAGCGCTTGCCTGAAGTCCACACCTACCACCTTCTTCAGTATTGCTTTGGGGCACGGTTCCTTCCCTGAGTTATGCCCCACTCCACGCCGGGCACCACGCGAGGTGGCGAGGTGCGCAGGGCTCCGATGGCAATCCAGACTGACAGCGGAGGTCCTGATCCTCCAGAAGACACAGAGATGTGGAGGGAGACAACCCAGGAGGGCCATGAAGCAGGACAGTAGCAGACTGAGAGAAGGGCTCCGAAAGACATCAAGTGATGTGGGAGACAGACACAGGGAGAGAAAACAGCGAGGACACAGGAGCCAGGAAAGGACTTCGCTTGTGTAAGGAAGAGAAAGGACACCAGTGTGTCTGAGGGTATAGAGTGGATGGGTAGGTGTAGTGATACAGACTATAGAGTGGTAGGAGAAATCAATTATTAGTAGTAATACCTACTATTGGCCTGTCTTATTTATTACATGTCACTGTTCTAAGTAGCTCACCAGATTAACTGCTCACAGCATCCCTATGATATCTTATTACTTCTATTTTGCAGATGAGGAAATGAGCATCAGAGAGGTTAAGTCATCTGCCCAAGGTCACACAGCCATCACAGAGGAGGCCTGGACTCACACACAGCGAGACAGCCGGGCTCCAGAGTCTATGCTTTCGACGCTTGCTTCTACCGCGTCTTAATGAGATTGGAGAGCAAGTGTGACCACACCTGACCTCTTTTGGAATTTTTCTATCTCCCCAAACTCTCTCCTGAGCATAAAATATATTAATAGGAATAGACAGCTAATAATTAACTCCAAGCCTGTGACTGATTAAAGCCTAAGAACGTTCTAATTGGAAGGAAAAAAAAAAAAAAAAACTTGGAAAAGGTCCAAAAAGTAACTTATTTTAAAATTTCTTTTCATGAGTGTCAGCACTGCAGTAAGACTTTTAAGAGGTGAGATTCCAGGAAGGAAAAACTTCCTCCAGTCTTTCAGGTGTACGGGTTTGCAAGGAGCAAAGCAACACAGAAATTGGCTTTTCTTCTCATATCATGATTTCCACATAACCTGTGCCTTAACTGGCATTACAGAGGAACTGAAGGTCATGGGGAAACAAAGCCCTGACTTCCACAAGAGGAAAACAAAAATCTCAAATGAGTCACAGTGACACCACTTGGATTTTCCATCGCAAGAAATGTGGGCAGACTGTAGTTAATTCTTAGCAGCTGCTGTCCTCACCAGGGTATCAGACATTCTGGATGAAGGAACCCCCAGGGTTGCCTGAATCAGGGGTCCAACTCTTTGTGCCTGTCTGTACTTAGGATGAAGCCAAGCCAAAACCATTCACGTTGCTTTGGCTGGAGAAATTAAAATACCACTTAATTAAAAAAAAAAAGTGAACTAAGGCATCAAAGTATTAGAACATGACTTTCAGTGAATGAACTGGTCAACTGTGGCAAGAACTCAGAGGGTCAACAGGGGGACTTCCAGTCCCAAATATGCAATCCTTAAAGGTATTTGCAAGTGTTGTTTGGAAGGTTGTGCAATTTTCCCATCTCCTCATTGATGTTTTTCCTCCTCATAAAGATAGGTAGGTAGGTAGACACCGTGAGAGAGAGTAAGGGAAACAGGAATTCTCTTGTACATAGCAGTATCCTAGCTGGTAACTGCTGAATTCTTCCTTTTTAGGAGGATGGTATACTCATAAGTAGTATTAATGAATTCAACTGCATAAACTGTAGCATTATGTGGAATCTTTTAAAAAACATTGCTTAAAAATACTAAATGGTTCATGGTCAATTGTGGTTGGCAACTATATGCTGAATACAGATTCAGAATATTGAAATATTAAATAGGGAACAATAGGTTTAAATACAGTTAACTGTACAGTAGGCACTAAATTGCATTTTGACAGCTTGATTTGTCATCCACTTCACTGCAGATCGCTCCAGACATGCTTTTCAGCACATCTCTGGATAATGGGGTAAATAAAGCCTCTCCTTGTTGTATGTTCGCTCCCTTTGCTGTCCTTCAGGTTAGGAAATCTCCTTTCATGGCTGTCTCTTCAGGACTCTAGGCCAACAGGAGGAAGTCTAAATTAGGGGGAAGACTGCCCTTTTCCCGTTCTGTCCCTTACTCTAAGGAAGCCCCTCGTGTACACTTTCTATAGCGGGCTACAGTGATCTTTCTAGTATATCTGTTTTATATATAGTAACATCAGTTCAGGAAAAACAAATTGCTTGACAAAGTTTTCTATTTCTGTAACATTGTGTCAGGACGGAAGCTTAACTGAACGTCTTCCCAGGGGTAAAAGGATTTCTTTGGATTTGAGAGGTTAGTTTTATCTAACTTGGTTAAATTTAACTCCTGTGAGAATAAATATTCTTGATCCCCTGACCAGAATACTATGCTATTATTATTGAATTCACTGAACTAGAACATAGCCTTGTAACTCTGACCGATAACCCTGGGTGCTTCCCACAAACTGCAGGCTCTCGGTGATCCACAGATTTCTCAGGAGAAGCCCTTGCTGCAGCTCCCACGCACAGAGGAATCTCAAATCTGCAGCAGTTCCACGGGACCACGCCTAGGTCCACAGCACCCGCAGAGCCATTGGTCCGCACAGCAGTAAGTGTCCTTCCTTCCGGGACTCTCTTTCTCCAGTTGAAGCGATTAAAGCCCCAGCTCTGTCACTCCTTTCCTACCCACCCTCGTCTCAGCGCTTCCTTCACCTCCTGTTCCACACTCACTTGTCCCGTACGCTACACAGCAGCTCCTGAACTCCCGGTCGGAAAGGAAAGTAATAGCAGAAACCACAACTTAGGAGAATGACTCACCAGAGTCTCCCGCCCCTTCCACCGCCCAGCAGCTGCCCCCCGCAGGGGCCCCGGGGCTCCCTGCAGTGACACAGATAAGGAGAAAAATGCTCTGAAATCCAAAGCAGAACCTTACTTTGAGAGTCCTCCTCCCCTGCGGAGTCTCCTGCTCTCGGGCCGAGGTAGGAAATGACCCACGGAAGGGTTCCGGTACCGACGGAGAAACCTTTCTATGAGGCAGCAGGAAAACAAACACAATTCCCTGGGAGGTTCTCCCAGACGGTTCCTAGCAACACATCCGCAGCAGGCGCAGGGCTTCCAGGGCACTTGTTACCGATCGGGCCTGCACCGTCCACCGCCCTGCAGCGTCCCGCCCGCCCATCTCTGCACCACAGCTGCACTTGGCAAAGTCGGGTGGGCTCTGGGAGGCAGAAACAAGGAGCTCGGGTCTGCACGGCCCGGGGACAGGAGGAGAGGAAGGGAAGGCACTTAAGTGTTGACCTTGAGAGTCTCCCTGAGTTACAGATGGCGAGGTGGGCCCCATTTCAACGCTCCAAACCCACTCCATCAGGGGGAGGATGCAGGGCAGGTGGAGGGCAAAGGGGATGGAAAGGTAGACAGAAGTGTACAGACCAGAAAGAGGAAAGGGAGCGCATCCCTAGTCAACCCGGGATGGCAGAGGTAGGGGTGGTGCCTAGCGCTGGAGCAGAAGTGCCCCGAGAGCCGGCACTCCGCGTTGCCCGTAGATGCGGGGGCTCACCTGGATCACCTTCGCTCGGCTGGTGCAGACCACAGCTTTGCAGGGAAGCGAGGATGCCGCGCCCTTGGCCACTGGCAGGGCGGGGCGTGGCCCGGATGAGGGTCAGCCCCCGCCCGTGCAGCGCGAGACCACGCCCCCACGCCGGGACACCCCGCAGCTGGGATGTGCCATGTGAGGGGTTCTGCCAGTCACTGTTTGGTGGTTAGGCCGCGGAGACTGAATTTTCTTCCTTCTCCCGGCTCTCCACACGTTACGCTTCCTACTCCCAAATCCATGTATCAGCCCCCTTCCGTAAATACCTCTGTGGCCGTCTTCCTAAATTATCCCAGTCAATTCATACTTTTCGGATTGGGTTTGCAGAACAGTAGCGCGTCAATAATTTGTCCTTAGGAGGGCCACCGTAGCTTGCTCCTAGGCGCGTGCGCGGCTTGCGCGGGGAGTACGCGGAAGTGGTAGCGCCCCCGCGTCGGGGGATCGCGTGGGTTGGGTTGGGTTTATTTTCTCTGCGCGTCTGGGGCGCGGTAGGCCCATAGTGTTGCAGGTTGCTGCACTCGCCAAGTGAGAGGATTTAGGGATGTTGGGGCCTGTACGTTCCCCTAGCTAATAAGTACTATTGTAGTCAGCTTTGGCGAGAGCGGGAAGGGACCCCAGCCCGCGAGGCGGCCGCACCCACCCTTGCCCGCACCCAGCCTCGCCCGCGGCTCCCGCCGGCCGGCCGCTGGGGCCCGCCTCGCGGTTGTTTCTGTGGGAGCAAGACCGCACCGCAGACATTTGAGAGTGTACACATCCCCAGGTACGCCCTCGAGGCCAGCCCTGGAGCGGGGTCGAGGCGGTGAGGTCGTGACAGGCCTGCAGGTGGGGTCGGTCTGAAGGGGTAGAACTTGCTTCTACCTGCTGTAAACTCGGCCGGAAGAGCCAACCCCACAAGGCCCGAAGGTCTCCAGTTTCAGCGTGTTCTAAGTGCGTCCCTCGCCCCTTTCTTCTGGATACCCCGCATACTACCAACGGTCGCCACCTCTGGGTCTCCCCTAGGATCTCTTCCATGAAAGAGGGTGCTTGGGAACCAAGTGTTTCCAAGTCAAGGTGTGGAAAGGTTGGAATCTCGGTGTCAGAAGGCTTTAGGCTGGATATTTTTCCTTTTCATTGTGTTGACTTATCCGTACAGCTAGAAGTGCTTTGACGACTCATAAAATCTTTATTGCTGTTTCAGCAATTTGCAGTCCTAGGCTTTCAACTTCTTCGGCACAAGAAGGGCTTATGTTTTAAAAAGTTTCTGGCATGTTGAGAGTAAAGGGCTTGTTTTGACTGAACATTGGAAGGAAGAAAGCAGGAAAGCAGTTCTGCATTAGTGAGGGGAGAATGTCCCCCTTGCTGCTGTAGACTGAGTGTGTGTGTCCTCCAATTCCTATGTTGAAACGTAGTCCCTAATGTGAGGGTATTTGGAAGTGGGTGGGGCCTTTGGGAGGTGATTAGGCCATGAGGGTGGGGTCCTCATGAATGGGATTAGTACCTTTATGAAAGACCCTAGAGAGCTCCCTTAGCCTTTCTGTGTATGAGGACACAGCAAAAAGACTGCAGTCTGTGAACCAGGAAGCAGGCTCTCATCAGACACTGAATCTGTTGGCACCTTGATCTTGACCTTCTCAGCTTCCAGAACTTAGAAAAATAAAAGTTTCGGGGCGCCTGGGTGGCACAGCGGTTAAGCGCCTGCCTTCCGCTCAGGGCGTGATCACGGCGTTATGGGATCGAGCCCCACATCAGGCTCCTCTGCTATGAGCCTGCTTCTTCCTCTCCCACTCCCCCTGCTTGTGTTCCCTCTCTTGCTGGCTGTCTCTCTCTCTGTCAAATAAATAAACAAAATCTTAAATAAAAAAAAAAGAAAAAGAAAAGTTTCTAGCTTATGGTATTTTTCCGTAGCCCCCGGAACCCAGTAAGATCTTAATATTTTCTAGGAAGGGGTTAGCCTGAGGTGGCAAAAGGAATGACTGAAGAACCGGAAGCATTAATTCAGGCCCCTCCCCCAGTTATCTCGGACAACATACAAGCACTTCACCACTTGGGCAGGACCTTTTAAAAATCTCATTACAGGTGAGGCCTTGGTGGGGGAATAAGGAGGTGGAGCTGGCTTAACCAGACTTTACTGAAAACAGAAAACCAGTGGAACAAAGATTACGAACAGGAGTGTGGACTGTAGCAAAACAGAACAGAAAGGGAGGGAAGAGGAGTGTCAGAAGAATGTGTGAATGATTAGTTCCTGTTGCCTAGCCCTCCGGAACTCTGGGTTCCTGACTTTTTTGTGAAGCCTGTTTCTCCAGCCCATGACTCTCTGAGCCCTTCCATTCTTCCGAGAAAAATCCTTTTCAGCAAGTCAGCCAGAGTCCGTTTCTGTGTCATGAAGAACCATTTACCTTGTTACAGGCTTCTCACAGGGCGTCCAAAGCCACATGCATTATCTTTCCCATCAGACCTTTATGCCTTTAAGTAAAGGACGTCATCTAAGTAATTACCTTAGCTAGAAATGTGGCTTCACTCCTTGGGCTTGGGAATCAGATAGAATCCCAGAATAGCCATTTATTTAGCTGTGTGATTCTGGGGGAAATTATATAAGTTCTCTGAAACTTGTTTTGCCCTTGTATATGCAGATTTGGTACACTGACACCTACTTTGCTTGCCTGTTAGGAAGATAGCAGCAGAGTCAGGGCCCACTGTAGGCACTCAATAAATTTTATTATTGCTGATTGTTGTTGATAGCCTCTCAAAACAGTCTCCTTACTAGTCCCTCTACCTTAGTTTAGACCTTAAGTATCCTCTGATCTGGACTATTACAGTAACCTTTGAACTGGTTTCTCTTTTAAAATTCATCGCCCAACTACCATCATCGTTACCTTTCTAAAGCAGACCTCTTTGATGGCTAAGATGAAGTCCAGACTCTCAAACATGGCATTTCAAGATCCTTAGCAGTCTAGCCTCAAACCACTTTCCCAGAATGCTCTCACTTAACATTAATTTAATAAACATAGAAGTGCCTCCTAGAGGCCAGACACTAATAGAGCTTACATTTTAATGGGGGGGAAACTATCAATAAAAACAAGATAATCACAAATCTTGACTGAGATTTCAATGAGGCGTGGGAAATTTCTGTCATCTCTTTTGTGGTTCTGCCTTTCCCACCATGAAAAAAGAGAATGTTTCAGGAAACCATTAGTTCTTTACTCTGAGTCCCAGAATGAGACACATGGCTTGGCAGATCCAAACCTGCTTTGCAATCGAGCTAAACTGGGCTGAATTCAACCAAGGTTAGCAAACCCTCCTAGCTCAGTCACAGCCAGCCTCCAGGCTTGTGTGTGGGGCATAAATATTTATTGTGACTGCGAGTTTGGGTTCGTTTGTTATTTTAGCAAAACTGGAATAATACAGAGAACCAAAAGCCCTTGCTTGTGGACTGAATGTGTGGGTAAGGAAAAGAAAGAAATCAAGGCTCCTGTTCTCAGCAACAGAATGGTGAAAGGCATGAATTATCAAGGTAGAGGAGATCCGTGGGGGAAGGAATTTGGGTAGAAGGATCAAGTTCAGTTTTGGACATCTGTAATCTGCGTAGGCTAGCTGCTGCTGGACAAATAACTTTAAAATAGGAATGGCTGAACGCAGTCGATTTTTCTTTTCTTGTTCACAAAAGAGTTCAATGTGGGTATTCAGTGGATAATATACATTTATTCATGAATGTAAGCCCTTTCTACCTTTTGATCTGCCAGGCTCTATGGCTTCATCTAGTTGCGTGGGAAGCTGGGAAATGCTTAGCTGGGTGCTTGAGGTGAAGAGGATTTGGGCAACAACCAGCCAGTCTCTCCAACTGCACCTTATTCTGGAATGTCCTTTAGCTATCTGGAAGATAAAGAGTTCCTGTAAGAGCCCGGCTCTCAGGTTTGATCTTGAGATATACTTTTGGAAATCAAAGACATACGGATGGTATTTAAAAATCACATGTAAAGAGAATAGAATGAAGTTTAGGACAGAGGTCTCTACTATTGGGCTTTTCAACATTTGGGGGTTTCAACAAAGGAGGAAGAGCTGACAATAGATCTGACAGCTTTCTCTTCCACCTTTGTTCATGTTCCTCATGCACCACGACTGCTCTCATTTCGCTCTCTTCCAGATTGTCCTTAATACCATCCCCTGCCCTTGGCAGATGACCACTGGCCCCTTCCTTTCCATAGCCCTAAAAATCCCAAACAACAATCTAGCCAGACTCATTCCTTTTTTTTTTTTTAAGATTTTATTTATTTATTTAACAGAGAGAGAGACAGCCAGCGAGAGAGGGAACACAAGCAGGGGAGTGGGAGAGGAAGAAGCAGGCTCCCAGTGGAGGAGCCTGATGTGGGGCTTGATCCCAGAACCCCGGGGTCACGCCCTGAGCCGAAGGCAGACGCTTAACGACTGAGCCACCCAGGCGCCCCTAGCCAGACTCATTCCTGGCTTTAATGAACATGGTCAGAAATGTTTGGCTGTTCATCAATGGTAGCTCACCAGGACTGTTCAGCTACACTACATTTCTTAAATTCTTGTATAATTGTGGCTATGTGAGTGAGTTTTCCCTAAAGGAATGTAAACAAAAGTGAGGTGTGTTCTTTCCAGAACTGACCTGTATTACTGCCTGCACTTGCCTTTCCCTCTGCTCTCAAACTGGAGTGGTGATGACTAGGATAACCTTGGGCAGCAGAGCTATTGTCGGCCTGGGTCCCTGCATGACTACATGGAAGAGAGCTGCTTGCCAACCTGGACTAGCTTCTGCAGAATGTCACATGAGCGAGAAGTAAGGGTTTACTTTGCGTGAGCCATTCCATTTGGTGTTCTATTTATTATAGCAGTTTAGACTATTCTAAATACATAGAAACTAGAACCAGGAGGGGTGCCTGAGTGGCTCAGCTGGTTAAGCATCCGACTCTTGGTTTTGGCTCAGGTCATGATTTCAGTGTCCTGAGATCAAGCCCCATGACAGCTCCATGCTGAGTGTGGAGCCTGCTTAAGATTCTCTTTCTCCCCCTGTGCCCTCCACCTGCCCCCCCCCACCCTGCTCACGTGCTCTCCCTCTTAAAAAAAAATTTAGAACCAGGAATGGAGGGCTGCCATAATAAAAATCCAGACTATGTAGCATTGATTTAGCAGTTGGGTAACATGTAGTAAGGCAGATCCCTGCCATGTGGGGGAAATATAGTTGGTGAAACACTGCCTGAGAGAACCAGGAAGGCAAATATAGATTCCTTGTGAACCTATAATTATGGGAGAAGAAGTTGGAAAGAACCAGAATTTTAGGGTGAGTTGGCAGCTGCTTGCTGCTTTTAGCAAGGTACAGGTCCAAACACTTTGGAGCTAGATGCTTTTGAGGATTCAGGATTTTTCTAAACTTAGAAAGTTAAGAGGGCATCTACTGTATAGTACAAAATGCCCCAGCAGCACCCCAAAATCAAACACATTCCTGTTTCTGCAGTGAGATGTATGATTATTTTCACACTAAGAAGGATACATAAATAGCTCACATCAATTTAGGTCAAGTTTCACCATCTCAGAGTTACAGGAATGAGCTACAGAAAAACTTCCATTTCCCAGAGCTTTTTGGGTTTCAGATTTATGGATAAGGGGTTGCAGACCTGAATTATAAGAGATGAATCCAAACAAGAGCTAACTCATTTTCTTTTCTTTTTTTTAAGATTTTTATTTATTTATTGATGAGAGACAGAAAGGCAGAGCGAGAAGCAGACTCCCCACTGAGCAGGGAACCCGATACGGGGCTCCATCCCGGGACTCTGGGATCATGACCTGGGCCGAAGGCAGATGCTTCACCGACTGAGCCACCCAGGTGCCCAGGTTTGTACATTTGAAATATTGAAATTAATTATCAACTTTTCTTCCAGAAAAAGTTCATGAATTTACACTTTTAGTCACGACAGTATATAAGAATGAGCATGTCTCACACTCAACCAGACAAAGGTGGGGCTGTGGTGTCAGACAGCTCCCGAGGAAACCTGGGGTGGTCACAGCCTCTGTGGTTCCAAGCTGCCACCCTGCCTTTCAGTCTCATGGGAGCAACATGGCATCCCCTCGTCTTGGCTCTCATTTCTTTTCTTTTCTTTTTTTTTTAAGGAGACTTTTTTTTTTAAAAGATTTTATTTATTTATTCGACAGAGATAGAGACAGCCAGCAAGAGAGGGAGCACAAGCAGGGGGAGTGGGAGAGGAAGAAGCAGGCTCATAGCAGAGGAGCCTGATGTGGGGCTCGATCCCATAACGCTGGGATCACGCCCTGAGCCGAAGGCAGACACTTAACCACTGTGCCACCCAGGCGCCCCTTGGCTCTCATTTCTTTACCTTTGTATACACCTGAGAATTATTATCCATCTACCTCTTTATTTGAATTTATTTTGTCTACTTCTAAAAGCTTTATGTAAATTGAGGATATCAGCAGTTTGCTTTCCTGTGTGACAAATATCTTTTTCCCAGTTTGTCAATGATTTTTAGACTGTATTGATTGATCAAAGCAAAATTTCATAAATTCATACTTTTGTGTGGTTAAATTTATCAAACTTCTGCCATTATAGCTTCTTGGTTTGGTGTCCTTCTTGGAAAAGCCTTTTCTACTCCAGGATCTAATGTAAATTATTCATGCTTTATTCACAAATTATATGGGTATATTTTTAAATTTTATTTTAATTTTTTTTTAGAGAGAGAGCAAGTGTGTATGTGAGGGGGGCAGGCAGAAGGAGGGAGAGAGAATCTTAGGCAGACTCTGTGCTGAGAGAGGAGCCTGACATGGGCCTTGATCTCATGACCTGAAGATCATGCTTGACCTGAGCTGAAATCAAGAGATCGTTAACTGATGGAGCCACCCAAGGGTCCCTATTTGGATGTATTTTATTCAAAATCTTTGATACACCTGTAATTATGTTGGTATAAACTATAAACCCAGCCTTATTTTTTCTAACAATTCTTCATTTTCCTCTACACTATTTTATTTACCCCACTGACTAGATTACCTATAAATCCCCTAATCAGAAACGACACCTTTATCATGAACTAAAATGGGTGCATATTTAGGTGTATTTCTGGATTTTCTCCTTTGTGCCACTGAGGTCTTTTTCTTATCCAGTAGTAAACAGTTTTAATCATGGCAGCACTATCTGGGTTTTCTGAAAAGTTATCTTTTTCATTGGTGTCCTCAGCATGGTCTGTAGAATTGGGGATGTGGAATCAGCCGGCAAGACTGGTGGTGCCAGGGCCGAGGAATTAGCTAGTGTGGCCAGGACGGCTAGGGCTGAGGACTTGACCTTTTGTGGTTGGCGTGTTTGGTGGGACCAGGGCCAGTGGCTCAGCCAGCACAGCTGGGGCTGCCAGGGCCACGGCCAAAAGGAGACTGTGTGAGTGGTCAGGAGATGGATTACCACTGGGGAAGTGGCTGAAAAAGTAAACATATTGAGAATAATGGAGTCCAGGTTTCTCGCCCTGTGGTGTTGGTGTGGAGTTGGAAATGTTTGTGAACTCGTGGTTTTCAATATGTGCACAGAGACTGACATGGACACAGATTGTAGGCAGTGTGTGCGTGTGTTCACATATTTTTAGCTCTGTCTCCGGTGAGAGTCTAGAACAACAATAGCCCAGTAGCAGTGGGCATAACCAGTGCCCAGATCTTGGGTTCTAAATCCTGGTTCCCCCTAAAGGGAACTGGGGATCTTTGGATAAATGGCTGATTCCAGATACGGAAAAAACAAGGGCAATGTGAGCTTCAAAGATATTTTTGTGCCAGAAAGTAAAAATTGTTCAAAGAATAATAAGGGGTATGTCATGAGGATGTAATAATCAGCCTAAGGGAGCTTACACCAGCTAAATCTGGAAAAATTCGAGCGTCAGACAAATAATAATAGTAACAAATACAATCCACTCAATGAAGTAGAAACCCGTGAGTCCATACTGCTATAAATAAATCCATGAATAAATAAATAAATGGGGGAGAAGAGAAGACTCTACTGCACAGTGTGATGCTAACTAGGGTGTGTAGAGGGAAGGAGAGAATGGGAAGCACCTTGCAGTCATTATAGTAATAATGGATTCAGGTAAGTTTCATTAATGGATGCCACAACCGCGGGTGAATGTTTGATGAGGAACAGAAGATTTACATCATTTCATAGGGGTCTCACTCAGACTATGTGTTAATTGTTTATGAATTCGTGCTAAATACTTCTCAGTTGATTTTACCATAGAGAATGCTGACAGACACTATCTTATAAATGTTAGACCACCACCAGTATTGGGACGAATGGACGTCGTGGACTTCCTGACTGGCTGCTGTTAGAAGAACATGGCATCACTTTTGGGGTATTGCTGCCAAGAATATATAATTTGCATGTAGTTACGGGGAAATAGCAGATAAATCCGCACTGAGGGCCTGTCTCAGTCAGCTTGGGCCACTGTAACAAACTACCATAGACTCAGTGGCTTAAGCGACAGATACTTATTTCTCACAGTTCTGGAGGCTGAGATCAGAATCCCAGCCCGGTCAGGTTCTAGTGAAGACTCTCCTCCTGGCTTGCAGATGGCCACCTGTTCACCGTGTCCTACCATGGCAGAGAGACTGAGAGACAGAGACAGAGAGACAAAGATGGAGAGAGAGAGAGAGAGAGAGAGAGAGAGAGAGAGAGAAGAATTTCTTCCTCTTGTTATAAGGACACTAATCCCATCATGAGATCCCAATACTCATGACGTCATCTAAACCTCACTAGAGAGGGGCTCCCAAAGGCCCCATCTCCCCATGGTAGATGGCTGATGATGGGTCACGTGGCTGGACCCTGAGGGTGGGCTCCAGGAGCCCAGAGTGACACCCCGCTGGCAGCCAACAAGGAAACAGGGACCTCAGCCCTACAACAGAAAGCAACTGATTTCTGCCACAACCTAGATGAACTCGAAGAGGACCCTGAGCTCCAGATGGGGCTGTAGACTCATCAACATCTTGGTTTAGCCTCACAAGAAAATACATTTCTGTTGTGTTTACGACCTCTACGCTGTGATACTCTGTTATGGCCGGCCAAGCAGATGAACACTGTGGGGTACGCAGTGGGGAGCCGACTAGCCTTATCTAAATAGTTAAAGTGCAGTCAAAGTGTGAGAATCTAGTTTTCAGTGGCTCTGTAGATAATGGCCCAGCTTCAGAATGAAGGAGGGACTGGGTGGAGTAAAATTTTGTTGTTGTTTTTCTTTTTTACATATCCAAAGAATGAGTCAGTCTCTCCAAAGAGCTCAGTTTTCTGAAAAGCTGAAGGCCTGTAAACACTTAATATTCTTTAAAAAATTATTTTGAACAGGCAACCATTTTTACATTCTTTGTTTTCTTTTTATTTTTAAACGTTCATAAACAGAATTAATGCACATTGTAAAAATCAAATGGGGGGAGGGGAGAGAGAGATCCAGAAAGGATGATCATGAAAATGCTGATTCATGTTTTGTCTGTACAAAGGCTGTCTCCTGCCTCAACTCGTCCTGTTCCCAGATACGATTTTAATAATTTCTCCCCCCTCCCCCCCCCGTGGTGGTGTCTCTATGTTTTTCAACAACACCTTTACACCATTTTTTTTTAAAGATTTTATTTATTTATTTAACAGAGGGAGAGAGAGCACAAACAGGGGGAGCAGGAGAAGGAGAAGCAGGCTCCTTGCTGAGCAGGGAGCCTGATGCGGGGCTCGATCCCAGGACCCCGGGATCACAACCTGAGCCGAAAGCAGAGCTGAAAGTAGACGTTTAACCGACTAAGCCACCCAGGCGCCCCCCCTTACACAATTTTAAAAATGTATCCACTTTATGCCTTGCTGGTCTATGATGGGAGAGGAGTTAGTTCACCTCCATCAACTCTGACTTCCCCACCCTCCAAAATGGTTCTAGCCCCAGTCTCATTCCTTTACTATGATTGGGCATCTTTAAGCAAAACATTTAAATCTCAACTTCCTTTTTTTAAAGATTTTATTTATTTATTTTAGAGCTAGAGAGTGAGAGTGAGCTGGGGGAGGAGCAGAGGGAGAGGGACAAGCAGACCCTGTGCCGAGCGTGGAGCCTCACACCGGGCTTGATCTCACCGCCCTGAGATCATGACCTGAGCTGAATGCCCGACTGAGCCACCCAGGTGCCCCTAAATCTCCACTTCTTATGATGCCAGTCCTAGATTACTTATTGACTTAAAAACAAGCAACAAAACCCCCACAAAAATAGTAAAATATAAAAACAAATTAATGGTTTATAGACCCTGAGAAAATTTTCAGCAAAGTACAAAAATTTAAAGCATTCCTTTTTTAATTTTGTAATTCTTTACTGTGGAATAGCTCAGAATGTCACTTCTGTTTTATTTTTTATTTTTTTAAAAGATTTTGTTTATTTATTTGACAGAGAGAAACACAGCGAGAGAGGGAACACAAGCAGGGGGAGTGGGAGAGGGAGAAGCAGGCTTCCCACTGAGCAGGGAGCCCGATGCGGGGCTCAATCCCAGGACCCTGGGATCACCCCCTGGGCTGAAGGCAGACGCTTAACGACTGAGCCACCCAGGCGCCCCATCACTTCTGTTTTAAATAAAATTGATAACTGAGCAAGAAAACATAATTTGGATTCTAAAAAACTTGCCTTAATAAAAATTCCTTAAACAGTGAAAAAAAATCAAATCTTTTCTTATTCCACAAACGAGATAGTATTTAATTTCCCACTGTGAACTGTAAATCTTGATACTTCTATTGCCTTCTGCCCTCTTTACCCCATATCCATTCCCCTACTTTTGACAGCTATCGATCTGCTTTGACCAGAGCCAGATTAGTAACATTCATACTTTGTTTTGAAACTATGGTTAATTTCCCCATAATTTATCTATAGTTCAATTCTACAAGTTGGAAGTCTAGTGTTCATATGATTATGATGGTGTAAATACTGTTTATGACAGAACCGAATATTGTGCTAGGTTTCTTATTTCAAGTCATGACCCCTATACCTCTTAATGGATTATGGTGCTAAACAGAATATAATGAACATACGTTAGTGTTCCTTTGTAACTCAGGATCGTAATTGTGAACCCTAAGTATTTTGCTTGCTATAATCTAGTGTTGTCTTTCTTCCAATATTAATAATAGCTATTATTGATTACCTACTAACTGTCAGGAATTCTGATATGCAATATTCTTATTTTAGCTTATTAACAATCCTTGAGTTTTACAGGTGAGAAAACACAAGGTAATTAGCTGGCAGGACTGGATTTGAATAGAAGATCGACACCAGGTTGGGTTGACCAACTCATCCCAGTTTGCCTGGGGCTTTCCAGTGTTAATGCTCAAAATCCTGAGCCCTGGGAATTGTCTCAGGCTCAGGGGAACTGAGATTGTTGGTCATCCGACAAGTCCAGAGTCTCTCTCTTTCTTGTTTTAAAATTATTAACAACAACAACAACAGCAACAACAGTAACCAGCCATGTTCATGGCTTGGGACCCACTGCTCTTCCGCAGGTAAGTTACATCATCTGCCGGTGGGCTGTCTGAACTTACCAAAGCCTGGACTGACGTCAGAATTGTAAACATCTGCGGCCTGTATGCCACTTATTGTTCAACATATTAGAAGATAGTCTTCTCCGCCGGTGTCTATTAGGATGGTAATTTTTCTGTGTGAAGCATACTTTAGGAACTCCCTTTGCTGGTTCTGCACCGTGTTCATACCTCCAGCACGGAGCACCTCAGAACTCACACCTTGACTTGCTTTTTTGTCTACGTACTTGCATGAGGGCTCATCTACTCCCATGACTGTAAATCTCATCCACGTGAACCACTGATTCCTACATATACATAGTCAGTGTGGATTCTCCCCCGAACTCCTGACACAGATGACCTCCTGGACCTCTCTTCTTAGAGGCAGAATAGTCATCTGAAACTTAAAATATCTCTAAGTGATTTGCTCATACTTCCCGGAAAAGTTGCTTCTCTCCGAGCCTTCTGCATTCCCAAATGGCAATTCCAGCCTTCCAGTTGTTCAGGTCAACAGGAGAGTCATCATCGACTCTTCTTTTAATGTTTTACACTGTTTAAAATCTGGCAAATCCTCCAAAATGCATCCAGAATCTGACTACCTCTCACTACCTTTGCCCTAAGAACACTCTGGTCCAAGCCAGGTCCCACTTGGTTTAGTGCCATAGCCTCTTAATTGGTCTTCTTAATTCCATTCTTGCCCATTGATGGTCTATTCTCCGTAAAAATCCAGAGTAAAAATCCTCTTAAAACACGTGTTGCATCGCTCTCAGCTCAAAGCCCACAGATTGCTCTCTGTCTCACCCGGAGGGAGAGCCCAGCACTCAGGAGGGTCTTGCGTTAGGTGATGCATGACCCCATCCCTGTCCTGTTTCTCTCTAGTCCTCTGGCTTCCCTGCTCCTTGGAAACGCCAGGTATGGTCTTTGTTATTCTCTTTGTCTGGAAAGTTAATCCCCTGATTACCTGGAAGCAGGCCCAACTCTATAATATGCAGGGCCCTGTACAAAATGGAAATGTGGGGCTTCTTACTCAAAATTCATGAAGGTTTTCAAAACTGGGACAGCAGAGCGTAAACCCAAATATGGGGCCCTTCTAAGCATGTGGCGCTTGTGAAAGTCTGAAGGTCTCTCTCCCTCAACAGCTTCAGGACTTCGTTCAAAAGTCATCTTCTCATTGAAGCCTCCTGTCCTGACCACCCTCTTCAAAACCTCAGCGCCTACCTCCCCACCTGAAGCTCCTTACATACCCTCCGTGATTTCCTTTTCCTATTGAGCTTTTCTTACCCGCAAACACATGTGCAGTTTACTTACTTATTTTGCATTTTCCGATCTCTCCTTGCATTTGAATAGGTGAGGTCTGGGGTTTTGGTTTGGTCGAAGTTGTATCCCTCCCGCACTCGGAACCATACCTGAAAGAAAGAATGAATGAATACATTGATTTTGTGGTCTTCTGGTAGAAATAGCCAAGCTTTTAAATTCATCCTTTAGAGCAAAAATCCTCTGGACTTGCAGTATTTGTATAAAAATAACACCTTGGGGCGCCTGGGTGGCTCAGTCGTTAAGCGTCTGCCTTGGGTTCAGGGCGTGATCCCGGCGTTCTGGGATCGAGCCCCACATCAGGCTCCTCCGCCAGGAGCCTGCTTCTTCCTCTCCCACTCCCCCTGCTTGTGTTCCCTCTCTCGCTGGCTGTCTCTCTGTCGAATAAATAAATAAAATATTAAAAAAAAAAATAACACCAGTCCCTGGCATTTCCTTCATTTTTTACCCAAGGACATGCTTGGACCACAGAACAGCTGGGCCATCTCGCCTTCCAGAATTTGGGCTCTCTGCATGCATGTTGGCCTGTGC
The DNA here is from genome assembly GCF_024610735.1 of Ursus americanus. Taxonomy (NCBI): domain Eukaryota; kingdom Metazoa; phylum Chordata; class Mammalia; order Carnivora; family Ursidae; genus Ursus; species Ursus americanus. The sequence continues at coordinate 49,447,474 of NC_142128.1, read as the reverse complement.
ACTTCTGCGTCTCCTTATACGGTTCTAAAGTTGCTGTTGTTTTGACTTCTTGGTTCTCTTTTCCTTCGAAAAGTAACATTATAGATAATATTATGGTTTGGAATTCAAGAGTTACAGAGTGAAAGGCCTTCTGTCTCTTGCCCTGTCACCTCATTCCCTTCCTCGGGAAAAACAAATATTATCTTTCAGGCCCTCCTGTGAATCCTCCCAGAGATACTCCATGCAGAGACTGTGCTAGTGAATACGAGTGTGATGCATAGGTTCGCCCCCTTTACTTTTCACCGAATGATTCGGTGACGAGTGTGATGCATAGGTTCGCCCCCTTTACTTTTCACCGAATGATTCGGTGACAGTGCACGAGAATGGGACCGTTTCTGTCTCCGTTTTGATCGAGGTTCTAAGACTCTGGTTGCAAACAATCCCTGTTTCTCAGGGAGCTGGCAGAGCACCTTTGCACTACTTGGAAAAGAGTACTGAGAACTGGTTTTCCAAGTCTCAAGCCTTCACCAATTAGGCTATAAAACAATTTGGAAAGGCGAAGGTGGAGTCAAGATTGACTAAGAGCTTTTGCCTTGGACTTTGAAGTCACACCCATTCCTACAGGGAAGCATGCTTTTCCCTCACCTTTAGCCTCTGGCTGAAGGTAGTTCTCAAAGGGAGGGGGATACCCCGCAGGGGACGTTGGCAATGTCTGCAGCCATTTGGAGCTGTCAGGATTGGGGAGATGCTGCAGGGCTCTGTGGGAGAGCTGTTGTTAAACGTGCTGTGCATGGGACCGTCTCCACAAGGAGCACCAAATCCAGGGCCTCCAATGTCACCAGTGTCGAGGTTGAGGAACACTGGCCCAAGAAGAGGGGTTTCTTTGGGACCACCTGAGGAGTGGTGAGATGTCTCTTGCAGTTGGTGGACACACGGCACCGTTCTTTGGCTCGCATGTGGAGGCTGAGGCTGGCTCGTTGTGCTCGTGGTAGAGAGGGGGAGGTGAGGTTGCTGAGCAGGTGGCAGCCTGGGCTCCCGCTGTGTTTGATAAAACGGTGCGTCAGGGATTCTTGCGGAACCAGATAAGGACTGTGATAGCAAAGCGGGACTGCCACCAGCAGAGAAGAGTGAGCTCAGGGTAAGAGGCTGGAGGGCACTGCCAGAAACCATGGAGTAAAGGAAGCGGTCAGAAGTACTTACTTATGCCAAGGGAGCCACAGGGGAGCTATCTCCAGCCCTGGGGGAGCTGTGGTATGTGATTGTCTTCGAAAAACCTCCCAAAGTACTTCAGCAGAAAGCCCGGCAAGCTTAGACAGCTCTCAGCATTATTAGTCACATGAGTTTGGCTGTCTCTGCAATGGCCCATAGAGAATACAACCCAAAGCTCACAAAAAAGACCCTGCTTGATTTGGCCCCTGCTGGCCTCTCCAATTTCATCTTCCATTGTTTTACTCAAGTCACGTAGACCTCAGGCCTTTGCGCTTGCTTTCCCCACCACCTGGCATGCCCTCCCCGCCACCTGGCATGCTCCCCACCACCTGGAATCTCCCCCCTGCCCGCACCTTTGCATCACTGTTTCCTCTCTTCATTTGAGTCTCTGTGCAAAAGTCATCATCTCAGGGAGGCCTTTCTTGAACAGCGCATCTAAAACAGGCAAATCTCTGCTTAGTATCTCCTATGCTTGCTTTATTTCTCTTCAGGGCCCTCAGTACCTGACCTTTTGTTACATGCATTCACTTCTCATCTCTCTCATCCATGATAATATCATAGCCCTACAGGAAGACACTTCGTCTTTATGTTCCCAGGACCTGGGGCCATTTCAGCATTTGGTAGGTGTCCAATAAATATTTGTCGAGTAAATCAATGAATGCATATCTGGGCAATGCCGCTGTGGTTTGCCCAGCTGTTTGAGCTGGCTTCAGGTCTGTTAGTGGAGTCTTAGCTCTGCTTGAAGGCAGGCTCTGCCGTCCCCAGCTCTGAGCCTGTCCATCCTCTGACACACTCTCCCCTATCACGCTCCCTAGCCCTGGAGCAAAAGACACCGGCTCACAGGAAGAGGAAGACCAGGCCAGCCCCTGCACTTAGCTTTTCAGGGAAAAAGCTAGCTAGGACCTTGACCGAAGACACCCCTCCCTGTTTAAAGATTCAAGTGAAAAGTTTGTGAATGAAAAGAGGGTAACGACTGGCTTCGTCCTTTTGTTTTTTTTAAGTCAAGAATGTCTGTGTCTTATTTACATTCTAGTTTGAGACAGATGTATTTTTAAATCAAAAATAGACATTTATTGTTGCTGTTTGGAAAAAGCGAAATGAGGGGCACAATGAAATAAGATTGTCCACAAATCTGTTATTCAGACGTTGTCATTATTATTTTAAAGATTTATTTTATTTATTTTAGAGAGAGAGACAGAGAGAACAGCAGGGAGAGAGGGAGGAGAGTCTGAAGCGGACTCCACCCTGAGCCCAACACAGGGCTTGATCTGATGACCCTGAGATCACAACCTGATCCAAAACCGAGAGTAGGATGCCTACCCAACTGCGCCATGCAGGCACCCCCAGACATAATTATTTTAATGTTCGGTTTACACTATTACTCTCTTGTTTTTTAAATGCATGCAGAAGAAAATATATGTGAAAATGACACCATATTAAACAATATATCAAAATGGCATATACTCACAAGTACCGCCACCTCATAATTTTATGGATGTATATTGTAACAGTGGGTGGAGGGAACCACTGTTAATTTTCTTCTAATTCCCTCCCAAAACAAAACAAAACAAAACCTATACACATGAATCTTAACTATCATCTATGGATTTATCTGCCTATCTAACATTGCACCTGTGTATCTATGAGTTAGTTTATCCAATATTTATTACCTTTCTATTTTTTTTGTATCTTTCTATCTTTCTACGTAATCTGTGTATCTATGTATTCATTCATCTGTCCTATCTTTCTATCATCTATGTATGTATGGGTCTTTCTCTATGCATTTATCTCTCTAGGTATCTATGTAGTCGAGGTAGCTATCTTTCTATTTATGCGTCTATCATATATCAGTGTGTTTATGTACCTACCAGTTATCCATATATTTATTGATCTGTCATCTATTTTTGTATCTCTCTCTATATGTACATATTATCTATTCACCACCCATCTATTTATGTATAAATATATATACATATGTGTGCACATACCCATTATCATCTGTCTCTGTTCCTATCTTTCGTTTTTATTTACACACAAGATTTTCGGCTCTGCGCACTTTGGCACCTTGTTTCCTTCACTTCGCGCATCTTAGAGACTTTCTGCTTGAGCACTTCAAGAGCTATTTTGGTCTCTTTGATGATGGCATTGTATTCATCATAGGGGTTTTAGTAATGCCTTTAGAATTTCTCTTGTCCTTATTTCATTGTGCTCTATAATGTACATAATATGTGCACATGCATGTGTGCGCGCGCACACACACACACACACACACACACACTTTAGATACTGCCCGTGTCAAGAAATAGAACACTGCTACCACCCAAAGGTCCCCAGTAGATTCCTACTCAATTACAGCTTTACCCCTACCAACTAGAAGCCACTTCATCTTGATCATTGTGATAACAATTTTCTTGCATTTAAAAAATTTTACCATCTGTGGGTGCATTTCCAAATAAGACGGTTTATTTTTCTGTTTATGAACTTTAGTCAGATGAACCGTACTTTATGGATTTTGTTGTTTCTTTCTTCTTTTGCTCAATGTTATATTTACGAGGTTTACACATGGTGGCATGTAGCTGAGTATATTCATTTTCATTGCTCTGTAGTAGTATTTCATTGTATAACTAAATCCCACTTTTAGAAAAATCAGTTCTAATGATGGTGGACATTTGGAGTGTTTCCAGTTTGGGCCTACTGTCAAAAAATGCTTTTATGGACATGCTTATAGATGTATTTTGATTTTCATGTGCACCAGTCCTTAAAGATATCTTTCTAGGACTTGAAGTTCTAGGTCATGGGTGCATCAACTTCACTAGGTAGGGCTGGACTGTTTCTAAATATTAGCAGCCATTCCTCCCCACACCCCCAAGCAGTGGAGATTTCCCATTGCTCAGCAATCTTGCCAACAATTGGTGTCACCAGGCATTTAAATATTTTTACAAGTTTCCTGCTGATGGTCAATCTAGTCTCTCTCTCCTTCTCTCCCCTCTTAATTTTGTTTGTTTTCTTGCTATTACGAACACTGTAAGGAACCCAACCTCATAGACTATCCTGGCAAGCGTTGGTAAATATGCCTATAGTATGTCTCCTTCTTAGTGAAATGCTAAGTCAAGGTACTGTAAATGTTGATAGCTACGGTCAAATATTCCTCCCCAAGAGCTCTTCAGTTTATGTTCCCACAGTAGAAAACAGGAGCCTATTTCCCCACATTTTCAACAACACTGGCTGTCATCCAATATTAAGTGTTTGTCAGTGTCATGGGTATTTCATTTTTGTTTTGATTTGCACTTATCTGGTTGTTAGAAAGTTTTAACATGTATTCATTTGGATTTAATGGCTGAAATTTTTTTTTCTTTAAAAAACTGCCAGTTCTGATCTTTAGCTCATTTCCATACTGGATTGTCATTTTTTTCTTATTAACTAATATAGGCTTTTTATCACTTAAGGAAATTAGCCCTTTGCTGCCATATATTGTTGTAAAGATCTTTTTTCATTTAACACCAGTCTTTGGGCTTTTTTCAGGCTGCTTCCATTCCGTAAAAAAATTGTGTATTTAAAATTACCAGTTGTCTGCTTTCCGACCTCTAGGTTTTTATATCCTTCTTAGGAAGGCCTTGTTCCTACCTGCACTCATGCTTTCTTTTTGAAATTTTATGGTTTATTTTATGTTCAACTCCTTGATACATGTTAAATCTTTGGTAATTTGGGTTTAAATCTTTGAGGCACCAAAAAGGAAGGACTGCAGCAAGAATCTAGCTTTTCCTTGCTAACAGTTTGTCAGTGGGTCCATGTTTTTCCTCCTTGTTTAGAATGTCACCTTTACCAGAAAATAAAATGCCATATGTATTTGGGTCTATTTTGAAATTCTCTATTTTGTTTCACTGATGTCTATTTTTTGCCCCCAGTATTAAAACAGTTTTAAATTTTGCTCACTGCCTGGGTTTTACTGAGCAAAGGCATTTTTTTTTTCCTTAACCAAAAAGTCAAAGCCAAACATAGGCACAAAACTAGGAGTGCACCTGAGCAAGGTTGTGTGGGAAAAATGTTACTGTGTGGCTATTGGCACAGAGGATAGTGGGCTGTAGGTCCCAGGGGTACAAAGGTATAATGTTCTCGTAGATTCTTGATTAGGAAGAAGTGCTCTGTATACACACAAAACTGCAAGTTAGGCAAATAACATATATTAGGCCCAGTATCTTAGGGCAAAGTCTGATTTCATTTGAAATAGTAGTGTACCTAGTGACTAGTTGATTAGTTATTCTTTATTTAAATGGTTAACAGTGCAACCAAGCTGCAGGCATCTGGTTTCCCATGGCTGTGGGAGGGAGGTGAGCCATGACCTACTTCACAGAAATGGGAACTGATGTAGTGAAACTCTGGCTATCTCATACCCTCAAGAAATGGCTCTGTTTTCTGGGAAGAATAAGGCCTTTAAATAATACAGTATACTTTATTTTTATTATTTTGAATGGCGACCTCTGTCAAATGCATGAGAGCCGTCCCTGTCTTATTTCTAGGGTTTTCATTACTGGCGTTCAGGCACAATTGTTCAATCAATCAGGTAGGACAGGCAAGCAGCAATTCCCAGGGCCAGCTGATCCTTCTGTCCTTTCCTGGAGCAACCACTTCTGGACCCTTTCTATATTTGATTTTTCTGATGGTTTCTTCCTTATCTCTGTGTATTATGTGTGTGTGCTGCTCCTTGAGATATCAGTTTTAGACATTGCTTCTTGAAGGTACGCATGCTATGACAGTTGATTTTCATCACCCTGTACCCACCCCCTCTCCACCCTGTACAGTTAAGTATCCTTCCTCCTCCTTCCGTGATGGCCTGTGTGCTGTGTGCTCCCGCCCCCTCTGCTGGGACTCCTTAGGCCCCTCGTTGTCATGTCACTCTTCTGAATCTTGGCTCTGCAGGACATCCATGCCCAGGGCTTAGCGTTGCTGGTCCCAGGATATTCCTGGAAATTCCACTGTGGCCTGTGTGCAAGTCCTGTGTGCCTCCCCCCACCCTGCAGAATGCTCCAGGCGCTGGGGCCTGACTGCCCCTACTTCTCTCTCCTCCTCTTTGCTGGTGCCCTTACTTTATCAGTGACCCTCTTTCCACAGCTGCCACTTGTCAGGTTCTGGGCCATCACTATTTTCCTAACCTTTGTCCCCAAGGCTCTGTGCTTGGCCTTAAGATCCATTTTGAACATGATCAGGCCCTTCCGGTGCTCAGCGCCTGGGGAGTGATCTCATCTCAGAAGGCATCTGCTTGGCTCACTCAGCATCATGCTCAGATGTGTGAGGTGTGACAAGCAGCACCCCGGGTGTCCCTGGTGACCCTGGACTGTCATCAATCGTGTGGGAACACCTGTGGAAGGGAGGGAGGTGGATGGCTGTGAGAAAGCAGCCTCATGGGCAGATGCTTGATGGATTATACTAAGCTGCAGCCCCTCAGAGGGGCGGATGGGGTGTGGGGTCCTAGGTTGGAAGTGGGAGGGGTACCAGGTGGGGTTTCCAAGGGGAGCTCCCAGGGCACACCTCCTTTCTAGGGACCGGCAGGCCTGCTCTATAGGCCACTTTGAGCCATTCCCAGAGGTTATGGAAGGATCAGAAGAAGGGGAGGCCCACGCGGCCTCCAAGAGACTCACAGTTCAGGAAGCGAGAAAGACTCGTAAATAAGTAATGACAGCACAGGTGTTAAATGCTCTGGGACGATGCTTTGAGAATGCAGACTCGAAGCACCCTAACAGCCCTCTCTCCTGACTTTCTCATCCCTCAGGTGGTAAAAGCCCAAGGCTTGCAAAACCAGTTTTCAGGAACCTCCTTTCCAGGCCAGCTTCACTATGTGGGAGTGGTTGGTACTCAGCAAAAAGACAGTAACATTTATTGCCTCTGGGAGGAACTGGTGGCTGGAAGCAGGAGTGGAAGGAGAGGACTTCCACCTGTGAATGTTTGGATTTGAAACCTCTGTTACCCATAAGCATAAATGTACTTAAAAATACAGCCAAGAATTACCAAAAACACTTTTCAAAGTATCAGGTGGGGGACCTTATAAGGGGAGGCAGTGTTGCAGAAAGGAGGAACTGAATGAACAGACTCAGGGTCCGGGCACCGTGCAAGATTATCAGGGGAGACTAACATCTGCAGGCACCTTATCTGCACCAGTGTAGACAGGGTGGGAAGGGTATGATTGGCTATTTCCCAAGACAGGTGGTCTGCTGTGTTGCAGGTCCACACAGCTCACTGTGCATGTATGTTTGCATATGCAGGTGTGTGCATGCGTGTGTGTGTGTGTGTGTGTGTGTGTGAGGTTAGCAACCACTGATAGCTCAATGCCCATGTCAGTTACTGCATCAGGAGTCACAAAATGATGATACGCTAATCCAATCACTCCTTCTTCACTTATTAGTTTGAATGTGTCTATTAAAAGAAACTTCCTTCTACTATTTGGTTCCCTAATGATTCAATTCATACAGGAAAGGCAGAACAAATGTCTGATTCTTTCTCTTTGTTTACCATTTCTCAATAATATGTTCTTCTCTTATCTACCAAAGGTGATCAAAAAGGTTTTTTTTTTTTTAATCAAATAGGGTTTTTAAAAAGTAATTTAAACCCATGGATCTAAATATAGTGGATGCATTGCAATTGATTGCAAGTGTGGTTCTTACTGATGCTCTGGTTGTTACTTCTTCACCAGTGAATGCCCCTGAATCCCGTTTATATAACCCTAATTGTCATTTTCTGCAAGGTATTATGCATTCATTATTATCTTTCCTGCCTCAGACCTGGAATCAGCCATTTCTTCAAGAAGCCATGATTTCTTTCTTTCTTTTCTTTTAAAGTAGGCTCTACACCCAGTGTGGAGCCCAACGTGGGGCTTGAACTGACGACCCCTGATCAAGACCTAAGCTGAGATCAAAAGTTGGACACTTAACCAACTGAGCCACCCAGGTGCCCCAGCCATGGTTTCTTTTAATGATGAATTTATTTCAGGCAATATTGGCACTAAACGTGTTCACTGATACTGAGTTGACCATTATTTCTTGGCCTTTTCAGTGGACAGAGCAAGGGAATATTTTCGATAAGATAGCTCACAAGTTAATACTCATACTTCTCTATTTCAAACTCAGCATCACAGGATTTTAACTTAGCTCCTTATATTTGTGTCGCCTTTCTTTGTCACCAAGAACCCTGGTTCTCAAGAAGGGTGGGGATATGACGTAAGCACTCGTTTGCCATTCATACGCTTCACATGTAAGAGTCTCGCTGTCAGTCAAGTTCTGTTAAATATTTCGGCCTGATCTCAAAGATGCTGTGTGGAATTAAGGGAGGGGTCTTTATTCAGGCCTCTAAACAGTAGAAGAAGGTTAGAAACAGATCGTCCTGCCTCCCTGAGGCCAGCGTGTTGGCAGGATCCTGGGATTTGGGGAAGTGGTTTGGACCCATAGAAGTGGTTGGTGGCGAGGCTGTGGCAGTTCATGAAGCAACAGAGATTGTTGGTCTGGAATTGGGTGACAAGGCGATGAGACCAAAGTTCTTCCCAGATATACTCTATGGAAACTTTTTATTATATAGGTGAGGGCCTTCGAGCCAGGAGACATTTGGATTCCAGTTATAGTAAGCATTATGCTGTAGGTATTTGCCAAACAGCCACAGACCGGGCATCTCACTTGGTCCTGACAACCGTGTGGGATTCAGATACTCTGTACCTGTCTGCCACCCGATTCTTACAAAGCACTCTTACTTGTAGTCTCTCATTCAAGGGTCACATCCCATCACAGGAATAACACGAAGTTTTATTCCCTTACAATTAAATCGGTTTAACATATTTACGTCTCTGAACGTGAACTCTGCTTTCCTATTCCCTATACCTCTGCTTTGGTGGTTATCTTGGACAAAATCTCTTTTCCTGTCCTGTTTCTAGTCTGGACTCCTGTTTAATCCCCATAGCTCCGCACAGAGGGCCTCTGCCGCCTTCCTTTGGGCCAGGGTGTGCATTCAAGCAGCACCAGCCTGGAGAAAGGGGTTTCTCAGATGGTGTGAGGGGCATGGCTCACTCTTCTTTTCTCTTCTGGGGGGGTGACTGGAGCCCCACTTCAATGTGCAGGGCCTCAGGAACACCCCCAAAACATGGAGGCATCTGCATCTACTCCTAGGGTTTGCTGCTGTTTCTCAAGGAGAAAATAAAACATGCCTTTCCTCTCCCCCACTTCTCAAAGTTTTATTCTTACCTAACCAATCTTCCTTCCCCTCTTGGAAGGAGAGAGGACATTTTCTGTCTGATGCAGGACAAACAGTGGGAGATCTTAGATTTTGCTTTAGGGCATATTTATGGATTTTTAGTTACATGCCAGTGAGCTGCATTTTCTAAATTAATCTACATTTAGGATAAGCCCTAAAACGAACTGATTTTTGAAGAGGGGCAGACAGCAAAGGTGTGGTGGCTGACATGCTCCTGGAGCTACTAAGAACTTTTTACAATAGCCTTCATTTTGAGGAAGACAGGAGAAGAAAACTCTCCATTCGACATGTCTGATCCTCCTGGGGGGCTCCTCATCCTCCCAGATGTGGGGAGGACAGCCAAGGTGGAATCCGAGGTGCCATGTTGGGACACAGGGACACCGTACAGGTTGCCTCTTCTCTATATACTTTATATATATGGAGGGGGGGCAGTACGGAGGGCTTTGGAGAGAAGGACCCTTGTGGTTGGGTAGTGCTCTCCCAATTTCAACATCCCCATTTGTATCCTCTGTAGAAGATCATATAATCTGGAAAACTCAGAGTGACGCCACTCAGGACATTTGTGAGGGTGACAGCAGCCCTTCATCATGCGGCGCTGCCGGCCCCCAGCCTGACTGGTGGAGCGCTGAAGCCGGTGGATCCCCACCTGCCTTGCTCAGCTTCCACCAAACATGGGACTCACAAGTTCGCGGGAGGAGCCACTTTTGCTTTCCAAAGCAGGGGGTTGCCAAGTAGAGGCCAGCAGTCAGGGACAACTGGGAGGAAAGGAATCTACCTTTGTAACAGTGAAAACCAAAAACTTCGGGAAAGGAAAGAGGGACTAGGGAAATTAAAAAAAGACCACAAATTGTAGAATGTGGAGGAAGACAGGAGTGTTTGTTTGCAGAGAGAGCTTTCAAGGGCATTAAAGATGGAAGAGGCAGGGCCCTCCTGCTAAACAGAGTTGCTTGTCACTCTGTGCCACCTTGTGGCCACTGTATCACTTCCGTCAACCGCTCCACCTCACTCCCTTGATATCCTTGATATTGCCTATTACCGGCACCTTTGAAAGTCACTTGGGTTGTGCCCACAAGCAGCGCCTAATTTCAGTGGTGGGTCTCAGGGCACTGATTTCTTTACCCCCACCGCGTCCTTGGCAGCACCGAAGGATCTGATGGCGGGATACTGACAGCTGTGGGAGAGACGGATGGGGGACAGATGGGGAGCTCGGCATCTCTTCCTCCGCAGCCACTGCAGATGCTAAGAGGGCCACAGAGGAACTCGTGTGGGGGGATTTCCGGCATTATGATGACGACTCACATCCATCCCTGTGCTGCAGTAGAGATGAAAACGGATTCTGATGTTTTCCCTGAAGTTTAAGCAAAAGCTTGCTGGACACCAAGGACATCCTGTGGCAAGAAAGTGATGAGAGAAAAACTCTCTAAAGGCCTGGTATATACACGGGAAGATGTTTTAGATTTCTTTCTCAGTCAACATGACTGTATGGAAACTCTATTTAAACCCAAAGCCTGATTTATAGCCCGCTGTGCACACGTGGTACATCTGCTTCGTGGATAGTAGCCTAGAGGAAAACCATCTTGTCCTTGAGATATTGATCAGTGCTCCCACTCCCTGCATTCTTTTGTGATAAAACTCATAATTCCTGCCTTTATGCTAATCTATAATCTTTTGAGCTTTTACAAGATGTAAAAAAGTATACATAACTGTCTAAAAACTCGTCATTCTCCAGAGTACTTTCTTCCTGCGAAGAGTGTGTTTCCTGGGCAGCTGTCCTAACTTGGGCTTAAATAAAACTCTCTTTCTTACTTTTAGAGATTCTAAAAGGTTTGATAATTTGGTATCAACAAAAGGAAGAAGTATGAGACATAGCCATGCCTCACTGTCCATACCCAAAGAATGATTCTGTCAGAGATGCTCACACTGCTGTGGTTTGGGATCATGGCTTGATAATAGTGATACTTCATACATATACAGCACTTTCAAAGCCCGGTCCTATTTTAAGCACTTTTTGTATTATTGACCCATTTAATATTCACAACAACCCTATGAAGTTGGTTCCATTCTAGCTCCTTTTACAGACAAGGAGACTGAGACTGAGTAACTTGCTTGGGGTTGCCCAGATAGTGGGTGCCCAGATGGGATTGAAATCCAGTTTTGCTCGTGACCCCCAGCATGCACTCTCTCCCTTGCACCTGCATTCTGTTTAGGACCCGGAGTGCGGATCTGCCTGTGACCTTTGGTGCTTCTTCGGGGTACCCTATTGTTTCTAGAGTAGTCTGCCCTACACAGCTGTGTCCCCTGATCAGGTGCTTTTGAGAGAAGGACTTCACTTCAACTCTCTCCATTCATCTTTTTGTTCTCCTCCAATACCTCTTTTCCAAACCCTCAGATGATACTGATTCAGGAATAAATGGGGAAGTCCAGAATATTTGGCATTTTAAAAAAGAATGGAAGAGCAGGAGTTAGGGAAGGTAATTCCTATTCAATTCTTTCCTCCCAAAGACTTAGCAGGCAGAGAGCCATTTAGAAGGATACAAGGTAAAATCAAAGAACAGCACACACCAACCTGTCCATGTGGCAGAATGATACTGAGATCTTAAGACCAGTAGATCTGGGGTCTACAAGTTAAGTCTTGCTCATACCTTCAAGTGGCTTGAATGCCTGCAATAGAATCCTCTAAATACTAACAGATAGAATGACTTAAAACATCAGTAAGGTGGATCAGCTGTACAAAAAGGGGAAGGGAAGAGTCAGGAAACCGTAGAAGCTAGACAGCTGCCGTGTTAGTTGTTAGAAAATTAAAGACAGCCAGTGTTTCCAGCACTCTTCGCTCTGCTATCCAATTTCAGAGCTCTATAATGAAGACATTCAAAAATGAAATGAGAAATTCCCAAGGAGCAAATGGAGAAGAAACAGGGCAGAGCTGCTCAAGGAAGTGAAAATAGTTATAGTAACACTGGTTTCATAAGACAGACTGTGAAGGTAAGGCATTGGTATAGCTCCATAATGGAAAAGAGAGACCTTTCCTTTCACTAATAATGTACCTGGAAAAATAATTCTATATATAGTAAGCTCAGAATTATGACAGCCTCTGTGGAAATCAGAAACAAACTTGGAAAAGAAGTAAGAACAGTATAATAATGTGAGCCGTGGGATATGACTTTGGTGAAACAGATGCAAAGCCTCTGGGAGAAAAGGACATCCAGCCGGATATACTGTCAGAAGAGAAGGGAGTGGGTGAGCACAGTGATTTGCAAAGTACAACGATGTCACACATGCAGGGCTTTAAAAAAAAAAAAAAAAAACCATTACTGTATTCCTCTCAGAACAGTATGCTTTCAGAAAAGACAAAGTCTGCACTGTTTAGAAGCAAAATGCCAGGGGCGCCTGGGTGGCACAGTGGTTAAGCGTCTGCCTTCGGCTCAGGGCGTGATCCCTGCGTTGTGGGATCGAGCCCCACATCAGGCTCCTCTGCTATGAGCCTGCTTCTTCCTCTCCCACTTCCCCTGCTTGTGTTCCCTCTCTCACTGGTTGTCTCTATCTCTGTCGAATAAATAAATAAAATCTTAAAAAAAAAAAAAAGAAGCAAAATGCCACATTTCAGGTGCATTTAACGAAAGAAACTGAAGCGAATCTAAAATAATTCTGATAAAGGATTGACCATATTCTGAGATTGTTCTGCTGAAGCTTCTTGGGGACAGTATCTTACACGCTCTGAGTATTGATGGATGAGAATTCCTTCCTAAGCATTCAGGCATCTTTGCATCCTTTTTCTATGGAGTTGAGTCCAGTCAACCCTAAGCCTGACAAACATACGGCCTGGATTTTCAGGGGCAGGACTAACTTAAATCAGCCTAGACTTTCTCCACAAGTAAGCAGCTTTTCATTTTTATTATTATCATTTTTCCCCCATGTATCCTGAGGTTGGGCCAGAAAACAGTCATTCTACCCACAGAGCAGAAGCTTAGAGAATTTTCATTTTTTAAAAAAATCTGACTCAGCTGTGCCTTTGTTCTTCCAGAGTTTTCAAATACTTCCCCTTTTTTCCCCTTTGTTCTCCCCCACGATCTTTGTCCAACCTTTCTTCCTGAAACCCTAGTTATTTTAGGAGGTCTCCCTGGACTGCAGAATACCAATCACTTCGCTGCATTTTTTGCTGACAGTATTTTCTTCATCTGAAAAACAAACAACCATTTTCTCCTTCAACTCGGAATCTTACTTCGCCTGCATGCCCAAATCTTCCCTGAGCCCACACAATTACAGACTTTCATTTGACCTGCCGCAATTGTCCCCTCTCAGGGACAATTGTGATTACTATAATAATCGATTAATTATTGGGTTGTCCTGTTCTCCCATGTCAGGGAGCAAGCCCTAGACTGGGTGAACCGGGCACCTCCAGCAGCCGGCTCCTGAAATGCTGGCAGTACGCCACCTCAGCCAGGAGCGGCCTCCGCGGGCCCTTCCCACATCCCAGCACCCATCCAGGGGGCTCTCACGTGCTTGGGTTCCCCTGAAACCGCTCTCCGCGCCCCACACGAACCCCTGGCTGAGGGGCCCTCCCCTAACTGGAAGTCCGGGCTTGCATCACTAAGCCCCGTTTCACTAGGCGAGAGAAAAGCGTTCCCACCTGGGTCCCGCCTCGTTTTTCCCCAGCCCCGCCCCCCGGCAGTCTGACCATTCAGCTTCGGGCTCTACATAGCAGCGCCTGATTGGTGGAGCACAGAGAGCGCGTCAGAGAGCGCGGAGCTCATTGGGCGGCCCCTCGGCCCGTCTATAAAAGGGACGCCGAGGCAGCGCAGGTAAACTCTCGGAGGGGATCGCGGTGGCTCTCCGGCTAGCGGGTTCCGGGGCGTTGTGCTGCTTATGAGGCGGCGGCAGCTCTGCGCGGGGCGGGCTGGCTAACGGCGTGCGCGCTGAGCTCCGCATTTGGAGCCGAGGCCCCAGACCCCAAGTCCTTCACCCCCTTCAGACGTGGAGAGGCGATGGCCTCCATCGCCTTTCTGGGTCCGAGAGGGGAGCTCTACCTCAGCCGTTAACCTTGAAATACTTCCTTTTATTTATTTGTCAGCCTTAAAGCGAACATCCACCTGCCTTGACGTGGGCCTGAGAAATACTTGTAACTTATGGGTCATTGTAATTGTTTAAGGAAACTCTGGAAACATTGGCGGTCAGCCCTCTTCTCACTTCCCTACCTTTTCCGTGAGCAAAACGCGCTCCACGCTTGCTCCTCTGACGCTTGCTAGCAGTCTGTCTTGTTTTTGGCGTGCACAGGGCGCGTTTCTCCTCTCGTGGAGAGCTCACCTCACGAATCCTGGCCGCACTCTGCAGCCTTCAGATGCATCAGCAGACGCGGAAAGAGTAAAGGGATATACCGAAGCCACTCGGTGGGACCGGGGCTGGCCACCCCCAAGGACCTTCCCCACCCGCTCATTCCTAGTCGCCTTGGTTCATAGATGACCCACCTGGTTTTTCTTCTCAGAGGGTGGAGGGTACTGATGATGGAGAAGAGGAGGGATAAGGGGACAAAGGGAAAGGGGAAATATGTGCCGGGCATTCTTGGATAACCTCAGTGTAGATAAATGCCCCTTTCCCAAGAGTGATTTTTAACTTCATTTTTTATGTAATTTTTTAAAAAAATTAAGTTTCCTTGTTTGTTTTAGAGCAGCTTTAGTTTCACAGCAAAATCCAAGTGCAGAGATTTCCCATGTGCCCCCTGTCTTCACCCATGCATAGCCTCCCCCATTAGCAACATTCTTCACCAGGTTGGTACGTTTGTTACAGTTGATAAACCTGTACTGACATGATCATCCAAAGTCTGTAATTTACATTAGGGTTCACTCTTGGTGTTGTGCACTCTATGGGTTTGGATAAATTATGTATTTAGTAAATAACCCCAGAGCGTTTGGATCTAAGTTTGTGGAATGAGCAGGTTAATAGCGGTTGGCCCTAGTTTGGAATTTAAAAGGGAGAAGAAGAACTGGGACTATTAAGTAATGTACTGGTTATGTAGTTTTGAAGGCGGTTCCAAGACTAATTCCATAAACATTCTGAGCAGTGTGGTAGTGCCACCTAGAAGCAGATAGATAGCTCCCGTGGGGACACCTTTGAAAGCAATCCTCTTTTGGTTGTGTAAATTCTGATAATCAAAATTAATTCATCTTTCCTTTTTTTTTTTTTTCTCTCTTCTTTCATTTTCACAAAGGATTTAGGGACGTGGCTTAATAGACTAATCTCAAAGATAGTTTAATATATAAATGTGAAAATATGTAAGTGTGGAGTTTATTATTATTTTAGGCACGAAATTCATTACCAAGTGTCTTAGTGATCACCAACTGCATCCTGTAATACTCAGATTAAAACAGGCTATAGGTATGTTACTGAAAAATTACGTAGACCAAAATTGAAAATGTTGAACAAAATATTTTCCTGATGACTTTGAATTGTTATTTAGGAACTACTTTTAAAAATCTTCATTTCTGTTACTTTGAAATTAGTAGGGATTCCTTCTTCTCTCTTTAAATTTTTCTAGTACTTATGTTGTTAATGAAATTATACATTGAACCACATGAGATTGCCAGGATTTTGGCTTTATTTGGTCAAAACAGTCAAAATTTGGCAATTTTGGGTGATTCAATCTAATATCTGAATAGGAAAAAATTTTACTTAAAAATAGTTTGAAGTTTATCTTTTTTTTTGAATATGTGATTACCGCCTAATGTATTGATTTTATAAGTTAAGATTTTATATATTGAGTTTACTTACAGAAGGATCCATTTAAAATTTACCAGACTTTTCTGTTTTGCACATGTGTGGTATGATATCCTGAGTAGAAATTCAGGAATTTAAGGGCAACTAGAAACCTTTCAGCACATGTCTTTCACAGCATTAACCACAATCCTCCCTGACAAGTTGGAGGTTACTGACTTTGAAACATAGCCAGTTGCTGAGAACCCAGTGTATATTCTTTCCATGACCCTTAAAAACTGGCCTGTTTTCTATTAATGATTTTTTGTTTTGTTTGAGGCATGCTATGGTCCAGTTTCCTGGTTAATTTCCAGATCTTCTGCCATTCTTCTTGTACAACTCATTTTCTTTGTGGTGGGTCTCACCAAAAGATACCGTGTATGGAAAAGGGGCTTCTGGAAATTATCATGTTTCAGCAACAAAATTGTTTAAACATCTGACTATCATTTACAACCAACATCTCTGGTCTCATCCATGGAAACTATCACACATAGCAGAGAAAATTGAGGAGAGCTGGCAGAAGCTATCTGTTGTGTTTGCATTATGCACTGTTCAAATGGGTTCCTAGGAGATCTCAGGCCAAGGTTATTTTTTTCATTTCGATTTAACTTGTTGGGTGTGTTCCTTTCAGTGGAGAGTGGAGGATCAGAGTCTGGTTTTGAAGGTGAACTTAAGAAATCAATTAGTCCAGCCTCCTCCTGTCTGGAAACTCAGCATCACAATGGACATAGAGCCTGGCTCCAAGGTGAGAGGAGCCTTGTCAACAAAATTCTCGGGCAGGCAGAGGGCATTCCTCTTGGCCCTTACCCTTGCTGATGTGTTTTGGTCCCAAGGGACCGTTGTTCTGAGGGCCCTGCAGAGGAGCTAACTCCTAGTGGTTTGAACAGTGGTTTGTCACCCTGGGGAGCCATTGACTAATCCGGTCCTATAATTTCTGGGTTAGGAACTTTGAATATGTCTTATTTTTAGGAGTTCTTGTCTTGTAGATTTCTCTAAGGCCACTTTTCTGGGGTTAGAAAAACTTTCTTTTTGGTAAGAAAAACCTGCCAAGAAACCCTAGTTAGCCTGGAAGGAGCCTCAGAAGCGGAATTGCTTTAATCTTAAGGTATGACCAGTCTTGCTCATGGTGAAACTTCCCTCTGCTTTAAAGGTTTTGAACTCAGTAGGGACGAGAAGATACCGTAGCCTTAGGAACACAGCTCTGAGTGGAGCAGTAATAGACCCTATTTTCCTTAATGTAAGAAATGTGAAGTTCTCTGTTGAGCCTGATAAGCCACGTGCTTCTAATATCTAAATTACACTGTTATTAATGTAATCTGCAGGATGAAAACTTTGGGATAATTAGTGAACAAGTCAGTCACCCGTAAGACACACAATCAGAAAAAATCAGGCTTCATTAGTTTCTTCACAATGTGAAACTCCTGGTTAATAATTATAGCTGTCTTAATTGAACATCAGGTGGCACTTTTCTGTCTATCAGTGGAGGAAGAAATAGATTTTGGTTTCGTGCCCTTATCTTGTACTAATTAATGTACGAAATGTCTTTATTTACAAAAGCATGTCTGCATGTCTTTAAACGAGTGCTAGCCAATAGAAATGTAGGGCTTTCCACATAATTTAAAATTTTCTAGTAGCCCCATCAAAGAGTAAAAAGAAATAGGTGAAATTAAGTTTAATAATAACTATTTAACCTACTGGATCAAAAATATTATGTTACCATGTAATCAACATAAAAATCTTCAGTGAGATAGTTTATATTTTTATTTTTGTATGAAGTCTTAGGAATCTGGTGAGTATTTTACCTGTCCAGTACATATCAACTTGGACTAGCCACCACATGTGGCTGGTGACTGTTGAACTGGACAGCACAGCTTTAAGCTGTTACTGTATCTGTAGTGAGGCAGAGGATTTTATAGGGGAGAGAAAAATGGGGCAGGAAGCGGGGGGAAGAGCCCCTCTGGATACGGAGAATCTGTGGCACCAGATTTCCCAGAGTGTGCATTCCTCTGTTGGACATTTAACCTTTAAACCGAAAACATTGACTTTATTTAACACCCCAGCAGGAGACTGTGATTAAAACAAGAAAACAATCTTGTAGACTCAGTGTCTGCCCTAAACAATTTGAGCAGTGAGAACAGGTGGTTTTCGTCTGATGTAATCAGAAGGGACTTTGGGAATGGAACAGACAGAACTGAGTTCAAACCAGCCCCTGCTCTGTCTGGCCCGTGAGCTTTTGCAAATCTATAGCTTCGTTGGCCTTTACCCACTCTAATAATGGGCACAAAAATGCTAGTCTTGCAGAGTTTTAGTGGGGATTAAATTAGATTCCTTATGTGAATGTACTTCATTCAGTCAGTGTGTGATGTGTGGAAGTCTACCGGGGTTACCTGCCTCTTTCTCCATCTATTTTTCTCATCAGGGCACTTTGTCTGACTTTTCTCCCCCTTCACTCCCTTTTTTAAAGTCTGAACTGATTTCCTGCTTAGCATTCCCAGAACCTCAATTTCTGCTGCAGCTCTGACTCGTAGGCCTGCTGTAATTGTGATTATGTTATAAATATCAAAAACTTACTGTTGGATCACCAGCAATAATGGTAATAACAATGCAGCTACTGCCCATTCCAAAGCCACATGAGATGTCCCATGAAATCACTCCAGACTCCGTGAAAAGACCAGGAGTACTTTTATTTTTGGCCGATGGGTGGCAGCATTGTCTAAGTCACGGATCTTTGATCCCCTGGTTCTTGAGGGTTTTCTTTTTCTGTGATTCATTCTCTCAACCTGGAAGAGAACTTTTCACCAAAAAGTCTAGGACTCTGGAGTACAGTGTCAGTTCCGGAATGCTAGAGGAAGCCCAGCATACAGAGGGGCTGTCCATCCAGGCACTGGGGGAGATTGCTCAGGCCCAGAGTCCAGGTGTGTGTTGGGGGTGGGTCAGAGGCAGGATCCCAGGAAGGTGATGGCAGGGTACAATGCTTTCCAGCAGCGATTCCTGTAGGTCAAGGCAAGGGCAACGAGAGGGTAGAGAGGTTGACCCTATGAAGCTGCAGAAAAACCACAGGAGCCTCTACAGCAGAGGCTGCCGATGGGCATCCAAGCCTGGTCTTGTAGGTTCACTGTGATGACTGGGAAATGGCTTTCTTATTTTCAGCCCCTTAGTAGTAGGACCTGTTACCTTTGAATTAGGAGGATGTGCTTTAAAAATATTGTTTTTTTTCCTTTTAATATCTTTTCACCTGGAATTTACTGTATGTTTCCCCCTTCCCCCAACACCCAATACAATGGCGGTTTGGCATTCTGAATGCTAATCTTTAGGCACCACATTACACAACTATTTGAATTAAAGGGAGTCTAATCATATTTGTGAACTTAAACTTCTTTCAGGCTTTCCTTTAAATTTCCTAATTTTGTCAGATGACTGATTTGGTACAGATCAAGAGATCAACAACATCTGGAAAACACAGAAAATCACCAAGAAGGAAATAAAAACATCCATTAGCTTTAAAAAATATGTATCTTGGATAATAGGAAAGAAAACTTGGTTATTGTTATAGAGGCATTTACTAAACCAGAAAAACTTCTGAACTGAAGGCAAGCTACATGAATCTTATGATTAACCATGTGGACAAAAGCGGGAGGGGGGGAAGCATGAAGCATCTAGGATTATCTTGTTTTGTTGGATTATTCAGTTATTCATTTATATATGAAATCATTTAAGGAAACGTGCTATGTACCGTGCTAGATCGGGGAGGAGGGAGTTAAGCAATGAATAAGATAACGGGTTTTGCCTGTAAGCTCCTTACAGTTTACTGGAGAAGAGAGACAAGCAAGTCAAAATCCCGATGTGGTAAGTAGCACAACAGGGGTGCACACTTTGTTATAGAAGCAGAGAAAAAGGCATTGTACTGTGGAGCCAGGGAAGGCTTCAGAGGGAGGTGACACAAGCTGAGTATTTAAAGGCAAATAGGAATTATCCGAATTGGGCATGGGAGTTCGGAAGAAGGACCGTCCAGGCAGAGGAAAGAAGTGTGTAAAGACGTTTATATTAGATTACCTGATGTTTGTGAGTGATGGCAAGTACCTTTGTATGAAGCTGGGGCAGAACGTGTAAGTATACGAGGCAGGAGAGGGCGTGATGGGAAATGAGCTTGGACGGGGAGTGGGGGCCAGATAACAATGGGTGTTTGATGCCTTTTTGAATCACTTGGAATTCTGTCTTATAGGATTTGATAAGAAATGGATGTGGAGGGTAGGGGGATGGGAGAGATGTGAGACGTGTCCCATTAGGCTTCTAATCTGGATGATTGGATGAATGTTTGTAACAAAGGGTTGTGGGAGGTGAGAAAATGGTGAGTTCGCTTTGGGACTTCCGGGAATCCTGCCCATCTGACAACTGACTATACGGACCTGGCCATCAGGAGAGAGACCGGATTTCCAGTTACAAATTTGGTTAATAATAATTACCATTTACTGAGGACTTCTCTGAATAATAAGTCCCCGGTAAATGGTAATTATCTGTGCCGGATTCTGTACGATCTGTGTTCTGTATTTTCTGAATACAGATCATACAGAATCCGGCACAATAATACAGAATGTGCCAGATTCTGTATTAATCCTCACCTTAAATCCTCTTCACAACCCTTTTGCCACATGTTACACACGAGGAAGATCAAGATACGTGACTTGTCCAACGTGATGTGTCCAGCAAGGGGTGGGGCTAGGATTTGAGTCCAGGCTGATTTCGGAGCCTGTGCTCCCCACCACTGTCTTCCACAGGAGCCGTCTGCGCGGAGGTGAAGCTAAGCAACAGGCAGACAGACCTTTCAGGGACAGGATGTAGAACGAGGAAAGGATGGAGGCCGGAGCTTGGTGGAAAATGCCCGTGGGGACAAGTAGCAGCAGAGGAGCTATGGAGTCTAGGCTGGACTTGCCGCAGGGGAAGGAGGAAAACAAGGAAAGAGTATTGTCCAGAAACCCAGGAGGAGAATTTTACGCAGAGAGGGGTCACCAGTGGTAAATATCACAGGGAGACGAAGTAACAGGATGGCATGGGGCCTTTAGGATTTCCCCTTTGTGTCTTCCTGGCACCAGCCCCACATTGCCAGCTGACAGCCAAACATAAGCATTTAGGGGTTCCGCAGGCTTTGTCACCCTTAAGTTCTGTTTCCGTTAGTGATATGACTGGCTTCTCAGACACCCAGAATGCACACTTCGGGATGATCTTTGATGTCCTTGTCCCACATGATCACCAATGACCAAATCCTGTTGACCCTAACTCAGCAACATTTATCTACCCCTTCCTCTTTGTGACCTCTCTGAAACCCCAGATCTTTGTTTTTTTACCTACACTGTCGTATTTCTTTCCTGACTTGTCTTCTTGCCTCTGGTTGCATTTTCCTCTAATCTACCTTCTGAAGTCTCACCATGCCACTCCTGAGCTCAGAAACCTTCAGTGGCTTTTCATTATTTACAATATAAATTCCAAATTCTTATTGAAGGCCATCTATGAAATAGTTAAAGCTTATTTTTCCACCTTTCCCCCCCTCTGTGTTATATGCCTTGCAGCCTATTTTCCAGTCAGACTGAAAAATGTCTTCTTTTCTGTGTTTGCCTCCTCAGATCCATTGGTTAGGCCAGTCTTTCCAGCTGGATGCACTTTTCTTTCATCTTTCAGGTTGAAATCTTACCCATCCTTTAAAGGTCATCTGAAATACTCTTTTTTTCTGTGAAGATTTTCTTGACCCCTTGCACCCGGAATAATTTCAGCCTTCTCTGAACTCCCACGACTACGGCACTTTATATGCACCCCTGTCAGGGCAGTTAATGTTTGTTTGTTTGTTTATTTATATTTTGTTTACTTGAGAGAGAGAGAGAAAGAGAGAGTGCACAAGCAGGGGGGAGGGACAGAGGGAAAGGGAGAAGCAGGCTCCCCACTGAGCAAGGAGCCCGATGTGGGACTTGATCCCAGGACCCTGGCATCATGACCTGAGCCAAAGGCATATACTTGACTGACTGAGCCACCCAGGCATCTCTGTTTTCTACTTTTTATTGTGGGTTTTTGGTTTTGATCTTGTTTTTGTTTTAATGTATATGTCTTGACTTAGGTTTTTTTTTTAAGATCTTTTTTTAAGAGATCTTTTTTATTATTAGATTCAACGGACATAGTTGACTCTGAAATTGCTACGAAAGTTTCTAAATGCATTCTCTCCATTTCTGCGCTCCTGCCCCTGTTGACCAGAGCAGTCTGAGCAGCAGCCGTTCCTGGCCTGCAGTCTGAGTGGTACCGCGGTCTGCACATTTTTTTTTTAAGACTTTTATTTTATTTTGAGAGAGCGTGTATGGTGGGGGGGGGAGGGGCCGAGGGAGAAGGAGAGAGAGAATCTCAAGCACACTCCCCCCGAGCATGGAGCCTGACACAGGGCTCCATCTCATCGCCTTGAGATCGTGACCTGAGCCGAAAGCAAGAGTCGGATGCTTAACTGACCGAGCCATCCAGGCGCCCCTTGACTTACTTTTTGAAGGCAAAGTCTATTTCACTATTTTTCTACTCATTTTGCTTGTCACATGGTTGTTTTATATGTCGATGTTTGGTTTCGTTGAATATTTACTGAATGGATGGATGGAGAACTGACATTCCTGTCAAGATTGGGGCAATCTCTGTGTATTTTATTTCCTAATGTCAATGTCTGCAATGCAAGGCTTAAGTATTAAGATTGATGATTCTTGAGATTTGCTCTAAAGAACTAAGTTTCCCTATTTGGGGGAAAATCCACTGGACTTTTCTCTGGAGCACCTCAACATCCTTTCAGGTTCGTCTTGAGAGATTCAATGTGATCACTCTTTGAAGGTGGGTAGGTATCCAGGGAACAGGGAAAGGTGCTTGTTTGGGGATGGCGTCCTCGGAAATACCTTCAAGTTCGGTGGCTGTATAACATTTTCCAGGTTTTCCCTTGACTCATAGATAGAGCCAGATTAGGGGAGTAGAAGCCATAGCCATGACGCTGGGCCCAGTTTGGTGGTGCCTGTCTCCTGCTTGTGAAATTCAATCTGGAGTGTGGAGTTTCCATGGCTAAGCCTGTTGTCCCATGGACAGGTCTCTTTAGCTTTCTCTGCCTTTGAAGGTATTTTCTCTGCTAACCACGCGTGGATGAGCTTTGTGTTAAGCAAAATGCAGTGGAACGTGAGGGATCAATGGAAAATGTCTTATGGTGTTACGTTTATTTGGGTTTCATCGTCAAGTATAAGTCTTACAATTTGAGCACATGATCATTTGGAGCTTTTAGTTTTTTACCAGCTTGGGCAGAGCCGAATGCCTGTTTGGGAATGGAATCCAGGTTTTGTTATTTCCTTTTTAGCTGCGGTTGTTGATCATGGTGTGGATGATCTAAGGGAAAACTCTCACATAAGGAAATCCTGAGGTTACCCAGAATTTGTGAGCTCTCCAGACAACCTGCCTATTTAAACTTGTATGTTCTACAAAAGATGGCATATCTTCATTAGAGAAGACCAAGGGAAATTAAATTTGTTGCTGATTATCTGCCTGATATGAAATCTGGCAGAGAGCAATTCAATAGTTTTATTAAAAATCTCTTCCCAGGGGCACCTGAGTGGCTCAGTCATTAAGTGTCTGCCTTTGGCTCAGGGAGTGATCTCAGAGTCCTGGGATCGAGCCCCGCATCCGGCTCCCTGCTCCGCTGGAGCCTGCTTCTTCCTTTCCCACTCCCCCTGCTTGTGTTCCCTCTCTCACTGGCTGTCTCTCTGTCAAATAAATAAATAAAATCTTAAAAAAAAAAAAAATCTCTTCCGAGCCTCTTCTGCTCATCTTTCTCATCCATCTTCCCTCAGTCCAGTGATGAGCTAGCCAATAGGCAGTTGGGAACCAAGGTAAATGCCAGATCTCCATTAAAAGTGGGAGAAGATACCCCACCGCCAGCTGCCTTTCCCCAGTAGGTGCTGCAACAGCTGTCTGTTCTTCCTCCACCTGTAGGTACCCATGTCCCAAATGGGAAGCTCAAAAATAAAGGAGATCCCAGGTGCCACCATCTGTTAGCTTGCATATCACTTTGTGACTCTCTTTCTTTAGGTCCCCTTTTACCCAATCTCTGACTTATTCATACCGACACCTTCCCACCTGGAATCTGAAGGGATTACTTTGGAATCTTTTTCACTGGAGAGCACCGGATACATGTATGCTTACAATTTTTTTTTCAGCTATTTTAGAAGGAATAGATTTGGTATTTTTGTGTAAGTACTCTAGTGACTTGTTCCTTGGTCCTGAGTTCTTACACTCTCGTTCCTTCTAATGTAGCCCTCTTATAACCTGCGTCTAATGCTTTTACCTACTGTTCATTAGAAACTTGGGGATGTGGGAATCTTGATTTCTACAGTGCAAAATGAACGGGAGTCTCTTTTTTAAAAGGGGATCAGATCAGAAATACCTTTTGTGCTACAGATAGTTAAGGTTTGGAAATTTTATGTGGAGCTTGAGTCTGAGAATTAGAAATTCAGGTTGAGAATTAATGGTTGAAAGATTCTGGAGTCCACTTTATGGAGTTCGCCAAAATATGTTGGTAGAATCAGGTAACTCATTACACAGGCAAAGGTGACTGACTGATCTAAATATTCTAGCCAAGATTGTCAAGAGTGACCAACTTGGCGGATGGTGACTACATTTATTGTGGTAAGCACTGGGTAATGTACAGAATTGTCAAATCTCCATATTATACACCTGAGGCTAATATAACATTATATTGGTCAACTGATCTTCAATTAAAAAAGCAAATAACCAAAAAAAAAAAAAAGATCTATTTCAAACAAAGTGGACAATTTGGAAAAAAGACCATTTTATGCCTCTAAGTATCTTCTTAAACCTTCTGTAATGATTGAGAATGATACGTAAATAATATCCATACCAATGTAAAGAGTTAAAGCCAGCAGGACTGAGAATCATTTTCATGGAGCAGTTCATAGTTTTCTTGCTATTTCTTATGACAAGGCATATTTTCTCATTTAATCATCACCACGTCCTTGTGATGAAGGCAATACTGTTACCTTATTTTATAGATAAAGAGACTGAGGCCAGAAAGTTTAGGTAAATTGTTCCAAAGTCACACACAGTGACCAAGACAATTCAGGTCAGCTGACTTCAGATATCAGCCTCCTTCCATACGTTTCAGTCTATATTTTGGTGAGTAAATGAGATAAAGACAAAAAAAAAAAAATCAACATATTCACGTTCAGAAGTTTTCCTTTCCCCCTGCCTTCTAGGAGGAAGTAAGCTTCTTGGATGGGTGGCTGCTTTTGTTCATGACATGTTGAATCCTGTCATGAGAAAGGAGTGGAACTGAGTGATGAGCTCCCTGGCAAGGGCAGAGAAGTCGTGGAGGGAAAGGAGGGCATTTGAGAAAGGGAAACAGGAAGGGGGATGACCACCAATGCAGGCTGAGGTTTGAGAGAGCATGTTTGGGCAGATGGGGAGTGTGGAACATGACCTGTGTAGTGTGTCTGTGCTCTGTGAGAGAGTACGAAGGGGATGGGGAAAGGCAGTCCGGAGAAGTTTTATTATTATCATGAATGGAATGCTCCCTTGGTGCCCTTCAAAGAAATTCCAGCAAAGGTTTTAATTTCTTTCCAGATTTCTTCAAAGACCAGTTTATTCTTTCTTTGGATTCATTATCTCTCTACAGCTTTATGTGTGTTATATGAGCTAAAAGCCCAAGGTGTTAATCTGGGTGTTCACTCTCCTGTGCAGGGGAAAAGGGTCAACAGTGTGTTTAGTCCAAGCTCAACAGAGTCAACCAGAACTTTCCTCTCATCTCAGCTCCGTTGGTGGAGGTCACAGATTGGCTTGAGGCAAAGACCCCCAGATTTGAATTCTGAGGGTCTTTACTTTGGAAGTTCCTATTTTCTTCTTCTTCTTCTTCTCCTCCTTTTTTTTTTTTTTTTTTAAGATTTTATTTGTTTAGAGAGAGAGCACCTGGGGGAGAGGCAGAGGGAGAGAGAGAGAACCTCTAGCAGACTCTCTGCTCAGTGCAGAGCCTGATGCAGGGCTCGATCCCACATTCCTGAGATCATGACCTGAGCCGAAATCAAGAGTCAGATGCTTAACCGACTGAGCTGCCCAGGCGCCCCTCTATTTTCTTCTTAAACGCAGGTAATTCTTGGTGCTAATGTGATCCTCCCATGGTTACATAATGGTCACAAATATCAATTTGTTCACAGGAGGAAAAATAGCAAAGCTCTAAAGGGAGAATTTTTTGCAATTTCCGCCCATTTCATGGCTCGTGGTGAGTAAGCGTGGTGCTATGACTCACTTCCACTGGTGTCATAGTCTGGGCGGCAGTGCCGGGCATGGGTCGGGAACTGGGTATGGAAATGTGCTGCCTTAGCTGAACTGCTGACCTTGTCCCAAGAGAGGGTGTAGTGCGTCTCAGCCCAGTCACGGCGGGGAATGGGAAACTCTGAGGCCAAAGGTAGACTCTGGCATGTGACTTGTCTGGGGATTTGGGACCTCGTTTTGCTGAGAATTGGGATTTTAACTGCTGGTTTCAAGGCTGTTAGTTCCCCGGAAGGACACTGATTAGTCACTAATGTCCAGAGTGCGCTGGCCTTGTGCTGAGAGAGCACCAGCTTGCAGTGTGAATGGGACTAGGAGAAGTACTTTTCTTTCCTGTCCCTTGAGCTACTTCCTGCTACGACCTGAAGCAACGGCGCTTGCAGAGTGATGTACGTTGCTCTTTCCAAAATACTGTTCAGCCCTTGATTAATGCTGTAATTACAAATATTTGCAATTTGTAGATACGTCAATCTCCTCCCCTTTGCTTGCCTATTTACTGGCAACTTCCTTGCCCCTGAGATGACTCTTTGGAAAGGAATCGTTCTCATTTGGATGAATAAATTTTGGCATGTGAGTTTTTAAAAAGTCAACCGCGTTATTTAATGGTCTCACCTGCGCTGTTCATTTTCGTACGAGATAGGACCGCTAGGGTTGCCAACAGCAGTTAAAAAGAGAAGTCACACTAGCTAAAGTAAAAATCACAGTTTAATGCTCCTGTGACTGAAAAGACCACAGATACATGAGTGAGGCTTGATTGTATCTCAGGGGCCCATCTCCAGCCACCTTTGATCTCAGCTCTGCCCTCCTCCCGGCTGGCCACAGTTTTGTCTGTGTTGGCAAGACGCCTGCCCGCAGAGAGCTGAGGTGGCTAAGTCGCTGGAGTGGCTTAAATAATTTGGAATTCATCCATTTGTTTCCTCATCTGTAAAATGGACGACTACCTCATCCACGGGGTGGTACGTGAATATTTCATGAGCTCCTGCAGGTGTGCGTGCCTCTGTGGCTCAGAGCGTGGGGTTTGGAGTCACATCTGGCTCCAGCACTTACTACGTGACTTGTGTACTTACAGTATGTGTATCATAGTGTTGTTGGGATTTAAAGGGAGAGCTTGTACATAAAACCTCTAATAGGGTGCTTGGCACACAGATCCACTCAGGAAATGGTAGCTATTATTTGAGTAGAATTTTGAAAGTGGCTACTAATGGTTTGAATGGAAAAGGTAAACTCAGGCAGAGGAAATGGCTGGAAAAGGTCACGGACAATGATTCATAAAGGGGGCAATTTGGATTTGGATAGCAAGGGAAGCTTGGGTCGTACCCAGGTACAGGCATGTGGCTCTTGCTGCTTGTATCAAAACTCAGATAAAAAGGCAGACGCCAGGAGATGGTCTAAGGAAGAACCCGTCAGCCAACCAGGAGGTAGGCACCTTGGGAGGGTCCATCGATGACTTTGGAAGGATTCTTTTTGTAGAATTACAAATTACAGGGCCTAGCTTAGTGTTTTATACTCGATCAGTGTTTGCTGCATTGACTGGAATTGCCTTCAGAGTCAGAGACAGTCTTGTTGATATTTTCAATGGTGGAAAATCTTCCTTTTATCAGAGCGATTTCTGTAATTCAGAGCCAAATTTAATGAATAAGGGAGGGGGAACAAGCTGAGCAACTATGATTCAGATTTTTTAAAACCCCAGCACACTAAACTAGCGTGATTATTTTCTCCCCTGACTTAAACTGGCTTTTTGAAAACTATGGTATGAGTAGTAAGTTGTAACACTTTAAAAAATCAGTTTCATAATTTCATCTTTTACATATAGAATATATTTAACCCAACAAATCGTGGAGCGCTTCTGCGTACTAGGCATGATATTAAGTCCTGGGGTCACAGAGATCAGTAGATGTTTCTCCTTGGGGTCTCCATCATCTGGTGGGGAGAGACAGCAGCAGATCTGTCATCATAATGTGGTGAGATCAGACCTGTGGAGCTCTTTCAGATTCAAGTTCTGTGAGCAGTCATAGGCGGGGGGTATGGTTGAGGTGGGGCAGGGGTGCGGGGTCTGGGAAAATTGTCCAGTAGAGAGGACGCTTGAGCAGGATGTAGAGAATGCATGGGAGCCTACAGGAATAAGGAGGGTGTACAGGGCTCTGTGTGTGTGCGTGTGTGTGTGTGTGTGTGTGTGTGTGTATTTCTGATAGACATGCATGTGGGAAGGCTTGGAAGCCATGGTGTCAGCAGAATGTTCTGAGCAACAAGTAAGATCAAACAGATGAAATCCTTAAGGGCACTGCATTTTTGATGTCTAACTAGGGTTAGCCCTTGAAGAATCCTTCTAAGATGTCCAGGCTTCAAAGTCAGCAAATGAAAGGCAGTTGCAAGGCAGAAGCAGGTCCTGCCTGATGATCGCGGTTGACAGTGTCTTGACGATTTTACAGATGAGACACATGACACTTAGGGGGTTTAAGTAATTTGCCTAAAATCTCGTGGCTGGGAAGAAGTGGAAGTGGGATTCGAGTTGGAATCTGCCTCACTCTGAAGACCGTGCTTTCCTGTGAATGTAATTCACCCTTATCTGATGGCTCAAGACTTCACCTAGCTTTGGGCCCACCATTCCGAACATGAGATCGTCCTGTTCAGTTGGTAGCTAGAGATGGAGCGGCAGGTGTAGGGGCTGAGCATGTGGACTGATCACTGGCAGTGCCCACACCAGTAGTCCTCAGACTTCAGACTGCCCAAGAGTCCTCTGGGGAATTCCTCCAGTGGCTCCAGTTCTGAAGTCCCACTTCAAAGCGTCTGTCCTGTGATGAGGTACCTTGGGGGACCTTATCACAGGGACATGCAGATGGTACTGGGTTTACACTTTGATGGCCACCAGCCTGGATGAATGTCCATGTGAAGTTGGGTTTCTCTCTCCCTCCCTTCTTTCTTTTCTTCCCTTCTCTCCCTCTCCCTCCTCTCTTCTACCCTCCCTCCTTCTGCCTCTCCCTTTTTTCCTCCCTTCCTCCCTCCCTCCTTCTACCCCTCCCTCTCTCTCTCTCTCTCTCTCTCTCTCTCGCTCGTTTCCTTGCTTGCATCCTTCCTTTATTCCCTTTCTTCTGAGGCTTCTGTTCATTGGGATCCAGTGATGTGAGGAGATCACTCATATATACTACTTACTCTCTCTATGTGTGAATTCCTTCTTTCTCCAAGCAGCATTTCTTCCTTGCAGGCAGGGATCCCACATTCTGCGTGCCTTTCACAGACACTTACACGTACACGGGTGCACTCCCAGGGTTAAAGCGTACACCGGGCACCTGATAACAGTGGCTTACCTTACAACTAGGCGTTTTGAAACCAGTATTTTAGCCAAGGAAGGCGCGCTCCGCGCTCAGCTGTTTGCCGTCGCTTTCCGCGTGCTCTCTGTGAACTGCCTGTGGGTGTTCCCGCTCCTCACACAGTCCTGGAGGGGCCCTGAACACAGACGCGTGTTTAGTGCGTCCTCTCCCATCCCAGTTCTCAGCATTTCCCGTGGGCTCTGGCCAAACCTCACTCCTTGGGCATCTCCAGACCTGTGCTTCCCTAGTCATGCTCACCTGCTTGGGTGCTTCTCTTGTCTTGCATTTTGAAAAAAGGAAATCCCATTTGAGTTGGCTTTGGATTCAGCTCTCTGTTGCAGCTGGCTTAATATCGGGGGTACCCCCCTTTCTGGTCATGGCATGTCAGAGCCACATGGATGGTCTGACCTTGTCCCCTTTGAGCACTTTTCTCCCCTGAGCCCTGGTGACAAGGGCCCAACATTCTAGGCAGAGCAGATTCCTCACATGGTATCACACTAGTGATGGATTCCTGTCTGTCTCTCTGCTTTGGCCTGGGTGCCTGGATCCTGGAGTCAGGGATACCTGGGTTCAAATCTTGCTTGTGAACTGGGAGTGTGAACACACTTTAAAACCTCTTCAAGCCCGCATATTCTCATCCGTAAAATGAGGACCATAAGGTGGTTGTGAGGTTTGTTTTTTTTTTAAAGATTTTATTTATTTATGTGACAGAGAGACAGCCAGCGAGAGAAGGAACACAGCAGGGGAGTGGGAGAGGAAGAAGCAGGCTCCCAGCTGAGGAGCCCGATGTGGGACTTGATCCCGGAATACCAGGATCATGTCCTGAGCCGAAGGCAGACGCTTAACGACTGCGCTACCCAGGCACCCCAATGAGGTTTAAATCAAATGATGCTTGGGAGTGCCTCCTTTATGGGAAGCACTATGCAATGATTGTTATTGGTGATGATTTTTTATTGTCCCTTCATTTCCCCAATTAAAATTCTATCAATCTTGCAAGCCCAGCTGGAACTCTGCCTCATCCACAAAGCTTTTTTGTCCACCCAAGTCAGCAGGGGTCTCTGTCCTAAGTTCTTGTGATCACTCATGTCTAAGATTAATGCTTGATTGCCTTAAATATTTACTATTGTGTTACTATTGTACTAGGTCCTGACTGGTTTCATTCTTGGTCCCTGGTATAGAGGGAAGTTCTTGAACACTGATAATAAAGACTATCTGTTTCTTTTCGCTTCTCCACTACCAGTTGTTATTAGCATTAGCTCTTCTTCCAGGTGTCGTGATTACGGATGTACAGATCCATACACTTAACATGAACTCATTTGGGATAAACTGAGATAAATTGGCAGCATCTACACAGCAAATGACAACATTCTGGGGTCCATCATCAGCTAGCTTTGTGCAGCTGCTGCTCTTACTAGGTAAGGAGAAGGTCCTTGTTCAGGGAGAATTGCTTTCTAAGGCTCGAGTGTTACTGGTGAAAAACCTTGTTTTGACACCATCTCCTTCTAAAACTGGTGGTTCTCAGCCCTGGATGCACAGTAGAACCACTGCAGAACTTAAAAAACAGTACTGATGCCCAGGCCCCATTCCGGACCAGTTAAATCCAGATATGTGGGGGGGCAGGCGGGGAGCGGAGGGGGTGGGTGGTGGTGGTGCCCAGGTATAGTATTTTTAAAAAGCTTACCAGGTGGCTTTACGATGCTACCCAGGTTGGGAAGGGTGGAATTGCTCTAAAATCAGGTTCCCCAGTTCCTCTACCTGGTGAATGGGCTTCAGTTTTAATTATGTGCATTCACCTGTTTTTCAGGGATGTTGGCTACAATTAACTTGTAGGAATTAGCTTTTAGGAGAACATGGATGGGTATCTTCAGGGTCCAAACCATGCCATGAAAGAGAGAGCGTGTATAATCTGAGAATGCCTTGTACCACCCTGCTCACGGACACTTGGCGTGCCTAGGAATAGAATTTTCCTTGCCCTAGGTCACTGGTGCCACAGCAGAGAACTGACAGGGCTCCCCAAGGACCTAAAGTATTTATAACTCTTACAGTATTTCCGCAAGGTGAGCTTTGCTGCCAGAGGCCTGAATCGGGGCCGTTAAGAGTCACTAAGGTGGAGGAGTTGGACACAGCTGCTGCAGGCAACTGGGGAAATCGCTCTTGGCACTGAGAGAGAGGCGCTCAGGTGTCCTTGCCGGAGAACGGAAAGTGGGGAAGGCTGGGCAAGCAGACCACCCAGGCTTCCTCCTCTACTTTGAGATGTTTTGCACAGGGATTAAGACCTCTTAAAAATAGTATTTTTTGAGGTATAATTTATTTACCATAAACTTTAAGTGTACAATCCAATGACTTTTAGTAAATTTCCAGGGCTGTGCAAGCATTATCACGATCCAGTTTTAGAATATGTCCATCACCCCAAAGAGATCCTGAGTTCCTGTTTGCAGTCAGTTCCTGTTCCAGCTAGGATCCAGGCAGCCGCAAAGCTGAATTCTACTTCTATAGTTTTGCCTTTTCTGGACATTTCATATGAATGGAGCCATACAACGTCTGCTCTTTTGTGTCTTGCTTTTTTTCACTTAACGTAACATTTCTGAGGTTCATCCAACTTGTGGCCCATGTGGGTATTTTGTTCCTTTCTATTGCTAAATGGTGTTACATTGTGTGGATATGCTACGTTTTATTTATCCATACGTCAGCTGACTGACGTTTGGATCGGTTCTACTCTTGGGCTGTTAGAAATAATGCTGCTATGAGCACTCATGTGCAAGCTTTTGTGTGGACATATGTTGTCATTACTCTTGAGGAAAGAGCTTGGAGTGGACTTCTTGGGTTGTATGGTAAATTTACGTTTAGCTTTTTTTTTTTTTTTAAGATTTTATTTATTCATTTGACAGAGAGCTAGAGAGCACAAGCAGGGGGAGTGGCAGGCGGAAGGGGAGAGGGAAAACCAGGCTCCCTGCTGAGCAGAAAGCCCCAACATGGGGCTCCATCCCAGAACCCTGGGATCATGACCTGAGCCCAAGACAGACACTTAACGGACTGAGCCACCCAGGCGCCCCTTATGTTTAGCTTTTTAAGAAACTGCCAAATTGTTTTCGAAAGTGGCTGCACCATTGTACATTTCCAGCAGAAATTTACGAAGGTTCTAGTTTCCCCCCCCATCCTCACCAACATTTGTTACTATCTGTCTTTTTGATTCCAAGGAGTGTGATGTGGTTTTAAGTCCACTTTGTCAATTTTTTCTTTTTTGAATCATGCTTTTGGTGTCTTATCTACTCAAGGTCACAAAGATTTTCCTCTAGATTTTAGACATCTTAGATTTTCTCCTAATTCTTTTATAGTTTGAGCTCTTACATCTAGGCTTTAGTTAATTTTGAATTAATTTTTAGGTATGGCGTGAGTAGGAATATAAATTAATTTTTTTTGCATGTGGATATCCAGTTGTTCCAGCACTGTATTTTAAAAAGATTATCCTTTCCCCTTTGAATTGCCGTGGTACATTTGTTGAAAATCAATTGACCATAAGTATAAGGGATTATTTCTGGACTCTCAGTTTTATTGCACTGATGTATATGTTTATCTTTATGGTCAGTACCACACTGGCTTGATTACTGTAGCTTTATGATGAGTTTTGCACTTAGGAAGTATAAGTCCTCCGACTGTGTTCCAAATTGTTTTGGCTGCTCTAGGTTCTTTGCATTTCTATGCAAATAGCAGGATCAGCTTGTCAATGTCTGCAAAAAGCCTGCTGGGATTTTTTTGTGTTGTTGAATTTATTGATCAATTTGGATGTCAATGACCACCTCAACAATATAGAGCTTTCCAATTCATGAATACAGAATGTTTCTCCACTTATTTAGACTCCTTTAATTTCTCAGCAACGATTTGTAGTTTTTGGTGTACAAGCCTTTTAATCAATACTTTTTTTTTGAGAGTTTGTGTGGTCCTGATAGGAAAATGTGTTTTGTTGTTGTTTTCTTTTTTTTTTTTCTTTTTTCTCAGAGGTCTCACTGAAACCATGGAGAGAGACACACAGGTTAGCACCCAGGAGCAGGAGGTGGTGCCGTGAGTGGGAAAGGCACTAGACAGGCACGAGGAGGACCAGCTCTGATTTTCGGCAAGCCACTTCACCTTTCAGTTTGCTGATCTCTAAAATGAGTATAATGTAATTTATTTTGCTTCAAGTTTGTAGGGTTAGAGGTAATGTGTGGAAGAGCTTAGAAAAATGTTGTAGTGGGTGTTCACTGGTGTCAGACACTGTTGGTGCCTGTGATGATGATGATGATGGTGATAATGACGATGGTGATGGTGGTGATGATGATGGTGGTGATGATACAGTGTTGTGTGTGCCATCATGGGGGATAAGAAGCACTGATGGAAGATGCTGCTTTTAGGGCTTTCATCCGGGCCGCTGAGTTTCTTTGCAGCTCAAGGCAGAGGCCAGGGATCCACAGTGGAGAGGTGAATAGTCCATCTCATTTGATCTCCAGACAACTCACTGAATTAGCTTTTCTCATCTACGTTTTACACCAAGGAAACTGATGTTTGGAGAGATAAAGTCAAGGTTCCAATGTCACAAGCTAGTAAGAGGCAGAGCAGGATTTAAAGCCAGACTTTTCTAACTTCAAAGCCTCTGCTTTTCCACTACACGTCACCACCTTCACTGATCGACAAGGCAACGATAAATTCCGGGCAGAGCATAAAACTCCTCAAAGGACAAATGGATGCTCTTAAGTGATTAATAGATCTTGCTTATCTTTTGTATTTAACACGTTAAAGGTTTAATTTTGTCTCAAGATTCAGGAAGGCAGATGTGGTTTCCATCACCAAGGATTAGATGGGAAAACCAAGCTGAATTCATGGGGGTTGATCATAGTGAGCTTTTAAAAAGAAAATCACCCTGGGTTACATGGCTGTAGAGACCAAGATGAAAGGCAACCTTTGTTCCCAATTTTTAGTGTGATCTGACTGGATCCCTGAGTTGCACCTTACAACCTCCATGTTCCGAGCTGCAGTAGCATTGGTGAGAGAGAGGTGGAACTCGTGGCAACGTGAGATTTCAGATCCTGGGCTGCCGAGGTCCTCCTGCTGCGTCCTTCCCCTGGGCTTGCTCAACAACAGCACAACTACCCACAGATGTGAGTAGAGCTGAGCCTGCAGTGGTGGCTCACCCACTTTTACCTTGCTTCCCATGCAGGAGATCGGGGTCTGATTTCTAGCAAACTCTTTCATATGGCAATATGGAGAGTGCATCGGCTTTTGGAATCAGATGAATTTTTTGTTCCATTTCCACTCTTTGCTAGTTTTGTAATCGTGGTAATGTACTTAGCTTATCTGAGCCTCAGTTTGTTCATGTAAAATCATGCAAATAATTGTTGTGAGGATTAAAACGACAATTAGCACCAGGTGTATAATATGTCCTAGACACAGTACCTTTGCTTCTTTCTACAGGAGTTAAAAATAATTAATTTAGTTTTAAAGAATTCTCACTCTGGACAAGTGGCTTAGTCATCGTTTGCTGCACTCACAAATAGCCCCCAAAGCTCGGTGGTTAAAAATCACATACATTATTTCTAGCTCGTGGTATCAGAGGGCTGAATTAACCATGCCTTTGTTGGGCTTCGCTGGGTTGGGTTCTGCTCTTTGTACCCTCTCATTTCAGGATCCCAGTTGAAGAGACACGCTGTTCTCACAGTGGAGGACAGAAACTCAAGAGAGCAGGAGCCAATCTATTAAGCATATTTTAAGTTTCTGCTTGGACACGGCACATATCACATCTGCCCACATCCGTTGCCATATGGCCAAGCCCAAAGTCAGCTGGTGGGGAAGGATAGTCTACCTAAAGGGAAGCGTGCTGTGGGCTCTATGAATGAATAAACAATCTACCTTAACAAGTAAGAATTTTGATAGAGGCAGTCCTTGGTAAGCCAAGAAATAATCATTATATACATGGACTAGTTGAGTTTCTTTATTTTTAATCGTTCCCTTTGGCTGTGGCAATTTGCTTTTTCAGGTTTTCTTTTTAAAAGCAGAACTGATGAAAGACAATTTGTCAGAGTCTGAGAAGAGATTTTCCTGTTTTTCTTCCTTCTTATTCTTCTCAGTCACTTGCTGATTCATCCTTTTTTTTTTTTTTTTAAATACTCATTTGCATGTTGGCTTGCTTAGGCCTCTCATCTCCTTGTATACTCTTTTCTCCAGGTGATCTCATACATAACTGTGGCTTTAGCTGACTATGCGTGGAGGAACCCATCTCAACGTTCACAACTCTGGTGCCTGGAGCAGCACGCTGATAGCGCCCGCTACCGCCTGGCATCTCTACTGTGGTGCCATATAAATCTCAATATAATGAAAGCCAGCTCTGGTCGCTCTAAGTATCCCTCTAGGACCAGACCATCCAGCCAACTGTGTACACAAAGACCTAGAATTCATCCTTGCCACCTCCTTTCCTCCCTCCCTCTCTTATCCAGTCCTTTGCAAGTTCCCTTGCCTTTACCTCTTCAGGGCCTCTCTGATCTGCCACTTCTCTCCATCCCCACTGCCGCCACCACCAAACCATGATCCTCCTTCGCCTGGACTCTCTCCCCCAGCTGTCCCCCTATATCCTAGTGTTCCCCTTCTAATTTGTTTTCTGCATAGCTGTAGCCAGAGTCTTTTTTTTTTTTTTTTTTTTTTTTTTTGAGAGAGAGAGAGAGTGTGAGGCTGGGGGAAAGGGGAGGGGCAGAGGGACAGGGAGAGAGAGGATCTTAACCAGCCTCCATGCCCAGCATGGAGCCCTGCCTGGGACTTGATCTCATGACCCTGAGATCCTGACCTGAGCTGAAACCAAGAGTC
Organism: Ursus americanus; assembly: GCF_024610735.1. Taxonomy (NCBI): domain Eukaryota; kingdom Metazoa; phylum Chordata; class Mammalia; order Carnivora; family Ursidae; genus Ursus; species Ursus americanus. Next base: position 49,410,842 of record NC_142128.1, on the reverse strand, counting down.
CGATGCTTAACCCGACTGAGCCGCCCAGGTGCCCCCCTACCAGAGTCATTTTTTAAAAGATTCACACCTGATCATATCTCCCTTTGGCTTAAAGCTCTTCAATGACTTTCCATAATTTTTAGGATAAATATAAGAACTGTTTCCATCGCTCTCAGGATCCTGCATGATCTGGCTTTTTTCTGCCTCTCGCATTTTATTTCGCAACACGCTTCTCCTGTCTATACTGTAGCTACAGTGTTCTCCCCTTGCCGATCCTTCCGTGTGTCATGCCCTTACCTCTCTTGGGGACTTTGCACATGTTTTCCTCTGTTTGACATGTTCTTACCTTGCCCTGCATCCTTGAAATCCCAGCTCTGGTGTTTCCTCCTTGCTGAAGCACCCCCTGGCATCTCCAGGCCGAGAGATTTGTTTTCTCTTCTAGGAGCTACAGCTCATGTATCTTTATGTGCGTAGGATGTATCTTGTAATGTTCTTGTTTGCTTGGGTGACTCTCCACCCGTGTTTCAAGGTCTGAGGGCAGAGTTCTGTCTCATTCTCCAAACATTTTTTTTTCCTTTTGAGCTTAAATAAAACAGTGCAAAAGCCCTTCATAAGGGCTAGAGAAATCAAAATTCACTGCTCGTAGAGCTCTTTTGCACTAAAATGCATAATCATAAACGTCAAAATTTGGAGGTGGAAGGGATGGCTCTTGTCCATGGCATTTATTTTTATGAATGACAAAATTGAAGTCTCAAGGGGTGAAATGACTTGTGTAAGGTCAAGCAGCTGATAGGTGTCCGGTAACGTTAGTCGTCTGAGTCCCATCTGAAGGGGAAAGGTTTCCCTTACCGGGGCTGCTAAAAGGACTCATCCTTTCCCCGAAGTTACCGTTTTTCAAAGGCTTACTTTGTGCCAGGGATTGTATTAGGTTCTAATAATCTCTAAAGTTTAGGACTACACACTGAGTTCAATCGCGGTTTTAACTGGAGGGGAAATGAGAAAGACAGATTGTGATGTGCTCAGGGTCCGTGCAGCTCCTGTGTAGATAACACTGATCATTATGGTGATTTCTTTTTACTTGGTGTTTGTTGGGTGGGGGTGAGGGGTTGAGACGAGAGCAGCCCAAGTGGGTTTTCACTGGAAACTGATAATCCCAAAGAAGCTTCCTAGTAGCAGACTTGTAAGGTGTCAGGGTTTCCCTATAAAGTGGTTCCCGTATGAGCTTCAGTGAGGCTGCAGATCAGAGAGGTTTACGGAGCTCCCACTGTGCGGAGCCCACACTGGGCCAAGGTCAGCGAGGTGAAGAAGAACTAGAAGGCACGGACTGCATCTGAGGGAGACCAGATCAAAGGATCAGGCCTGTTCTGATCCAGTGTGCTTATTGGGAATGAGTCCACAGTGGCCTCAGTGAGTACAGGGACTGGCAGCCTAGTCGACCCCAAGTCATATACCAGACTGTATTGTTCTTAAGTGTTAATCTCTTGGCCTAAACAATTGGTCTGCTTAAGAAACTAGTTAGCCTGTACCCTTTCCTAATCTGCTCCTTGTCAAACACCCAGCATTGCCTTCAGATCGCCCCACATTCCCACTGGGTCCCGCCTCACCCCTCAGCAAGATCAGGACTGTAGTTGCTGGAGCAGATTGCCAGCGTGCTGTCTCCACCGTCTGGCTGCTTACAAAGAACAGATAATCCTTTTAAAGTCTTAATAGTAATAGATGATTTGTTTGCCCTTATTTTCTAACATTAGCTTTTAGACAGCCTGTGTCAAGTCCACAGGTTTTGAATTTGAATCGTAGAGACAAACAGCAGTTAGCAACAGGAAAGAGCTGACGGCAGAATCATGCAAAATCAAGTCTGGGAGAATTAATTTGGTCAATTTCCCTAACATCGACATCTTCTTTGTGCAGAGAAGCAGACTAAATTGGTAGGGAACACACAAAACATGGCATCAAAAAGACCTGCTGCTGGCACTAGGCAGATGAAACAGGGCAACTGCTAAGCTTTTTAAAACCTTAGTTTTTGTGTCCATACAATGGGCCAGTGAGTAACATCTTTGAAGGCTGTGGAAAGGCTTTGTGAGTTGCAAGTCCTTCTACAGTATAAGGTACTGTTCGGGGTGGATCCCAGTCCCCTCCTCCTCGAGGCAGGGCCTGCTTCTGAGGAAACGGACCAGCTGGGAGAGTTGTATGCATTGTCACTAATGAAGTATCCTCAGCTCCGTTGCCACCTTGAAATCTGACAGAGGGCTGCTGTGCAGACGGAGCAGAGGGTCCTTCCCAGAGCCGGGGCTTTGCTTGCTTCTTCAGGCAGGGAGGGGAGCTCCCAACAGATGTGCCGATGGGCAGAGGGGAGGGGGACCAGACATTGCTTTCCTGTCACCTCCCTGTGTTCATCTCAGGTACACAAGCTTAGATGACACACACTTCTCAACAAATGGCACCTTCTCATCGTTTTCCCATGCTAGGCCCCTCCCTTATTTATCTTTTGTATATTTGTTTATTTATTATTTAAATTCAACTAGCCAAGGTATAGTACATCATTAGTTTTTGATATAATGTTCAATGATTCTTTTTTTTTTTTAATAAAGATTTTATTTATTTATTTGTCAGAGAGAGAGAGAGCACAAGCAGGGGGAGCGGCAGGCAGAGGGAGAAGCAGGCTCCCCACTCAGCAAGGAGCCCGATGTGGGACTCGATCCCAGAACCCTGGGATCATGACCTGGGCTGAAGGCAAATGCCCAACCAGCTGAGCCACCCAGGTGTCCCTGTTCAATGATTCTTCAGTTGCGTATAACACCCAGTGCTCAGGCCCTCCTCAGTGCCCGTCCCTTTTTAAACGTAATGCTGTTTACCCTCATGCTTACTCACCGTTCAGTGGATGACACCCATGGACTGTGTTTAAAAGTGCATTTGACTTGTGCGTAAGTGGTATAGTGCTGTAATCATTCAAATCGTCAACAAAAATTTCTTAAGTGCCTCTTTTAAGGCTCTGTTCTAGGCCTTAGGAGGCATCTATGAGCCAAACAGGCAAAAAATCGTGCTCCCATTCTCGTGGTGAAGGTGGGAGTAAGGAGACAGTACTTACTACTTTTCACTTATTACACTTGATCATTATCTAAGGGAGACATTTAGCAGAGTAAGGGGACCGAGTGTGTGTGTGTGTGTGTGTGTGTGTGTGTGTGTGTGTGGAGGGAGGGGCGGGGGATTTTGAGGACTTGTCATTCCAGGCAGAAGGAACAGCCAATGCAAAGGTCCTGTTGCAGCATCACTGCCCTGTGTGCATTAACAACAGCGGGGCGGCTGGTGAGGCTGGGCCAGAGTGAGCACTGGGGATGGGGCTGGAAGAGGATGTCAGGGAGGTAAAGGGAGTGGGGGTTGGGAGGGAGAGCATCTAGGGCCTTGTGGGACACTGTAAGGATTTGTGTGCTCTCAGGGTTTTGAGTATTATAGAGGGTTCCCCCCCTTTTTTTTTTCACTCAGCATTGCTTTTAAGATCCATCCATGTTGCCATATGCACATCTAGTCAGTTGCTTATAACTATTCTGTAGCATTCTATAAATTTTACCTGCTCATTCATCTAGCCTGCTGCACTGGGTGTCGTCATGTGGGTTCCATTATGGACCTATGTGATGGTTTCTGTGGGAGACGCATGTGGGCCTGAGCAGACTTGCTAGGTCATAGGGAAGCACACACCTAATTTGACGTAAGTGGTTCCAGGCTGCTCTCCGGGCTGGCTGTGCCCGTGTACGCTCCTTCGGCAGCATACCAGGGTCCCCAAGGCCCCACATCCCTGCCAAGTGAGACGCGACCCAGCTTTCCGTTTTTTTGCCAATCTAATAATAAGTATAAAGTGACACCTATTGTTTTCATGTGCATTTCTCTGATTACAGTGAGCATGACCACCTCTTTATAGGCTTGTTCATTTTTGGGGGGTTTCTTCTTTTATAAGTTGCCTATTCATATTCTTGGCCAATTTTTCTATTGGGGTTCTTTCTTGGTTTTTTGTTTGTTTGATTTCTAGGAGTTCTCTTAGATTCTGGATGTCATCTGCAGTTGTTTCAGGAGGTTAGATTTGAGGTAACCTTTGGTAATCTAGTCTAACCACCCCATGTTATGGCTGGGGAAACTGAGACCCAACCCATGAAATGACTTCTTAAAATCATACACATAGTGGAAAAGCTGAGACTAGAGTTCAGTACTTTTCACCCCATGTTGCGTGAAATGGAGGTTCCTTTACGAGGCAGCAATGATGGGAACGGTGGGCAGGAAGTGTTGGGTGTTGCAGGCAATAGGGCCACTTACCCTCACTGTTGGTGGGGCCAGCTCTGGATCCAAGAGGCCCTTGCCGTCTACACGGCCCCTGATCTGATGACCTTTTCCTCCTTTCCATTCATACCGTCACTACTTTATTTTAGGACCTTATCTCCTCGTGCGTGACCAGTGACTCTCAAATTTTAGTGTATGCAAGATTCACCGGGAGAAGACAGTGTAATGCAGATTGATCCCCCTCCTGAGGCTAGAGAAGCGCTGAGTGATCCTTAGGACCCTAATGCAGGTGGCCCATGAGCCTCATTGTGTGAATACCCTGCACCAAACAGTTCCCTCAGCTGCCCGATTGAGCTTCTGTCTCCATCCCATTTGTCTTCTGGGTCGCCAAACAGAGCGACGATCATTCCAGAACGGATCTCTCTCTCACACCTCCAGGCTTTCACCCTCACCACCCATCTGAAGTGCTCCGTCCTTTGGGAAATTCTATGACTTTTCAAGAGCTAGGCCAACCATGGTCTCCCTTAGAAAGCCCCCTCTGATTCTTCTGGGAATCAAGTTCAGGGGCACAGCGTAAATGAAGACATACGGCAGGGATGAGGCACAGCTCCCTCCCCAGCATGGGGCGCTTCGAAATCCTGGTGGACACCCCTCTGTATAAAGGGGTCAAAGACAGCCCCGGAAGGTAGCAACACCTGCACCAGTCTTTTCTTTTGAAAGAAGCAGTCATTTTTATCAAATATACAGGCATATAGTTTATTTAAAGAGTACTACTTCTACAAAATTTGTTGCAGAAAATGGCAGGCTTCCATCCATTTTCCCTGGGTTTTTTTCCTCCCTGGAGGCAGACACTTGAAACTCTTTTGGCTGATTTTTGTTTTGTTTTGTTTTGATATCACTAAATATGGTTATGTTGGTCCTATTTTTTTAGTTTTAGGCCTTGTCTATTGACTTCCCATTGCAGAGAGAATAAGGATTTAATTTTCCGTGCTTCCCCTATACAAGCAGGCCCCTCCCCCCCCCCCCCCCATTCTATTGCTTGGCCGGTTACAAAACCCAGTATGCCATGCGGTTCTCCCTGCCTCTGTGCCTGGGGCCCCCGGCCACCTGGCTGTCCACGTCAGAAATTTGGGCTCCTTCCCTAATTCGTTCCTCTTTCTCCTAATCTTCCATTCACTCTTCCCCTCACCTCCCATGTGCAGTCACTCGGGGAATTCTGTCAACTCTCTCTCTGACAAAACTCTTCCGTTCATCCGCTTCTCTGTTCCCTGCCTCGGTCCCTGCTCTGTCACCCTTATGGCTTGCTCCAGATACTGTAATTATGCTGGCCTCCTTGCTTCCTGTCATCCCTCCCTCTGCTTGCTTCTTCACCTTACAGCCAGACCGAGCTCCCTAACATGCAAATTAGACCACAGGGTTCTTGTGCTTAAAACTTCGAGTGCACCTCAGGGCCACAGGGGAACTTTCAAATTCCTGAGCATGGTGGGGTTGACACAGAACGTAGTTTACCGTGGCGTCGTGTCTTCCTGGCACACAGGCTACAATTGCTTGCCATGAAGGTTGGGGCCATGTGACATGTGAGGGGAAGTGACGTGTCATTTCCAGGCCCAGGAAGTTAAGAGCTGTGGGCCAGTATACGTCTCCTTTCTTCTGCAGGGGTCTCCCAGGCCCACGTTCTAGAAGCTGTAGTTACAGGATGGAGGACGGCTGACCTACCTGCATCAGACTTAGATATCTGAGTGAGAAATAGGTGTTTGTTGTGCTAAGCCAATGAGGCCTTGGCGTTGTCTGTCATTGTCGCATAGCCTGTCGTGACCTGGAGTAGCACAAGGGATGTACAAGGCCTTCCAGGGTCTGGCCTTGCTTCTCCTACTGCTATTAGTTCTCCTCTCCTTTCCTTGGACTCTGTAATCAGCCACAACATGCCAGGATCTTTCCTGATTCCAGGCTTTGCCCACGCTGTTCTTGTTGCTTAGAATGTCTTCTCAGTACTCAGGCCTCTGCCATGTTGCCTGGCTGGTCCCAACTCAACCTTCAAGCCATAGTTTACATGTCTCTTCCTCTAGGGAGCTTTCAACTTCTGGGTGAGGTGCCCCTTCTGTGTCCCTTAGCACCTCGTGCCTACCCTTCACTTCCCCCTCCATCCTGCCCTTTGACTTGTGTCTCTGCCGAGCCAGACTGCTCGCTCTCTGGGCCTGTTCTCTGTGGTGTGCTTAGGGCCAGTCCCGGGAGGTGCTCCGTTCATTTATTTTTGTGGGAAGATCCAGGCGATCTTAGAGGACAAGTTATTGTGAAAAACTGCAGTTTAGATTTCTTTTGCCAAGGCTTTCTTGGTAATTTAAATTCCTGAGAGACCGTGTTGGTTGGTCATTGGGGGAAAGACTCTATAGTCAGACGCAGCTGGCCTGACGTCTGGTCTTACTAGCTGTGTAACGTTGAGCAAGTTACTTAACCTCTGAAGGTTCAATTTCATTATCTAAGGGGAAGGAGAATAATAATAGTACCCACTGCATAGGGTGATTGCAGCCATGAAATGAGTTGATATATATGGGTTTGCCCAATAAATGTTAGACATATTGTTAACCTAAATGCAAATGTGGGATTAGATCCTGGAATAGAAAAAGGGGAAAAACCGGTGACACCCAAATGAAGTCTGGAGTTAAATCATGGTGCTCCAGTTTTGGAATTTCTTAGTTTTGGCAGATGAACCCCTGGAGTGCGAGATAACTTTAGGGGACCCCGGGTGAGGGGTATGTGGAAACTCTGTGCTAGCTTCGTAACTTTTCTCTAAGCCTAAAATTCTCCCAGGATGTAGTACCCTTATGACACTCATTTTACTCTCATTCTATCCCTGTATGATGTGGGCATGAGGCACAGAGAAGTGAGATAGCTGGTCCGTGGTCACCCCTCAAAGTCCGCATAACGGAGTAGGAATGACTGGTGGGATGGGGTTTCAGTAGAAGGCGATACTGAACACTTACTGAGCCCCTGCTTTGTGTAAGGCACCCCCCTACGTGCCGTGTCAACAGGGAATACTAGGAGCTCTTAGCCGTCATACTGAGCACATCCAGGGAATCACGTGGGATTCACGTGGGGGTTTTGGGGCAGCTGGCCTCGTGGGTAGGGCCTCGGATGGGAGTCCTGAATGGGTCTTCGGGTTGAGCCGCCCCTGTCTTCTGCTCCCTTTCCTCTCCTCCGGCCTGTCCGGGGACATGGATCACACTGGTACACACTCGGCCCTTCTGTTTGGCACTTCATGAAAGACAGCAGCTCATTGAGCATGGGGCATGGGCTTTGCGTTCAGGCAGCCTGGGCTTCAGCAACCGTTCGGCTTCTTATCAACTGATCCTGAGCTGGGTACTTAGCCTGCCTGAGCTTCAGGAAAACGAGGGTAACAGCGACTGCCTGACCTGTTGTCATGAGGGTCGACCTGGTGAGAAAATGCATACAAAGCTGGGTACGACGCTGGGCGCTTGGTAAGGCCGCGGGAAGCGGTGGCCGCAGCCGTGTGCCTCACTCCTTTGTTTCGCCCAAGGCATACATGATGAGCCCTTGGCCCTGTCACTAACCATTTCCTGGGGAGGCAGCTTCATGAAAAGGAAAAAACGTGGACTTTTGGGGGCTGTGCTTCTGGCCAGTCCCTTGTTTAACCTTTCCAGGCCTCAATTTTCCACCATGAACTAATATCAGTGTTATAGGATCTAGTGACCGTCTTGAGATGGGATGTGAAGTTGGCCCGTGGACATGTTTGGACGTGCTCTCTTGATGTCGGTTCTTGTCATTGTGTCTTGTAGTTTTCTCCATTTCATTCATATTAATTGTGACTCATCCCAAACTGTTTGCTCTGTGAGGACAGGTCCTCTCAATCTTTGGTTTCTCTCATCCCTCCCGCCAGCCTTTAAGTTAGAGGCATAGTAGGTGCTCATTAAACATGAGTTGGCCTGCTTTTGGAGTGGGCTTCCTCAGCATTTAGATGCACTCACCAGCTTTCCAGACTTTTCTAGACTTTGATCTGCGCCATCCCACTGACCTCAAGCAAGTGCTCGGGGGCTGGTCGAGCAGGGAAGGACCAACTTGTGAAATGGCCACCAAACATTTTATTTGCTTTACTAAATAGGCTTTGGGGTCTAAGACAGCGGTGAGGGAGGGGGAGGGGAGGGCAGGCGAGAAGGCGGGGAGCCCCGGGGAAAGACTTAATCAGACGGCAGTGTCTGGTGGCTATATCAGCTGAGGGAACCCGTCCTGGCGCGAGTCCACCCTGCTTTGGAAGATGCGCCCGCTGCTGTCCACCCTCTGCCCGTGCTCCTCCTCGGCCTCGTCCTCGCTCGCCTTGCGCCGGGCGTTCTGGTAGAGCACGGCGCACATGCCTGTGAGCCAGGCGGCCACGGTGCCCGCGGAGAAGATGCAGAAGCCGATGAGCAGCAGGAAGATGTAGTCCTGGCGGTCCAGGTGCGTGATGCACATGTAGCGCAGGGGGTTCCCCACCTGCGTGACGGGCCAGCCCGCCAGCTCGGCCGGCTCCGCGCACGTGGCGTTCTGATCATCTGCGAGGAAAAACACCGCGGGCAGAGCGCTGAAACAGCAGACCCGCCAGGGGCCCCCGTCCCCAGGGGACCCGCAGAGGCCATGCGGACCCTCGCTCCCGAGAGTGCGTTCTGCAGGCCGGCGGCACGGGCGGCAGCTGGACCTCGATGGGGATGCAGGCTGTCAGGCACCCGCCAAGCCTCCCGGATCAGAATCTGCGCCTCCACAAGGTCACGGGTGCACACAGTCAGGTTTGAGAAGTACTGCGACCCGTGCTGCTTCTTGCCCCCACCCCCTTCTGATTTCTCTGCGTTCAGCTTGCCTCCTGAAAGGGGGCTTGGCTGCTGCTGCGTTTTGTTTGTTTGTTTTTGAGATTTATTTATCTGAGACAGAAGGTGGGGAGGGGCTGTGGGAGAGGGAGAGAATCTCCAGCAGATTCCCTGATGAGCATGGAGCCCAAGGCAGGGCTGGATCTCTTGACCCCTGAGATCATGACCTGAGCCGAGATCAAGAGTCAGAGACTTACCTGTGTGAGCCACCCAGGCGCCCCTGTGCTTGGCTCCTTAAGGGTCCTCCAGGAACGAGACAGCACGACAGAGGCAGGGAGGTTGGAAACAAGATCTCCACAGAGCGTTGACCCTCCACAGACCCCCGCCAATATCCGTCCTCTTCCTCCCCCCTCGCTCTTCTTGGCTCCCATGTCTCTCCTCCACCTTGTCCCTTTCCCTTCACCCTGGCCTGAGTCTAGCGGGGACCACAAAGGCGTCACACCAGGCTCAACTCCCAGGAGGGACAAGATTCCCTGGAAATGCCTCCTATGTGTTCTCCGCTCAAGAAACCGGGGTGTGGGGAGCTCAGGGGAAAGGATCACCAGTAGGAGAGGCAGTTCCGCTTTTCAGCGGTGGGGTTGGCATCACTGCTCATCACACGATCTACATGAGTCTTCAGTCCTTTTTAGCAGCTGACTCAGCTGCCTGGCTACTTCTCCAAGTGCCTCCCTGTGTCAAGTGCTGTGGGCTTGAGTGTTTAACAGAAAGCAGAGTGGGCTCTGGAGCCAGACAGACCAGGGTTCAAATCCAGACTGTCACTTACTAATGTTGTAAACTTCGGCAGGATATCCACTTCCCTCTCTGAATCCCATTTCCTCATCGTTACACGTGCAAAGAATGCTACCTGCTCCCAGGGTAATTGAGAGGATTTAACTGCCACAGGTGAGGACGCAAGCCACTGCACCTGGTGCTGGGTAGTCGCACACAACTCAGAGATCTGCCCTCAGCCCTGCGAGGTCCTAGCTCCATATGCTCCGTCACGCTGTGCAGAGGTGCCTGTGTGTGCGGGCGGTGCCAGGGGAATGTATCCAGCAGGCATTGCATAAATGAGCTCCAACGCAGGGTCGAGACCAGGGCTTGAGATGATCGTGCTCAAAATTATAATAGCAGCTAATGTTTTCCAAGCTCTGACTACACGTTAAGCGGTATACAAAGGTCTCATTTCATTCTTACAACAACTTCGATGCACAGAATACGATCATTCTTATTATAGACGTCAGGAAGCTGAGACTCACAGAGTTTTCTAGATAACCTGAAGAATCTAGGCCGGACACGAGACACAGAAAATGCAGACAGAGCTATCTAAGCTCATTTGCAGAAGTGGGAGACACAGACAAGCTAGTGGGGAGAGATGCTTCCCCTAAACTTTAGGGTAGAGGCTCCAGGCTATGTGAACATATTCCTGTCCTTGGTGACCAAGGAAGTTAGGGAAATCGGGTTTGCGCTGGAGCTAGCAGCAGGGGAATTAGAGAAAGCAGTACGGAAGTGAGCTGAGTGGGGAGGAAGCCGTTGCGTCTGGGTGGCTGGGAAAAGCTGACCAGGCTGAGTGCCTTCGAAGTCCCCTGTAAGCTGGACAGCATTTCCTGCACCTCACCCCTGTGCCAGTGCACCTGTGGTGAGATGTTTGTTGCTTTCAGGAAGATGGCCTGAAGGCCATGATGCCACTGGGGACTGGCTCTTGATCGAGGCTGTAGACACAGGATGGGAAGGCAGTGTGGGGTGATCACCTCCACAGTGTGCAAAGATTACAGAGGGAAGGAGAGGAAGGGGTCCTTTTGGGGGACCCTGCCCCAGGGGGAGAGCTCTCAGGAGAGGATAAGGGGTTGGGGCCGGGGGCTCCATTACACTTGCTGTCAAGGGGCAGGAACCCATTCACACGTGGAGTCCTTTCTCCACTCAGCCTGGCTGGAGTGCGCCTGGGGCTTGGGTCAGCTCCCCAAACTGCCAGAGACCCGACGTGGGACTCTACAAAGAAAGATGTGTTGGGGAAAGGAAAATGTGGGATTCTGTGGGTCGGGGATTTATCTCCTTCTATTTTAAGAGGATTCAGCTTTCAAACTGGGGTTTGAGCGGCAGACTAAACATGAAACACCGTGTCCCGTTTGGGAGCATTACCTTGAAAGGGGCAATTAGCAGTGATTTAAAGGCTTTGTTAGGTTGCTCTTAAGTGCGGGATGTGGGTGGCTCTGCGGGGAGGGAGGCCTGGGTTTTTCTACTGCTGTATTCTCTCCCCCTTCCCATTCCCCAGTCACTGCCAAGGTGGGAGCCCTCCTGCCTTCTGGCAGGTCTCTCTAACTCCACTTTCCCCATTGCCCAGCTCTGGACCATTTCACACACACCTGCCAGATTTCTCTTCCTCAAGTACAGCTCTTCCCAGACAAACTCTGGCTCAAAACCCTCCTCCGACTCCCCTGTAGGCCTGCAAATGACATCCAGGCGACCTGGCCCGGCACTCAGAGCTCCCTGCACCTGCTCCTTCTACCTCGCCATCGCCGCGCCCCGTGGCCCCCCCTTCCTAGCACTCCAGTGGCCCACCCTTTGCTCCAGTCAAATTAAACTATTAATTCCTTGATTGCGTCTTGCCCTTATTGGTAGCTAGCTTTGTGACATCGCTCTTTCTGTATCAAATGCCTCTTGCTCCAATTTTTGCCTGGTCAAGTCCTTCCTATCCTTCAAGTTCTGGTGTGAACGTATGTGCTCCCAGGAGCGCTTCCACAGCCCCCTCGTCCTCGTAGCTCAGACTGCGCGGGATCGTTCCCACTCCTGGACCCACCGTAGCGTTCTTACTGTGCCTGTGATGTTCTCCCTTGCTTGGGGGCTGCTGGCCAGGAAAGGAGTGTATCTTTTCTCCTTGACCAGACAGACAAAACTCTTGAAGACATAATCCATGTCTGATCATTCTTGTTCTTGTTAATAAGAGGCATCATTTATTGGAAGAAATATTTAATTTGGGGGGGTTCTAGTAATATGTTTTTTATTAAAAGATTTTATTTATTTTGACAGAGAAAGAGAGAGACTGTGCTAGTACATAAGCGGGGGGAGTGACAGGCAGAGGGAGGAGGAGAAGCAGGCTTCCCGCTCAGCAGGGCTCCATCCTGGGACCCTGGGATCATGACCTGAGCTGAAGGCAGACGCTTAACTGACTGAGCCACCTAGGTGTCCCTCTAGTAATATTTTTATTGTTGATTCTACTTTAATTCTACTGTGGCCAGAGACATACTCTCTATGATTTCAGGTCCTTTGAAATTTATTGAGAATTTGCTTTAAGGCTGAGTATAAAGTCAATTTCAGTAAATTTTGCATGCACCCCCAAAAGATGTGTATTCTGTCTTTGTGGAGTTGTCGTTCTAATGATGCCAAATGGGTTGCGATTTTATACAGGTCTTCTGTATCTTTGTTGACTTTTTTATTTATATCTTTACTGACTTTTTTTTCTATAAAAACTATTGTCTCTTGCGTACTATTAGTCTATTAATTGTCTATTAGCTACTGCGAGAAGGATGTTCAAGTCACCAGTTTTGATTGTGCATTTACCTAGTTCTTCATATAGTTCTGTCATGTTTTGCTGTACATATATTGAAGACATGTTATCAGATGTGTAGAAAGTTCTCACTGTTACCTCTTCCTGGTAGATTTACCCTCTTCTCCCTGAGCAACGTCTCTTGTATTTCTAGTAATGCTTCTTGCCTTAAAGTCTGTCTTTGACATTAGTATGCCTCCATCGAATTTTTTGGTGTTTGTATTGTTTATCTGTTGCCATCCTTTTACTTCTAGTCTTTCTACGTTCCTATATTTAAGACGTATTTTTGTAAGCAGCATGTAGCTGAGTTTTGTTTTCCATGCTGTCTAGCAAACTTGTGTTGTAATTATTCCATTAACATTTAACATTTGACTGATATATTTGTCTTCAGTCCCACTTATTTCTTTCACTCTACTTTGTTGCCTTTTATTTTATTATTTCATTTCCTTTTCATTAGTTCGATAGTCGTACATTATTTTCCTATTCTAGTCTGATGTCATTAGAGATTATAGACCCATCTACTGATCCTGGAGGGCCTGAGGGGTGCTGGGCACCATAAAAGGTGCTTTACAAAATTAAACTTCACTCTTGACCACCCCACCGAGCCGTTTTAATTATTCCCGTGCTATAGAATGAATAAATTGTTTATCAGTTATTCCCTCTCTGGCTTTCTTGATTTCCTTTCTTCTGACAAAAGTCTACCAAGTACTGTCGTACGTGCTGTGCACTGCACAACTCCAGGGCCTTTGTTCATATTAGAAACAGTTGACTAGCCCCCATGTCCTCCCTTTCTCAGTGCCATTCCCTGGGCCTAGGGCATTTGTCCCAGTTAAGGCTCCCAGGTACGATTACAGGTGTCATTAATGTTTAAGGTCTTCCTGCAAATAGTTCCTAAGGAAACATAACCCCCCACCCCCGACCTTGTTTATTTCCACACATAGCATGTTATTCACAGGCAGAAAACTTGTTTTCCAGAATCACGTGTCTGCAGGAGCAAGAGTTTCTGTGGCTCAGAATCCCATCTGTTAGTGCAGGAAGCCTCCCTTTCAGAAGACTGGTTTGAACCCAGTGGTTCTAAGATAAACTGCTCCTTTCTTGGCCTGCAGGGACCACAGTTCTGCCCTGTGCTCTGCTGCAGGTTCCCAAGGAGCCAAGTGCAGGCTCTGAGCCCCGTGTGCTGGCGTGCTTGCTCAGCAACCATCGGGGCTGAGTGGAGGGTTGAGCCTCCATGTGGTGAGAGCATACAATGAAGGATGGAATTTGGAGACCCCCTTCTCTACTAAACTGTACCTGCTACTGAGAATGCAGCCCTGGCTTCTATCAGCATTACCACTTTGTCGTAAGACTTTCACCTTGAACCCCGAGAAAGACCTGATTCCCCCATTTCTCCTTATCAGACCCTAGCTTGCCCAAATGTCACTAGGTGTATAGTACTTTGTCTTATCTTTTTTCCTCCAGCCAATTATGTATTTGTCAAGGAAGTGGATTCACCTCCTACTCATTTGTCTGCCTCTGCCCACTAGATTATAAACTCCATGAGGACATGGATTTTTTGTCTGTGTGCTTCACTGTTGTACCCTCAACACCTAGAACAGTGCTTCACCCATACTAGAGCTGAAATCACGATTGTTGAATGAATGAAATGTTATGTTATGAATACCCGCTGGGGTCAGTGTCATTAACAAAATGCTCATCTAGAAGATAGTGGCCCTGGGGAGATAGAAGACCCTTGGTGGGTCAGCTAAGCCCTTGTCACCTTGGATTACTCTACACTATACAAATACGAATCCCACTTCCCTTGTAAGAGTTTGGGGAAGATTTAGTGAACCAAAGGGTGTGAAGTCCCAGAGGACTCAGAAACAGATGGTCCCCAGGACCAAATGAAGGGGTAAGCCTTGAACTGGGAAGGGACACTGTTCTGTTCTCTGAGACTACAGAGAAGGAAGGGAGGGTAAACACAGATGAAGACATGTGAGGATGCTGGGGCGGTGAGCATGGCATCAAAAGGTACTTATTTCTATTTCTCTATTAGTGTTAGAGAACAGTTTCAAAGCGGAGACCCCCCTCTTTGTTTGCTTTGGTATTCCTAGTGCCTGGCACATAGTAGATGCTCAAGAAATGTCTATTGAATGCATACAAGAGAGAATGGGTGGGTTATTGGTCAGACCTCGTACAACAGTTCTTAAACTCTAGTGTCTTTGGCCTTGCTGTTTAGGACCAGTTTCCCACTGGAATTTGAAGGGACATGGTTATATCCTGCTACACTCTGGGTGACCCAGAGGAAATGACTCTCTAGAGGGGAACCCAGATTGGACCACCTTGCAGCCCAACAAAGCCAAAGCCAACCAGCCAGCAAGACCCCCTTCTCAGTCCCTCCTGCATGGCTTCTACCCTTCCTACCTAGAGCTCCTTTTTTCTCATCACCTGTCTGTCTCCCCTTGATGGCATAAGCCCAGGTTCAGCAAACTCCACAGGCCAAATCCAACCTGCTGCCTGTTTTTGTAAATAAATTTTTCTTGGAACACAGCCATGCCCACTTATTTACATACTTTCTACAACTGCTTTCAGGTTACAGATGGCCAAATGGAGGAGTTGTAACAGAGGTCCACAAAGCCTAAAATATTTGCTATCTGGCTTTTTATAGAAAGCAGTGCTGACTCCTGGTCTAAACCATCCCTGGCATCTTGAAAACGTAAAGATCTGGATGATTTGGGCTTAGGCACTACAGTTCTTCTCTAATACAATTTTTTTCCTTGGATAAAGAGTCCGTATTTTGGTAAAGGTTAAAAGTGATTCATAGACTCTTAGAACATTACAGGAAAGACCTTCAAATCCAGCAAGTTCAAGCTGATTATTCCTGTGCTTTAGAGGTGCTTTAGGCTACAGGACTGGTCTTTTGTATAAGGGGTTGTATATGGGCATGATCCATAGGTATGAAGACCCATTTTCCTCCTAATACGTTCTTGTGCACTTGTCAGTACCCAGAATTCTGCCAGCAGGAGATAGAACCTTTCATTCCACCAACAAAATAAGGCTTAAAGTGTATACTCTTCTGAAAAAGAAGCTAACAACTTAAGCCCTACCCAGGGTGGAACCCTTGCTACCACCTTCGTTGCATGAGGTTTTGAAGCAACTTCTCGTTTCTTCTCGGTTTGATCTAGAGCTGGTCCTGCTTAATAACTTCCCATTTGATCAGAAAAAACCCAGGTAGTGGATGGTTGTCCTCATGGATAAGAGGCAATTTAGAAAAACTCAGTAGCAGAAGGGCACGCCCAATCACCACTCACCCATGCAGAAATTTCAGAGCTCTCCTTGCTTCCTCTCTCACATCACAAGCCATATCTCAAACCACAAGCCATTCCTGTTAGTCTTACTTTCCAAACATGTCTTGATTCTTGTGTCTTCTCATCATCTAGATCATTACCTCCCTCCCTCACCTGAACCGTGACAGCCCTTTTCACCCATGTCCCTGGTGTCTCCTCAGTCTCTCTCCATCCAGTAGCAGGAGCTCTCTGCAGGTTATAGGTCATGCTGCTTCCCTGCTCAAAACCCTTTCATGATTTCCTGTCACACTTAGAACAAAATCAAAAGCCTCTTCTTGGCCTAGAGGTCCCACCTGATCTGGCCTCTCACTAATTTTCTGTCTCCTTCCTTCATCTGTCTCCACCATACTCCCCTTCTAATACATCATGCTCATTCCACCCCAGGGCCTTTGCATGTGCTCTTCCTTCTAGAAAGTCCCCTCCCCCATGTCTTATTTCCACAGCTTGTTACCCTCACTTCACTCAGTTCTCTGCTCAAATGTCACCTCCTTAGCACCACCCAACAGAAACGATCTTCCTTGTCCTCCATCCCAGGCACACTCTCTCCCTTCCCTTCCCGCATTTTCCTCCATAGCCCTTATCATCACTTAACATCATGTCATTTACTTATTTGCTCATTTACTCCTCTCCCACTAGAGCAGAAACTCCACGACGGCGCATCTGTTTCTGTTCTTAGCTGTGTGCCCAGTGCCTGGCCCAGGCCTTGGCACCTGGGAGATGCTCAGTAACTATTTGTGGACCCAGAGCACTCAGGTGCCAGGCCAAGCTGCTTACCCCCGTGTGGATGTCAAATCAGTCAGCAAGGCATGTACCTCACCTCAGCCACATACTGTGGCCAAGTGTCATAGCTGTTGAAAGAAGCTATTGAAAATTACAACAGTTTGTTCACATGACTAATCCTAATCTTAACCATATTCTAATCTGATGTATCAGACGTAATTAGTTTTCCTTTATTTGGGTCAAGGGGAAGGCCAAATTTACCACTGTTCTGATAAGAAAAAAAAATCACTGCATATGGGCCAAGCATTACATTTCATTTTTTAACATAATGCTGTCATTTTGAAGGTTTTAAGACACCCTCCCTGACTCCAAAAGCTCCG
This sequence comes from Ursus americanus, assembly GCF_024610735.1. Lineage (NCBI taxonomy): Eukaryota > Metazoa > Chordata > Mammalia > Carnivora > Ursidae > Ursus > Ursus americanus. The sequence continues at coordinate 49,393,801 of NC_142128.1, read as the reverse complement.
GGCATCCCCCTCCCGCCCAAGTTGGACTCCCTGTGGACAGTGCACCTTAGCAGAAGGCAGGAGGCATCACGGCACCCCTTACCCTGTTTCTGTCACCCACACGGCTCTCCCCCTTCTCTGCACCCCATGTGGTGTCCACAGTCACCACCAAGAATGGTTCCAGCAACGGCAGTAAAGCTAACATTAGCTGAACACTATGTGTACTTCTAAAATCTTCATGTGGGTTATTTCATTTAATTAGCACAACAACCCAAGAAATAAGTACTAACTTATCGCCATTTTACAGGGGAGGAGCGTGGTTCTCGTGCAGACTGTGGCCCATCTGGTTAGTGACTGAGGCAGGATTAAAAACCAGGTGGTTTGAATCCAGAGCCCATCTTAGTTTTGCCTGTTCAACCGGAAGTATGATCCTCTGGAGAACAAAGGGATATTTTAGGATCGCCTAATCGAGTCGGTGTTTAGAAGCATCATAGAAAACAGCATGAGAAGCACTGGGTATTATAGAAAACTGATTAATCACTGACCTCTGCCTCTGAAACCAATAATACATTATATGTTAATTAATTGAATTTAAATTTTAAAATAAATTTAAAAAAAGATGACCCCCCCCCCCAAAAAAAAAAAAAGAAAGAAAGAAAAAAGAAAATAGCATGAGAAGCTGTGTACTTTTCTGGATATAAAGTTATTCTTTGTTTTTTATCTCACTGAAAGAAAAAGAAGGACTCTTTTCCCCCTCGATTCCGTTTGCCCCACATCCTCACAAACAGGCCCATGTGTGCTTACCCTTGCTTCCTCCTCCACAGGCCCCGAGGAGGGGCCTTTCCCTGCTTAAGGCTGACCTTCCATTTGGTTCTGGAGTCCATCCACTCCTGCCTCCACACCAGTTATTCCCTGGGTCCCAAGTCTTTGCCCTGCATTGACTCCTTGGCAGCAGATAAACGCATGCATGGACCTCTTTGCTCTGAAGAAAATAAATACCCCATTTATACAGTTCCCCTCCATCTATCACCCTATTTCCTCAGTCCACAGCCAAGCTTCCTAGAAGAGTTTACATTTTTTTTTTTCAAGTAAGCTCTACGCCCAGTGTGGGGCTTACACTCACGACCCTGCAATCAAGAGTGATATGTTCCACTGACTGAGCCAGCCAGGCACCCCAAGTTCACATTTTTTTCTGCACCCCTTTTCTTCCTTGCTGTTCATTCTGTAACCCACTGTCCACTCCCACTGTGCCATTGGAACTGTCCAAGACATCAGGGAACTCTTGATAGCTAAATGTGATGGATACTTTTCAATGCTTACTTGACCTACTTCTACTCTTTGAAACTCTTCTTCTCTTGACTTCTGTGAGTCCACCCTTCTCTGATTTTCTTTCTTTTCCCCTGGCTGCTTCTGCCCAGAGCACTTGATGGGTGGCTCTTCTTGGCCCTTGCATATGTTGGCATTCCCAAAAGCTTCTGTCCTTGACCTATTACCAGCCCCCATTCTAAACTCCTTTGCTGGCTTATCTGGTCCTTCCTTTGGTTTCAGTGATCACCGGTGAGCTGATGATTCTCAAATATATATTCTGTTCTTTATTCTGGATTTCAGGCCAGAACCTCCAAAGGCCTACTGGTTCACAGGGGCCCTCCCATTCAACATGCTCAAGATGGGTCATGGTTCTCCCCTAAGCTCCTCGCTGCCCCTCCTCCAAGAGTGTCCATCCCAGGGAAGCCTCCGGAGCTGTTCAAGCCAATTCTTTCCTGTTATTTTCCACATCTCATTTATTCATTGATTTTTCTCAATAAATATTTATTGAGCCTTTTTTTTCTGTGTCAGGCCTTGAGCTAATTTCTGAAGTTCAGACATGTTCTTTGCTCTCATAGATCTTACTGTCTACCAGAGAAGATAAATATTAAATATACAAGTCTATTAATTCCTTAGAATTGTGCCAGAAGTCATGAAGAGAGTACTGGGAACTTGGGAGGGTCTGGTTCAGTCCGGTGTCCTACTTTGTTTGTTTGTTTGTTTTTTTAAAGATTTTGTTCATTTATTTGTCAGAGAGAGAGAGAGAGAGCAAGTGCACAAGCAGGGGGAGCAACAGGCAGAGGGAGAAGCAGGCTCCCTGCTGAGCAAGGAGCCCAATATGGGACTTGATCCCAGGACCCTGGGATCATGACCTAAGCCAAAGGCAGATGCTTAACCAACTGAGCTACCCAGGCATCCCTGCTTCTATCTTCTAAATGATTCCTTCTGACCTGTCTAGACTTCATCTGCTGCTATAGACCACCTTCTTCCCTTACCTGGATGCCCACAGGAGCCTCCTAGCCCTGCATCCAGGCTCACCTGCCTCCCAGAGCTTCTCAGGATGCACTGTATGTTCCCCAGAAAATCCTTCAAAGGCCCTTCATGGCTGGATCCCTGTTTCTCTTTCTAGCCACATCCACACTCTCCTGGATTATCTCCAGGCTGGAGAGCTCTTCACTTCTAGAGATACGGAGACTGAGGTTGGCTGCTTTGGCCAGCTTTGCACTGCTGCCTTCCAGAGGCCTGAGTGGCACTGGGTGACCAGAGAGGCCATGCACAGAGCTCTGGCATTTCTGAGCTCGAAGGGACTTTAGATCACCCACTTTCAGGGATCTCAAGTGGGCTGAGCTCCAGAGTGTGTGAGAATCACTCAGAATCCTTCCTAAACTGCATGTGCTTGCCACCGTCTTCCTCCTTGGCTTTTCTGGGTGGTTTAGGGATCACTGACCCAGTTGCACCCCCCCCACCCCCTCATTTCCCTCATGAGGCTGCTCCTCTGGCTCTCAGCAGGGTGTTTGTGAGAAGGTAGGAGAGACAGGCTGGCAGAGCAGCTGATGGCCTTGGAGATGTCTGCTGCCCAGCTGTTCCCATTCTGGGCGTCTGGTCTTTGCAGCAATTTCTCTGATGGAGAAGATGGGTTAGCATTAATAGTGGAAGAGTGCGAGGACCTGAATTCATTCTGGAAATCTAAGTCTTGGCACGGTTGTAGATGACTTTGTACTTGGTGGGTTGAAATGGGGCCATTATCCTATTACAGCAGCCTTGAATACAGGATGAAGTAGCCTTGGAATGAAACTAAGATGTTCTCTGCTCAAAATGCCCTCGAGATGACGTGGACCCGAAACAGCACATGACCCAACCCATCTGCTCCCTGCAGATGTCCCTGAGTGGCTTCGTCCCCCTGCCTCTGCAGCACTCTTGCCCAGACTCCTCTTTGATTTGTGGGCCCCACCATCAGGTCATCCAGGACTGCTTAAGGACGATAATTTAAAAGCTGACGGAGAGGGACACTCTGTCCCCAAACTACTCCCACTTCTACCCCTGGTAGTCTGTCACTTTCTGAACTCGCACTGTTTCTTCTTGTTTTCTGTCACATTGCAAATGCCCCTTGAGGGAGACATGTCAAAATATTATTAGCCACTAACATCTCGGTGCAAATCAATTTATTCACCAGTGGGAGCAGCCACTGGTCTCATAGGGTCTCTCAAAATGTGGCCTAAGGGTTTGCACTGTCCAAAACCAGAATCTCTGGAAATGGGGTCTGGGGTTCCTATGTTCCCTGGAATTTGAGAACCACTGGTTTAGCGGGCCAGGCCTGGGAGGACAGTCTAGTCCCCCGGGGATGGAGGTATTGTTCTAGTCAAGCAGACGATGCTTCAGACGGGAGGTAGGACAGTGCAGGAGTTTGAGGCTTCCTGCTTCCTAATTATGTGCATGTTCTAATTATGTGACTGTGGCCTGCTTCTCCAGGAATGCCTCCACGTCAGCATTGATCCACTGCATTGCCCCTATGGGACCCTGTCTGTGGATCACTGCTCTCCTCCTGCAGTTAAATGCACCTTATCTTTCCATTTAGGTCTATACACTACCAGCTAGAAAGGGCTGTAGAGAGTATCTAATCCTACTCTCTTTTTATTTCAAAGACAGGTGAATCTCAGAGGGAAAGGGAGTTGCCCCACATCACCCAGTGGCATTGCTGGGACCAGGACAGGACCTCTTGGCTTTCAGTTGCATTTTCTCTCTCTTATGTACCAAAATTGTCTTATTAAAGATGGAAATTATGACTTCTTTTCCCTGTGATAAAAGTACTACAGCCTCATAATACAATGTTGGGCATATAATGAGCATACAACAAATATTTCAGAGTCGAATGGACTAGGATGTGTCTAAGAGTAAGGAGAGGTCATGGCAAGGAGCAGGGGTGGGGGACACTGAATCTGGATTTCAGGAGATCTCCATGTTGGGCTTGGCTATAGCCACTTACCTGTGAGGAGGCAAGATTCTAAAGTTCCAGCTCAAGCATCTTATATTAAAAGGCTGCCCTGACCAATACGGTGGCCAGTGGCCATTCATGGGGCTACTTACATGATTTAAGATAACATAAAATTAAAAATTCAGTTCCTCAGTTGCACTAGCCTAATTTCAAGAGCTCCATAGCCATATGTGGCTGGTGGCTACCATATTGGACAGCACAGATATAGGCCATTTCTACTGCAGCAGAGACTTGTTGGACAGCGCTAGACTAGACCTTGGGAGAAGACAGGATGGAGGCCAGGATCCTTATGTCCAGGAGCTTAGGGTTGCATGAGTTTTTGAGAGCATCTTCGGAGGCATTCAACCCTGTCCTACTAGGCAGCTCTATCCTGGGAAGAGCTCAAATGCCACTCTCACCTTCAAAAAGCATTAATGCCTGGGAAATTACAGTTCCAGCCAGGAATTTGTCCTCCTATCTGCTGACCATGGCCAAAAAGAAAATGGAATCTGTGAGTCTGTTTTTAACTCTGCATTGATCAGAGCATCTGGTGACCAGCCCTTTATAACTCACCTCCATTTCTGCTGTGATTTTCATGTTTGCAAAGTGAGTATGTAAGCTCTTTGAGGATGGAATGGTTTTCAGTGTATCTGGTGAGTGTATCATTGGAGGGTTTCTTTTAATGAAGATGTTTGATAATAACACCAAATCTCTTGCCAATGTGGGAAAATTTTGATATTCCTATTCAGTGTAGCTTTACGAAGAAAAAAGGTGAATAAAACATTTAGCCTTCTCTACAGCCCCTTTATGGGGGTGAACTGAGCCAACATGGGACATAGGGGCAGGACAGATTACTGCCTTCACATCTTTTGTTTTAAGATCTCCCCATTTCTTTCCTGGACCTCAGCTTCCTTCAAGGTTCCCCACTGTTGCAAAATTAATCTTAGCTAATTGTATTTCTCAAGAATTCACTTCTGCCTCTGATGTGAGAGCTGATAAAGGCTTGAGAGCACTGGTATTATTCAGCCCAGGATTTCATATTTTTTTGCAGGGTCCTCTTTAAGATTTGGGCACTTTGGGGGATCCAAAGGGGTAAATGTCCAATGGCTAATTTTAGCTCAGTGGTAGGCAGTGGATGGGGGCAAAGTCCTTTTCAGATTACAAAATCACACCATGGAGGTGACTTCTTGCTTTCAAGGCCATGTCTGTCCCACTCCCTTGAAAGCTGTCTGAATGTCCACACCTGTTCCTGCAAGTGGGGCTTGTCTTTAGTAGAACTCCAGTTCCAGATTCAGATGACTCAGGAAGAACCACTGTGCTACTACTGGCCCAGCCCTGAGTCTTATGGTCCAGGCTGAGACCAAGCCTTGATCTGGGCTTCTGGGTTTTTTTTCCCAGTCTGAACTCCTGTGTTCATAACTTCTCTAATACCCAACTGCCTCTAAGATTCTCTCTGTCCCATTTTCCCAGGGGTTAGAGCCCTGGGACCCGCTGCTACTTTCTTAAGTACCCTGTATTTATCCCACATCTGCCAACCATTCGTTTATTGAATGCTTTTTGGTGTGCAAGACTTAATGCTAATGGCAGTTTGTAAGCGTTCTCATCTCAGCAGCCTAGATAGGTTGGTTCTATTATTATACCTGTCTGAAGGATGAGGAAGTTGAAGTTCAGAGAGGTTAAGTAACTTCTCTGATATCCTATAAATAGCAAGTGGCAGGGCTAGGGTTATAATTCAGGTATGTTTCACTCCAACCCGAGCTCTTTAACACTGGGTTCCCCTGTCTGCAGGCTGGCTGTCCTTCCCCACCTGCCCCTGAGGCTGTCCCAAGTGTCTGCTCCACCCAATAGGCACATGGTGGCCTCCTGTCCTGCTCTGTCCAGTAGAATAGTTCTGCTGTCCCTGACTGGACCATGGGACATATATGGTGCAGATGACCATAGTCATGAGAGTCTCCAGACACAGCTCAAGGTTCTCTCCATGAGCTCTTGTTGGGCACATAATAGGACTCAATAGATATTTACATGGATGAATGGATGAACCGAGTAGTAGCACGGAAGTTCCTGACTTCACTGCCTTGCTTTTCAAGGGATCTCTATACTGCTGATCTACTGTCGTGCTGACCTTAATACTGTTCCACAGGGAAAATCTCCTAATACTAACGTTCGGTATCTTCCCGGGTCTAAAATGAAACCCGTCTTTAATTTGGATTCTTCTTTCTAAATAACTAGTTACTCAGCTCATTTCATAGAGATTCTTCTTAGATCCAGCAGTGTGGGTACATGGGGAGAGAGATGTATACGCTCCATTTTAGAACGTGCTGAAGATCACCTTTTGATAGCCAAGGTGGTGTAAGAGGTGGGACTAAGCTCAAGCATTTGTCAATTGCAAAGATATTTCCACTTAACAGAGGCATGAATCATGGGAGAGTCACATGAAATCTATATCTTCCATTGTGTTGAGGGCTGACTAGAGGGCACGAGAAGCATCTATGAATTCTACTGTGTATGTGTGTGCCTCTTCACGTGTGGGTGTGTATCTACACATCGATGTGTGTATGTGTGTCATGTATGTGTAATATGTGGGTGATTGTGTATGTGAGTAGGTATGTCTATAGGTTTGCATGTATAGTATGTGTATGGGCACGTCTTTGTGCTTGTGTGTATGTGGACATATGTATGTTTGTTTGCACATGTGTTTATGTGTATGTTTGTGACAAGGTGTGTGTGTGTATGTGTGGGAAAGGACAACCAGACTGAGATGCAAAGGTGAGCAAACACTGAGGTTAGGCTCGTTATTTGGGAGTTTAGGTGGGTTGGGGTGAACTTGGGCTTGTAAGGAGCATGCAGGCATGTGATGAGTTTATGATGGCTAGAGCTCATTATCCAATGGAAATGATCTTGGGTGAGTTCCATGTGTAGTCAGATAGGAAATAAAGCTGTAATTTAGACGCTGTGGCCATATGCTTATAATATGACTTATATTTATAACTAAACTGACTTAGTTACCATGGAATTCAGGGATTTAAGATGTAGTAGTCTCATGAAAAAAGACCTGAATTAGGAGGTTCAAATCTTTTTTTTTTTTTTTTTTGCCATTTACTAGCCATGTGACTTTGGGCCAGTCTGTTTTCTCAACCCTCTCATGATAGGCTTAAGAATACCAATCCTAGCCTCTTCCACAGGCCTAGGGCACAAAATTTAAGGGTTGGTATGACACCGAAAGTAAAGAAAATGAAACCACATGTGTGAAAAAACTCTAGCAGCTTCAAAGCTTTCTACAAAGATAAATTGTTCTATGTCTGGCCTTGGGCTCATTAGTGTTTTCAAGAGATAACAATTGTTAGCCAGGGCAACGAGACCATAGTTCTGTGTGAAGTGGTCGGGGGGGTTCCTCTAGGCCACCAAACAGCAGAGAGAGATGAGCAGATCAGCAGTTGTGGGTGTGTGTTTTTTTTGGGGGGGGGCTCATACTGGCCAGTGGATAAAAGCTTTGTCTACCTCAAAAGACATTCTCTTCGTTCATGAGGAGCTTATGAGCTTGACAAGATAGATACTAGCTTCTGATGTTTTTGAAAACACACAGTGAGACAGATCCGGTTTATAATCCTATTCACTCCTGGAATGAAATGGGTCAAGGAGTCCAAAGCAGTCAGCCCAAGCATTCTGAGAAGATACAACTCTGTAAGCAGAATTTTGATTGAGGGAGATTTGATGGCAGGTGAAGTGGTAAGCTTTGGGACTGGGGAAGAAGCCAAGCTACATCACCCTTTTCAGCTAGGGTAGGAGCCCACCTGGCTACTTGGTGGGCTCTACTCGAGGAAGAGATATACTTATGGTGGGCAGGGGGCAAGAAAGGATGAAGCTTCTTCACAGGCTAGTTACATGAACATGGACAGTGAGAATTACATTTAATGCATGAGAATGATTAATAGTGACCCTCTCTTAGAGAGCTTTCTAGAAGGCGCAGTCATAGCACCAGTCATTGAGAAAAGTAGAAGCCATTCTGTCTGGAGAGGTAAGGCAACCTACCCAAAATAACTGCTCCTCTATTTTTTTTATGATTTGTACTTTTGGTCTGATGAAGTTCTTTCCTTTTGATTTATTCTAACTCAGACTGAGGTACCTATCAGCAGGGCCAGGTGCCTAGGGCACAAAATGTAAGGAGCCAGCCACTCTTACTGTCTCCCTGAATTTTGTATCCCAGGAGGCTCGCTTGCCTCACCATAGTCCAAGCCCTGCCTAGAAGACATGTTAAGACCCATCCACCGAAAAGAGGGCCAGGAGGCACATTTTTACTTGCTGCCACCATTCATCTCCCTCTCCCCTAGAGACCCTTAAAGCCTATCATGTTGGCCACGGATCTTTCTGGGATATTGCCACCTGGGCAAGACTTCATGGTGGAAGCTTCAGCAGGTGCTTATGGATGAAAATATTTTTCAAGAACAAACACTCAGGGAAGGGAGCTGGTGCGTGAAAATATTTTCAAAAAGAGACACTCAGGGAAGGGAGAGAAGACATGGTTTTGACGAGGTTTGAATCCAAAGTCCAATTTTGCCAGATTACACTAGTGGCTCCAGGCTTTCTATGAGGAGTTATTTCCCATTTCCTTGAAGTCCTGAGTGAAGGTGATATAGATAAAGTGGGATAATCGGAGGATGAGGACGGGACAGTGAAGTCACTGAAAAGAAGAGGGGATTGAGGCACTGGAGTGCCCCGGGGACCATGGCATAGGGGTGGGGGCAGTGGAGAGAGTGGCAGCAACTGGCTTGGAAATCTACCAGGTAAGACTTGAGAATCTGCCCGTGAGACTGGGACATCCCTGCTGGACACAGTGGGCACTGGTGACCTGTTCTTCATGGATGTATGCCATTCCCTCCTTCCTTATTGGGTTAGCATTTTGAAGACAAAGGAGCCATCAACAGCCTTCTCCTCTCCCTTCTCTCCACCCCCACCCTCATTGTCTAGGGAGTTCCTGTGCCCCTCCCCTTACTTCTATTGAACTTTCTCTTCTATATATCATAGTGTTGGATTTTTGATGACCTATGCATGACTGAATACTTTTGGATCTTGGAAAAATTCAGTCACTGAGTCAAACAGATTAAAATAAAATAGTCCAGCAGTGGAATACTATGTCCCTGAATTTGTTACTTTGCAGTTAAAGAACTTGATCATTTCTACACATACGATTTTACATTGACATGATAGCTCTGTATGTCTGGCAATATTAATGTCCCCACTTGATGGATCAGGAAACTGAGGCTCAAAGACATTGTCCCTCGGGCAGCCAGCCAGTAAGTGCTGGGTTTGGGACCAGAACTCAGCTCTTTGGATTCCTACTCCAGAACTTTTTCTATGGACCCTAGTGCCTCTCCGGTCAGCCCAAGGGTGGATCCTACCGGGCAGTAAGAATGCTTTCGATCAGCTTCCCCCAAAGTTTTCTCCCATCCTGACCATCTTTTGACTTTACCTTTTCTGGAACCAATTCCTCCTGCTCCATCACATCCTCATCCCCACACCCAATCAAACCCTCACCTGGATGGTTCAGATGGGACACTATTAAGTAGATGGTGAAGTCCAGGAAGGAGCAGTTGCATTTCCACGGGTTTCCACCCAGATACAGGGTCTGTAGTGTTAGGAGGTTTTGGAAGGCAGCGTGGTCCAAGGTCTGCAAGCCGGTGTTTCTGAGGTCCAGGTACCTCAGAGAGCTGGTGTTGGCAAAGGTGTACTTGTTCAGAGAGAACAGGTGAGGGTTGTTGGAGATGTTCAGCTGCACCAGGTTGCTGAGCACGGAGAAACTGTATGGGGAGATCAAGGTTAGGTTGTTGGAGCTGAGATCAAGGTAGATGAGTTTGAAGACCCCGATGAAGGTATAATCCATCACCTCGCGAATCAGGTTATTCCGACAGTCCAAGTAAACAAGGTCACTGAGGAGTCCTAGATTCATCGCTGGCAAAAAGGTGATGAGGTTATCATTCAGGTACAGCCTCCGGGTGTTCAGGGGTACGTCGGGGGGGTACTCGGCTAACTGGATCCCTGTGCAGATCACTTCCTGGGCTTGACATTGACAATTATTTGGACACTTTGACCCCGAGACCAGTCCCATTCCAAAGGAAAAGAGTAACCACCCGGGCCCAGGGCCTGAAGCAAGGGACATAGTAAGAAGCTGCAACTACCCTCCGTCCACCTTCCTGCGGGCGCTGTCCCTTGGATCAGAAGGCTGCCGAGGGGCGGGGTGGGGGGGAGGGGCGCTGGAAAGAACTGTAACACTCTAGCTTTGTGCAAAGCAATTTTCCATTACAGGAGAACTGAACAGAAGTTGAAACGCGAGGCCCAGTGCCCCGCCGCCGGGCTTGGTGGCTCTGCCGCCTGCTTACTCCGCCTGCCGCTGGAAGCTTGCCCGCCTGGCGGCTTTGAAAGGTCTCACCCTTTCCCTGCGTTTGCAAGTGAAGGGGAGCCAGGGGAGAGCCACATGACAATGAGGTTGCCAGTTGACACCTTTGTGATGTCAGCAGCCTCAGGAGACTGCCTGGCTGAGGGAGGGAGAGTCCTGCCTCTCGCCCCTTCTGGGTGGTGTGGGGGTGTTTTGTGTATCTCGGTAAGCTGGCTGTCCCTGGGGGGGTTGGGGGGGGCCTGCAGCTTGGAGGTGGGGGGCTGTGCTCGGGTTCACGGGTGTGTGTGTGTGCGCGCGCGCGTGTGTGTGCGCGCGCGCGTGTATACCAGCTCCCAGCTCCCTACAAGGTGTAATGGGGGATTAGGTTAGCTTGGATCCCCTAATCCACAAGCTGTAGAGGGACCTTGGAAGTCGCCACCCCAACTCCCTTCTTCACTGATGAGGAAAATGACTTGTTTAAGGTCAGTTCTCCTTTTAAGGTCAGTGGGTCCTTTCCTTGGGAAATGAATTTGGACAGGTGCCAGTTTTTTGGTGCTTTGGGAGAAGATGGGAAAGGGGAGCCTCCTTTGAAATGAGGAAAGGGAATTCCTCTGATAAGGTGGTCCTCTTAAGATTGCTTTTCTCTCGTGCCTACAACCCTGTCCTCATTTGGAATATATATGTGTGCTAGTATTTTAAAAAGCCTTTAGAGCAAGTATAAGGTACTCCCCTCAACACAAGACCCAAATGTATAAAAAAAAATCTGAGTATAATGATATGAACTATTTCTTACCTTTACTATTCTCCTAGACTTTTAAAATAGTGAGTGCCTCTCTAGAGTTTCTGGTGGGAGTTTATATTCATTAACTATTTGAGGGATGATGGGAGGGGGGTCTTTTGAAGGGAGGGATAGAGAGTCTGGAAGCTTAAGAGTTAGGATGTATCATTTAATCCATGGAGGAAGGCACATTGGGCAGAAATGAAGAAAAAGCACCTCAGCAATTAAGATTTATATTTGGGGGAAAATGGGATTTGTTGTAGAACTTAGCTGTGAATATTAATAAAATAATACAACCTATATTTAGCTTAGCACAGTGCCTGGCACCTGGTATGTAATAAATATTTATTGAATGAATGATGCGTGAATGTCTCTGATGGTTTGTTCCCTTTTCTTGCTTCTCTGCCAAGAGAGAAATTAATAAACTCAAGTGGGTTTGTGGCTGGTTAGCTAATGCTTGATGATGTTTACTTACTCAGCATTCCTAGGGTGACTGGACGTGAATTAAGATGATGACTTAGGAGTGTTTACCAAATTGAAAGTGACCTTATTTAAGTAGAAATTCAAACACTTAAAATAATGACCCAAAGGATAGTTGTTCTAATTGAAGCAGCATTTTATTGATAGGGGAGCCACCCTTTCCTTATAATTAAAAAAAAAAAAAAGTTCCTTGCTAGATCTTCCATGATTGCCTGGGAGAGGAATGTGGCCCATGAAGGCTATGGGGAAGAATTAATTTCCCGAGTGATGGCTTTCCCGGGGTGGGGGGAGGGGCCGGCGAGTGGGGGGTGTGGCTTGGAGGGGGTAGGGGTGGGAGGCTGCATTCCCAGTGGGCTGGGTTTACCATCTGTCTCTTTCTGATGAGAGCTGATCGCTGACTGGTTTGCCAAAGTTTATGGGGTGATTTTATCCACTTTCCTTTTCTTTTATGCCTCTCTCCCTCTTTCTGACTTTTCCTTTCCAGGGGAGCCAGTGTCTCCAGTTTTCCCCACTTAATTTCTAGCCTTCTCCCCTGGCCGAACCTTCTCCAGACAGCAGCCTCTGGCTGAGGCTTCGCAGTTTGGCCTTTGGAGGGCAAGTACTCTCCCTTAGAAAAGCCTGGGACAAATGAAGTACACAAAAAGTTATTGGCGACATCGGTCAGCTATGTCTCTTTCTGGAGCATTGCCATTTTAACAAAGCATCGGGAATGGCTACCGTCAGGGAACAGGCCTTTGGCCCAAGGAAGCTGTGTGTGTTGTGGTCCTGTCTGCATACCGCAGGCTGGTTTCAGCTTTGTCAGGTTAGACCAGATCTCTAAAGTGCGTTCCTCATTTTGAGACTGAGTGCGTATTTGCTGAATAGAGAATGAGTGGACAAGACAAAGGAGACTAGAGAATGTAGCCTTTCCCAGCTACCTGATCTCAGAACCTTTAAAACAATTTCTCTTCAAGGAACATCTATGAGACTGCTGTTTCAGGGATTCTGCTTTGGAAAGTTCTGGACTAGGCTGTTCGCCCTTGGCAGAGTTGCTTAACATCTTTGGGCTTTATTTTTCTCACCTATATATGGAAGGAAGTGAACTAGAGAATTTCCAGCTCTTCATGGGACTCCCAAACTCCTACAGAAATGGGAAGGTTTCAGGCACTGCAGGGAGCCACTAGGAGAGGGCCGAGCGGAGCCTTCCAATTCCTTCTGCTTCCACTGCATGGCCCCGCTTGGTCAGGTGGTTGCAGAAACGGAATTCACCCTCCCCAGTGAGCTGCTCCTGCAACTTGAGCAGCAGCTGGGTCGCCCTTAAGTGTTTACAGCTGTTTGATGAGCCCACCTCTGCCCACCTTGACCTGGGTGGCCGCCCTTCCATGGCACAGGTGGGTGTCAGGTGAGTGCCTGGCGGAGCACCTGGTTATCAGGTGCAGATTCACTAGCTGGGGCTGGTCTGGGGCCAGCTCCTATTTTTAGCTCTATCTGATAGAGTCACTGCCTTCCCTGTGTAACAGTCCCTTTTGAGGGTCAGTGTGCTCCCCGCAGCCTCTCATGACCCCAAAGTCACTGAGGTTATAAGAGGAAAGGGCAAGGTCAGGTAGAGCAAAGTGCATACGACCGAGGCACTCGGTTTCTGTCCCTCCCAGGGCCTTGATTTCCTTTCTATAAAACAAGGCAGGATGCTCTCTGAGGCCCCCCTCCCCAAATGTAAAGACCCTGTCCGTGCAGGGGGAGGACAGATGCTTGGAGTCTTAAGACGCCAGCACTAGGGACAGAGATTCGAGCAACCACATAGTGCCTGGCACAGTGTAAGTGTCCATAAATGTTCGCAGCAGATATTCCCACCCAGGTGGGTGGGCGCATGGCCTAGCGGAAATAGAGTTCTGACATGATCTTATTTGCTCAGGAGAAAAATAGAAAGACTTGCCTGTGCCATTTTCTTAAGTTAAAACTGCTAATGTGCTCAATGCAGGACTCTATGTGGGGTTAGCAACCTAGGGGCATGTGAGTCAGTACTGTGTTCCGCTTCCCGGGCCAGGAATTTAGTGGGTACAGGTCTTAAGAATGTCAGAATTTCAAGGACTTTGATGTAGAAACTGCTTATGACATCCGGTTCACTCCAGACTTTTGATGCTGCCTGTGTCCCTTTTTGGCAGGGTCATCTCAGTGCGGATAGGGCTTGGGACAAGTCTCATGGAAAGCAGATGAAAATGAACAGGAAGGGTGGCCTGGAAGAGAAAAGAAGTCCTAAAATATGCTGGGAGGGCTGGGGCCTAAAGGCCAAATATGTCTGTCTTTCTGTCTGCCTATGTATGTATGTACCTATCCATCTATCATCCATCTATCTATCTGTGAACCTTGGTCTGTTTTTAGTACCAGCTGGGATGAACTATTTTTGCCTTTTCCCTTCAGGCTGCCCGAGTCCCTGCTCAGGAGATCAGACCCTTACAGAGTGCAGGCCAGAGATCACTCCCGTGGCCGCGTTCCCCAGGGACCCCTTTGTTTTCAGGCTTTCTCCACGTGAGACATTTCTGTAGCATTCATTCTCCAGAGGAATCCAAGGGAAGTCTTGAAATTGTATACCGTTTGGGGGGCCTTGGGTCACATTCTCAGCATCTAACAAACATATACTATTGCCCATGGCTAGGCTTCTGTGGAGTGGTCATTATGCCTGAAACTCACATTGTGCCTTTGCCCGAGCCCCTTCATTTGGGAGGAGAACACTGACTCTCTTTCTCCATGGGGAGAGAGAACATGGTGTCGTATGAGCTTCGGAAGGAGAAGCCTCCTCACTGAGTGACTCGGGGCAAGCACTTCAGCTTCTGTAGACATGTCCCCTTTCTGATAAAATAGGGGTGCCAAATCCTGCCTCTCCAGGGGTGTTATAAAGATCGAATGTGATTTAATACAACACAGTGTCTGCCGTTTACTATTCAACCGGTCGGGCTTGGGATCCTCTCAGCAACGCCGTGAGTCATGTGGCATGACCCCGTCTTATAGATGAAGAAAAAGAAGCTCTAAGAGGTGCCAAGTGGTCCAAGGTCACAGAGCTGATAGGTGATGAAGGCAGGATATGGTGAAAGTTTTACTCCTGAGTGCATGCCCCTTGTTATTAAGCTATACCACCACCACAGATGCAAATGCCTCAGAATGCTCATTATTATTTTCACAGGCTCCATGGAATAAATTGTCCCCTCCTAGGCATTAAATGGTACATTAACTTTAGGCTGGATCAAACCACCGTTGTTACGTGATCTATTTACACCTTGGGGTTCCTTGTCTTTCGGAAGGCTTACGGCACTTCTCAGCTTTAAAGTCTTACATTCACCTGTGACATTGTTTTGTATAATTTTCTTCCTGTTGCATGCAAGGAAGCTAACAGGAAAAACAACTTTCCTAAGCTCACTCAAAGCATGAGTGGCAAAGCTAACAACTCGTTAGCTGACTCGTTGCTGCCTGAGGTGACTCAGATCCCTGTGTAGCCACTTCTGTAAGGAGAATTCCTCCCAAGGTAGTCTGGAACATGCTATATCCATTGGCCAGACCACTGGGCATTTCATACTTATCAAAGCCCCAGACGGTGCAGAACTCCTCTAGTGGGAATGTCTCCATAATCCAGCATGGTTACCCTACCCCAGGCCTGCCCGAGGGCAATCTTTGATACTGAAATTCTAAAGCACTGGAAGCCTTTGATGGTCTCTCTGGGGGAATCCGTACCTCACAGAGGCCCAGGAGGCTAGGAGGAGGACCGAAGGAAATTGAGTCCTGTCTCTCCGTCAGCATTCCTTGTGGACAGATTTGCAAGAAACTATGTAATGTGGGAGGTAAACTTGGAGCACAGGCGCCTCAGGCACTGTGAGAAGTTCCCCATTGGATGCCATGGAGAGGGGCCATCTTGGCATTTGGTGTAAAAATTGAAAAGGAGACCATTCATCCTGAGAGAGGTTGGTGAGAAGGTCTCTAAGTCTCAGAGTGTTCCTAGCGCCTTTGAAAGGCTCTTAGTGTTTTGGAAGGGCCGGCTGTCAGAGGGACATGGAGTGATACGGGTGCGTCATCGTGATATTCCCAGGACAAGTGGGAGGAGACCCAAGGAGCTCCTGGGAAGAAAGCTGACTCGACCGTGGGCCTTGCAAGGAACGTCCATACTTCTCATCAGAGCTCACAGACCCAGTCCCACAGCAGGGTCTTCCCAGAACTTCATTTCCTGGACAGACTGGAGAAGTTACCTCTACAGCCTGGCCATGGTCCCAGTGATACCAAATTGGGGGAAAGCAGGTAGGAAAGCGACTAGTTAACTTTGTGATAAATGGTATTGCTCCAGTCGCCACGCAGACTCTCAGTCTGAGCCTTTCTGCACGAGACCACCAATGTCCCAAGTGTCAGGGGCAGGATCACTAACCTGTCATGGGTTGTAGCCCCTGCTTCATGGAGCATGCTATCTACCTTCCTGGAGAGCTTGCTTCAGACAAAAGTCTCTCCACTCCCCAAGCCAGAGAGGATGAAAGGTCAGGAAAATGCCTCTGAGAAAATCCTGGTGCGTGCGTCCTCCTGCGTCATCTGGCCACTCGCCTTCACCCCTGCTCTCTCAGCCTACAGCTGCCACGCTTCTGTGCAGAAACGGGCCACGCTGGGTTCTCTCCGAGATAGATTCTTTTGCTGTTGCCCTAGTAACAGAATTATTAAACCAAGTTCCAGCCTCGGGAGTATTTGTGCCTGGTGAGGTAATGTCTGTCGCATGCAGCCTTTCCCTTCCCACCCCCACTCCCTCGCTTCAGGCCCTCTGTGCCTTACACCTAGACTGATGGACTCGGCTCCTTTCTGGCCCCGATGCCACCTGCCCACCCCCACCCCCCACACCGCGGTGGCTCCCAGCTGAGCAACCCCCTTTCTCAGGCTCAGAGACTCTGTGTTGGCCAAACCCTCCCATCAGCCTGGCATTCAGAAGCCCCCATCTTCATCCATACCACCTTCCGAAAGGCCACAGTCCTCCCTTCCCAAAGTCCACAGTGCTCCCTTCTGCAAGCCGACAGTGCTCCCTTCTGCAAGTCCACAGTGCTCCCTTCTGCAAGCTCACAGGGCTCCCTGCACTTCAGCAGAGCGCGCTGTGCCTGCAGGCCAGTGACAGGGAGCAGATCCAAGAGGAACAAATACGGAGAATCCGCAGGACTTAGGTAGTGACTGGTTGGTGGAGAGGCAATAAATATAGTGGAATGTTTAAGCATCTGGGCTTTGGAATGAGACTGTCTATAAAATTTGATCTCTCTCACTAAATAGCTGTGTGACCTTGGGCAGGTTTCTTTTTCTTTCTTTTTTTTTTTTAAGATTTATTTATTTATTTTAGAGAGAGAGAGAGAGAGAGAGTGCATGAGCCGGGGGAGGGGAAGAGAGAGGAAGCAGACTCCCTGCTGAGCAGGGCTCGATCCCACAACCTTGAGACCAAGGCCTGAGCCAGAGTTCGAGGCTTACCAACTTCACCACTCAGGCGCCCCTCGGGCAAGTTTCTTCCCTCAAGTCTCAATTTCCTGAAAGGCAACATAGAGACAATGATGGTACCTTCCTCATAAGGGCTTCTTTGCCCAATTGAAGATCTTCTAGAGAGTCCTTCGCTTCGTACCTGTGCACACAGACTCACAGCAGCCGTGTTAGCTGGGATGACGAAGGGGGCTGACAGGCGAAGGGTGACCCTGTGGGAAATGGGGCCGAGAGCAGCTCCTGATTTGGGCGAGTGGGGGGAAATCTCACAGATAGAGAATCCAGGTGCAGAAGGAACCCGCTGGTGAGGACGGATAATGTTTTCCTTTAGGGGGTTATTCAGTTTGAAGTGTCACAGCTCACTTAGATTGATTGTCACTGAGTGCCAGGCACTATGCTGGCACATTCCATACATTCTCCCTTAGATAATTCCCACAGCAGCCCCCCGAGATGAGGATTAATAACACATGAAAAGGTTAAGCAGCTTGCCCAGCTGTTAAGTGGCAGAGCTGGGGTTTGAACCCAGGTCTTTGCGTCTCCAGAGGCTGCACACTTTTTACCACTATATACACTGCTTCCTAAATATCATGACTATGGTTAGGAAGTCAGTCCCTTTGTGTGTGTGTGTGTGTGTTTGTGTGTGTGTGTGTGTGTGTGTGTGTATTGCACACACATGCGCTTTTAGTGCTAAGATGGTCTTTGGGGAACATAATGGTTTGTATTGCTTCCTGCCAAGGAAGGGGTCTGCCCCCTCATCTGGGGTCCCTGTGTGGAAATTTGGCCCCTGGACTTGGGGACTTCTTTTATGACACGTGTTCTCCTGTGCTTGTGCTCTGAGTCAGTGGCTCAGTGCTTACCTCTCCCTTGGTCTTACTGCCTCATTCCAATTCTCCCCCCACATGGTGTCCTTGGTCTTGAAAGTGCATTAGCATCTCTGAGCCTCAGTTTCCTCCTCTGAACAACTTAAACAGTTCTAGAATTGCAGGAAGCATCAAAAGAGATAGATGTTTCTTGAGGAGAGGGGCTGTTTCTGATTTCTCAACATTGCTGGGGCCTGGGCTAGAGCTGGGCGTAGCCCAGCTGATCTCTGAAAGAATGCATGACCAACTGCCTGCATAGGCTGTTACATATGGTGCTGGGTCCACCCCTTCTGTTTGAGCCTACTGAGATTGTTTCCTTTTCCACTTACTGCTGTCCTGGGTGGTTACCCCAGTTTCTGTGCTTGGGGATGACTCTGTTTAAACTTTTGGTGTCAGCTAAACCCCAGTGGCAGAATTGAGTTACAACACCGGTGTTGGGAGTATGCCCATATATGTGGTGGGGGATGGGGAGGTGGTGGGAGGTGGCAGGTGTGGAGGAGGGACAAGGGGGTAGCCTGGATCATATTTCCTCCAGGGACTTTCTTTGTAATGGAGAAAGGTGCTCTGAGAACCTAAGGGACATGAATTTACATGTAGTAAATGGAACCCATGCTATGGTTGAATCTTAAAGGCCACTGTGATGGTTACAGGAGGTGAGGACTTTGGGAGGTGATTAGGTCATGAGGGTGAAGCCTCACGAATGGGGTTAATGACTCATCAGAGAGGCCCCAGAGCGCTCCCAACCCCTTCTGCCCTGTGAGGATGCAAGAAGTTTGAGACCCGGAAAAGGGCCCTCACTCCACCATCCAGCACCTTGATCTTGGACTTCCAGCTCCCAGAACTGTGAGAAATAAATTTCTGTTGTTTATAAGATACCCAGGCTGTGGCATTTTGTTACAGCAGCCTGAATAGACAGCAGGGCACAATGAGTTGGCTTTTAACAGGAATTTTCTGTTCTTTTAATAACAATGCTTCAATATGACAACTTTTAAAATATTTTTCCCCCTATCATTCCAGGTAGTGACATCTTTGGTAACCTGCATCTGGATTTTGCTGCTATTTAATTAAGACTTAACCCTCTAAAAATGCACATTTAATAGAGTAAACCCTTGACTTGTTCCCTTTGAAGATAAACAGGTGAGATATCTTCTTGAACTCCGAATTCTGAGATAATTAAGATTAGTTGCCATAGAGAGAGAGAGACAGAAATGCATTAAAATGTATCATACTTTCCATGTTTAGGAAATTCATTTAGTTAAATATTCAGGGCCATAAAATCTACCCAGACCTAGATACCTATGAATCTGCTGGGCACACAGCCTCCAGAGTGATCTTTCCTTGTCAGGAAAGCCTTCTAATTGCTCCGCTCCTCTGCTCAGAAACTTTTCATGGCTCACCATTGTCCTGTGTATCTGTGGTGTTCCAGACCCTCAGGACCTGACCCAACCCCCTTCCCCAGCTCTTGTGCTACCACCTAGCCCCTAGGTGCTGGTCGGCGCCTGCTGGTACCTGCAGTGGGCCAAGCCTCTCCACATTATTTACCCTTCGGATTCTCTTTCTCGTCCTCTTATGACTCTGTGAGCTCATGCTCACTCTTCCGGACCCAGTTCAAATTCACATCCAGTTTAAATGCTGGGTCTCTTTGGATTCTTCCAGACAGAATAATCCTAGGCTTTCTTGGACTTTGTACTTTTATGACAATTCTCCTTATAATGCACCACAATTATGCATTTTTCCCTCTAGACTGAGAGCTCCTTGGGACCCAGGGACCAACTCATATGAGTATGTACAATACCTTATATGAATATAGACATATTCATATAGTATCTAGCTCATAGTAGGTCCTGAATCACTCTTGTTGGAGCAAATTAAGTGAACGGCATTACATTGCCAGTTAGTAGTATGTGTTATAAAGTATGATGTTATATAGGTTTTCTCAGGGAATGAATGATCCGACCCAGTGTTTTGTTGAAGGGGGGTTGTCTTTGCATTCCTGGCTGCAGGAGAGTGAAGCTAGTCTAGAGCTCACTGCTACCACTTTGGTTAAGTAGTAGAAAGGTCAAAGTTAGTGGCCACAAAAGAATCCCTTCTTTCCTAATGCCTATAACATCCTATGGACGCTCTGGACACTCAGCGATGGGAGGCCTTATCATTTGGTGGTTCAAGTGTGAAGCATGGAATGAAGCAGATGTGACTCCCAGCTGTGTGACTGGCAACTTCCCGAACTTGTCTTCATTTTTGCTATGTGTAAAATGGAGATAATCATATTATATTCCTAAAGTGGCTTTGAGCATAAATGAAATATGCAGGCCACACAAATGGGTACCCAGCATCCAGGGAAGTATTTAACAAAAGGTAGTAGCTATTATCTTTGTGCGGTTTTGTAATGGTTCTGGGTTATGAATAGAATGTATAACGGCAATGCAAAATGATGCACTAATGTAAGTTTCCCCCAAGAAATAACAAATGCAGTAATCATCACTGACTTGCTGGCGAGTTAGAGTATGGTTTGTTATTAGTAGCTGTTCGAGTACTGTCAGAGGCTAGAGCCAGTCCCAGAAATTTCCAAAAGAACTGCTAAACTAAGGTTGCAAGCCCAGCAGACAAGGTTTCCGGACCGAACAGTCCAACAATGTGTTTGACGAGGCTGGGTTCCAGCTGCATGGCTACAGACCTTCAACACAGCCATGCAAAGGGCATGCAGGGCAGGCAATCTCTCTGCCCGTAATGCCGGATTGTAGGAGCCCATTGCCTCCGGTCCTGCATAGGAAACCCCGAAGAGGAACTTTCTTGAGGCATTACATGGAGGCTACGTCGGCAGCCGTCTCTTGATTCTGTCCCTGTCAGACCTGTGACTCCCAAAGCTTATCATTCATTTTGACGAGAAGAGTGCTAGTATGTAATCTCTGACGAATACATTTATTAAAAATGGAATCTCCTGTCCTGAGTGTTCTCTTAAGGATTCCTCCCTCTGATAATGCATTACCAAAGCAAAGAGTTGCTTTATTTAATGTACTCTGTTTTTATGATACTTTGTTTTCTTTTTCTTATTTAAAGGAAAGAGCTTTCTGCAGTCAACCTACAGTACACCGGATTGTGGAGCATGGGAAGGAAATGATGGGTGTGGAAGTCCGTGAAAGGGGCTGAGGTCTGAGATGACTAGGGTGTTCCTGAAGGTTCCAAGAGTGCCCACGGCTGGCCCCCAGCCCTTGTAAAATCCGCAAGAGACCAGCGCCCCTTCTGAACCTCTAGAAGTTGTTCCATTGTGAACTCATTCTCCTCCTCCCTCCTCTTCAACGGCTCTGAAAACCACGAGCGGAGCTGAGGGGCAGGCTAACTGAGGGGCACTTGGAGGGAGATCTAGCCGGAAAGAGTCTGGAACTGGAAATTTGGGGACCTTGGGGAACTGGGAATTTGGGGACCTGAAGTTTAGTCCTGGTGCTTTCCTAAACTCCCTGTGCAACCTTGGGCAAGCCCTTCACTCTCTAGGCTTCTGTTTCACCATCTGTGAACCAAGGGAGCTACGTCTTTGGGTCTCGGGTACGGTGGAGCCAGGCCAGGGACAAGCAGTGGGGCGGGAAATAGCCCCTTCATCTCCTACCGAAAGGCACATATCAGCTGTCCTTTATGAACACCTTGTCCAGTCAATGATGCATGATTCTGAGACTGGTGCAATTTGGAACTGGAAGCCTGGAGGTTTGGGACAGCCAGGAGTCACTGGGAGCGCAGGGGAGCTATAACCTGGAGACAGCAAAGCAAAGCTCTGTTCTTCCTTGGCGGGAGGGGGAGTGGAGGGGTGTCCTTCCGCGAGGAGCCACCATGCCGGGAGCACGTCAGAATAGTATATTTGTATGAAATCAAATTCTGGTCTTTGGCCTTGGTGGTAAGGAACCTGCCCCCCATAAAACAAAACAAAACAAAAACAATACTTAGAGGATGTGGTGGTATTTATTCAGTGAAATCAAGGTGAACTGAACAAATCTGAGGACCTGGTAGAGCATGAGGGGAAGTTGAGGAATTTTATCAGTAAGCAAAATGTGTCCAATTAGAATGACACAAGTGACAAGACAAAGGGATTTTTTTTTAATTGAAAAGTTAGTTCATGCCCCTGGGGAGTAACTCAGACTGTTCAAAAAATTATCATTGAAGAGCACATTTCTCTCCTACTCTCACCTTTTGGTCTCCATTCACAGAGGCAACCACCTTTTACAATTTGTGGATCCTTCCAGAAGTATTTTAGGTGTCATCTGCATGTTGCTTCTTTAGGTGACAGTATACTGGAAGACTGTCCTATAACAGCAGGTACAGCCATTAACCGTTTCAACAAATATTTGTGTGCTGAGCGAGGGTCAGTTACTGTGTAGGCTTTGAGAATACAGCAGGAGAAAAGCAAGATCTCAGCCCTCAACATTCAAGGGGAAATACCAGAAAATGAACAAGTAAATGATGATTATGTTAAATATAATGTCAGGTAGTGATAAGTGTTATGAAGAAAAGCTGAAAAAGCTTGGGAATAGAAGTGATGGGGCTCTTTCATCTATCTACCTATTTAATATAATTTTTTATTTTAATTCCAGTATATTTATTTTTTGAAGGTTTTAGACAGATAATATTTATTTTTTCTTGTTTTTAATTTTAATTCCAATATAGTTAATATACAGTGTTAGATTAGTTTCAGACATACAATACTTCAACACTTCTGTACGTTACTCGGTGCTCACATGGAAAGTGTACTCTTTAATCCCTGTCACCCATTTCACCCATCCCCCCACCCACCTTCCTTCCGGTAACCAGTAGCTTGTTCTCTATAGTTAAGAGTCCGTTCTCGGTTTTCTTGGTTTATCTCTCCCTCCGCCCCCTTTGTTCATTTGTTTTGTTTCTTAAATTCCACATATGAGTGAACTCATATGGTGTTTGTCTTTCTCTGACTTATTTCACTTAGCATAATACTCTCTAGCTTTACCCAGGTTGTTGCAAATGGCAAGGTTTCATTCTTTTTTATGACTGAGTAATATTCATTGTATACATACATCACATCTTCCTTATCCATCCATCAATTGATGGACACTTAGGCTGCTTCCATAATTTGGCTATTATAGATAATGCTGCTATAAACCTAGGGGTGCATGTATCCTTTTGAATCAGTGTGTTTGTGTTCTTTGGTTAAATACCCGCGAGTGCCATCACTGGATTGTAGGATAGCTCTATTTTTAATTTTTTTGAGGAACCTTCATACCGTTTTCCAGAGTGGCTGCACCAGTTTGCATTCCCGCCACCAGTGCCATAGCGTTCCTTCTTCTCCACATCCTCACCAACACTTGTTGTTTCTTGTGTTGATTTCAGCCATTCCGACAGGTGTGAGGTGATACCTCATTGTAGTTTTGATTTGCATTTCCCTGAGGATAAGTGACGTTGAGCATCTTTCCATATGTCTGTCGGCCATCTGGGTGTCTTCTTTGGAAAAAAGTCTGTTCTTGTTTTTTGTCCATTTTTAAATTGGGTAATTTGTTTTTTGGTTTGATTCGTGTAAGTTCTTTATATATTTTGGATACTAACCCTTTATCATTTTGATATAGTCCCAATAGTTTGTTTTTGTCCTTATCTCCCTTGCCTCAGGACACATATCTAGAAAAAAGTTGCTATGGCTGATGTCAGAGAAATTACTATCTGTGCTCTCTTCTAGGATTTTCATGGTTTCAGGTCTTATATTTAGGTCTTTCATCCGTTTTGAATTTCTTTTTGTGTATGGTGTAAGGAACTGGTTCAGTTTCATTATTTGGCATGTAATTTTCCAGTTTCTCCAACACCATTTGTTGAAGAGACCATCCTTTTCCCTTTGCATAATTTTGCCTCTTTTATTGAAGATTAATTGACCATGTAATCATGAATTTATTTCTGGGTTCTCTGTTGTGTTCCATTGATGCATGTGTCTGTTTTTTGCCAGTACCATACTGTTTTGATCATTATAGCTTTGCACTATAACTTGAAATCTGGGACTGTGATGCCTCCAGGTTTGTTCTTCTTTTTCGAGATTGCTTTGGCTATTCAGGGTCTTTTGTAGTTCCATTTTGGGATAATTTATTCCAGTTTTGTGAAAGATGTGGTTGGTATTTTGATAGGGATTGCATTAAGTCTGTAGATTTCTTTGGATAGTTTAGACATTTTAATAATAATAATAATCTTCCAATCCATGATCATGGAATATCTTTCCATTTCGTTGTGTCACCTCCAGTTTCTTTCATCAGCGTTTTATAGTTTTCAGAGTACAGGTCTTTCACCTCCTTGTTTAAGTTTATTCCTAAGTAGTCTATTATTTTTGGTGAAATTGTAAATGGGATTGCTTTCTTAATTTCTCTTTCTATTATTAGTGTATAGAAATGTAGTGGGTTTCTGTACATTGATTTTGGATCCTGATCGGGGGTTCTTTTAGGTAAGTTGGTCAGGGAAGGCCAGCCTGGGAAGATGACATAAAGGAGAAGAAGAGTGGGAGCATGGACAAAGATCCCAGGGTGGGGGGCTGTGCCTGGCCTGTTAGAGCAACAGGAAGGTATGGCTGGGGGAAAATGAGATGTGGTTGGAAAGGAAGTCACAGAGGCAGGCAGGGGACACAGCCCACAGATACTGAGGTATTTGTCTTTTATTCTAAGTGACAAGTGAAGCTATTGATGGTTTGGGCAGTGGGATAATAGCTGATGGATGTTTTACAAAGATCCTTCTGGCTGCTGTGAGGTGACCAGACTATCAAGGGGCAAGAGTGGAATTGGGGGTGACCAGCTGACCAGGTGGATGTGGCCATAATCAGGAAGCAGGTGACGGTGGCTTGGTCTAACTGATTTTTATTTTGGGAATAGAACCTGCCAAATGTGGGGTGTGAGAGAAAGGAAGTGAAGTGATTCCCAGATTTTTGTTCTGAATGGACGAATGTTTTGCATTTACTAAAATGAGCCATGGGGATGGAGGGGCTAGTGTGATGATTGCTATTTTTTGGCTCAGCTGTGTTAAACTCAGGATATTTATTTCATGTCCCAATGCCAACATTTAGAAGGCAATAGTGTGTCTGAATCTGAAGGGCATGGCTTAGGTTAGCACTGGAGATAAGAAATTTGGGTGTCACAGATGATAACCGCTGGGTCTCAAGGAGCATCAGAGATTGAATGCAGAGAGAGAATGTAGGGAGAAGGCCAGGACCAGTTCCAGGGCCCCTCTAATATTTAGAGGTTGGGAAAAGGAGGAAGGGCCAGCAAAGGAGACTGAGATGGGACAGCCAGGGAGGAAGGAGAAAAATGTAAGAACGTGGGATCCTGGAAGCCAAGCGAGTATTGAAAATGTCGGATAAATCTCCCAATTCTTTTTCGTGTTGGTACTGCGTTCTGTTGTATGGCTGTGGCATAGCTTATTAAACTAGGTTTCTTTCCATTGGCATTTAGATTGTTACCAGCCTTCTGCGGGTAAACAATGCCATAGTTAGTGAGCTGGACTTCATCAGTAGTTCTGGGTAAGGCGATCATAGGGACGGAACTGTTTAAAGAACTCTGCCCTTGAAGCAGAATGAATAGCACTGGCTTGTGGAGAGCACCATTGTCACACATATAAATGAATATCAGGGAGGCAGAGTTCTAAGAGTAGGAAAGCCCTTTAGAAACCACTGGTCCCAGCCACTGCTTCTATGGGAAAGAAAACAAACTTGTCCAAAGTCATCTGGCCCTTCGGGCACAGCTGATGGTAGGACACAATCTCTTGACTCTCAGTTCACGCTTGGCAGAACTGCACGTTGCATGCCAAGGCATTTCCAGCGATCAACTCCCCCAAATTTGCTGAGCTGCAGTGTGCAGGTGTGGCTTGATTGAAGGTAGTGAGGTGAAGGTGAATGAGCAAAGCTTTGGGGCGAAACTGACCTGGAGTGAAGCCTGTCTCCAGCTCTTACTAGATGTGCATCAAGGTACTTGACTCTGAACCTTGTTCTCTGTCACATGGCGATATCACCACTCACAGCTGATGTGGTGCAAACCCCCTGCCCCACCCTGCATGGTGCAGATGGTAAGTGGGACCCCCCCCATCTGCTGCTGCTTCCTTCCAATGCGGTTGTTATGAGAGGCAAATTGGAAAGTTCCTCCTAAACCTCGAAGGAAGCAAAGACCTCAGAAAGCCAACCAAAAACAGTATTCTGTATGGATGTGTGTAATTTAAAGCTTTGTTTTGTTCTTTTTTTTTTTACATGTTACACTTAATTATACATTTTATTTTATTTTTTTTCATAATAATATTTTTATTATGTTATTCACCATACAGTACACCCCTAGTTTTTGATGTAAAGTTCGATGATTCATCAGTTGCATATAACACCCAGTGCACCATGCAATACGTGCTCTCCTTACTACCCATCACCAGCCTATCCCATTCCCCCACCCCCCTCCCCTCTGAAGCCCTCAGTTTGTTTTTCAGAGTCCATAGTCTCTCATGCTTCATTCCCCCTTCTGATTTTCTTTTTTTCTTTATCTCTTTCTTCTCCTACTGATCTTCCTAGTTCTTATGTTCCATAGACGAGAGAAACCATATGATAATTGTCCTTCTCTGCTTGACTTATTTCACTTAGCATTATCTCCTCCAGTGCCGTCCATGTTGCAGCAAATGTTGAGAAATCGTTCTTTTTGATGGCTGAGTAATATTCCATTGTATGTATGGACCACATCTTCTTAATCCAGTCATCTGTTGAAGGGCATCTCGGTTCCTTCCATGATTTAGCTATTGTGGACAATGCTGCTATGAACATTGGGGTGCATATGGCCCTTCTCTTCACTACGTCTGTATCTTTGGGGTAAACACCCAGTAGTGCAATGGCTGGGTCATAGGGTAGCTCAATTTTTAACTTTTTAAGGGATCTCCACACTGTTTTCCAGAGTGGCTGTACCAACTTGCATTCCTACCAACAATGTAGGAGGGATCCCCTTTCTCCACATCCTCTCCAACAGTTGTTGTTTCTTGCCTTGTCAATTTTTCCCATTCTAACTGGCATAAGGTGGTATCTTAGTGTGGTTTTGATTTGAATTTCCCTGATGGCTAATGATTTTGAACATTTTTTCATGTGTCTGTTAGCCATTTGTATGTCTTCATTGGAAAAGTGTCTGTTCATATCTTCTGCCCATTTTATGATTTGTTTATTTGTTTCTCGTGTATTGAGTTTGAGAAGTTCTTTGTAGATCTTGGATACCAGTCTTTTATCTGTAGTATCATTTGCAAATATATTCTCCCATTCCGTGGGCTGCCTCTTAGTTTTTTTGACTGTTTCCTTGGCTGTGCAGAAGCTTTTTATCTTGATGAAGTCCCACAAGTTCATTTTATCTTTTGTTTCTCTTGCCTTTGGAGATGTGTCATGAAAAAGGTTGCTGTGGCCGATGTCGTAGAGGTTGCTGCCTATGCTCTCCTCTAGGATTTTGATGGATTCCTGTCTCACATCGAGGTCTTTCATCTATTTAGAGTTTATCTTTGTGTATGGTGTGAGAGAGTGGTCAAGTTTCATTCTTTTGCATGTAGCTGTCCAATTTTCCCAGCACCATTTATTGAAGAGACTGTCTTTTTCCCACTGGTTGTTTTTTCCTGCTTTATCAAAGATTAGTTGCCCAAAGAGCCGAAGGTCCATTTCTGGGTTCTCTATTCTGTTCCATTGGTCTATGTGTCTGTTTTTGTGCCAGTACCATGCTGTCTTTGTGATCACAGCTTTGTAGTACAGCTTGAAATCTGGCATTGTGATGCCCCCAGCTTTGTTTTTCCTTTTCAACAATTCCTTGGCGATTTGGGGCCTTTTCTGGCTCCACTAAAGCTTTGTTTTGTTCTGAAAGTAATGTCCTACCTCAAATGTCTCAAAGTAAGCTGTGAATATATTAGAGCCATCACTCTGGGAAGATGTGTGATGATAAGACTGATAATGATGAAGGAAAACAGAAATCCTTTAATAAACCTCATTTTATTTTATTTTTTAAAATATTTATTTATTTGAGAGGTGCCGGGGTGGCTCAGTTGGTTAAGCATCTGCCTTCGGCTCAGGTTATGATCTTGGG
This sequence comes from Ursus americanus, assembly GCF_024610735.1. NCBI lineage: Eukaryota > Metazoa > Chordata > Mammalia > Carnivora > Ursidae > Ursus > Ursus americanus. The sequence continues at coordinate 49,365,546 of NC_142128.1, read as the reverse complement.
GTCTTGGGATCAAGTACCGCATTGGGCTCCCTGCTCTGCGGAGAGCTTGCTTCTCCCTCCCTCTGCCTCTCTTTGTCTTTCATGAGTAAATAAATAAAACCTTAAAAAGAATAAAGATTTATTTATTTGAGGGAGAGAGAGCAGGGGCAGAGGGAGAGAATCTCAAGCAAACTCTCCGCTGAGCAGGGCTCTATCCCACAACCCATGAGATCATGACCTAAGCCCAAACCAAAAGTTGGACAATCAACCGACTGAGCCACCCAGATGCCCCAGTCCTCATTTTAAAATAAAAACCCTGTTTTTCTGAGTATAAAACCTTTTTTTTCCTGATACAGATGCTTTTGGCAAAAACATGGGAAACAGAAAAGTATGAAGAAGAAAGTAAAAGTAATGCATAATTCCATAACCACTATTAACTTTTGGGTGAGCTTCCAGTCTTTTTTCTATGCAGATTTGGCCATGTGCTGCTCGAATGTCCCTTCACTAGAGAGCTGGTGAGCTCTTTCAGAACTGGCCTTGGCATTTGAACCAAAGTCCCGTTTTCTAGAGCTGGCCCCAGCTGGTGCCCGTGCAGGGATGTGCCATGACAGCCGGGCTATTTTTCAGGCAATTTCTCCTTAGATGGCTATTGGCTTTTTATTTGGCTTTGGGACATGAAATATCTATGTTTTTATGTAGACTGATGGGATATTTTTTTCCTCTTTGGACTTCTTCCAGTGTTTTTATGCCTGAAAAATCTTTCTTTGTCAGAGATCAGGCAAATTTTCAACTACGTTTTCTCCTTTTGTTGATAGTTTTATTTTTTAAGTCTTTAATCTGTCCAAAATGCATTTTGTTTGATGGTGTCAGAGGAAGGATCTAGATAGAGCTCTTCTTAAATAGATTTCTTAGCAACACTTACTGCTTGACCAAAGGCAAGTTACTTCACCTGCTTTAACGTCCGTTTCCTTATTCCGAGAGGATCAAGGAAATCCTGCTTCACGGGGTTGGGTTGAAGAAAAAAACAGGTCATGGATATGAAAGCATTTTATAAATGCTCTAGAAATGTTGGTTTTTGCAGCTGTTAGTGAGAAAATCGGGTGTGATTGCTTGTTTGGTGTAGTCTTGTCCCAGTCTACTTGAGAACATCCCCAACGGGGCTGGCCCTCAAAATCCCAACAAACCCAAGGGTATTGGGCCCACAGAGAGGTTTTAGGATGCCGCAGAGGAGTTCAAAGGTAGGCTGTGTATTAAGTACATTTCAAGGGTGCATATGTTTATGGGTGAGGAGTGAAGGAGAATTCAGTCTGTATTGGGGTGGGGGTGGTAATCTATCAGGGAAAGCGGCAAAGGCTTTCATGAGCGGATAGTATCTAATGAGGAGAAACATTTAATTATTTGTCTCTGAAGTCCTAAAGGACCCCAGAGCGGTTGGGAGTTCAGGAATGATGGGAGACACAGGGCCTGGCATGGGAAGAAGGAGGGTTTTCCAGGCATGCTGTGCTGTTTGGGAGCTAGATCGGGGGCCGGTGGAAGTCAGGCTCAGAAGGGTGAGTGGGACCGTGCTGTCTTGGCGTGGCCACAATTTCAGCTCTTCGTTTAGACGAGGAGAGAGATGTTTTTTTTTCTCATCAGAGGGAGATGCAAAAGAAGTTTGCTGGCAGATAGAGCCAACTCTTAACCACGAAGGAGAGAATAGCTGAAGAACTTACATTATACAAAAGGCTTTCAAAATTTAACCCTTTTACCTCCAAATTATTTACTGACTTGTTTTCTTCTTTCCTCTCTTTTTAAAACTACAAGCATGTTTAAAGTGTGTTTAATGAGGGAAGGCTGCAGGATGTCTGCAGTCTGATGGAACCCTTAAAAGAATACCGTCCCTAGTAAGGTAGAGGAAAAGTATGGAAGAAGAAAAATAAGACGAAAAGTACGTTTTTCAAAGTTAGGAATTTTGTCTCCATTTTTTATTTCGGGAGTTTAGTACAGAGAGCAGGATGCGGTGAGTGTGCTATACGTACTGGCTGGTTGAATTAGGGAGGGCACACGCTAGATAAATATCCTTTGGTTAACTAAGAGTTAACATGGTGCTCTTGAAGAGTAATTGGTGGTGGCTGGGTTATGGTAACACTGCACATTCCCCGCTAAGTGCACATTTCCTGTGCAGGACATGGATTTGATGGGCCTTTTTAAAGTAGGTGACTTAGGCGGTTCTTTTTATTGGGGGGGCAAATCAACATAATTTGGTCTGGCTTTGGAACCTAATTTCCCATTATTCCTCATCACGGGGCCTTCATCCTAGCCAGGCACATCTACTCATTTATTCCCCAAATCTGAATAGACTGCACAAATCCTGCCTCTGTACCTTTGTGTATGCTGTTCCTTGCAAAGGCTGCACCCTCTCCTCTCCCCTATCCTGAGATCCTACTCTCCTTCAAGACCCAAATCTAGCTTCTTTTGTAAAGCTGCCTCAAAACCCTTCCAACTTTCCTCCTTTCCCTGCACTCTCCTCCCCTCTGAATTTCTCCCCTCACCGTTACTGTGTATATAATTTATTCACACTCACATATTCCGATGTAAAGTTAGTGTTTTATATGCATATACTTAAATCTCCAACTAGATAGGGGTGCCTGGGTGGCTCAGTTGGTTAAGTGTCTGACTCTTTTTTTTTTAAGATTGATTTATTTGAGAGAGAGAGAAAGAGAGTGTGCTCTTGCACGAGTTGGGGGAGGGGCGGAGGAAGAGTGAGAGGGTCCTCAAGCAGACTTCCTGCTGAGCACAGAGCCTGACATGGGGCTCGACCCCAGGACCCCAAGACCAGACCTGAGCCGAAATCAAGAGACACCTAACCAACTGAGCCGCCCAGGAACTTCAGTTGTTGAACTCCTGATTTTGGCTCAGGTCATGATCGAGGGTAGTGAGATTGAGTCCCATGTCAGGCTCTGCGCTGGGTGTGGAGCCTGCTTAAGATTCTCTCTCTCCCTTTTCCTCTGCCCCTCCCCTACCCCCTCAAAAAAAAAAAAATAAGTCTCCACCTAGATGATATATTTCTTATTGTCTGAGATCTAGTTTTATATTTCCTCATTAGCCCCCTCACACCCCACCATAGTGCTTTGTATAAATCTGGACCCAGACCAGGTACCCAAAAGTTATTGATAATTTGATAATTTTAGAAGATTCTATGATGCTCATCTCCAGGTAAATTCTCTTTGTGATGCTAACAAGGCAGGAACAAAGGCAATCTTTGATTTAGCTTCAGGACATTGAACAAACCATCAAGGGGAACAAAACAGTTGCTGTGAGGGTTCATAAGCTACTGGTCACTGTTCCTCCTTCTGAATTCTACTGGCAAGTCTTGCTCCATGGATGAAAAGCAACTGAGGCATGATGCTGTCCTCTGTGTGCAGGCCAAGTGTGGGAGACAGTAAGGACACCAATGACTATAAGACCGCATGGTAAATATGATAGAAGTATATGGAGAGGGTTATGGGAGCCCAGAGGGAGGGCATCAAAATGAGGCTTGGGTAGGTGATCAGGGAGGATTTCCTGGAGAATGCAGCACTTGACCTAAATTTAGGCATGGAAGAGAGGGAGGAAAAGATTTTGTTCACCATCACAGTCCAAGTCAGGAAAGGGTGTGTGGGGAAATGTAGAAAGGGAACTTTTCTAAGATAAAGTTATTTTACAAAGAAGCAGCATTGGGAAATCAAGGGAATTTAATTACAACTGCCTCACGAGCAGGATTTGAAAAGGAGTGGGAGGCTCATGGAAACCTTAATTGCTGAGAAAAGTTAAGAGGAGAAATATGACAGAAGTAATAGGTCTGTATGTATGTCATGTCTGATTTGTCATTTTTCTAGACAGGCACTCTGCCTCCTGCCTTCTTCTAGGTTAGAGAAAAAAAGATCCTTCAGCTGCTAAGGTGAAGATACCATTTAGGATGCAGAAATGGGACTTGGAAGTACTCCTGATTCCTTTTAGGGAAGAAAAGGTCCATCTCAGGTTACCTCATTGCTAAGAAGAATAATAAGCATTTGTTCAGCGATAATAATGTGTGAGGTGCCTGAAAGAGCCCCAAATCAGGCTAAATATTTCTTCCTTCCTTTAGAAAATAAAAAACAGCTTGCCTGATTTCTCTTCCAATTTATTCTTGTGGTTTTCCATTCCTTTGGAAATCCAGGAGGATGCTTATTTTATGAGCTTTCGTAGACCGGCCCTTCCATATGCAGAGAGGGTGTCCTTGGGTGCATTAAGCTGTGTCTTTAAGATTAATGCAATATGCAGAAAAGTGTGATAAATGATACAGCATTAGCAACTTTTAGTTTGTAAAGCGGCTGCATGTTGAAGGCATCTGGAAAAATCGTAAATCACAGCACAACCAGAGCATAAGTAACAGATGTCAAGGCAGAGGAGTGGCCAACTGAGAAGGCTGGAACTAGACCCTCCTGGGTTGTCCACACAGGTATTTCTTTCTTTTTTTTTTTTTTAAAGATTTTATTTATTTATTTGACAGAGATAGAGACAGCCAGCGAGAGAGGGAACACAAGCAGGGAGAGTGGGAGAAGAAGAAGCAGGCTCATAGCGGAGGAGCCTGATGTGGGGCTCGATCCCATAACGCCGGGATCACGCCCTGAGCCGAAGGCAGACGCTTAACAACTGCGCCACCCAGGCGCCCCCACACAGGTATTTCTAGAAAGAGGGAAGGATGTAAGGATGTTTCAGTATAGAGGGGCTAGAGGAAACAAGTCTGTTGGTACACAAAAAAGAGAATCAATGTGGCTGAGAAATGAAGAGGCTCCATACATGAGTAGAAGGGTAGACCATCTCTAAGGTTCTGCCCAACTCAAACTTTGATTCCATGACTCTCTGAAAGAGGACTTAATGAGATTTTTTTCATAGACCCTAATATGTCATAGACCAACAGAGCCCTTGGATATATATATATACACATACACATAAATTATATACAGCTTATTTATAACTAATATATAAATATATTATTATATTTAATTCATATAAAAATCTATATAATATAACTATTAAAGCTCAGGAAAATTATATATAATTATATTTATATATAATGTTATATAAATATGCATATTTATATAAAATATACAAATATGTAAGCTATATAAATATATAATTATATAAACAATTATATAATTTTTCTGAGCTTTAATACTCTACATTTGTGTAGTACTTTACAGTTTGTGGAGACTTAATCTCACAGACTCTTTTGGTTATCTGTTGCCACAATGATGCCGTGTAACAAAGACCCATGCAATCTCATTGCCATACAACACTAAGTGTTTATTGCTCACGTGTCTGGAGGTTTGTTATGTGGCTCTGTGGATCTTGGCTAGGCTTGCTCGCATAGCTGGACATGGGCTGGCTGTCAGTTGTTCTAGGATGGCCTCAAGCTGGGGTGACTTGGGTGACTCAGACCTGACCCATGTCTCCTATCTTTCAACAACAAGCTAACGCAGACATGTCCTCAGGTAGCAGAAGAGGGGGCAGAAGAGGCACAAGAGAGTGAGCAGAAATATACCAGTCCTCATACACTTATAGACCCTCCAGAGGAAGTCATAGGGATGAACTCAGTGTCAAGGTGTGGGGAAATGTGCTCCATTTCTTTAGTTAGAGAAGTTGCATGGGGCGCCTGGGTGGCGCAGTCGTTAAGCATTTGCCTTCAGCTAAGGGTGTGATCCCAGCGTTCTGGGATCGAGCCTGTTTCTCCCTCTTCCACTCCCCTGCTTGTGTTCCCTCTCTCGCTTGCTGTCTCTGTCAAATAAATAAATAAAATCTTTAAAAAAAGAAAAAAACAAGTTGCAAAGCTACTTGATAAAGGCTGTAGATATAGGTGAAATTATAGCAATCTACTACAGAGATATTGCCTCACTTAATCCTTACAGTGTAACCCTTTACCCTTGAAGACTGGTATGATTCCTGCTTTTACAGATTAAAACATGGACACCAAAGAGGTCAACAATTTTTCTGAGGTCATGTGGACCAGAGGAACTGGGATATTGGTTCTCCTGCTATAAAATCAAGGCACTTTCTATTGTTCCACAGCATGCTTAATTAAGAACATGAATCCCAGGAGTTTTGTCAGAGACTTCCTAGAGGTAGACTGGTACAGTATGTGCCCTCAATGTTGTGTGAGTTGGAGATACACAAACTTTTACTCGTCTATTCTTATCATTCTATATAAAATATAATATTTTAACAAAATAATGTATCAATCCAAGGTATTTACTAGTCGTCTAAAAATTGTTTGTTTGTAATTAGTTGGTTGCTTTGTGTATTTGTCAGAGTAGGCTAAATGCTGGAAGTACCCCTAAGTCTTAGTGATGTAGTAAAAAGTTTATTTTTTGCTCATAATGGCCAGAACTCAGGCATGTGGCCACATCTAATGATACAGAGGCTGGCAAATATAATTTAACTGTGTGGAGAAAAGAAGATATTGATAAACACTTAGCAAGACTCAAAGGAATGGACCATAGTGTAGTAAGTTTTACAGGGAGACTAAGAGGTATGTAGTAGGTGATGGAAGGTATAACAAAGGAAGATGGAAAAGAGGAGCCCATAGCTTGAGACTTTATCCAAAGAAACATGTGGACTCTTGGATCTAGGGCATTACGTACAAATATACTCTTCACTCAGTAGGCAGGATGACCCTTATGAATTAGAAATTTAAGATTTTTAATCTGATTATGTCACTCTCCTGCTTAAAAGCCTTCAATGTCTACTCTAAGAATAAATGGTTAATGTGTGTTACACAGTCTTCCGAAATGTATCCTCTGTCTGTCCAGCCTTATCTACTGTACCTTCCCATTCACCCTTTCCCCCTTGACTATAATGGTCTTTTTTATTTGCCTTAAATGTGAGGATCACTCATCTGTAGGCCATGAATCATGATATTTCTTCCATCTGTTCAGAATCTTCTTTTCTGAAACTCGCTTCTCCATCTTTCTTTTTTTGGCTGAGACCTACTCATTTGTCAGTTCTTAGCTTAAAAATTACACCCTCCGAACAACCAGAGATAGGTCCAAAATTAAGATACCAAACCACAGATCCAAGAAGCTCAGAGAACACCAAGCAGGATAAATACCAAAACACACACACGCATCTACACATATTATTCAAACTGTTAAAAGCCAAGAGATATTCTTGGAGGCAGCTAAGAAAAAAGACACAATGCATTTAGCTATAACAGCTACAGTGGACTTCTCGTTAGAAACTATACAAGTCAATGAGAAACAAACTGAGGACTTCAGAGGGGAGGGGAGTGGGGGAATGGGATAGACCGGTGATGGGTAGTAAGGAGGGCACGTATTGCATGGTGCACTGGGTGTTATACACAACTAATGAATCATCGAGCCTTACATCGGAAACCGGGGATGTACTGTATGGTGACTAACATAATATAATAAAAAATCATTAAAAAAAAAAAAAAAGAAACTATACAAGTCAGATGACAGTGGAGTCGCATTCTTAAATTGCTGAAAGAAAAAAATGTCAACCCAGAATTCCATACCCAGCAAAAACACCTTTTGAAAATGAGAGAGAAATAAAATCTTATCAGACAAACAAAAACTGAAAGATTTTACTTCCAGCAGACTTAGGAGTACAAGAAATGTTAAAGGAAGTTCTTCAGGCAAATGAAAATGGTATCAGACAGACTCTTGGATCTACACAAAGAAATGAAGAGCACTGAAAATGGAATAAATGAGGATAAGTTTAAATGCATTATTTCTTAAAATATTTTTTTGCTTTGTTTTCTCCTTCTGGGATTCCAAATACATGCATATTAGCCTGTTCAATATTGTCCCACAGTTCTTGGGCACCCTATTTTTTTTTTTTTAACTCTTTTCTCCTTTGGGTTTCAGTTTGGGTAATTTCTATTGACCTATCTTTAAATTTACTTATTCTTTCCCTGGCTATTTCAAGTCTACTGATGTGCCCATTGCAAGCATTCTTTATCTCTGTGGTTATGGTTTTCATTTCTAACATTTCCACTTGATTCTTTCTTTACAGTTTCCCTCTCTTGATGGAAGTCACCATGTATGTTTCCTATCTTTTCCACTAGAGCCTTTTAACAGAGTAATCATATTTATTTAAAATTCCCTGTTTGAGGGGTATCTGGGTGGCTGAGTCAGTTGAGCATCTGCCTTCAACTCAGGTCATGATCTCAAGGTCCTGGGATCAAATCCCAGTTCAGGCTCTCTGCTCCTCCCTCTCACTCTCCCTCTGTGCTCTCTCTCTCTCTCTCAAATAAGATCTTTAAAAAAATAAAAATAAAATAAAATTCCCGGTTTGATAGTTCTAACATCTGTGTCATCTCTGAGTCTGGTTCTGTTGATTGCTTTGCCTCTTGACTGTTTTTGTTGTTCTTATTTCCTCATATAACGTGTAATTTTTTTGATGAAAGCCAGACATCTTGTATAGGGTATCAGGGATCGAGTTAAATAGTTGTTTACACCCGGAAGTGGGCATGTCTTTCCAATTCTTAGCACTTAGTTGGGGGGACTGAATCTGTCTACTTAGGAGTTGCACCAGTGTGGGACTTGTTGTTGCTATGGTTACTTTCAATAGAACACAGTTTGAAAATTCCTCAGGTGTTCAGGGTTGTGGCTGGTTTGCTGGGTATTTCCCCCCCAATGTCTGCTCTACCCTTGGGTGTAGATTTTCCCTTTGTACTGTGCTTCCATGGGGTCTCTCACCATGCTTTTGCACCTCTCTCAGCAGTAGAGTACTGTCACTAGTTACTAGATGCTTGTTAGCCTGGTGGTGGGGAAGCATTCTCTGAGGTTCTGATTTAAGTCTCACTTGTAGTCAGGCCTTGTGTCTCTGGATCTTGGGAACAGTGCTTTCACAGTGGTTGTCCTTTATCTTTCGCTATAGGTCTGGGTCCAGAACATATTCCTGCTTCTTCCCAAGGCTGTAGAGTTTGCCCCTCCACTCCCAGCTCCTTCCCCCGCCCCCCCCCCCAGCTGCAGTAGCTTTTTCACCAGTGCCCTAAGAGTGACAGGGTTGTTGCCATTCCACCAACATTTCAAGGCTAAATTTCACAGGGGATAAGAATCCAGGTGGAATTTCATGCATTTCCCACAGTGGCTGCTGCTTCTTTTTCCCAGGCCTACAGCACGTAGGATGCTGCCTGAAGACTCATGTCCTGTTCCCCATCTTTTTGGTGTAGACTTAATGAGGTCTGTGGAGGAAAACCAGCAAGAGGCTGTGAATTTGCCTTTGTCTATGTCCCCAGGGGTTCTATAGTCTTTTACTGGCCTAGGCTCAGCCTTTAGCAATTTGTGAATTATTCTTATCTGGGTCTGGTGACATTGGCCCCAAATAATCAAGTGCTTATATTTATCTCTCTCGAGGTACCTGTAGTTCCCTTGGATTTAGCATTAGCTGGTTCCTTCAGTCCCAGCTCTCTGATGGGCTCAAAAAAAGTTTTTTGAATTTGCAGATTGTCCATCTTTTTTTGGCTGTAAGGGTAGGAGTGATGTTCTTTCCAGTTTTCTACATCCTAAGTGGGAAACTAACACATCATTCTTAAAACATTTGCTTATCAATTTTTCCATTTTACAAAAGTGTAGGACAGTATTGATTATAGTGTCATTTCCAGACCATCTGTATCAGAATGGTAAGCTTATTAAAAATGCTGATTCTGAAGCCAATTCCAGGCTTATAAATTTGAAAATCTAAGGGGCATTCATTTTACCAAGCTTCCCAGGTGATTCTCACACATTTTGAAAATTGAGAATTGTTGAATTCAAAGTTAGTCATGAACATTTATTGGCACTTATAATGTGCAAGGCATGCTACAAAGATTATCTTCTTTAAATCTCACAAAAAACCTATGATATAAGTACTTTTATCATCTTTATAGACTATGCAGCTGGGAATCAAAGAGATTAATTTGCTTGTCCAAGGTAACACAGCTGGGATGTGGCAGGGGCCAGATTTGAACTCAGATGTTCTGAATCCCAAGCCCAAGATCTTTTTAAAAATTGAGATATAACTCACATCTCCATCTTTTAAAGTGTACAATCAGTGGTTTTTATTATAATCACAAGATTATACAGTCATCACCACTATCTAATTCCACATTTTATTTTCATCACCCCACCCCTGCAAAAAGAAACTTGGTACCTGCTAGCAGTCACTGCCCATTCCCCACTCCCTCCAGCTCCCTGCAACATAATTTACTTTCTGTCTCTATGGATTTGTCTTTGCGGGACATTTCATGTCAATGCAATCATACAATATGGGGCCTTTTGCATCTGGCTTCTTTCATTTAGTAAAGCCAGAGATCTTAACCACTATGTCAGAAAATTAGAAATGGGATTGTATCTGCTTAGACAAAAAGGACTTACACCTGTCAGCTTGCTAGTCAGGAGGAGACAGGATACCCAGGAAACACAAAGACAAGAATTCCATTCAATTTAATGAAGACTAATAAAAACCACGTGTGTGCCCCAAGGGAGCGGTTTGGCGTGGGGAGCGGGGTATCTAGGTTGTGGTCTGGGTGTCCGGTTCCGGCTGCACCCACCACCCCGCCTCCCCCCTCAGGGCCCCAGACACCGGAGCAGCAGGGTAAGCCCGCGGGGGATGAGGAGGCGACGGGCTTTTGAGTTTTGTCCCCGCAGACGTGTCTGCAGAAACCCCAAGTCCGCGACCCTGGGAAGCCCGGCAGCCGTGCGCAGCTCGGGGCTGGGATGGAGTAGCGCCCCTCCCACCCCCACCCCCACCCCCACCCCCACCCCCACGCAAAGTCAAGTTCTCAGACCCTCAAGAAATGGTGGAAGGAGCTGCAGAGATGCCTTCGTCAGGAGGTTTGGTCAAAACTCTCCCTGCTTTGCAAAAGTTTGTGGGTTTGGTTTATTAGTAAAAGTTGAAATGAAGAATTGGCATTAACATAGAAAACAATTTGAGTACCTCTGGAGAGCAAAATCTAGAACGGGATATTCGGTGTTGGTGCACACCAGAGTGACCTCTAGAGTATGATACAAATAGATTTCTGGGTTTCTCTTCCAGGAAATTCTGGTTTTGGGGTCTACACAGGGCCCGTGTCCTGGATGCTAGCAGGCCTTCTCAGGTGATGGTGATGTCACTGGCCGGGGACAAGCTGGCAAGCACAGCTGGAGGGTAATCGTTCTCTACTTTTAATGTGCATGTGAATCATCTGAAGATCTTGTTCAAATTCAGAATCTAATTCATTCAGCAGGTCAGGGATGGGGCCAGAGAGTCTGCATTTCTAATCACCTCCCAGGTGCTGATTTGCTATTCCGGGGACCCCCTTTTGAGTGGCAAGGCTGTAGGGGATACCTGGTTAAAGACAGAAAGCCCTGGTTCTCACTTAAGGTGCATCAACAGCAGCGAGCCCTCATACAGCTGATTTTAAGCCAAGATGAAGTGGGCTGTCCCAGTAAAGACCCAAATCCGTTACAAATGGAGACACCCCTCTCCCCCTGGGCATCGTTGCATGTTCATAATGAGACATCCAGAAAAAGAAAATGGTGTATGTGATATTTGACAAACTGTTTAGCAAGATAGGAAAGGGTCCTACATCTTGGACACCGATTTCCATCCCGAACAGTTAATATCTTCAGAAAAAATATGGCAGCTAAAGAGGTAAGCCCTAATTTTCCAGAAAGTTCACTGATGTGGAAAACTTCATTTCCTGATAATGCGGGGTAAATCTGTGTTTTGTTGGGTGCTCCATATGTTGCTGGTGCTCATGAATTGTTCAGTTTTATTATCCTCATTAACAGGGATAATGCTTGCTTTTTAACAATCATGATCGCCATCTGGAGCCTGGAAAACCATAGTTTGAGGCTCAGGTAGAAAGAGGAGACTGTCCTGATTGGAGTCCTAGCTCACTTATTTCCCCACTGCCCCAGCCCTGTTTGCATCCAAAGGCTTGGCCACCAGGTGCCCAGGAACCACACGGACAGATTTGATGTTAGTTCTGGTTCAAGAGAAAACAGAAAGAAAGCAAAACAGAGTGAAACTCAGAGAGCGCAGGGAACGTTTGGCTTTGACTTCACTGTTCAGTTTCATTCGAATCTTAACAAGTATTCATAAGGTGGCTTTCCCCGTGTGTTCCCCTCACAGCCCTGGTGACCTCTAACTATGCGGTGACATGGTGACAAGCTGGCTGAAAGATATAGCCAGCATTGCCCTCCCTACTCGGGGGCCGAATTGGATTTGAGCACCTGAGCGTCTTTGTGCTTCAAGAGGATTGTCTTGTAAGGAGGAGGTGGCTAGACCACCAAGTCCTGGTAACCATAGCAACCAGGCACACCTGCCCTTGTGGGTTCTTGAGGATGTCTCTCCAGACCTTTCCCAGACCTAGCTTTTCAAGCTTCCCCAAACTGTTAGCAGCATTCTGAGAGCTGCTCAGCCGTAACAAGAGGAGTACTGACCTGTCTTTTCCTGGTACCTTAGACAGGGCCCCACAGGGAATGGGAGGAGCTGGAAGAACTGGGGAAGTGATGAGAACAACATGAGCAAAAGCTCGCCAAGGAAATAAAGCACCTGCTTTCAATCACCAAAAACAGAAGATAAAATGCTCACGGTAGAGAAGGCACTCAACCCACTGTAAGGAATTACGCCTGAAAGTTTCCTGGAGGGGCGGCAGGTAGATAGTTGAGTCAGAGATGGTTTTCTAGAGAAGTTGAGTTTCCAGCAGGTTTCAGGGGGGAGGCAGAAAGGGACAAAACTCATGGTGGTAAAAAAAGGAGGGGATGTTAGTAGTTCTTCTCTAGGGGCTGTGTGTTGTGATAGGGGCAGAGAGGGGGACGGGTACTGTGATGCTGAGCAAATGGAACAGGGTACCGCAGGCCATATGGCTGTGGTTTGCAGGCCTGATCCATCATCCTAAACAGCCAGCTCCAGAGTGGGCAGACAGTAAAAGAAATCAGGCCTCCCCAGGTTCTGTCCTCCCTCAACTTTCCAGCCTTTCTTCCCACCGTGAAGACTCCCCCACACCCCACTCCTCCCCAGCAGCCTCTTCCTTGCATGTGGCTTCGAAAGCATCAGTGCCATCCCATCAATTGGTACCAGATTGAGAAGAGCTTGAGAACAGATGTTGACACTGCACTGAAGCTTAGAACATTACTGGGGGTCAGCCAAGCCAACTCTTTGTGGTTTCTTGACCGTTTCTCTGCTGACATGTGGACATTCACTACGAATAGTGAATGTTTACGCCAAAGAAGTGGGAGGATGTGCATGCTAGCTGACCTTCACTTCACCTCCCCTGTCATCTCCTAGAAATGAGGGTTTATCATTGGAGATGGGGCCAACGGTTATGTCTTAAGCAGGAGGAATATTTCACCGCAGGGGGGTAAATAGTGATGTTTCCCATCAAAGTTACTATAGGACGGAGGGGTAGAAGGATGCAGTCTGATGTGCGCTGTTTGTCGTTGGGGGGGATGCACACCATATTAGACCTACCTCATGTTGCGTTCGGTACTGATTGCTGAGTTCACGATCCTGTTCTCTGTAGACAGAAGGTGACTTTGATACTTTCTCATGGATCCTATGTAACTGTCCTGTAACTTATTGGGAGACCTTGAACTTGGGTTCAATTGGGTGAACTTATTGGGTAACCTGGTTTCCTCAGCTCTCAAATGAGAGGAGTGGGGATAGTTAGACTAGATGATAATTAACATCCCTTCCAGGAATGCTCTATCCCTAACCTGTGACTTGCCTGGGTGCTAGGCAGCATTCAAATTCTCATCACAGAAATGCCTGTGAGCCCTTTCCATCACAGATGTTAGCTCCATCCTCTGTGGCTCTGGGTGAAAAGTGATACATTCTTGGTAGGGACCACAGGCACATGACCGGTTGCATACCTGGAACGTGCAAGGCTATGAAGTGTCCAGAACTAAGTATGAGAGGTAGTAGCGACGTTCACTGAGAGCAAGGATGATGTATACCAGGTAAGATTAAGTGCAGCTCTATCTAAAGGAAAACCTAAAATAACTGTCTTAAAGCAGTGATTCTCAAAGTGTGGTTCCTGGGCCAGCAACACCAGCATCACGTGAGAGCTTATTAGAAATGCAAGCTCTTGGGGCGCCTGGGTGGCTCAGCCATTAAGTGTCTGCCTTCAGCTCAGGTCAGCTCCCTGCTCAGAGGGAAGCCTGCTTCTTCCTCTCCCACTCGCCCTGCTTGTGTTCCCTCTCTCGCTGTCTCTCTCTGTCAAATAAATAAATAAAATCTTATATAAAAAAAAAAGAAATGCAAACTCTCAGGCCTCATTCATACCTGAAGAATCAGAACTTGGACCCAGCCATCTATGTTCTAACAAGCCCTCCATGTGGTTCTGATGTATGTTAAAGTTTGAGAACCACCGGCCTAAACACACAAAGATGATTCTATTATGGAAAAAGAGGTCTGGGGGAAGACCACCCTGGGCTGATAGAATGTCACCAGGAACCTAAACTCATATCCACCTGTTTTACCAGACCTGGTGCTGAATGACTTTGGCTTGCCTCGAAAGAGGAATTCCATTCTCCAAGCAAGAAGACCCAGTGGCTATTATAGGCACCCAATGTAATTTGGTTCATCTATTGAAAAGAATTCCCAAATGTGAATTCTAAAAAGACTTTGAGCAATGACACTTTTGTTGCACTATGTCCTTCCTAACTTCTCACAGGGGTGTATATATAGTCTTTGGTGTATTTGTTTAAAAATTAACCTCATTATTTCATGGTCCTCTGTCTTTTTGTTTTTAAACAACTCTTTATTTTTTTTAAAGATTTTATTTATTTATTTGACAGAGGGTGGGCGAGGGAGAGAGAGAGCAGAAGGAGGGGGAACAACGGAGGGAGAGGGAGAAGCAGGCTCCCCACTGAGCAGGGAGCCCCATGTAGGGCTCGATCCTGGGACCCTGGGATCATGACGTTGAGCCAAAGGCAGACATTTTACCCACTGAGCCACCCAGGCACCACTCATGGTCCTCTATCTTAACAATACAGTAACATAAGGCCATATCTTGTGGTCCTTCTATATCCCCCTCATAACATAGTGCTGATCACTGAGTAAGCTTTCAATAAATAATGATTGGATTGAACTGATGACTTCGTAGAGAACAAGGCAACGCAAGATAAAATCAAGAATCAAATTCTGATCTGGATAGTTAAATCTGTGTAGACAGCAATGTAAAATGTTTCCAAATCTCAAATATTTGGTTCTCAATGGTAAATCTTTTTTTTTTCTTTTTCAATATTATTTTGGGTTGTATTGATTTGAGCAGTGGACCGAGAGCTGGGACCCAAATTGAAAGCTCCGCCTTCAGAATGAGGCAAGTTACTTACTCACTTTGCATCTTCTTTCCCTTCCCTATAGGCAAGGGTTTTTACAAATACGAGGGTTGGACAAGAGCTGGTCCGTGAGTCTGTCTTCTCCTGAGGGGATATGTATGCAGGGACTCCCCGTAGAGAGAAGGGGCACATTCTCAGCGGCCCGTGGGTGCACACCAGGTACCTAGCCTCGAGTCCATACTCCTTCAGATGTGACTACTTTCCATCGCTCTGTGTGGATCTGTGGGTGGGAGAATCAGGGGGTGAATTCGAGGACAGAATAACACAGTTTTCTTCTCTAACCTAACGGAGAAGCCTGGGTGGTTTAGAAAATTGAAATAACTTCCTTTCATTTTCACATAGAGCTGTGGTTCCCAGGAGAAAATATCAATGTTTTTGACCTATTCCTAATTCACAAAGACTGGACAAACCATGCCCTATTTGCTTAGCCCCTGTGCCATGGGCCAGACTAGAGAATTGCCTGTTTATGCAAGCAGAAAGCAAAGTTGCTTCTAGATCAGCCGGCCGGGCTGCTGCTGATCAGATCAAATCAACAGCATTTAATGGGCTCCTCCCAGGGCCAGTGCAGGGTACGCCAGAAGACACGGGGCTGGCTGGGCTGACACTGCATGTTGTCTACCCAGCATTCGTTCCCTCTTATTCCCGACCAACAGAACTCCTGCATCATTGAGGACAGCAAGGTGCCCAGTTAAAAAGCTACATTTTTTTTTTTTTTTTTTTTTTTAGCTTCCCTTTCTCCTACCTGTAGCCTTGTGACCATGTTCTGGTCCTTGAAATCCAAATGTAACCTTCCCCTGGATCTCCAGGAAGGCTCTTTAAAGACTGCTGATTCAATCAGGAAGTGTGCCCGTGTTATTTCTTCTCTTTCTCCTTCCTGCTGCCTGGGATTGAAATGTGATATCTGGAACTTCAGCAGCCATCCTGGGTCATAAATGTGGAAGCCATGCACTGAGGTTGATGGAGCAGAAAGGGAGCAGGAATCTTAGTTCCTGTTTGATTTCATGTCGATCATAGATTGCCTCTCTGAAGACCTCTTTTACGTGGCAGAGTAACTTCTTTGTGTTTAGGCCTCCCTTGTTTTGGGCTTTCCAGTATGTGCGATCGGATCTAATCCCAGCTGATTCAGGTGGTCCCTGCTCTCAAGGAGCTTCATGCCTGTGGGTGCTGCGTAGTCCGGCACATTCAGCGCATGCACATGGTCCCCGCTATAGACTGTGCTGCTCTTCAGTCAGGGTCTCCGAGGACTGCCGCTGACTGCAAGGGGACCGACTGCAAGGGCTCAGCAGGTGTCTCAATGGTGAGGAAAGCAGGCTTCCCAAGTACCCACAAGAGGGTCACAAGATGGTAGTGGTGACCCGGTTTAGTTCCTACTTCACCACCTGCCCTTCTCCATTTGGGGCCCAAGTTCATTATCTGGTACATGTGAAATAGAGAATTCGAACAATCACCAGCGGTTTCTGGGACCTAGAAGGAAACCTTGGACCACTGAATCAACAAGTCTGCTCAAAGCATGAAGCGTAGACAAGACTACATGGGTGATGATCTCTCTGAAGTGATTTCGTATGGTCTGGATTTCAGCTGCGGAATGCAGCCTCACGAGCTAGGTTTGGGCGTAGCTCTTTGAATCTGAGTGTTCTCTTTGCAGACACACAGGACTTTTTAAGTAGATAAACCAGTCTCAACTGAAGTTGACCATGGATCTCAGCTCATAGTTCCAACGAAGCGCATATTGGGTTTAAATTTATAAGGCAGTGCAGTTCACTGTTTTGGAGTGTAAAGTTCTGTAGATTTTAACACAGGCACCAAGTCTCACAACAACTGCCGCAAACAGAACACAGAACGATTCCAACACCTCAATGAATTTCCTTATGCTACCTGGTATTCTTTTAAAAAATAACTTTATTGAGGGGTGCCTGGGGGGCTCAGTCAGTTAAGCATCTGCCTTCGGCTCAGGTCATGATCTCACAGTCCTGGGATCACATTCCACATCGGGCTCGTTGCTCACTGGGGAGCCAGCTTCTCCCTCTCCCTCTGCCTGCTGCTCCCCCTGCTTGTGCTCGCGCTCTCTCTGACAAGTAAATAAATAAAATCTTAAAAAATTACTTTATTGAGTTATAATCACATGCCATATATTCTACCCATTTAAAGTGTGCAATTTAATGGCTTTTAATATATTCACAGATAATGTACAACCATCAGTAGTCAATTTTACAACATTTTCATCAATGCGGAGAGAAGCCTCTTACCCATTAGCCATCCAACGATCCTTCCATCCTCGCCCAGTCCGAAGCAACCGCTAATCTACTTTCTTTGTTTTTTCAAATACTTTATTTATTTATTTTGGGCAGGAGTGAGGAGCAGAGGGAGAGGACAAGCAGACTCTGTACTGAACGTGGAGCCCGACATGGGGCTAGATTTCAGGACCCCAAGATCATGACCTAAGCCAAAATCAAGAGTCAGATGCTCAACTGACTGAGCCACCCAGGCGCCCCTCCACTCATCTACTTTCTTTCTCTATAGATTTACGTGTTCTGGACATTTCATATAAATCGAATTGTGTAGTAGGTGGTCTTTTGTCGCTTCCGTCTCTTAGCATTACCGTTTTCAAGGCTTCTCCGTGCTGTGGCATGGATCACAACTTCATTCCCTTTTACGGCCAAACAACATTCCATTGCATGGAGATGCCATGTGTTCTTTATCAATTCCTTCATTAGTTAATAGACATTTGGATTGTTCCCACCGTTTGGCGACTGTGAACAGTGCGACTATGAACACTTGGGTACAAGGTTTTGCTTGAACAACCTGTTTTTGGTGCTTTGGTGCATGTAAGTAGGAGTGGAATTGTTGGGTCATGTGGTACTTTCATGTTTAATTTTTTGAGGAATCACCAAATTGATTTCCTACATTGACTGAGCCATTTTATATTCCCACTGGCAATATATGAGGCTCCTAATTTCTCTGCATCTTTACTAGTATTTGTTTTTTTCTGTTTTTGCTTATAGCCATCATAGTGGGTGTGAAGTTACATGGTCATTTTTTGGGTGGTAATATTCTCACACTCTGGGTGAAAATGTGGAGATTTTGGTCCTGTTTTTTGCCTTCAGCTGGTTGAGACTTAGCAAGACATAGACTTTCAGAATGAGAGCTATGAAGGGGGGTTGGCAGAGAAAAAAGTGAATAAAAAGGAATTGTCTAATAAACACAATATGAGGAAGAGCAAAGTGTTATATGAAAACCATGGGTCCAGGGGGCATCTGGGTGGCTCAGTCAGTTGAGCGTCCAACTCTTGGTTTGGCCCAGGTCATGATCTCGGGGTCCTGAAATCGAGCCCCATGTAGGGCTCCACTGTGGGATGGAGCCCTGCAGTGGGGTCTGTGCTCAGCATGGAAAATTCTCTCCCTCTGCCCCTCTCCCTACTCACATGCACCCACACTTGTGCTCTCTCTCTCTAAAATAAGTAAATAAATCTTTTAAAAAAGTCATGGGTCCAATGTACACTTTAGTCAGTACATGTTATTTGTTTTTACTATATGTCAGGCTCTGTGCTAGGCACTAGGGTCTTAAAACTAGTTAAACAGGAACAGAGCCTTTAAAATGTTTATTGTATGGAGGGGGCTCTTAGAAGAAGGGCCCTTCACATAATCTAGGTATCAGGAAGGCTTCCTGGAGGTGGAGAGATGAAAAGTAAAGAAATTCTCATCAGAAAATAAGGGTAGCTAGAAGTATTTGAGGGGGAGAAACCCATGCTGGAACATTTAGGAAATACCCTCTGGATGGCCTTTTTTTCTTTTCTTTTCTTTTTTTTTTTTTTTAGCCTTTAGGCCACAATCTTGATTAGAGTCTGATTTCTTTCATTTCCCAATCTGCAATGGGTGGGTATAATTCTTTCCCGAGGAAAATAAATCGTAACTAAGACTTTTGTAAATATTGCTAGCTTTTGATTATTTGCGCTAATTAAAGGAGAACATATAATTCAGGATGGCAACAATGTAAACAGGGCTTATATGGACTTTGGAAGATGTTTTTTTCTGTTGGTTCCCAGATGTTGCTGTGTCAGATGTTCTCAGAACACACAGACCCACCTACAGCACGACGCTCTAGGAAATGGAGTCTATCAAGGACGACGCGTTGGCCTAAGCAGAAAGATGTTCTCTAGACAATGCCTGTGGTTCACACCTTTCCTGTGGTGAGAGTTAATTGTTTGGGTTTCAGGCTTCCTCCCTCCTGATTTTTGCTAAAGAGGAAGAAGAATTCTGAAATCTTTTGTTCTATTTTAGAGGGACAAAAATCCCCAGAGATGACCCATGCTGCCCATTCTTTCTTGGTACCATAAAACCTTTCCGCCAAATGCAAGGGAGGAAAGGCAATTCTTTCGATATGATAAAATTCTTTTGATGAGTCTCTGTGGCTTTTTAAATAAGCACAAATAACTTAGTTATTCATGTCCCATGTAGCACACTAGACATTGTCATAGAATATACACAAACATACAATGGGCCAGATTTTCGATGACTTCTGAGTGGTCACCAATGGAGAACAAACTCTAATTCCAAATAAATAATATTACCAATTGGTCAAAGTAAGAAACAGATCATATATGCACAATAAAACCTGAAACCCATTTGGGCTACATGTAGAGAATTAGCATTAAGTCTTTATTAAAATTTTTTAAAAGTTTTGGAAAAGAAATCCTTGAGTATCTGGTTCAAATGAATGATAGAAAGTAATTTGTAATTAGCATATCAGTTGTATTTTTGTTATCTATTGCTACCTAACAAATCATCCCAAAACTTAATGGCTTAACATAACCATAAATATTTATTATCTCAGGTAGTTTCTGGAAATGGATTAGCTGAGTGCTTCTGGTGCAGGGACTGTCACAAGACTGCAGGCAAGCTGTCAGCTGAGTCTGCAGTCATTTGAAGGCCAGCCTGGGGCTGGAGGACCTGATTCCAAGATGGCGCACCCACCTAGAAGACTGGTACCTCACTCCCCTTTCTAGTGAAACTTGCTATAAGGCTGTTTGAGTATCCTTACAGCATGACAGCTAGCTTCTCCCAGAGTAAGACCTGAGGGGGCAAGGCAGAAACAGCAATGTCTTTCATGACCTAGCATAGGTCACACATCATCACTTATGCCATATTTTATTGACCACACCAAGAAACCCTGACACCGTGTGGGAAAGACTGCACAAGGGTGTGCATACCAGGAGATGGGGATCACTTGGTATCGTCTTGGAGGCTGACCACCGCAAGTTATTAGTACATAAATTGGAAATGAGTCATTCACAAAAAAAATTGTATTAAATACTTTTCTTTTTTTTTAAGGCATTTTTTTAAAAGATTTTATTTATTCATTTGACAGAGAGAGAGACAGCCAGCGAGAGAGGGAACACAAGCAGGGGGAGTAGGAGAGGAAGAAGCAGGCTCCCCGCGGAAGAGCCCGACGTGGGGCTCGATCCCAGAACTCCAGGATCACGCCCTGAGCCAAAGGCAGACGCTTAATGGCTGAGCCACCCAGGTGCCCCTGGATTAAATACTTTTCTACTCTGTCAATCAGCATCTGACTACTGCTGTTATAAAAAAAAAAAAATTCCAAATGAGTGAAGCCAAATTATGAATTTGAGCTCTTTTAGGATGAGAGATTTATGATCAGCGTCGAGATGGCTCATTAGCTCAGGGTTATGAGAGACTAGGTGTAATTAGCTGGATTCTGGTCTTTGCCATTGTGAGCATAGAGCCCTTAAGTGTTGGTACCCTACCCAGATTCTCTGAACTACGTAACAGGCCATCAGCTGTGACTGACGCCAGGTCTTCTGCCCTCTCCAGGATGCTGCCCCGCTTGCTCGGACCCAGTGGGGGTTTCCAGCCATTTCTCCCTGTAGTGAGGAGATGGAACTCTCTCATGGGCAACCCTCAGATTCCGTGCATTTCCCAGACCACTAGGTGTTACCCCATTTTTTCCTTTCTAATTCAAGAAACACATTAGAATATCAGTGAATGTTAGAGGGGTTATCTTAGGGATCAACTCCACCCTGTTCTAATTTATTTAAGAGAAGCACGTGTATAAATAAGAAAGACATTTGCAACCATTCGTGCATTAACTATCAATAGTAACAAATCTCTTTCAAGACATTAGTGTCTTCAGCCTGAGATAGAGGGCCTCAGTAAGGACAGTGGTGTGGTGTGTTCAAATCTGAAATGTGGGCTGGCCTGTTAGTACTTCTGTATTTCCTGGTAGCTCGCAAGCATCTGCCGCTGATTGTAAGGTAAGTGGAGTGAGAGGATCTATGTGACGGCCTCCTGTCCATTTCAACAGACTTGGCTGCCCCCAGCAAATGGACTGAGAGGTATGGAAAGCAGAGCTGTGGACATCGGCTTGCTACCGCCGGGGTGTTTTCAGACTGTCTCCTGTCTTCCCACATCAACTCTTTGTTTTTGTCTTTATGTCCCTTATTCTCCAACCCTGTTTTCTTTGTACCTTGGCTTTGGTATCTACCAGCTCTCCGGGCTCCAAGGGCCGGTGTAGATGTGTTTGTTGAATTCACTCTCTGGATCGGAGCAACCTTTGCTGAGCTGTGCTGAAGCGCTCCTCCCCTCTCACTAGCCCTTGGCGTGAGTCTGTCTCTGTCCCCCTACAGCCCCAGTGGCCACGGGTGGGGAGCACACACCTGTTCTTCCACGGAAATGCATCACTACCTCTGGGGGAAAAAAGTCAGTGACCGTTAGTTAGGATCGTTATCATAATTATAATCCACCAAATGAATTTTCTTTTTTTTTTTTTTTAAGATTTTATTTATCCATTCGACAGAGACAGACAGCCAGCGAGAGAGGGAACACAAGCAGGGGGAGTGGGAGAGGAAGAAGCAGGCTCATAGCGGAGGAGCCTGATGTGGGGCTCGATCCCGTAACCCCGGGATCACGCCCCGAGCCGAAGGCAGACGCCCAACCACTGTGCCACCCAGGCGCCCCCACCGAATAAATTTTCACTTATTATAATTCAATTAAAATTCAGATATGTGTTCCTTAAGGCTTTTTTATTCCTGTCTTAATACATGAGAATATTTTGGGGTGAGTTGTTTTTCCTTCCATTTTGCACCTGAGAAAACCAAGATCAAAGGAAGGTAAGCCACACAGCCACTAAGTTACAGGGACAGGATTAGAATCTCAGCCTTCTGACACTCGGTCTCAGTGATTTTCATAATGCTATAAATGGTACTGAAAAATGTCAGGATGGAAAGTGTCATAGACTAAGATTAATTAGTGGATTATTTGATGGGAGTGCTTAACGATGAATCTTTTAAGAATGATCTTTTAAGGAAACTGGACTTTATTTTTTTTGAAGAAAATGTGCAATAACTTTCACCCTTACAATGTAGTAATTGTCTTCAAGCATTAGAAAATTAAATTAGACTTAGTTAAATTGGATAGAAGGGCAGTGGCAAGGAGCACCTGGCTGGCTCAGTCTGTAGAGCATGAGACTCTTGATCTGAGGGCTGTGAGTTCAAGCCCCATGTTGGGTGTGGAGCCTACTTAAACACACACACAACTAAAAGTTAGAAGGGCGGTGGCAAAAGTATCAGAATTATGGGGTATTTGGAAAGAAATGCAGTTGTAGTTCTTCACAAATATACTTCAGTATAGATGGCGAAGAGCCAAACTACTCAAAGTGTTTTTAATTTTCAAGTATTGATTGCAAAGCTGCTATGGATAAGGCATTGACCTTGACATGGGAGAACTGTGGGGTCTGTGGTTTGTGGAATATTATAACCCCAAGTATCCTTTGAGGGCTATTCTAATAAATGCTCTGTGAAACGTTTCCGTATTTTGCGTGGGGTGTTGGGAGGACATGGCGGGCCACCCGATGCTGTGTTCCTTCCTAAGGATGGGGAGATCTTTTGGATCTCAGCGTGTGCAAGAGCTTCTCAAACACCCCAAGTCTCAGAACCTACTGGGTTTCCTTCTTTGAGTTTGTCTTGTAGGTCGTGTTTCTGTGCACTAGCTTTGCCCCAGCTTTCTCTCAGAGAATTGCTCGGTGTTTATTTTCTCTTTGCTCTGCTCTCCTCCCCTATGCATGTGTATTCCGTTGTCCTGTATGCTCTGCAGTGATTCCGAATGTGGACGTACTTCTGCATTGACTTGGAGAGAGATCACTTTCCAAACATCTACGGAGGAAGTTTTAACAAACGGGTGAGATTCGTTTCAGTTTGGTAATACTCATGGCTCAGAAACAATGTGTTATCAACAAAGGAGTGAGTAGAGAGAGAGAAGAGAGTACAGGCTGTCCAGTCCTCTTCTGCAGGCTGCACGTCCCAGCAGTCGTCCAGAGAAGCTCTACTGAGAAGGCTGTGATTTTGCTTCTGGCATCCCCCCAAGTTTGACTTAGAACGGTGCAGTCTGAGAAATTGTCAAGGCCACCCAAATCACTGGCTGGTGGATTGATCTCATGAGATAACTTAGTATAGCTAATGCTTTCATTGAGCTTTTTTTTTTTTTTTTCCCCTCTGGATTGGAGGAGTACATGGGGATGAAGAGAGGGTTCTAGCAAGAGTTTTCTCCAGGGGCCAAAAGCATAACCAGTGGTTCTTGATGTGTGGTCCAGCATCATCACCATTACTGGAGAATGTGCTGGAAATGTAAGTCTTCAGGCCTCACGCAGAGCTACTGAATCAGAAACTCTGGGTGTGTGGCCTAGAAATCTGTATTTTCATAAGCCCTCCAGTTGATTGTTCACGCTCAGGTGTGAGAGCTGCTGGGAGATAGAAGTTAATGGGGCGCCTGGGGGGCTCAGTCGTTGAGTGTCTGCCTTCAGCTCAGGTCATGATCCCAGGGTCCTGGGACTGAGCCCCACATCAGGCTTCCTGCTCAGTGGGAAGCCTGCTTCTCCCCCTCCCACTCCCCGTGCTTGTGTTCCCTCTCTCACTGTGTCTCTCTGTCAAATAAATAAAATCTTAAAAAAAAAAAAAAGAAGTTAAGAGCAGGAACTCTGGACTCTCACTTCCTTTGCTAGAATCCTGGCACAACCACATGTTCGCTGTGTGAGTCTGGGAAAATTGCTTGATCTCTCTGTGCTTTAGTTTTTCCATCTGTAAGTTTCTGGAGAGAATTATGGCACCACCTTCAGAAAGTTGTTAGAGGATTAAATTTGTGAATATACTTAAAGTAGTACCTGGCACATAATAAGAGCTCAATAAATGTTAGCTGGTATTCTCAGAAGACATTTTGTCATGGAAGAATGGGAGAATTTCTCTCTCTGGCCCCTCTTTCCATAAGAACCCATGAAGTTCTCTCGTGCAGTTTTCTCTGAAGAGCAGCTAGAGGCTGGAGTTGCGGCGAGAGAGAAGAATACAGGATGTGTTCAAAGCACTGTCTACACCTAGCATGTATGTTGCCGTAGCGATAGCCCTGAATTATGAAAAACTCCATACCCCCCTCAGCATCGGTAAGATCAGTTTTTGGGCTGTGGGACAGAGAAACGATTCCTTGATTGGTTTTTTGGGAGAAATCCTAAGTGTCTGAGGGAACACAAAGGTATTGCAAAATTTGCCCCAAAAATCTGAAAGTAAAATCACTTAAAATTAACTTTATTTTTATTTTTTAAAGATTTTTATGTATTTCTTTGAAAAGAGAGAGCATGAGCAGGGGGAGGGGCAGAGGGACAAGCAGGCTCCCTGCGAGCCTGACACAGGGCTCGATCCCAGGACCCTGAGATCATGACCTGAGCCACAGGTAGACGCTTAACTGATGGAGCTACCCAGGTGCCCCCTGAAATTAACTTTAAATATTTTAAAAGAAATTCTAACTTCTCCAGATTTTCTGAAACTATGCATTGGGTGGTGGGGGGGAGGGGAGAGAGTCCAGAAAGAACCAAATGGCTATTTGATGTTATTACCTCTCTCCAAAGACTGAGGATTACTGTTGCAAATGTTTAAATGAGTTATTTTCAAAAGTTGCTACGGACACACTCATCCACATGGCCTCAGGACCCACTTTCCAGTTGCGATAGGTGGCATTGTGATTCCCCTTCTCCTGAGGTTTGAAGCTTTGCCAAGATGAAGTGCAGCTTGACTGAATTAAGTTCTTGTCAATAAGATGAAAAACACCAGATCAATTGGGGTTTCTCTCTTGGCAGCCCCCACAGCCACACTGGCTCATCTGTATGGCGGATTCACTCAATCATGCAAAAGTAGTTGCTGACATGACCAGAAAAAAGTGATCTGTTTGGGAAAAATGGTTGGAATTGGAAAGAGCTGGGATTAAACGCAGGCGCTCAGAGGTTCCGTGTTCTGCCGAAGCAGCTGAAGGGCTCAGGCAGCCTCTTTGTCTCTTTCCGGTGGCGTCACTAAGTAGGAGGAGAGGACACAGACCAGCTTGGGTCAAGGGCTTTGGATGAAGGTGCACGGGTAGTCCACAATGTGCAAACAAGCATCCTGGAGATTCTCGCACCTCTCTCTCTTTCTCCTGTTCCAGACCTGAGGACCTGTTGGAGCCAAAGGGCACGATTTCTAAAGTTCAGTCCCAGGTCCACCGAGGCATAGCCCGGTATTCTGGTAATGTGTTCTACGAGGACCAAGTGCTTCTCTTATCTCAGTACATTTTTCTCCTAGCCCATCCCTCCCACCTCACCATCTCTCCTCCTCAAACTTCCCAGTGAATGAGGCTGTTGCTTTGACAACAGCTGGGAAGGGGTGGGGGATGGTGAAGTGGAAGTCTGGAAGGTACCACATCGCTCTGTGGCAGAACCGCTGATGAGACCCAGGAAGGAGCCAGAATGAGATGTTAGCCTGAGGATTGCGAACAGCAATGGAGGATGATTTACCCCGGGCTGGAGAGGCTCCTCTGACTCCTCCTGCCCCCCGGGAAGCCTCTAGGACTCTGAAAATAATGGATTTATCTCATGGGACAGAGCTGGTGTGTTGCCAAGAGAAAAGCATACCGATAGCAAGTCGAAGCCTCACGTTGTGGCAGAATTTACGATGGGGGTTTATCAGCCCGGGAGAGAGGCAGCGTGGGCAGGCCTGGGCGGTGTCTCTCCCCGCAGGAATGTTCTGCTTGATCCTTTTGCTACATGAAAAATGAAGTGTGGTGGGCTAGTGGGGAGACCTCGTAAAGCTTGGATGATCACACAGACTTAGATACAGAGGCTGGCTTCAGAGCCTAAGAAATACCCAGGCAACACCAGCTAAAGGGTGTGGAGATAAATATAATGGGCAACTCCCATAAAAAAGGTCGAACATCAGACTTCAAATAACATGTGTTTTTTCCTGAGCCGAGTCGCCTAGAGCTGAACAAGGGTCAGAGCTACATCCCCATCTCTCCTTAACTCAGCTCTTAACTTCCAGATTTTTCTCCCCAGGGTGTATTAAAAACAGAGCTGCCTCACGTGAAGGCGATGGTTTCCATTCGGAACCCTGTCCCGGCTTTGTCTTTTCTCTGTCATCCTGAAGGGAGAAATATCTTCCATAGCTCCAAGGTCAGTGGTGAGCTCTTCGGGTTTGGCAATGGAATGAGACCCTTGGAAAGCTCATCTCTTCACGCATACTTTGCTGATGTTAGTAAGGCTCCGGCATTCTCAGCCTGGGGTCAGGGGTCAGGGGTCAGGGGTCAGGCAGCCATAAACCTGGCCCAGGGAATTTTGTTCAGGAGGGCGGAACTACTTTCTCTTTCTTTCTTCCTCTTTTGCTATGGAAAGAAAGGATTTTTGAAAAAAACTGTTTGCTTTTGTGTTGTTTTGTGTTTGTGGCTTTTTAGAGCTAATCTTCTGGCTTGCAAAAGCAGCTGAGAATAAATGTGTCAGTCTCAATGGCCTGCCCCTCCCCACCCCGCTCCTTTATGTTTCGGACTCAGCAGCTGGAGTCCCCCACTCCCCAGACCTAGTGTTAACCCTAAGCTTTGGGTTTGATTTTATTCCTGGCTGAGGATCGTTAAGGAGACCAAGTTCAGAGGTGGGCCGAGTTGGAACCCAGTTTCTCTTGAGGCTATCTGATCACGTTCTGGCCTGTGTCTTCAGTCCCAACCTGGGCCCTGGGCCCAATGAGCTGCACTAGCCTTCCTCCCATTTGTCCTCTGTAGCACTGGTCCTTCTGGTCATCACCTATCCCTTGGTTTCCAGGCAACCATTGTCTCCTGGTTCTCTCCCAAACCCTCTTGAATCTTCGCGACCTCCTTGGCACGCTCTCCTCTGCGACCCCCCTGAAATGTTGACATTTCTTAGGGCTCTGTCATCTATCATGTTCTCTTCTGACTAATCTTATTTACACCTGTGACCTTAATCACTAAGTCTAGGCTACTGGCTCCCAATCCTCGAGACTAAGCTCCGGACATGTTTCCAGGACTTTCTGGCCACATCTACTCACAATGCCCCGTAGGAGCCAAAACTTAACACGTCCCAATCTGAACTCATTATCTTCCCCCTCAAGCAAAACTTGTTCTGGTCTTACTTTTGGTGGATGGATTACCAACCACCCAGTCCCTGGAGTAAAAAAGATCTTGGAATCATCCTTGACTTTTCTCCCGCATTCCCCATGTTCTGATGTTTTCACTTCGGACATTTTTCTCCAGTCCTGCCTCTCACTTCCATCTTCCAGGTTCGCTGCTATTCGTTTGGCCCAAACCCTCATCCTCCTTCACCTGTAAAAATATAATATTATAATTCTTGAACAAGCATCAGCTCAGCAGATATTACTTGAAAGAATGGATAACCTCTCTAGACCCAGACAGACTATTGGGAGGGTTATAGGAGATCCTTTACGGAGAACATCCTTAACACCATGATTGGCTCATAGTAGGAGCTCAGTAAACATGAGTGGTTATGTATTATATATAAGAACTGTTTGAAAGCATAGACGTTTGGCCCCAGGCTGCCTGGTTTCAAACTCCAGTTCCATCATATACATTTCTTATGTATATGATGTCTGTGTCTCCATTTTTTTTCCTCTGTACAATGCAGATGATTATCATACAGCTGTTGAGGATTCAATGATTTAATTTATGTAAAGCTTTCGAACCGTGCCTAGCATATGGTGAGTGCCCAGTATGTGTGTTAGTGCTGTTATTATTATTTATGTTTCCTGCTTCCTGGCTTTCATGGTCAACATGTTGGGCTTTATTCGAGGAAATGTGCACTATGAATCCTTGTGTATGGCCCCCTAAACTTACATGGAGGAAGAATCGTCTCCTCATTTTCACCAAGTATTATCTGAGCCTCCTATAAACTTGATAAATCTGAATCACAGTCTTTTTGCAGCATTTTATAATAGCTCTTTAGGGTGACCAGCTGTCCTGATTTGCCCGGGTCTGAGGGGCTTTCCAAGATGGGGGAATTTTCGTGTTAAAACTAAGATAGTCTTGGGCCAACCAGGACCGTTGGTCATCCTGTCCTTTATCTTGAGTATCTTGAGCTCTTCTGCTGAAGCTCAGCTTCCACACATAATTCCCCAGGCACATTTCAGAGGCAAAAAAAAAAAAAAGGCATAAGTCAAGGTGATGGGCTTTCATAGCACATTGGGAACATAATCTGGGAGACCTCATATGCGATCTCCTGTTCTTATTCATCAAAATGCCCATGTTCTGGGAATTTCTGGGACAGATGAAGGCCTGTTTCTTACGGGGGGGGGGTAAGAATGGCTTCTGATTTCTGGCTCTGTCCTTAAACATGACAGCTCTTTCCAGCCAAGTCTCTTCACTGAAGAGCAAACTGAGGTCCCCTTCCTCATTCCCCAGGCCTTCTCTCCAGATGGACCACGGGGGCCACAGGATCCTGGTGGCACCTGACCAGCTCTGAGCACAGCCATTTCATTGGAAGGCTGTTTGCAGTGGAGTGGGTGGGGGTTCTGCTTCCCACCAAATAATGAGCAGTTTTCCCCCGCTGCACTCCTGAGGCGTCTCCTCCCGGGTTTCTAAATTGCAGTCTCTATCTTCCCCTATTGGCACCAGACTTATCTTCATAGGAAAGAAATCAATTCACATCATTTCCCAGCCCAGATCTGTTGGTTCTGGAGACCCACAGCATCTGTGCCAAATCCTTGGCTTGCTCTTTGGTTCTGTCACAGTCTGGCCTCCAGCAATCTCTCCAAACCCTTCTCCTGATATGCCTTGGCTGATTTCTCCTTTCATAATCCAGAGGTCACCACCATTGCTCAAAGACCACCATGCCTTGTGGATTAGTCTGCTCAGACTGCTGGAACAAAATACCATAGACAGGGTGGCTTAAGCAACATTTATTTCTCATACTTCTGGAGGCCAGAAGTCCAAGGTCAAGGTGCCAGCCAGTTTGGTTTCAGGTGAGGGCTCTCTTCTTGGCCCATGATGGCTGCCTTCTCAAGCTATGTCCCCTCACATGGCAGAGAAAGCGAGCACTGGCGTCTATTCCTTTCTTAAAAGGGCACTAATCCCATCAGGAGGGCTCCACCCACATCCAGACCTCATCTGATCCTCATCGTCTCCCAAAGGTCCCGCCTCCAAATACTATCGCACGGTAGATACGGCTTCAACATATGAATCAGGGGGCAGCGGTGGGGAACACAACTCAGTCCTAACACCTTTTGATTAACTCAGGCTTCCAAATATGCTGTTTGCTCTGTCTTGCATACCGTTTCCCTTTGCCAGACCAATTCCTCTTCATTTCTTAAAACTCATATAAAACATCCTCTGTGAAGCCTTCCTTAGCTCCCCTCCGGGTCCCCGTAGCATTTTGTCCAGATCTCAGTTAGAGAAGTTGCCACTTTGTATGAGAACGTGTTTACATGTCCATCTCTCCCTGGAGTCTTTGAGTGTGTTGAGGGACTGGAGTTGTGGAGTGTTCTTCTCGGAAGGCCCCCACCCCGTGTCTAGCACAGATGTGGTCCAGTCATTGAGAAAATAAAAGCAGCACCAAAGAGGCAGCCACGACAGCAGCAGTTAACCTTGACCAGGAGCACTCACGGGGTCCCGAGGTGCTCTGCTAAATGCATTGCAGGCGCCAGCTCAGTCCTTGGAGGAAGGTGGAGGCACTATCCCCACTTCACGTGAAGGTGACTGTTGATCGGGTCAGTAGCTGGAGTACATCTTTATTCCATTTAGGTAAAGAACTTCAGAGGTGTAGATATATCATCAACAGAGTGTTTTCTTTTTTTTTTTTAAAGATTTTATTTATTTATTTGACAGAGATAGAGACAGCCAGCAAGAGAGGGAGCAAAAGCAGGGGCAGTGGGAGAGGAAGAAGCAGGCTCATAGTGGAGGAGCCTGATGTGGGGCTCGATCCCATAACGCCGGGATCATGCCCTGAGCCGAAGGCAGACGCTTAACCGCTGTGCCACCCAGGCGCCCCCAACAGAGTGTTTTTTAAAAGCTTTAAAATACTGTGTACCTTTCTCAACCCATTCTAACATGCTGGAAGCCCTCAGGTTTTGTTTTGTTTTTTTTTAAGATTTTATTTATTTATTTGCGAGAGAGCAAGAACAGGTTAGAGGGGTGGGACAAAGGAAGAGGGAGAGAAAGGGAGAAGCAGACTCCCTGCTGAGCACAGAACCTGACGCGGAGCCGGATCCCAAGACCCTGGGATCATGACCTGAGCCAAAGGCAGACGCTTAACCAACTGAGCCACCCAGGCGCCCCAGCCCTCATGTGTTAAGAATTCATGCGCTAATCACAAGTTCAATGTAACTCTTAACACAACCTCTGAAAGACGATTATATGCCATTTCCTTAACCAATGTCACTTTTAATTTCTATCTGGAAGTTATAAGACTGGTTTTCTTTTAAAATATCCTTAGTGAGGATGTTTTCTAGAGCCACGTTGGCCTTGCCCTTGCTGGTAGGAATCAGGCTTCTGTGCCATTGGAGGCTGCGTCTCTCACTTGTTTTCCGGGCAATTTCCAAGTTAGCTTTAGCTCATGCCCCATCTTTGTCCCACACACCCACTTTGGTGTATAACTTGAGGTGCAAAAATCGCTCAGTGAAAAAAAAATCAAGTCAGTACACAATCATTTCTGTTAGGGGACAGGTTTGATTACAGCTGCATTACTCTAGGCACCCATAAAGGTTAATAAAAATAACTCTAATTTTTTGAC
The DNA here is from genome assembly GCF_024610735.1 of Ursus americanus. Taxonomy (NCBI): domain Eukaryota; kingdom Metazoa; phylum Chordata; class Mammalia; order Carnivora; family Ursidae; genus Ursus; species Ursus americanus. Next base: position 49,334,188 of record NC_142128.1, on the reverse strand, counting down.
TGCCTTTTGTGTTTAAGCATTCACACTGCCTCAGTCCTCACAATCGTCCTATCAAGTAAGTGGACTTTCTTCATTTTATAAAGGAAGATACCGAGGATCAGAAAGTCATATAACTTGCTCAAGGTCTCCCTCGAGAGAACAGAGGCCTTGGGAACCGGACCAAGGTTAGTCTGACACCAAACCCCACCCTTTTCACCAGTGAGCTACACAGTCGGACGGTGCCAAGACCATGGTGTCTGCAGGCACCCAACATTCCAATCTGGGGTGTGACTGTCACCAGCCTGTGTTCCCCAAATGGGACCACGTGCCCATTCCTGGCCTCAAAAGCTCTAGGTGGCATTCCACATCCTGGGTCACCTGGGTGGCCTATTCTGGAAGTAATACTTGCTCACTGATCTGTACGGTTGGAGATTCCTTTGGACATCTTCCCTGGACAGAGGACGGGTGGGGCCAGGGTAAGGATATAGTGGGTGACAGCTGGCCTCGTAGCTTGATAGCAGGGACATGGGCCGATTTGCTTAGTGAGACATGTTTAAATCTGTCCCTGACCTTTCCCCAGGCATTCTGCCTCCATCTTGTCTCTACTTCTGGTGTGAAGGATCTGGACGAATTTAATGGTGAGTAATGACAAAACCCAAGACATGTCCTTATTAAGTAGGATTTTTATCTTGAAAATGGGGAGTTCTATGGGCAAATAGAAACTCCAGGCAACTCCCAAATAAAGACCTGGGTGGCCCTCCTCATTCTTTCCCACACTGAGACAATTTTGATGGAAACTGCAATTTTATAAGCCTAGAGCAACTTGAAAATAGTTCTCCAGGCTACAAAATTCACCCCACAGAACCCAATCTCATCTCTTGAGCCAAAGATGAAAATTTCTGCCAGATGTTGTTTCTGCTTTCAGGTGGGAAAGTAATTGTTTAGAAGTTTTAATATACAGGAGCTCTGTCTCCATAGCCAAAAAGAGGGGTCAGTCAAAGCAATGAACTGGACAATTCAGTCTAGAAACCTGGAGATTTACTGGCCGGTGTCTGGACAGAACTATGTCTATCCTGATTTTAACTGTGTAGTTTACCAGTGTCCAGAAGTTTGGTTTGGTTCAGAACTTCTACTTAGCTACTTGCTTTTTGGAATCTGGCCTTGAATGAGTGCCTCCTTGGATTTTTTTTTTTTTTTTTTTTTTGGTTTGTTCTCCACAGTTGGACTCAGGGAGTAGATAGTGTGAAATGAAGTGTTGGAGAGCCACCTACCATGGGCTTCCAGGATGGTGCCCTGGCTGTGGGAGCACTGTGACCCTGGGAGGCTGACATAGACTTTGTTCTCTTGACATGACATTGGCTGGAGGAACTCCGGCTCTGGAATTTTATATTTTTCCATGCTGGTGGTTCAGCCAGCACATGGGAAATCAGACTTGGGTGGGGCCAACTGGCAACAGATTCAAATTGAAGTGGGAATCAGTCCTTGAAGGCCAACTGTGAAAATGTACATGGGGCCCCAGCCCAAATGCCTGAAGGATGCTGGGAAGGGTGGAAGTGGGACCTAGAACACTTTCAGTGGCGCACAGAAGATACCACTTATCCATCCTGGCAGTGCTTTATTTCTTTATGTGCGCTGAGGTCGGGCTATGGGAAGGACCACTGAACGTCTTCTCAGACCCGTGAGAAATGGCAGAGGCAGGGCATATGGAGGAAACTATTTCAAAGATGTTGTAGATTTTTTTGCTTGGTTGATAAATACATTACTTAAAAAAAGAATGGTAGCCTTCTTATGAAGCAAAGTAGCTAGCTTTGAGTGGGCTTCTGGGATGTATCAATCATTGATTACTTACATCTTCTTATCGCTCACATACTTCTGGAAGCTAGACCTCCTCCCTCCCGGCGTGGGGCGGGGGGGGGGGAGGCTGGGGCTGAAGAGGGAGGGCCAGGAACATCCATTGCCATGGTCCCACACTGGAATCCCCTGGGGATCTTATAGAAATACTGATGCCTGGGCTGCATTCTGGGCAAATCAAAGCAGAATGTCTGCCCCCCCATCATGTGTCTTAACACCCTCCCCAGGCATTCTGCTGTACAGCCAAGGCCAAGAAGCACCACACTAGTCGAATCTGACATAGGAGGAAATTAAGTGTCCAGACTCTCACTTAGCCCCTCTTCTGCCACATTAAATAGCTTCTCTCTCTCTCTCTCTCTTTTTTTTTTTTTGTAGTTTTGCCATAAATTAAAAGCACACTTCAAGATGTAGGTTTACCAAGTACCTTTAAGAAATGGATTTCCTTTTAAGGCAAACGGTGATTTAGTAACCACTGCGCTGATGCATTTCCACGTGAGCCTCTGACGGGTGTGAATTTGTGTCTGGGGCCAGCAGTGTCCAGCATGGGCTCCTTTGCGTCTTCTCCATTGCGAGCCCGGCAGGCGGGCCCTCTGTTTCTCCTCCAGAAACCTCGCACGCTCCTTTGATTCACGTTGTTGATGGAAAACACTCTCCACGAACCTCTAGCTGTTGGTACATAGATCTACCAGAGACACGTTTTTCACAGAACTCACTTCATCTGGGGACCACGTGTCTAGGAGAGCTGTGGTTTTTTGGCAAAGGCACATCCAGACACCTGTGCCAGCATTACCCTATGGACATCTGGTTACCAACGAAATGACAGCCGGCCGGGTAGACTTCCTGTTTTTTGTGCAGAGCACACTGTATTGGCCACATTGCACCTAAAATTCTTAGCTGGACTTACCAAAAACATCACTTACACACATTTAAACAGGATTCCATGGTGTTCTGGTCTCTGAAAAAAATCTGAATTTCTTTTTGTGTTATAAGAATGAACAAGTTGGGGCGCTTGGGTGGCTGTTGAGCGTCTGACTCTTGATTTTGGCTCAGGTCATGATCTCAGGGTCGTGAGATGGAGCCCCGCGTTGGGCTCCACACTCAGCATGGAGTCTGCTTGAGATTCTTTCTCTTCCTCTCCCCCACCCCCTGCTTGTGTGCTCTCTTTCTCTAAATAAATGAATAAAATCTTAAAAAAAAAAAAAAAGAATGGACAAATCTATGATGTAATTTTTTAGGCATTAGCCTAATGGTCTTTCACTCAAGCCACATTAGACTCACCTGGGGGATTTAAAAAAAAAAATACTGTCACCTGGGCCCCACCTCAGAGATTCTGATACAATTGGTCTGGAATGGGGCAAGAGCATGAACACTTCTGAATCTCCTTACTGACTCTCGTGGGCAGCCTGGGTGGACCCTAAAACAGGGCTCCGAGCTCTGGGTTTTTCACTGTGAGCTTAGTGCTACGGCAATTTCATTCATTTTATTTATTCAACATATTTATGTTTAAGAGGGAAAATATTTTTGAAATACTTTCCTCGGTATCTTTTCCTCCAGTCATCCATATAGTTTTTTCTTCACCTTTGCAACCTCATTATGGCTAAAGCAGAGATTTATCACCCCTGGGAAGGAGAAGGTGGGTACTGCCAAGAAAGGTAATTTGCAACCCTAGATGCCCTTTAGAACCACTTGGGAAGCTTTAAAAAATTGCTGGTGTCTGGGATCCACTCCAGACTAATTAAATCAGAATTGGGGGATGGGCCCAGGGATTATTATAACAGTACTCCACGCATAATACTTTTTTGTTATGCAGCCAAGGTGGAGAGTGATGGGTCTAGCAAGAAATGGGTAGCTTACCAACTTACAATGAGATTCTTCTTTATTAAAATCTTGCATATTCTCACCCTAACTTTGAGGGGAAATTATCTAGGTACTTGTCATTGGAAAAGATGAAAGTTAGTTATATTATTGATACGGTTTTATGATTTAATCTAATATATATTTATTGAACAACTACGATATGCAAGGAAACCGTGGTTAGAAACACCTCCTGGGGACTTTTTGCTGGTTTACTTTGGGTCAGAAAGGAGACCAGTGTGGATATATGGGTCCGGATTCCTGCAGGAACGAGATGGCACGCTGCCCACACTGGGCGCAGGATTTCATAAAGGGGTTGTTTCTCATGATTCAGGCAGCATTTAGGAAACCAACCGGGAAAGGTGCGGCTTGTAGGGACTGGCTAGTAACACGGGGAGCCGCGAGCATCCCTGGGCTGGGGGCCTGGCAGACTAGCTGTGTGGGGGGGGGCGCCTGACAGAAACCGTGAACTTCTTGAGAAGGATACAGCATCACACGGGGACCCTTTCTGTATAAGAAAATTCCAGCTGAGTTCTGGTTGCATGCAGCCAACTGATCCTAGGGGCTGGTGTTCCAGTGCTTTAATAACCACAGCCTGGTCTCGTGGGACTCTGCTAGCAGCAGCAGAGACGATCTCAGCACGTCGTTCATTCATTTGTACATTTACTCGTTCTCTTACAATTGAGAAACACTTAAGTGAATGGCTACCACGTACCAGGCACTCTTCTAGGACACCGCATGTGGCTTCTTGCAACAGGGCCTAGAGCTGCAATGGAGAAGCAGCCATGGAGCCTGTGTTCGGGTCAGCTGGCCCCAAACAGTGGCTGTTCACACCTGTCAGAGGATCACGTAGAAAAGCATGGGTGTGGTGGTGATTAGATCACCGCTTGCCTTAAAATAAAATCCATTTCTTAAAGGTGTTTGTAAACTTATATTTTGCATTGTGTTTTTTAAAAAAAATTTTAAATTTTGAGGGGGAACAATTGGGGAGGAGGGTCAGAGAGAGAGGGAGAAGCAGACTCTCTGTTGAGCAGGGAGCTCAACGAGGGGCTCGACTCCAGGACCCTGGGACCATGGCCTGAGCCAAAGGCAGACGCTTGACCAACTGAACCACCCAGGTGTCCCTGTAGTCTGCTTTTAATTCGTGGTAAAACCACAATAGAGAAAAGCGACTTGGTGTGGAATAGCAGTGCTGAATGAGAAGTTGGCTTTGACGTTAACTAGCCACATAGCGTTCCACTGTTGTTTTGGAAATTGCTGTTTTCATTTTCCTAGATGTAGGGATGTGACTTGGGCCCTGGGGGTGGTGTGGGGGGTGGGAAATGCCACTAGAGAAATTTAGGAGACGAAGGAGGCCTTTCCTCATAGCTAGAGATGGTCTCCAGAATAGGGAGTGATTTTAATTCATTCACAAGCACATTTTTTTGGAGGACTATCATGTGTGGACACAGGGCCGGGTGGCAGGGATCCCCAGATCATGACAGAACCCTTGCCTTGAAGGAGCCCGTGGTTTCATGGCAATTCAAGTGGGCATAACATTGTTTACCTGCAGTTTTGTGGGGTTGTCTTTGAGGAATCTCTTGAAAATGGCTCAGTCATTTTAAAAAGAAGCATTTGACCACCTGCCAAATTCTAGCTGAGTATTTGTGACCTGCGTGCTGTGTGTGTGTGCGCACGTGCGAGCACGTGTACTTGCCTGCTCACACAATCTTCATGTAGAAAGAATTCTCTACTGGGGTGAGGTGGGGAAGGAGGGAGGGAAACCCAGCACAGGCTGCAAAGGTGGGAGAATTCAGGTCTACACGATTTGTTCTCTTTTGACTCAAAACGAGGTGACATCAGCAGGATGTTGGGATTTCAGGACAAGTCCTAGGGTCCAGTAAAATGGCTCCACTTCATGATTCCTTAGAACAGGGACCTGCTTTCCTGTGAGTCCCCCAACATCTCTGGTGGGGGCAGGGTTGTGCCTTCCAACAAATGGACTTGCAGTTGAGGGTTTCCTGTTAGGTTGGCCTTGCTTTGCTAATATCTGGGACTTTTGCCAAAATCTTTGACCACCAGAAGTGAAAGCAAAGCCCAGAAGGAGGCAAGTGTCAGAACATGCGGAAGGCCATGAGGTTATTGTGCTCCTCTGTGTCCCTGTCATAACGTGCCTGCTTTTGGTCCTGACCTTGAGCAAGTGACCTTTAGGGTCTGTCACTCTTACATTTGAAGCTATGGAGATTCGTCCGGAACGGAGCAACCGTTAGAGTTTCAAGGAGCAGGCTGGTTGGCCAATGCTAGTATTGGCCAAGGGAGACAAGTACACCAGTAGGGGTATCTTATCATCGTTCAACCTCAATGAGAGCCCAAGACTGGGCTGGGTCCCAGGAGCAGCATGGGAGAGGACTGACGTGTTGCTGAGATTTATTTAGGGACGTCACAGAGGTGCCTTTTGAAGAGATAGGAAAGGAGTAAGGATGGATCCCTTTATAACCTGGGGTTTTGGCATTTTCTCAGTTCCCGAAGACACAAGGGTATCTCATTATTGTGGGTGGATGCCACTTGAGTGACACAAACTTTCTGGATGTACCCAGGGTGCCTTTGGGGTGTTAATGTGGTCCCATAGGCAAGGGGAGAGGAAGAGTGGCCACCCCCTGCAAGGTCATGCTAGTATCACCCACCCTGCTGTTGTCAAGCCTCTGACCTCATTCACTTCTGATGTGTATCCTGAACTGCAGGTGACCTATATTTAGATTATGTAAAAAGGATAGAAAGTGAATGGCCTTTTTGCGCTAAGGTCAGAGTTCAGCTGTGCTTGATAATGCCGCTTTGATCTCTAGGACCCTGTCTGTCGAGATCTATGGTGTCTGTCAACCAACTTCGCCCTGCACTTGACCTTTTGCTCGCCTGGACCTGTAGTTACTGCCAAGACTCTAATCCCTCAGCATGTCCCTTCTGGAGAAGAAAAAAAAAATCCCAAAGCCTAAGATTCAGACATTCTAGATTCTGCTCTGGCCCCTCACAAAAGCATTTAATAGAGAGGCTTTTTGAAATTAAAAAAACAAGAGGGCAAAGAAGTGGTCTTAAGAGGAAATTTCAAACAAATTATAGGATCAGTGATGCAGAACTCAGCAACAGCAGTTTGCTTGGCCAGAGTCTTCCAGAAGGCGCTCGGAATCCTAAGTGGATTCTAATAGCGCTGGCGGGGATGGAGAGAGTCTTTGCTGCAGCTCCCCGTTTGGGGGCAGGTGACCTGTCAGCGATCGAAGACAGATGCTTATCTCCTGTCCGTCCGAGGACTTCTCAGCGTGCTCTCCTTTGATTGGCTCATGTTGATATTTTATCACCCTGGCAGCTAAACAAGTGTTTCCTTATGTCCAGCTGGAATCTTTGCTACTCAATTTACACATCGATTTTCCGTCCCTTGTCAATGTGGGCTATTTTTTTGTGGATCCTTTCCAGATGTGCACGTGGTTTTCGCAATGTGGTGGACCCACTCGGACGTGGTGCTCTCAGAGGTCTGATGGCTACACGGGACTCTGGAAGAGCCTAGTCCTTGACCTGGGACAGGTCGCTTTCCCTGTCCGGGCATCACATCCCTCCTCTCTGAGGGGAGGGAATCCATCACACCATCTCTAAGATTTCTTCCAGGTTTGATGAGTGTGTGATTTTGCTAAGAACGTGGTATCTGAACAGCGAATCCGTGCTTGGCATGCAATAGAGACCCAGTGAGGATTTGTCAAGCAGGGTCCCATCCTAGGGATGGCCACCGGAGGGTCCTTTCCGCACGGACTAAACCTTTCAGCCGATGCCCTTGGCCCTCCCAGGAGTGACCTGTCCCTTGTGGAAGTAGGCACGGGCGTGCGGTGGTGAGACGCCTTTGTTCACCGCGTGCAGCAAGCACCTGGCCCAGGAGCAGGCGGGACCTGCTTCTAGTCCCTTCTTGGCTGTCAAACCCAATCTATTAAAACGCCTCTGTGATTCCGCAAGGAAAACAAGTGCCCGTGAAGAAGAGGTTATAAATACATCCAATTATAAATATATCCCATTAAAAATAGATATTGACAAGCAGCTCCAGACTGTGTTGGGATTGGCAGACTTGGCCGAGGAGAAAAAAGTAGCCGAGTGTCCAGAAAGCAACACATTTGACTGTTGAATAACATGGGTTTGAACTGCGTGTGTCCACTAAACATGTGGATTTGTTTTGATAGATACAGCACAGGACTATAAATGTATTTCCACTTATGATTGTCTTAATTACGTTTTCTTTTTTCTAACTTTATTGTAAGAATACAGCATAGAGTACATAAAAATACGAAATATGTATTAGTTGACTGTTTATGTGATTGGTAAGACTTCCAGTCACTAGTAGGCTGTTAGTGGTTGAATTTCTGGGGGATCAAAACTTCTATGTGGATTTTCAAACTGTGCGGGGCAAGGGGGTGGTCAGCTCCCCTCACCCCTACACGGAACAGGGTCCACTGTAATGTTTTAGTGAATGATTCCTTGGTAATATCTTTGGGCTTGTAGATGGCTCTTAATTAGCTACTAAATCGTGCAGGGTGGTCAGAGAAGGGTTTGGTTTAGAAAGTTCAGTAAAAATAGAATTAGGACTTAATAAATATTTCTCTTCTCTATGTCACAGGACTTGCACAGAAACCCCAGTGAAGGGTTCCGGGACTTTGGAAAGAGAGAGTGGCACGCAGTCCCTGACATCCCTGGTCTTTAAAAGCTCCAGGGAGCCCCTTGTAGGAATGGCCGAGGGAACGATGCCCCCGGAATCAGAGGGCCTGGGCTTCTACCCGGGGTCCAGCGGGTCCTAGTTGCGTGACCTTAGGGAAACCCGTTCACTCCTTTAAGCCCCAGGTATATGGTAACAGTTACGTGAGGTAATAGGTAAGAAGAAACCTAGCATAGTATCTGACACGTGGGAAAACTCGAGCACTAGTTTCTCGCGGTGACCGTCTGGGGTCAGGCCTGCTGGAGGGACCACAGTGCAATGGCAGATGGACATATGCCACAGCCGAGAAGCTCCCAGGACCCCCTCAGGCCACGTGATGGGCTCCTCTCCTCACTATGGTTTGCAAGGGCTGCCATGACAGAATACCACAGACTGGGTGATTCAAACAGCAGGAATCGATTTTCTCTCGGTCCTGGAGTCTGGAGTCTAAGATCGAGGTGCTGACAGGGTTGGTTTCCTCGGAGGACTCTGCTGGGCTCGCAGATGGCTGCCCCCTTGCTGCCTCTACTTGTGGCCATCCCTCTGTGCACACCCAGGGGTCTCTCCGCGTGTCCTACTCTCCTCCTCTTATAAGGACATGGGTCAGATTGGATTCTGGCCCCCCTACCACTCTCATGTCAACGTCATCATTTCTTTAAAGGCCGCATCTGCACAGTCGCATTCTGAGGTACTAGGGTTAGGACTTCAATATAGGAACTTGCAGGGAGGGAGTCGGAATTCAGGCCCCAAGGCCCAGGTACTCACTGAGCCTGTGTGTGGCACGAAAACCTCAGGGCTATGGAGGGCTTTGCAATCCAGCTCCCATCTGAAAGTCGATGCTCAGAGTCAATCCTTCCTGCCCCTCCCCCTTCCTTCCTCTTCTGAGGAAGACTCAAGCTCACACCTCCATTTTGACACATGAATACCACTCCTTTTTAAGAGATTCTTTTTTTTTTTTTTAAAGATTTTATTTATTTATTTGACAGAGAGACAGCCAGCGAGAGAGGGAACACAGCAGGGGGGAGTGGGAGAGGAAGAAGCAGGCTCCCAGCGGAGGAGCCCGATGTGGGACTCGATCCCAGAACGCCGAGATCACGCCCTGAGCCGAAGGCAGACGCTTAACGACTGCGCCACCCAGGCGCCCCTTTTTAAGAGATTCTTGACCTGTGGTTGCTCAGGTTTATGAACAAGGACACTGAAGTCACTGGGTTCTGGGGTAGACCCTGGGCATCTAGGCGGACTCTTATAACCACCCCATAAAATGGCTTCTGAGTCCTGAAGGCTGTGCTCTTGGCTGGCCCGTGTGAGGCCATGAGACAGAACAGACAGAACGCCAGAGCCACACCCCGAGGGGACTGAAGGGGGTTCCCATCTCCTGTGCCTTCCTCTTTTCTTCCCTCAGCACCCCTCCTACATGGTGAGTCATCCAAAACTCCATACACCCAGCCAGCTGTTTGGAACAGAAGAAACAACACAGCCAGAGGCGTCTTGGGCCCAAACTCACACCCTGTCTCCTCCTCCCTCTCTCCTCTCCCCTCTCCCCTCTCCCTCTGTCTGTCTCCATTTTATTGCTCCTTTTCCAAGTTCCTCTCCCTGCCCTCCCCCTTTCCATTCTTATCCCTTTCAAGGCTTAATTAGGTTATCTGGAGACATTGGGTCTCGGCCAGCCAATGTCTGATCTATGAAAAAATTAGTATTTCCCAAACTTACAGTTATATCAAAGCCCTTAAGCCCTGTTTCTTCCTTAAGCACAATCAGTTTTCTCATAATTCTTACATAGAGTACTAACTTCTCACGAACAGGGGCCATATTGTACCCTCCACGACCCCCAGTGCAATGCCCTCCGCACAGAAATACTCAAAAACACTATTTGAAGAAAGCAGTGGGACTTTCAAGAATAATCATACACTCCGAGAAGCTCAGGTCTGCAGTTAGCGCTAAGGAAACTCTGTAAGCCCCTCAGGGACCCAGACCTGGAGTTGCAGGGAGCTACCAGCGTGGGGTTTCCTCACGCCCGGTGACACAGCTTGAACCACGGGGCTTGGCCATCGATACCACTGGATTGTTTACTTAAAGAACAAGCAACAAATATGACTTTTGACAGTAAAATAGAAGGCAGAGAATCATTTTGTTTTCGTAGACATAAATGCCTGGATAAAATGCATCCCCTTATTAATGGAAAACAATTTTGTCACGTTTATCTGCTTAAAAAAAATTATCTTCCCCTCTTTTGGCTTCTGAGTTACAAATTCCCTCATAGGTGCTTATTCTAGTAAGATGGGGGCAGCGGCCTCTGAACCTGGTCCAATCTGATTTCCGTCCCTCACTCCGCCAGGGGTGGTAGAGGGGTTACTGAGGACATTGAATGAATGACTTTTGATCTCCCATCTCTGACCTCACCTCCACTTAGTAGAAATAAGAAACAAGGACTGGGCACAAGTGTGAAACCTCTACTTGGTCATTCATCTATTTATTCAACAATTACTTGTGCCAGATGTTCTGCCAGGTCCAGGTGCTACAGAGATGAGAAAGTCACAGTCCCTGCCTGCAAGAAGCTCACAGTCTACTGGGGAGTAGAAGTGCTACCCAATCGTTCCTGTATACCACGCTACTAGAAATAGGTATGAAACACTATGGGAGTACCGAAGAGGGGTGTTTCTCTTCGCATGAACAGAAGGAAGGTTAGGGACCTCAGAACAAGGCCCTGAAGACAAGCACAGTTTTACTAGATGGTGTGGAGTGGTAAGGACCGCCTAGTACTATGGTATCCAATATGGTAGCCACTAGCCACATGTGGCTGTTTGGATGTATATTACTTAAAATTAAACAAAATAAAAAAACTTAGTTTCTCAGTTGTGGCCACATTTCAAGTGCTCAAAAGCCACAGCTGGCGAGTGGCTATCACATTGGACTGGGAAGATACAGAACATTTCCATCACTGTAGAAAGTTCTATTGGACAGAGCTGTTCTAGACAGAGAGGAAAGCAGGCTGATTTCCCAGACACCATTAGCTTTGGTCTGTAAATGCTTCCCTGAGGCTGCTTTCTGTGCCATGAGCCTCAGAGCCTTCAGAGCTGTCCTGTGGTTAGAGAGTGGTCCACGGGGGCAAGGCCTGGAAAGTGATGACAGCACGAGGCTTGTGGGTAAGCCCTCCTCATGGGCCATCGACTCTGGGGACTGGGCCGTAGATGTCAATACTGGTTCTGAGCCTGGTCAGTCATCAGCGAGGATACGGTAGCTAGCCTCTGTATCTCCATTGGACGTCCAGTGGACAGCCAAACCTGAACCCCTCATCCCCACACCTGCCTGCTCCCCTGTGGTCCTGCCCCTCTCCGTCAATGGCGTTTCCATTCTTCCAGGTGTTCAGGCCCAGACCCTGCGAGTTGCCTTACCTCGTCTTCTTCTCATTGCCCTATCCCTCCACCTTACGTCTCCACAAGTCCTGCTGGCTCTACCTTTCCAACATGGCTGCTGCTGACCACTTCTTACCACCTCCATTGCTGCCCCCGGTTTGAAACTCTGTTATCTCTCACCTAGATTTCTGCAGCAGCCTCCTAACTGGTCTCCCAGCTGTCTCCCTCGGCCCCTCCCATACCTTCTGTCCCCAGTAGAGCAGCCCCTGTAATGCTGCTAAAAGTTAGGTCATTTCAGTCCTCTGCTTAAGAGTCTCCAGATGCCCCATTTTACTCCGAGTAAAAGTTAGAATCCTTACAATGTCCTATCAAACCCTTTGTGACCATAGGACCTGGCCCCATTCCCTCTGTGACTTCATCTCCTACAATTCTCCCCCTCGAGTCCTCTGCTCCAGCTACGCTGGCCTCCTCCCTGTTCCCGAGGGCCTTTGCTCTGGCTGTCCCCTCTGCATGGAAAGCCTTTTCTCCAGATATCCACATGCCAACTCCCCTATTCCTTTGGATCTTTGCTTAAATGTCAACTTCTCAACAAAGCCTATGACAATCTTATTTAAAATAGTAACCTGCACGCCTCCCTGTCTTTCCCCAGCATGCTCCATCCACGTTACCCTATGATACTGTTTTCTCAAGAGCACATGGCACCTAGCCTGCCTCTTCATTTACTGATTGATGATGCTCATTTTTGCTTGTCTGTCTCCCCTCAGGTGAAGGCAGGGGACGTCGTCAGTTGCATTCCACGAGGTACCCTATGTGCCTAGAACGCACACTGGTTCGTGGGAAGTATTCCTCTGTTGTTCTCATCCTTAGCGGCTCTCTGCCGCTGGGGGGAAGGTCTCCTGCACATAGGAGCCAATCGGCAGCCTGGGTTGGCAGCCCTAGCTTCTCCTTAGGATTGCCAAGTTAGGCTCCAGGAGGGGACTGACTTACGGAAATTCTCCAGCTAAAGTTGGAGGCTCAACCCTCAGGTGAGCTGACTCCAAAGGAGCCTTCTGCTTTTCTGAGGGTCCCAGGTTGAGAGAGGGCTGGAGGGCGTGATTGGAGCTGTAAGGAAGGGTTCTAGGGCAGGGTGGTGGGGTAGCGACCCCCGATTGTATGGTGGAAAGTTTAGCCCACTCGCGGGATGCGTCCAAGGCAGCTGTCTCTTTTCAAAACTGTTCCATCATGCCCTCCAGTTGTAAGAGCCTCACGTGAGCATCTCCGATGATTCAGAAGCTGAATGGGATGGGGGAGGATTTCAGGCGTCAGAGCGGAGCTTATCAATGGGTGGATGTGGACTCTTGAGCACAGAGTGAGGGGAGGGTGCTGCGGGCAGGGATTTGGGAGCTCTGGCCCCCCCAACCCCCACCTCTAAGCCACAGATTTTTCATCTGTTCAAAGGGAACAGTAAAGCCTGCCTGTCTCCCTTTCGGCGTTCTGAGGATCAAGTGAAATAATGTATATGAAAATGTTCCAAAAAGAATAAAGAGCTTTGCCAGGATAAAAAATTGCTTTTATTCCAAATGATAAGTCAAGGGTGAGATCTCTAAGAAGTCATTTGTGTGGGCTGTTATTTCAAATCCTGTTTGTTTAAAAAAAAAATAGAAAACGAGTTCAAGCCTGCCTTACTCAAGGAAGAGCAGCAGTGTGCTAGACGGTTTCTCCAATCTGGAGTCTAGCCATTGCCCCCATGGTGGCTCATTCTTAGATGTGCATGCGCTGCTTGTCTGGGGACCCTCCAGCTGAGGGGACCCCCTCCTTGGCTTGGGATGGGGCTGTGGCCTCATGGAAAGGGGACCCACGATGCTTGGTCATGGGGATGGAAGCACCTGCTTCGAGCTTCACAAGCATCCCTCAGGGATGGAGGGGAGTAGGGTTAATAACTCGGTTTGTTCAGGACCTGAGTGGGGAGCAGTAAAGAAAGAGGAGGAACACTCGTATCTGTAGGACATCTGTGCTGCGCTGGGGCCGTCATTCCCATACACCTCACAACACACCTGCGTCTCTCTAAGGTATGATTATTCTTATTTTAAAAATGAGAAAACTGAGGCTCAGCAAGGTTAATAATCTGTCCTGGGCCACACAGCTTACTGGTAGCTGGCAGAACTGGCATTGCACTCAGGTCTGTCTGGAGGCAAAAGCCATACCCTCACCATGGTACTGTGCTCCTGGCTTCCACGGGTCAGGGGATAGGGCTCCAGTTTGGGCTCCTTCCCTCAGAAATGACAGGCAGTCATTTACACGTCTCTCACCCCTTTCCTCCGCTCCGGAAGGCAGGGCTCACTCTGTCCCTCATTGGCTGTTTGTGAGCGTCCCGTGAAATAATGTATGTGGAGCGATCTGAATATTGCAACATGTTGCATGCAAGTGAGGAATGACTATTATAATTTTGAAAGTGTTGCTTTTATCCTGTGACTGCCTTGCTCAAGAACCTTCCATGAGTCACTCTTCCCTGACCTGATGGAGTCTGGCCTCCCAAGTTCCATGCCTGTGCTCTCACGGACTGTCCTCCACCTAGCCTTCCTCTGTATTCTGGTAAATGGCACGTCTGTTACCACCTCTCTGCCAACATGGCGCTCTCCCCACCTCTCAAACCTGACACACGTATGGTCTCCCTCCTCCCGGAAGCCCTCCCTCACAGCCTTACTGGTCTGTGCCATGGGGCTTCCCGTGTGCTGCCTGGTGGCTGGGTGCAAGCTCTCTAGTTGTTCCACACACTTGAGTACGTCTCTGCAGGGAGGGTTCCGAGTCCTGCAGGTTGAGGTCATGGTTCTGTGCTCTTTCAATGTCCTCACCGTGCCTCACCCAGTACGCAGGACTCGTAAGTGAAACACTCAGCAATGGCAACCGATGGACTGATTCAGAGCCTTGCACCCATGTTTCCACTTTCTCATGCTGTGGCGGGTCATGGAGAGTTCTGGCAGCTTTTCCAGGCAGGCTCCTGCACCCCTCGGTCTCTTCCGGAAGAGGCAGCTTCCTGCCTGAGCTCACACGGCGCCTGGCTTGAGCCTGCCCCCTCCTGTCTGCCTGGCCAGACCACTCTGTCCGGGTGGAGCCAGCTCACAGCAGAGCTCCCTGTGTAAGAACTCTGACCCGAGCCCTCTCCCTACTCTGCGCTCCTTGCACGTGCCATGCCTGGCCTGGGGCGATGCCCTGGCTTGTCTTCCAAGAACCTCGAGAAAAGAGAGCACATGGTAGGTGCTCCGCACTCACACTGCACCAGGACTGGACCTCGATCGCGACGAGGCTCAGGGAAAATCTGCAGACCCAGACTCCAAAGCTGACCAGGGGCTTCGTATGATTGGGAATGAAGGTATGTGTACCCCAAGGGAGGGGACAGAACAGAGAAAGTGTGGCTTTGGTGTCCGTCACATTGGTTTGCGCCCTGCTACTGGGCATGTGACTCTGTCTCTCAGGGCCTCAGCGTCCTGGTGTAGAAATTGTGGATGACAGCGACACAGCCATCACAGTGTTGTTGCAAGCGTGGCTTTACACTGCATCTCGGATTCTGCGTGCAAGCCCCGTGTTCAGGGCTCAGCTTAGGTGTCACCTTCTAAGAGAGACATCCCCCCACCCTAAGGAAGTCCCTGGCGTTGTCATGAATGTAGCGCCCTGTTAATCCTTCCCAACGCTTCTTACAATCGGTAGTTATTATATTCGTGTCCATGCGTGTTGTTTCCCTGCTAGAATGTAAGCCCTGTGACGGCAGGGAACACGTCAGTCTTACGGTTGTATCTCTGACTTCTTTTTTTTTTTTTTTAAAGATTTTATTTATTCATTCGACAGAGAGAGAGACAGCCAGTGAGAGAGGGAACACAAGCAGGGGGAGTGGGAGAGGAAGCAGCAGGCTCATAGCAGAGGAGCCTGATGTGGGGCTCGATCCCATAACGCCGGGATCACGCCCTGAGCCGAAGGCAGACGCTTAACCGCTGTGCCACCAGGCGCCCGTATCTCTGACTTCTAGAATAATGCCTGGCACTCAGTAGGTGCTCAGTATATTTTGGTTCCCTTTCCTTCCCTTCCGCAGTAAATGGCGTGTGGTCAGTCTCAGTATCAGGAAGACCAGGTTTACCAGCAGCTTCTAGACCGGCTCCTGCAAGGACAGCAAAGGTCCAAGCATGCGCACATCGAAGAGACTCCAGGAGGAGACGGACCAGTGGAGGACAGGGAGGGACAGGTGCTGGGGACCTCTTAATCTGAAGCAGCAGAGTGGATGCCCCATGTCTATCTAATGAACTGGTTGGGGGGTGTCCTCGGCCTCAGCAGCCAGACCCCCAGAATCCTCCAGGCCACGGGAATCATGTAGGCCTCTCCCACCTGACCACCTGGAGAGCTGCAGGGCCAAGGGCATTTCTGGGGACGGCACCCACCCTACCTCCCAGTGCTTGACGAGCACCGGACATTTCCCGCATGTGGCGGTACACTGCCCCAGGGCCGCTGAGGACACTATGGAAGCTGTGACCTTTCTCACCTCACAAGTGCGCCGGGAAGGTGGCCATGAGTGTGTGTAGCGGGAGGGGGAGTGTTCGCTTAAACTTCTTTTGAGAGAAGAGAAATGAAAGAACACAAGGGACAGGGAAAAGCAGTGGGGAGGAGGGAGGGAAGGTGAAGAGGGTAGAGAGAGAAATGTTGGAACAAAGGACTTTTTTCTTTAATCTTAGAAAGGTTTGAATTGGCGGGAAGGAGCCAGTTGACAGGGAGAGTTTGAAAATGCAGGAACGCGGGCTGAGGAAGGGCTAATCACTGGACAGAGTCTAGGGTGCCCATCTCCCCAGTTTGCCCCGGACTAAGGGGCTTCCCAGGAGGTGGGAAGAGGGACGCAGGGAATTCTCCATGGATGTCCAGTGGGACGCCCTGGCCCAGCCGAGCTGGCCAGGCATGGGCACCGGTGTGACTTTGGCGGAGAGGGAGGACAGGTGACAGGGTACACGGTTATATGCCTTCTGAGGCCTTCCGGGGATCGACCTCACCTCACCTCCACCCCCACAAAAGCACGTTCCCTGGGCAGCCACGTGACGCTGGAAGCCCACCTAATCTTACCAGGCCTCATATTCCTCAGACGTAAAAGAAGAGAGGGTTGGATGACGTCTGAGGTACTTTCCAGCCGCTGTGGAGCTGTGGCGAGTCAACAGTCTGAGGTTGCTCGTGATGGGTTTAGTGGCCCTGGCGGATTGCAGAAGACAGCATCAGAGGTCTCCAGGGGGACCATCGTCACGCAGCGATGCTTCTGGCTCCCCTGGAAGCCTCTCGCCAATCCCGCTTCAGAGGCATGGCTTTGGGACCGTGGGGAGGCATGCGAGTGGGTGCGTACAGGCTTGTCCACCCTCGGGAAACCCTGCTGCCTGAGTTGGGTCTGGGGGAGCGGGGCACTGCACGGTGACATCAGTCTGCGAGGGGAGACATGATTTCAGCAACACATGTGGGATGTGTAGAAGTGACAACAGCAGGAAATTGGCGGGGTGGGGAGGGGTTGCTGGTGAGCTGATCGGGTTTCTCAAATATTTCTTTACACGAACCGGTTTGGGCTGAGCCAGCACCTGGGGCTCTCTGGTTTTGCAGGGAGGAGGTCCCAGGAGAGATGCTACTGGCCGCCCTTCAGTTTGGTCCGGGGGGCCGGGTGCTAGTGATGAACATACATATAAAAAACAGGACGATTTTCCAAGCCGGTGGAGCAGGTCATGCCGATTATATTTGAAAAGAAGCAAAGCAAACAACAAAAATATACTACGTCCGGGTCCGTAATAGTGTTCATGTGTGTTGTATGTTGGGGGGAGGGGGCTGAAATCCCAAATCAATAAGGTCATCGAGTTATCTCCGTCGAGTGTTTAAGGCTATTACTTTAAGTGAACACAGGGCAGTTGGCTGTGTTTGCTGTAATCAGCTTTGGGCTCATTGGGCATATTGATCTCTTCCAGCGCTAGCTGGTGTTCTGGAAACATCAGCGAGGTCTCACCCCCACCCCTCCTCCTCCTTCCTCCTCTTCTTCCCGAGGCTTCTGAAAAGCAAAAACACAATTCTCTCTGCTGGCTGGGCTGCAAGTTTTCCACTTCACATCATCATCATTCGTTCTAAAAGCAAAATGCAATTTTCTGCGACTCTTTACACTTCTCTGTGTGTGTGTGTGTGTGTGTGTGTGTGTGCGCACACACACAGCCTCTGTGCTCAACAATGTGCTTTTTAATATAGGGAAGGAGCAAAGACAACAGGTCCACTATAGTCCTGCAATATCCCAGGGCAGGGAAGCCATTCCCAGTCCAGGAAGAAACATTGTGCCCATTGAGGCTGCTCTCGAGCTCTGGGCGGCTCACAATCCCAACCTTTGTGACCACCAAAGAATCATGGCCTGTACCCGTCCCCTCGGACTCCACCCTGCTGGCCCCCAAAGGTCACTGACAGTGATGTCATGGAAAAGCATGTGGTCACAGAGCCTGTCCTCAGAAGAAGCACTGGAAACCGTCGGTGGATCCCTGCACGCTGGCGGAGTTCCCTGCTCCCTGCCATCTAAACCCCAGCCCCGAGCCCTGGAGAATCTCTTAGGTTCCCCCAGCTTCCAGGTAGCACAGCAGGGGAAGGACTCCACCCCGGCCTGAGTGCTTTGAGTGAGACTGTGAGCCAAGAAGGTGTGGCAGCCTGCCATGTCCACCCTCCATGGCACCCATCGCAGTCAGTGAGGACTGAGCCAGGGGGACCCGGACCCCTCCCCTTAGACCTCCTGCTGCTTATCTGCTTTAACCCCATTCTTGCTGCGTTTGGTTCCATGCCTTGCGTTCATTTGCCTTTTTGATCTCTCTGTCTCCCCCTTTACCCTCTGCAGACCTGACAGACACAGATGTACCTGTATACACACGCACACACACGCACACACACCCCACTGTCCCCGTTAATCCGCTCTGAGAGAGTCAGCCTCATCCGACTCAGGCCAGAGAACCCAGGGAAGCCCCGCTGGAGAGGGAGAAGGGCCGTTAGCTGGAGCCTGCACGCACCTGTCCACACGTGGGGACACAGAGCTCCTGGATGCTGTGGGGCAATAGGGAGAGAATCACATAGAAAACAGCAACGTTTACAGTAAAACTGCGTTGACTGAGCACTTGTCCACGTGTCCGAAGTGTTCCACATTCATCATTTCCCATGCTCTCTTGGAAGGAAGTGTCTCTGTTGCATTTTAGCGCTAAACAAGGTGAGTCTCCACGGCGAGGGCAAACAGGTGGTAGACTTGAAACCAGCTCTGACTCCAATCTGAGACCCTCTCTACTCCCCTGAGGCTTAGAAATGACAACAGGTGGCTAGGATTATTTGCACTCTAGAAGGGAAGACGTGTGCTGATACATGTGTATGCATGGGGGCTGGGGTGGTCGGTTTAAGGAATTTGGAGCCCTGGTAAGGGGGTAAGATGATGCCATGCTGTACTTTCCTTAATGTCATCCTCCCTGATACTTGTCTCCTCTCTTCTTGGGTTCAGGGCCTTTCAACTTAACTCTGCCCAAGACCTCCCCCGTGACCCACCAACCCAGCAACCCACCGCCGCCTGGAAAGAGTCCCGGCTCCCATTCTGATAGCTCTTCTCTGCTCCCCTCCCCCCTCAGGCCACTCTGCCTCACTTGCTGTGCCTCAGACCTCCCTGTACTTCTGACCACCAGCCTCTGCGTTGGCTGTGCCCTTTGCCCGACACGTCTTCATCTCCTCACTCTTTTTGGTGACCTCCTACGATCTTCCGAGTCCCAACTCGTGCCATTGCACCTAATCCTCATCCCCACTGTCTTCCCCTAACACCGCACACCTGACCTTGTGCTCCAAGTATGATCGGAGCTGTATTCTAGAAAGATCACTGTATCGGTGGTGTAGACATTGGCCGGATGAGATGCTAAGGGCCGGGAGAACATGTGGAGTCCGTTGCGATCATTCTGGGGGAAGGGAACCAGGGCAGGGGATGGAAAGAAGGGTTCTTGGCTGGGGGTGGGTGCAGGTGCTGAGGCTGAGACTCCCAGACATGGGACTGAGTTTGACCCTCAGGGTCAGACTAAAGGAGGCTAACACCTGTCCAAGGTGGGTTTCGGGAAAGTTTTGCCTTTCGGCAGGGGACTTCCTGAGAAGACCTTTGGAAGACCCTTTCAACCCTTTAACTGATTCTGTTATAACTGTGGCATCCTCCAGGTTGCTCAGAAGGCAGGAGCTCTAAAAATAGAAAGCCTTATTATTACCGATTAAATTTCTTTCCACCTACGGAATTTTCTGAAAGTAATAAGAAGAGGAAGCCTGAGTCTGTGCTGAAGTGTTCAGGGAGCAGAGATGTATTGAGAGGTGATGAGAGAGAGAGAGGGCACAGAGAACATGAGGCCAGGCAGGTAAGAAGGGGTTAGGGGAAAAACCACTGATCAAACACACTGATGGGTAAAGGGACCTTCCAGAAGGTGTGGAGCCTCCAAGGGCGGTGCATGTGAATATTAAAACCATAGAGTTCCCACTGAGACGAATGCCTGAGCCGAGGGAGGACAGCGGCCTCCGGGTGAACCCCCTCCCCCCCGTCTCTGCCTCAGGGTGATGCGTGAATGCTCCCCATCACTGTGATAGGTACGCAGCTCACTCCCCCACTCTCCTGCCTCCTGATGCATTTCATGCTCATGAAGACCCACCTGCAAAGCCCACTACAGCCTTGCAGTTTCTGAGGACAGCATCCACGGCAGCTAAGGATCTGTAAAGCCATAGGAAGAGATGAATCTGGAGAAGAGAAGAAATGGAAAATACTCTATTTTTATGTATTTTATATATTTATATATTTAAAAAAAGTGATCCCCCAAAGTGAATCAGTGTCAGGTATTACAAACCTGGATTCACCCTATAGCTCTGCCTTAGAATAATTTAGAATGATTGGAAGGCCTCTTCCTTATGACATGAGTAAGTCCAAGTCACTTTCCATTGTCTCCTGTATGTTCTCCTCTCGCATATGGCTTAGATCCTTGGTTTGGGTGCCGTCCCCGGCGTTCCTGCTGGAGTGGTCTTATCGCTGTGGACTATATTGGGATTTTGCAGTCAGGCATGAAACCTCGCTCTTCTAAAAACGGCTTGGGCTCTTAAATGGAATTATTCCGAATTGCCATTTGTTCATAAGTTAAAGGTGATTGGATAACAGCATTTTCACATGGCTTGACATAGTAATTCCTCCAAGTTTCCTTTTCTGCAAAATGGAGATCAGAAAGGTGTTGTAGTTTAATGGGTAGAGAGTTTCAGTTTTGCAAGATGAAAAGAGTTCTTGGAGATTGGTTGCACGGCAATGTGAATGTACAATGTGAAAATTTAACTGAGTGGATTTTAAAGATCTTGGTTTTTTAGTGATGGATGAATCAGGCGTCACCCAATCCAGCAGCTAGGAAGGCGCTATGAAATGAAAGACTTTTGTAGTTGGAAGTGACCAGGAACAAGGAGTTACACTAGGTGATTAGAAGGTTACTTTCCCTTTAGGGGATGGCAGGGGTTTTGTAAGGCAGATCACCGATCCAATGCTGGTCAGGAGATTCCTGATTGGCTGGTTTACAATTCCATCTCTGGTAGAGCACAAACTGTATTGAGTTGACTGAGTTTGGTGACGTGGGGTTTAGCATAAGCAACTCCATTTTGAGCCTGTCATCTTGTTTTTAACAGTACTCAACACTACTGGACTCTGCACTTAAAAACAAATAGTTAATGTGCTAAGTTTTGTTATGTTTTACCACCATTAAAAAAACAGAGATAATAGGGATGTTTGGGGGGCTCAGTCAGTTAAGTGTCTGCCTTTGGCTCAGGTCATAATCCCAGGATCCTGGGATCAAGTCCTGCATGGGGCTCCTTGCTTGGTGGGGACCTGCTTCTCCTTCTGCCTGCCGCTTCCCCTGCGTGTGTGTGCGCGCTCTCTCTCTCTCTGACAAATACATAAATCTTAAAAAAAAAAAAAATAGACATAATAAAGTCTGTCTCACCTCATGGTGAAGATGGGCTAAGAAGTGTGTAACTTTGCACAGTTGCCGGCTCATGGTAAACACGCAGCTCAATAAATGTTAACTTATTTCTTTTTTAAAAGTAGGCTCCTGGCATTGAGCCCAACACGGCACTTGAACTCACAACCCTGAGATCAAGACCTGAGCTGAAACCAAGAGTTTGACATTTAACCCACTGAGCCACCCAGGGACCACCAGATAAACATTAACTTTTATCAGTAGCATTAGTCTTGATAGTTTCTTGTTCCCCAAATTGGCATTCTATTTCCCAAGGCTAAAATCAAGTTACTTCTCTAGGGCAGGGAAAAGCTATAGGGAATCATCACCTAGAGGAATCTCCAAAACATTCATCATCGACATTAGGTTCTCCCTGAGGCTAGAATCTGCATGGCTTTATAATAACAACAGCAAACGCTCATCTGAAAGCAAACGAGCTCACTTAAGCCCCGCAAAACCCCAGGGAATGGGTCTAATTATTTTCATCGCTTGTCTTAAGTCACATAGCTAGTAAGTGACAGTCCAGATAAGGCCATTTCTTCCAGAGCCTACTATGTTGACCGCTATGTCATGGCTTCCACCCAGCCCACCATTGCTTTAGAATCTCTAGCTTACGGCCACTTTCAGCAATGGGTCTCTCTTCAGCTGTGGCCAATGGAACTGCTTAGGCCTTATTCTCCTGTAATGCCAGCCATCAGCTCAGATTTGCAGGACATGTGTATTTCAGATGTAAGGAGGGCACAGCTGGGGCGTGCTCACGTCAGGAGAACTCTGGAATGGCTCTAGAGGTCACTGGTTACTCGTAAGACTGCTCGGTTCCAACATGTCTCCCCTCGGAGCTCTGCGGTGGACTCCCTTCACCCAGAAGTTCTGTTTATTAGCTTTGCATGTTCTTTACTCACTAATTAATTAAAGTTATGTTCTTTACTCACTAATTAATGAAAGTAATATAGGCACAGAATAAGAAATCCTCGAGCAATAAAGAACAACAAAAAATGAAAAGTAGAGATGTCCCTTCTCTTCCCTCCCCTGTGCCTAGCCTCTAGTTCTCCTGGAGGTGATTTCCAGACTTGAACCATCTAAATGCTTTTATGCCTTTCTCTTGGTTTTTCAATTTTAAATAGTGTTTATTGATTTCTCACCGTAAGAGAGGAAGGATATAACTCATTTGCAGTAACTGCAACCCTCCTTCTAATTTTGCTTTTTTTTTTTTAAGATTTTATTTATTTATTTATTTGACAGAGAGAGAGAGAGACAGCCAGCAAGAGAGGGAACACAAGCAGAGGGAGTGGGAGAGGAAGAAGCAGCCTCCCAGCGTAGGAGCCTGATGTGGGGCTTGATCCCAGGATCCCGGGATCACGCCCTGAGTCGAAGGCAGATGCTTAACGACTGAGCCACCCAGGTGCCCCTAATTTTGCTTTTTTTTTGTCATTCTTCACCTGCGTAATTTTAAATAATATATTTAAATTTATATTTTCAAAAGATTATCTTTCTTGATATCTCAACTTCAGACAGTACTTTCTGATTTTGCACTGCAAAGTGAGGAATTCACCTCCCTCCATGTTCAGATGTCGATCAGCTGTTCTCTTACTTTTCCATCGCTCGTTTGAAATATTTACACTCTGTTTCATAACTATCATTAGGTCCTCTGTGTTTGGTGTAGATGCTGATTTTATAGATTAAAAATCAATGAGTATTTATGTTATGATTATTTAATTATCCTCCTCAAAACCAAGCAGTGTGATTAGACCAATAGAAAGATGTAATTCTCTCTTTTTTTAAAGATTTTATTTTTATTTGTTTATTTGAGAGAGAGAGAGAGCACGAATGGGTTGAGGGGCAGAGGGAGAAGCAGACTCCCCACTGAGCAGGGAGCCTGATGCAGGGCTCAATCCCAGGACCTGAGATCATGACCTGAGCTGAAGGCAGATGCTTAACTGATCAAGCCACCCAGACGCCCCAATACTATTCTTTTTAGATTATCCAGCTTCTCATTCCAATTTCTTGTTACAAGAAATTTCCTTGATTAAAAAAAAATAATTTAATTTTTTTCAGCACTGGACAGGAGTCAAAACATAACCGAACATGAAAGTTATGAACACATAACCTAGGTGAAGACATCCAGGAAGCCAGCCAAAGTTGTTCCAGGTTTCCCAAATCCTAGAACCATGAAATTCCACGTGGCCTCTTGGAGAAGGAACTGGATCTGGGCTTCATGTTCTTTTTTTTTTTTTTTAAAGATTTTATTTATTTATTTGACAGAGATAGAGACAGCCAGCGAGAGAGGGAACACAAGCAGGGGGAGTGGGAGAGGAAGAAGCAGGCTCATAGCGGAGGAGCCTGATGTGGGGCTCGATCCCATAACGCTGGGATCACGCCCTGAGCCGAAGGCAGACGCTTAACCGCTGTGCCACCCAGGCACCCCTGGGCTTCATGTTCTTATTTGCACACAGCGCTTAGTTTCTCTGCACCTCAGGATCGGCCTCCATAGATCAATGATGGCTATCGATTAATCGAGCGTGTATGAAGTGCTAAGACAGCATTCTAAGCACTGGATATACACTGTACATACTTGGTCCATCTCCAAGATACTCCACGAGCTAGGGCCAATCATCATTGCAATTTCAGACACAAGGGACTGAGATTTAGCAAGACTAAGCAATTTCTCAAGGTGGTGAGTCTCAGAGGCAAGGCTTGAACCCAGGTGGCCTGCCTCCAAAATCCACACTCTCCTCAGCTGTGTTCTGTTGTTTCTGTGAAAGAATTTCTCCGCTCCCTTTCCACAACCAATACATGCCAATGATCCTGTGAGCATTTATTCCATTAAGTATCGAGAGCAACCACCTTCAGAGCCATGAATTCTGAAGGAGGACCCTTGATTCTTGAAGATATTCTTCTCGAAGGGCTCTGTCCTCCTTTCCTAACATGCTTGCTTATTTTCTAGGTCCCCTAGAGAACTGTCACAATAGGATTTCAATGCATTTCACTTCCGTGTTACTTTTACTCTTTCTAAGCCCCATGTTCTCCTCTCTCAGATTTCTCTTTGTTTGGCTGGAGTATACTTTCAAATGATCATTATAAAAAGGTTGCAGTGGATGTCAAATTTCTGACCTTTAGCATATAGTCTGATACACATTGCTTTATAGATAACCACCTTTATTTTTTCTAGATGTTTAGGTTTTTATGTATCTTTGGCATTTCTAAGCTCTTACTGGGATATATTTGAGTGGTGGGCCTAATCTGTGTTTTTTGTAAGCTCCAGGCATTTATCCTCCTTTCTTTGTTTTATCATTGTCTCTGTTTTCACCTGCTCGAATACTCATTAGACAGGTGGTCCACTTACTGGGTTGATCCTCTAAGTCTCTTAACTTTTTGTCTGAAATTTCCCATCTCTTTGTCTTTACGGTCTATACGGTCTGGAGGTGTTTTTCCATTTGCCTTCCAGTTGCTCTATCAACCTTTTCTCTTTAGCCACTGTGTCTGTCATTTCCAATCTCTTGCTCTCTGAATGTTTTATTTCTATAGCAACTCTTTTTGTTTTATGAATGTACTATCTCCCTGAATCTTTCTGAGCATGGAAATTAGAATCATTTAAAAGCTCTCTTCTGTTTTGTTTTCTCAGGGGTGAGTGTTTTATTTGTTCATCTAGATTCTTCTCTGATGCTGATTTTTCTCAAATACCTACTAGTCCTTGGAATGCCACTTCTGTTTTTTTGAATGAAGGAGAAAGTTTCTTAATCTCTGAAGCTAGCGTGAGTTTCCTTTGTGGATGTAGAGGCCTGTTTGTTTACCAGGTCTCTTTCCTCAGTGGAAGATGATTAAGGTCATAGACCAAATGTCTACACTCATGCTAGTTAAAGTCTTAGAGACGCAAACATCATATATATTATGGGATCGATAAATGTAAAATTTTGATAAGATTTGGCGAGAAATAGCAGGGCTTATGAAGGAGCGTAGTGAGGAGATCTCCAATTTAGATTGGAGTTTTAGGAAGGGCTTTGCTGAGGAGGTGGCATTTATACTGGGCCCTGGAAAATGGGTTGGAGTTGTATGCTAGCGTTGGTGTAAGAGCCTTCCAAACAGCAAGGTTAACATGTTTAAAGGCCCTGGGGCAGGAAAGGGTGTGGCATGTTGTCGGCACTGAAAGGACAACTGGGCATCTATGACGCATTGATGGAGGGCAGGAGTATACGAGTTTAGGGTAAAGAAGTAGCCAGGGGCCAGGTCATGGGGATTGTAAAGATCAAGTTATGGTAAAGGAGGTTACTTTTCAGTTCAACTATAAATCATTAAAGGATTTCAAGCATAGGACTAATATGAGCAAGTCCACATTTTTTTTAAAAATTGGCTATTGTGTGGTTAATGGAATGGAGAGGGTAACAGTGGAAGTGGGGGGAAAAGGAGGTTTTTGTAGTAATCCAGGCAGAAGAAGATGGAGACCAAGCTGGGTACATTAACGATGAAGAGAAGAACTGACAAAATTGGTGGATGGTGGATGAAATAAAAGGAGCAAGGGGGAAAGTGGTTTCATGGATGACCTATATTTCTGGCTGGAGCAACATGGTGGCTAGAGATGTCATCTGGGGGTGGAAGACCCTGGATGAAAAGCAGATTTAGAGGGGATCCTGAGTTTAGTTAGGTTATGGCAGGTGTGAGATGGTTCAGAGACATCCAAGTATAGATGTCTAGAGGGCTTGTGAATACTTGGATCTGGAGAGGATTGTGCCAAGGAGGCCAAAGGATCATGCTTTAAGAAGGGAAGAGAGCAGTCAGTAGTGTTGAATGCTGTCCCATTGTCAAATAAACAGTAGCTAAAACGTAATAATTCAAATCTGAAGCAAAGAGGTTTTTGATGGCCTTGGAAAGAGTGGTCTTATTAGACTGGTGGCCGTGGAGGCCAGACTGTGTGGACTGAGAAGCAAGTGGAAGGTGGGTGGGGGTGGGGATGTGGTAGGTGCTCAGACAACACTTTCAGGAAGGGGAGGAGAGAGCAGCAGCTAAAGGGAAGTGTAGCATAACACAGATTTCCACATCAAAATTATTCACTAGATTATGAACTTGAGAAGGGCAGGAGACATTTCCTATACTTCATTCTGTCCCCTAGGCCAGCACAGTGTCTGGAATATGGGAGATGATCAAACCACGTTTACAGAATCTCCTGGAATATACAAAGCCTTGGAAAGAGAACTGTTCTAATGTTCCATGGCAGGTAGAGCTGGCTCAACACCTGGCCTGCAGTGCTGTTGCTGAGTTCCATCACAGGTCCAAATAATCACAGACTGTCTGGCAACAGTTGTGACCTGTGTGACTTGCCATTGTCAGCCTGACCTCTTGGGGTTAAGCTGCTGAAGGTTCTACTTGAGAAGGAGCAAAAGCTCCAGTGGGCCTGCTGGTAAACCCCAGGCGCTGGTTGGAGAATTGAACAGTCCTCTTGAGGTCAAAACAGGTGTTTTCTTACAATTAGTGAGTACCTACTAGAAACCCTGTGTTTTCACATGTTTTCTCATCTTTTCACAAATTTCTCATATTCCCAACTGTCATTCACATTTCACAAATGAGAGCATGAAAGCACAGAGAAGGTAAGTGTATTTCCTAATGTGCTATAAATAGAGTCAGGATTTGAACCCAGGTCTTCTGATTTCACAGGACACACACATTACTCCAGAAAGGCATATGGAGAATCAGCAGGATAGAAGAGGAGCAAGATGGGCTCTCACGGTCTAAGAATCTTGATAGCTCATCTTTTCAGTGACTTTCGAGGGACGTGAAAAGCAGATGGTAATTAAATGATCAGGGGTGGGAGGACGTGGAGGAGAGGGGAGGGGAAGGATAGCTGAAGAGATTGATTCATTAATGGGATGAGATTCAGGTGGGTGGGCCCCTGAGCGACTGCGCCAAGGGGATGCTCGTAAAACCTCTGTTTTTGGCTCTAACCTTATGGCTTTTTCAGGGAGGTGAGGATTCCAGGCTTTTTTGTTTGCTTGATTTGCTGTTCCTCAACTCTGTGCCTTATGAAATAAAATGTATGAAGGGAAGGGGCTGTGACGGCTGATGCACCAATGGCAGAAAACAAAGACGTTCAGAGGAATAGAGAATATTTTGTTTAAAATTTTAAAAATATTTTCATTATTTTTCTCAATGTAAACATAATTGGTAATAGGAAAAGGTAATAGGGAACTCATAAAATATTGAGAGTTTTGCAGAAGAAAATTCCATGACCTAGAGTCAATCGCTGTTTGAATTTTGCCGTATTCTGGTCTAAAGAATATTTTTGAAAAAATCCAAAGCTCCTTTGAATTCACATAAAATATTTAAAGGAATAAGAGACAGTCCCTCCTTTTTCCTGCAGGCAATCATGTTGATCTTACATGAACAGAGGAAGAGAAGAGTCTAGTTTTCCTTAAAAATCCCCAGAAAAGGAATATTCTTAGCCATTCATGCTATGACATTCCAGTGGACCCCACATCCTGGTAGCAGGGAAATCTCTCCGTTCCAAATATAAATCCTCCTCTTCGTTCGACCCACCTCTTCTAGTCCTGGCAATGGTAGAAACATCTATGAAGTCAATAAACACAAAAACAGCCACTCAATTTGCCCTGGAGGCAACTACTATTTTATAGAAGGAGACCAAGCCAAAAGATGAGCTAAAGCCCAGAAGGAAACAGGCTCTCTTCACCATGATGATTGTCTCAGGACCTCACTTATAACTGATGAACTAGCAGGAGGGAAGAAAAAGGAAACAAGGGTTACGGAGGAGACACTTAGGGACCACTGGAAGCGGAAGCTCTTCTAATAACAGAACCATAAAAACGTCTGTGAACAGATGTTCTTGTCTTTAAAAAAAAGCCAAAGATCTCACAGCTGGCTGGGGTCAGCTGGGCCCAGAACCCAAGATAGTAAGACTCCCTGGCAGAAGGTAATGTGGATGAAGCACCCGATCCAGCATCTGGGGCACGTAAGGACTTATCAGGCATGAGTCCCCTTCTTTGCTCCATCTAATGACTTTTTCCTTGCCCTGGCAGCCTCCTGGGCTGTGCGGCGTGTCCTCGGATGGACAGACGATATTTTAAGAGTCATGAAGTTTGATGGTACGGAAATCAGCATTGGCATTGACCTTCCAGTCACGGCATACAGACCCTGGTTCTCCACATCGGTAGGACTCCTGGAGAACATCGTCAAGCCAGAGGCCACGCCAAACCGAGTTGCGGAAGTACTCGCTGAAGTCGTTCATCAGTGAGTGCAAATAAAACCCGTGTTTCTAGTTTTTTGGTAGATTCACAAGCTGCTTTTACCCACATTTTTGCACCTGCTTTTATCTTTAAAAAAACACCGGGGGCTACCAGGTGAAGTACCCAGGGGGATCCTCAATTGCAGTAGCAGCAGAAAATCTGGAGGTGCTCAAGATACAAGCCAGCTAGCAGGGCACAGATGGGAGAGGCTACCCGGAGCGGCCAGCACCCCCAATACTGTTTGTTCGTTCCCTTCGGTGCTTACTCTGCATCTATCCGTGTTTGCATTTCCTCCACCCCCATCCCGTGTGCATCCCCACCCCCCTTTTCCCATCTGCAGGCTCCCTATTCTTATCAAAAGCTGCTCTTCTCCAGATCATGTAATGCCCGTTACCATGGCACCCGGTGCTTCACGTTATTAAGACAATCTCTTTATTAGTAAGCCCGCTCCTCCCAGGATGCCAGGCGCCTCGGAGCCCATTTGACAAGATGATGAACCTGTGTCTTGGGAAGCTTAGGGACTGTCAGGGGTCAGGACAGACAGGCTCAGGGAGCGTGGACCTCACGCCCCACTCGTGGATCGTGCCTCACTGCTTAGAGGGTGACTGGGACTCACAGCCCTGTCTCCTTTCGTTGTCTTTTCTTTTCATCACGCACTCGTAATAATTATACACGTTATTACACTTCACGTTTTACAAAAGGCTTTCAAATACGTCCCTGCTTTCAATCCTCACCGTGTCCCTGTGAACTAAGAATTTTGTGCTCATTTTAAAGGCTGAAGAAACTGGAAGCTGACGTTCAGGGAATCTGACCTTTCAAGGTCATACAGACACTCAGTACCAATGGCAGAGCTGGGACTCAAACCAGCCCCTCTGCGGTCTCTACAGCCACCCTTCTTATTATCGACAGACAGATGGACAGGCGCACAGAGAGACAGACAAAACATTCTATGCCTTTTGGGGGCTCAATAATCATTTGTTGATTTATTGGACTAAATGTGTCTGCTTCTGAATCAATGCGATGTTACTGACTCACCGTCACTGGCTTTGGACTACTTTCCCAGGAGAGGATTAGATTCAACAACTTCTTTTTGTTTGTTTCTTTTCTTTTCTTTTGAGCACCTGCTCGGAACAAGGCACGATGGAAGTGCTGGGGAGTACAAATAGTGTCCTCTATCCCCTGCATTCTTCGACGGCGAAGGATGGGGAAAACACGCACTGCGCACACAAAGCTATCTTCCAGCACAGAGTGTGATAAAAGCCAGTCCTCCATTCACCAACGAGTCATTGCCTACCAGCCGTGTCCCAGGATTCGTTGATGAATAAAGGAGAAATGGGCCTTGCTCTCATGGAACTTTCTGCCTGTGGAAGGAGACAGGTGTTAAAGAGTTATACAACTGTGTAATTGTACTTGGGGTGTGTGCTGGCAAGGGAGAGTGGATGTACAACCAGAGCATAGAAGCAAAGGTCCCGACCTTTGCTGGGGGGCAGGGATGGGGGACGTGGCACGGAAAGCTTCCTAAGGAAAAGACTTCGATCCACAGAGGTGGGGTGATGTGTCTCACTGCCCCCCCCCCAGTCCCCAAGGAAACTGAGGTCCCTGCCTCATCACAATTAGGCCAAGCCTTCAGTGGACATTGAGAAAAGAGCATGAATTTCAAAGGGCATGAAGGATGGGTTATAGTAGCAGCAAGTTCAATGATATTAGTCTGTGGATATGCTTCACGTTGAGAAATCCCAAAGGTCACAAGGCTAAGCTAGTTGTGGATCACAACAGGGAGGTACTCAATGCTGGGAGGCGGGGGTGGGAGTTTCAAGAGCAGGGAGAGACAAGGAGATACAGACAGCCACACAGAGAAGAGGGAGAGGGGGAGACGAGAGAGAGAGAGAGAGAGAGAGAGAGAGAGAGAGAGAGAGAGAAACCTACCTGGGAGGATCAGGAAGAGGTGACATGTAGGTGCCCAGAGAAGGACCAGCTGGAATTCAGCTAATGGGGATGAATAGTGGGGCAGACGATGTTCTGGAAGGATAAAGCAGCTTGAGTGAAAGCAGAGAACAAAGGAGAAGGAGTGTGCTAGGTGTGTTTGGGGAAGAGCACGCCGTGCACTTTTCTGGACTAGCGTGTGCTCAGCCAAGGAGAGGGCTGAAGGTTTGGAGAAGTGGAAGGGGACCCAGTGTAGATAACCTCTGTGGGCAGAGGGGGGGCCATGAAGAGTATCTGCTCCCATCAGAGCTATGCATTAGGAGGATTAATCTGTCGGGAGTGCACAGGATGGATGCGGAGGGAGGGCCCTTCCACCTCACTCTCACTGTCCTCCTGGCCTATCAGGGGCAAACTGATCAATAAATGGAAGTTTTAACACAGTCCTCTGCCTACTTTCCAATGGAAAAGGGGTGATGAATTTTTAGCCTTAATCATCGTTGCTTTTTTCAATTGCCTGGCATGACTGGTCCTTCCCTGAAGGATAGAAAGGGTGTAGCCCTGCCCTGCAAACAGGTGGGGAAGTAATGGATGTTCAGGAACTATGGAGAGGATTAACCAACTTTTCTCCCTTCCTGCTTTAGTTTTTGGTGGCCTGAAGTCACTTGGGAGCTGTTTTCATCTGCCAGGATGTCAAGGGGAAGTCCTCTCTGCTGCCCCTGCCTTCTCCACCTTTGACTTCAGAGCCCTCCCAGTCTTGGCTGGCTGCAGCCCATGAAGGATCTGGACCAGCCGCATCTGTGCAGGACCGAGGCGGGAGGGGGCGGCATCAGTCTCAGACATAGGCTTTGATGAGGAGGCACAAAGGCTCCAGTCCTTAAATATCTGTGCCCAGCCTGCTGATGTGTCTGAAATTCCCCCTTAAGAGTCAGTGATGTTTGGGCAATTCCAGAAATAACGCTTCACACTAACAGCTGCCCAAGGTGACGTCACAGGCAGCCAGAAAAGCCTTCCTCTCCCCGTGGCCTTTGCACCCGGGAACCGCTTCTAGATCCGCCCCTCCCCCGCCGTCCTCCAGCTCCTGTAGCCCCGGCTCGGCTCTAACTGGGCATCCTCTGGGGCTCCTTTTGCCAGACCGTTCCTCTTCAGCCAGCCCTCTGTATCCCGAATGCTTCGAACTATTTCTCGTCTCTTGGGCCTACTTTCTCCCGGCTAAGTCTTCCCAAAACTTGTAGCTGCAGGCAGACACCACCTCACTCCTCCCTCACTCCTCCCTCACCCCCGACCTCAGCCCATTTTTCCAGAACCTTCATCTGACCAGAGCCTCAGCCTCCTGCTTGCCAGGGACAGAGGTTCGGACAGTTCAAGGATTGCACCTTCAAGGTGAAGGGTGGTAGAGAGAACACGTTATTTAGAGTCAAAAGAATTTCCCGAGCTTGACTCCACTACTTGTAATAACCATGACTTTAGGAGCTCAGGCTGTGAAAAGACATTAACGTTGGCTTTACAGAGTAACCAGGAGGCGCCAATGAGTAATCTCTAACACGCAACGTGGCCTGCATTCCCGGTTAAGGTTTGGCTTTCTCTAGATACCATTCCGTAAAGCTGTGATTCTTAAATTCTGCTGCCTATGGGAATCACCTGTGGGGCTTGTTAAAGACCCCCCCCCCCCACGCCCAGGCCCTCTCTAGCCCCAAAGATTCTAATTCAGAGGGTCCAGGCAGAGCCCAGAAGTCTCTGGGTTTGACAGGCCTCCCAGATGAGTCTCGTGCAGGTGGTCTATGGACCCTTTGAGCAGCCCTACTGCAGGGGCAAATGTCTCAGGTCCCGACTTCCTCCGCTCATTCTCTTTGGTGTCCCATGGTTGGTACCAGCTAAATTGGGCTGAGCATCTCTTCCGAGGCTCCTCTAATACACTGAGTACCGAGATTTCTCAAACTCGCTCTGATGTTGCTAAACATCGACTTTAAGAGCTTCCACATGCCACACCCCTGCCCTGATCAACTATCCCCCTGCCTTTACCTACTTCTGTTCGTGTTTGCTATTCGGCACTCACCTGAATGCTGGTGGTTAATGCAGCTCTCGCTCCATGCCTTCTGGAACAATGCTTTCTGGCCTTTCGGGATTAGCTGCCTGGAAATAGAGTTAGTTATACAGTGTTCGGCTTTTGGCAGTAAGAGAACTATGTCTTGGCTGAACACTAACTCAAAGGCCTTCCCCGTTACAGAGAAAATCATTACAGCAAGATAAATTCTCATGTCCTAACATCCAACATCCTTTCTGACTGCAGCCCCCTTGGATTGACTTTTAATAATATTTCATACCTGCTTATAAATAAGCTATAAAAGCATGCTGTAGACGATCGGGTATTATGCACAGGGGGAAATTTCGTTACCATTGCTTATGTAATTGCAAGACCTCCCTCTGATGTGGATGCCTGAGAACAGAACAAGGTCAGTTTTGCCTACGTCCTCCTTTGTGGCATCTACACGCTCAGTGGCTCTTCCGACGGGACAAAATAGCGGTTTGGTTGCCATACAGAGCCCATGGCCAGGCGCTTATACATGGAAACCCCATCAAATATAACAGACACTTGCCCTTATGTAAATTTA
The DNA here is from genome assembly GCF_024610735.1 of Ursus americanus. Lineage (NCBI taxonomy): Eukaryota > Metazoa > Chordata > Mammalia > Carnivora > Ursidae > Ursus > Ursus americanus. The sequence continues at coordinate 49,300,687 of NC_142128.1, read as the reverse complement.
GCTCTACAAGTGGTGGGGCCTTTGCGCTGTGCTGAGGGTAATGGTGAGGCTCCTGACGTCCCTGTCTGCCCCACCCTGCTCAGCTGCCAGCAATGATAATCTGCCTCCTGCAGTCACTGGAGGGTATATTTAGAGCCTCTTCCCCAAGAGTGAGCTGGATCTGAAAATAGATCGCTTGGCCTGTGTGCGATTGGGTTGCAGCCTCGAAATCTACACCTGAATATATGTAGCCAGTCGCCAGCGCGATGCACGTCTGTTCAACCGAATATAAGCGCCAGCGGCCTGGTCTTGGGGGCTGGGCTCTACTCCAGGATTTCTTCTTCCCTCTCGGGACGTGAACAGGCCTTCCTGAGGTCTGGTGCTGACATTCACCTCTTTGGCTGTGACTCCTTGGATCTGGACCCAGCCTGGATTAGAGTGTCCCATATTTGAACTGCTGGCCTCTCTCTAGAAGGGACCAGATGTTTCCCTCTGGTCGCAGCTCAGTGTGATCACAGTTGTTCTGTATCCCGAGAGCCCCCATGTGCTTTGCAGCTGTGGTCGAGTTGTTTATGACCAGGAGGGTTTTATGACCATCACTTGACTGGGAACCAAGAAATGGAGGCATCTCTGTAACTGTTCTTTCCACCTTGAAAACGTTATAGCAACGTTATTTAGTTTGGAGTTAAGGGTGGTTGAAAGTTACCCTTCAACTTGTAGCTTATAGTGCCATGAGAGCAGGGGTAGAGTCCGTCTGGTTGATAGCTGTCATCTTTGCGTCCATGCAATAAGCATTTATTAAGCACTCACTGTGTACAAAGCAAAATGCTAGATTCTTTGATATTATAAAGATGAATAAGAAGTTGTCCCTGTATTCAAGAAGACGGTCCTAGTGTAACAAGTAATTATGATACGAAGGGAAATTAAACTGGTGCCGTAATAAATATTGAAGCAAGTGTTTTGGAGAACAGTGGGAGTACTAACCCTATGTAAGGGAAGACTGACGGAGGAGACAGCCTTTAGGGAGTGCCTTTAATGAACAAGATTCTGATGGGAGACGGGCTGCGATGTGACTGTGTCACACACAGTCCCAGCACACCTCAAGTCAGTATACACTAAGTCCACACAGCAGATGGCCTCAGCCACCACGCCTCCTGCTAAGCAAGAGTTTCTTGGGTTCATAAGTTCCAACCTCATGTCCTAGCAAATGGGCAAAGTGGATCTTCCTGGATCCTTGGAATTATCCCTGAAAGTGATTACTCATTTTTTGCTGATGGCTCCTTCTTAGCTTCCTGTTAAAGGAAGCTTCTCTTTCTTTAAATCAGTAGTTCCCAAACTCATCTAGCTGTGCCATAATCACCCGGGGTTCTTTCCGCAGTTCCCAAACCCAGAACACAACCCCAAACCAATTACATAATCTCTAGAGGTGGATAAAGGCTTCTGCAAATTTTTTAAGCTTCCCAGCTAATTGTAATGCCAAGTTTGGGAACCACTCCCTTAGGGGAAGTTTGACATGGCTTGTTTCACTAGCGACTGGAGCCATTGGCTACGATAAATATAGGACTGGTTCCTAAGCCATGGATGACACTTTGCAGATGAAGCATGTGTCTTTGAACACCTTTTAGGCCTTATGGAAATGGCCCAGTTTTTGGTGACAGCTGAGACAGTGTCCACTTAAAGCTAATCAGTGCTCTTTCTGAGTCAGGCACCTCATATCTGTCCTCAGAGGCTCTCAGTCACCAAGACGGACTCATGCCAGTATCAAGCCTGTCCACACGGGAGTGTATGGTTCCATGAGAAGGAGCCCATGAAAATAAAATTTGGGTTGTAAAAACTGTTGGAGCCTAGGAACACTCACCTCCTCGTGTCTAGTTCCCTGGGGCTGACCTCAGGAGCAGTTAACATAGTCAACAAAAGTTCGTTCATTCATTCATCGTGCATTATTGGATTTCTATTATGTGTTAGACACCATCATAAAGGCTGTTGGGGCCAAAAAAATGACTCAGACCCAGTTTCTAGTTACTTAGGGTTTCCTGCCTAGTTAGAGGGCTTTTCAGATGCGTTCGAGATAATCATACAAGAAGGAAGGTGATGAGTGACACAGGAATGGTCCCAACCACAGGCTGTGGGAATCCAGGAGAGAGTGGTTCCAACAGAGGGCCATCGAAAAGCACCCATGAGAACGGCCTTGGGGAATGGCGGTATTTGGACAGAGAACAGAAAGAGGGGAAGGCTCTTGTGAGCGGAGGGGCAGAAGGAACACACACACAAAGACGGATTAGTGGGGTGGCAGCCCTGGAAAACAGTGAGTTATCTGAATCTGACCAGCCTGTGAAGGGGAGACAAAGCCAGGAAGGGAGGGTTCCAGCAGTACACAGCTGACACGGCACGTCGAACACAGAATCAGGGGCGAGACAGTGCACCCGTGGAACTCTTGGAAGCCAGGTCATCTGAAGGGGAGACCCGAACATTGTACTCTCCAGCTTCTCGAATACACTGAGCTCATTCCCTCCTTGGGGCTGTTAGACTGACTGTTCCCTCTGCCTGGTCCTTCCTCCCCTCTCCTCTTCCTTTTCCCCCAACTGAATCTTCTTCTTTCTTTAAATCTGAGTATTACTGTCATTTCCTCAAAGAAGTCTCCCTGACCTTTCAATTTAAATTAGATTTCCCTGCTATAGTCTCTCATCTCATCCAATTATTTTCCTTCATAGCACTTATCATGGCTTCTAATGATATATTTATGTCTGTGACTATTTGTTCTCCAGCTCTTCCATCAGACTACATAAGCTCCATGAGGTCAGGGACTTGATCTTATTGTCTCTTAGTGCATCCCCAGTGACCGACAGGCAAAAAGCTCTCAGTAAGTGTTGGCTGAGTGATAAGTGAATGAATGCGTGACAGCGAAGAGAAAAAAGCAATATGTAAGAACCTCCCGCCGCATAACACGCATAATAGAAAGACATCATGAATAAGAGAAGGGTCAAGGTCTGGTGAAGGATCATTGACTGGGAGCCGGAGTTGGGGGCCTGGTTTTATATCCATTTCTGTCACTTCCAAGTTGTGAGACCACATCTGAAATCTGACTGGTTGGAGTGGCTCTCTTTCCTTCTCTGACTTCACAACCTTGGACTCAAATTCTTCATTTATAAAATAGGGTAATACGGTATGGTCTGTCTAATTCTAATATTTGGGAAAACACATCGGAACTTTATATACTATTAGGCAGGTGAAGTACTACACAAATATAAAAATATTTTTTTTAAAGATTTTATTTATTTATTTGACGGAGATAGAGACAGCCAGCAAGAGAGGGAACACAAGCAGGGGGAGTGGGAGAGGAAGAAGCAGGCTCCTAGCGGAGGAGCCTGATGTGGGGCTCGATCCCATAACGCCGGGATCACGCCCTGAGCTGCAGGCAGACGCTTAACCGCTGTGCCACCCAGGCGCCCCCAAATATAAAAATATGAATCGATGTCATCAGTGTAGAGGTATTTGCCTCTACATTTTATACCTAATAAATGACTTCGGTTTTTTATTTGTGTTTACCGCAAAATATTATCTTCGATTGCCGTTGTTCAAAAGCATGCGTGTGTGCGTGTGCGCGCGCGCGCACACACACACACACACACACACACACACAAAGAGACCAGTGGTAAAGCTATATCCTTTTATTACCAGGGTGAACATAAGATATGCCGAGTCTGTGTCAAACATACTAGTGAAAACAGATGCCCTTTTCATTTACTCAAAGGCACTAATGGCTTTAATAAAAGCAGAACGTATCACTTAAGAGGAATAGATAATTAGCCTTGACAAGAAGTGAGCTCAGAATTCTTATGAATGAATTAGCTAATTCCCACTATGGACAGCGAGCACTTGGTTTTTCATTTGACGTCCTAATGAGAATCCAGTAACAGCTGGAAGCAGTGGAGTGACTGAAGTCAGTGGGGTTGTCTGGGAAGGGCTTAGGTCAGGCCAATGTCGTTGTATCAATAATGGTCTTAGACAAGACACCGTGGTACCAGCCAAAAATGTGGATCAGAGAGAAAAGCCACGTTTGTATTTCTTGTACCTACGACAAAGTTTATGGCTTGTTATGGGATGTTAAATCATATGGAAGGTATCACAAGGAAAGAACGCTAAGATATTTTGGTATAAGCATATCAAGCATTTTTTTAATGCAAAAATATGTATTGAGCACCTACTGTGTTCTAGCATTTACGTAGGAAAACAATTTATGTGGGGAAGCAGGTCGGGGAAGGTAAATGAACATGAACAATGAACCATAAGTTGGGGTGAACATACTATGTTCCCACAGTGAGCAAAATGGCCAGACCAGAAGGGACCACTGGAGAAAGGGAAGAAAACAAACAGACAAACAAGGAGATATCACTGCCTTGTATTTGTATAGAACTTTGGTGTGTAAAACAAACAAAATCCCAAAACCAAACCAAAACACATGCGCTCCTCTCATCCCATTTGATTATGAAACAAAAACAAAACCCAGAAACCTTAGTGAGGTGAGTGGTGTGAGTGTCCCCTCCCCCCCAGAGTAAATGAGCTTACTCAAGGTCACACTGCTGGAGAGCAGTGGGGCTGGAGGCACAGGGCCTTATGATTTCTATCCCAGAGCATTTTCCTCCCGATAGAGCTTAAAAGGTAGGTTGAGACAAGACGGTGGGGCCTTTCCATGCCAGGCTAAGGCTTTTGGTCTTTACTCGGTGAGCAAACGTGGTCAAGGTACAGCTAAATTAGAGAAAGGGGGAGAGAGTAGAGTCTACCACAAAGTGCTGACAGATCATCTTGACATTGACCTTGAATAAGGCTCTAAGGAGAGCTTTTTAAGGATGGTTTTTGAGTACGTGGAAGAACCCTGGCCAGCACCGGTTCACCAAAAAGCCAGTTGTGCTGGAATAACTCATTTCTTTCTCGGACAGGTGTACCAAATGGTCGTTTATGCTTCTAGATACTTGCTTCAGACACTTCTGTGGAGGAAATGGGCAGTTATGGAATTGGGGGGTGGATCCATTTGCATTTAATTTTTAAGCTGCAGGGGATTTGGGAACTCATTTAGCCCTGTCCCACCATTTTACCAATGAGTAAAAAGAAACAAGGGGTGAAGGGACTCGCTCCAGTCACATCACCATCATCATCAAAAGAGCTTGTACAGATTGAGCATTAGTATCTGGGATCTTTCAAGTGATTAACAAGTGCAGACTCAATCCTCATCACAAGCCTGCGCGGTCACGGAGGCCCAGGGAGAGTCAGTACCTTGCCGATATCGTGAGGCTGTAAGCAGTGGAACTGGGATTTGTACCCAGCAAGGCTGGCTTCTGACTTGCTTTCTCTGCAGACACGGACTCTTCCGGCCACACAAGGAATGTTGTATGAGCCACGTGTCCATGGTCTTCGTAAACCGATGGTACGCTGGTCTGCTGTAAGCCGTCCTTGCTATGTCTTTTTCAGTATTTTTGTCCCTAAGTTAGCTAAAATATGGGGAGCAGTGCGTCAGATCTTCGGAAGTCAAGAATTTGGGGAGAGGAATAACATACACTGGATGAAAGAAGCAGGAACCCCAGAAGATCCGGCGTGACGCGTGAACCCAAACGTTGCATTTCAGAGGCCTATAGGATGATATTGCACGCTGTCCCCAAAGCCAATCGCCCAAGAAGAGGATGAAAAACGCGTATAATAGAGAATACAGCTGGGTGGGTGGGTCATTTGTCAAGTTAGTTTTACGCGAATCCACACGTGGGGCTGCCCAGGAGCCCACGCAGGGAGGCACAGTCCCCCTGTATTCTGCACGGCCCGCATCTGTGCCAGTTCTCAACCAAGCCTCTGAGGCTAGCCCCCCCGCCAAGGAAGTCCCGGCCATGCCACGCGTCCCCAGTGACAGCCTGCATCTTTCCTCCTCCTTCCTGGTCATCACCTTTGGCTCTGATCCCCATCTGGCCTCCTCCTCCCTCATCGTCCGGACTCTGTTCCTGTCCCTGGGCCTTTATTCTTAGTTTTTGTTCTGGGTTCTCTTAGCACTTGAGTCTTGAGTCTCCGTCCGTGTGCCATCCCGCATCAAGGGCAACCTCTCATCCTGTCTCAGCCTCTCAGGGCTCAGTCCACGACCCTGGTGCGTATGCTGACAGCACCTCCTCGCCCTGCCAACCCAAACACCAGGGGGAGGAGATCCGCATCATAGCTGAAGTACTGTATTCAGGTCCGGCCAACCCCCTTTCCCTTCCTGAGGGTCTCCAGAAATTGAAGTATATTCCTAGAAAAAGAATAGGTTGTATATAAACTCGAATGCTTGGTGATACATGGGATGGCTGAATGAGGCAAGAATGCCTGGAGAAGTAGATTATGGGCATGGGGTATTTATCTGTGAATTTGCAGAAGATCCCCACAAGCTCCTCTTGTGTGGCCACAGGGAGTACCCTAGAGCCTGTTGGCAGAAGCTACAGAGAAGAGGTAGATGTCAGTTCAATTAAAAACTTTCTTATGGTAAGAGCTACCCGGAAATGGAATGGGATAGTAGTGAGCCTCCCATTATTGGAGGTGTCCAAGTATAGGCCCAGCAGTGGCTTGTCAGGAAAGCTGTATGACAGATCCCGACATCAAAGGGATACGTAGACTTTGATTTGTGGCTGGGTTCCACCCAACAGAGTCTCTGGTTCAGCGAAGACTCAGTGGTGCCTTTTGAACAGCGGCTGGACCACAGTGGTCTCCAGGGTGAATGCGTCCCTCCGGTGAATGGCCACCACCACCTGGAGCCAACGCGGCCTCCCTGCTCACACGTTTTCCCTGTGAATGAGCTCTGGCTCCCACCTGCACCTGTCAGGCTTCTGTTAGAGGGCAGACAAGCACTTCTGGTCAGCAGAGCAGGGGAGGCCCACCCTGCACCCAAGGGAAGCTTTAGCTTAGTTTTCCATGGCTGGGGATGGAATCTCACACTTCTCCAAACCTGCGCTTACGAAGGGGCTCTCTTCTCTCCTGGCCCTCACCCCTGCCCCCTGCCACAGATCAAACACCAAGTGCATTAGACGGACGGGAGCCCAAGTGCGAAAATGCATTTTACTAAAACCCCACGGGCGTCTGTGGGTGCACGTCAAGGAGGAGGCCCCTCCGGAGTCTCAGGGCCCCTGCCACCTCCCCCCCTCCTCCGCCCTCGGCTCCTGACCTACGGGGGGTGGGGGGGAGGCGGCCACGCAGAGATCTGGGCTCGCCGACGCTGGGCCCGTGGCCGGCAGCGCCCCGGGGAGGCGCGGAGCCGGCGGAGCGCACGCGGCGGCCCAGCCCCGAGTGAATCAAAGCAGCAACAGGAGCCCGTGCGCGGCGGGGCGCGGCGGCGGCGGCGCTGTGCGTGGTTACTGACAGGCACCAGCTGCCGCGCCGCCCGGACGCGCTATGTGGCCGCTCCGAGCGAGGGGCAGATTCCAGACTAATCCCGGAGGGCTGGCCCAGCCGGAGCTGCCCGGGCTGCGAGGAAGCGATGACCACTCCTGTTAGCCCAAGTTGAAGGCAGCCCGGCTGCGCTCGGGAGCCCGGGAGGCCGTGATCTCCGGAAGACGCGCGCGAGAGGAACATGAACTGAAGAGTAAACATGTATGGGAATTATTCTCACTTCATGAAGTTTCCCACAGGCTTTGGCGGTGAGTCCGGCGCTGGGGCTGCCCCGGGGGACCTGTCTGGAGGGGCCAGAGGGGATCGGGAAATGGGGACAGCCGGATGCCCGTGAATTAGGAAGAGGGCATGTATGTTTATATGCACTCGGAGTGTGTTTCTGCGGGAGTGTGTCTGTGCGTGCAGGAGAGAGGGAGGGAGAGGGGATGGTCGGAGGTGAGGATCTGTGCATATCAGCATGAGTGAGCAGAAGAGAGGGCATGCAAATATTCCAAGGAGCGTTCAAACCCACCTGCCTGAGACTGTATCTGAGACCCAGACAGAACAAGAGCATTGTTAGAACCCTGTGTGTTTGTGTGGGTGTGCAAAGTGGAAGAGTCAAAGGGAATCACTAAGACGTACCTATTATCCAACTTGTAATGAGAAAAATGTGATGAAAAAGGTTTTGCCTCTCTATGAAGAGTCCCTGAGATACTCGGTAACAAGGGCATGCTTGTTTTATTTAAAAGCAGATCTCCCTATAATTGGATTTTTAAAAAGAAACGGAGCACTTGAATTTGCCACCGTGTTTTCCTGCCTCTGTTGTCTTCCCTTTTGATTTGCTAATAGCCTCGCGCCCCCTCCCTCCTGATTTCCATCGCCAGGGTCTCAGTCAGCAGTTCTACTCTGAGGGTGGAGGGTCGGATCTGGGGGCGGAAGTCTGCGCTCCTAGAACCCGGGGCTGAAGGTCCAAGTCGCCAAGCCAGGGAGGGCAGCCCCGGCTCACTTCCCAGGGGCTGCCTTACGTGCGTCCCGAGGCTCCCTCGATTCAGTGGCAGAAGCAGATCAGCCGTCCAGCTTTGAATAAATGGAACCAACAGCTGACCGACTGGCCGATCACTTGTCAGCTGGTGGCATGTAGCTCGTGTTCTTGGGAGCCAAAGAGGAGCTTTTGCCCTGTGGATGTTGGCAGACAGGACAAAGCGGAAATTCTTGCTAGGTCTTGAGAACTGAAAAGTCCCTGCTCTCCCGACCTCCTGAGTGGACAGATAGGCAATTCATCCGAGGGCTAGTGGGGTACAGCTTGCCCGCTTTGCCGGGCAGAGCCCTCTGTGAGGTGTGGAGGGACATTGCAAGGTGGATGAGGTCCCTGCCTGGGAGGTGTTGAGCCAGGGGGCTTGCTCGTTCATTCAGGGTGCCTGGGGGAGTTTCTGTGAGCCAAGCATGGTGTTAGGTTCTGGGAAGACAGATGTGAATGAGACACGGTCTCTGCCACTTGGACAGAGTCGGCTTATCACACAGACACATTGTAATATTTCGTGCTGTGTGCTCTTTGGGATGTGGGAGGAAGCTGTTTGTTGGGACACAAGAGTTGGGGGGGCCACGGATGTGTTCCTGAAAGAGGGGATGTTGAAGTTATTGGGGCCAGTCTCATGATATGACCCAGTAAGAGTGGTGGCCAAAGCTGTGACCGGGACATCTGATCTCGTTTATAGTTGGGTCCTGGGTGTGAAAAGCCTTCTCAGCTCCCATCTTGGTCCCATTCAGAGCCGACACACATTTTCCTTTTCCCTCTGAATTCAGTTGTCTGAGATCTGAGGAAAGTGCTTGTCCTCGAGATTCTTGGGGCCCCCAAGGTCTGGGAGATCATGGCTTCATGAATGCCATGGAGACCCTCGGAGACACTTGGGGAGTGAATAACTGGGTTGAAGGTGGAAGGATCTAGGGAGAGAGCTAAGAGAAAGGCTGGATAAAGAAGGTCTAGCCCCAAATTCAACCGGGGCTGCCTGCTGGATTCTCGGAATATTAGTCTCCTCAGGGACCTCAAAGAGCATCTTAGACCTCTCATTTTATAAGTGGAAACGGAGACCTCAACGAGGCAGGGACCAATCTAAGGTTATGTGGGGTTGAATGGGAGAGACCTTCCAGAAAAGCCCCTGACTCAAACTTACAACAGTACTCCTTCAATCTGATACAGTGAAGGGAGCATGAAAGAGAGAGAGATCTTGCGAGAGAACTGAGTTGGGTTCACGTACTAGCTGTGTGACTTTAGGCAAGGTATTGAACCTCTCTGAACCTCAGTGCCTTCATCTCTAAAATGGAGTTGATAATCCCATCCTCACAGTATTGTTTTGAGAATTAAATGTGTGAACATTTGAAAAAGCAGCTATTTTACTGTTGTCCATGTATTTGGTACTTAATAAAAGTAAGTATTTTCATCCCTTCCATTTTGCTCAAACATTAACAGGCAGATTAATTTAAAATCAAGCATTACTGGAGAATAATGAATTAGGAATCTGGGGGAAAAGTGAAATCTACAAGAGCGCACACACTTTGCTGGTTTAGAGTCTCACAATTGTGGGGGTCCCGGTATTTGGTGGGATTAGGTTTCAAATACAAGGAGACGCACGAGGGCAGCCATGGTAAATACGATGATGTAACGTGGGCAGCGGGAGGGAAAAGGGCCATCAGGTTGTTTAAATGTCTCCCTCTGATGCGACTTTTCCTTGTTCCCTAGGGAGGAGGACAATTATTTTGTTTAGCTCTGTTGATGTTTTCCATTTTGTTTGCGTGCGCCAGTTAAGAGGCTGCTAAAACACTGAGCCAGAGGACACGCCTCCCCCCCCCCCACAATTGCAGGGAGGTCTGTCTGAGAACTTGGAAGTGAGGGAGGACCCCCCCACCCCAGGCACAGAGAACATCTGAGGACTGGAGTGGCTGTCACCTGCAGCCTGGGCACAGAGTGGAACCACATTTATGCGATGATGTGGGGCATGCCCCCCCCGGCCTTTTTATATAGCAGCAAATGGAACCACAGGAGGCTCCTGGGATATGCTGTGAGGACCTCTAGGGACACAAAGTCACCCTTGGGAAATAACCCCTGGGGATGTGTCTGGGGCTGTGCTTCCCAGATGTGAGATCATCGTCCCATCAGTGAACGAGGGACGGGCTAGACTGGCCAAGGGGTGCTCACTACCTGGGTTGCAGGGGTCTCGCAGAGGTGCCCCGTCTCCCAGCTCCCGGCCCCGCTTGTGATGAGCAGAGAACCCTTCTCTCCTTCTCCGCCAAGTCCTGGCTTTGCCAGCTGCTCGGTGAGAGATTTCTTTGCCTGGAGGAGACAGTGGCTGCCTGTAAGAAGATGGCAAGACGAAGCCTGTAATGCCCACATCCAACTGTGCGGTAATCCTCAGGGTGAGGAGAGATCAGGAGAGGGGGGCTCGCATTTCAGCTAACCAGGCTCGACCGCACTGACTCGGGGTCCGCTCCCCTGTGAGCACTTGGCACTGTGCGCTCGTGCCAGCCCTCCGAGGGGGCGCCAGGCCGATCCTGCTGCCTTTAGGGACGAGGAAGCTGAGGCACCGCGCGGGGAAGGAACGTGCTGAAGGTCTCATGGCTCGAAGGTGGCGCTGGCCGGGATTTGAACCCGGGCAGTCTGGTTCCAGAATCCCTGCTCGGCTGAGCTGCTTCTCAGGACTTCGCGGGCCAGGCGCTTGCTCGGGGAGCAGCACACCCCTGGCTGGGGCGAGGAGCCCTAATCCCACCAGGCACGGCCCAGGGGTTGCAGACATGTGGCCTGGCCACTGAGGAGTAGAACACGGGAGAGCTCAGCAGTCACTCTGCTAAGGGGCTCTGAAGCCTTAATTGGTGCTTCTCCTGGAGGCCTCCTGACTCGCAAGAGTCCTGCCCGGCTGACCCTGACATTTGTGTGGGACACTCTGCTTTTCACCGAAGAGCAGCCTTCGAGGAGGGGTGGGTTAGAGGTACGTGTGCACACCCGCGTGTGCGTATGTGGGGGGGCAATATGAGGATGTGTGTGGATGTGGGAGCAGGGTGTGTGTGTGTGTGTGTGTGTGTGTGTCCCCGTGTGTGTGTGTATGTGTCAGTGTGCGTGTCTGTGTGTGTGTGTCTGTGTGTGTGTCTCTGTGTGTGTGTCTGTGTGTGTGTCTGTGTGTGCCTCTGTGTGTCTGTGTGTGTCTGTGTATGCCTATGTGTGTGTGTATGAATGTGTGTCTGTGTGTGTGTCTGTGTGTGCCTGTGTGTGTGCCTCTGTGTGTCTGTGTGTGTCTATGACTGTGTGTCTGTGTGTCTGTGTGTGTGTGTCTGTGTGTGCCTCTGTGTGTGTCTGTGTATGCCTGTGTGTGTGTGTCTGTGTGTGTGTGTCTGTGTGTGTCTATGTGTGTCTGTGTATGCCTGTGTGTCTGTGTGTGTCTGTGTGTGTGTATGCCTGTGTGTGTCTGTGTGTGTGTCTGTGTGTCTGTGTGTGTCTGTGTGTGTGTCTCTGTGTGTCTGTTTGTGTCTGTGTATGCCTGTGTGTCTGTGTGTGTATGTCTGTGTGTGTGTCTGTGTGTGTATGTGTGTGTGTCTGTGTATGCCTGTGTGTCTATGTGTGTCTGTGTGTGTCTATGTATGTCTATGTGTGTCTGTGTATGCCTGTGTGTCTATGTGTGTCTGTGTGTGTGTCTGTGTGTGTGTCTGTGTGTCTGTGTGTGTCTGTGTGTCTGTGTGTTTGTGTACACAGATGCGTGCGCCAGAACATATTTTCCCCTCCGCAAATGTGTGGGTGGCTAATTGGGACCTACCATGGACGTAAGTGGTTAGGGTTTATGTAGGAAGGAGTAACTGTTTATGAGATTTAGGAAGGAACATATTTAGTGTAAACTATTTTCTGAAACATTTACAATCTTACCAGGAGACAGGGAGCTGAATAGGAACTGGGGGAAGAAATTGTGCAAAGACTAATCTAAATTCCCCACCTCTTCCTTCCCCTCATTATGTTGCTTCTGTGTCTGCAGAGAACGTCGCCACCAGACTTGGGTGCCTGGGATGCCAGGGGCTCCCAGAGGAAGCTGTGATTTTCTCTTATTTGAAAGTGGAAGACCCAGAGGCCCAGGGAATGTAAACGTTTATTTTCTAGAATGCCTGGCTTTGGGTGGCTCTCCTGGGGTTGATCCGAGTTCTGGCTCAGCCATCGTCATGAAAGAGTGAAAATAGTAGCTCCTGGGTATTAGGCACCTACTGTATGCCACACCCTCTTCCACGGGCATTGCAAGCCCCATCTCATTTAATATTCTCAAGGGCCGCTGGAAGGAAGGAAGGCAGGCGCTACGATTGTCACGATCCCCATTTTACGGATGGGAACGTAGAGCCACGGGGAGGGTCAGTAACCTGCGCAAAAGCACCCAGCTGGTAGAGAGCAGACCCAGGATCCAAATCCAGGCGGCTGCCAGGGCGGCTGTGTCGAAGCCCTTTGCTGCCCCTGCCTCGGGCTGGGGGGTAGAGTAGAGAGGGGGGGGTGCAGGGGGTGGAGTCCCAGATCTGCCACAAGTGGCTGAATTACGTGTAAGAACAACAGCTAACATAGTCTCCGGGCTCGTCACCACTTTCTTAGGGATCATACTGCATTTTTTGGACATGTGTAATCGCAGCAAATGAATAGAGGGACTGGGGGTGGGGCAGGGCACCGGGCCCGTGAAGGTACTGAGAAAACAAAAATAAAAAAATTCTCCAGATGGACCCCACTTTAGTTTAATACACAGAGCCCGATTTTACGTTCTAGGGTGGGAATTGGCAAACTTGTCCTCTGAAGAACCAGAGAGTAAACCTTGGAGTCTTTGCTGGTTCTAGGGTTTCCCATTGCAACTGCTCGAGTCCGAATCCTATCATGGGGTGAGAGAAGCCGTAACGAAAGTAGCAGAAACTAAGGCCCAGGGACGCGCTGCGTGTCCCCCCATGCCTCCCCCCCCCCCCGCCGTGTATGTTTGCGGACCCCTAGGGGGTCATTCTGGAGAAGTTTCTAGGTGTTCTCCAGTTTGCTGTGGTTCCTGTCCCTAGCTCTGAACAGCCTCTTCCCCAGCTTCCCTGGCACAGAGCTGAGTGTTTGGCACTAGACTGAGGGGCTGCGGGTCATGGGGGTGACCCCTTCGTTACAGGTGAGGACATGTGGGGAAGCAGGTATGGCTCACCCAGGACCTGCAACGGCTTGTGGTCTTCAGACTGGGTTCCCCCGATGCCCCCTGAGGGGCCACCTGGGGTGGCAGGAGGGAAAGATTGAGGGGGGCGGGGAGGCCTCAGAGAGCCCTCTCCCCAACCTATGGTAAAATAACTCAGTACTACACACCACACAGGGTCAGTGTTAACCTTCTCCAGGGTAGGGATTAAATAAAATCAATCCTGCACCATTGTAAACACACGGTCAAAGATCTCCTTTCCCATTTCAGAAAATTTGGAGACTATAGTTCTAAATTCAGCTAGAACTTTGTGCCTAGATTTTTCTTAGGGGAGGTATGACTGTTCTTAAAGCATCAGACGGCACACCAGGAGGTGCTGACAAAGCAGAGTGAGCCGGGGATTCTGGGCCTATTACAGGAAGTTCTGTTTTAACACATCATTCTAGAGCAGGCACTCCTGAGATCTGGCAGAAAGAGAGCTGGGACCTGGGACCTCCAACCCCTCCAATCTTCAGGAGACCCTGGCTCCCCGGGGTGGGGCGGCGGGGGGCAGGAACTTTGATGAGTCACTGAACAACCTGGAGCCCCCTGCTGCCTTTATTAAATACTGTGATGGAGAAAGGGGGAGCGACAGGAAGTTTCTAGGTTCGAAATCAAGCTCAAATTCCTGATGGGATTTCAGGATCCAACATCTGAACTTAAAAAATGGAAAAGCTTGTGATCTTTAATTCAGAAAGCATTTACAAGAAGTCAGAGGAGCGGCCAAGAAAGTGCTTAACACATGTGTTGGGATGTTTCTTCTAGGCCGGTTTTCAAGGCTGTGACTCAACATCTCCTTCGACTCCTTTGCTGGTCACTATTGTCATGGGGAAGCGTCTCTTGGAGAGCTGGGGGCTCATGGTCCCTGTGATTCCTCAGCTCCAGCGATGAAGGGAGCAGAGCAAAGGTTAGAGATCATCAGCAGAGAGAGAATATTCTAGACCGTTCTGGGAATGCCAGTCGGTTGTTCAGCACACCTCGGCTAAGTATCTGGCTTGTGCACGAGTTGTGCAGGAGACCTAGGACCCATCCCCTGTCCTGAAGGAATGATAGACTCGTTATAAGCTCTGCAGTCTGCATCTGCATAACATTTGAAGATGAGTTATTTCTAGAAATGTTTCTCGGGACTGGGGTTAAGTAAATGGGTCCTAGGAATCTAGGTATTTAGAACCCGAGAACAAAGGATCCTGTGTGCATTACCTCATGCTAACATTGCACTGGGGATGTTGTTCTCTGTATTAAGATGATTGCAGTCTTCAGAAGACTGTCCATGTTTAGAGGTCAGGGAGAGCATATCTGGACAAGAAGTCTAGAGAGATAGAAAAAGAGATCGAGGTCATGGGTTCAAGAGCTGGCTGTGGACAAAATGGATGTTCAAGGACTTTAGGAACAAGGGGTGAGTTGGGGGCACCCTCAGCCAATGCCTGAAGCACTCATCGGCATTGTGTTGGTGGACCAACGGGTACATGGTCTGCCAGTATACGGAGCTGGCTTGAAGGGACAGACCGCGTTCCTTGTTGGAGGAGCCCCTACTCGAGGATCCTGGCGTACCTCTTATGAGTTAGACACAGCATGACATCCACCTGTACCATTAATTTGGTCCTGGGTAGGAAAGATGGTATACGAGCAGAATGCCATTAATTGCGTGCTGAAAGGTTACCAGAAATTGTGCTAGACTCAACTCAGATTCTAGGTCTATAATAGTTAACAGCAAGTGCTTAAAAAGGTCACTTTATCATTCTGAACCTGTTTTTCTAAATTGATCTGATGGGGATAATTTCTGAGTCAGTTTGAAGCTTCCAGGAATGAGGCACTGGCAGGTGGGACCGCTCTGTCCGTAGTGCCTAGCCTGGGGTCTGGCACATAGTAGCCACTCAACAAATATCTTTTGACTGATTGAACCAATAACTGAAATGGAAATAAATACCATAGCGTTATGAAGAGTTTTGTGAGTGTGAGACAGCGTGTAGACCGTGGAATGACCTTGAACCTGGGAGCCAGAAGACCCAGCGTTTTTGTCCTGACCGCGTAGCCTTCAGCAAGGCATGCATACTCTCTGGGATTATTTTCTTTTCTCTAAAACGAGGTAATTCTTCAAGTCCTGAAAGTCCGGTTTCTAACCCCAAGCAATATGGCCTTATTAATTTATGACCTAAGTGATTTGAAAAGGTGATTAAATTGGTCATGGTATGAACTAGTTTGTATTTGCTCCTTCACAAAAAAAAAAAAAAAAAAGACCGAAAAAGGGTTTGTCAAGCAAATAAGATTGTAGAAGTGTTGCCCTATTTAAGTTACATCTGTTTTGAAGCAATTTAAAAAGCCTAGTAGGAGCATCATTAGCATATTAACGGGGTGTTAATTACAAAAGAGTCTTTTAAAGCAGATTTTATAAAATCTCCACTTAATAACCATTAGCTTGTGGTACTCGGAATACAAACTCTTCACGTGTGTTACTTAGAAGTAATAAAATTGTAATTTAAAAGTAATCTGCCAACTTGTCACGAATTTAGACTGATTTTTTCTCTCAATTGATCGAAATGAGTAAGGTTTTGCTATAATTACATATAATGCTGGTAATAATGAGGCTGATTATCAATCTTTGCCTGCTTTTCACTACCTCCATCATTGCAGATTTTAGGGGAAGTGGGGTGGAAGGGGCTGGGGGGATGGGAGCAGGGAGGGGCGGGGAGGGGGAAGGAAGAAGGGATGCCACTGTGCTCTCCCCCTCCCCCAAGCACCGGGAGTAGCAACCCCATCCCCCACCCTGAACAGCCCCGAGCCCTCCTTGGGGGGGCCTGCAGGAAGCCGGAGAGCTGCCCTGTGAGGCTCTGAAAGGCTGGCCAGCTGCAAGCCCCCGGTCAGCTGCTAATCTTTGTGAACTCCCTTGCTGCCGAGGGGCCGTGGGCACTGAGCCCCTTCTCCCACACTCTCCACTTCTGTCACGTTCCTTTATTCTCCCCATTGAGAATGCCAGAAAACGCTTTGGGAGCAGAGAAGTCTTCTTATCAAAAAAGGTGGCTTCTACTTCTGCTCCTCGCTCCCCGGGAGTTCGGCGCCATCCACCCCGGGGTTGGCACCTGTTCGACCATGGAGCTCGGTGCCTGTGGGACACCCTGCTGTCCACGGCAGGGAGCCGTGGAGCGCTGAGGCTTCTGTGCAGGTGCTTTTGAACATGCCGATCGTGACTCAAATATAAGAAACGTGGACTAGCAGACCCCTGGCATCCGAGTGCCCCTTCTGCCAGAGAAGGGAGAGGGAAAGGTCAGGCTGAGCTAGGACTCCGGTGAATGGAGCCCCAGCCAGCTTGGAACTGGGAGGGGCCAGAGTCAGGATGGGGAGTGTCCTAGTCAGAAAGTGCCAGGGTCAGGGGCATCTGGCTGGCTCAGGCCCTAGAGTGTGGGACTCCTGATCTTGGGGTTGTGAGTTTGAGTCCTACGCTGGGTGCAGAGGTTACTTAAAAAAACAAAATCTTTAAAAACAAAAACAAAAACAAGGAAAGTGCCCAGGTCAAAGTCCAGAGGGAGGCTGCAGGTTGGATTGAGGAAGGCAGGGCGAGCTATCCTGGGCAGCTGCTGGGAGGGGTCAAAGAGCAGTGTAGCTCTTGGTGAGGCTCGGGTTAAAACCCAGATCCGCTGCCTGCCTCCCTCCATTCAGACGCCACTTGTGTAATTTACTAGTCATGCTCCCTTGGGCAATGTATTTAATTTCTCCATCCCCCAGCTTCTGCATTTGTACAGTAGAGATAAGTGTACCAACCTTAACGGGGCTTTTAGGTATGAAATATGTCAATATATGTAAAGTGTTGAGAACCATGTCTGGCTCATGGCAATTGCCCAATAAATGTTATCTTTTTTTGTTGTTGTTGTCAGTCATCGAAGGAGGTGACGATTAGTGTCAGTTAAAGTGCCTTCCTCTGCCTACCTCGCTCTGCGGCCTGCCTGTGTGTTCTGAGCCAAGCAGCCAAGGAGGGGGAAAGGATGGGTGACTAAGTTTGCCTTAGACTAGGAAGAACAAGCCAGGGGCGCCTGGGTGGCTCAGTTGGTTAAGTGACCAACTCTTGATTTTGGCTCAGGTCATGATCTCAGGGTCCTGGGATAGGGCTCCGTGCTCAGCAGGGAGTCCGCTGGAAATTCTCTCCCTCTGCCTCTGCCCCTCCCCCCATGCTGTCTCTCTCAAATAATAAATAATAAAAAATAAATCTTTTTTTTTTTTTTTTTAAGGAAGAACAAGCCAGGTGTCCGACTACTCTATGATTCTGGGGCTCATGCACCACGTCCCCCCACTGGAGATAAGGAGACAGGCTTGGGTGTGCAGTTGTGCCCCAGTGGGAGAGAGTTGAATGGGACTGGGCCGTGTGCTGCTCCCAACTCAGGAATAGCACGTCTTTACCTCTGTCCCCTTCCCTGCGGGTGCGTGTTAGCCAGTATCAAGATCCATTACAAGTTTCCACTCTGCAGGAGAGGCGTGGTAGCGGGCCAGCAAATACCCTGGCCCAGCAGCAAAGGGGTGGAAACACCAAGCCATTTGCTCCCTTGTCTGGCCAGTCAGAAAGACTCATGCTTGACATTTTCCTTTCATTGGCTGAGGACGAGGTTGCTAGGCAACTTCCTCACTTTGGTAAGAATTCTGGAGTTCTGAGTACCCTGGCTTCTCTTTCTCAACAAGGCCCCCCCTCCACACACACACACACACACACACACACACACACACACACACACATGCAATTCGTTACTCAGAGATTTTCGTTTTGGTAAATACCAGGGACAGAGATCTCTGATGTGAGTAATTTCTACTGAGAACTCTATAATTATACACATTAATTAACAAAAAATGATCCCATCATTGCTCCTGTCCCACTGTCAAGCATCTTTCTGAGCAATCTGCTATGTTCCAGGCTCAGTGCTGGGTACCATAATGGGAATCGTTAACAGCGAGGGATAGAAATTAAAAGTATGTGACAACCAGTAGGACAGCAGACCGTCAGACTGGAAGTTACATGGAGGACCTCTTTGTGCCAGGCTGGATTATGGGGAGATCTGGGCGATCCTAGGGGAAGGGTGGAGTGGTCTACCAGTCGATTCAGAAAATTCAATATTATGAACAACTGGCTGTCCGTGCCAGTGTGTGGCAATGATGATCCTTTTTAGCGCATTTACCACGGGCCGGCTTGGGCTCAGCCCTTGATGTCCATGATCTTCCACAATGGCGTTCAACCCAGACGCAGTTCCTCCCTCACAGCATTTACAGGATAGTACATTAGTGCACCTGCTACCGCAGGGCCCATGCTCTCAGGCGCTCTAAGCAGCCCACGAGGTAAGAGTGTGTGTCTCCGCTTTGGGTGGGGAACTGCCGTTCAGAGAGGTCAAGTTGATCGCTCAAGTTTATGTGACTGGAAGGAGGCGGAGCCTCGAATCCAACCTAAGCCGTCGTGGCTTCGGCGTCTCGTCTTCCGCTGGGACGCGCAGCGCCACGACGCACACGCAGGCTTTGGGAATCACGGCGGCATGTGCGCGCTGCGGGTTCCCGAGCAGCTGTGGTTGCTGGTGACACTCAGCCTCGCAAACTGCACTTTGGAATCCCAAAGAGCCCGAAGGTCTACACTGGCCCAGTTGCCGATGACAGGGGCCCCTCGGAAAGTGGTCCAGACTCAGACCGTGCCAGACGCTGCGACCCACGCTGCCGCTTTCAGGTGCTGCTGGGCCGTATCCTACTCCGTGTTCATGGAGCCGCAGTGCGAGGGGTCTTGGAGACCCCCGGGCGGAATGAGGCCCAGAAATAGGAAAGACTTTCCTTAAGTATGTTGCCAGGAGAGAAGAGAAGAAGCTCCTGAGAAAGCCCGCTAGCCCTTTCCCATCAGATGAGTTAGTTTTTATTTAAACAAATCGTTTTCCGAGCAAAGAGAATCAGCTCCGCGGAGTAGAGGCTTGTGTGTTTCCCGGGCGTCTGGCAGTTGGCACAGCCCGGCTAAAGAGGATTAGAGGGTGTAGGGTCAGGGAGAGAGCAAGGCGGCTGGGCTGCGGGGGCCAGGGAGGATGGGGCCGAAGGGACAAGAGGGAAGCATTAGTGAAACCTTCCCTTTGGATCTGGGCTAGAAATTGGTTTTCTGGAAAAACGAGTGGTGCCTTTTGATCCTGGCTGTGGCTCCCATGTGGCTTGAGAGGGGAGAGAGGGAGGGAGGCCGATCGAAGTGCCGTGGACAGCTACGCCGTGCTGTCTGTGGGGACGGGTTAATTTCCCTTTGAGAAACACGACTGTCCTTAGAAACACTGCTCCCCACCTTTTCTAAAAGCAAAGCATTCATGTCTAAGCACCCGTGGGTCATGGGAGAGGCGCTGAACCAACCTGCAATCGTGTAAGATATATCTGTCTTTTTGAATTTTCTTATTTTTAAAATGCGGTTATAAAGTAGCCCACCTCTTCTGGATCACTGACTCAGCAGAAGCAAACCACATTTTAAGGCCATTGCCACCCAAGCTTTAACGGGGCTTCAGTCTGTCTCAGCCATGCCGTGCTCCTCCCTGAGCAGCCGGGGCATGGCCTGATTATCCTCATTATTATTATTATTATTATTATTATTATTATTATTATTAATAAAAACAAAGTATTTTTCATTTCAGTCACCCTCACATCACCTTATTTTATTCTTGGAACAACTCGTGAGTTCCCCAAAGCCCACGTTCCTATGTTTCTGTGCAGGTCAGTGTTTCTCCTCCGTGTCACCCCTTACACACTATTCCCATGTGTTCTGCATATGGAGTAGCCTTGTACTTAGGCTTTGTCCTAGGTCACTTTGCTCTTTTTTTTTTTTTTAAGGTTTATTTACTTATTTATTTTAGAGAGAGAGTGAGAGTGTGAGCAGGGGGAGGGGCAGAGGGAGAGAGAGAATCTCAAGCAGATGCCCCTAGCATGGAACCCAGCGCAGGGCTCGATCTCATGACCCGGAGATCATGACCTGAGCCGAAACCAAGAGTCAGATGCTCAATTGACTAAGCCACCCGGGCGCCCCTACTCTCTTTTGAAAACTTAAATAGCTATTTTTAGAAAGGTAATCTTATGTAAAAATAGAAGCCCAGTCACTTACTATAAATAGAAGGAAACAGTAAAAATAATTACAGAACTATTAATATTTTTTTAAGAGTTTGCCACTTAAAATACCACCTCAGATGTCCCTTACCACTGGGTTACAGGCTCCACACCTTGGGAACTCGGGGGTTGGTGAACGTGTGAAGTGACGTCCCTGTCTGTCCCACAGCTCTGGGCCTGCTGTCAGGGTACGCAAGTGAAAGGCATATGGGCTCTCAGAGATCCACGTAACTCAGAATAAAAAGGAGAGTAGCAGGGTTTGTTTCTGGAAAGCTGAACCCCGAAGGGAACAGCGATTTCCTTCAAGTGGCCAGGCTGTGGGGGCAGGACGGCTGCCGTCCCAGCGGAGAGAGCACGGCTCCCAGCTCACCTGTCACATGTTATCTTAGGAACAGACTCAAGATATACACTGGACTCTTTAAATGTCACAGCCTTCCAGGGCCTCAGAAGAGTCTAAAATTGTTCTTTCCAATCAGTGGCCATCTGGGGAGATTTTTGGTTTTTCTGGCTCGAGTTCCTGGAAGCTGCCCTTTTCTCTCTCCTTCAGATAAACTTTCAGCTTGAGATCCCTTCATAATTGAGTCATCTTGTATTTTGTGAGGTGATGGCTCTCCAAATCATCCTTGCTGTCCTTGACAGCACACACAGGGGAGAGCGTGGGCTTCACATTGACAGTTGGAATCTAAGCCCTGTCACTGAACACCCGGGCAGCACCAGGGACCCGCAGGGGGTGGGGAAGCAAAAATGGACACTTATCTCCCTCTCCCAGTTTAATGGAAAAGACAGGGAAATAAATAAATAAATATGGTGACAGAGTATAATAAGTGCTAAGATATGAGTAAGCACAGGGTGTTATTAGAAAACGGAACAAGGGCATCAAACCAGACCAGGAACACCAGGGAAGGCTTCCTGGAGGAGGAGACACTTGAGTTAGACCTTGAAGGATGAATGTGAACTTGCTAGAAATGGAGGGGAGCATAAATCATCCTGGAACAGGGAGTCGCATGGGGGTGAGGCTGAGCCTAAGTTTTCTCATCTGTAAAAAGCTAAAATGATTCTCACAGCTATTGTCAGGATGAAATGAGTTAATGTACAGAATTTGCCTA
Organism: Ursus americanus; assembly: GCF_024610735.1. NCBI lineage: Eukaryota > Metazoa > Chordata > Mammalia > Carnivora > Ursidae > Ursus > Ursus americanus. Next base: position 49,278,939 of record NC_142128.1, on the reverse strand, counting down.
ATGGTCTTCAGGGTATGTGATAAGCTGTTCATTTGAGCCCCTTGGGGACGCCTCTGTGGACCCACAGAATGTGGTTCCTTCTCAGTTGTGCTACTTAGAACAGGTGATTGGAATTTATCTGTTTATAAGACAATTGTCCCTGATAGATGAAAACTCCCTGGGTAGAGTGATGGAGGGTCAGAGTTTCCTTGACTGTGGCAGTGACTGTTCTCTCCACAGCGAGACCTTAACCATGTTAGCAAAGCTCGAGAGAAACTTGGTTTCTCAAAAACTTGACATTTTTCCAGTGGAATATTTATGTTTAACGGTAGTTGCACAGTGAGGGCTGCCTGGGTGGCTGAGTCGGTTAAGCATCCGACTCTTGATTTTGCTCAGGTCATGATCTCAGGGTCGTGAGATCGAGCCCCACGTTGGGCTCCACACTCAGCAGGGAGTCTGCTTAGATTCTCTCTCTCCCTCTGCCCCTCCCCTTGCTATGCTCTCTCTCTCTCAAGTTTACTTCAGAGAGAGAGAATGAGCAAGAGAGAGAGAGAGAGGGCGAGAGAGAGCCTGAGAGGGGGGAGGGGCAGAGGGAGAAGCAGACTCCCTGCTGAGCAGGGAGCCTGATGTGGGACTTAATCCCAGGACCCCCGGATCATGACCTGAGCCGAAAGCAGTTGCTTCATAGACGGAACCACCTAGGCGCCCCATAAATAAATCTTTTAAAAAAGAGTAGTTGCATAGAGAAAATACTAACTCGAAAAAATATCTGCACCCCCATGTTCACTGTGGTGTTATTTACAATAGCCATACTGTGCAAGCAGCTAAGTGTCCATCAGTGGATGGATAACAGATATTTTGAGATGGAATGCTATTCTGCCATAAGAAAGAATGGAATCTTGTCATTTGTGACCACGTGGATGGGCCCCGGGGATTGTGCTAAGTGAACTAAGTCAGACGGGAAAGACAAATAAGTGATCTCACTTATGTGGAATCTAATAATAATAATAATAATAATACCTTGAGCTCATAGATCCAGAGAACAGATTGGGGGTTGCCAGAGGCAGGGATCAGGGTGGGAGAAATGTGTGAAGGGAGTCAAAAGTTACAAACCTTAGTCATAAAGTAAATAAGTAAATCAGGGAATGTAATTACAGCATGGTGACTGTAGTTAATAACACTGTCTTGTGTTTGCTGGGAGTAGATCTTAAAAGTTCTCATCGCAAGAAAAGACATTTCTAACTGCGTGGTGACGGGTGTTAACTGGTCCTGTTTGTGGTGATCGTTTTGCAGTATGTACAAATAGTGAATCAGTATGTCGCACACTTAAAACTTAATATAATGTTGGGTGTCCATTATTATCTCAGTAATAAAAAGAGAATAGCTCCACAGTTATACTTCCGATGGGCTGTGCCCCTCCCAGCATTCAGTGGGAACACATCCCTCCCTGTATCCTGCTCCTAGCGCCGCACTTAGTGACCCCTGGGGTCTCCCAAGGGTTCGGACAGCACCCAGCACGGAACTGCTCCTGGAATGAACAGGGAACCACGCGGGGAAGCAGCGCTGGGATTCAGGGTGGGCTGCCCTGTTGCTTTTCCAGTCTCTGCTTTGCTGCCCCAGCTCCTGAGGGTTATGGCTTCTCTCTTCTGGAGCGAATGTTCCATGCTGGGCTCCTGACGGGACAGTGGGGCACCCTCCTCTGTCGTCTTGAGCTGCGGCTTAGCATGAGGGAACTTGGAGTCCGCTTACCTGGGCGAAATGGTACCAGACAATCATGTGCCCAGAGCCCATTCTGTGGACACTTGTGACCACAGCTCCCTGTGCCTGGAGGTAGGAACGGCCTGGGCAGGCCTGTCTGTGCTTGCCTCCTGGCCGTCTGTGGCCAGTAAGCCAGGCCCAGCCACCCTGAGTCTTCTTCCCTGAGTGCTGATAAAACCGCACGCCGTGGAGACAGGCAGGGCAAAGACCTTAATGGGCACAAAGGTGCAACAGGTATGGGCAGCCATGGGTAGGACAGCAGCCTCTGCCCGCACTCTCCCTCTCGTCATGGCGGAACGTGATCCCTGACAGCAGGAACTGTGTTCTCTTGGGCTCCGAAGCCCCAGCACCTGGAGTCGTACCTGCGTCTTAGGAAGTGTTCGTTGCTTGCGAGTGAAAGGAACCCAGGCAGCTGCTCACTTCACCTGCACATGTGGGTTTGGACTCGACTCCCCTCCCCGGCTGGCTGGCCCGGGCCACAGTCCCCTAGGCCCGGGGGCTCATGGGCTGTGCCCCTCGTGGCCCTGGCTGTTGACGTGACCCAGCGCCGGCACACAGCTGAAACATCGGTGCGTGTTCTGTCCGAGGGCACGCCCTCTCCCTGTCTGTTCTGCACTTGCCTTTACTCAGCCAGCTCGGTGTGGGGCGTGAGCACCAAGGGAGGGGTGCAGGACACAAGCGGGGGGGCCTCTGTCCTCACAGAGGCCATCTCCGTGCCCCCCCAGTCTCCCCTCATCTATGCTCTTCTCTTTACAGGCTCCCCCGGCCACTCCGGCTCCACGTCCATGAGCCCATCGGCAGCCTTGTCCACAGGGAAGCCAATGGACAGCCACCCCAGCTACACGGACACCCCAGTGAGTGCCCCCCGGACCCTGAGTGCGGTGGGGCCCCCCCTCAATGCCCTGGGTTCTCCATACCGAGTCATCACGTCTGCCATGGGCCCACCCTCGGGAGCGCTGGCTGCGCCTCCAGGACTCAATCTGGTCGCCCCGCCCAGCTCCCAGGTAGGTGCCCTTCCTGTCGCGCGGCTTCCTGGCCACCTCGCAGGTTCTCCCAGGCTGCTCCTGGGGCCGAGCCAGCACCCGCAGGGGCTTCACGTGTTCTCGCTGACGGCACGCGCCTCCTGCAGGGCCTAAACGACGTGTGTCCGCAGCCCGGCAGCCCCAGAGGACTGACCACGCCTCGTGGGCCAGGGCACGGGGGCCCAGAGGCCACCCCTGCGGTTCGGCCCTGGCAGTGAGCGCAGTGCTTCTCGGGCTGTTTGTCATCCTGGGGACAGACCCCCTCTGTTCCTCTCAGTTCAACAATCGGGGGTATTAAGTCAGTGACGTGCCTGCTGCTCCACCGCGAGCTGAGGGCGAGACGGACGCGATCGGAACGATCAGAACTCGGTCTCCGCCCTGCGGGAGCTTATGGCTGAGAGCGGAAATGCGCAGGGATGGCGCATTGATAGATCTAGAACATGGCCCATTGTCTCTGAGATAGAGGGCGAGACTGGAAACTCAGGAAGGAAACCTCAAACCTTCCCTAATTCCTAGTGCTTCTGCTGCAGCAGAGGGGAGGAGGTGTGTGTGCAGGGGGGGGGGGCACACTGCGCTGCTGCTCCGGGGGACCCTAGGGGGCCGCTTGCCACTTCCTTCAAGCAACGCTGCAGTGAGGCCGTCCGCCTTCCTTTCCCGTGGTGGCCAGCCCTTGCTGTCGTGATGCTGCGTAACAGTTGTCATGGTTTACAAAAACACACCTTTTCCCCCCTCACTCAAAAATTTCTGTTGGCTGGGATGGCTCTGCTTCAGATGGCAGGGGAGCTGGGCGAGGCTGCAGGCGGGGTGCAGGTCAGCTCCTTGGGTCCCACACTGAAGGAGCCACAGCTGCTCAGGGCAGCTTTCTCGGGGTGTCTCACAGGAGAGCAAAATCAAAACCAACTCAGTTGGGTACGGTGGAGGCCCCGCTCACGGCATGCCCACCAGTATCCCATTGGCCTAAGCGAGCTGCGTGGCTCACCCCAGCACTGGCAGGGCAGGGATTGGCGGGGCCCGTTTTAGCGGGAAGCACTGCGGAGACCTAGGGCAGAGCATGTGAGGAATTAGGAACAAGAACCCCATCTACCACGTTCTCCTCTCTCACGGGCGCCTCACTTTTGGGCCGGCGCCATCCTGCCCCAACCACCAGCACATCTGGAGGCGGAATGAGTAGGTTCTGAAGCTTCCTGGGAATTTACAGTTTTAGAGAAGAGCCAGGACTCCCATTGTGCCAATATTTCTTCCTACTACAGGGAGAACTTCTGAGACCATCCCTAGACCATCCCTTTCAAGAGGCTTCACGCGCACAGGTTCTGAAAGCAAAGCCGTGTGGAGTCACAGAACTTTAGAGCCAGTAAGGGATTCAGAAATCTATGGGTCGAGGGATCGGAGAATCTGGAGACGACCTTGGCAGGGGGGTCATCAAGTGTGGGATGGCGGGAGCTGGGACCAGGCGGGCAGCAGAGATGGGGGAGTGAGGCGGACATATACCAGCAGTGCTGGTGGGGAGCAGGGAGCTGCCCCCTTCCCTTGAAGCCATTCAGATGTAAAGATTTGGGGCACGCGCAGGCCAAGCACACGGGTCACATTTGGCCGGCCCTGTTAACCCCAGTTTGTAGTCTGATGGTTTCACCCGTAGGATCTTCTCCAGAGCATACATTTCTCCCCCACCCTTGTGTTGGCCCTTGTGGAGCTGGTCAAAGCCCACTGGAGAACCACTAGTTCTGTCCACATTGTTCTCATCCCACGGATGAAGTAGCAGGGCTCAGTGAGCTCAGGTGACGTGTCCCACCGCACACAGCCAGTCGCTGCAGGGCCAGGGTCTGAGCCCAGGCGTCCTGACCCCCACCCTGTTGGTGATGCCGCCGTGGTGCATGCTGACTCGGTCCGTGACCCCAAGCTCTCCCGCTGGCTGCCAAGGATTAAAACATGACTAGTCAGTGCTCCTCGGGAGTCTGGCGGGGGCCTTGGCATGTCGTGCAGGTCAATGGCAAGGCCGCGGGTGGGGGCTGGGTGGGCACGAGGGCAGAACCGAAGGGAGCAGAGAACAGGGACCTCTGAGCGTCCCACCTGCGTGTTCCGCGAGAGTGTGTGACCGCTCAGAGCGGTGGGGACCAGACGGCCGTGGGGACGGCCACGTGTTTATGCCACTCTCACCTACTGTAATCAGCATGGCTGGTGACATGTACCCCTCAGAGTGTGAGACCCTGGAGAGGTTTTTGTTTTTCCACGTTCTTTCGTGTGAACGGACTCCAGGAAGGCCGGTCATAGCCAGCGGGCTAGGGACAGAAGGAAACGTCGACGTTCTGGGCTGAAAGTAAACTCTTGCAGGGTGCTCCCGTTCCCTCATATAACTGTTTAGGAGGACCTACTATGTAATGGGGGTACTTGCTGCTGTCCGAGGTTCTGGGGATACGCACTGAATAAGGTGGCTGAAGTCTTTACTTTCATGGCAGCGACACTGTCGCAGGCAAGACGGACGAACAGCAAAGGAGGGGACAAGATGGTTTGGAACAGCAATCATTCTATCTGTGAGGCAATAAGACGGGGTGAGGTGAGAGACAGTGACAGGGCTTGTGGGTGGGGAGTGGGCAAGGCACCATCCTTCAAGGCTGCTTTTAGCAACCATGCTCCGGTCTGATCGAGCCAAACCTAGCCAATAAATTCAGTTTCCTAGCTGTGCGAGTGGCAGGGCCGCTATTCCTGGACCATATGTCTGTACAGAGGGATTGGGGTTGAAAGGTCAGCTGAAAGCCCTGGTCCTGGCCAACTGGGCTGTGTGCAGAGGCCGAGGCCAAGTTTCACTCTGGGAGCTATATTAAGCTTGCCAAGCTCTGGGGAAGCTCAGCAGCCCCGGACACGGAGCAGTGTTGTGGGCTCGGGCTCTGGAAACACCCGGCAGAAACATTTTGCCCGATTAACCGGATGACACAGGGCATCTAGTACCCTGGGTGTTAGCTGCGGTGAGCTGGTCTCTAACCCGTCTGGATACGAGGTCTCTGTGCATCCTGTCTTCCTCACCCGGGATGGGTCCGAAGGGCACTCGCGCGGGAAACAGGCGCCTCCTGTGAGCCGGGTCTAGGGTAAGTACAGTTTCAGGGTGGGGGGAAGGGGGGGGAGCTGTGGCAGCAGCAGGCTGTGACTCCCATTCCCTGCTCTGTCGTGCTGGTGTTGGAGCGTGTCTCTTTTTTGCTCTTGTTGGATTTTCATTCTCGAGGAGTAAAGAGAACTGAGCCCAATACTATGGAGGCGGGGACTGTGTAACCTTTTGCAAACCACTGAGGTTTCTGCGTATCTCAGTTCCTTGTTCTCTATTTTGGGGTAATATGCATTTCCCTGGTTACCCTACAGTGATATTTATGAATCTTAAAGGAGCTCTGGATTTGAAAAATCACTTCTTAAGCACTCCACGGCAGTAAGGCAGTGATATTATTATTATTACACCTGAGTGATATTACACACGTCGTTGATTTATACCCTACCCCAATGCGATTGTTGATTCTGGGGCACTCTTGCTGAGAGGTTTGAGAGAAGTTCATTTCAATAAGCGTTCATTGAACCAGGCACTAGAGATTAAAAAAAAAAAAAAAAGTATAAGAATCAGTCTCTGCTCTGGGGAGTATCTCAGTGGAGGGAGCAATTTCCAGAAACACCAAATATATAATTGGGAAGATATTTATGGGGCTTTCAGACAAAAGGATCAAGGCCCCATTTTCCTGACTGTGTGTGTGTGTGTGTGTGTGTGTGTGTGTGTGTGTGTGTGAGATGCCTGTTGTCTGGACTTCTGGAAGCAAGCCCTGCATGTCCTTGGACTGCCCCCACCTCTCTCTCCCCTCCTGAACCCAGCTGCCCGACCTGGGTTCTGTCCCTGATAATTCCTGCTCAGCTAGTAACAGATAACCGAATTACTATCCTTACAGATTTTTATAGAGAATACTTAAGTAATAAAAATTATGAGTGTTAGAGCTGGAACAGACCTTAAAGATCCTCTTGTTTAGTGACTTAAAAAGCTTAAGCCATAAAGTCTTTCCTCCCAGAGCAAGCATGTTTGGAAGGCTGATGTGTGTGGCAGATACAAACAAGTCTGGGTGAACTTGGGGCAGGAGATCCGAAGGCTTCTTGCTCGCCCTCCCCGCTGCCCAGCCACACGCACACTCTGAGTTGGGAAAACCACTGATCAAGTCGGTAGACGAGGAAGCGGGGTCTCTAATACAGTGACCTGGTCAAGATCCCACGGTGAGGAAGCGGCAGGTGTCCACCAGAACCCGGGGCTTCTCTCCTCCCTGGTTGGGAGGTCCAGGCTCCTTACTCCTCACAACAAGGACGCTCACTGGATTAAAGGAGCGCCACTCCACAGAGCCTACTCCCTGGAAGAGGAGTGCCTGCCTGTGGCCTGGCAGGCTGGCCACATATCTGCGTTTAGTGGAATGATTTTGGCAGAAAGCAGCTCAGAAATGCGGGACCTGATGTTCCATGATGGCTCCAGGGCATCCAAGAAGCATTTGGTCCCTGGCTGAGAGGCTGCAAATGGAAGCCAGGCCGGTCAAGTGTGTTTTCACCCTGTTCTCAGGGAGTGGCCAGCCGCCTGGTGAATCCCCGCTCTGCAAGTGCTCACTTCTGCAGAGCTGCTGCTAATGGAACAAGACAGCCCGCCGGGGGGACTCCGGGCCACGCAGCTAATGGGTTTGCGCTCTGGTGGCTGCCTCCTATCCCATCTACCTTTGTAGGGAGCCCACGCAAACCCCAAGCCAGCCAAGAGGCCAACAGAGAAGGGAGTACCAAGCGTTCTGCCCGAGCCCCTCCGTCCTGCTGCTGCCCCTGACCCACGAGGGGAAGGGGTGGAGGGGGGCTGCTGGCTCCCACCTGGGAGACAGCGGGCTCCTCACCACGGACGTGGGCCAGGAAGCTGCTAGGGCAGGGGGTCTGAGAGTCTCCTGCCAAGTAAGACAGGACTTGGGGTAAAGGGGGGATGAGCTGGGAGCCCAGTGTTCTAGCCCCAGCCTGTTAGCCTGGGAGGGCACCTAACCTGGCACTGGGCACATGGACAGCCTCCAGGTCTCCTTCCTCCAGGCTTTCCTCGAGCTGCTGCCTCTTCTCCTTCCCTGAGGCAGAGTTTCAGGGGCTGTAGTCCTCAGCTCCAAACCTCCAGTGGCTGCTCTTAATTGCTTCTCGAGATTCAATCCACTCTCCTTAGCCAGGCAATCAAGCCTTGGGCTCAGTCACAGCCCACCCCCCAGCCTGGCCTCCCACCCATCCACACCCCACACGAGGCCCTTCTCCTTCCGGGCTTCCCTCAGGGTCCTTTGCTCTCAGAGCCTTTAGCGCGTCACCAGCCCTTCCGGCCCTTCTGAGTCTTACCCACTTTTGAAGGCTGTGAGGTCCTCCCTCAGATGCCACCTCCTTCAGGAAGTCTTCCCTAATGTCAGTTGTTTGGGGCCTTTCCTTCCTCAACCATCCCGGCTGGCTTTTAATCTCATCGATGGCCAGTCCCTTTGAGGCAATAGCTGCCCTCTTCCTCCTTTCTGCGTCTGCATGTATTTCTGAATCCACACACGAATAAACCGCTCGAGGGCGCAGTTTCCTCATCTGGAAACTGGAATGACCTCATAGGGCTGTTAGGAGCGCCAAGCAAGCGTTCTGTCGAGGGAAGTGCTAACAGTAGCGTTAACAGTCCTTGCCATCCACATGGCCTCTTGAGCCTCAGGTGGTGGTGGCCTCCTTATTCCTGTACCCTTTCTTGTCCATCTGAGGATTTGGGGACAGAGCCAGATTTGGTCAGCCAGAGGGTTCTTTCTCTGGGGTCATCTGACCTAAAATGTTTCCATTTCATGGGTGGATCTAAGTGGGACATCTGTTTCACTGAGGCACGCGAGAACGGTTTTCACCCAGAATTTACACCGACAGAAACCCCCTCAACCTATTTCTTAAAAATCAGTACATGTCTAAATATGTCCCACGTCTGGAGTAATGATGACCTAGTATTATGACAACGTTAGTTTTCTGACCCCCCCCCCAAGAGATGGAATCTTATTTAACCCCTTTGGTGAACGTGGGCTCGTTTACTGCAGAATTCCTAGCACAGAGTAGAATGTTGGCTGATAAGAAACACTCAGAATTCTTGTCTTGATTAGCCAGATTTTATTGGAATGGTAAGAGCCGGAATTTATGGAACCCCTCCTGTGTGCGGGGCACTGTGATGGGGATTTTCCAGCATGATGTCATCTAATCCTCCCAGTGACTCTGTAAACTAGGTCTTACTGGGCTCATTTTACAGATAAAGAAACTGAGGGTGGATGAAGACAAGTAACTTCTTTGAAGTCATGCCTCTGGTGAGGGCAGACGGGGAGTCGGTCCCAACTCCAAAGCGATGTTTTTCCTGCCAAACCGGTGAATCTTAGCCCTGGCTGCATGTTAGCGTTCCCTGGTAAACCTAGAGAAATAGCAGGACCAATGGCCCTCAGACCCATTGACTCAAAATTTCTGGGTGTGAAGCCCTGGCATCTGTTTTTTGTTTGTTTTTTTTTCTCCAAAGTTCCCAGATGTACATCCAGGGCTGAGAACCATGCTGTGACCCCAAAACAAAGCAAAGTACTGGGTATAAGTTCTAGATATCTTGTCTTAGCCTTGTATAAAAAGTGGGGGAGAAGAAGAGGGAGAGAGAGTTCTCCCATCCCGTGTGCGTTTTTATCCTTCATACAAATTAATTTTTAAAAATTCCTGATGACCTTGACTTCAAAGCAAGGAGCTGCAGGCTGTCTTGTCTTTTCTGCAACCCTTATTGCCCTTGACCCGAGCCTCTGCCCACCTCCTGTGCTCAATACACATTTGCTTAGTGAATGGAAAAGCTGGTAAATTTAGAAGGAACCTAACTCAGGCTGTGTTGTGTTTTATGTTTTATTGATCATTGCTTCTGTCCCAAAGGGCTTGAATAGAGAAACAAATCCTACCTTTGGTTTAGGTTGAGAATTGCAGTCACCTTGGGGAGACAGTATGATTGAAAATTCGCACAGACCATACAGAAGTCCGTGGAACGCCATTGCACTACTGGGTATTTACCCCAAAGATACAGACGTAGTGAAGAGAAGGGCCATATGCACCCCAATGTTCATAGCAGCAATGTCCACAATAGCTAAATCATGGAAGGAGCCGAGATGCCCTTCAACAGATGACTGGATTAAGAAGTTGTGGTCCATATATACAATGGAATATTACTCAGCTATCAGAAAGAACGAGTTCTCAACATTTGCTACAACATGGACAGCACTGGAGGAGATAATGCTAAGTGAAATAAGTCAAGCAGAGAAAGACAACTATCATATGATTTCTCTCATCTATGGAACATAAGAACTAGGATGATCAGTAGGGGAAGAAAGGGATAAAGAAAGGGGGGGTAATCAGAAGGGGGAATGAAACATGAGAGACTATGGACTATGAGAAACAAACTGAGGACTTCAGAGGGGAGGGGGGTGGGGGAATGGGATAGACTGGTGATGGGTAGTAAGGAGGGCACGTATTGCACGGTGCACTGGGTGTTATACACAACTAATGAATCATCGAGCCTTACATCGGAAACCGGGGATGTACTGTATGGTGACTAACATAATATAATAAAAAATCATAAAAAAAAAAAAAAAAAAAAAAAAGAAGTCCGTGGAACGTCTCGTAAGCCCCCAGAGTTACCAGGTGCCTCTGCTGGACACTTAAACTCACGCGTGCTCTGTACCACCTGTGAGTTTCCTTGTCAGTGTTCTTAATGTTTGTGCACGTCCCCACTCTTCAATGAGAGTGTGAATTTTTGAGGAAGGAGAGATCATCTAGGTTTCCTGTCTCCCTTCGCAGTGCCTAGAAGGTGGAGCTGTGCCCTTGGGCACTCACAATTTCTGCTAATTGGACGACTTAGTCATATGTCGCGACGATTTCTTTGATGAATACAGAGCACTCAGCAGTGACTCTCGGTAATCTCCCCAAGCGCTGGGAGACCTGGAGGTGGTGGCGGTGAGAAGCCAACGTGAACTTGTGACAGAGCTGAGGACAGGAATGCACGCGTTGATTTCTTTAGCCATTCGGGCACACCAACTCCCCACAGCGTGCTGGGACCACGTCGGACGCGGGGAAGACAAAGCAGACCGTCCCTGGCTGTACGGACTTTCCAGCTTCACAGGAAGATGGCCTATTCCTTACAGTCAAGTTCAAAACCATGATCTGGGGTTTCTGCCCCACTTTGGTGCTACTGCAATGATTTGGGCATCTGGTTTAGCACCCTCTGGGGGCTCGTTGAGACGACCATGACACATACCGTCTCTTCCATTTTGCTGTGAACTCCTTAAGAATGTGCATTTTTAGACCTCACGTTCGTCCCCCAGAGCCTGGTACAGTGCCTGCGGGGTGAGCACTCAGTGAGTGTTGATTGACTCGATGAATGGATTTGCATCTTTTTGCTTGGTTCTCTTGTAGGCTAAGTCTTTTGCCTAAGAGCCGTAGCTCTTCTGCTGAATAGACAATCAGTCATTATTACAAAATCTAAAAACACGCGGCTAACTTGTCCCAAGTGGGTCTTAAGCGTGTCCGGGTGGATTTCCAGCTCTAATGAAACACATGAGTAAATAATAATTCTGGTAATGTGTTGTGGTGCTCAGTTTAGGCTTTGATATCTAGAAATGATTTCGTTCCTCTCTGCTACTTTCTTTTCCTCCCTTAAATTCATATCCCCCCAACAGGCAGTTTTGGGTACTCTGTACTTAGAAACTACTTGAAATAGAACTTGTTTTTTTCTACGAGGATACCCTTATTGCTTTCCGTCTCAGCTGTTGGGTCTACTCTGGGTCCATGTTTGATTGTATTTTTTTCCCTTGCAGCTAAATGTGGTCAACAGTGTCAGCATTTCAGAGGACATCAAGCCCTTACCAGGGCTTCCTGGGATTGGAAACATGAACTATCCATCAACCAGCCCCAGTTCGCTGGTGAAACACATCTGTGCCATCTGTGGGGACAGGTCCTCAGGTACGTGTAGAAGCAGAGGCTACTCTCAGGGGTCCCGTCCAGGGAGGGTCCCAGAGGTGGTGCCTGTTCCATCGCTCACCTGGCCGCTTGTACCCAGTGGAAGAGAAAGGGCCTTTTAGGACGGTCCAGCATGGGGCCCAGGTTGTAAATTTCTGTCACTGGATTCATAGTCTGAAATCTGGGTGAATTTAAAGTACGAGTTCATTTTTAAGGATTAGATTTATAGGAAGCATTTCAGAAACACCTTTTTGGAGTTACTGTGTTGCACATGGTGTATGTGGGATAGTGAAGCTGTCGTAATTAGCAAGGATCTCTTTAATTTTTTTAAAAAAGAATTTTTTTATAATTCTAAAAATACTGTCCCAGTGTAGGAAATGTCCCATTGTAGGAACAACTAGAAAAGCATAAAAGAAAACTAAAAACATTATCTTTAATGTTCCCGACAAAGGTAAAGACTTTACTATTTTAGTATATTTCTTTCTACAGCATTCTAGGTTTTTAACGTGTTTTCATGGATAGAAATAAATGTGTTTTCCCAGATTTCATCTCCTCTGATCCTCTTCCATTTTTGCCCAGATGATTTCTTTTCTGACTTGTCCTTCCTCTCCCCCACCCCTGATCCCACCAGTTTTGAGGGCATGAGAATCTCTGTTTGGATGAATGAGAAGACATGGGAAAGGTTCTTTTCTGTGGCTGTCCATGGTGGTGGACAGAGGATTCCTCATCTTCCTGTTGTCACCAAAGCCACTGCAAAATTCACTCCATCGAAAGTTCCTGGTGCCTGGAACTGACTTTGCTATGTGGCCGATGTTTGCTTGCTCTCACAAAGTGGTTGCCAAATCGTGCGGACTTGGCCATTGCCATAGCGACAGAAGGCCATCCACACCCCGGCAGAGTTTCCTCTGCTATGACTCGTTTGACAGTCTGGGAGTTTCACTCAAATATGGGAGAGTCATGGGAATGACACAGAAGTACCATGTTTCTCAAAGACAAATACATCAGAGCCGAGAGCATTAGGATTTTTCAGCCCGAGGTAAAATTCCGTATTTATTATTGCTCTGCCTTCAGTGGATTGGTGTGGTCAACTGATTAAGCCCAGACTGGCTTCGTCAGGCAGGCTACCTCGAGTCCTCATTTTATGTCGGGGCGGCTTCCTCTGACATGTCAGCTCCTGGGATGCAAATAGGCATGTTGACTAGTTCGCAAGGACTTCTTCACATTCACTTTTATATCAGCCTAAATGTAACCGAAGTAGAAAGTAACGTCAGGTCTACAGCTAAGCAACATCGCGTATGACACTGCGAGTTAGAGGTAGATATACTTTAGGTGATCTGCCTCCTTCTATTTTCCAAGTCCCACATTCGAATCCGTTGAGCACAGCTGCCTGGTGCGTAGATTCGAGAAGGGCTGCTCAGAAGGAAGTTGTGATTGATTCTTGGTGCCCGTGTTGGGTGAGTGTGGTGGCTCTCCTGACATAAACTAGCCATCCCTGGCTGGGGTCATTGAAAACCGTGTGGAACACATAATAAAGACAATGAAGCATGTAACAGAGTATTCTAGATCAAGCAAAACCACCTTCCATCAGATCTTTATGTCCTAAGACTGCACGTCCTTTTATGCTCTAAAGATCATATGCCAGCTTATTTCTCCAACAGGCAAGAGCATCTAGAAAATCCGTAATTCAGGTTCCTGTTCCTAGTCTGTGGTGAAAGAGAATACTTTTCAGTGGGGCTCCCATGTCCTTGGGCCTCAATTATGGGGCAATATTAGTGAAGCTGAGGGGTTTTTTTTCCCCTGCTAGATACTACATAACAAGCATAAATATTTTTATTTATTATGTATACTAATGTCTTGAATGGAGACAGAACATTCTGCTTAACTAAACACAAGAGTTGCCTTAATAAAATAAATGTAAACAAAATCTTGGGTCAGGACCTTTCTAGTAATGCTCTCTGGAACTGGTGCTCCCAGAGGGGAGACACGAGGAAGGGCATATTTACTCTGCCTTTGTTTGGTTCCTGTGATCAAGCCTGCCTTCTCCGCTGCTTGCTCTTTGCTGCCCATCCCGGTGCCCGGGTGTTGTGCCGGGGTCCCTGGGGGAGAGCCAAGGGGCTCTTGTGAATGAAAGATCCGAATAAACCCGAGGACGGTCTCTGCAGTGTTAACTTTTCTTCTTGTGAACAGGAAAGCACTACGGTGTATACAGTTGTGAAGGCTGCAAAGGGTTCTTCAAGAGAACCATAAGGAAAGACCTCATGTACACGTGTCGCGATAATAAGGACTGCCTCATTGACAAGCGCCAGAGGAACCGCTGTCAGTACTGCCGTTACCAGAAGTGCCTGGTGATGGGCATGAAGAGGGAAGGTGAGGCCCCGCCCCCTCGGGGGAGACTGCTAGAAATCATGGTAGAAATCCTCAGGATCTCTCGAGGACTGTAGTTGAGTGCCCCGGCCCCAGGCAGCGGGTACCCCAGAGCGAAGCGAGCAGGAGCGCCTTCCTCCTCCCCGCTCCCCCATCCTCTCCTGGAGCTCGGGTCATGCTCCGCACAGTGGACCCTCTCCCTGGCTCTTCCGAGAGCCAGGCAGCAAGTCTCAGAGCTGGTGGCGGGGCCCTGGGGTACCACCCCACAAAGGGATCGTGCGGATCATTCGACTGCCTCTCTGGGCGGAGCAGACCCCTCGCCTCTAGTCCTCACTGGGGAGCCTGCTGGTTTGAGTCATCTCTCTGGACTTCTGTCACCCGGGGCTGCTACCCATCTTCTGAGATTGGTGTGTCCTGTGGTCTTTGGGGTGGGGGGCGAGGAAGATTATTGGCTTTACCAGTCATCAGACGTGGCCTTCTCATTCAGAGAGACCATCGCTGTACATTTTTAAAACGTTACGTCTTTTAGTTTACTGTGGGGCTTCGATGGCTTGTTGTAGAGCGAAAACAGAATCTGAACGTGCTTTCTGTTCATTTAGAAAATCGAAAAGTCTTTCTGTTAAATACCACAAAGAAATCGAATCGGGCAGTTAATTAACTCGGGAACTCAAGCAAGGACAGAGCGTAAATCGCGCGTCTTACTAGATGTCAGAGTGAGGAAGTCCCGCCTCTCTCCAGGAAATCGAGGCGTGTAGTCGGCCCCAGGGGACTCCTCATTCTCAAGATTTCCTTTTCTCTGAGGAGAGTGGAGGCTGACTAAAAGGATCAATGAAAAAAAGGTTCTTGGAGCCCCTCCTAGGAGGGGATGCTACCAGGAAGGAAAACATGGACATTCTTAGCATGTCTGAGGTAGATGGAGGTGGCCCTTCAGAATAATTTAATAGCACTCCTTGTTCTACAGCGGAGGAAACCTGTGTGGATTGGTGAGGTGAGTTTCCCAGGTAGGTGGTGAGCCGAGAGTGGGTCTTCTTCCTTCCAGATCAGAGCCCATCTGGAGCCTCCCCTCCTGCCAGGGTGCGGAGGCGCTCTGGAACAAGGATGGCCCTCCCTCTGTTATCTGACAGGAATCTCAAGTTGGCGGATCCAAACCCGGGCTCCTGATGATTCGCCCTCCGAGCTGTTCATCACGTGGTCTTCCCGTCTTCCCCATTTTAGGAAATAGCCACTTTTTTCAGTCGCTCAGATGAAAAACCACTGGGCTCCTCTTTCTTTCATATACACCATCCAGTGGGTGAGGAAATCCTCTCTCTCCCTCAGAGTATGTCCAGAATTCTTCCATGTCTCATGACTTTCATGCTACCAGCATAAGCCACTGCTACCTTCTGTATAGTCCACACAGGCTCCCAAGAACTCCCCCTGCTTCCATGTTTGTCTTCCTACACTCGCCAGAGCAATCAGGGAGGCTTTGAACAAGTGGGTCAGGTCGAGCCCTTCCTGCACCAGAATGCTCCAGCGCCTTCCCGTCTTAGAGAAAAGGCAAAACCCTGGTTATGACTTCAGGGTTGCACATGGTCTGACTGTCCCACGTCTCTGGTCCAGCCTTGCCTATCTCTGCTGGGCCACCAGGGGTGGTCCTTCCCCAGGAGCTTTGCGCTTCCTGTCTCTGTGCTTGGAGTGCCCTCTTCCCAGGTGCCTGCATGCCTCCTTTCTTCTCTTCCTTCGGACCTTTACTCAGTTGTCAACTTCTAGGTAAAGCCTTGCTTGTCTACACCATCTAGGATTGCATCAGCCACCCCGGGTACTTCCTAGTCTCTTTTCCACAAGGTGTATCACTATAGCTAACATACTTACTGATTTTGTTTACTATTGGTCTCCACCAAGGCAAGGATTTTTTCTGCTTTCCCCCTTATATCACCAGTGACTAGCACAGAGTAGACATTTAATACATAATTGCTAAGTGAATGGGTGAGTGGTTTAGACTGAATATTGAAATCAAAAGCTTTAGTCACGCAGGAGCTCCTAGAAGGACTCATTCCCTCATGCAGCAGGTAGTAACGGAGTGCCTGCTTCGTGCTCATGTCGTTCTCGCTGTCAAGGAATCAATGACCTTATCGATCAGAACACGTAATGTGAAAAATCAGCTGGTGGGGACTGTCTTCTCTTCTCCAAGATAGAGCTGGTACTCCGTAGAGCTTCTGCCACCATGATGGTCAAACGTAAAATTAATGACCCCAAAGAATGTCTCCCATCAGCAAGAGCATGATGGCTGTAGGGGTCATCTTTGTGTCTCAGGACAGATGAGATAAGTTTCAGGATGACATGGAAAAATAATCATTTTCCTTCTGCAGGTGAGATTGAACTAAAGGCAGGTGAAAGGCTTCTGTCAGAGAAGCGGCCATGTTTGCTGCTCACAATCTGTCTCTTGAAACTCAGGCCCAGCAGCCCTCAGCTCTGTTACAGTCCGAGTGGTTGGTGTATAGTGAAAGGGAGGGAAGTGTGGCTCTTTTGTGAAAGAAAAAGGCAGAGGCATGTGAATTCTAAGGGCCTGGGCAGTCCTTCCTTGAAAGTTGGCATTGTTCTGATTCTTTTTTTTTTTTTTAAAGATTTTATGTATTTATTTGAGAGAGAGTGAGAGCTTGAGAGAGAGAGAGCACGAGCAGGGGGAGAGGGAGAGAGAAGCAGGGGAAGCAGCAGAGGGAGAGAGAGAAGCAGACTCCCCGTTGAGCAGGGAGCCCGATGCAGGGCTCGATCCCAGGACCCCGGGGTCAGGACCTGAGCCGAAGGCAGACGCTTAACCAACTGAGCCACCCAGGCGCCCCTGTTCTGATTCTTTGATGGAGAAGTGTCTAGTTTTGGCTTCTGCCTTTTTGAAAAGAATGTGGAGAAATGGGAGTGATGAAAATTTGAGTAGTAAAAATTCAGAAGGGAAAGGGCCTCTTAGAGAAATTTTGAAAGGAATTGGTACTATCTACCCTGACGAAGAGAAGGCAAAGGGACAAATAGGGCCCCGGTCTCACTATAGGAAGGGCCACTTTTAGAAGGCTGCTCGGCGGCCTTTCCTTCACTGCTCTCATTTCTGACCTCGATTTACAGAATCGGGAGCTCAGGTTGGACACTGCCTTGAGGACAAGAATAACAAAATTTGGGAACAGTTAACTGAGAGAAACTATTCAATTGACATTTCTGGAAGAGTTGAACAGATAGAAAAGGGGGGACGTGGGGATGGGCTCAGAATGTATCTGCCGGGAGCCAGGGGCCAGGACCCTTCATAGTGGTGAAGCTGGAATGGACATTTGCTGTTCTCTGATGTGACACATTCGTTTCCTAAACGAAGAAACAAAGGTCCTGAGAGCCTAGGGACTTGACTAAGCTTACCTAGCAAGCTAAGGGCAGAGCTCATATAGGACCGAGACCTTCTGGCTTCCAGGCTACCAAATAACCCTCTGGGGTCTTGGGGAAGTCTATTTCCATGATTTCTAGGTTTGGGTATTTAGATACTGGACTATTTTTGAGGTAATTCACGGGAAGTGTTTGACATCCCTCTTGAGCCCTGTGTGGCCTTTATTAGCACGACCAGCCCAGAACCTGGAAGGCGGTCCAGAGGGCTGAGGGGTGGGTTTAGAAGACTGTCAGCCTGGGTCTACATGTTGGCTCCATTTTTTCTTAGCTCTGTGACCTCTGGCAGGTTACGTAACTACTCTGTGGCTCATAGTACTTGAGAGGGTTATTGTGGGGAGTCAACGAAGTACAATCTATGTAAAGTGTTGAGTATAATTCCTGACACAGAGAAAAAACACTCCATAAATTTTGGCTATTATAGTGCACGTGCAATAAATGTATGTTGGGATAATGGATAAAATCCTGTTAGAAGGCAGGAGTTTGGTATGATTTTATTTATTTATTTATTTATTTATTTATTTATTTATTTATTTAAGAGAGAGAGCACAGGAGAGGAAGAAGCAGACTCCCCGCTGAGCAGGGAGTCCGACACGGGGCTCAATCCCAGGACCCAGAGATCATGACCCAAGCCCAGGACCCAGAGATCATGACTTGAGCCGAAGGCAGACGCTTAACTGATTGAGCCACCCAGGGGCCCCGAGTTTGGTACTAATTTAGATCAGCCAGGGTCCCCTGGATAATGTCTGCCACAAAGAAGATTTCTCCCAGCAACAGATATATGACACCTCTTCTATGGCAATAAGATTTATGGCACAAAAAGGAGAGGGGAATAGCAAAGGATCACTCGATTAATGGCAAGATTGGAATTAGAAACTAACTCCCAGAAGCCAAGGTTATTTTCTTTGAAGCTTGAAGGTTATTCTCCCTCCATGTTACAAATCTGTAGAAGAAATCGATTGAGGACCATAAAGGAAACTTAACTTGGTTTGCTTTTTCCCATCTTTTAAAATCAAGACAAATAGAAGCCTATTAACCTACGTTAAAACAATTAATACAAGAAGCGCTCAACTTTAACCAGTCAATCCAGCTGATAATAAAAATACATATGGCAGTGTCTGTATGCTGTCAGGGGGTGAAGACTAACAGTGTGGACAGGAAGGAAGGATGAGGGAAGAAGAGAAACAAGGAGAGGGAGGAAGAGGTCCAAAGGGGGGATGGAGAGAGGACCAGGCAGAAGTCCAGGAGCACAGAGACAAAGGGAAGGGAAAACTACCTTTGGGGAACTTTTCATAATTATTTCACTTACTCCTCCCCAAACAACCTCACTCGAGTGTGGTAATCCCCACTTTACATTAGGGAAACTGAGGCTGAGCGGGCTGAGTCATATGTCCGATGTCCTTTAGCTAGGAAGTGGTAGAGCCCATTTTGAAAAAGACTTCTTGGACTGCAAAGTGCATGACTTTTGCTCTCCTCTTCCCTAATTCCTCTATTCTCTCTCCCTTCTGTTTCTTCTTTGTGTCACTGCCCTGCTTTATTCTCTTTATTCCCCGTCTCCTTCTACTCCTTCCTTCCTACCCTCTCTCCCTCCGTCCCAACCACTGAGTATCATTCTCATCTTGAGGTGTCTTCGGATGTCTCTACTGGAGACCTTGGCATGTGAGTCGTGTTTTTGCAGGCATACCCTTCTCTGACCTACCTTGACAGGTCACTGACATCACCTGTGTGACAAACTGGATGCCCAGCCTCTGGTTCCAGTTCATTCGGCAGCCTTTGTGCCTCGTTATCCCCTCAAGTTCCAGATTTGCCACTTGCTTTAGAGGATCATTTTCTTGATTCTTGGGATTAATATATATATATATTATATATTATGTATATTATATATTATGTATATTATATATTATATTATATATTATATACCATGTATATTATATATATAAAGGAGGCATATATATTATATATATAAAATATATTTAAAATATTATATATATATATATATATATATATATATACACCAATATTGAATTTTGCTCCTCAATGCTGGGAATGAGAAGATGGAAACCACAGCTTTCTAGATGATGGAAACTAACCCAACAGAGAATGTTTGTCAACAGAGAGGACAGAATTGGGAAGGGGGTCTGCCTGACATCCTTGTGCACAGACCCTTAGGGTTCTGAGGGTTAGAATGAACTTTGGTGAAAACCGTACGTGTGGGGAGGCAACGATCATGCCAGCCCACACCTCTGCCTGGGTACCCTTCCCCACCCCCAAAATCAGCCGCTGACTCTGAAATGTCACCTAGGTGACATTCCTCCACCTCTTCACTTACTAAATACCCTCATGGCTCCCTGAAGATCTTCCCTGACAAGTCGGATCAGGTGATGTTGTGTTCAGGCTGGTGCACTCGGGGCAGACCTAATGGGACGTGAATGCCAAGCGTGATGCATAGGATCTGACAGAGGGAGTTCTCGAAGTAAAGCGCTTGCTGTTAACCATCGCGTGCCCACAGTCCATTAGAGGGAGAAGCTAGAGGTAAAGCGCAGGACAGCCCCCTGGAGAGACCAAGGAGAAAGTGCTCATTAAAAGAGAGGGCAGGATCGGAGGTTATCAAAATTTGAAGTGAAACCTCTTAGACTGGTCACCACAATGAACGGGGAAGGATGCGGACTAAAGAACCCACAGTTGTACGCGTGCGTACCCAAATCACTTTGCTCGCTTTGTTTCGTCGGTCAACATCACGACATCTCTGATCCAGGACCGTGAGGATGCCCATTTTACAGATGAAGTGTCACAAGCTCCGGTAGGTAACTCGCTTTCCCACAGTTGTCCTGGGCATGTGGTGACATCCGCTCGTCTTCCTGTGTACCAGCTGTGCAGGAAGAAAGGCAGAGGAGCCGGGAGCGGGCCGAGAGCGAGGCAGAATGCGCCAGTAGCGGCCATGAAGATATGCCTGTGGAGCGGATTCTAGAAGCTGAACTTGCTGTTGAACCAAAGACAGAATCCTATGGTGATATGAACATGGAGAACTCGGTATGTGGTCTTAGACCTCCATCCACCTCCCACTTCTTGGCGGGGCTGAAGATGGGAAAGGGGCATACTAGAGTCCTGGAATCTGCTGCTCACAGTGATTTGGTTCCTTTTTTTTAGACGAATGACCCTGTCACCAACATATGCCATGCTGCTGACAAGCAGCTTTTCACTCTTGTTGAATGGGCCAAGCGCATCCCCCACTTCTCTGACCTCACCTTGGAGGACCAGGTCATTCTCCTCCGGGCAGGTAAAGGATATCGGGGTTTGTTTTTTCTTGGGACAATCACTTGGGCTGCCATTTTGAAATTACCCTTGGGAGCCTAAGTCAAGTCAGCCAAGTGTGACCCATCTAAGCTGTGTGCCACGGTGATGACAGGATAACCCTATTCAGGGTTATTCTTTTTACATTAATTACAGGCTCTTTCATTTGGGTGGTCCTCTCCCACTTTTTTTTTTTTTAATTTTTAATTTTTTATTTATTCGACAGAGATGGAGACAGCCAGCGAGAGAAGGAACACAGGCAGGGGTAGTGGGAGAGGAAGAAGCAGGCTCCCAGCGGAGGAGCCTGATGTGGGGCTCGATCCCAGAATGCTGGGATCACGCCCTGAGCCGAAGGCAGACGCCCAACCGCTCTGCCACCCAGGCGCCCCCTCCCACAACTTTTATTCCCAAATGAAACATTGTTATTGGAGGGCAAGACTCTTTTTCCATGCAAATTTTACCATGGTTTTATAATTTGTGTTTAATTTTCAAAGACAGGTCAATTTGATGGAGGACAGTCTAAAGCAATGCCTCCTTATTATTAGGCTATTGGGAAATAGGGGGATGCCCATTTCACAGATGAGATAAGAGAAGCCAAAGATTGTTTTTTTTTTTTTTAAGATTTTATTTATTTGACAGAGATAGAGACAGCCAGCGAGAGAGGGGACACAAGCAGGGGGAGTGGGAGAGGAAGAAGCAGGCTCATAGCAGAGGAGTCTGATGTGGGGCTCGATCCCATAACGCCGGGATCACGCCCTGAGCCGAAGGCAGGCGCTTAACCGCTGTGCCACCCAGGCGCCTCCAAAGATTGTTTGCTCAGGTTCATTTCAGGGTCCCTTCCTACGCTAGGGTTCTGTGTGCTGTATTCTGTCTTGGCTTCCATTTCTGGGACATTGTGCAGGTGACATGTGCCACAGCCCCTCTCAGTCACCAGACCAGCAGGGAGATTTCGTGAAGACTGGCTAAGCGTTGGGAGCCAGACCCTCATTTCATCCCCACTAGATAGTGAGCAGTCCCTGAGTGTTGACTGAAAGCCCTGCGCTGCGCTGGGGGCTGCCAGACAACACCAAAGAGATAAAGCTGGGTTGTCAGGTCCTGGGGGCGGAGGCTGCAAGGTATACTCCTTCCCTTTATCCACCATGGCAGCTAACATGTTGACTGTGACCTGTCACATGTTCAGTCCATAGGTGTCGACTGGAGGGAAAGAGTCCTTATCTTCAAGCTGCCATTCTGAGCTGTACTAGGGAGACGGTGGGGGATGTGCAGGGCCATGAGTCAGGGGACCCCTGTCTTACCCTGTTTCTTCACTAATCAGCTGTGTTGTCGGGAGATGGTTTTTAAACTCCCTGCATTTCTGATTCTGCTTTTGTTCCTTGTGGGTCACAATACATGCCTTGGATGACCATCAGTGAAGCAAGAATGTGGTCAGTTTTCCCTCACGGCCTCCTCCTTCTCCCTGCAGGGTGGAATGAGCTGCTGATTGCCTCCTTCTCCCACCGCTCCGTCTCCGTGCAGGATGGCATTCTCCTGGCCACGGGCTTACACGTCCACCGGAGCAGTGCCCACAGTGCCGGGGTCGGCTCCATCTTCGACAGGTGGCTCTATTCTGCTTCTGGTGCTCGTGTGTGTGTGTGTGTGTGTGTGTGTGTGTGCGCGCGCGCGCGCGCGCACGCGTGCATGTGAGTGTGGGGCCTGGGGGTAGTGCTGGGATGCAAGATGGACCACCCAAACAGCCGCATAGGGCAAGAAGCAGAGACCATGACACACACAAGAACAGATCCCTGGGGAATGACAGGTGGATTACAAGAACGTTTGAAACGACGCGATGGAGCCCGTCAGGGACCAGCAGAGCTGCTGGGCAGAAGGGAGAACCTGTTATCTCTGAAGGTCTCCAAAGGAGACACTGGATCACGCACATTACCTAGGAGGTTCGGGGTGGGGAGGTTGAACTGCTTATCCTGGGGGACCTCGATGGAGACAAGCAGCCGGGATCTGACTTTAGCAGGCAGGAGAGATGAGCTGAGGTTTTTGCTGGACTCTGTAGCAGGAGCTCTGGGGAAGGTCTGCAGCAGCAGCAGACCCACCTGGGTCAGACAACAGCAGCCTCTGTCTGTCATTCTCTGCCTTAAGCGGTGTGAAGGGAAAATGAAGGCATGTGATTAAAAGAGATGAATGAAAAGAGTAGGGGTGAATGACTTGGGACGAAGGGATGGAGAGCTGGTAAAGAGGAGGCTAGGGCTGAAAATAGCCTCTCTGTCTAGCGCCAGGGCCCCATGGCCCCTTTCCACTTCCATGAAAAATGATCTTCCAGGCCACGTGCATGTCCACGCAATATGTCTCTACTCCCTCTCTGCCCTTTCCCGCTGCACATTCCACACAGAGACCAATGTGGTTTTGGCTGACTCAGCCCTCTTCCTGGTCCCTGGAGATTTCCGCCCTGTCTCTGGAGTCTGCCCTCTGCCGTCTTCCTCCAGACACGCCGCACGCTTGCCCTGCTTTGCCTATTGCATTTCTAAGTCCTCTAGGCTGCCTTCCCAGCCCTCCCCGGCAGAGTGTCTGGTGCTCCCCCTGCTTCCCCCCGGGTGTTCCCTTGGTCTTGGCCCCTGGCAGTTGTCGGCTTTATGTTGCTACCTGTTGTTTCCGTGTCTGTTTCTTCTCTGAAACTGTGAGCTCTTGGAGATCAGGGACTGCAGCCTTTTGATCTCTGTGCCCCTAGTACCTGACGCATCGTCTGAGAAGTGGGGTGGGTAGTAAGAAGTCTTGGTTGCATTCATTGTTTCAACCCTTGGCCTGGGACTCATGGTTTTCTCATCGCCTCTTGTTGTTTCCTGTGAACAGGGTCCTGACTGAGCTGGTCTCCAAAATGAAAGACATGCAGATGGACAAGTCGGAGCTGGGGTGCCTGCGAGCCATCGTGCTGTTTAACCCAGGTGACTGTGCAGTGCTTCCCTCTCCTCTGTGCTCGGCCTCCGGGCTCTCACGTTCCCCGGTCCTTTGGCTCAGCTGAGACAGACAAGGCAGGGCTGAGGATCCTGTCCTTGGCGAGGGCGGGGAGCCGATTCTTTGTGATTTCTACTCCTAGTGCCATCTTGAAAGCGTCTCGAATGGGCGTGGAATGTGCATGTTTGGGGGCGGGTGGGGGAGACGAGAGAGGAGAGAAGCATCCACGGTCATGGTGAAGGAGATGGTAAAAAGCGGTCAGATTCTGCATATAGGTTGAGGCAAAGGCAGTGGGATTTGCTGATGGATTAGAGATAGTGTGTGAAAGAGAAGTATTAAGTGTAATTCGCAGGGTGTTTTGTGCCGTTTTCCTGAGTAATTGGAAAGACGGAGTTTTATTTGCTGAGATGGGGGTCCTAAGACTTAGGACTTTGTCTTGTGCATTCCTATCTCAGGTGGATAGTAGACATCCAAGAGTAGCTGGCCTGGAAGGTCTTGTTTATGAGTCTCGGGTTCAGAGGAGAAGTCAGGACCGGAGACGTGTGTTTGAGAGCTGTCAGCCTCTACCTGGCACTCGGGCGCTCTGAGCAGGTGTGAGCTCACATGGGGGTCAGTACAGGTTGGGCAGAGAAGGGGGCTGGGGGCTGGGCACTAGGGCGTGCCCTTATGTAGGGTTTGGGGAGCAAAGGAAGAGCCATCAGGGGAGCCTGAGACAGGGCAGGGAGAGGCAGGGAGAGAAGCAGAAGAGGGTGTCCTGGAGGCCCAGGGAAGAAATGTTTTTCGAGAAGGTGGAAGTGATCAGCTTCGATACTGCTGTGGGTCAAGAAAGGTGACTGCTCAGAATGACATGGTGATTCATGCCCATGCCTCCACTCGTGAACTAGGCGGGTAGTGATTTGAGGCGACACGTGAGTGGAACTGGTTTTTGTACCCCATCTCGTCATTCAGTCCGTGCTTAGCACATAGTAGGCACTCAGTAAATGTGCGAATGTCATATTTCTAGAATGACCGGATAAAATAAAACTCCTCCTTGGAGTCAGTAGTGGGTGCCTTTGGCTATAAACGGGATTTTTAAACCTTTGTTCCAAGAGTCTATTGGGTAGACTTTCTTTCTTTCTTTCACTGTTGTTCCCCGTCCAGTGTGTCTGTAGTAACTCTTGGGGCAGAGGCCTGAGTGGATGGGGGTCCACCCGACCTGTGTCACCTGAGGCTAAATCAGTCATCTTTTCCAGATGCCAAGGGGCTGTCCAACCCCTCGGAGGTAGAGACTCTGCGAGAGAAGGTTTATGCTACCCTTGAGGCCTACACGAAGCAGAAGTATCCGGAACAACCCGGCAGGTGAGGGAGTGCTGCAACGGTTATGGCAGCAGCGATGGTTCTTTCTTGCCCTGGATACACGGAGACGCGCAGCGGGCACTGTCTAGACTTTTCACGTGTTACGTAATCTTTATGACAAGCTGAAAGCTGCTAAAACATTGGCTCCATGAAACCAGAGGTCTCCTCTTGTTCGCCGTTCCCCACTCCGGGATCAGAGCCTGAAGCCATCCCTGGTCCGTAGTAGACAGCTTTATTTATTTGTTTGTTTGTTTTAAAGATTTTATTTGTTTATTTGAGAGAGAGCGATAGTAACAGCACAAGCAGGGAGGAGAGGGAGAAGTAGGCTCCCTGGTGAGCAGGGAGCCAGACGCGGGCTTGATCCCAGGACCCTGAGACCATGACCTGAGCTGAAGCCCAACCGACTGAGCCACCCAGGTGCCCCAGTATACAGCTTTAAAGGCTGAGTGAACTAGCAAATGAACAAATGAATGTGGGTGTCATTATCTCTAGTCTCTAACGAGGCACCGAGGCTCAGAAAGGGTAAGGCCCTTGCCGAGATCACGGGGCTGGTGGGCAGTGGGGCTGGGATGTGAACTCACGTCTGTCCGATTTCAAAGAGCGTGGGCTTTCCAGGTTGACTGCCTTGCTTTCTGCTCTGCCCTCTGGAAGCCCCTGTGTGAGAAGGTCCAGAGAGACCGTGGCAGCCAGGACACAGGACCACTGTCCCCCAGGGCCATCTG
Source organism: Ursus americanus (assembly GCF_024610735.1). Classification (NCBI taxonomy): domain Eukaryota; kingdom Metazoa; phylum Chordata; class Mammalia; order Carnivora; family Ursidae; genus Ursus; species Ursus americanus. The sequence goes on along the minus strand of NC_142128.1, from coordinate 49,253,138 downwards.
TGTGGCATCTGGCAAGGTGGTGCTCCGGCTCTGGGCTCCTTGTCTAAAGAGCATTGGTCAGAGGGTCTCCGAGGTCATCTCCCCATTTAGATGTTCCTGAGTCGTTAAAAAAAAAAAAAGCTTTTCTCAAATGTTTCCCCCAAAGCACAGCTGAACAAAGGTTTCCTCCCCTGCTAACTCTAGGTAAGTAGAGAGAATGCAATCCTCAAATCTCACAGAAACCGGAAAAAGAAACTGACAAAGCTGCCTTAAAGACAATAGTTCTGTTTTTAGGATTAATATTACATGCTCTGAATTCTCACTCATCATTTTCATTCCTCTGTGAAGTCTAATTTCCGTTTAAGCGGTTTTTTCTTGATCCTAAGCCGGTATGTATCAATTGTCCAGAAGAAGTCGAGCTCCAGTTCTTATTGGAGTTTTTTATTTAACTCCAAGTGGGTGGGTTTGAGGCCTTTGTACCATGTATAGGCAGACCTTGAGGGGTCGGGAGCCGAAGCTGGGGTAACAGACCTCCCAAATGTCAGTAGTTGAACACGATAGAAATGTATGTTTTGCTCCCATGTCAGTCCTGGGGGGGGCAGTCCGTTCGGAGAGCTGGCTCTCTTCTGCATCACGACTCAGGGATCTCCTCTTTCCTTCTTGGGGCTCCACCGTGTCCCTGAGCCACATCCCGCTCTGCAACCAGATGATGGAAGGGGAAAGAGGGGGAGAGACACAGAGGTGAGGCTATCTGGGCAGACCTGGCCTTGGAGAGGCCCCATCTCTTCACTCTCTGCCATTGGCTGAAACTCAGTTGCATGGCCCAGCGAGTCACCAAGGGGTCTGGAGAATGGATGCAGCTGTATGCCAGCGAAGAAGGGGAGAGTGGATTTGGGTGGACACCTGGCCGTCTCCCCTATACTTGTAAGATGTGAGGTTACAGACCTCTACCCAACAGACAGGGCTGGCTGCCAGCTGTAGCCCAGCCCTGGCCGTTGGGAGCGACCTGAAAACCCGGTATTGGATGATTTCTACTGAATCTCCTGGCTTGAAGGTAGTACTAAGCATGTTTTTTTTGAGCACATATTGCACGCAGGGCATTAGGAATAAGAAGGCTCATACTCATCCTTTTCTTCAAATTGGCTCTAGGTCCTATTATTTATCTCTTAAAAAAAAAAACCTAGGGACACCTGGGTGGCTCAGTTGGTAAAGCATCTGCCTTCGGCTCAGGTCGTGATCTCGGAGTCCTGGGATCAAGCCCCACATCAGTCTCCTTGCTCTGTGGGGAGTCTCCTTCTCCCTCTGCCTGCTGCTCCCCCTACTTGTGCACACACTCTCTCTCTCTCTGACAAATAAATAAATAAAATCTTTAAAAAAAAAACCAAAAAACCTAAACCAATCTTTTTCCTTATTATAAAAGCAGAGCATGCTTTTGTAGGAATAAGGGAAGTGTTTAAGAAATAAAGTAGGTAATAAATGAATCATAAATTTTGGGGGGTACATTTTTTCCAGTATCTGTGTATATCAATGCATGTGTACCTAGAAGTGTGTATTTACAGAGAGGAAATCATACAGCTTGGTGTATTGTTTTCCTCTCTTAGCTGTTTTAGGTACTTTATCAGATACTGAAAATTACCCTTTTCTGTGATTTTGTCAGTATTTCACTGAGTGGTTGTATCCTCGTGTATTTGGCTGTTGTCCTGTGGAACATTAAGGTTGTTTCTACCAAATATTACTGTCAAAACTTTGGAACTTTCCCGTTCTCCTAGGAACGGGCCAGCCAGGGGCCTGGCCTACCTGCTGGTTGGCTGGACGATGGCAGAACCTGGGGGTGCGGGGAGGGGGTGGAGAGGCTGGGCCCGCTGCATGTTCCTTGGGCGCACCCAGTGCAAGCTGGACAGACGGTGCTCACCCCGAGGCTGAGCAGGTGGGTCGGGGGTGTCATGTGGCTCAGCCACGTAGGTGAGTGTGCAGACAGCTGGTCACCTCCACTTTGCAGAACGCGGTGGAAGGGGAGCCTGGCACCGGGTCCTGGAGAGTGCTCAGTGGTGGAGTGCTGCCACTCCATGGAGACTCTTCCGAAGTACACTTTGCGGGGCTACACTTTTGTAGCCTGAAAGCAGAGATCAAACTGGAGGAGGAGGAGGAGGACGGGGAGCCTGGGTGCACATTGTCTCGCACTGGGGCGGGGGAGCTCTGGCCGCCAGCGTGCACGCGGAACGCGGCACCCTCCCTGGGCTGTGGCTCTTCATGGGTGTCCTTATTTCCACGGTTCTGGTCTCGATTCCTAAATCAAGGGCCGTCAGCAAAGACAGCAGTATCCTCGTGTATTTAGCATCTTACGTATTCTAAAACTTTGGCATTTTTAGAGGAAATAAAATACATTTTCAGAGTTACAGCTCAGCCTAACTTTGGACTTTGCAGACAAGCCATTCCCTTCCCCTAATCCCATGAAACTCTTTCGTGGCCGAGGCAGGACCAGGAGCTCAGCGTTTCTATCTGCCTGCCTCTTCCTGCTCGGCGACGTCCTGCAAATGCGCTCAGAGGCTTATCATGGACACTCTCTGAAGGGTTGTGCGGGCCTTGGTGTAGACCGTTCATTTTTCCATGTGAAGAAGTAATGCCTCCTTTTTTAGATGGTGCCATTTTATCTTATATTGTCCCGGTCCCTTAAGCCTTCATGGGGTGCGAATATAGAAATATACACATTTTCAAGAAGTCTTAAAATTCCAACTTGAAATGCACTCATGGAATAATGTTGTGATGCCCAGCAAGGAGCCATCCTGACCAGAGTCTCTGATTTAAGGCCAGCGTGGTGAACGTGCTTTTGGTCCTTGTCCTTTGATTGGAAGTTATGACTTACTGACTTCCAGTTGTTGTTAATAACATTAAAAAATAAGCTTCCTTGGCAAAAAGGATTTTGAGAGACGAAGGACCCCTGAAGCAGGATGGAAAACATGGCCGATGGAGGGGTCTCCTGAGCAGATGTGAGATGAATTCTTCACACGCTGGCCTCCCTCCCCATGGTGAACCTCACAGCCAAGGTCCCTAACTAAGCAGGAGTGTGGAGGGGTGCGGGCGAGCCATGTGTGAGTGTGCACACGTGCATGTGTGAGAGTGTGCACACGCATAAGGGTGCTGAGAGCACAGGAGAATGTGTGAGTGTATATAGGTATGTACGTGTGTGCACAAGCGATGTATGTGAGGGTGTGTAAGAGTATGTGTGCACCCATGAGAATGTGAGTGTGTGTGACTGTGCCCATGTGCATGTGTGACATGCGTGAGGCAGGTGTGTATGGGTGTGTATAAGGGTGTGCATGTGAGACTGTGAGTGCACATGTGTGTTTCTGTGAGTCTGTGGGTGTGTATGTATGACACGTGTGAGGCAGGTGTGTATGTATGTGTGACACGTGTGAGGCAGGTGTGTGTGTATGTGTGACAGTGGTGGGGCTGTGTGTGCGCGTGTACACACACCCGTGTGAGAATGTGTGTGGGTGTGTACGTGTGACTGTACACGTGTGCGTATGTGTTGACGAGTGTCAGGCACGTGTGGGTGTGCATATGGGCGTGTGTGTGTGAGAGAGACAGTGGTGGGTTCTGTCGCATGCACACACATGTGGAAGTATGTGAGTGTGCGTGCACACGTGTGTGTGTATTGTCTCCCACCCAGACCAGGCCCCTCAGGGGCAGAGACGCCCATATCGGATCGCCCCCTCCTCCAACGGAAAGCCCGAGAAGCCGAGCCGGCATGGCGGTAACAGCTAGTGCAGTGGGTCACGGCGCTGGTGACTGAGGCGCCCGTGGGCCGGGGCGGGAGGTGTGGCATGAGGCCTGCACAGTCCGCCGGGAAGGGGAGAGATGAAGCTTCCTAGGATTGGAGCTCGTCCCGCGTGCTCCGTGCTCTTCCAGGCCCCCTGTCCTACCCCAGGCTGGAGAGCGAACGAGCTGCCGGGGGGACAGCTGCCCGGGAGCCGCCGGTCTGGCCCCTGACGCCCGCTCGCCTCCCCGCAGGTTCGCCAAGCTGCTGCTGCGCCTCCCAGCCCTGCGCTCCATAGGCCTGAAGTGCCTGGAGCACCTGTTCTTCTTCAAGCTCATCGGGGACACGCCCATCGACACCTTCCTCATGGAGATGCTGGAGACCCCGCTGCAGATCACCTGAATGCCCCCAGCGCAGCCGCCCCCCCCCCCGGACCGCCCCTGGGCAGGTGTGTGTGGACCCCCACCCTGCACACGTCCCTCTGCCTCCCACCCCGACCCCTTCCTGTTCCAAAAATGTGATGCTTACAATAAAGAAACCTTTCTACATGTGCGATTTTTATAGGTGGAGTTTTGTGCAGATGTTAAAGGAAGCCCTTCTTTGCCATCTGAGGGGCTGGGGATCTTTCTGGAAGTTCTTGGAAAAACGAACCAAGCCTCTGTACATATAATTGGTTTAAATTATTTTTTCACTTGCCATGGAACCCAAACGAGCGAATAATAAAATAATATATATGATGTTGGCACTGCTTGGAGCATGGGGTGTGTTATTGTGCTGTGGGGAAGTGTTCTCAGCCGGGCGAGGAAAGCTGTTGGGTGGGGAATGGGGCTGGGGTCCTGAAATAGTAAAGCCCAGGGTCAGGCACCCTGAGTCTACTGGGCACAGCCTGCTTTGCCTCAGGGCACCCCCCCCACCCCACCCTGAGATTGGGAAGAAACATTGTCTTTCAGAGTCTGCTTGGTTTTTTGTTTTTGTTTTTGTTTTCTTCCTCCTAAGAATAATGAGTACAAACAGCCTTGTCCTGATGGGGAGCCATTGAGCCTAAGGCCAAGGGAAGATGCTCTCTTGGTGGAAGAAGATTCTTGGATCCTGGGAGTTGATAGGAAGTAGTAACAAAAGAAGGGAATTTTCTGATATTAACCAGCAACATTAGCAAGAAGACCAGAGTGCCCCTGATTTGTTTTCCATCATTATCTGACCCTACATAGCCTGTTCTTAAAACAGAAAGAGAAAACCTCTCCCAGCTTCTAGCCTACGATTTCCTGGTGGTCCTAGACCCCTACTGTCTACTGGACAGTGAGCCCCTTGAGGGCAGAGACTATGTCTGATACCACAGTTAGACTAAATATAGAGCCCATCTTCTTTGAGTCACCATCCTGCCATCTGCAGGAATAGGACTTCATGGATCCACAAATCTATACTATGATTTACATGACGCCCCCTAGGGTTGTCAGTGTACAACGTGAACAACTGCCCATGGCAGTCCTCTTTACCTTTTCTGTACCATCAGAACCTGATCTAGGGCCTAGCACAAAGCAGATGCATAGTAAACGTGTGTTGTTGAATTGGGGTCCATGTAACTGGAATTAATTTCTTAAAGGGCACTGTGGATGGCAGTTACGTCATTCCCCATCGATAACTTGTCCTTTCATAAGACCCTAGGGCTAACTTTTCAGTCCAAATAAATCCATCCGTGGTCATACGATTTTGGAGAAATAAAAATTGTTTTATTCCTGCAGAAAGTTTAGGGATCCCTTAGCCTTGGACATTAAGCAGTGGAATTACAATCTTAATTATGTTGTTTTTTTTCCCCCTTCTTATCTACATTTACCGTGAACCATGATGAAAACGACTGGAGTCGGGGGAGACTAAGACTTAATCGTAGGCTCCCTGACCTCCCCTTTCTGCCAGTATAGCTCACTGGACACATTCGGCTGCCTCACAGGTAGCTTGTGGCTTCCAGGGGAACTCACCATGGCCCACCATTCACAGGAGCCAGAGTCTTGTTCTGATCCTTGATCCCTGGAGCAGAGTTGATGAAGGCCCAGCAGGGTGTCTGCCCATCCATCAGGCCGTGTCCCCCAGAACTGTTGTCATGGAACCCCACTGAGCTTGGCCGGAGAGGAGTAGAAATCTCTTCCCAGGCTGGGTCCATGACATTCGGGGCCCCAAAGGCCACCTCCTTCCTGACCCCATCCCCCTCCACCCCCAGATGCGCCCCTGAGTAGCTGTTCAATCTTCCTTAAGGCTCTGCTCCACAGCAGCTACAAGAAGATTCCCCAGAGAGAAACCCTCCTCATTCCGCTCACCTCCCCAACAAGAGGCGTCAGCCGTGGAGAGAACACACGGTCCCATCAATGCTGACTCGTGTTTCCTGACAGCCACCACCCAGGCTGACGACACAGGTAACAAAACCAAGGGACTCAGCCTTGCGTTCCCCGGGGTTTTCGTAGAGCCAGGACCAAGGCTCCGGGTGAACAGAGGCTGGGTTCTGGACACAGCCAGCCAGAGTCTGCTCCTGGGTCTACCGCTGGTAGTCCTGTGTTGGGGGGAAGCCGCTTAACCTCGGTGGCTCTTATTTCTTATTTGTAAATGTCAATAATAATACACACCTTCTAGGGTCACCGGGGTGGCTCAGTCGGTAAAGCATCTGCCTGCGGCTCAGGTCATGATCTCAGGGTCCTGGGGTCGAGCCCTACATCAGGCTCCCTGCTCAGCGGGGAGTCTGCTTCTCCCTCTGCCTCTGCCCTCTCCCCCACTTGTGCTTTCTCACTCCTCAGCCCTCCGGCCCCCCCCCCCAGTGGCCCCCCACCCTCCAGGCTTACACTGCATCAGTGGCACGGTCCCCTGCCTTCCTCAGTGTGGAAATCAGTGAGACAATCTCATGACAGCCCTTTGTACCCTTGCAGGGATGACTGAAAAGGTGGCATTTGTACGGTAGACATTTCTTGGCCTTGACCTGTCCTGTTCATCCCATGCAGTGAAACCAACCAAATGGCATTTGATTATGATTTTATTTCACTTCCTGGCTCCAAAACTATTAAGCAGTGGGGGTCACCAGGGGACCATTTTGCTCTGCCTCTACCTGCCCCCGGGGGAGGTTTGGTGATGTCTGAAGAGGTCGTCACAACTGGGGCGCTCTAGTGGGTAGAGGCCAGAGCTGTTGCCAGACACTGACGGACAGGGCACAGGCCAGCCCCCCGCCCCCCAACAAAGAGGCCTCTGGCCCAAGGGTCAACCGTGCTAAGACTGAGGAACTTGGCTGTAAAGCATCACTAATGGAACAGAAAATCAAATGGGAATTCCTGTTGTTTTAGAATTTTGGCTAAAGCCCCAAGGCGAGGCCAGCAGGCCCCTCACGTTCTGGAGGAACTATGGGATGTCCCCACAAGAACTTACTAAGATAGAATTCATTCTGTAACGTCTACCTTCTATTTCTTCTTGAGCCTGTAGTCATAGGAGATTGAAATTCAAGAAGGAAGTTCCTAAGAATAAGGGGTAGTTGGGGGGCAGTGCTGTGGCTTTACCCCTCTCCTCCAGGAGGAGGGAAGGACCCCTATGCCCAAGCCAAACGAGGACCACAGGAGAAGCACTCGCTGCGACTGGACCTCTAAGGAGGGGGTACTTGTAGGAAGGGAGGCTGGTGCCTCCTTCCTGGCTTGATGCTTGCTCAGCAGCAGAAACACCAAGTCACCCTAAAGGGAGTGAGGGAGTGCTTGGAAGGGCTCGGGGATACCTGGGGGTGTAGAGACCGATGCCTTCCTCTTGACTAGAGAACTCTGAGCACAGGAATCCGTCTTGAGGGTCAGTGGGACCCTCAAGGGTCAGCGAGGGAGGGGACAGCAATGTGTGCTCTCCGTCTCCCCTGCACTTGGTCTGGTCAGGATGTGACATTTTCTGTGAGCCGAATTAATACTCTGGAAGGTAGTTGTGCTTGGAATTTCCCAAAGGTACTGAGCACCTGGGTGGCTCAGTCGGCTGGGCATCCAGCTCTTGGTTTTGGCTCGGGTTATGATCTCAGGGTCATGGGATGGAGCCCCACGTTGGGCTCCAAGCGCAGCCAAGAGTCTGCTTGAGATTCTCCCTCTCCCTTTGCCCCCCCCCACGTGCATGTGCTCCTCTCTTAAATAAATAGATAAATCTTAAAAAAGAAAAAGAAAAAAGAATATCCCAAAGGTACCAAGCTCAAGAGATTGGCCTATGAAGGCCAAGGCAAGGGGGCCCCAGCAATAACAGGCCATGGGTTGAGCTATTGTGGGCAGTGACTAAGGGTCGAACGGGAAAGGTATCGTATTGGACACCAGTCAGCAGAGCAAGGACAGCCATCGGGTGGGTCCTTGCCACGTGGAATGCATCGACAGCACTACCTCCCTAAGAACATTTCCCTGCCTCCCATCTTTCCTTCAAGGCCCCAATTCCCTGGTGGAGAGAGGGAGGGAAGACCCAAAAGAGGGGGGAAGAAGGTGGAGGAAGAGGGAAAGCGTTGTCCCTGGATCAGGAGTCCGGCCCGACAGGCCGAAGCTTGGAATTCCACGTGAGGTTGATGTTTGGATTGGACTGCGTCTCGTAACTACCAGAATGAGATGTTCTGAGCTTTGCAGGCAAAGCAGTGGAGAGCCCACGGAGCAGGCCTGGAGGCTGGGGCTGGAAGAATGGAAAGCCTTTTCCTCTGTGCATCCCGCTGACTTCCAGTGCTTCCCAGCACCAGTGCACACGTCCAAACGGGGGCCGCGGGCAGGCACCACCCTGGCTCTGCCATCTTTGGCCCCCCCCCCCCGGCCCTCAGCCCCGGCTGCCCTCCTCCCCCCACCCCATGGTGCAGCAGCTACAGTGATTTCGTTTCCCCCGGGACACAAGCCCCGGCTTCCTAGCAGGGCGATCGAGGCTCTCCGTGGCTGGGCCCTGGAGAAAAAGTTGCCAGCTTGCTCTTTCTTCCACATCCCACAGCACACCCGCCTCCGGCCGGCTCAGTCCTCCACCAGCACCTGCTGTCTGTCCTTGCTCAAGCCCGGCACCACGGTTGCGCTGGCCGTACCCACTCCAGTCCGACTGGACCTGCAAGCCCAGCTCAGGCACCACATCCCGATGGCGCGTTTCCCCATCTCTCCGTCCTTGTATTGTCACCATTATTTTGTGTGTGCGTTTCGCACACGTCCACACTGCGCTTTCCATTACGGAGTAGTGTAGCTACCACCAACTTTACTTGGAAACGCCTGGGGAACAGACATCCTGTCTGATTTGACTGTGTCTCCACCACAGCTCAGAACAGGGTGCCCAGCCCGAAGTTGGCATTCAGTAAACGTTCCGTGGGATTGGTCCCTTTGGTTTCACCCCCCAAAGACGGCAGCCTGTTGCGAGTAGTACCACCCTGCAGTGGCCCGGGAGCCTCCCCATGGAGCCACGAGCCGGCAAGCCAGCCTCGCTCGGGTAGACCATTAGCAGAAGGGGTAAGGTCTCCACTGTCTGTCGAGTCACTTTCATGGGCACAGTGGGCTGCGACCAAGGACGCTGAGGCATGTTCTTTGCCTTCAGGGAACTTACAGCTGAAAACAGTACAAGGCACGAGGATCAAGCGATGCGAAGCAATGATGTTTTGTAGCACCTCAGAGTTCACAAAGACCCGTGTGATTGTAAGGTGGCCCGGGAGAAGTGCACAAGAGAACTTTTATTATCTTTCTTTATGTATTTTTATTTTTTAAGGATTTTGTTTATTTACTTGAGAGAGTGAGGGAGAGCACGAGTGGGGAAGTAGGGCAGAGGGAGAAGCAGACTCCTCACTGAGCAGGGAGCCCGATGTGGGGCTCGATCCCAGGACCCGGAGATCACGACCTGAGTTGAAGGCAGATGCTTAACTGATGAACCACCCAGGTGCCCATCGTTATCTTCGTTTTAAAGACGGAGAAAGTAAGATGCTAGAAACTCAGAGACTTGTGCCAGGACACACCTGGTGGGCAGTAGATGGGACTCAGCCCCTGTCACTCCCCGTACACAGCCAGTGCCCCCGACCCCAGGACCTTTGCACCTGTACTCTGAGCCAGCTGTGTATTCTATGCCCTAGAAACATCTGTCCACTGAGGGATTGGCATAAACAATGAGCAAATTTAAAATAAGAAGGAGGGTGTTTTTTGAATAAACAAACTTGGGCAAACGCATCACATTTAGCCTTGAAACCTTCTTTAAGACTTTTGCTGCAATGATATTTTCTTTGGAAAGTTCTCTTTTCCATTCGTCTTCAGAGCTGCTTTAGAGGCCACCTAAGAAAAATGATCTCATGGTTCTATATTCAAATCTCATCAAATAACAACAAGGACAATAACTACCCACGTGACCCAGATTCACACGCCACTCCCATCTACCCAGAACCTACTCTATACTGGGCCCTGGGCTCCGTACTCTCATACCAGCTTTATTTCCTCTGTTTAATAGATTCAGCTCTGGATGACTTTTGGCCGTTTCCAAAAATCAAATCTACTCTCTCCAGTAGTGATAATTTGCCACCACTCGTGTAATTCAAAAGACTGGGGCTCAGGCTCTAAAGGATCCCTCCCCCAAGTGATCTCAAGGCTTCAGGCCATAAACCAATAATGTCTTTCCCCCTGGGAGGAAGATTGGGGCCCCTGAAGTGGGATGGATTTAGGGCATTCCTGGGAGGCACTGAGGGGGGAGTGGAGTGGAAAGAACCCCCCCTTTTCCCCTAAGGCAGGCAGGGATGGAGGGTCTGGGAAAGAAGCCTCTGCTAACTTGATGTAGGGGACTGGGGAGCCAAACGATTTCCCAGCCAGGGAAGAGCAGCCTTCACCCCGTTCCATGGAAAACTCCATGGAAATGTCTCCCATGACAGTGTTGGAGCACACAGCCATCTCCGACCACACTGAACTGGCCGGGGTCCAGGTTCGCAGGGGGAGCTCCTCGCGGTCGGTGCAGCTGCGGGGATGCCTGCGACCCGCCCAGCCCCGGCGGGACACTTGGTGCCAAGATCGTTAGGCACGGGCGCCCTCTGCTGCCATCTTGGGGCATCACACCCACCTTCCTAGGAAAGCGGCTTCCAGGAGGTCGGGGAGGGACAGAATTTTGAAAATGGAAAACAAAAAGAAGAGTTTGAAAAACAAGCCTCAGAGAGACTCAGAAGGTCAAATATGCCCCTGGCCAGATGCTCACTCAGTGGAGTTTTAGTTTCTGGGGAAATGGGCTCCAAAGAGGCATCTCAAGAGGGAAGAATGGAGAATCTCATAGGGAATGCTTAGAAGCAGGAGCCGGTCTCAGCTGGGAAGGACCACCTCCTAAGCGGCGAGCCCCTCACCAGCTAAACGCTAGCTAGACGCAGACCTGCGATGGCCACGTCACCATCATCACACGTGAAGTCGAAGGGTAACGCAGCAGCAGGGCTGGCTCAGAGCCCGTTACCGCTACGTGGGACAGCATGCTCCCAAGGCCTGCCCATCGATTGCTTTCTCCGAGGCAGAAGGGGGCCCTGGGACAGTGCTGCGTGTGTGCTTCCAACGAGACCGTGTTTTAGGGAACCGTTCTTTGTTCTTTGCTGGTAACGGCTGTGAGCTGATTATTCTGCAACGCGTAAAGGGGCTGCGTCAGCCCTTCCCAAATTTGCAGAGCCAGAGGCGCGTTCACAGCAAGTGAGGTCACCTGCGTGTTTCACCAGGTTACCTGGTGGAAAGAGAAGCGGACTCGGAGTCAGGGGCCTGGGGCGTGCAGCAGCTCCCCGTCGGACCCTGGTAAGATCGCGGGACCCCCCGGGCTTCAGATCCCTCCGCAGCAAAGTCAAAGTTTCTGACAGATGATTTCCGAGTTCCTTCCACCTCACGGAGCCAGTCATGTCTTTTAGAACTTGATTGATTCTCTCTTCCACGGCCTTCCATGGAAGCATGGGAACACCCCAAGCTCTCAGTACTGAGTCCAGAGAAAACCCTGAAAGGTCTTGTTCCTCAGAAAGCTCTGAATCTGAAGGATGAGACAGGCTGGTAACTGTTAAATTACTACTTGAGCGCTTGCGATGGGTTTAAATGCTAGAGGCAGAAAGGTGGTTCCTGGCGCCAGGGAAACAGAATTAGTTTACCTTTCTCAGCTGATGGCCAAGCCGACCATCCAAAGCACCTCTATTGCTTATTTTTCCCCCTTTATCTTCTCTCTCCGATCGAAATCCTCCCAAAGGTAACTATTTCTCACGGATTTCTAGTAGGTCCTTCAAAATCCACTTTCCATTTGTTATTTCTCCAGACGACACTTATGCGAATGACATAGTACTATTTTACGTGTTTCAAAAATGTACGGGAGTAATTGTTTTGCTATCAGTCTCGCCTTGACTCGTCCCTCTTTGTTTTACTCTGTGCTGTGCTCTGAGATCTCTCAGCGATGCTCTAGGTAACTCCAGCTAATTCCTCCTGACTGCTGCACAGTATTCCAGCACATTCCTCAGTGGCCTCCAGTTCTCTGCCAGGATAGGCCGGCGTGCTTGAGTCTCCTTGCTTACCTGTGTGGGAGTTTCTCTGGGGCACATCCCAGGAATAGGACTTGGCCTAGATTGTAGTCACGTGCCCACGTCCCTAACACGTCCACACTGCTCTCTGAGAGCTGGCAACAGTATATCCCACCAGTGCCTGAGGGTCCCATGTCTACACGACCTCCCCGGTGTTTGGTAGGATTTAAGTGATTGTGTGGGCTACGCGTCAAGGGAGACCTTTCTCTGATTAGCAGAAAAATTGGGCTTCTCTCCATGTCTTTAGTAGCCTTTCAGATTTCCTATTCTGTGAGTTAGCTGTTTAGAGTATTCTAAGGGACTCGACCAAATTCTTAGTGACCCGAAGCCCCCCCCCCGCCAACATTCCCCCAATTTATTGATTTTTTTCTTTTTTATAAAAGGAAAGCAATGGGCTCAGGACATTGTTCCCGTTCTCTCTTCACTCAAATAAATCACAACAAGATTTATATGCAACGTCCTCGGAAAGATACATTTCGCATCTTGGCAACAGCTAGAATACATAATGCGTGCACACATCCTATGAGAAATTTTGGGTCAGAACTTGGAGCGGCGTGCTGGTTAGCACAGCTGCTGGAAAGCAGAGAGGAGCCTGCCTCTAATGACCAGTGGGGTTTCGACGGGTTGTTATCACTGTCAGTCATGTCTGCCCTAACGGGGGTGTGGGGATAACCATCTCTCACGTCCAGAAGCAGAGCGCCCTGCAAACTGTTTGGGGAAGGGTCCGGTTTTGCTTGGGTCTAGGGAAGCAGAAATCTCAAGAAGAATACTGACACGCATATGGCAAGGCCGAAAGCTGTATGACAGCGTGTTGGAGGGAATAAACAGGGGGCTGAATGACAATTTGGAAGTATCCTGAAGTTTCTGCTTGGCTGCTTATCCTCATTTGAAAATTAGGCTTGGCCTCCAGGGGTTGTTGCCTTTTTTAAGGCAAATGCCTAATATATCATTCCTTCTTTGTCCTTCTTTCTATTGTATTTCTTGACTCCTTATAACTGATTGGCAGGAGTATTTTTTAAGTTTTTTTTAAGTTGGTTTTTTTTTTTTTTTGAGAGAGAGAGAGCGAGTGGGGGAGAGAGAAAGAGAGCATGTGCGGGGCGAGGAGCAGAAGGAAAAGCAGACTCTCCCGCTGAGTAGGGAGCCCGTCGTCATGGGGCTCCATCCCAGGACCCTGGGATTATGACCGGAACCAAAGGCAGATGCTTAACCGACTGAACCACCTAGACGCCCCAGGGAGCAGTTTTTAAAATATTCTCTATATTATACCTTTGAAAGCTATAGATGTTACAAGTGGCTTCTCCCAAACTAATACTACTTATTAACTTGAACAGAATTTTACTTTGATGGAGTAGTCCAATCCATTCCCCTACTTTAAAGCTTGTAATGCTGGAGTCTTCTAGGAGAACCCTCCCTCACCCCAGGGTTTCAGAAACACTTTCTCGTTTTGAAGTATGGACAGAATTAACCTAATGAGAGATTCAAGGAGCAAAGCACGTGCTCTGTAAGTGATAGGTTTGGACTGGAGAACACCACCGGCCTCTCTTCCCACATTAAAGCTGTCCAGATCCACAGTGCTGGTGGGGAAGCCGGAGGATGGACACAGCTGGTGGCGAGAGCACCGCTGCTCGGGTCCGTCCGGTGGACCCCGGGGACACATGGCTCCCTGCACTTGAACATGCCCAGGTCCGGGCAGCCAGTCAGGCCTTCACTGATCCACCTTTTGGATCCACCCCCATTGAGGGGGAAATGGGGCTGAATGGCTGCTCTCCCCATTCTCACCAGATTAGTCAACTTCCTTTCCATGAGGAGGAGCCAGTGACAGGGAGGAAAGGGAAGCCGAATGGTCTCTCCCAGTATTTCTATTTCCAGTAAAGTCGCAGAAGTCTTTCATCTTTAGGTGGAGATGGAAATATGAGATTTGGCAGAGAGCAAAATAATGCCTTTCCCTGGGCAATCTGAAGAGCTTCCTGTGACCGTTGAAGAGAACGTGGCTCAGAGAGGGTGAGTAACTCACCCATGGTCACACAGCAAGTAGCAGAGCCAGAATTCAGAACCAGTCCTAGAGTCCACCTGACTATGGAGACAAGCTCTTCGTTTCTCCTCTGTTATCCCAGACTGAAGGAGGGACTCTGAGCCCCTCTGTGCTCTGCTCTTTCAAAGTGCAGATGCCCGGGACATTGGAACTTCAGTGTCCTCTCACTGTTGCCCGTTGTATTGCTAGAAACCTCACTGCTGAGAACTCAGTGAGCGGCAGGGCTTGTCCAGAGCCACCAGCGAACTGGGGCAGAGAGCAGGCCTCTAGCTGAGTTCTGCCTCACGCTGGATGCTTTCAGCCTCGAGCTTCTGCTCCAAAAACGACCGATGTCAATAGCAGAAGAGCCAACAGCAACCCACCTGAGCAGAAAGGGGATGGATCATCCCACAAACAAGAGAGGTCTGAAGGCAGGGCCCCGGGCACCCACATGGTGCCTTCTTTTTTTTTTTTTTAAGATTTATTTATTTATTTATTAGACAGACAGCCAGCGAGAGAGGGAACACAAGCAGGGGGAGTGGGAGAGGAAGAAGCAGGCTCCCAGTGGAGAAGCCTGATGTGGGGCTCGATCCGGGAACGCCGGGATCACGCCCTGAGCCGAAGGCAGACGCTTAACGACTGAGCCACCCAGGCGCCCCCACACGGTGCCTTCTGAACCCCTCATGCCACCTCCAGGGCTGGCCTTCTCCTTGTTAGGGCCAGTCTTGGCAAGGGTGACCGACGGTGACTACCGGGGGCTCTACGTGGGAATTCCTGGCGGCCGGTGCTCGCAGCAGAAAGAGAAGGGTTTCTCTCCCCGCTGGATTCCAGGGGAACCCTGGTGCTCACTGCCTCTAGTCTGCGGGACCGAGTTCTGGATACAGCTGCGGGGCTGATGCCAGCCGCAGCGACCCCTGAATCGCACGGGCTGAGACGGTGAGGTGCTAGTTGCCCAGAACAAAATGCAAACTGAGGCATGGTCCCCCGAAGAGGTGCGGGGAGGTGTCAACACAGCTGGCAAACTCAATGCGAGGTCACTCGAGCGTGTTTCTCTGTGGCTAGTCCGCTCCGCTCTCAGGCCGCCCGAATGGGGTGCCGGACACGGGGCCAAGGGGCTTGTGTTCATCACCTCACTTCGTCCTCGGTGCGCTTCTGTGATGTGGGGACCACCATGATCCCCGTTTTCATGCTGAGGCTCTCAAAGCCCAGGGAAGTTCTCTAACAATTCAAGGTCACATGGATCGTAAGGGACAGAACCCAAACCCAGACTCAGGAACGCCTTGACTTAATTCACAGACCATTCACCACTGCCTCTAGAGCTCAGAAAGCAGCTAATCCCAGGGAAAGAGGACTCCCGGCATCCTGCACATAAAAGAACAGAAATCTCCCTCCCACCTCCACCCACCACACTGTAGAACTGAGAGCACAATCCATACTTTCACTGCTTAGGATTTCTCGGTAGAAATTCTGGATTTCCGCTCCACTCACAGACACTTCCTCCCTTGGAAAAGGCTGACCACCCACACGAGAGGGCTGATGTTGTAAGGGGACAGCTGTTTTGAGGCTGTCCACAGCCAGAGAGGCATTTTATTTGTTTTTCAGCTGAAAAGAAGGATATTCTCCCCCCAAGTCGCCCGGTTCCAAGCTGGCTAAACCCCTTTTGTTCAGATTTCCCGGGCAATTTCATCCCCGGGGTGGAAACAGAGCATGGAATGATTTGGAGCAAAAGGACCATTTTTGGACAATTATGAGTGAGTGAAAACAGGAGGTTATAATGGATGTTGTCTCTCAACCCTTAACTCCGGCATTTGTAACCAAGAATTCTGTCCCTCAGGTCTTGGTGGTAGGAACGTAGTGCTGAGCGGTTGTCTGGAACTACTTCTACATGTTCGGTAATTAGAAACAGTGACGCTGACTCAGGAGCCCATCGGTTGGGTTGCAGAGCCCCAGTTCACATAAGAAAAAGAGGGGAAAACGTTGGAAATATGTAAAGATAAACATCGAGCGAAAATAAACGAAAAGTTCATATACAGAGTGACTTGTATTTCTCCTTTCAAAGCTGCAATGGCAAACGTCTAGTATAAATAAGTCCTATAAGAGAAATGAGATGGAACCAATGATGAAAATTTTTCGGTAATGACGAGAAGGCAAAATCTCTTACTGGGGGGCATGCAGTCAATGGAAGGAGACAGTGTGGTTTAGGAGGGAGTCAGGTGACACAGCTAGGAAGTTAATTTGTCTGCAAAAATGTATTTTTGAAATTTGGTCCAGGATGGGATCAGACATATTCCAATTTCCTCAAATAGCTTTAAAAGCTGGAAAACACCCAGCTATTGTCCATGCCTTAGACATAGGGCTTCCTGGAGGCAGAGAAATGCTTTTTGGAGTGTCCCTTCCAACTCAGCGACTTCTCAGGGCCTTTGCGTCTTACATCGGGTGTGGTAACAAGGATCTGAAGAGTAAGGGGCCTCCTGCTTCTCCAGGGAGTATTTGTGGAAGGAGTGCTGGAGCCAGGGACACAAAGACTGTCTATGCATTGAACTCCGGGGGTCCTGGGGAGGGGCCCCCCAAACCTCCCCCATGTGGCTGACAAACAGTGCCTTGTTCACACCTCTTCTTTGTCCCCTGGGGCGGCAGGGGGAGGGGGGCTCGCCTAAGCACACCTGGAAGAACCAGGGGCCAACCTTGGACCTGGCTCTGATGTTCAGCATTAGGTGGGCCTTCCGAGAAGTTTGCTCATCCGACGTGCACTGCATTTAGAGCAGACATTTACTCTATGTGAAATTCTATACCAAGCAACAATATACAAAAAGTACTTTTCCATTTATGCAAAAATAACTGTATATGGGTTTATACGGTGTCTATAAATGCATAGAAGAAGGACAGACAGGACCCGCTGAGGTGCGGGGGGCTCCTTCTGGAAGCAGAGTGGGGTTGGAGGCTAAGTGAGCTCTTACTTTTTACTCCGGTTCTCTGTTTCTTTTCACAACGAGCATTCGTCGGCATTCATACATCACTTCCAAGATTCTTCAAGACACTAGCCCTTTCTTTCACTAAATCAATATAAGTGCATATGAATTTGTTTATTTTCTGTCTCTCGTGAGGACAAGGACTCTCGGGGGGGATGTCATGGACAAAGGTGTCTATTTTTTTGACTGTTGCCTCCGCAAAACAGTGTCTGGCAAACACCAAGTGTTCAGTACGTATTTATTGACTCAGTGAAAGAACTATTGACAAAACAAAAAAAAATTGCAAAAATGTATCTGCTCCAAACACAGGGCTTAAGTCTCTGGAACAGAGCCCGGCTTATGCTAAGTACTTACTATGTGAATTAATTAAATACTTCGGTATGTAAATCTTGGTGCCTGCTCTTAGAGATTTTAAAATCCAGATGCCCACACTTATAACCATGTCACAAAACAGATGATGAAGAGGGCTAAGCAAAGAGTAAAGGGGGTCAGTAAAGGGAGCTGTAGTTTCTTTCAGAGGTAATCAGAGAGGACTTCATGGAGGAGGTGAGGTCTGAGAGTTTGAAAGGTGATATAAGCGTTTCCTGGGGCTGCCGTAACATGTCACCACAACCTTGGGGCTAGAAGTCCCAAATCAAGATGCGGGCAGGGCTGCACGTCCTCCAGAGGCTCCGGAGGACGATCTGGTCCTCGTCTCTTCTAGCTTCTCGTAGCTGCCTGGCAATCCCTGGCGTTCTGGCTCGCGGCTCCATCTCTCCGGCCTCTGACTTCACATCACCTTCTCTGTGTGTGTTGGGCTCATCTACCTCGGCCTCTCTTTTATAAGGATACCTGAAATTGCATTCGGGGTCCACCCAGAAAATCCAAGATAAGATGCTTTTCTCAAGATTCTCAATCACTTCCTTTTGCCATTGAAGGTAATATTCACAGGTTTGGGGGGTAGGTGTGTTTTCTGCCCAGCAGAGATGGAGAGAACTGTAAGAAGTGGAGGAGAGAAGAAAGGTGCTCCTCGCTTCCTTACAAGTCTGTTTCTCAAAAGCAGTCCCCAGACGACCTTCTGCGTGCGGTTCTCCCATTTAAGTCTGTTCCCAGAGGACTCGACCTACAATAGAAACAACTGGGAACTTTGTTTTGTTTTTAAGGATTTTATTTATTTATTTTAGAGATGGAGAGAGAGAGCACGAGTAGGGGGAGCAGCAGAAGGAGAGGGACAAGCAGACTCACCACTGGGCTCAGAGCCTGGCATGGGGCTCGATCTCATGACCCCGAGATCACGATCTGAGCCGAAATCAAGAGTCAGCTGCTTAACTGACAGTGCCACGCAGGTGCCCCTGTTTTGTTTTTAAATGTAAGGGTGGCAGGTACGAGGTGTGACATGGGGAGATTTTCTTGGCAGAACCTTGTCTGATTCATCGGAGGAGTGAACAGACACACGAAAACACTTTGGGGTCCCATCAGAGGAAGCAAGGACCTGAAGTAGGACGCTTGTGTGGAGAAGGAGAGAACAGGCAAGAGAATCAGAGGCAGGTCGGCCAGCGAGGCACTTCACTGGGGAGAGGCTGTGAGGCGGTGTTGAGGCTCTGAGCTGGGGCCACTGGCAGTGGTGGTCTTGACAGACAGGGGCATGCAGGGCAGGGCGAGGATGGGGATGAGAGGACAGTGAGCTAGGGATGCTGGTGGGGCCTCCTCGTACACAGGCAGTGGAAAGAGAGGCCCCCACAGTGGGACGGCTCCCTGAGATGAGAGGGGAGGCTCTGGAGAGCACTTCGGGCAGAAGTAAGCAGTGAAGGAGGAGAAGAAAGAGCAGGTGCAGCCGAGAAGCCCAGGGCGGGGAGCAGCAGATGCTGTGGTGGGGACCCCGGAGAGCACGTGTGTGTTTCCGTATTGCCGGTCCGGCAGCAGGTCTTCCCAAGTAGGACAGAGATGGCCTGTCCCCGGCTGGAGCAGAGCCTGGCTCCTCAACTCTGACCCCTCAACCACACTCTCCTATCCTCTGCCAGCCCACACCCCTGCTCCCCGGGAGGGTTTGCAATTGGAAACCCAGATTCCCAGCCTTGGTCAGACCCTATAGGAGCCATTCCAGGCCCCATAGAAGCCATATGTATATATTCATAGTGAGAAAAATCCAGCCCAATCACTACAAACTATAATCCTAGAATGTATTACTTTATTTTATTTTTTTAAGATTTATTTATTTATTTGAGAGAGAGAGCACCAGAGGGAGACAGAGAAGCAGACTCCCCGCTGAGCAGGGAGCCCGACGTGAGGCTCGATCCCAGGACCCTGTGATCATGACCTGGGCCGAAGGCAGATGCTTCACCCACTGAGCCACCCAGGTGCCCCCAGAATGTATTACTCTAGTTTCCCATAGAAATATCACCATAAAATGATAATTTATTGTTCTTTCTAGACCGGGGCATTTTGGTGAAATGACTCTTGGAGATACTATTTTCTTGTTCACTGATATTTATATAAAGATCTCTAAAATAAAATGTTCTTCTCCTTTCCCAGCTGAAAAATGTTGGCCTTTCCTCACCATCTGACGCATTTTCTCTTGCAGACAACGAGGGCTTTGTGATGTAACCTCGTTCTTGTTTTTATGTCATCTCTCAGGACGCTCAGGGCCAAGTTTTGCAGCAGATTTCAGGGACACCTTGTGTTTGGTTTTCTGGTACGATCTTTCTTCCTATTGCTCACCCTCATTCACCCTAGCCTTCCTCCATACTGGCCCCTTGGCCTCCTTCCTTTCTCTTAATAGTTTGATGGGTAACACTGCCATTTATGACAAGGCTTTTCAAAACCTTTCTGGAAGCTGGCGAGATGGAGAAACCAGACCAGTGGGATGAAGGCAGACTTTGGTGCTATGATCTGCGGATGGCTGAGTTGTCTGGGGCCCTGGGCCTCCACTCCAGCCTCCTCATATCACAGCACAGAGGCCAGGCCAAGGTAGAGGTGTGGCTTGTGGCACCAGGATTGTGCGCCAAATCTGAGGCTCCCTGGCGTTGTGCAGCACGGGGCAGGTGAAGGCGGCATGAGTCTGTCTGTCTCTCCTGCTCTCTCTCTGGAAGAAATAGAATCTAAAAAAAAAAAAAAAAAAAAAAAATTACCTGGGTGCTCAGGCAGTTGAGCTTCTGCCTTTGGCTCGGGTCATGATCCTGGGGTCCTGGGAGGGAGAAGGTGGCGTGAGGCTGCGATGCCAGGAAGAGAAGCAGGGCGAGCCAATGGCTATGCTAAGTCCCTTCAGGCAAGAGAGACGAGCCTTGTAGAGAAAGACCACACACAGCTCCCTCTCCGGATGTTCCTTACGTGGCTCAGGATCTGCAGAGAGGGGTGGAGCCAGATGAGGCTTTCTCTCTACTCTATTAAGCAGCCTCCCCTGCGCTGACGATGAGGCGGGAGTGAGCCTTTGGTTGCCTTCATGGCCTGGCTACTTTGCAGCGCAAGTCCACGGACTCCTGGGACCCAGAATGTGCTCAGCGCCCCCAACGGCCACAGGCCTTGCCCTCGGCTGTGGAGCCCAGCGCTAGGGCCAGGCAAGTCCCCAGCAGCCTGGCCATAGCACGCCAGGCCACAGGCCACCCTGAGTCCTGCCAAGAGCTGCGGGGAAGCTGGAGGTCTCTGCTGGCTCGCGGGCACTGCTGTAGTCACCCCTCCAATCCCGCCGTGCTAACACCGCTGGGGTCAGGAGGACAAAGGGAAGGGAGGACCTGGAGCAGGGCTTTCCCAAGAGCCAGACCCGAGGTAGCTTTGAGGGTTAGCTACCTCTTTCTGTGTGGCCAGAATGGCACCGCCTGGTGTAGGGGCTTCCGAGGGAGAGCAGTGTCCAGGGCTGAGCACAGGACCCTCTTCAGGGTGAGGCCTCTCGGGCTGGAGGCTCCACCTTTCCGGCAAGGTTAGATGCCACCTCCAGGAAGCCTTCTGCTTACTATCTTCCCAGCCCCACCAGCTCTTTGTACCCAGAAGAGGAGCCATCCCTTAAGAAGTGGGTTTGGAACCCAACTTCTGGAAATGCTGGGCGTTGAGTGACTGCTAGAATTGCGGTGGGGCCTCAGACACATTTCTCCCAGAGGTCTGAGGGGAACCGTGGATGTGGCTCAAACACCCATGACAAAAAGGACACTCATTGGGTGGCCGCTGAAAGGTGTCCTGGAATGATCTAGACCAGGGACACCCAAATCTGCCCGTGCGTCAAAGTCCTTATAAAATTATCAAGGCCTCTGACAACCACAGAGGCCTGAGCGCTGGCCTTGCTCTGGGGCATCACAGTGTCTGTGGGCGGCTGGAGGGTTGTCTGTTTAAAGCCCCGAGGTGATACTCATGTGCAGGCAAGGTCAAATCCCAGATGCTGACTCCACATCTGGGCAGCGGGCCCAGAAGAGTGACTCACCGGGGCTGGGGGAGCAGAGCCTGGGACCCACAGCTTCTAGCGCCCGTCCAGGCTTGCGTCATCCCGGGACGGTCATGCCCATCCCAGCGGAGGCCTGCACACCCCACCCCATGCGCCCTCGGGCTTCCTGACCTCACTGGGCCACACAGTGCTGCTCGCCACCCAGTCGTGCTCTGCCTGCCCTTTAATCTGCTTTTTAGGAAAAAAAAATTTCCTTGTCTCAACAAATCAAACCCTGAGTTATGGTCTGGAGCAAGGACTGTGGGCCCCGCAAGCCTCGGAGAGTCATAAACGTGGGGTCTCTTCCAGGGTAGGATGCATCAGAGCCCCGTGGAGAGGCAATCAGGCCAATCGGCTTTGGAATCCGTTTTTGAACCTGAGCTTTGAATCCCAGCCTTGCTGGGCTTCGGTTTCCTGAAGTGTAACACGAGGCTCAAAGGAGGACGTGTGATCACACGAGGCAACGTGTGTCCATGAGAGCACCTGCCGTATTAGGTGTATGATGTCAGGGTGGGCTAGGTTTGCTGCTGTCACAGCCCTCCGCATCTCCGTGCGCAGAATGAGGCTGTGTTTCTCCCGCACACCACAGGCTCGGGGGAGGGGTGGTGCAAGGCGGGACTGACTCCGTGGATAGCGGAGCGACCCAAGCTGACAGTCTCCCCATCAGGCTTCGGGGCTCAAATGGAGGATCATATGTTCTCCAGAAGTAAGTGCATCATTCCATCGACATTCCGTTGGCCAAAGTGAGTTGCAAGAATGCATCTAACTCTGAGGGACCTGCGCTCAGAAAGGGAAGGGAATCGGAAGCCTTGGAGAGCACTAGTCACGCCCACTGCCCCGTGGAAGGTCGGGTGCACATCCAGGTGGCAGCAAGAGCCGTCACCCACTAAGACGAGGGCCCAGCTTCCTGGGCTCCCCTTTAAGGCTGGATCTCATGCCCCGAATCACACAGCTGCCAATGGACTGTTCGCTGTTGCATGAACTCTTCTCCCGTCTGACTCATGCGCCCCTCCTCTAGTTGAAGACTGAAAAGAAACATTTCCAACGGTTACAAAAATGTCGCAGCAAACAGAACGAGATTCCCCTGCCAAGCCTCCCAGCTCAGGGATGGCTCCTTCTGCCAGGGCTCATAATTCCCGTCGTATTTCTAAGTGCCTTATGCTTGTCAGCAATCCTACTTCCTCGGTAAACAATGGAATTTGAGGTATGACTTAGAAAAGATACATCATCCTTCGATACGTGCTTTTGACGTGGGGGCGTCAGTTTACGTTATGGGTCCCCGAGCAGGCGTGCGCAGGGACGTCCTCTGTCAGCTAACCTCTTCTAGAAGAATCCTTACCATTCTCACTGGCGGAGGCCTGGCCTTGGGGGCTGTGCCAGCTCAGCAAAGCTGCTCGGCTGCAGGTCCACTGAAACCCTGATCCATTCACGTAAAATCAGAACACTCGGGGGGTAGAAGGGAGAGATTGAGCCAGGGGCCTCTCCCAGCTCCCGCAAAGCTCTTCCCTAGAATCACAAGTGGGAGTTCTTTTAGTGACCGATTATATGTGTGTATTACATTCAGCTCCTGCCCCAATCCGGTTTCGTTCTGGGTTTCAGGACTCAGCGGTGAGTCAACCCACCCCCTGCTTTCCTGGAGTTGATGTTCCGGGGGAAGGAATAGAAAGACAAACAAGGAAGCCCAGAGGTAAGGAAGTCTATCTCAGGCAGAGCACATGGGAAGGAAAAGCGTCCGGATGAGGGGACTGCCTGTGTTGGGGAGGAGAAGCCTGTTTTAGAGGGCCTCGGGAAGACTTTTCTGAAGAGGAGGCAACGAATCAGAGAGGTGTAGGAAGAGAAAGTGCTGGTAATGCTACAATAAGGCTGAGTGTCCGTTGAGAGGGTGTGTGTGTGTGTGTGTGTATGTGTGTGTGCACACGCACGTGTGTGTGCGAGTAGCAATGTCCAGAAGCAGGGCAGGTTAGAGGCCATCGTGTTTTGTGCAGGTGCGGGCATACATGGGACATGAGGTTCAGTGTGTGGTAGAGAGGGAGGTAAGAGCAAGTGTCAAGGCCCTGAGGCAGGTATAGTTTGGCTGGCAGAAAGGGGCTCAGTGCCATAATTACTGTACCTGGGGGGATGCTGGCCATCACAGGCTCCGGGATCCAGGCTCCGTGATGACTCACTGTGTCCCGAGGGAGTCTGGCATCACTCAGCAGCAGTCCTGGGGAGCAGATAGAGCTTCCTTTCTACCCCACTTGCTTCTACTCACTCCACTCCACCACCCATCCTTACAATGCTCAGGGTTGTGACTCTTTTTTCAAGGGCTCTTATGGAGCCCAGCTAAGAACCTGAGGGGTCTGATGGAAAGACAGGAACCCCTCCCTCTTTGGAAGGGACTGTTCCACCCCGGAACTCCGTGAGTGGGGTGCTCTGGGAACATCCAGCAGAAGGTCCTGCTCGTCAGCGCTGAGGTGGAACAGGGGTTCAGAAAGCACACCCATTCTCGCCCAGCCCATCCCTGACCACCATCTGCTCACCGCGCTCCATTGCCCTGGTAATTGTTTTTCTTGGCATTCCAGGGTAGCAGGTCACGTTAGATTCTTCTCTTTCAAATATTCTCCTGACATCAAAGTGGAAGGGATGCAAGGTAAAAAGAAATAAATCGGGGAGGATTCTGCATGTTTCCCAACTGCTTTCATGTCTGGGATGTGCAGGAATGCTGGGGTGGGCACAGAATCTGTTATCTCCCCCAGTTCAAGGAAGGCTGGTGGGTGGGAGTGTGGTGTCCAAATGCAGAAATGATCTGGACAGATAGCAGGGCAGCGGGCTGCATGAAAGCAAGAGTCAAGGGCAAGATTTTTCAAATTGAGATAGCGTGGTGGATAACTCAGGGCTGAGCCTGAGCCATAAAACAGGCGGACTGGTGGGGGTGTGGCCCAGCAGTGAGAGGGCGCCGAGTGACCGGGAGTGTCCGCAGAGGACGTCCTTGCTTCTGTGTGACCTCAGAGGAGGGGAGCACAGCCCCTGCTGGAGCCCCCATTTTCCCACCTGTACCTGACATCTTTAAGCATGTGATTCCTTATCTCAGGTCTTGCTGAACACTTCTGAGCTGGGGACAATTTATTCTCTTCCGAGACAGCAAATGGTGAACTGAAGAACTAAGAATGATTTCAGGATTGAGCAGGGGTTCCCTGAAGGATGCCATAGAAGGTGCAAAGGGTCAGGTGGCAAGAGCCATCACAGCGCTCAGAGGAGGCAACTTTTAGGGGAGGGAGAGATTAGCACTGGTGGGAAGACGGCTGATGAACAGCCGGATTGTAACATTGGGAGGGGTTTCGTTCATGTCTGTTCCTGAATGAGCCCATTAGAGCATGGGCACATAGGGCTCAATACAACTGTGATTTTTAAAAATTTCTCCCTGCCTCTGCCTCCTTTTAAATGAAATTTACATCCTTCTTCTTTATAGTGCAACTTGGCAGTATGCTTCAAAAACCTTCAAAATGGGAGCGTCTGGGTGGCTCAGTGGGATAAGCGTCCAATTCTTGGTTTCGGCTCAGGTCATGATCTTGCAGCCGTCGTGGGGTGAAGCGCCATGTCTGGCTCTGAGCTCAGTGTGGAGTCGGTTTCAGATTCTCTCTCCCTCTCCCTTCCTGCTCTCTCTCTCTCTCAAATAAATACATAAAATCTTAAACAAACAAACAAAAAACAAAAAACAAAAAAAACCCCACGCACACAGAACTTCCAAATGGTCAAACAACTTCACCCAGAAGTTGTACTTCCTCTAGGATTGTTTTCCAAAGAAATAATCAGGGCTAACAGCTACCATTAACTGAGCTCTCTGTGCCAGGAATGGCCCAAACGATTTCAAGATATTATTTCATTTTATTCTCCACAATAACCTATACAGAAGATATTATTATCACCATGCGATGTGTGAGAAAAATGAGACGGAGGAAAATTTAGTGGATTTATAAATTTCGTAAATGTAGTAAAGTTATCATGAGCAAGAGGTAAAGCCGGGATTTGAATCCACTTCTGAGTGATTCCAAAGTCTATTTCCAGCCTTGACAATCTTCTCCATCTTTAGGAACAAATATAGTGATTTATGCATAGGGACTGATTAATTAGAGCTCACACATCATGTCCGTGTGAGAAAGACATGAAAAGTGACGGACAACACTTCGCCATGGAAAGCTATTTATATTATGTTAAGTGAAAAGATAGGTTATGAAACATTGTATACAATGTAAATCAGATTTTATGAAAAGATATGACAGCAGTTAGGTGCTAATGAAATAAAATGTTCATATTTGTTATGTGTTAATATGGAATTGTGGTTGAATTTTATTTTCTTATTGATGTTTTCTGTAGTCTCAACATTTTCTTAAAAGAAAGGGTGTAGCTGCTTTTAACCAGAAAAAGGTAAGAAATACCACAAAACAGGTTTTTTTTAAAGATTTTATTTATAGGTAGATAAACATGAGTGAGAGAGCAGAAGCAGGGGAGCAGAGGGAGATTGGGAAGCAGGCTCCCGGATAAGCAGGGAGCCTGATGTGGGGCTGGATCCCAAGACCCTGGGATCATGCCCTGAGCTGAAGGCAGACACTTAACCAACTGAGCCATCCAGGCGCCTGAAACAGCTTGCTTTTTATTATAAAATTAATACCTGATCAGTATTGAAATTTTGGAAACCATCTAAGAAGGAAGGAAATAGTTATTCTAATCTCCCTGCTTAGCTGTCCAGGGACGGCTCTTCGGGTATATTTCCTCTCTGCGCATGGTCTGTTTATTGGTGTTTTTGTTTTTTTTTACATAGTCCGCTCAGGTTTAAATAGGAGCTCTGATGATTCAGTGGCAATTGGGAGCAAGAAAACTTTATTTCTTGTTTAAGTGTCTTTCTCACTTGACCATACGGACTGTGAGGGCAGAGATGTTTATTTTTGTGTTCTTTATTGTATTTGCAGCGCATAGCTCAGCGCCCGGCACTTTATAGGTCTCTGAAATACTTGCTGAAGGACTAAGTGGTGGGGGGAGGGGAGGGCGTGGCTCTTGAGTTTTGCATAATTCCCCGCAGAAGTTCTGCTTTGCAAGAGTTAGGAGAGAAGGTCCCTGAGGTGGGGCAGGCAAGATGGGGGGCCACGGGGGCGGATCTTAATGCTCATGGTTAGAAATTGAGATTTGACATATAAGCCCACTGGGGCTCACTCTGGCCTTCCAAGCGGGGATGTTATATGATCAAAACCAGGGAACGGAAACGTGATTCTAGCGGCTCCGGCTCCGAGGGTGGATGGGAGCAGCAGAGGGAAGGGCTTGGAGGCAGGGAGGCCAGAGGCTGCGCTCAAAACTTCCTAGTTCTCCAGAGCCGATCTCGGCCTGGGGAGGGGGTTTAGACTGGGCTGTGAGCGCGCACACGGACAGGAAAGGGTCGCTAGGGGCTCTGCTTCCAGGGCCCTGGGAAAGGAATGAGTAGAGGCAGAGACAATGCAGGAGGGCGGGGCCCAGGGTTTGGGAGGTCCTGGTGCCAACAGCCTAGTGAAACTGCCATTAAAGCAGCACCCCGATCCTCCCCCCACTTTTGGCTTCTTGGTTGCCTGGGTGTACAGAGGAACAAATTTGTGGTGTGGACGAATTCCAGGCCAGTCATCCATCATCCACAATGAATACTCGCTAAGCACTCATCACACACTCGGCAGCCTCACCCTTTCCAAGAGAGTCTGGAAGCAGTCCAGGGGTCTGCCCAAGGTGACTTGCCAGATTCTTCCTTGAACTTTGCTCCCTCCCTTGCTCCGTTCCCCTGTTTTCTTTTAATTCAGAAAAAGCAACAACAAACAGTTCCCAGCCCCCTCCCTCCGCCGGCCTCGTCCCTCCCTGCGGTTTGGCAGGGAAAGCGCCTTGGCTGTCCCGGAGATTATCTAACGCCGCGTGCTAAGGGCCGAGCGGTCTGGGCGGGGTCGCGCGCCCCCGGGGACCCGAGTCCCGCCCTCGCGCGCCCCGGGTCCCCGCAGCCAGAGCCACCCGCCCTGGGTCCCTGCGCGCCGGGCTCCGGGGGGCAGAGTGCAGGCGGCCGGCTCGGACCCGCCACGGGCACAGCCACCCCTTCTCCAAGCCTCAGTTTCCTGCTCTGTAAAAAGGGAGTGAGGGAACCCGCCCTCCTCACTGGCTTGTTGTCAAAGCCGAAGGCGGGAAGCGCGGGGAGTACTTGCAATGTGTATTACACAAGGACTAGCAGTTAATAGTATTGATTATTAGAAGTGTGCTTCAGCACTATCTTAAAGAGAATACAGGGGACACAATTGGTGATGTCCTTCTCAACCATTCTTGTAACCCTGCGCCGCCTTGTCCTCACAATGGGCTTGCACGTTCCCATGCCTTTGAACATTTTGGGATACGGTTTTCCACTGACTATTTCCACAGGATTAGGGACCAACAAAAATCAGAATATTTCATGGTTTCAAAAGCAGCAACATACAAAGCACAATAAAACCCACAAAAGTAGAAATCCTTGCCTAATAGGCTTATAACATTTAACTCGACAGATAGAGCAGTGGAAAAATGGAGATCTAATACCAAGGAAGGGGATTTAGTGCAAAGTGCTGGGAGGCAAAGCGACGTTTGTTTCAAGAGTCCATGACCATTTTCTTGGAGGGGGTCATTCCATGCCACTTGGGTATGACTCAAAAGCATGGCTGGCTAAGTCTTCCTACAGCCATGGCCCCGGGCTCCCACCACACCTGCGCCTATCTCGACGCGCCCACGGCACTGTCCTGAAATCTCTGCTTTCCTTGGCCGGCCCCCCAGGAGCTTGTGGGCTGCCTGAGGGCAGGGGCTGCGTGCAGCAACCTTGGGGCCCCAGCTGGGCAGCCTCGCTGGGAGCCGCACGCCCTGCTTGTAGTTACTGCAGCGGTGGGTGGGCGTGGCCGGCTGCTACGGTGGGGGCGGGGCGCACCGTGGAGGTAGGTGGGAGGAGAGGCTGTTTTACCCAAAACCAACGCCTCTCCTCTCCTTTCCGCTGCTAGGAGGGCTGACACGTCCCAGCAGTTTCAGGTAAGTACAGCAAAGGTGAGATTTTTGCTAGTGTGATCGACTTAAAAGGAAACTAAATGTAACTGTTGTCAGGCTTATCTTGTGATCAATTTGGGTGACATCCTTTGGAAGTAACTTGGGAGAATTGACGAAATATGTTTCCAGATCCCTCTCCTGTCAGGCTGATGGTCACCCTTGTGAGCTCTAAAGGGAGTCTGAGAAATCTATGGGATGATCACGCCCAGATCAGTCCTAACAGACAGAACACGGAACCCTGCTGCCAGTAGCTGGAAAATCCAGGGGAAGTCACTCGCAGCAGGTGAGTTCACTCACCTGAAAGACCCAAACTACCGTGTCTGGCTTTTGTGCATCTCTCGGGGTGAGGGAAAATATGAACTTCTGAAATTTCCCACTGGGAGCTTTACTGAGGAGCCATACCAAGTCGAGGCCTGGTGCTCTGCCCTGCTGGTGACTGACAGCCAGTCTCGAAGGGGAGCCTGTGCTGCCCTCCCTCTCCTGGGGCTGGAGGGGAGCAAATCTGATGACAGACGTGCACAGAGCTGGATCGTGGATCTTTCCAGTAAATGTGTTCCGGGTCAATTTGTTAAATATAAGTATCACTCTTAAATAACACAAACTTGGAACAAACCATTACACGTTTTTGTTTAAACTTTACAATACCATTAATCGGTTCCTATCCAATCTAAATTCGATTTCTTTTTATTAAGGAAAGATGTTTTTCTTGCTGAAAGTAATACATCCATGTGAAAAATTAGCGTTTGCAGACAAGCAAATGGAAGGGAAAACAATGCATCCGAGATCCCACTACTCAAACATTAAGCATCGCTAACCTCAGGTGACCCCCATCGCCCGCAAAGCTGAGCCATGACGCCAAAGCTCGCCGACAGGAAGCCTGAACACAGGCCTTCATTTGGCTTTGTCTTTTGGAGGCCGCAGTAGGTTGGGGGTCCACAGTGGAGTTAGCAGTGCTCTGGGGGGTGCCCTAGGCTCTTGGGCCTCTGCTAGGCCACCTGAAGGGGACAAGCAGATGGCAGGGCAAAGGCCCTCTACCCCTGGAAGGGGCGGGGAGGCCCCAAGTTCCTTAAGAGGAATAGGGTTTGAAAAAGGAACACAAACCTCAGGAAAACATCTGTGCACGTGGGTACCGTGGGTACCGTGAGATACCCAAGACTTGGAGTATCTGTCAGTGGATTTAGCCGCACCGGTGGGCGTGGTGGGAGGGGAGATCCGGAGTCCTGGCTGGTGACTGGAGAGGGACTCCATCCAGTGCCCCACAAAGCACATGAGGCCTCGCTGGGCTCCTGCAGCTTCCCAGGCCCCTGTCTTCCCGCAGTCGTTCCAGAGCAAGCGGAAACATTTTGGGTTGGAGTCGGCTCTGACACTCGTGGCCTGTGGGAGTGAGAGGCTTGGCTTATGTGGGGTACTTTGGGGCCACACTGTAAATTAGAGGAACAACTGAGACCAGCTTGTGAATGGAAATAATTACTGGGAACCGCCTCAGAAGTTACTCAATGAAACCTGGAGGGAAAAAAAATCAGTCCTGGGCAAGAATGTTCCGCATACCATGGACCAGACATAAGGGCTTATTTTCTTCTTCTTTTTTTTTTTTTGGATTTATAGGTGAGATTTATTTGAAAAAATATTACAGCATATAAAAACTACATAAAGTCTCAATTTCCACTCCTCCAGTGGTAGATTTGCTAGAACACACAGGACAAAAGGGCTTCTTTTAGGGGTTGTTGAAGACATTCCCCAGGAACTGTAGCCTCTGTATCCCATTGGCTCCAAACGCACAACTTGGAAAGAACCATGGCAACCTAGAAAGTTTCACCCGTCCCGCTTATGATTCCAGGCTGAGCGCTGACAGATTTTATGTGTGAGTGGAGAAGGTCGTAAACTCCGAGTTACCACCCCGCCCCCGCCCCCACGCGCTCTGGAGCAGTGGGGAGACTGCCTTGTGCGTGTGGTTCCTGCTTGCAGACCGGATGTCAGTGTCAGCTCCAGGAGGGGGAGGACTGTGGACGTCCCGTTTTGAAGGAGAAACACACACACACACACACACACACACGCACACACACACACACATGTGCGTGCACGCACACACACGCAGAGGAACTCCTGATTTGGAACCCGTGATCAATTGTTAGAAGTGTTCTGATGTGAAACCCATCCCCGCTGAAAAAAGAAAAGAACATGCTGGGTGGATGGTGAGAACAAAATTGTTGTAGGGATTGCTTGAACTACTTGAGAACAAGGAAGGTTCCGGGCCTTTCAAAGGCATTCACATAAATAAATGTGTTGGTTACACTGAGTCCAAAAAAAGTTTTTTTTAAAGATTTTATTTATTTATTTGAGAGAGAGAGAGAATCTGAGGCAGACTCAGCACTGAGTGTGGAGCCCGATGCGGGGCTCAATCTCACGACCTCAGGATCATGACCTGAACTGAAACCAAGAGTGGGTTGCTCAACCAACTGAGCCACCATAAGCCCGGCCCACCCCATTCAAAAATTTAAAATAGCACCTGCAGTAATTTGAGTTGTCAACACATCTAGATGAGGAATTCTAGACAAATGGTTTTCTGGATAATCGGTTGATGAAAATTCAAGCAAATGGAATACCCTCCCTCCTGGGCTATCACTCTGGAGGTTTCATGCGAATGGGCTGACACGATGACCTACAGACTCAGTGACCTGTCCCACAGGACAGTGGTGCCCGGAGTCAGCGAGGATTCCCTCTCAGCCTCCTCTGTTCTCCACCGTCCTAACTGCCTAAAATTCTCTGCTTTTTTCCTTCATGATTGTATTGTCTGTGCCTCGGTGTCCTTGTTTGTGAAATGAGGAAATGACAGTCCCTCCTTGATCTGGTTGTTAGATGGATTACATAAGTAATACATGTGAAGCAATTGGAGTAGGGCCGGTCATGTAATAAGTGCCCAGTAAATATTACCCATTGATGTTGTTTGATATTATTACTATTGTATCTGTTCCCTCGTGTTCTTCCTGACTTGGATGCTGGCAGAGTTTCACTTTTATAGGCATTGATAGTCAATGGGAATCCCACTTTCTTTTGGTTGGCAAAATACTGAATCTCAGCAAATTTCCTGCTTTGGGCTGTTCTTGGACATTTTCATTGCTGCGGATGCCTGAAGGACTCTTTGATTACATCTGGGTTTGTGGCTTTTTGGGGGGCAGTTGAGTTGAATTAAATTGAATTGAGATAAAGTATCCAAATGCTGAATAAGGAAAGTGCCCCTGGATTTGAAAATAATAAAAGTGGGGCGCCTGGGTGGCACAGCGGTTAAGCGTCTGCCTTCGGCTCAGGGCGTGATCCCGGCGTTATGGGATCGAGCCCCACATCAGGCTCCTCCACTATGAGCCTGCTTCTTCCTCTCCCACTCCCCCTGCTTGTGTTCCCTCTCTCGTTGGCTGTCTCTATCTCTGTCAAATAAATAAATAAAATCTTTAAAAAAAAAAAGAAAATAATAAAAGTGTATTTCATTAACAATTTTAATAGCCTGAACTTTCCAGTAATTTGCTTTTGCCTTCTTTCTAATTAGTCTGAGTTAGTGAGGCATTTTACATGTGCTGAGGGCGTATTCTCTGTATGTTGGCATATACTGTCCAACTTGGGGTTTGTATCAGTAAAGGGGAATAGGAAGGTTTATATTTACAGTCAGATTACTACTACGAATTTTGTGTGGGGAAGACCTGCTTGGAGGTTGTCTACTTGTCTTTGTTTCCAGCCTCTCCGTGCAGAGAGCAGGTGGTTCCCTTTTGGAAGATTTCTGTCACAAAATTCTTTATTTGTTTATTAATGGACTCGTTTGTTTATTCATGAAGTATGCATTTATTGATGGCTCACTCTAGGCGTCGTGGAAACAGCAGCAAGCAAAACAGCCCCTAATCTATGGACCTTACCTTCTGGTAGTGGAAACAAAAAATCAAGCCATAAATAACCGAGCGATAAATCTGATGGTGATAAATGCCACGCAGACCAGGTGAGCGTGTGCAGAGTGAAGATGGGAGCAGAGGCTGCTAGTTTATCTAGAGAGGTCCGGGGACATCTTCTCTGATAAAGCAGTAATTGAACACAAACCTAAAGAAGTGAAGGCATGAGGCACGTAGGTAACCAGGAAATGGGCAGGGCAGGCAGAAGGGAAGGAAGTGCAAAGGCCCTGAGGTGAGAGCTCCTACTGAAGGAACTAAGATACTTCAATTTTAAAGAGGTGGAGAGGAATTTGAGATATGTGCAAAGTTGTAGTTAAGCAGGTTTGAAACTCAGATTTGGAATAAGGAATGTTCCAGATGACAATAAATCACATATTTGTATTTATGTTTTAAGACATGCCAGGATGAGAAGGTTTTATCTCATTTGTCAGATCCAGTGGATCTGAAGTGGCTGTTTGGAGCTCGCTGTGGAGCAGGAATTGGAATGGCATCTCAGCTCACGGCCACTGTGGTCATTTGTGTTGTCCATGGGAGTGAGTGTATACATGTGGGGTCGGGTGGGATGGCATGGAGGCCTCATATTTGCCATCCTGGAAGTAGGGTGGCTTCAGGAGAATGTACATCCGGGTTTCCAAGAGATCTCCTTGTTAGCAGACACTGGAACAAGAGCTGGGAGAGATAAGCACCCACAGTCACGCTGGCCCTTTCAGCCCTGACCATGCCCACCCCACCTCGATCCGACGTCCTCACATACCTTCACCCTACGTGTTGACAGGTAGAGTGAAGAGGGCAGGGGAAGGTCAGAGAGGTTCTCAAAAACTGTTGCATCCCCCCAAAGTTTCTTGGGAAGGAGACTAAAGCAAGGAAGTTAAATTCTTATTGTCCATTAGGAAAGGAAGTGAATTCTTGAAACAGGAGTCCATACCTACGTCTGCTAGGGATGGATTGTGTTTGCCTGGATGCATGCCTCTTCAGAGCCATGGTCCCCAGTTCCCAGAAGAGGTGAGAGTGGTTGACCAGTTAGCTTCTCTCGTCCTGGGCTCTGGTAACCGGCAGTTAGGTGGAGGGTGGCCTGCAAGGATCAGCTCAGTGTTGTTCCTGGGCCCTAGTACCTAGGGCTGGTTCTCTTCCTCCGGGCCTCTATACCCAGGTAGTCTGAGAGTTGGAAGAGACTCCCCTTCCCCATCTCCACCCTCCCGTGCAATAAATACAGCCACTTCTACCAAGAGCTGTGCCTGGTAGTTTCAGGAGCCAATGCTTGACTGGGTTAAGCAGGCAGCCTTCAAACTAAAAGGGGACTGTGGTGGGTCAAGCAGGGCGGCAGGCAAATGGAGAAAGAGCTAGTTATTAAAAACAGAGCGAAGAGGGAGACGGGGTTGCTAACCCCGTCTTGTTTAACCCCATAGGAATGCCGAAAGAGAACAGAAAGATTTAGGTAAAGAAACTTCAATGTCCACACTGCTGTGCACACAAGTGGGCATGGAGGCGGGAACGTGACCCTCGCATCTTCCGAGCACTTGCCACCAGGGGGCGCCCGAGTTCACGGCAAAGTCCAGGTCCTGCCGGATCTGGGTCCGTGGCATTCTGGGAAAGGAGGGCAAAGACTTTCTTGGAAGCAGCCCTAGAGAAGTGATGTGGCGGAGGCTGTGCTCTCCAGTGATGCCGGGGAGGAGGTTCTGTTTCCTAAACGCCGTAGCCAGCACTCTTGGGCATTTCAGAGGCTCCCGGAGAGGTGGCATTGGTCCGCTCAGAGTCCAGCTCTGTGTTAAGCAGAGACCCGTGGACCATCGACCTCCCTTTCTCCCTCCTCGGTGCCCGCCGGCTTCCTTTCCCGCTCTTCCCCGGCTCCAATCCAGATCTTCCTGCCAGACATTTTTAATTTTTAATTTTAATTTCTTTTTCCACTGGAAAATAATCTTTGCTGGGATCCCATCAACCACACAGCCAGCTCCTGACATGAAGGTGTCTTCTTTCTTTGCCATTCGGTCTTTTTTGAGTGGTAACCAGCAGGCGTTTTTACTCCGACCCCAGCATTCTGTGCCCCCCTTCTCTTGTGCCCAACGTGGCTTCTTTCTCTTTCCCCAGGTGTGGTGCTGCCTGGAAAGAATTTGTGTCTGAGAATTGTTCTCTGCCAGACCAGAAACAATTGCGAAGAGCTGCGAGAGTCCGACCCTCTCTCACCAGGTCATTGTGGGGCAGTGGGTACTTTTATTTTTCTGGGGTTCCTTCGTCTGGATGAGGGGGTTGAGGGGTTGGGTGAGAGCCTTCCCCTGTCCCCCAGCAGATACAGGTGCCGAGCTGCCTGGCTGGAGAAGGACAGGGCGCTTGGGTCCGAGGCTGAGCAGGGGGCCCCAGGACGATGAGACCTGAGCCCATGGTTCCTGCCTGCTTCTCAGCTTCTATACAGTGTCTTTTCCGTCTAAGTGCACACAAGGCGTTTATAGACTTCATTTTCCAGGCAGGCTCTAGGAGCGTCTGTGATCCAAGAATCTCTTGTTAGTTTTAGACTTGAGCAAAGCTGTGTATCAGAGTCCAGTTGGGGAACAGAAGCCACTCCAGTTACTTAAACAGTGAGAATTTAATATAAATAATAGTTAACTAGGCATAACATTGTCAATTAGGTCACTGAAAAGGCAGGAGAGAACACTAGGTTATCATAATCGTAGTGATCACAGAGACCCTACCACTTGCAGGACTCGGGGGACAAAGGGAAGAAGATGGAATTACAAAAATTAGGACCTTGGAGGATTGGGCTGGTGGGCCTGGGACCCAGACCTCCGAGGATGGGGCATGGCCAGTTGGTGTGTCTCTGACATGGACACCCAGCTGCTAGCTGTGTGGTGGTGGGGGGATGTGATGGCCTTCGGCTGCTAGCAGGGGAAGGCATTGCTACCACCGGGGTGAGGAAATATTGCTGGCTCATCCCTCAGAGCCACAGATAGAAGTAAGGAAGCCCAAAGAGGCAAACTTCCAGGAGGAGTAAATCCCTTCTTCTGCCGTCTTCACCCAGCAGAGCCTAACATGGAGTCATCTGGGAAAATGGAAAAACAGAAATGTACAGAATCCTAGCCCCAGCATCGCAAGGACGATTTTAGAGCTGAGAGACCATAGTCTAAAATCTGGCACAATGTGCTTGACTGGAATCGCAGAGGGGGTCAGGCTTGGGCAAGGGCAAGGGAGAGACACTCACCCAGTTTTTTTTTTTTTCCTTTCCTTTTTTTATTGCTGATACTTCAAGACTAGTAGGTTTGATGATCAACCCCTAAGATGTCAGCCTGGCTGCCTGGGACAGGAGGCTTATGTGGTTCCTGCACAGTAAGATGCCCCCATTCTTGGCTGTCAATCCAGAGAAAGTTCTGTGGAGGCTTGCAAGGCACGGGGGTCTCTGGGACTGCTCCCCGAAGCTGGGAAGGCCAGCCGACGCACTGCAAACAGGAGAGCTGCCGCCCTCTTGTGGACACCTGTGGTTCTGCATGAGGGCAGTGTGACCTGCCCTTGGTAGGACTTCACCTGCCCACCTTGAATTCCAGGAGGTGGGAGTTGGCTGGGAAAGGTCAATGTGATCCCCTTACGTCAATGAAGAATCACTGGTTCATGGCGATGATGCCTTTCTTCAAAAGGGATGAAGTCTCATCACTGAGATCCAGATCCCCTCCTTGAAGAACCCAATGGCCTATTTGGCCAGCAACAGAGACCCAAAGCTAAAAGAGAAGCCTTTCTCATCTAGGTATCCGCTTTGGGCCTTGGAGTATTCTTTAAAGTGGGGCAGGGGGCAGACTTTCTCTGTAAATAGCCCAGAGGGTAAATACTTGAGGCTTGTGACCACACTGTGTCTGTCTCAGTGATCGGTCCGCTACGGTAGGGGACAGCAGCCTTGGACGGTGGCCAAACAAAAGGGTAGATTGTGTTCCGATACGGCTTTATTAGCAACACGGAAATTTAAATTTCATATAATTTTCACCTGTCATGAAATATTATTCTCCTTTTGATTTTATGAAATTATTTAAAAATATGAAAATCATTCTGAGCTTGCAAACCTTATAAAGACAGGCAGTGGGTTGGATTGGACCCATGGCTAGTGTGGGTGGACCCTTGATTTACAGTCTTCAACAGCTCAGGTCCTTAGGTGGTGCCCCTGTGAGCCAAAATCATCAAAGTGGCTTCTGTACTACCTTGCAATTTCTAGAAAGTTAGCAGTGTACCCACGGGATTGAGCTCCTGGGATCCCACAGGCCATGGGGCCAGCCTGAGCTTTCTGTGCCCTCCTTTGCGGGTTTGAGGGGGCTTCTGTGGGAGAAACTCTAGCTCTAAATTCTACCATTTTTCTAAGGAGACAGAGAACCTTGTTCTCCCTTAAATGCGTAGTGCTGGTTCAAAGAAATTGCTCTGTCCATCTGAACCTAATACATAGTTTGAAGAATTGCGCAGTATACCGTTTCATCACTGATAAGAAGAATCACCCCAGATATCTTTAAACAGCACACCCCCTCCATGCACTGGGAATATGCTGGGTTTGATGACAATATGATTTTTTTACATGGTTTCTCGGAAAGACCATCCTTTCCCAAAGCAAGCTGCGCTGTATTACAACTTACATTCAACGTGTGGCTTCATTTGTCTCCTGGGTATTTCAGTTGGAGATTCGAATGGGGACAGGATACATACGAGGAACTCTGAAGGATTTGAAAGGGCTTTGGAGGAAGAAAGTTGAGAGCAGTGTTCCCTTTTGGGTCACTCCGCGGGGTGTGGAGCTGTGTGTGTGCTGTCTGCGGTGTGCGTAAGGAAGCTTGGAAAAGGTGCCCAAGAACTGAGTAGCTGGTGAACGTGGGGGAGACGCTTCCCTGCATCTGTTTTTATCCTCTGTGAGCTGCACTCGCATCTGCCTCTTGCCTTCCTCCCGCCCCACCTGTCAGCAGGACCTGACTCCGCCAGGCTTTGAGGCCACGAGGCTCCAGAAGACACACATGTGTGTGTTTGCTGCGGAGGAGGCAGGCATCTGAGAAAAGCTGGTAATATCATGTGATACATGCTAAAGAGCCCGCGAAGGGACCCAGAGGAAGTGCTAAGTACCTGTCGAGGAGCAGGGGAGGCAGGTATTCAGCCGGAGGAGGGATGGGGCCCCTCCCAAGCATGGGGGTGCTCTCGCAAGAGTCTGGGCACCGTCTGTGGCCCTGCCAGGGTCGGGGGTGGTGTCTGGTGTTGCGTGAGCCAGGGCAGAGAAGTGGGGGGATGAGGCCTGGAAAGTCAGTGGGGGACAGTGTGTGAAGGGAAATTTGTACTTTCCTGGGGCTGGGGGGCATCCCTCAGAGGACCCACAGCAATGAGGGCGTGGGGCAGTGGTGGCTACAGACTGGAGGTCCCCGGTCTGTGAAGTGGGGAGTTGGACTAGCTGAGCCCCGGGTCCCTTGCAGGGCTGACTTTTTGGGTCAGTGTTTGTTCTCTTTATGAAATAGGTAAACCCATCCTGCCGAGGCTTAGCCAGGGACCTGGGGAGGCCTCCCACCCAGGCTCTGCCTCCAGGAGGGGAGCAGTCCTCTGCCCTGTTGCTCAGGGGAGAAGAGGCAGCCTGGGGAGAAGCGGCTGCCCGTGCCCAGGGGTGAGTCAGTGGTGGAGGCAAAGCCCGCTACCCAGTGGGAAGAAAGATGAGTCGCTCAAGAAACTGATGGCTGTGCTCCTCCCTCCCCACCCTGCCCAGATGTTCGGGGAGACTCTGGCTGAACTCTGGGGCACGCCCATCCATGTTCCTGGCAAGCGTGGCAGGCTGGAGTGTTTCACTACCTGGCTTTTAGCTGCTGCTGGCGCAGAACCAGGACGGAATGGCTCAGTCCTTGCGAGGACTCCGTGATGCCCGGAATGGGCAGGACACCTCAGGTGGGTGCCCTGCTGTCGTTGGAAGGGTCCGAGGCAAAGGTTTAGTCACTGGGACTTGGCAGCTCCAGACGGGGGCAGAGTACTTGTCAGGCTGATGTTCGGGGCGGATCTCTCTGCTTGCATATGAAATCAATGAGATAATGAATGTGAAAACATTTTGAAAAGTCACCAAACGTCTTGCATCCCATGCTGCTGCTCTTCCCTCTGCATTTCCCACTTCTGTGTCTGGACAACCATTTCCCAAAGCTTCCTTGATTCCTTTTCTCCTTCCGCTGGTCTCACCTCCCGACTAAGCAGACACTGAGCTTTGTTGACTCGATTTCTGAGATGTCTTGTACATGCATCCCCCTCGGTTCCATTTCTGCAGTCCCTGCCCTGGCCCAGGCCTTGCATGTCTTACTTATACTAGAGTGATAAAGTCAATCTGTTCTACTTCCCCTTTCTTCTTTTGAATTATCAGCCACACTGCTACCAGATGTTGTCATCTTAGACTATACTCCTGATGATTTTACTCCTCCAGTCCAAAGCGTTCAAAGGCTATCTGTTGTCTACAGAGTGATAAACTCTGAGGTCTAGTGTTCAGGCCTCCCGGCTGGCCCACTTCCCTGTGTTCACGGAGATCCTCTGGCTCACCTTGGCTTTTTGCCCTTTGTGCTTTCACTCAAGCCCTGCAAGCTGCCTGGAATGCCTTCACTTTCAAAAACCTCCTGACAATTCTTTTCTCCGTTCTTCAAGGTTCAAAAAGAGTGGTAGATAAATTAGGTACGGGATACGAAAGGTGGGGATGATTATATTTTAGATGCATCAAAGAATCTTTAAAAAAAAACTCATCTCGTTGATGTATTCACACAGCATAGATTGATTTTGTGCAGGGCGCTGTGCTGTGGGTCGGGGTGGAAAGGCTCCCTGCGTACGCACGTGGGCACAGGGATCTAGCGCTCTGGGGATGAAGTAGACACTTTCTTTTCTTGCTTACTCAAATCCACAACTGTAGCTCCAGCGCTAGTGTGAAAGTATCTGGGGGGTGGCTGTGTCTCTTTTTGCTCCAGCTACTAGGAAGCTCAAAGGCAGATGTGACTCGCAATCACAGTATTCATTCGCTTATTCAAACATTCACACATAGCAGGTGCCAAGGATGGACTCAGAGCTTTGTGACATCAGACTGATGAGCAAGACATGTACATAGTTTCCGCCCTGAAGAGGCAACTATTAATTCTTATATAGTTAGCGTATCTTCATTTCTGTTCTCTCTGTTCCTGATCTTTGTTGAATCCATTTTTAGGGTTTTTGGGGGTGGTTTTTTGTTTGTTTGTTTGTTTGTTTCAAGTTTTTATTTAAATTCCAGTTAGTTAACGGATAGTGTAATATTAGTTTCAGGAGTAGAATTTAGTGATTCATCTCTTACGTACAATACCCAGTGCTCAAATGTACCTTTAGTTTCATGTTAACTAAGGTTATTTTCAGACGAGGAGAAGTACTGTCCATATATAAAAGTAAAAATGTTCCAGCACTGCTAACGAGGTCCCAGATTTGATCTCTGTTGTCATGAATTATGTATTTTTGCTCTTTTATCATGGGGTCCCTCCTAAAGCCAGCTAGACATGTAAATATAACCGGTGCAAAGTTTGATATGATCACAGCAATCTCGTAGGGCTTTATTTTTCTCTGTTCCATCTTGAAAACTCAGAGTGACCTTTCGTATTCTGTCACGATGAAAATATTAGCCCCAAGTTGTTATTTTGGGGGATGATTTGCTTTCCTGTTCCCAGTATATAATTTTAATTTAAAAAAATCTATCGCAGTATTGATAATAGTTGTGTGGCACCTCGAATCCTTTCTAGAAACTAGGCAGGGTATAGGATGTAAATAAATTAGCATTTGAATAAACATGGCATATCCATCAGAAGAAATGAGAGTGTGGCGTTTCAGGGGTTAGGGGTCTCCTCTTAGAGGCCACTCTGGTTTAATGCAGTGGGTGGGTGGAGAGGCAGGTGGGGTCCCCTCCTTCCTGAAAATCCCTGTAAGGAGCTAGGGCGTTGCTACTGGGTTGGTGGAGATGGGCTCTGCCCCTGCTTCACGCAAAGCTGCCTCTGCGTTGGGCAGTGCCTGCCCGTGGGCATGTTTGGAGGTGCTGCACCCCAGCACTGGGGACCCCCGTGCTGCAGAAGGCTTTAGTCCGGGCCTCCCGCTGTTCCACCAGCCCCTGTGTTCAAAGACTTCTGCCTAATCCACCCACACATTCACCGCGCATGACTGAGGCGTGGCGGCCACGTGAATCAGCGAACCAGGCCCAGGATTTTAACAGACCTCATGTCTTCACAGATCTCCCTCTGTTTGGGTGCCTGGGGAGTTCGCTCCTTGTGTCCCCGCCCCCCATTATTTCCAGGTTCTCGGTATTGAGTGTGAAGTATCCCATGTAGATGTCAACGATGGGCCTTGTTAGAGCCCACAAGTGAGAAGCTTGGGCAGGAAGCCTGCAATCTGGGGACTTGTTATGGAGCATGTGGGATTTTTCCAAAAGACATCCCTTCTCAGGTTGGGGGTGGCATCAAGAGCCAGATTCCACCCGAACTCCACTTGGTGCCAAAGACTGTCTTTGCTCCGTTTAATTTCAGGCACGTTCTCTGGACACCTGTGCCCACATGCTAGGTGCTAGGGCCACATAAGAAAAATATGGTCCCAGAGGTGCTTATTGTCTCATGATGATGAGAATGATGGTGGTGGTGATGGGGACAGCAGTAAAATTCACTGAACGCTTGCTACATGCCTATTCCTGGGCAAGGTATTTTGTATTATTTCATTTAACACACAAATTCACCCCAAATTATTCCCTCAATTTACTAAAAGGGGAAACTGAGTCTTGGAGAGATTAAGGAACTTGCCCAAGCCATCATAAGGGGCAGAGTCAATAATCAGTCCGAGGTCTGTGTGACCTCTAACTGCCCTCCAGTGCCACCCTCCCAGTCAGAGGGCACAGCCTCTCCAGGGCACAAAGATGCCTCAACTACCCAGCGATAAGTGCCATGGCTAAACACAGGGACTCTGTCTGAACACTGGTGTCGCTCCTGTGTGCCCCTGAGAACACAGCAAAGCCCAGATGATTTTTCTTCAGAAGCTCTTTCTGCTTGATCCTCAGCAGGCTAGATGGGAACGTAAAGGATATTCGAGCATTAAGTGAACCAGACGGATTATTAGGGGTTTCATAGCCATTTCTTCTCTTAACTCTTGAAGACTATGTGATTCTTTTCGTTGTACAGATCAGGATGCTGGGGCCTGGAGGAATTGACTGATTTAAGTTTGAACAGTTCATCCATGTCACAGCTGGGGGTTGAACTCAGGCCTCCATGTTTCCAAAGCCAGGCATGCTCTTTCTAGTACATCCAGTTATGCCATGAAATGGCCTAAAACTTAAGGACCCTGTCTGTTGAGTTAACAAATGCTCGCTGGGGCTCTGGTGAGGGAAAGCACTGTGCTGGGCGCAGGAGAGACAGAGGAGTCTGCCACGGAGCCTTGTCCGAAGGAGCGCACCGTCCAACGGCGGGTGGGGTGGGCCGTGCGGATGATTCTAGACAAGATCCAAAGAATGCAGTGCTGTAAATGGTGCCTTTGTTAGCTGACCCCCCCCCCAATTCCGGCCGGCTGGTTTGGGATGCCCCCTTTCACCTTCAGAAAGTTCCGAAGCGCCTGGTGCTCTAGCTCCTTTGAGAGATCTGAACGTGAGCACAGGACCAGGGGATTCCTGGGGAAGAGTTCCGAGGTCAGAAGAGTTTGCAGCCCCAGTGTCCCCCACCACCCTGGTCTCTGGCCGCCCCACCAGAGTGCGGCCTTCTCTGTCTAGGCAGTAACGTGTCTGCTTTTTTTCCTCTCGCTGGAAACGCACTTTGACATTTTTTAACAAATAACACAATTTTCCCTTTGTGTTTCCCTTAATAAAACACAGAAATGAGAGCAAGAAAAGGAAAGTAAAAAAACATGTTCCTGTCATCTCCACTCTGTAGCAGGATGTCCTCCCTCCCTCGCTGTCTCCCTCCCACCACGCGAGGGCCTCTGCCTACCCCGTCCTCAACTCCTCGCCCCACATCTCAGCCACAAGCGTTCATGAGTCTGGTGGTGGCGCTTCTGGGTTCTCTGCCGTAGAAAGGGTGGCTCCTCGGCGGGTCTGCTTGCCTCCCTGAATCTTCCACAGATGGCTCCTTAACAGAGGACAGGTGACGGCCGAGACCTCAAAGAGGACCAGGGCCCCCTCCCAGATGAAGCGGTACCAGCAGGTTACAGGTCCCTGCCCACCCTCTTGACACCCCTTATTCATTGTTGCTCCTTCTTCATTACCCTGGCCTGTCTTCCTCCAACGATGGCAGCTTCCAGACCAGCCTGGCAAGGGCCCTCCATTTCCTCCTCAAAGCAAAGTACTAGGCAAAAGACATAGTGCCCGGATCTCTTGGAATCTGCTTGAAGTTGCAGGATTCCTGATGTTTGGAACAGCTGCCTATCTCTTAACCGGGATAAAAGTTAAATTTCCACACTTGGGGCCAAACACCAATTGTACAATTGCAATTCGGGGGAGATGTGGCCTACCAGCAGCCCATATGGAAAAGGACAGAGGAGGCTTTGTTCATAACATACACAGGATGAGTCAGCGGCAGCCACTGAAAATGCTAACCCCAAATCAGGCCATGTTAATGAGTGTTTTATGGCCAGAGAGAGGAGACGAGGTCCCGAACGCACGATCACTGGAAAGCTGCAGCAGGTCTGGGTGCCATAATTTAGGAGGGATAGAGAAAACTGGAGCAGGTTCAGAAACAAAGTGAACAGAACAGAGAGGGCAGCTCTGCCCACATCTGACAGATCTTGGAAGTAGGATTTGACATTTCCAATGGCCAACCCTGAGCAATCAATGGACCAGATGTGGCCGTGCTAGGAAAACGAATTTTGACCCAATATAAACTTAACACTTGGACCAGATGAGTTTTAAGGTCACTTCCATCTCTAAAAGTCAGTCATTTGGGGTGTCTCTTCTAAAGCCTGTTTACCTCACTTCCACAAACTCTCAGAAAACAGTATTTCTGATAAAAGGGAGACTATGGTGGCTTCTTCATAAAGAGCTTCTGGACAGTGGGCTTTGTGGCCTCTTCTGTCATTAAAAAGGTGAAATCACAGCGTTTGAGTCTAAAATGCAAAACCATGTGACATGATCAGGGGAACCTTTCACAGATGGAAAGATGTCTGTCTACCTACCCACGATGTCACCGAGCTGATTCAGGCCGCAGTGAAATGATACTGGGGGAGGAGTGGGGTTCATGATCCCCAGTTCATTGAGAGGGGGAAGATAAAAGCATAAAAGAGAAAAGCCTGAACACACAAGGTGTATCTTTAACGGTTTGGACACATCACTTAGCCACATCAGTGTCTACACCTGGACCAATTCTGCAAAGCGCATTATAAGGAGCTGTTGGTTCTATAGCCAACTCCACCCCATTGTTTCATAGACTCAGACCAGGAAGGACTTTCAGACCACTGAGTGAGTGAGTACAGCCCCATCATCGCAGGCGGGAAGTATAGTTGCTCAGAAAGGTGAACTTGGCCTGCCCCAGTGGAGAGCTGGCCGTGCAAGTGAGGTCCTTGGATTCCTGACCCCATGGGCTTTCACCTTTACTAGAGTGCCCCCCCCCACCCTAGGGAGCACAACACTCACCCGTCAGATAAGTAGTTGGCATTTGTTAATCACATGTATGTGCCTGGCTCTGCACTAAGGACCCCAGGGTTCATAATGTGATTCTGAGACACAATCCCCTTCGTGAAGGTGCCCAGGAGTCTGCTGGGGGAAAGACAGTCCTAGCCGATACTTGCGAGTGACCTATACTAATCAGGCTGCCTTCCAGATGCAAAGACCATTTAAGGGGCTTGGGTCCCAGATCAGATGAGAACCTACTCACTTTCAGGGTATTCTCTAAAAGGAATATTCTTACCACCGGTCAAACATATTTCATAAATTCAAGACCTTTAGTGAAACCAAAACTATTGGGCATTTAAAAATACTCCTTATGCTTGTATTTGCCCGACTACTTTTTTTTTTTCTTGCCCAACTTCTATTTTATAGGTTATCCTACGAATACTTTGGTAATTCATATTTCCCCCCCACACTCTACCTGGGGTGGCAGAAAGGACAAAGGACAGGTGTCAGGGGACATGCCACTAGCCATCTGGGCAACATCAGAGAAATTTCCCAGCCCTGCTAAGCCCCAAAGTTTCATCTGAAACAATGGATAAAACTTA
The DNA here is from genome assembly GCF_024610735.1 of Ursus americanus. Lineage (NCBI taxonomy): Eukaryota > Metazoa > Chordata > Mammalia > Carnivora > Ursidae > Ursus > Ursus americanus. The sequence continues at coordinate 49,208,427 of NC_142128.1, read as the reverse complement.
TTTGTTCTGCCTTCCTCACAGGTTTGTTGTAAAGATCAAGCAAAATCACGTATGTGAAAGTATCTTGGAAAGTATAAAGCAGCATTCAAATGTAAAGTATTAAACTCTTTGCCCTTTTCCCTTGTTTCCCTTAAGTCATATTCTGTGTTTGGCTTGTGGCTGCTGGCAGAAAGCACTTATAATGGCAAGCGGGGTCAAGGCCCCCCGAGTGCATGGGAGAAAGAGCTGCCAGCACTTTTTCTTTAAAAAATAAGGAAGTGGTCCTGTCCTTGGAGAAGGGAATAAAAAGCGCTGGCGATGTGGCATCTGACCGGGTCAGGTTCACTCTGCCAAAGTGCCTGGCAGTCCTAATTCAGTTCCCTTCAGGTTAGGAATTGAGGGGTCCCCAGAGAATCCGGCTGAACTGACCCTTCCCGTGGTATTCACTCTGCTCCCATTTTCCTCACCTGTAATATTGGGATAATCATTGTCTTCACCTCATAGGGTTGCTGTAAAGATGAAATGAGTTAACTGTGTAACCAAGCCTGGCACATAATAAAATGTTCGATAAATGTTAGCCCGCGTTATGATTTATTTATTGAGTATCCACTTGGGGCCAGGCACCGTGCTAACCTCCCGGAGCACACAGATGATTAAGACCCTGTTCCTGCTCCTGGAGGGGCTAAAAGGTCTACCACTGGAAGCTAAGGTTGGGAGGTGTAGGGAGTTGACATTTCCCCCCAGTACTTTGCTCCCCTAAGTATGCCCCCTTCCTTTGCTGACTCAGTGTCATTGAGGGCTCAGGGTCTGGGGGTCAGATCCTACCTAGTCTCTGCCAGGAGCCCGATTCAAGCTTTGGCCGTGGCTCCTATGGCCTCTGCACACCCCATCCGTGAACGGGTTTCCATCTGAAACGGTGAAGGGGTTTCGAGCCCCGTGGAAGTTGGGAACTTTGCGGGAGCCCCGGCTGACCGAGAAGGGGATTGAGGAGCTCGGCGCCTTGGGGGCCCGCAAGCAACCACACTCCCGCCAACAGTTTCCTGGCGCTTCCGACGGCGCGGGAAGGGCTGCGGTGCTGCTGTCGCCTGCGGTGGCGGAGAGCGGCCGGGGACGCAGCGTGAGAGCGCCGCGGTGCCTGCGGCGCGGGGGGCACGGGCGGCGGTCCCGCCGGCGCGCCCTGACGGAGCCCTTGCACGTGGAGGGGAGGAAACTTTGCGTGCCTGCGAGGCGGCCGCTGCGAGCTGGGCCGCGCAGCCGGGCCGGGAAAGGGAGCTCGGCGGCCGCTCCAGGGGCGCGCTCCCAGCCCGCCTCCCCGCGCACCCCACCCCTTCCCTCCGCCGCGCGCCGCGCCGCGGCCCCTGTCAGCAGCGGCCGGATCCGCCCCGACGCAGCAGGGCCCGACTTGCACCCACGACCCCGCGCCTCCGCCCTTGCTCCCGGCCTCGGAGAAGCCCCGGCCCTTCCCGCCCCCGAGGAGCGACGGGGCCGGCCAGGACGTCCCGAGAAGGCCGGCCGCCCGCCCGCGGCCACGTCCCGGCCCGGCTCGGGCGCGCCGAGGAGCGGAGCCAGGGGCCGACGCTAGCTCGGGCTCCCTCCCGGCCGCGCCGGCTGCAGCCTCGAGGGCCTACGCAGCTCCCGGCCGCAGCTCCCCGCGGCGCCCGGCCGCTTCCTCCCGCCCCTGCCGCGGGGAGCGAGCTCGCCCACCAGGTAAGGAGGGCTGCGCGTTCCTGGGCTCCGGCTCGGGCGGGCGTGTTTCTGAAAGTTGATTTGAAATGCATCCAAGAGCGAGCAGGGCCAGCCGCGGCTCCTCCCCGAGGCGACTTCTTCGCTCCTGCAGACGTTCCCGGCACCAGCAGACCGGCGGGAGGACCGCCCCGCGCGCCCCCAGCAGCTCTCAGCGCCCGGGGTCCGCGAGCAGGCGGGCGCGCTCCGGCTCGTTCTCTCGGCCCCGCCTGGGCCGGGGCAGGTGAGGGACGCCCCGGACCGGTCGGGGCGCGGGCCGTAGACCTCGCAGTCCCGCGTGCCTGGGCCCGGCCCCACGAGGGAAACACCCACTCCTTTCATCCCAGTCTCCCCACGTCGCTGGGTTCCCGCAGAGTTGTCCCTAGGGCCCGCATTAGTATAGGTTAGGGCGGAGTCGGACTCGGGATGGGCAACCTGGGACTGAGGACGGGGTGAGGGTGTGTGTGTGTTGGGGGGGGGGGCAAGCGAAGGAGAAGCGCAGTTGGGGGGCGGAGGTCTAAGTACAAAACGCGTTGACTTCAAGTGAAATCAGATCAGTCAGAGCAGTTTGCGGTGACTCGTCTCTCTCCTCCCACCCCACGTTTCTCTTGGCTGGACTCTACCCTCCCGACTCATTCTGGTGACCCTGGACACTCCCTCCGCTCTTTCCCAGGAGTGTGGCGGCTGTGGGCTCCCAGTCCCAGAGGGCACGGACCCCAGAAGCATCGTTTCCTCTCCTCTACAGGTCCTCCCGGCCCGGCCCGAACATGCTGGACGGCCTGAAGATGGAGGAGAACTTCCAAAGCGCCATCGAGACTTCGGCGTCCTTTTCCTCGCTGCTGGGTGAGTGTTCAGGCAGTGCGCCCCGGGCGCACTTTTTCCACCAGACCCCCAGCTCTGCAGCCCAGCTCGCCCGGACCCGGTCGGCAATAAGGGAGCCAGGGCCCGTGTCCGGCAGTCAGTTGAGCCGACGCTCCGTCTGTCCGTCAGTCCCCTTGGGTCCTTCCTACCCCAAACCGACAAGCCGCCCCAGGCCTCACGCGCGGGGCACCAAATTCCCCAAAGCCGTGAGGGGCGGGCGAGATTGCTCGTGGGCGTCTAAGTGGCAAGTGATTAAAAATACCCAGGGCTGGATTTTTAATCACGGAGCTGATCGACATCTCGTAAACGCCTCCCGCTTCTCGGCCGCCTAGGGGCGAGAATAGAAAACCCGAGGCTTGAAGGCGCCCAAGTTCGAGGCGGCTTCTCGTCCCCACCAACTCCAGCCCCAGTCTCAGCCTCGGGCCCGGTCGAAGGGCTTTTCCGGGCCGGTGGGCAGCGCAGCGCGGGGATTAGCCCGCACCGCAGGGCCCTCGCTTCTGTTTTAATTAACTGGAGCCGGACCTCGAGGCCAGCGGGTTTCCCCCTGCCTCCCCAATCCCTTTGCAGCGACCGCGGAGGAGCCGCGAGCCTAGGGCCTCGAAAGGGTGTCCACACGCGCGGGTCTCGCTGATCTGGGCCAAGGATTCTCAACCCCACCTCCCACCCCGACCTTGGTGCTTCTCAGGTGTGGGCGCGGGTGTTTTAATATTTTAGCGGGAGGGATTTTCGTTTTGTCATTTAAACCTCTTGCCTCTTTCTGTCCTTCGGAACCGCTAGAGCGGGGTGAAGGCGATGAGACAGTTTGGCTGGAGAAACCATATCCAGAGAGGAATTTCCCCTCCTCCCCAGATGAAACGAAATCACGCGCACTGAGTTCCCCTCTTTCAACCGCGTTTTCGGAAACTTCTCGACTCGGTGCAGCGTCGGAAGAGCGCGGGGGCCTGAGGTGGCATTGCCCTGGCACGGAGCGCGCGCGACCTTGTGCCTACAGCGGGCGTCGCGGCTCACAGTGTGCGCTCCGCCCGGCTCACGGAGGCTCCCAACGCCAGGGTCCTGGCCCTGAACGCCGAGACAGGACAGAACGAATAGACAATTTTACAATTGAGAACTATCTCGCTACTTTTCTTAGCCCTCCCCGCGTGCCCCAAGGCGACTGGCCCCACTGAGGAGCTGGTGGCAGGATCCCCCAAGGGAAAAAGCGACAGGAGTGTAGCAAGGAAATGGGGAAGGGTCAGGCCCTTTGGGACACCACGCGCAAGAGTATTATTATCAGGGGACAAGGCCTTCTTTAAATAGCTGTGAAATGTGCTGACAAAGGCGGCCAAGCGTTCCCAGATCCTAAAAAAGGGCACCCCTCCCCAGCAAAATAAAGGAACAAATGGACAAAAGTCCAAGGGGGTAGGGTAGAGAGCATTCCCTGTTTGCGTGGAGTGGGTTTGGGGTGGGTGTCGCTCGCAAGCGCGGTAGCTGAACGTGCGGGATTCCCAGAATTCCCGCGGCATCTCCGCGCCCTGCTTCTTTCCTCTTCCCCTCCCCGTTTTGATGCTTCTTAATTATGAATATGTCTACATACATATATATATACATAAAATTATACGTATAAACCCACCTGCAACTAGTACTCCAGCCAAGGCGCAGCACTTTGGGGTTCTTTGCCTGGAGCGAGATGGTATTTTTCTGTACGCCTGAGACTTTTTAGGAGAAAATAAAAAATTTAAAAGTTTTCCCTCAAAAAACACAACAGAATCACGTTTTAGCCAAAGGAAAAAACCAATCCCCCCAAATTCTTTTTATAGACTCACCGTTTTCATAATAGTCAAAAGAGACAAGCATAGTGACTTAATGCTTACGAGATAAACCTGGGAGCGCAAATTTATTTGTAGTCTAATTTTACTGGTTGTGCGCACATTTGCGCGAATACCTGGGTAGGTTTGATAATGAAGGCCACTTATTCTTGATTTCCGCCCCCTGCCCTGGTAGAATTTAAACCTTCCCATAGAGTTAATGTTTATTAGAAACAACACCTGGTTTGATTTTTCTCGTTCTCTAAAACTCGGTTTGGTTGATTAGCGGGGGGCTTCCCAGGGTGGGGGGCGCAAGGGAAATAGGCGGGCATGGAGTGATCCGAGCGGGTCCCGGCCAGGGTTGGCCGCGGTGCTGGGCCGGCGCGGTTGACCGGAGACCGTCTATTGCTGCTGTAGGCAGAGCGGTGAGCCCCAAGTCTGTCTGCGAGGGCTGTCAACGGGTCATCTCGGACAGGTTTCTGCTGCGGCTCAACGACAGCTTCTGGCATGAGCAGTGCGTGCAGTGCGCCTCCTGCAAAGAGCCCCTGGAGACCACCTGCTTCTACCGGGACAAGAAGCTCTACTGCAAGTATGACTACGAGAAGTAAGTGATCGCGTCGCCGGAGCGCGCCCCCCACACGGGCACCAGCAGCGAGCGCTGGAGACCCGGTCCTCCTTGACCCCCGCCCGCTTCCGGAAGGCGCGAGAGGCACCCGCTCTCCCAGGGACGCAGAGTGCCGGTTCAGCCCCTGGTTGTGGCCTGTTGCCCTCCCCCGGGGCGGCGGAGACGTGCGCGGTGTGCCCTGCCACGACACGCCCGCGGGGGCGCGAGCCACTGCTCCCTGCTTGCCCGGTGTGCAGCCCTCCCAGCTCCTACTCCGACGTGGCCCTTCCCAGAGGACACACCTCTGTGGGGGCTCCGACCCGATTCGGCCTGTTCCCGGCTCTCCCCTTCCGTGGGGTGCCCCGCGGGCTGCCAGTGGCCCACGTCGGCTCGCGGGGTTCCCACTCCGTCTTGGCCACGTGTCTGTGCCACCCACGCGCTTAGAGCCAGCAGCGAGGTTTCTGCTCGCACGGCCTCCGTCCCCTGTTGCGCGGCTCCCGCTCGGCTTTGTCCACCCGCGTCGCGACAGACTGGGCTCTGAAATGGCGCGGCTGCGCCTTCGAGCTCCGCGCACACCCTGTTTGCCTTTTCTCTTACGGTGCCCGACCCCCCGCCCGTTTCTCAAAAACCCTGGGGCGCAGGGGCAGTTAGGCCAGAAGCGGGCCCTGACCTGAGGCTCCCTCCTCCCCGAATTCCCGCGTGGGTGTGCGGTGCAGCCTTGCCCCGGATTCAGTTCTCTCCTGCCGACGTAACCGTTCTGGTGTGTTTGGAGGAGAATTAGGCGGCAGGTATTTAAGAAAGGAGTATTTGGAATCTAGATTTCTGTAATGCCTACAGCCTGGATGCGGCCGGGAGTGGGAGTTAGAAGGATTTCCTGGTGCTCGCCAGGCAGGCCCGGAGTTGCTTAGTGGGTCCTTGGAGAGGGAACTGCTTTTCCACGTCAAAACGGCTCGGCAGTAGGGACACTGACTTCGCAAAGCTGTGCACGGTCCTGAAGGCAAGGAAGGCGGCTGAAACGCAGGCCTCTCTTTTTGCACACAGGGATTGGTGTGTGGGGCCGAGTTGGACGCGCGTGCGCACGCAGGAGAATTCCGCATTTGTTACTGGTGAATAAAAGAGCAGTACGTGGGGATAATCAAGGGAGGGGCCGTGTGCAAGAAAAGCAGTTCCTATCACGTTATTAAAAACACAGTGAAGGGGGGGTGCAGAAGTCTCCGCATAACCAAAAAACAAAAACACTGAGCAAGAACAGAAATACCTTCCTTTCAGTGTTGCCTGGGCTCTGAGATTTACTGAAAACTGGCAAAGCGTTGATACCCAGTGACCACGCAGGCGCACAGTTTTTCTGCCGCCCCCTGCTCCTTTACCGTCCTCTACTCGAATTTTGCTGTTCTGTGGAAGGGGTACTGGGCATTTTGAAAAGATAACTTTGCATTTTTAGCACTAAAAAGAATGCATGTTCTGTTTGGGGCGCGTTGGACAATACAGAAATGAATAAAGAAATGAAAACACACGACCACTTCACAAAGTGGTAATTATGGTTAACATTTTTTAAAGAAGACATGCCTGTATGTGTTCTTGGTTGTCTGTTTGTTGCCACGGTGTCTGAGTGAAAAGTGCAATTTTTAGGGAATTAAGCAGATTTTGCCCACCGAATTTCAAGTATCACCTTTGGATAAAGCTTCTGGTTGATTGCTCGCTTCCCCCCCCCCCCCCCCCCCCCGTCTTGCTTTTCATCTGAAGGTTTTGGGATTGTGTAGACCCAATCTTTATCTTTCTGCTTATAGATTACTGAAATGTCCACATCCTTCAGGCACAACACTAGCGAATTCAAAAGTATTGGAGCTTAGGAAAGGATTTGGGTTGTGAATTTCTATTCTGTTTGTTAAAAAAAAAATCACGAATCAAAGAAGGCTTAAGGGTCAACACAGCTGTCTGGCCAGTCAGATCTTCTTTAAGGAAGTCAGGCTGTGTCAAGAGGGGAAGAAACAGTTGTTGTAAAGTACTTAACACAACAATGTCCTCTCCATCTCAGCCCCCCAGGTTTGGCGGGGTTTGGGCTTATTAGGAGCCCACTAAGGTCAGTTCTCCTCTCTCACAGCTATTTCTGCAAAGGGAAAATTGCAGGGATCAACTTGCCAGCTGTTGGCCAGAACCAAGAAGATTTTGTAGAGGAGCGTGAGCTGCATTGTTCAGAGAGGTGTTGATGTTACAATGAGGGGTTTTAATTTTAATTCTAACATCTATTTCGGAAACACATGTGCAAAATGGTGTTTCTTGCACTATTTAGCTCGTGGCACCCTATCAGCACGGGTCTGTGCCCAGCCCCTCAATTTTTTTTTTTTTTTAAAGGATGGGTTTTAGTCTTAGTTTCTCCTCTGTTCCCCATCTCGATCCCATTCTTTTTTCCAACAAAATGGGGTTTTCATATATTGAATAATCTTCACGGCATCAGCGTGCATGGTGGTTGCTTGTTTGTTTCAAAACCAGGCTCCAGACAAATTCCTTTATTCAGCCAAGCTTCTCTATGTAAGGCAGGGGGCTGGGTGATGAGAGGCTATGAGACCCAAGTCCCAGCTGCCTTCAGGGGGCTTGTAGCCTAACCTCTTTGCCTTCTGTATTCTCCCAACTGTCCAGGATTTCTTAGAAGCCTCCTCTAAGTGCAGAAATAGGTACTGCCTAGGAGTCCTCTGGAATGACTGGATCTTTGTCGTCTAGAGGGACGTTTTCAGCTGCAGATAACATGAGACAGTCCCAGACAGCACTTTTTTCCTCTTGAACGAACTGATTCTTTAAAAATAATTTTGCCCTTTTGGGTGGATCTTTTTAAAATCTGAGGCCCAGACAAGGCAAATGGAGGGAGAGGAAGAAGAGCTGGAGGTGAGGTGATGGGACTGTGCGGGGGGCAGATGAGGAAGCCCATGGTGGAGATGCAGGTCAGGCATACCCTGCTCTCCAGATTCGCCAAGTTCAAATGCTATTCCTGCACATTAAGATGAAAGAACGTTATAGCTCACGTGCAGTCTTTGGTGAAGGGCGGAAACATAATATGAACAAAGCGAGTTTATTGCATTTATTTTAGCCATTTATAGGTGCTGTGGGCAGTTTTGCATTTGAATTATTAGCTGCCTATTCGTGGTGTCAGGTGGCCAGCTAAAAAGTGAAAATTCTACTCTATCAGCTAGTGGTTACACCTTCTTGGTGTCAAGCACCAAATTTGTCTAATTAAAAAAAATGGAATTGACAGTGGCAGCTGAGACCCAGCCATCCATTTCAGACTTCAGGATGTTTTGTTAAATATTTGTCTCATGCACTATGACACCCTTAGGAGTAATTTTTCTTCTGATCATCCAAAACAAATAAGCATTTAAGGCCGGAGTGCAGAACACTGATTTATGAATGTCCGCAGAAATTAAGAGCTGGAGGCGATCTTTTCTGAGCATGACAGGTCATCAAAGAAAACTAACTAGTTAGGTGGGATGATAGGTTTACAGAATTGCTGAAGCTATACCCAGTGATTTAAAACAGGGGGGTGCTACAGGTATGGATGTTTAAAAACTGGATCCCGCTGTTTTCAGTGTTCCTAAAAGTTAGCAGACAACCAAAATATTTTCCAGCCTGGGGGACTTCTATTTATATAACTGTTGTTCCCTATTTAACTGAGTCCTCTGTGATCTGGATAGTTTGGAGCTTTCCCTGAATTTGTTCCAAACAAATACTGTAGTTGGACTTCAGCTGGAGACAGAAGAGGCTGCTGAATTACGGGAATGCGGTAATACAATAGATAATTAAGCCTTCTGGAAGGGATCCCACATTTAAATCAAGTTTATATTGTTTCTTTCATGTGCCTGGCAGCTCGGTGCGTCAGCTGGGGCCCTCTCCTCTCACATGTGAAGTTTATCATTATCCCGTAGATTGTTCTGGACATCCTAGGAGCAGAGTGGAATAGTTCTGCTGTCATCAGGGCTGTTCTCATAACATCACAACTCCCCACATGTCAACAGATCCCAGGCCTTGGGAGACCTTTCCTCAGAGGGCCCGTCCATGTTTCCCCTCCCCTTTCTTTGGGAGCAGACCAATTTTCCGAAGACAGGGACTACAATGGGGCAAAGCGGATATCCCATTTAGAGCTTTCTCGGTCTAGCCTTCGGCCTGCTGATTGGCAGCCCCTCGGAGAAAATGGCCGAGGTAATGATCTCTATTAGGACCAGTAATGAACTAATTCTGCATTTTATCAAGGTAGTGTAGGATGTGTGTGTAAGGGAGAAGAATTAGTTAATTAGTTTGGTTTTATTACTGGGACATGACTAGGAGATCAAAATTGGGCATGCAGTTACTCCTGAAAGGGAGCCCACAGACGAAATTACAGAGGCAGCTGTAGATTCTTGCTGTACTTTATCTTTTGTTGGCCCCGCTCCTGGCATAATAAAATGTAAGGAATATAAAAATCAAACACAGCTCGGTAATAAATTGGTGTCTGCATTAAATTGCAGGGGGGTTTAGCTCGGGGTAAGCACCGTCCGCGGGCTGTGGCTGTGTGTTGGTGCAGGCCGACTAATCTCTTTTTTTATTTGAAGGGTGATTGGAAACAGTCCTCGCTCAGAGGTGTTTTCTCTTTTTATATGGATTGGTCCCTGGGTAGGACTTCCTTGGAATCTAAGACTTAAAATTTTGAAATAAAATTAGACAGCACAAGTAGATATTAATAGTATTCTGGGAATTGTATACGAACGTTGCTTTTCAGAAGAGGGTTGTGGGATTCTTTAGATCCTTACATAAATGGAGCACGTTATAGAAAGTTATTTATCCAGTCCTGTTGTACGTACTGTAGAGTCCTGGGACTTCTGTCATCCGCCTAGTAAGGAGTTGCTTTTGCTTTCAGCTTTCAGTGACAGGAGCTGTTCTGAAAGTTCATTGTTTGTCTTCCCTTTCAGTTTCATTTTTCTCATTTATAACTTTGGCATTCGCCAAAATACTGTTACTGATTTTAGAGAGGCCTTGTCATTGTTGCTTTCTCATTCTGGAAAAATGTGTTTTCGGAGCTCACGAGCAGGTACTCTTTCTCTAATGAGAACAATTCCATTTCTTAAATTATCAGCTAATTAGTCTTTATGGTCAAAGAAATTATTTGGGTCACAGCATGTCGGAGTGAGACAAGAGGCAAGGATTTAAAATACTCGTTATATTATCAGAAATTTAGTAAAGCCTCTTAGGGTCAATGCCCATACAACACGGCATTGTTGAATCCCATCGTATTCAAAATAACCCGTATTGAATCCCATTCACTTAAGTGTTAAGTACAGTCGTACAACTTCAGGGAACGAACGATGGGGGGTGGATGTGCGATCACACGGAAAGATTTAAAAATAATTTCTGCCATAACTGTGAACCCTTAGCCTTATTTGAGCGCTTTTCAGGTTTTTTCTTTTCAAAGATCTTTCTAATGTGGATTTTTCAATGTCCTTTCACGTCTTCAGAGGGGAGTTCTTGTGGGCTGAGATCAGGAGGAGTGGGGGCCCCTGGGGTGGCATGCCTCTCCCAGCCTCTGCCCAGAGAAGCAGGGTCCCTGTCCCGGAGGGCCCTGTCCTCTCTCCAGCAGGCCTGAGGCTGCCCCCTGGGAACACCTGTGTTTTTCTGAAAGTCTCTTAGTGACATGCAGACGTGTTGTTGCCAGCACCCTTGCAGCTTTGCTGTGGGAAAGTTGGTGATTTTTAGGAGCAGAATGTAGAAAGGGTTCTGAAGGAAATCATATTAGAGGACAAAAGACATGAGGCCCTTCTCTCCTGTGTGCCCAGTTTTACTGGAACCTATAGGAAAACCAGCTTGGCATTTACAGCGTCTCCGTGGTCTTTTTGACTAGCACGATGTGGGACGTTTTAGTTAGTTTATCACAATTAGAATTAGTTCTGTGATCGCTGACCAACGTCGGCTGCCGCTCTGTGTCTCTTTGTCATATGTTAAATGCAGCCCGGCCAACCGCCTTGCTGAAACGAAGGGAACACCTTCCAAATGTCAAATTGTTATTTTAGTCAAGCACAATTATCTGTCTCTATATTTTTAACCAAGACGAAATTAATAAAATTGCTACGGGCCCTGGCATGAGTTAGCAGGAGGATTAGAGCTGCATCGGCTAAAAAGGAGGTGTAAACACTGTCATCTTGCTACATGTTTGTTTTCACAGTACTGAAAATAAATAAAATGAGACTTAGGGTAGGGATTAAGTTTCTTTTGGGATCACACAGCAGATTCGATTGGAATGCAGCAGAAACACAGAAGTATTTGCGAAGATGTTATGGACGGAATAAGACCGGGGCCTCCATCTGTGTCTCACCTTGTGTGTCTGCTGGGTCCCATCACAGATGACCCCATCTGGGGATTTAGAAAGAAGATTTTTAAAAGCTGCCTCTGTGCTGTTCTTCTCAGTTGGCGAACCGAGGCAGCCGAGTCCTCTGTGGGGCTTGTCACCTGGCCACCATGCTTGGATGAGCCAGCATTGAAGGAGACCATTGCCAGATTCCCCATTAGTGAGCCATCATGTCACCACAAGTAAAAATACAGAGTGGACTGTGCTCTTCCTAGCCCTCTAGCCCAGACTCCACGGGAGAGTCTTTCCCGATTCCAGTTTGGGGAACCTATTTTTGGATAACAGTAAATATGTCTGGCTTTTCTGACTCCAGTGTCTCCCCAGCCTATTAGATTGGCGTTTGATCATTGTTATCCAGTAATGGGCCGGCCCTGCTAGTTGTCTGGCCACTATGGGTCAGCCTACCTTGCCTGACAGGCCCAGTCAAACTCTGTGCATATAACAAATATCTTTAGCGTCCAGCATGGCTGGGAATGGACCACATGCTGTATCTGGTGCTCCCATCTGGCCCCCTCCCATTCTGCCTCCCCCTCACTCCCCTGTGCCCTGTGGAATTCTAGTAACATGACTCTTGCCAGCATCAGATCTTACTTCAAGACCATCTCATCAACCGCCTCATTTTTCCCCCCCAGGGCATCCTTATGGACCATGAGGCCTCTTTTGATTTGCTCACGTGGAGGAAACTAATTAGTCTTCTGGATGCCAAAGTCACAGTCCTGTCTCATGGCCCCCCTGTTACGGAGCAGGGCTTAGCTCAGTGGTTGGCAAGGGGCACACCCCTCCGGTTTGCGTCATCTCATGACCCTTGCTCTTTGGGGGACTGGTAGGGTCCCCCGAACATCTTCTGAGTGTGCCTGGTGCCCCCGTGGATGCCACCTTGTGTGCTGTCACTCTAGATGGATGTTTCCGGGGGGTGGGGGTCAGAGAAGCACCTGAGTCTGACGCTGTCGCCGGTAAACCAGAGGAGTTCTGATAGCATGTAAGCACACCGTGCATCCTTAACTTCTTGCTGCTTCTTCGGACATGGCGCTTGTCCAACCTGGCAAGAACTTCTCCTCCTCTATCTCTGGAGCACAGGTTCTGCGGCTGCGGCTGCGATGGAAGGGATCTTTCCAGCAGCCTCCTCTCCGGTTCCATCGGCCCCTCTGCTACCCCAGCGCCACGCCTAGACTGCAGTTCTGGTGCCTCTCCCTATGGAGCCTAAGGAACCTTTAAAAGGATTTTTGAAAACAAAACAAAACAAAACACCCCCTCCTGAACTCCAGATTAGCCTCTTAAGCTCATTAAAGTTCCTTTAAATACCAAAATGTTGGGCTCCTGGGGACGATCCCCCAAACCATATTTTCATTCTTAACATTGTTGTCATTCACTGTGCAGCAGATTAAGGGCAGCTCCCTCTGGGCCCAGAAACGGTCCCCTCTCTCTCTGCAGGAGGGTCCAAATATGTCTTTGTTTGAGGACTCCAATAGCCTGAACCTAACTGAGTAGGAGCCGATGGCAGCTTGGCCTGGGGCCCCCAGCTCCATGCTGGAGAAGAGGTTGATGTCTTTGGGGGATAAGATGGGGCCTAAAATGGGGAATGGGCAGTTGAGTGGAGAAGATGCGGCTTGTACAGTTTTCAGGAGCTTGGTGGCCACGGGGCCCTCTCCCAGTCCGGGTGATGGAGGACTGCTCCAGTGGCCTGGATTTAAAGGACTGTCCTTGCCCTAGAGAGTGAGGCTGGCTTAGCGAGCCTCTTTCTGGGACCCAGAAGAGATGCCAGAGCCCAGTTTCTGTTCTTCCCCCAGGCGTTGGTGGGCCATCACAGTTCAGAGGTGGATTTTTGCGGCCATACCTGCCTTTGGCCCCATGCTGCTCTTCACTTCAGCCTCTTTTCCAAGGAGCCTCCTTAATAGACCCACCCCCTCTCTGTCATTTCAGGGTTCCTTTCCTAAAGCTGGCTCTTGGGGAGAGCTTTCTGGTTTTGACAGTGGAACAAATCCTTTTTAACATAACCATCGAGAGTTTCCTCCCCTGCTGCTGGCCCCCCTCACCCCCCCTCCTCCTGCCCCTCCTACATTGTAGCAGGGATTCCTTTGTGCATGTGTTCCTGGTACACAGACAGTGATGGCCGCCATCTTCACAGGGGTACAGGCCAGCTCCTCAGAGACGAAAACCAGTTGGCAGTGCCGTGAGGTATACTTTGGAAACCCAAGGAGGAAGAACATTCCAGAAGACCCTCCTTTGCATTTCTTTAGCCAGAGTGTTGCTTGGTCCCTGTGCCTCTCTTTCCCTTGGGGCTCTATGTACCCAGCATCCCTAGATTCAACCAGAACACTAGTTATACAACCCCCTTTTCAAGATCTCAGCTCAGTCTTGTCTTCTTGCTTATCTTGTGCTCTGAACCCATCTCTTGACCTTATAAATTTCATATTATCTTGTGTACAGGATAGAGCCTGGTCTTAGCTATCAGTCAAATTGGACAGGATATTATGAAATAATTCACTTGGGATGTACATGAGAATGTGGTGTTCTTTTAAAGATACTTTTTAACTGAAAGGGTGTTCAGTCGAAAAGGAATGACTACCTTACAGTAGAATTTGAGGTCCTAGAATGGGACCAGTAGAGGAGATAATTTTGGACAGAATGCAAATACCACTTTGTAGGGGGCTTTCCTGTTCGGCTGGTTGTGATTTTACACCCGCTCCTTTTCTCCTGGATTCTGCTCCTGGTTGGGGTCTTCCATTTCAAAAATCCATATCCATAGATGGAAGGGGTTGGACAGGTGGGTAGGGTTGGTTTGGGCACTGTGTAGCTCCCTCCATTCCTGGAAAGATAACTGGAAACACACATCCTACTGTCAAGAGATGTCCAAGCCACAATCTCCTTATCCGTGCAAGGGACTATGCTATCAACCTCCTACGGTTATTGTGACACTTGACTAAGAAAATGAACATGAAAAGCTTTTTGGTAAAATACAGAGAACTCTACAAGGTTGGGTATTATATTTGTTTTTTATTTTTATTTGAGTAAAAGAATTTAGATTCTCAGGAGCTGTGCATGCTAACTCTGCATGGTTTTAGTGGTTTAGAGCATAGACTGTGGGCACAGGGTGTCTGGGATCACATCCTTGCCCTGTTGCTCACTAGCCATTTCCTCGGGCAAGGGTCTTACTTTCTCAGTGCTGGTTTCCGCTCTCTAAAATGGGGGTAATGATAGTACCAATCTCCTAGGGTCATTTTGGGTTAATATTTAAAAAGTGTGCAGGTCTGGGGCGCCTGGGTAGCGCAGTCGTTAAGCGTCTGCCTTCGGCTCAGGGCGTGATCCCGGCGTTCCGGGATCGAGCACCACGTCAGGCTCCTCCGCTGGGAGCCTGCTTCTTCCTCTCCCACTCCCCCTGCTGTGTTCCCTCTCTTGCTGGCTGTCTCTCTGTGACATAAATAAATAAAATCTTTAAAAATAAATAAATAAAATAAAAAGTGTGCAGGTCAATGCTTGGCTCGTAGGAATTTCCATAAAAGGACATGTTGAAAAAAATGTATCCTTTTCCATTTTCTTTTTTCTTTAGAAGATTTTATTTATCTATTTTTGTGTGAGAGAGAGAGAGACAGAGAGAGAGAACAAGTAGAAGGGAGGGGCAAAGGGAGAAGCAGACTCCCTGTTGAGCAGGGAGCCCGATGCAGGACCTGATCCCAGAACCCTGGGATCATGACCTGAGCCAAAGGCAGCTGCTTAACCAACTGAGCCATCCAGGCGCCTTCCTTTTCCGTTTTCAAAGAAACTTCGCATGTATTTTCTTTATTGGACCTCACAACAATTTTAAAAATTAGAAAAGAAGAGGTGTTTTTCTCCCTCTGCATTTTATAGCTAAGAAACTGAGGCTCAGAGAGGTTAAGAACTTGCCCAAGGTCACGCTGTTGGCAAAGAGGGAAGCTGGGATGCAGTCCCCAGCCGTGGACTCCTGGTCCAATGGCCTTTCCTCTAAATCACACCATCTGCTGCTTGAATTCTGGTGTTCACACCCCAGTGAGATCACAATTCTCAGTTTGTCCCGTTGAACCAGCTCTTGGAGAACAAGTCCCCACCTGCTAGATACTTGAGCTTTCAGGCAGCCTTCTGACGGTCAGCTGTTTACGTATTCTGTGGTTTTTAAGGAAGTTTTTTGGAATTGGGGATTGCCTGAGCGTGTGTGTGTGTGTGTGTGTGTGTGTGTGTGTGTGTGTGTGTGAGAAAGCTGCTAGCATCCACCCATCGCTCCTGTTTATCAAACTCCACACCCACAAAGCCATCCTGCCGCCATCCTTTCCTGTCCCATCCCATCTGCATTGGGCTCCATTGTTCCTCTAGCTTAGCTGTTCTTCTCCACCGGAAGGATGACAAAAAGGCAGACAAGCATCCATTTTTCTTTCTCTCCAGCTCCCAGAGTTTGCTATTGGTGGCTTGTTCTGGGAGCTTGTCTGCACATTTGGCAGCAGAACTGTTGAATATCAGATCTGGAGCCTTCCAAACATAACTTCCATTGGGACTAGCCAGCAGCTGTCCATCCATTCCTTGCATAACCCTTTTCCGAGGGTTCTTCTGAACTGTGTTGTATTTTCAAGCGAGCCCCAGCCTCAGCTAGGAAAGATCCCTCTGTGCCCTGGTAGGAGGCTGATTTTCAAAACTGTTGACTCCCTCTTGTTTATTACATGAGCTGGCTGGATCAAAAAAGGGATAATGGAATCTTGGTTTTTAAGGAAATTAAGTATTCCTGTATTGTATTATTTCACTCACCGGTGCTGACACTTGGTTCACTTAAAACTAGTTCCAGTCAATTTTAGAGAGATTTGGAATGTAGGTCTGAATTTAATCTCTGTAAACTGGCGTGTAATGAAACTAGAGATTTCAGGTAATACAGCAGTAACTGGAATGCACGTTACCTGGTTGTATGCGGATTTCTCAAGTTGAGAATTAAATGGAATCTTATAAACAGTTGGTTTATTAATTAAGTCACTCATTCATTCATCTAATCATCAAACAGATTTATTAAATTCCTCTATGTGCCAGGTATGTAAAAAATGAGTAAAATGAAACACGGATGTATTAACAATCTAGCAGAGCCTGTTTAGAGACATAAATTAAACAGATGCCTAAGAGAAGGATAAGGTTGTGTGAAGAGAGGTCTGGCCTGTAGGACAGAGAGCCCACTCATTTACGTCCCTTGGTTCTGCAGTACTCTGCTCTTCGTGATCTCCATACTGCTTGTCACCATACGAAGTCTATATTTATCTGCTGCTTTGTGGTCTGTGTCATTAGGTCATAAACTCGGTGAGGGCAGGGACCTTCCTGGTTTTGTTTTGTGTTTTGTTTCTTGAGACCTGTATCTCCAGCATCTTGCACGGTCCCTGACACGCAGTAGGCATTAGACAAATGTCTGTTGGGTGAATGGATAAATTAATCTATGTGTGACTTGCTTGGGGTTGTTATAAAAGCTTCATGGAAGAGGCGACAGAAAATAAACTAAATAAATAAAGGCATATTTCAAATTGTGGTAAGCGCCAAGAATCTACGGAAGAGTACATAGTAATACATAACCAGGGGACCCCAAGCTTTAGGGTATTTTATCACATAAATCAGGAGAAGAGGGGAATGCCCAAGGGGATACTACATAGAGTGAGAGGAGCACCGGCGGTCAAGAAGCCCATCTGCGGTGGGACGGCACAGAGGCCGGAGGGGATGCCAGGGTGAGTGGGGTTCTGGAAGACAGGACAGTGGTGGGGACTTTCCAAAACTAGGGCTGCCTATTTGCTCTTAAAATTGACAGTTAGTCATTGGTAACCTTATCAAGAGTAGTTTTCTTCTTCTCCTTTTTAAAAAAGATTTAATTTATTTATTTGTCAGAAAGCGAGCACAAACAGGGAGAGCAGCAGGCAGAGGGAGAAGCAGGCTCCCCAATGAGCAGGGAGCCCGATGGGGGACTTGAACTCGTGACACTGGGGTCATGACCTGAGCCGAAGGCAGATGCTTAACCCACTGAGCCACCCAGGCATCCCTCAAGAGTAGTTTCATCAGAGGCATAGAAGGGACAGGACAGCATTTTAATGGGTTGTAGAGTCAAATGTAGTCGAAAGAGCAGAGGGAGTGATATGACCAGCTCTTCTGAGAAGGTGGACAGCAGAAGAAAGGTCAGAAGGGAAAGAGACAGCAGTCCATGGGGTGGAGCTAGAATGAAGGGACGATGTCCTAGGATGGGCTAGTCTTGAGCCTCCTTGATGGCTAAGATGCGTTTCGTCAGGAAAGGAAGGAGGTTGAGGATCAAGGAGAGAGAGGGGCATCCAGCTGACAGAGGAGAAGCCTGGGGAAAGGTCTGGCCCTGCTCTCCTCTCTCCCAACCATTTATTCCCTTTGTTCTTTTGTGCCCGTCTCCATGGATTAGCGGGAACTGAACCACAGAATGGAGGCCCACAGAAGGTGGGTCTGTTTTCTGTCACTCCTCAGGTAGCCACGGCAGCTTCCCACGTTGCGTCTTTTCCAAGGCCACCCTGGTACATGGGCCTGAGGGGGCCAGCAGAGGGAGGCTCCAGCCCGTGTCCTTCTTCTTCAGACCCTAGTTGTCTTAGTGCAAACCTCGCTGTCTGTCACCTTCCTATCTCCGCTCTTCAGCAGTCAGGACTCCATTTGGTTACGGTGTGGCCCAAGGTTTACATGGTGTGGCCAGTTCCCCAGGACATGTGTGCCAGGCTCCCCAGGCCTGGAGCTAGTGAGCTGTGCTAGGCAACTAGACTGTCCACGTGCCTGGTGGTGGAAGGGCCTTTGCTTCCTGGGATACCCAGGAGAAACCTGAAGAGAAGGGCGTCCAGGATGGGGACGTGGTCCTCCTCGTAGGCTGTGATGGCCCAGTCTCTCTCCACCTGGCTGTCACTGTTTATGGTCTCGTTTACACGGTTGGTTGGTATGTGAACTTTCTCAGACTGGAGACTAGAGTGACCTGGAAGATAGTAGTGGGTTTCTCCAGAAGCCTTGAGCCATAATCCTGCATTCGCCTCTGCTTTGGCTGGGTGGGTCCGGGCAAATTCACATAATCTCTTTGAGTTTATATGGTTTGCCTCAGTGCCTTTCCTTTGAGTTCTGAGAGGTGTGGCACACGGTCACAGACTGATGTGTCCAGTGAGGGAGTGAGAATGTTTTTGACGGGAGCAGGAAAGCAGTGTATGGATGGGTATGAATCTTTCCTTAGGTATAGGGACATCATATCCATATGACCCTAGGAAAGAAAAATAAGTAAGTGTCATAAGGGGCCAGACCTCTTCACTTAGAAGGGGATTAAGCTAAAATTGGTGCTACCAAGGGAGCCGAGTATTTTTCAATGGTTCTGCCTCTGTGGCCAGTAACTTCAGTGGAAAAAATCAGTGACAGGTTATGTTATCATAGACACCCAACTGATTCACGGAATGAATTTTTCTACTTGGTTTCGACCGAACTCCACAGTGCTAGAAGGGAAAACTGTGGGGAGCGCTGTGATGTACATTTCGGTACTTCGTGATGTATTATTTTTCAATTTCCCTGTTGACAGTTAAAGAGCAAAGGCCAAATGGACTGTACTCTTTTAAGTGGCAACGTGGACACAGTGGGATCGTTGGAAAGCCATTAGTAGCCAAACCTAGTTAATATCAGCTCAGGTAAATGCGCTTCCTCACTGGCGCCTTTCCCTCAACTCAATTATTAAAGGATTAAAGGACTTCCCCAATGAGCTCCCTTAAAAATTTAATGATGTACAGTATTGCAGGGGTCGAACTGTTACGACAAAGTGATTCAGCTTTGCGCTGATATCGCTAATCAGACAGAAAGGAAGATTCTGAAGCTCCCATTACCTGTAATAGGGGGAGATCCGCCGTCAGTAAAGGTACATGCTGTGGCATCCAGGCATCTCATGCTCCTGGCTTTTACCAGATTGAGCCAGCTTCTGGGGGCAAGGTGGAGGGACAGTATGTCCTGCCCGTGGCCCTCTGTCTGAATAGTTCTTATTCTTTCTTAGAATTGGATAGTATTTTCAGGAGAAGCTGATGGAGAGAGATGTATTTAGGGCTGTGGTTTAATACTGTAATTGCGCGTAAGGGGGTCGTTCCATTCCCAGTGATCACTTGTAGCCTTCTTCAACATGAAGCATGTGCCTTTTTTTGCGGTGGCCGGTAACACATGTGCACGTGCGCACCCATACATGGACACACTCTGTCTCCTTGTATAACTGGGGATATGCACGTGTGGGATCACTGGACAAAGTCAGAGGTGTAACCTGCGGCTAGAGAACTGAGTCAGCACTTGTTAGTTTCTGGGGGGACCCAACCTGTGTCCTCAGACTCATCAGCATCAAGGGATAAATACTGAGCTCATAGCCACAACCAGGCTCAAGGTCCACAGGCGTCAGTGCGTGGTGAGTGTTGCAGACATGCGGGTCTGCAGTGGGGAGTGGGGCGCGGGGTGAGTGGCTGGCACTTTCCAGGTTGGTGGCATCTGTCTTAATGGCCAAGTCTCCATGCATCTCACTGACAGCCTAATTGATGAATCACTCAGCATTCATTTATTTTTAAAGATTTTATTTATCTGATTTTGTCCGGGAGAGAGAGCAAAAGCAGAGGGAACGGCAGGCAGAGGGAGAAGCAGGCTCCCCACTGAGCAGGGAGCCCTATGTGGGACTCGATCCCAAGACTCTGGGATCATGACCTGAGCCAGAGACAGACGCTTAACCGACTGAGCCACCCAGGCATTCTGAATCATTCAGCATTTGGAAGCCCTGTATTTCAAGGGTCATTTCTAATTTTAAAATCCTATTTGGTCTGAGATCTCCTTTTTTTTGTTGTTGTTGTCGTTTTGGTTTTTTAAATCCCATTCCTTATTTGGTTGTTCTAAAGTTGGAGACCAGATTAGCATCATTTTTCCTGTACAGTTTTCAGTTTTCCCTTCTAAGAGGCGCATCTATCTTGACTCAGTTTCTTTTCTCTCTCTACTCTGAATTTACCATTTAATTAAGAATATTGTTGTAGTGAAGGTAGGATTTAGAACTGTGGTCCTAACCCTCCATTTCGGCCAGCCTGAAAGGTAAATTTTACTTTGTTCACCTATTTACCTCTTCAGCTGTATTTATCGAGGACCTATGACATGGCTAGACATCGTTACAGGCACTTGGGAAGGAATTGTGAACACCAGCAAAGAGAGAATCCCTAACTTCATGGAGCTGACATTCTAGAGGGGAAGAAAGACAGCAAAGAAACAAAATATACCTCCCCCACCCCCACCCCGCCACTGATACCCACAAGTTTGACTTTTCTTCCTATTTGAATATCCATCTATCTAATGCTGCAACCCACCCCTACAATCGCTACTACCCCATTATATGTCTGTATTTTCCCTTTTTCCAGCCACTAACCACCTTCTAGCATGTGCTGTAATTTACTCTTTTATTTATTTTTATTTTTTTATTTTTTATTTTTTAAAGATTTTATTTATTTATTCGACAGAGATAGAGACAGCCAGCGAGAGAGGGAACACAAGCAGGGGGAGTGGGAGAGGAAGAAGCAGGCTCATAGCGGAAGAGCCTGATGTGGGGCTCGATCCCGTAACGCCGGGATCATGTCCTGAGCCGAAGGCAGATGCTTAACCGCTGTGCCACCCAGGCGCCCCTGTAATTTACTCTTTTAGTATGCCAATATATTGTTTCTCCCATTAGCATGGAAGCCTCATGAGAACAGAGCCTGGAACAGTGTTGTTTACTAGGAACATAATAGGTACCCTGTGCTCATGGTGGAAGGCCTGGGGTGACGGATTCATTGATAAAGCTGTCTCACACCAGTGGTAAACAGAAGAGCAGACAGGAGGTGATTCCAGGGTATTCCCCTGAGCTGGGTACTTCACTGAGTTGGAGAAGACATGAGGGCAGAGGGGGCAGTGGGGGCCGTGGGAGCAGGAAGAGTTTTCTTGGATGTGGGCAAGATAATATATCTGCTTCTGAGCCTTATTTTATTCCTTACACACCTCTAGGGAAGCCAGAAAGGAGGGGCAAGTACAAAGGAGACAAGTGAGTGAAAAATCCAGCGGGGCGTCTGGGGGGCTCAGTGGGTGAAGTGTCTGCCTTTGGCTCAGGTCATGATCCCAGGGTCATAGGATGGAGCCCCACATTGGGCTACCTGCTCGGTGGGGAACCTGCTTCTCCCTCCACCCCTCCACTGCTTGTGATCTCTCTCTCTCAAATAAATAAATAAAATCTTTAAAAAAAAATCCATCAGTGTTGATACTTAGAGACTTTGTTTGGAATAGAGGTTTCAAACCTGGGTTTTGCTTCAGGGTGTCCGTGAGTCCCTTGAACTATTTTCTCGGAAGTGTGTGTGTGTGTGTGTGTGTGCACTTTTCTGGGTCCGTAGATGTTGTCAGTTCTTAGAGCTGCCTGTGATCCCTAAATGGGTAAGAGTTAGTGATGTGGAAGAAAGGAGGTTGTGAAAACGGACGGCAGAAAGTGAGACGTACCCCCTCACCCCCACCCCCACGTGTGGACAAGGGTTCAAATCTCAGCTCTGTTACTTGTGTGTTCATACAGCGTCTAGTAAAGATCCTCGGTAGATGGCAGCTAATTATACTAATAATTTACTCACTAATGTTCAGCACTGCCAGCCAATTGCAGATTATTATGCCCATATGGGCAATTTTATTCTCATACCAGTGGTTTGTTTCTTTCATTACTTTTAAACCTCAGCATTACTTTTCTAAGCATTCTCCGTGGATGTCCCTAATATTTTAAAAGGACATAAAGGCAGACAGATTGCCTTGTAAAGTAAAAACACACATCAGATGCAAGAAGGAGACATCAAGAGTAAGAGGAAGTACTTGGTTTGAGAACGGGGGCTCTCAGACAGATAAAATCTACTTCCCATGGTGGGTTTAGACGGACCGACTGATAAGGCACAGGCATCCAGAATTTGTTACATTAATCCTAGACTGAAAGATAATTAGCAAATGTGTTGAAGTAGGCTTATGTTTTCCCTTCTTTGCCAACAATTGTGACCGTTTGTTGGCGACTGAAGATTGAACTGAGTTCTCTTGTCTTGATCACAGCTGTCGGGAGGAAATAAAGCGCTCGAGTTTCACACACGTGCGAACTTTCTAGGTCTCCTGTTATATTTAACAGGGGCTTAGTCTCTCTCAGGAGGTACCAGTAATTGTGAGACATTATGTTATTGATCATCCTTTATAAGCAAGGCAGCAGAATAGACCATAATTAAACACTCTGCGAACAGTAATTTGGTGAGTGGGCTCCAGTTTTCACGTTTACCTATAATATGAATTCATTTATGCATGTATTGTGAGTATTTAAGCCTTTAAAAAAAAGGTTTATTTATTTTAGAGAGAGAGAGTGGGGGGAGGGGCAGAGGGAGAGGGAGAGAGAATCTCAAGCGGACTCCGCACTTGGCGTGGAGCCTGACGTGGGGCTCGATCTCATGACCCTGACATCACGACCCGAGCCAAAACCAAGAGTTGGATGCTTAACCGACTCCCCGCCCAGGTGCCCCAATGAGTATTTTAGCTTTTATGTGGAAATTCAAAGTCTTCATTTGTATTTTCTTTTTAAAATCAGTTTCTCTCAACTCTTTTAATGCTTACTTTGAAGCTACTGTGAAAACTACTGGCGGTGGACATGGAAGAGCCCAAACGAGAGAGAAGCCTGGAGAGTCTGTGATAACAGACAGTATATCACGTAATCATCATCCCAGTCTCATTCAAGATGAGGAAATTGAGGCTCACAGAGGCTGAGCCTCCGTCCCGGTGTCACATGGTTTCTTCCTAAGTGGTGTAGATGGGAATCAGGCTCAGGCTTTCCACAGCTCCCTGCACAATGTCACAGCTGCTTTGTCTGCGTGGCAAAGCCCTGGAGATGCTGCCTGTTCGCCTCACCAGGTTGTGTGGAAAGGTCATGCCAATCCCTTCTGTGGAAATTTAAATTCAAGCGGTTCTGAGACAGATCTGTGGCTGAGCACATAGGTCTAAGTCACCGTCTAAGAATGAGTGAGGTGATTATCTTGGACACAATCGCACACAACTGACAGAACAGTGATGGAGAAACAAAATCCACAACGATGGATGTGTTAACTTGGTAAATGGTCCCTTCCACCATTTTGTCTGGGTTTGGGCACACATAACTTTGACCATTGCGCACTGTATCTGGAGCATAAGAGATATTTATGTATTATGTATGTATGTGTGTGTATTTGACATGTATCAACACATACACATGTGGAAGCATGGGATTTTAGTGATGGAAGGTACTTCGTAGATTTTGGATGGTAGACATGGTGAAAAACAGGAGCCAGATTGCCTGATTTCTATTTTTTAAAAAAATATTTGTTTATTTATTTATTTTAGAGAGAGAGAGTGCGTGAGAGGGCTCGGGAGAGGCAGAGGCAGAAGGAGAGGGAGAAGCAGACTCCCCGATGAGCAGGGAGCCCAGTGCAGGGCTCGATCCCAGGGCCCTGGGATCACTGCCTGAGCCGAAGGCAGATGCTTCACCGACGGAGTCACCCAGGTGTCCTGATTGCCTGATTTCTTTTTTTTTTATAGTAATATTTTTTATTATATTATGTTAGTCACCATACAGTACATCCCTAGTTTTTGATTGCCTGATTTCTAATCTTTATTTTTAAAGTAATCTCCTATAGATGGCATAGAGCTGAGTCTTTTTTATCCATTCTGACAATCTCTTTCTTTTAGTTGAAGTGTTTTATCCATTAGTATTTGATGTAATTATTGATATAGTTGGATTTCAGTCTATCATTTTACTATTTTATGCTGTTTTATTTTCTCTTTTGTTTTTGATTTCTATTTACGCACTCTATTTTTTTTTGTTCTCCGTCTCTCCTTTCATGCCTTCTTTTATTTGACGGGTTTTTAAAAGAATTTTATTTTAATTTGCTTGTTGGCTTCTTAACTATATTTAAATTATTAATTTTTTAATGGTTGTTCCCAGGATTATAATATGCATCCCTAACTGTTCATAATGTGTGTGGAGTTGGTATTATACCATTGCACATAGCCCATCAGAACCTTGGAACTATATACACCCATTTACTCTCTCCCTCCATTCTGTTTGCTATAGTTGTCAGGTGTTTTTCCTCTGTTCTTTGGACTGCGTCATTTCTACTGATCTATATGTCGGCTTATCACCACTTTCTTTGTCATCTTTGATCTGCTGTTAAGCCAACCCAGCGTCCGCCTAGAGGTGGTCTGGCAGACGCCATGAGAGCTTTTTCCTTCCTCCATTTGATTAGCTCTCATTCAGCGGCATCAGTGTGAGGCTTTTTGGGGGGAGTTATTTAGGCGTGTGGGGACTTACTGCCTTCCACGACATGGCTCTGTACTCTTTCCCCATTTAGTGGGACTGTCCAGTTTCACTTCCTCTACTTCATTCGTGAATCTGCCTCTCCAGACCCATGTCATGCTGGTTGCCCTTCACTGAATGACTTTCTGGTTGCTGACATGTTTTGGGGACAGAGAGGCCCAGTCTTGCTGCGAAAATGTGTGTGTGGGGGGGACGGCACCCTACAGTTCTCAGCTCAGGACTCTCTCTCACCATGGGGCGAGGTGTGCCTGATGCTTGTTGATACCGTCACGAGCATTATTTTGTATTTTGAGATTTCTGCCCCAGAGAGACAGATTGCTTCTTCTCTCCTGACAATTGCCACATGAGCTGAGAGGGTCTTGAGAAAGCTGTGTTCTTTCCATGGGGTTTGAGATAAGACAAGAGAGTGAGGTAGTCGGGCATGCATCTCTCTTTATGATTCAGCAGGAAACCTAGAACTCATTGGAAGATTCAAGTCTACCTGGGTCGTCTCTGAACGTGACTTTCTGTTGGCCCCACTTCCCTGAGGGTCACCCCCACAGCTGTGCCTCCCGTGGGCCACCAGCCAGCACGGGCACAGGTGCACGAACCCTGAAGGTGGCCCCACCAGGTGAATCACCTGTCTCAGTCTTTGCTGAGTTCCTGGCCAGGTGCTGGACAGACTTGTAGCTGGCTGGGAACGCTGCAAAGGTACCACGGGGAGCTGGCTTTCCAGAGCCATGGGGCTTGCACCAGACTCACGTGTTAACCGTTCACTCTGGGGAGGGAGCGCCGTGGGGCCGCCTTTGTGCCCAGCGACAGAGCGGGAGACGTTCACATGTCCGTGCCTTGCTCCTCTCACACGCTGGCAGGTTGTTGCTGGGGCCGGGACTAGCGGTCTCCACCAGTGAACCCTGTCTGTCCCCAACTTTCATCACAGGAGCAGATTCCTGGGCCATTGGGCCCCTGGTCAAAATCCAGAGGTTTCTGTGTGAAATCCTGAGAACGTGCTAAACAAGGGCACAGCTTGGTGTTTTTGTTACAGGTTTTTAACTCCCCCCAGTTGGTGTCATGTGCTCTTCTTCTCTCCCTGGCCCCTCTCATTGCTCTCCACCCCCCCCCCCCCCAAAACCCGACCCGGGAGCTAGAGCAAATGAAGCCCTGCAGCTTCCAGGCCTCCATACTCGATGGAAATATTTTCCGTTAAAGTTCCTCGGTGGACTCTTCTGCATAGAGGTGGCTGCTGCCGCAGCTTTGGCCTCTCCCCACCTCGGAGAAATCCCCCGTAAAGGCCTCTTAGTGAGAAGGATTTACAATTGAGACAATGCCGCTTTCACAGCTTTTAATTACACTTGACTCCTTCCAAAGCCTCCCGCTGGCTGGAGCTACCTTGTTGAGAAGGGCCAGGACCCGGGCTGAGAGCGATGCGGGAGGCTCTGGGCTGGGCGGTGTGTGCAGACCCCGTGAGGCCCGAGGCCCGCCGTCCAGCCGTCCCCTCCCTGCCGGAGGAGTGCTGCCCGAGAGAAACCTGAGCCCGCTGGCGGGCGGGGACTGCCAGGTGTAGTGTTTGCAGCAACCCAGGATGGCCGCCCTTGGGGCTGGTGTCTCCTCTAGTGGGTTCTGGGCTGGGATTCGGGGTGCAGGGCTCAGCTCCCGGACGGGGCGGCGGCGGAGGCCGGGCTCCTGCCTCCTGGTTGTCCCGCACACCCAGAGGGCTGGCACCATGTTTTGGCATCTCTGTCTCTCTCTCTCTCAAGTGGGGTTTGACTCTCTTGAGGTCAGGATGACCTGGAGCTCTTTCTGGGTGGCCATACCAGCCTCAGCAGCTCCTTGAAACAGGGCTGGCGCCCATGGTTGGCTCTGGACGATGAGCCAAGGTAGCGGTAGCCCGTGATCTGGGTTGGTCTGGGATCTCTTCTCTCCTTGGGGTGTCGCCTTCTTCCTTCTTTTGGTCCCTCTGTGGTCTTTCCCCATAGCCCTTACCTCTCTTCTGCCTGCCTTCTCCCCACCAGCGATGCTCCCCTCATTTCAGCTGGTGTCCCAAGGAGAGGGACTTTTGAATCTGAAGCCAACCAAGCCCCCTCTACCCTCCTCTGCAGACCTGTGTTTTCAACAGCCTTGCAAGGGGATTTGAAGCTAAGCGAGGTGTTGAGCCAGAGAGGTCAGCGTGGGCCTTGTGCATCTCAGCCTGCTCCCATTTCCAGGCGGGTACCTGTTCATCGTGGGGGGCTGCCCTGGGCCCTGTAGGATGGTTAGCAGCTTCCTTGACCTCTTCCCACTGGACAGATGCCAGTCTCAGTCGTGACCATCAGGGCCGACTCTTAACCATCTCTTGCTGTACCTTCTGCGGGGGCAAAATCTTCCCCAGGTGAGAACCATTGGGGTCTAGGGATACTAGGACCCACAGGGAACTGAGCAAGTTTGGGGCAAGAGATGAGTTAGGTTTTCGAGATTTGATACGAGGGTTCTTGGCAGAAAACAGCATGGGGAGGGCCTGGAAAGGGCTGGGGAAGAAAAGGATATCGTCACTGCAGAAAGAAAGAAGTGCTGGAGACCAGAAGGCCAGGCTCTCCGGCCTCAGCCTCGGGCTTCTACTCTGACCCACAGGCCCAGTCACACGACTTAGTTGGGCCTAAAAGGAGAAGCTGGTCCGGAGGGACAGCAAGGCTCTGCTGTCTGTGACTCTGCACTGGTTTCACACCACTGACCAGTTCGCAAAGGCTTCTTTCAGGGATGGTGCGGGTCCTTCCCAGGGACAGAAAGCAGGTAAAGGCGGAACACCCTGGCTGGGGGTCTAGGAAGCAGTTGTGCCTAATATGGCCCCTATGTGCGGCTGTTCTTAGCTGATCCTAGCTGATCCGAAGAGCCCCACACGTTGCCTAGAGGGTGCAGGGAAATACTGAGCCTCGGAGGCCATCGTTGGAAATGGGACTCACTGATGGCTCAGGCGCGTCCCAAACCCAAGTATCTTCCCTCCCATCTCGTCTGCCCGCTTTCCCTCCTCCCCCCGTCCAGCCCCTGTAATCACCATTCCCATCCAGCCTCCTCTAGCCTACTGGAAAGATCTGGGAGGCTGGTGATGGATTTGACTGAACTGTGTGTAATATAAAAGGGCAGAGCTGAGCCTGCAGGGACCGGGGGCTGCACGCGCTCCAATATTGCTTCCTCCAGCAGGGCAGTGCCGGGGAGCCCCTCTGGGATTACTCACACAATATTACTGCCACTGGTGAGGTTGGGGGGGGGGCAGGCAGGCGCGGGGAGGGTCTCGGGCTAGCCGCCTACGAGGCCCGGAATAACAACAACAATAATAATGGCGATATTTTCATAATAGTAAAAATAGTAATAATTGTGTTTTCCAGGTTTATTAACTTTGCGAAGTCTGGTTTATTAACTCTCCTGGCTTATTAACTTTGCGAAGTCTTTGCTCGTCACAGCATCTGCCTGAGGCTTGTGGGCGTGTTTGAGTTCATCACTCTCAGGCTCTCTAAGAGAAAGAGGGGCACAGGAGAGGGGGGGGCGGGAGCAGTGATATTTGAAGTAATTAGACTTTATTGAAATCAAATGCCCGGGCAAGAAATGGTAATTAACTGAGAGGCGGATGCTCTGTTCTCCCTCATCCAAGGACTGTCGGGCTGTCAGAGATTAGCCTCATCCTGGGGCCACTGGATAGCTTCTGAAAGGCTGTGTTGGAAGGAATATTTTTGTTTAAAAATAGAGATCTCAATTGAACAGGATAGGAAGGAAGCATACCTTCTTTCCCCTCGTTACCACTGGTACAAAATACAAAGAGGGGGAAAAAATAAAATTAAGAAGATAGAATGGTTTAATTGGAAATTCCCGTTCTGTCTCTGAAGTAATTCACTAGTGCAGATAATCCAAGACCCAGTAAATGAGGGAAGAAACTGATGGTGCAGGTCTGGGGAGGTCAGGTAGAAAACTTCTGATGAGGATTATGATGAGGAGGACGAATGCGGGGGGGGGGGATTTCACTATTTTGAAACTGATATGATGGTACCTGGGATGAGGAACCCGGTAGATTGGTTTCCTTGGGTTCCCTCTGGGGGCTACGCAGTTGCCTTTGGAGGGTTTTAGAGGTGAAGGTACGGGGGCGCTCTGGGGCTCAGGGCTGGGACTGGCTCCTCGGAGAGCCATTCGGCTCAACTTAAGGAATACTTTCCAGCACTGCTTTTGAACTTGGGGAGAGTGAGTCCCTTATTACAATGATGGCATAGAAGGCTTCCCAAATCTTTATGTTAAACATATATTTACTATCTGCGATCCTTCAGTACAAAGAAAAAAGCTGGCCTAACTCGATGCCTTGGAGATCAAAAGAGCATTGGATTTGGAGGCAGGAAACCAGGTTTAAGACACCCTTTGAACCTGAGTTACTTTATGTGTGAAAATAGGGCCAATCTTGTCTGACAGGGTTGGTCGAAGGATTGCACGAGACGACCAGATTGGAGTAATGCTTTGCAGACTGGAAAGCTCTCTATACGTTCAAGGTTGAAAGCAGTTATTGTTATTATTAATGTTTATCGTTGTTTTATGCATACGGGCCTCCACAGTTGCGCAGTCGCAGACATTCTTTTTCTCCCAGCCTCTCTGGTGGTTTTGCTTTACGTTCGCCCTCCTGGCACTGGACGATAAAGAGCCGCTGTGTCAACATTGACACAGGGATTGCTCTGTGTCTGGATGTATTCAATCAGTAATTTTCACTTGCAGCTCTTTTGTCAGTGCTCTGAGACTCATGGCCAAAATGCACTGCGGACACGCAAAGGCTCTCCTGTATTCCGGGGATTTACTTCTAATTAGGAGAGTATCAAGTTGAGAACCGGGCCCCTCATCAGGTTAGAACCACTCTTGGGCTGATGGAAGGAGGTTTAGCATGGAGCCCTGGGTGGAGCCGTGTAGTCCCGGCCTCGAGGACACCCCGACGTTCAGCCCGAGGTGGGCTGTGGTCTTCACATGCTGACTCATCTGTGCTCGTCCCTCTCACCTTCTGCAGCTGGTCTGTCCAAGGAGGCAGGGCCTTCTGGGTAACGGTCCCACTTAATCAAGACTCATTCCCCCACATCTGAGATCTGCATGCTTGCTACGTGCCAGGCACTCGTCTTATTTTAACAAACCATCCTCCTCACCGATTGTCATCTGAATCAGGCTGTTGATGCAGCCACACTGTAGACGAGGAAACGACGTGGGTGAATTTCTCTTTATTTAGAACACAGATGATGAAAAGATAACTGTAAGCATTTGGTGGGCACTTTTCGTTCACTTAAACCTGATCCATTCAGCAAATGTTTGCTGTAGTGTAGTTGGGCCTATGGGAGGGAATAAAAGGAACAAGAGAAGATCTTTGCCTTTTCGTGTTTTATGAGCTGGTGCTGGACTTGAAAGCCTGGATGGGAACGAATTGAGAACACGGACATTAACAAGCTCAAAGGTGTAAATGAAACATGCAAGGGCTTATCACGAGGGGTCTCTCAAACGGATAAAGAGCCAACCAGAGAAGGTTTTCTAGAAGAGGTAGGCTTTGACCCAGGTCTTCGAGTAGACCGTTGGCAGAGATCAGGGTTTCCTAGGTGCGCTGCCAGCCGTGGTGCCGATGGTGACTCTATGCCGTGCGTAGGTCCACAGTTCCCATCGTGGCGGTAGTGTCTTCTCACGTGTGTAGAAGAATCATGGTATCAGACCAACGATGTCCTCAAAGTGATATGAAGTTTCTGTTAAAATAAATCTGGTTTAACTAAAATAAGTGAGTTGATTACAAGTGATAGGTTATAATCATGCAGGTGGTGGGACGCTTGGCCTAAACCATGTCGGTGGATGTGAACATTCCTGAAACTTAGGGAAGTACTGGTGCGGAGGAGACCATCACTTCGCATAGGTCTGGCGTTTTACCGTTTACAGTTTGATGTGGTTTCATCTATTTTCTGTGGCCTGTTATTGTTAAGTATGAGGAAATGAGGCTGGGAGAAGTTCCCTTACCCAAGGTGAGACAACGAGTGAGTAGTGGACTGGGCTTAGGTCCCGGGCCTTTGGATTCTGAGACAGTTATTCCCTTGTAGGGGAGTAAGGGGGTGTTCCAGGTCGAGGCAACGGGATTTGAAGACATAGAGTTACAGCTGGCAAATTGTGTTCTAATCCAAGGGATGCTGCAAGAAACTGGTGTACCGAATTAGAACACGATTACGCAGAAATTGAAAAATCGGGAGGAACAAGGGTGCGGAAAATTGGAGGGGATCTTCAAAGTCTAGTTGTTAAGGAAACCTAGTGTGTTCTTTACTATTAGTAGTAGTAGTAGTAGCAGTGGTAGTACTGGTGTAACAGTCACATAACATGAACTTGACCATCTAAACCACTTTAAAGCATACAATGTGGTGGCTTTCAGTCCACTCACGGCGTCGTGCCATCGTCACCACTAACTCTAGAACGTTGCCATCATCCCCATTCCATCAGCATTCAGCAAACACCCTGTTCTTTCCTTCCCCCAGCACCTGGCAAACACTGCTCTGCTATCTCTTTCTGTGGATTTGCCTGTTCTGGATATTTTCCTGTAAATCAAATCATGCAATATAGGGCCTTTATGTCTGACTCCTTTCACTTAGCATAATGCCTCAAGGCTCATCTGTGCTGTAGTAAATACCAGTATTTCATTCCTTTTTTTTTTTTTTTAAGATTTTTTTATTTATTTATGTGACAGAGAGACAGCCAGCGAGAGAGGGAACACAAGCAGGGGGAGTGGGAGAGGAAGAAGCAGGCTCCCAGCGGAGGAGCCCGATGTGGGGCTCGATCCCAGATCGCCGGGATCACGCCCTGAGCCGAAGGCAGACGCTTAACGACTGCGCTACCCAGGCGCCCCAGTATTTCATTCCTTTTGATGGGTGAATAATATTCCATTGCATGAATGTACCACATTTGGCTTATCATTCTTCCCTTGATAGACCTTTGGGTTGTTCTTATTTTCGGCTATCATGAGTAACGTTGCTGTGAATGTTCATCTACAAGTTTTGCTTGAACATCTGTTTTCGGTTCTCTTGGGTATATACCTACGAGTGCAGTTGCTGGGTCACATGGTAATTTTATATTTAACTTTTCGAGCAATCGTCAAGCTATTTTCCAACAGCAGCTACACCGTGTTTCATTCCCTCCGACAATGCATGAGGGCTCCAATTTCTCCATATTCTCACCAACCCTTGTTATTATCCCATTTTCTTCTAATTCTAGCCGTCCTAGTGGGTGTGAAGTGGCATCTGATCGTGGTTTGTTCTGTATTTTCCTGATGACTAATCAGGTCGAGCATCTTTTCATGTGCGTATTGGCCATTTGCATGTTTTCTTTGCAGAAATGCCTCTGAGAGTCCTGTGTCCATTTTCAAATAGACAAAATTTCAAATTTTGTCTTTTTATTGCTGAATTGAAAGAACCTTTATCTATTCTGGAACTAGACCCTTATCAGTTGTGTGATCTGCAAATATTCTCTCCCATTCTGTGGGTCGTCTTTCCATTTTCTTTTTCTTTTTTTTTTTTTTTTTAAAGATTTATTTATTTATTTATTTGACAGAGACAGCTAGTGAGAGAGGGAACACAGCAGGGGGAGTGGGAGAGGAAGAAGCAGGCTCCCAGCGGAAGAGCCTGATGTGGGACTCGATCCCGGAACGCCAGGATCACGCCCTGAGCTGAAGGCAGACGCTTAACGACTGCGCTACCCAGGCGCCCCGTCTTTCCATTTTCTTGATCGTGTCTTCTGATATACAGAAGTTTTAAATTTTAATGAAGTCCAATGATCTATCCTTTCTTTTGTTTTAACTTTAAAACAAGGGGGTCCACGTGGTTGCGTGTTACAAGGTTGTAATGGTCAAAGACTGAATTATGGGGTAATTAAATGCTTATTGGGGAACATTTGCAAAATATTAAAAATAT
Source organism: Ursus americanus (assembly GCF_024610735.1). Classification (NCBI taxonomy): domain Eukaryota; kingdom Metazoa; phylum Chordata; class Mammalia; order Carnivora; family Ursidae; genus Ursus; species Ursus americanus. The sequence continues at coordinate 49,175,876 of NC_142128.1, read as the reverse complement.
AGGGAAAATGGAAATCATCTATCATACCACTATTTACAGAATGCCCTCTCAGTATTTTGGTGTTTTTCTTTCTAGTCTTTTTTTTTCCTCCCTTTTTTTGTGGGTATTTATGTGTGTCTGCCTGTCCGATTGCCCTTTGTCTGTTTATTCATACTGTATGTACGTTCTTAGAAATACCTATCTTCATTTGATGCTATGCGGTGAACGTTTCCCCATGTCATTAGTCTTTGAAAGTATGGTTTTATTGGTTATGAAACTTAATTATAGCATAATTTGTGTAATCATTTGTTATTATAATTAATGTTTAGTTGATCTTCCTGGTAATACACATTTTATTGTATTTTACATTATTTCCTTAAATTGCTGAAGGGAGGATTATAGCATAAAATATATTAACATTTTTTAAGATTCTTTTTTTTTTTTTTAAAGATTTTATTTATTTATTCGACAGAGATAGAGACAGCCAGCGAGAGAGGGAACACAAGCAGGGGGAGTGGGAGAGGAAGAAGCAGGCTCCCAGCAGAGGAGCCCGATGTGGGACTCGATCCCGGAACGCCGGGATCACGCCCTGAGCCGAAGGCAGACGCTTAACCGCTGTGCCACCCAGGCGCCCCATTTTTTAAGGTTCTTGAGATCCCTTCCCTTCCTTCCTTCCTTCCTTCCTTCCTTCCTTCCTTCCTTCCTTCCTTCCTTCCTTCCTTCCTTCCTTCCTTCCTTCCTCCCCCTTGAAAGGGGCCAGGTAGAGATATCCGTGAAAATCAGTTTGGAAATGGTGTTAAGCAGGAGTAGGGCCTGGGCATTTGTTGGTCAGGGCTCAAGTGCATTAAAGAGGACCGTACCATCTCTACCTGGCTCCAGGTGTGATCATAGAGTGTTTCAGTGACATTGCTTTCTTTTTTCTCTTTTCACCAGAGTTTACCTGTTTTCGAATATGAGCTATTTTGGAGCATATACTCATGAAGCCCAATCACTTTCCTCCCTTCTGGCTCTAGGTCTGAATTCTAGAATCAATGTGGTTTTTCTCATCTGCCTGTCCATTTCCTCCCAAACATATAGTAAAATGACGAGTGCATATCGTATGTTCTGTTGCTGAAATACCTCTTGGATTTGCTTTGATTTTTTTCTGTCCCATAGAAATAGATATTTATTTATTTATTTTCTTGAAGTATAGTTGACACACAGGGTTACCTGAGTTTCAGGTGTACAACATAGTGATTCGACAAGTCTGTGTGTTATGCTATGTTCACCACAAGTGTGGGTCCCATCTGTCACCATACAAGGCAACTATAATACTGCTGATTGTATTCTCTATGCTGTGCCTTTTTTTAAAATAAGATTTTATTTATTTATTTGACAGAAAGAGTGAGAGAGCACAAGCAGGGAGAGGGGCAGAGGGAGAGGGAGAAGCAGGCTCCCCACTGGGCAGGGAGCCCGACTCAGGGCTTGGTCCCAGCACCCCGGGATCATGATCTGAGCTGAAGGCAGATGCTTAACTGACTGAGCCACCCAGGTGTCCCATATGCTGTGCCTTTTATACTCATGATGTGATCATGCCATCGCTGGAAGCTGGTACTTCTCCCTCCCTTTCACTCATTGTGCCCATCCCCCACCCCCTGGCATCCACCAGGTTGTGCCCTGGATTTGAGTCTATTTCTGCTTTTTGTTTTATTCATTTGTTTTGTTTGTTAGCTTCCACATGTCACTGAAATCATGTGGTATCTGTCTTTCTCTGCCTGACCTATTTCACTTAGCCTAATACCTACTAGGTCCATCTATGTCGTTGCACATGGCAAGAGCTCATCTTTTTTATGTCCGAGTAATATTCCATCCTGTATAGATACCGTGTCTTCTTTACCTACCCATTCATCTCTTGGTGGACACTTGGGTTGCTTCCGTATCTTGGCTATTTGTAAGCAATGCTGCAATAAACACAGGAGTGCAAATATCTTTTCTAAGTAGTGTTTTTGTTTTCTTTGGGTAAATACCCAGAAGTAGAAATGCTGAATCATAGGGTGGTTCTTTTTATAAATTATTTTTTTGAGGAACCTCCATACTGTTTTTCACAGCGGCTGCACCAATTGACCTTCCCACCAACAGTGCACAACGGTTCCTTCTCCACGTCCTCGCTAGCACTCGTTCGTTCTTGTCTTTGTGGTTATAGCCATTCTGACAGGTGTGAGCTGATATCTTACTGTGGTTTTGATTTGTATTTCTCTAATGATCAGTGATGAACATCTTTTCATGTGTCTGTTGGCCATCTGTATACCTCTTTGGAAAAATATCTATTCAGCTTCTCTGCCCGTTTTTATCGGATTATTTGTGTTTTTGGTGTTGCGTTGTATTAGTTCTTTATATATTTTGGATATTAACTCCTTATCAGATATATTATTTGTAAATCTCTTCTCCCATTCAGTAGATGGCCTTTTCATTTTGTTGACAGTTTCCTTTACAGTCCCAGAGCTTTTTATTTTGGTTCAGTCCCAGTAGTTTATTTTTGCTTTTGTTTCCCTTGCCCGAGGAGATCTATCTCGAAAAATGTTGCAACGGCCAGACATAGCTAACTGCTGACCTTGCTCCTTGCCTACTTCTCCTCCTTCTAGTCCTTTCTCTCTACCAGTTGTGACTAGTTACTGAGTAAACCCAATTCAGTGGTCTTGCTTATTTGTTTAAAATACCTTTACGGCCTCTCCATTACTTTCCAGATGGAGTCCTTAGCTCATAAACAGGTATTCACAATCTGGTTTCTGTTGGGACTTTAGGGAAAACTTCTATACTATAGTTTTCAGTGTTAGGATGTCATGAATATTAAGTTACTGTAGTAACTTAATGCAACCTTTGTAAGGAGAAACAATAAAGGAAAAGGGAGGCTTTTCAATTTTGTTTTTGAAGTAGTTGTCTGCTTCTGAGTAGCTTTCCAGAAAGGTTCTACCAGCTTGCACTCCCATTAGCAGTGTGGGAAAGTGTCAGGCTCTTTTCATCTTTCCCTTGCTGACCATTTTTTAAGAAATAGATTCTATCTTTTAACTTTTTATAAGGTTTTATTTATTTGTTTGACAGAGAGTGTGCGCATGAGAGAGAGCACAAGCAGGGGAGTGGCAGGCAGAGGCAGAGGGAGAAGCAGGCTCCCTGCTGAGCAGAGAGCCTGACATGGGGCTCGATCCCAGGACCCTGAGATCATGCATGACCCGAGTCGAAGGCAGATGCTTAACCGACTGAAAAACCCAGGCGCCCCTAGATGTTATCTTTTTAGAGCAGTTTCAAGTTTACAGAGAAATTGAGTGGAAGGTTCAGAGCTTGCTCTCCCAGATGCTCCCTGAACCCCCCATGTGCACAGCCCCTCCCATTATTAACATCCCCCACCAGAGCGGTGGTCCATTTGTTATTGTCAATGAACCTACGTGGACAAATCATTATCCCCCAGAGCCCATAGTTTATATTAGGGCTCCCTCCTGGTGTAAATTTCATGGGTTTGGGCAAATTTTCAATGACACGTATTCACCATGATAGGCTCACACGGAACAGCGTTGCTGTCCTCCACACGTCTGTGCTGTACCTGTTCATCCCTTCCTCTCTACGAACCCCTGGTAACCGCTGATCTCTTTACTGACTCCATACCTTCGCCTTTTCCAGAAGGTCATGGAGTTGGCGTGACTCAGTGTGCAGTCTCTTCAGATTGGCTGCTTTCACTCAGTGATGGGGACTTCCTCCATGTCTTTTCACGACTCGGTAGCCCGTTTCTGTTGAGCGCTGAATAATGTTCCATTGTCTGGATGTACTAAAGCTTCATTCATTCACCTACCAAAGGGAATCTTGGTGCCTCAGAGCTTTGGCGATTACGAGTAAGCCGCTGTAAACAGCCATGTGTCAGTTTTTGTGTCGACGTAAGTTTTCGGTTCCTTTGGGTAATACCGATGGCTGGATCGTGTGGTAAGAGTATGTGTCGTCTTGTAAGAAGACACCAAACGGTCTTCCACGGTGGCTGTGCCATTTTGCATTCCTACCAGCCATGAGTGAGAGTTCCTGTGGCTCCACGTCCTTGCCAGCATTTGGTGCTGTCAGGGATTGGATTTTGGCCTTTCTAATAACCGTGAAGGGGTCTCTCGTTGTTGTTGTTCATTGACAATTTTTTTTGGAGGGGGTGGGGCAGAGGGAGAAGGAGAGAAATAATCTTAAGCAGGCTCCACAGCCAGTGCAGAGCCTGACATGGGGTTCAATCTCACGACCCAAAGACCAGGACCTGAGCCGAAATCAAGAGTCGGAGGCTTGATGTACTGAGCTATCCAGGTGCCCCTTCACTGACCATTTCTTTTTTTTTTTTTTTTAAGATTTTATTTATTTATTCGACAGAGATAGAGACAGCCAGCGAGAGAGGGAACACAAGCAGGGGGAGTGGGAGAGGAAGAAGCAGGCTCATAGCGGAGGAGCCTGATGTGGGGCTCGATCCCATAACGCCAGGATCACGCCCCGAGCTGAAGGCAGACGCTTAACCGCTGTGCCACCCAGGCGCCCCTTCACTGACCATTTCTGACTTACAAACATTTGCTGACTGATAGTGTTCAATTGGATTTTAGATGATGTATGAACTTGAATGATTTTTCAAAGCGTTAATGGCCATTTTTTTCTGCTTTGTCTCTTTTATAGCACTTTTTTTCCCTCTTTCACATGTGTATATGAATGAACACTTTATCATATTTACTAGATATGTTTTTCCTAGTTCGTCATTTGTTTTATAATTTTTTTATCCCAGAGGCACCTGGGTGGCTCAGTCAGTTAAGCGTCTGCCTTTGGCTCAGGTCATGACCCCAGGGTCCTGGAATCGAGCCCCATGTTGGGCTCCCTGCTCAGCGGGGAGCCTGCTTCACCCTCTGCCTGCTGCTCCCCCTGCTTGTGCTTCTCTCCCTCTCGGACAAATAATGCTTGTCAGTCAGTAAACAGAGAGGAATGGGAGCCCACATCTGGGCCAGGAAGTGCACCAGGCACTGTGGAAATAACCATGAAGGGGCAGGCATGGTTCCTATCTTCATGGAGCTTGGAGTTCCTGAGATCACTGATCCTTTATTCTTGCCTTTATTCTTTCACAGTTACCTTCTCTACTGTATATACAATATACTACTGTATATTGTCAAGTGAGGAGATCACTTTTTCTCCAATATCCAGTTTTCCTGACGTCTTTTGTAGGAGAGCTTCTCTCTTCTCCGTGGTTTACGCTGACTTCTCGTACATTAGAGGGTTTTCAGGGCAACTTAAATTGTGTCACTGACTTTCTATCAATTCTAAGGCTGCTGGTACCCTGCTATTTTAACTTTTGTAGCTTTATAATTTATTTTCATATCCTCAGTAGAGCACGGCCTCCCTTATCACCATAGTTTTTTTTTTTTAATAAAGACTTTTTTCGTTCTCCTCATCTTCATGCCATACTTTGTATTTTTTTGTCAAGTTAGAGCAAAAAATACGGGGATTGTCTTCAACTTCAGGAAAGGATTGCCTGTAAACCGGTCTCCTCCTTAAGGAACAGGCCGTGTCTCTGCATTTACGCAAATCTTTTCCATCTCTCTGGGAGGTTGCATTTCCATTATGATGGTCCCACATATTCCTTTTTAGGGTTATTCCTAGATATTGCGTGTTTTCTTGCTGCTGTGAATTTTTATCATAAATTTTGTTTGAAAAATTAAATGTTTACATATAAAAATATTTACATATAGAAAAATTAATTCTTACGGATTGTTTTGTCTCTATATTTTACCCAATCTATTAACTTTGTTTTTCATTGCTTTCTTGGTTTAATTCATTTTCAAATAATGAAAATGTATCTTCTTGTTTCAGTAGTTGTAAGTCTATTTGTTCTATCCGTTTCTTTACACAGAACTTTTTAAGTATTTAAATAGTAGTGGTTTAATAGGGAACATTCTTATCTTTTCCCTGGATTTTAAGGGGGTAAATGAATGCCTTTTGGTTTCTTAAGTACAATGTTGGCTGTAGGTTTAGGGTTGATGTTCTTTTTTTTTTTTTTTAATGAACATATAGTGTATTAGTTATAGAAGTAGAGGTTAGTGATTCATCAGGCTTATATAATACCCACTGTTCATTACATCATGTGCTCTCCTTAATGTTCATCACCCAGGCACCCCATCCTCCCACCCCCTTCCCCTCTAGCAACCCTCAGTTTGTTTCCTCGAGTTAAGAGTCTCGAATGCTCTGTCTCCCACTGTTTTCATCTTATTTTATTTTTCCTTCCCTTCCCCTATGTTCAACTGTTTTGTTTCTTAAATTCCACATATGAGTGAAATCCTATGGTATTTGTCTTTCTCTGACTGACTTATTTCACTTAGCATCATACCCTCTAGCTCCATCCACGTTGTTGCAGATGTCAAGATTTCATTCTTTTTGATGGCTGAGTAATATTCCATCATGTCTCCACATATAAGGAATAGCTCTGTTCCCTACGATGAGGTTGGTGGGCATTGGTGTATACGTAAGAGAGAGGGAGAGAGATCTCAGCTGAATTACATTCAGCTTCAACCAACAGCAAACCCAACTTACTCTGGCTTAAACAAGAAGGGGAGTTTGTGTTTTTCCACATTGCAACAAGTCTGGTGAACACAGGTGATCTGGTGGCTCACCAGTGCCATCAGCAACCAAGCTCTCCCTGCATTTCTTCTTTCCATCCTAACACAGAGGCCCTTATCCTCTTGGCCACAGAACAGCTGCAGCCCCAGCCTTGAAACCACATTCCAGGTGGGAACAAGAGGGCGGGGCCTGAAGGTGAAGGGTAAAAGCCCAGAGTCACGCCAGCTGAGTCTTTTCTCCTTTAAGGAGCTTTCCTTGGGTCCACCCAGGAAAGCTTGTGTCTCGTTGAGCCAGATGGGTGATCCCTAAAAGCAGAAATTGTCTGGGAGAAGGGCCCTGAGCATGCTGGCAGATCAGCCAGCCAATAGCAGGTTCCTCAGCCTGGAAGCAGGTGGCTTGGAGCCCTCAGAGAAGAGAAATAAAGTAATACCTCAGGGAGCCAGCCGAACTTCTCTTCTGACCCTCTGTGCAGCATGAGTAAGTCACTTAACCTCTCCATTCATGGGGTGCTGTCTGCCTCGGCGCCTAGAAGGGTGTTTGTAAAGGGCAGATAAACTCAATCCTGAAAGCACTCCTATTTTCATGCCGTTTTTGGTGTTAGGATAATTTTTGTGTTGTTTGTTTTTTGGTTAATGAGTAAACTGTTCTTTCTCCCTGATTTTTACGGTGTTATTATTAAATTACTTTTGCCTGAACAGAACCAAAAGGTGAACAGGATGTCAAAAAAGGGAGCACGGACAGCTGTTAGCAACAGGAATGACTCCTTTTTTTTTTTTTTTTAAAGATTTTATTTATTTGAGAGAGACAGAGTTCACACAAGCTGGGGGAAGGGGCAGAGGGAGAGGGAGAAGCAGACCCCCGCTGAGTGGGGAGGTGGGGAGGCCGATGCGGGGCGCTGTCCCAGGACCCAGGGATCCTGAGGGGAGACAGAGGCAGAGCTTCCCCAACAGCCGCCCAGGCGCCCCAGGAGGGACTCCTTTGAAAGGGAGTGGGAATAAGGTGCTTAGTCATCTCAGCCTCTCCTCCAACAAGGGGAAGGAGGAAGACGGAACCATAATGGTGCTTTTTAGTGCTTTGCCCCAGTCTGCATTACTTCTCTCCTCTGCCTTAGGGTAAGAGAAACGGCTAGCTTCGCAGTTCGATTGGGAAAAGCACCCTCAATCCTGTTGCTTTTGTGGCAACTATTAATTGCTTCCTGAATTTATATAGCATAAATAAAGCAGGTTGCCAGGGAGTGAATTACCCAGTGGATAAATGGTGGGTCATTAATGTAGTGTTGACCCTGAACCCAGAGGATGACGTGAGATCCGCGAGAGCGCTCGAGAAATTTACCAGAACCCGTTTCAGGGGAGGTGATGTGTTTTAAATCCCCCTGTAATGCAATGAGGGGAATCAAATTAGATAATAGTTTGCAGAAATCTTCTGGGCTTGGAGCCCCGCTCAGGGGGATTTTATCCTCTTGTGTTGTCATGTTTTCCTTTTTAGGGTTATACCTGTGTCCCAGCCATTCCCAGAGTGGCTTTATCGTTTCCCCCCACGGCGTAAGCCCAAGTTGACGCATTGGAAATGTCATGGTGTGCGGGCGTTCCCTGCTTATTTTATTTTGTAGTAACAAGTAAATTCCAATTTTGCCTTATTCTGAAGCCTAAGATGTTAACGAATACAAAGAGAAGAGTTAGTTCAGGGGCGCCTGGGTGGCACAGCGGTTAAGCGTCTGCCTTCGGCTCAGGGCGTGATCCCGGCGTTATGGGATCGAGCCCCACGTCAGGCTCCTCCGCTGGGAGCCTGCTTCTTCCTCTCCCACTCCCCCTGCTTGTGTTCCCTCTCTCGCTGGCTGTCTCTATCTCTGTCGAATAAATAAATAAAATCTTAAAAAAAAAAAAAAAAGAGAAGAGTTAGTTCAATAGGTCATTCCATGCATCCTGCTGCCTTATTTATGATTTGCTCCTCTAGGCCTATCCAAGGCGTCCCTCTGTGGGTGTCCCACCGTTGGGAGAGTTGGGGTGTGTGTGGTAATTGTATTTGTGGAGAGGGGGGTTTCTCTGGGCTTTAGAAACCAGAACCAGAGCTCTTTGGGAGTCCCATCTCTTGACTCTTCTCGCTCTGATCCGGTTCCCCAAATTGAGAGCACCCCTTGAAGAACAGAATGATTCGCCTTCGCAAGGGCTGGGGGTATACTAGGTCCCGCGGAGGGGCGGAGGTCACAAATGGATGAGAGCTCACTTTCTTCTCGGGCATTTTTAAGTATCCATTCCATAAATGAGCCTATCAGGGTAGGGGTTTGTTTTGTTTTGTTTTTTTCCTCATTATTCCAAACGCACTGTTACCAAACCAGATCCTGATCAGAAATGGGAAGGGAAGCCTCAGGTTTGTGGTGGGTGGAAGCCTTGTCCAGGCCCGGGGGCACCTGGGATGCAGGCGGGAAGGTGCTGGCTCCTGCTGGCTGTGGGCCTCCAGCAGGTCCCTCTCTTCTGTCCCATCCTTTCTTGTGCTGTGAAAGGGGAGATCCACCCGGCCGCATGGCCAGCTGCACGTGTGTAGCCCAGGTGTGCGCCCCTCGGGGCCCCACCTGCCTGTCGTGCCAGTGAGGCCATGTTAACCGTAAGTTTAGATTCCCTGGTCTGTACCACCACCTGTGCAGGACCTTCAGGACTCTCCAAATACCACCCTCCTTCCCCCCACCCCCCATGCATTTCAGTACGTGCTTCTGTAGCCCCCTCTCAGCCCTGAGCTCCAGGCAGGATTCCTCCAGCCTTTCTCTCCTGTTCCGGCTCCTCCCTGCAGTGCTCTCTATGCAGGAAGCAGCTGGACAGGGAGCCACAGGCCCTGCGGCTGGGGCACCTGCCACAAAGCTGGTGGTGTGGCTGCCACGGGGCGAGGCCCGTGTTCCCAGGACTGCCAGGCCTCGAGGTGACCTGAGGTCCCCGCAGAAGCTGGGTGCTGTGCTCCCAGGCCTCTCTACTCTGCCATCCCCCATTTCCCTGTGAACTCTTGGGGCACGTTCATGGGGCTGGGGAGGGGACAGGCACTGTGCGACCCTCTCCAGTGCCTAGTGACGACCTGCCTCTCTCTCACACACACAAGACAGAAAACCACTGGAACTGACAAAGCCACTCGACTGAAAGCAAAAACCTTCCTCCTCCTGCCCCGTGCCAGCCTGTCACACAGACACATGGGCCGAGGGGGCGTCTGTTGAGCAGCAGCCCGACTCTGATTTGGGCACCTGCCGGTCCTCGCTTGGGCGGCTCTGGTCCACCTCTCGTGACGGGATGTGAGGCACGGCCATGCGGAGTGGGCCCTTTGGGCCTTTAAGACTTTCGAGTGTCAGGATCCTGATTTGCACCCGTGCTGTGAGAGGGACACTCCTGGAGGGTTTTCCGAGGCAGCTCCGTGGTGTGGATGAGCGCTCAGCTGCCGGAGACGGGGGTTTCCGGGAGAGGGGCAGAGGTGCGGGGGGGGGGGGCAGGCACACGTGTCTGCAGCTGTGTCAGGGTTGGAGGGGACTCTCCGGAGGGTCTTGTGCCTGTTGGATGCTTTTGAGCTTCTGCCAGGGGCCCCGCGGGCTAGAGGGGCCATGTGTCAAGGGTGTCGGGCCGAGCGCTGGGTAGTGAAGTCCCGCGCTGAGTGCAGACTCCCTCGGAGTCAGGGTGACAAGGATTCAGTTTTACAGTGTTGGATTAAGGGCCAAATACAAGATGACTTGGATAATTTTCTCTTTGCTGGCTCCTTAGCTACGAGTAATTTATTCTAACCTTCTTCCATAATGCCAATTACAGCTGTTAGCACGGTACTTCAAAGCCAGGATTCAAAGTACAAAGCTATGGTTAGGATTTCCTGTGCTGGTGTCCCAGAAGGCTTTCAACCAAGGTTGGAGTTGGGGGAGATGAAAGGCAGTGGGGCTTTTCCCCAGTGTTCTTGGGGTAGCGTGGATGCTGGGGGAGCTTAGGGGAGGAGGGTGGAGCCACCCCCAGAAAGGCTTGGCTGGAGGGAGGACTCGTCAGGAGCTATGGATGAGGCCTGTGACGACATCATAAACACAAAGGCCGTGGCTTCCTAGAAGGCTGATTTTCACTGAACAGGGAGGGGTAGAGAACAGACCTATAAAGAGACCGAAATAATTATATATCTTGTTGGACATGTCAAGGGGGACAAACGGTGGAACTCGAGACTGTCCTTTCTTGTGTGGGGATCTGATCGGGCACTTAACCTGCAGGGTGGGTGACAGGAGAAGGAGCTGTGTAGCCAGTCCACCAGGAGCCTCCGGGGTGCCACGCTCCAGCGCTTTGGCCTAGGAGGGAGTGGACTGCCCGTGGCCACCATGCTCCTTACTAGTGTGAAAAGGACACCACCGAGTGTCACCTGCTGTCTGTGTGTCACTCCGGTAATTCCCGTGAATGTCAGGTGCTGCTTATGGGAAAAGACAACATGCCTGGCTGCTAGAGGAAAGGGAAATTGCCAGTTTTGCATCAAGGGAGAAGGTGCTAGAAGTCTTGTGGGTCTGGAGACCATGGACATCTGTGCTGTCTGTTCAAGCACTGAGAGACTAAAGAGAACAGGGAGAGCATTTTTGGAATGAGAGCTGAAAAAGATACCGGAATAAAACATTTAAAAAATGTAGAGGAGAGACTAGAAGAAATAGAAAGAGAAGCCAAGACATGAGGAAGGAAAACCAATGCAGGACCAGCTAGAAAGGGGGCCGGTCTTAACATTCGGGTTACGGTTCCCTATCTTTTGTCAGATGTTCAAGTCAGGAGGGTAGACTCGTGGAAACACTCTCAGAGACCTGGAGGCACCTGGCGCTGAGAATGCACAGAGACGCTGAGCTCTAGGAACCAAACTGAGGGCTGCTGGAGGGGAAGGGGTGGGGGGACAGGGTACCTGGGGGACGGGCATTAAGGAGGACACTTGATGGAATTAACACTGGCTGTTATATGCAACCAAAGAATCACTTTATTCTACCTCTGAAACTAAAAAAAAAAAAAAAAAAAAAAAAAAACACCAGCAGAGAACCAGAGTTGCTGGAGTCCATTCGGAAGCATTCTGGAAAGTTTGATTCTTAGAGGCTGATTCGGTGAAGCCCTGTATCCCTTTGCCACGCTGACTGCTTTGGCGTCCAAGGCACAAGCTAGCCGTGTGTTCCGTAGCTCAGAAATTTCCCACGTGGTGACTGTCCCCCTGGCCCCCGGGCATCTCCCACATAAGTGGCTGAGACGGCCATTATTTCTCAAGGAGGCACCTGCTTGGGGGATGTTTGCCACCTTGGGGGATGTAGGTAGCTGGCTTTGGGGCCCCTGTTTGCTGTTACCCCTCCTTCTGGTGGCTGTGGGGTGAGGGCTGGCCCCAGCCAGTTGACTCCCGCAGCTACCGTGTCCAGCCCTGGATTCTGAGGGCAGCTGGGGAAATGCCTCCAAGGGATCCCTCCTGTGCTGCTGGGCTTGTGTCTTCAGACAAAAAAAAAAAAGGGAAAATGTTGGGATTTTCTAAAGAGGGCTTTTCCAGTTTCCTTAAAAAGAAGCTGAGCGGGCACCGTGAGACTGCCTTGTAGGCTGTGCCTCCGGGGACTCGGGTGGCCTCTGGCGGCCTCTGGCTTCTCTTGGGTTTGACCAGTAAGAGGCGCTGGTCGGAGAACTGAGGGTGGAAGGGAAATGAGGCTGGGTGTCCGCTCCGCTGGCTCCTTCCTGGGCCACCCCATGTTGGCGCTGTCCTTTCGCCAGAAGCCTTGTGACTCTTTCCGCCCAGCTCTGTCTGGGTCTATAGCTGCTCCCGACCCTACCCCGCGGGCCCAGGGATGGTGCGGTGCCCGGAGGCCCCCAGCCCGGGGTGACACGCCATCCTCTGTCGCTTTCCCTAAAAGGTAAATAGTATCTTTTAAAAACTATTCCCTCACCCACCAGTGACAGCAACACCGACAAGGAGAGCGTGGAGGTGTGTGACTGAGGGTGAAGTTGGTTGGTCCTCTCTGAAACGGTTCACGACGAGAGGCTGCTTGTTCTGGCTTATTCTAAGTGAAATTGCCAGAATGGGTTGGGGTAAGGAGCAGAGGAGATGGGTTTTTGGGGTTTAGGATCCATGTGCCTATGACATGAATCATCTAGGCCATTAAGCTGGGATGGAAGGTGGCTTCATGGGTGTGTGATCCGTGCCGTCACACAGAGCCCTGGCCTCAGGAGGGCCCCAGGCTTGGATTCATTCTCTGCCGTCCCATGTTAGTAATTCTTAATCATTTAAAAATTAAAATCTTTAATTCTTAATAATTAGACGATAATGTATCTTATATATCCACAAGGTACTAATATGTATATATGAATATGTATAAATATATATATTATAAAATTGTGATTTTTAATTTTCCAACAAGGGGCCCTGTATTTTCACGTTGCCCCTGGGCCCCATAAATTATGCTGTTCCTGCCGGGATGCACTCGCCTGTGGGTTCTGTTTTGTTTCCAGCTGGTGTGAGTTGAGCCTGACTCTGATGATCCCTCTGCCCACGATAAGGCCATTGACTAGAATGCTACTTCTTCAGGGACATTTTTTTTTCTCCCTGGTGTGCAGCCTCTTTGTTTGAGCTAGAGAGCAGTAGTTGAAAGAAAATGCCTTGATATTTTGTTCAGTTCCAGCTTCGCCGCCCAAAAGTCTGACTATCCGTTCCCATCGTTTGCTGGCACATAACAAACCAATCCAGGAGTGAGTGGCTTGAAACGACAGCAGCGTAGATTTTAGTCCTGGATCTGCAGTTCGGGTAGGGCTCAGAAGAGGCAGCTTGTTGCCGTTGGATACAGTTGTCCACTTGGTTGGCTCAGCCGGGGACAGAAGGTCTGTCTCCAAGATGGCACCTCTTGGCTGGCAGGTTGGTCCTGGCTCTTGGCCTGGGAGCTCAGCTGGGGCTGTGGCCTGGGGGTCTTGGTTCCTTTCCACGTGGGCGTCTACACAGGGTTGCTTGGGCTTCCTTACAGCATGGTGGCTGGTTTCCAAGCGTGATGATCCAAGAGGCAGGAGATGGAAGCTGCAGGTCTTAAATTCTGGGCCCAGAGATTGGCACAGCATGGCTTCCTTTGTCCCTTCCACTCTCACAGCACCCACTCAGATCCAGGGTGAGGGGACCTAATCCCCACACGGAGGGGAAGAGAGTCAAAGGATTGGTGATCAGGTACTGCGTGTGTCACATAGTCCTACCGTGTTTGCATGTGAAAAAATTCAAGGCAACAGTGGAATGAAATCGCAGAGCAACAGCAAATATGGGGCAGAGCTGGACCGCGTATCTATAAGCTCCTGATTTCCCAGACGATGCTCCGTCTAGCATACCATTACTACTCTTTTGCATAATCTAATAAACAGCAGTAACTCTTCTCTGTCCTCATGTCCCCGGTTTTCAACGTCAAAGCACATCGGAATAGTAATCAGGGAGGTATTCCAGTACTTTTTTTTTTTTAACTGCCAAAACAGAGAATGTTCATTTAGAAAACAAAGGTAAGCATCCAAACTGTAAAAACAGAAGCAATTCCCATTTGTCTTGGTTGATGAGGGGGTGTGGGGCTAGAACAGGACATGGTGACTTCTCGTTCTAGAGGCAGAGTGGGTGGTTTGGGACCACAGCATGAATGGCCACGATGGTGTTAGGAGTCCTCCTCTGGGTCACTTTGAGGTTGAGTCAAGACTGAAGGTTTTTAGGTAACTCTCAGCCCTCACGAATGGCCTGCCATACACCAGGGGCCCCTGAGGAGCACCTAGGCAAATTGGGCCTTCCAGCAACAGCTGTCCCCATCCTCTTGCAAAGAGCTCGGATGCCCATGTGCCGAGGGAGCTGGAAGGTGAAGAGTCCCTTTCCCCAGAGCCTCTGGGGTAAGCCTACACCTCTCTTCCCTTGGGGTGCAGTGTCTGCAGATTAGAACTTGCTCGACCAAGGAAGATGGGCCTAAACCTTGGACAGCTCTGGGAAAGAAGTCAATGGTCTCCAATGTTTGGAGTGTGCGGGTCTCTGGTGTGGCACTTGGAACCCACTGCTATCTTCAGACATGTCTCTGCAGGCGCATGAGGCTGTGAGGAGCCATCCAGTGGCCCTCTGCATCTGTCACTTGCCATCCTGGGGTCGTGAGGGGCAGGGTACTCCTGGCATGGGTTTCTACGTGGAAGCAGAATGGGCTTAGGGCCTTCCAGTGGTTTCAGAACCCAGTCGAGTGGAGAATGCTTGGCACACAAACCCTTATGAACCTGGGAATGTGGTACAGGGACAGCCAGGCCTGAGACACCCTTTACACCCAGGAGATTGTTTTCCGTGTGATTACGAACCTCCAGTCCACCATGTATCACTTCGGGCCTGTCGTCTTGAAAAACGCGGAAGAGTAGATGCAGTTTATTCTGCCTACCCCGATTCCAGTCAGGCATTCCTGGGGAAGAGTGAGGGGCCCCCGGGGAAGAAAAAATGTGAATCCTGTTGACTGAAACGCTTAGTTCTTGGGATTCCATTACATCTGTGGATGGGATTCCAGATAAGTCTAAAACGCCTTGAATGTGGGAAAGAAGTGGTAAAGTCAGACGAGAAATAAGACGTTCAGATTTGGGGACATTACAGCATAGTGGCAGCTTTCGTATAACAAATTCTTTTGGGGCGCCTGGGTGGCTCAGTCGTTAAGCGTCTGCCTTTGGCCCAGGGTGTGATCCCAGGGTCCTGGGATCGAGCCCCGCATCGGACTCCCTGCTCCGCTGGGAGCCTGCTTCTTCCTCTCCTGCTCCCCCTGCTTGAGTTCCCTCTTTTGCTGTCTGTGTCTCTCTCTGTCAAGTAAGTAAATAAAAAATCTTAAAAAAAATTTTTTTTCATTGTCCTGTGGATGATCAGAGTCACCCAAGAAGATTCTAGAACTCATCATCACATACAGGATCCTTCGCAATTCCCGTCCGTGGGGCATCGCCTCTGAACTGCGGGGACCTGAGGGTGTGCAGGTGGTCGGTGCTGTGATTACCTGTGATTACCTGTGATTACCTGTGATTACCTCCCGATGGACCTCCACGGTGCCCAGCTCATACATCCTGCAGCCCCCGGACCTGCAGTCCTCCGCAGACCCTCCGCTAACTTAACCAGTCCAGAAACACAGCAGAGTGAAGGCAAGGGGGAGAGGAAAGGCGCGTGGGCCGCGGCCACACCCCCGCCCTGCCAGGTTGGGTCCAGGACCCCCATGTCACTTGCTTGTTCTGCCCAGAGACTGATCGGCTGTGTCTCCAGGCCCCTCAGTGGGTGCGGTGATGTCTGGCCAGGCCCGACTACTCCCATTTATTTCCGGCTCCGCCTTGGGTGCCCTGTGGGTTTTGAGAGCGGCCGCTTTGAGTTCGCAATGCTCCATCTGCTGAATTTCTATTGAGTAGAAACAAAGGAGGTGCTTCGTATCCCCTCGCCCGACTCATTGGTTTTATAATCTGAAGCAGGCCCAATCTACGCATCCAGCAGCCAGCTTGGGGGGAGGGGAGCAGAAAGTTAGGAAGGTGGCAGGAGACCAAGTCTGGGTCGGAGAGCAAGTATTGTATTCACCCACCCCAAGGAAGAACTCAGGTTTACGCTGCATGAGGTGAGGATGGATTGGTGGGGCGCCCAGGGTCCCTGCCTTTCGAGAACTACCCTGTCAGGCTACCGCGAGCCTGAGACTCTGTGACACAAAGCAGAGAGCAGCAGCCTTTCATCACTGGGCCTAGGTTCAAATGATGATGGCCACTGACTGCCAGCAGAGCTCTGGGCAATGTTTTCGTAGCCCCGAGGCTTTTGTTCATCTGTATATGGGGGAGACGATTTGTGCCATGAGATCTTATTGTGAATACCCAACGGCACAGCTTTGAGGAAAGGACGATTCGGGGCGGGGGGCCAGCATCGTTGCTCATTCCTCCAGACACCAGGAGGTGATGCTTTTCGTGGGTCGTGGGGAAGGTGGGTGGTTCGCTTCTTGAGCACCTGGGGATGCTAGGTGCCCGGGGGTCTGGATTCCTCCCCGGGGAGGCTGCTGAGAGCCATGCGGGGATGCAGGTTACCCCCAGAAGTCTGCAGCACGAGAACCAGTAGGAAGGATTGGAACTCAGCTGGAGGTGGGGAGGGAGGTTCTTTGCGAAGAGGGGAGGACGAAGCCACCGCACAGACGGTTGCCGCTGTTGTTAGAGCGGAGGCAGAAGGTCTGCGAGCAGGTCACGGGGTTCCCTTGCATCTCGGGCGAGAGGTAACAAATGAGCTGACAGTCTGCCCTCCAGCCCCCCACCAGGACTTCCTTGGTTTGGCCACTGGGGGCTCTTGCTAGGCAGAGGCGCCTTCCCTGCCAGGTTTTTGTTATTAACGTTGATCCCACGTATCAGAGAGTGGAAAGCAAGCCTTGGAAATCCGCATCCAAGTGGGATTCGAGGCTCGCTGGAGCAGCGTGTGCCAAGGGCTGGGGGTGGGGACGCGCGGCGGGCTCTTCGCTCAGCATCAGGAGCAAGCCCTCGGCATCATTCACTCTGTCAGGGTATCGCAGTGGTAATCACTTCCAAATGGCAGTGGGGTGAGGAGGGGGATCCCCCCCAATCGCCCAAGGAATGTCTTGACTCAGGACGGAAAAGGAGGTTTTCCATAAGCAGCTCCTCTTTCCAGAAGGGACCAACTGTAGAACATGAGACGCCCCCGAGCCTCTCTTAGCATCATCCATAATAACAGCCGTGTCAACCGAATGGAGGGGGAGGGGACGATAATCTAGGATAGGGACACGTCCCATTGTCCGACCCGGGAGGTGCTTTCAGGGTGAGTGGCTCATTCCTCCGAAAATGACCCGTGACCTCTGGAGCGTTTTCTGAGGAGCGATTGTAAGAGAGTGCGTGGGCACCCGTTCTGTCTCTAAATGGGGGGGCAGGCACAGTAAAAGTCCCTCACTACACACGCAGACCCCAGCTGCAGAACCTAGTGCAAGGGAATCCAAACCGCAAGTCGCATTGCCACTTACCAGCTCTGTGATTTCCATTAAGTCCCCTTTCTGAGCCTCGATTTTCTTACCTGTAAAATGGGGATGATAATGCCTATCTATAGAATTGTGAGGAATAAGTGACTGAACCTTGGAGAAAATGTGAATCACGGCATAGGTGCTCAGTAAAATTATATTAAAATGATATTGAAGAGATTCAGTGTGTTTCTGACTGTTTTCGCTGGGAGGTCTTGCTTGCTTCAGTTCCTGCTGGGCACTAGGCAGCATTGCGCAGAAACATCATCTCCAGACTTGGTCGAGAGCTTTACTGCATTCACAATGATTTCATCTGTTTCTTGCTGCAACTCTTACTGCTTCCATTTGCAGTTGAGGGATCTGAGACCAGGGCTGAAGCGACTTGGCCATGTGGCTCGTCTGTAGGGTGTCCTGGCTGTTCCAGGCTCTCCTCCTGGGCTGACTGCGGGCTCCGTGGAGCCCAGGGAGAACCCACCAGTGCCCACTGGACTGCCCTCCTGCCCGGGGAGGCATTGAACGATGTAGCATTGAGGCATCTGTTTCAGACTTGGACTAATCATTTCCTTATGAATATGCTGACCGGCTCTTCCTCAAAACTATTTCTTCCACAGGTGATTCCTTTCTTTCTGTTTTCCTTATATTGGCAAGCAGGCTCCGGAAGCCCTTCTCTGGCTGCTCGACCTCCAGGAATGGTTCTGTCTCATCCTTTAGGGAATCCAGGTGGAAGGGGGTGGGTGGGTAGCATTTGTAACTATAGTTAGTGGCCTTCATAGTCTTTTTTTTTTTTTTTTTTTTTTTAGTTAAAATTTAAAATGTGCCGGTGCTCAGGGATGCTTTTCATTGAAGACCTGGGTCCGACTATCATTTCCAATACAGATGTCTGAATGAAATTCACACTAGGAACCCATCATACTCCTCCCACCCGTGGGCCAGGCTCCTATGGATGGAAATTCCTTCAAGATGCGTGCAGGACCTGCAGACCGAGGTCAAGGAGGCTGCCTAGTTGCAGACTCGGACAGGTCTGTTGTAAGGGTATTGCTGAGGTCTGGAGGTTATGGGTGAATCACCTAGCACCTAATAGCATCTTTATTCGGTAGGCACACCGCCCAGAGGCTCTTGTGGGCCCAGCGTGATCCTGGCGAGGGAGGCCCTGATGGTCTTTATTCTGTCCACAGCATGGGCACATTTGTGGTTAGTAACTATCTCAGGTCGTACTTTGGTTTTGGGCTTGCTCAAACCGAACCTCACTCCCAACCGGTCTTCTCTCTATGCGGCGCCTTGGTTATCCAGAATTCTCATGGAACAGCAATCAAATTTCCCAGATAGCCAGTATCTGTAAGAGTTAAACCTTTTCGGAACTAGGTTTGGTAAGGTTTTGATGGACAGAATTGTGAGGGCCAGTAATGGGATATACATTGATGTTTTTCCACACAAAAGTTGGAGCTCCTCTCTCTTTGTCTCTTGCTGCCTAGTATCTTTCCTCTTGCCTTCCCTCCACTTCCAGAGCTGTGCCCTGGCATCGCTTCCTGTGTCGGTCAGCAGAATGGATTTCCTGCCATTTGTTTCACTGTCCTTTCTGGAACAAGAAGGAAGGTGTGGCCTGCCTTGCCTACACTGCCTGATTCCCTTGCATGAAGCCACAGGGAGTTCTCATTACCACTGCCCATATGTACAGACACAGCATCTGTCCTCTGCCCAGGAGAACACAGGGAGAGTTGCTGCCAGCAGCACAGGGCTGAGCCCTGTCTCCTGCTGACCGATTTTCTCTGTCTGCTGCCTGGACGGGGGAGGAGGAGGAGGAGGAGAAGGAGGGCGGTATGGCACGCACCATTTCCAATCAGGACTGGAGTGAAAATCCTGCCGATGGTGGGAAGTCAGGCAGAGGCAGCCCGACCACCAGCCATCTTCTCTCCAAGAAGTACCAAGAACTGTATCCTGGATGTGTGATGGCGTGAGAGCTGCCAACAGGCTGATGGTGAGATTCGGAGACCTTCCGTGCTGCCTGCATTTGGGAAAGAACAGTCACCATGTGAAGATAAATGGAGGAGGTACAAGCTGACCATCACGGCTAGCTTTTACAGAGTGTATCGGCTAGCTGTTGTCCCAGGAATGCTGCGTAACAAAGCATCTGGAGACTCAGGACTTACAAAACCAAACATCTGTCTTACTGATGGACTCTGTGTTGGTAGGGGCAACTCTCCCTTAAGCTGTGGATCACTGGACTTGGCATCTGGCTTCACGTTGGGTTCAGGTCTTACTTAAATTCCCTTTGGATCAGCAGCCACTGAGTCGTGGTCTTGTGGGTGATGACGGAAGCCCGACCACACATACCCATTGACCCACATTCTTTTGGCCAAACAAGTCCTATAGTGCAGCCCAAAGTCAATGAGCAAGGGGAATTCACTCCATCTCAAACAGAAGTGGTGGAAGGGGAGTGAGTATTTATTAAATTAGAAGCTAAAGTATCATGCAAAGTTATGCATTTATAAATTCCACCAGCTCAAGTTCTGAAGATTGAGGGTGGGAGGGAGGGAGGAGGAGGAGGCAGAAGGAGCGAAGGATGTCAGGTGGGTGGGTGGGTGCTTAGCTGGGGGTGGTAGTGGTGCGGGTCCGGGCAGGAGTTGGACAGAGAGGGGGTTGGCTTCTCTGTAGACACATCCGGGTGAGAGGGCTGCGCCGGCTCCCGTGTGCCATAGCTCTTCTCGGCCAGTCCTTGTCCTGACTGCTCCACCATCTCTCAGAGGCCCCAGCTCTGGAATTGCCTGTCCTGCTGTAGTTTCCAAGGCTCTGTGAACATCAGCTTTTACGGCTGTCATTGAGACCCATGATAGAGAAGAACCAGGTTTCAGTTGGATGTTGCCAATACTTGGGGTAGATTTCTGTATCCCTGTATTTCTTTGGAGCAACCAGTGAATATCCAGTTTGACTTTCCTGCTGTGAAAGGTGCAGTTGGCCAGCTGTACCCAGGAGCCATGGCTGGAGGAACAGTGGTTATAGGGACTTCTCTGCTTCCCGACCCTCCCACAGCTCCCTGTTCTTGCCTCAGCCCTGGATGGAGAGATAGATTTTTAGGTGCGATATTTGGCCTACTACTTTACGCTTTAAGGTCTTCCTCTTGATGTCTTTTTTCCCTGTGTGCTAGTTTTCGAGAACACTCCAGTGCGGATAATGTCATAGGTCAGAATTGTTCTCCCTTTGTCCTTCCTCCTCTCCCCCTTGCCCATGTGTTTCTAGAGGAAGGACCCTTTCTCCAGGGCCCTCCCACCGCTGGGTGGCAATGTGTTGATGAGACCCCTTTACTCGGGCAGAGCGCTGTTTAGCTAAGTCGCCCCTCCCTGTCGACCAATCCACCTGCGCATTTCCGTCCCCTCCCTTCCTTGCGCAAACACCGACTGTGTGCTGGGCACCCGAGACTCACACACATAAAAGCAGCACAGACCTGTTCTTTGCTGTCAGGAGGCCCACACTCCCGAGTGCCTAAGAAAGGACTAGAGATCAGTATAGTGCAAAGTGGTAAGTTTCGTGGTGAAGCTGTGCAAGTTATGACTGGAACGCAGAGTGGAGGCACCTTAGCCTGTTGGCGGGGTTGGAGGCAGCAGTGGTATATGGAAGGCGGCCAGGAGGAGGTGATGCCTGATGAGAACTGGCAGAAATGGAGAGGAGAGACCCTGCAGGCTGGTGGGACGGTGTAAGTAAAGGCACCAGGCAAGGCGCATAAGGGGAAAGCAATGGTTCAGCGTTGGGGGATTGCGATACCAAGTTGGGGACTGGCAGATGATGGGGCAGGGAGTGTCGACCAGGGTCAGATCAGGGACATCTTCGGATGTCATGTAAGGAGCTTGAGTTTGGGGACCCATTGAAAGTCCCCTTCGAAGCAGGTGAGCGACATGCTAAGATTTGCATTGTGTTTAGAGAAGAGCATTAACTGTGTACCGTTAGTTATTGGGGTTGAGGGAGTAGAAAAAAGGACAGACTCACGGCTTGTCCAAACCAGTCCTGCCTGCCCCTGATGACCAGGTTTAGAGGAGGCCTATTCTGGGCGAGATGGTCCCAAACAGGAAATGCCATGTTTTTGCAAATAATTGAGGGAAGGCTGAACTACGCTCATGGCCACTGGGTTCCTTTTTCTTTCTGAGACCAGACTTACTTTGGGAGTGAGAGGCAAAATTTATATGGCACACTGAAATCCTCCTAATCCCATGAGATGGGCTCTATTATTATTATTGTTATCATTATTATTAATTTTAGATGAGGCTACCAAGGCCCAGAGAGCTCAAGTAATTTTCCCAGAGTGACCTAGTTCGTAGAGTGGAGCCAGCCTTGCCCACCTCTCTTCTGACCACCTCCAGAACTAAACTTTAAACCAGCTCGTGGCACTGTGTCTACCTGACTCCTCCTTCCTCCAGGCCCAGAATCTGAACCCCTTGGATCAAGAAACGGAGTGATAAGCTGTGCATTTTAAGAAAACAACGGCATCTGGTCTGGGATAACTCACACACACTGGACAGGACATCCTGGGTAGTAAACGTGGAAAGTTTTCTTCTCTGTTGCTATTGCCTTGAAGTCCATCCTGAGTTCCATAGCTTGCACCCGGGCTATTTAGAAAAACCATTGTTAGGGCAGAGGGGGCCTAGAATTTGGCGGGGCATGGAGTATGGACAAGTGGCTTCCTTCTCCATTCTTCCTTAGCCCCACGGGTACCCACCTACGCCCCAGCATGCTTTGCCTCCCTGGGACCCAGAGGGCTGGTGGTCGGAGTGAAGAAGGCGTGGGCGTAGGGGCTGTCTGGAGGAGCAAGTCATCGGGCTGCCGAAGCCAAGTCCGTGACCAGCACGATCCCTGGAGGGCCAGCAGTTTGTGGTTACTTGGCCACTCTTCCAGCTGAGGAATGTGCTTCCCCCTTCTCATATGTCTTGTGCTTTTGTAAATTTTGACGAGGATCCACGAACAACCCAAAGCACCAGAGTGGGTACAAGGTCAGCCAACCACAAAGCATTCCCAGCCCCCAGCACATTCGGCATAAGTCAGATGCCACTTGTGAGCCATAAAGGAGACGATCACTTCGTGGATGACTGCAGCGGGGACCCCGTGGGCTGTGGAAAGGCAGAGGCAAAGGCAGCCCATCCCAGATTTACCTGCGCACTTGGGAGCCTCTTGGAGTTCTCTGCCTGGTGTTGTAATCTTGGCACAAAAACAGTGTTCTCGCTAGCTCTACATTCCTGGTTTTGGTCCAAGATGTATAAAAAATTATACATTATCTTTCTTTTCAAAGCTTGAGAATTTCATTATTATTATTTATACCGCACCCTTGATTTAAGGCAATTTACAGTCACGACAAAGGCTGTGGACAGAACATCTGTGTCCCCCCCCCCCCCAATCCACATGTTGAACTCTGATCTCCAGCGTGATGGTGTTTGGAGATGGGGCCTTTGGGAGGTAATTAGGGTTAGATTAGGTCATGAAGGGAGGGGCCTCACAATGGGATTAGTGCTCTAGGAGACCGGAGCTCTCCCTGTCATGGGAGGACACAGCAAGAAGATGCCATCTACAGATCGGGAAGCAGGCCCTCACCAGGAACCAGGTCTGCCAGCACCTTGATCTTGGACTTCCCAGCCCCCAGAACCCTAAGAAATAAACGCTCGTTGTTTAAGCCCCTGAGTCTGGGATGTGTGTTGTAGCAGCCTGAGCTGACTAAGACAACAAAGGTACAATCAAATGATCGAAACAAGAATGCAAGGAAAGGAGCTAAGCAGTGAAGGGGATAGTGCGGGATAAGAGGCGTTCCAAAGACACAGGCTGAGGGGATCTTCAGGCGAACACGTGAAACTTTGTTCTGAGTTTTCAAGGAGCCGGGGGGAAAAGCAACGATTCTGAGTTGGGGGTGGTGGGGGTGGTGGGGGTGGGGGGGGGGTAGAGGGGTGGGTTCCCCTGCTAGCAACTGGCAGCCTCCCCACGCACCTGGAGAGAGAAACTTCGCCTGGTACTTTTCTCTAAAGAAGGGGAATCCTAGGAATGATTATCTTAGGGTCACTGAGCAACTTTGTGGGCAGTGATTTTGTAAAATGATTATCTTAGGGTCACTGGGCAACTTCATGGGCCGTAATTTTGTAAAAATGATCCCTAAGCATTCAGTGATACTGGTCTTTCATCTTCATGGTACCCGGGTGAAGTAAAAAGTGATTGGGCACAAGTATTTTCGATGGACAGTTGGAGAAACTGAGGGCGGGCCTTGGACCATCATTGTCAAGGGTAGTTAGGGAACAAGGAGGAAAGCTTTGACCAGCATCGCCAACATCTGAGAACGTCCTCTTCTTTCGGTAGAAAAGTGTGAGTGAGGGGAGGCGGGAGGCAGGAGGTGGGGGTTTCCTGTTGGCTCTGCTGTGCGAGCATCTGTCGGCAGGACTTCGGGACAGTCCCCTACTGCAGGTGAGGGACACGTGGGCCTTGCAGCGTCCTCAGCTATGATGTCTCGAAGATGTCTCTGCCTGCATTTCTGTGATTTGGTAATCCTGGCCCTCCTCCCCCTCCCCCTCCCCCTGGCCCAGTCCCCGAGAGCCAAATACATAAGTAAAACCAAGTGAAATAAGTCATCTCACAAAGAAATACTTCATCTTGAAGAAGTAAGCGGCTTTCTAGGGATGAATAACTTGGCAACAGTTGAAAACAAAGGAAAGAAAGAAAAGAACCCATTTCATCTGTGTTCATGGTGTGTGTCCTTTCTGTCTTCACGATCCCATGGTTTTGCACCTGATTTTGTTTTCTCCTTAAAGTACATCTTGGAACCCGGCTGTCATTTTTGACACTGGAGGAGCATATTTAGCAAAGCGTTCTCGACTTTTTTTTTTTTTTTAACACTGAATTCCACCAGGTTGGAAGCTGCTTGTCTGTGTAAACAGGGAGGTGGGCAGGCGTCCGAGTTGCTGCTGTGTGAACGGAGAATGGTTAGTGTGGTGTGATGCAGTGTGCCCCCCCCCCCCCCCCGTACTTGTTTCAAGTAAATTTCAGGTCTTAGAGAAATCCTGGCGTGTTGCATTGTCCTGGCAGAAGAGCGTGTTTGGGCGGAGTGTGTCCTCGACTCCTGCTAGTTTGGGGTGACCCAGATGCTGTGTCCGTGTCAGGGTGGAGGGAAGGCTCTGGGTTGCAGCGTCCAACTGTCCAGGTGCCAGGTGCGATGCTAGGCAGGTGGGTGTAACATCCAATAGGACTGGAGCTGTAGAAATTTCACTCGTTAAGGGGGAAGGGATATTAAATGGACCTTCAGGGATTCCACAGATGGTACAAGGGAGCCGCCCCCCAGCTTTGCACCAGGTTCAGAATTGTGTTCAAGCCGGTCCTGAGAGCTGGTGGTTTTGAGTCCCCGTTGTGCATATTGGCACAGTGGACAGTGAGGAGAATTTTACTGTGATTGCATATGTAAGGAAAGCAGGTATCTGGGCTCTGATTTACTCTTCATCAGACCCTCCCGCCATCAAAGGGCTGCCCCTCAGAGTCCCTTGCCCTGAGGCACCACCCAGGGCTTCTCCAGCCTAGTTCCCCATTGGTGCCAAATCTGTCTGTACTTTTCCTGTGTTTACCGGCATCCTGGGATTCCTGGATAAGGAGAAGCAGGGGGGTGGGGGAGGGGGTAGGGAGAGTTCTGGGCATTTCTACAATATTATATGCAAGTGCTGTGCAAATAAAATGCAAATGAAAACAGAACGCTCAAGAGCTGAGCAAAGGTGATGCAAATTTGCTTTTAATTTCCGCGCAGTTGCAGGCAACTCGGAGGCATCCAGGGAACTGCCGTGGGGAGTGGGCAACCGTGGGGAGACAGAGCTGGGCACTCGGTGGTCAGTGGTGGGCTTGATGGTGGGTCTTCCTGTGTGATGTATGCATAAAACGCGGCTCTCCGAAGGGATGCTGGAGAAAACCACTTTCTCTGCACTTGGAAATGAGGGAGGCTTGAGAGAAGGGAGAAGAGAGAAGAGGGCTTAACTGGGGTCAGGTCAAGGTTCTGATGGGGAAGAATGTTGCGTTGGGCACTTTCTGGTCTATCTGGGGAACTCTGCTGGGGAGGATCCTGGAAGCTGCCCCAGTCCCTTGGCGATGAGGATGCCCTTTCCAGAGAGCCAAGGGGAGAATTGAGTATACAGGTCCCAGGTGGGGAGCACATTGTGGCGGATGGCAGATTCTGGTCAGCTCCGAGCTCAGCATGGATTGGCGGGAGCTCGGACATCCACTGAGGGTGGTGTGGGCTCTGCAGAGTACATGGGTCAGGGCTGGGCCCGCCACCACCTGTTGGGGTCATGCTCTGAAGGGCTTCTGATGAATCCATCACCGTGTAACTGACTCTTCCCAAAGTGTTCTGAGGGAAGGGTTTTCTGATCCAGTGGCTATTGTCCCACAGAAGCTCTTGGGGAGCCGGTTTTAGGGAGCAGAACCAGTGACCCAGCAGTCCTGCTGGGTCAAGAGGTCAAGGCCAGGCCCCAAAGCAGGTCTTAGTTTTTCCTGCCTGAGAGAAGGGCTAAGGGGGGAAAAGAAAGGATTTGAGAGATGAAGTCAAGGGTCAGGAAGAGCTAACTGCCACCTTTAATAGTATAGTTCCTGAAAGAATACTTGTCTCTTTTCTTTCTTCTTCTTGCCTTTTTTTTTTTTCTTTTCTTTTCTTTCTTTCTTTCTTTTTTTTTTTTGGTAGCGTGTTTCTTGGTTGCCCTGTTATCAGTCATACATGCAGGAGCTCCAAGAGAAATATGTTTTAACATCCTGAAACTGAATTATTAAATGGGGATTAACTTGGTGTTGACTTTTCTTCATGGCTGATTTGCAGTATAAACTGGGTTTAAGGCATCTTTTGCTAAACCTTCTGGATTTCAGTGGATCGCATTGGATGAGCCATTCATTAAAGATTTCATGCTGATGTTATTTGTTTAGGCTTTGATGCCCTTTTTCTGTTTTCCCTCCCCTTTTATTCAATAATGATATCTTTCAGGCAGAGAATACCTTCCATCCTGTGGTATTAAGGGCTTTCCACGATAGAGAGCATGGCCCTATGGCCAGCAGTGAGGCAGGAACTCAGGGGACTTTGGTGGCCCCTGTTGGTCCCCAGATGGCCATATAGCTGGGACTGGCTTCAAGGAGGCGTAGGTCCTAGGCTCCCTGGCTGGCAAATGCCTCCTCTAGTTGCTCTTGGAAACCTCGGATCCATCAACAAGGGAACTTGCCTTTTTGTTTTAGTCTTCAAACACCCAGAGAGAAGTAATGGCTTAAATTCATACGATTCGTAGAAGTCCATCATCACGTTCTTGTCAGAGAGCAGATACCGAAGGGAAGAGGGAGGGGCCAAGATCTACCAGAAGGACACTGACGTTGTTAAAACCATGCGTTCTGAACCCTGCTACCCCCTTAGACAAGTTATTCAGCCTCTGTGAGTCTCATTTTTTCATCTGCAAAGTGGGGGGAAACAAATATACTCTTGGTTGTGAGGATTAAGTAAAATTATTCCTGTAATGAGCTCAGCATTTAATAGATGCTCAGAATTTCCTTTCCACCTGCAGACACACTTCACGCAGCCGAAGTCACAGTGTTGGCATCATTCTATCTATTACCCTCACAAAGCGAGTTCCCCCTTTGATCCTATGGCATGTCTCTCTCCGTCATTGTTCGTGGCTGCCCGGTATCACGTGTGGTCACGCACTACACGTATTGTGGGTTATTTTGGTTGTTTCCCAAAGCTACAGTCTCTTCTGTGGGCCTTAGAGACTCCTGTCTAAGGAACACGCTGCCTCTGTTCCTTCTGGAACACTGAGATGAGAGATGATCTCAGATGGCACGGTAGCATTTCGCACGGACCAGCCACCGCGGCTCTGGCCTGAGGTCAGCCGCCCAAGTCCAGAACGGTGCTTAGAATGTCATTCTCAGCCCTTTGGGCCCCACGTTAATTGCAGCTGGGTCTCCCAACTGTATGTGTCTGAGCCCTGGGCTATAATACCGCAGACGTGCTCCTTGCTCTCTTTATTTTATTTTATTTTTTTTTTTTTTAAGATTTTATTTATTTATTTGACAGAGATAGAGACAGCCAGCGAGAGAGGGAACACAAGCAGGGGGAATGGGAGAGGAAGAAGCAGGCTCATAGCAGAGGAGCCTGATGTGGGGCTCGATCCCATAACGCTGGGATCACGCCCTGAGCCGAAGGCAGACGCTTAACCGCTGTGCCACCCAGGCGCCCCTCCTCGCTCTCTTTAGAACGAACCCATTGTCCGATTGTACGGAATTCCTCCCTTTGACCCCTTCTGACAGTGGCCTCAGCCCTGGCTGTGCTTCCCCACTGACTGGGCCGCACGCCTTTCAGCTGAAAGTTGCACTTGAGACTCCATAACCGTTTAGTCGTTAAGTGACAGAGGTCCTTGCTGGCAATAAATTAGCTCTCGTCTCCCCAGCGCCCCAGCCCTGCCAGAGAAAAGGCCGCTGAGGCGTTTGTGTGCTCCAGTGAAGGGAAAGAAGGTCAGCCAAGGGGCTTTAGTACCTGCACCCAAGAGGATGCCTCGCTGGGACATTCTAGGTTTCAACCTTTATCTTGAGTTTTAACTCTTGCAAGCCACAGGAGGTGACTTCTTCAAGGAACACCTCAGATTGTCTTTATGTCCTGTGACCTTGCTTTTCTGGTTTAGGAAATAGGAACTGACTTTTAATGGGATAGACACTTGACATACATTGTCACATTGAAGCTTCGCACGGCTTGGTGCAGTGGGCTGGGTTTTATTATCCTCATTTTGCAGGTGGAGGAATTTTCCAGATGAGGCGTCAGGCTTTGAGAGGTTGAATGACGTGCCTGAGTCCCCCTAGCTATATAGCATCGTAGCTGATAATGGGACTACTGACACCAAGGCTGGGGGCGGTGGGGGAGCAGGGGTGAGCCTTCCTCCTGGCTAAGTGGACTGCAAGGTCTTAGGGTCATTCAGGACTCAGCCCTGGAGGTCACAGTAAGTGCCTAAAGTCGGTCTAGAGTCTACTGGGAATCCATTTTTATTTCTACTAATGTCCAGCCGCTAGCCCTCCCTGACTGCCACTGTCTTCATTCAGAATGTAAAGGCCTTAAGACCATTGCCCACCATCTTGCTTTTCAGTGTTGAGTGTTTTTCTCCTTAAGTGTGAGCTGGGACATCCCCAGACTTTATATTAGACCATTTTAGCCTCGCTGGGAGTTGAGACTTACAGGGTTGCTTTCAGCCTTGTGTTTGCCTGATAAGACGAAGGACACAACATTCCTTTCTTGAGAAGCTCTAGGAAATTCTGATCCCTGGGTCCTGCGCAGACCAATTACACCAGGACTGAAGAGGGTGTGACTTGAACACCTGAGTATTTTAACCGCCCCCCGTTCCCCCCTCTCCCCGGTCCCCCCTCCCCCGGCCCCCGGTAATTCTAGCGTGCAGCTGGGAAGGAGAGCCTTTATTTTAACCTCTGAAGGAAGAGATTTGTTCAGTACCTGGGTGGGCACAAGGGGAAGAGTCTGAGTGAGCAGAGGATAGATAGGGGAGTTTATGTGTTCACTCATTCAGTACCTAATGTTCCAAGTATTATGCTTGGGGCTCTAGAGACATCTAAGACACCCTCTTCATAGTCTGATGGGGAAGAGAAACACACAGAATTAACTGAGTCAACTCAGACCAGGGCATACGTTGTTGCTTTGCAGACCTCCACGTGCATCAGAATCACCCAAGGAGGTCTTGTTACAAATGCAGAAGCTAACACACTTGCTGAATGTGGCTTGACTCTCCTGCTAAATCAAGCAAATTCAAACCCCACAGCCTTTCTTGTAACCTACACATAATGGAGAGGAAATGCACATTCTTTAGAAACAAAATAAAACAGAAAGTTACATTGTTTGCAACACCAGCTGCTCTGTGTAGTGTCTACCCATTCATACTAGAAAAAGCACGTGTGAGAAGGAGGAAAGGCAGAGGCCTGGACCTCAAATGTACCAGATCTGATTTGGTAGCTGTGGTGGGGGCCCAGGCATCTGCTATTTATTCTACAGTCACCGTATGGAGAGGATGCTCTAAGGGGTCAGGGGAAAAAGCAGGTAATTCCGAACGGAGATGGTGAAGAAGCCTTCACAGTGGAGGTGATGTTTGGAGCTGGCCCTTCCGCGTTGGGCCACACACCTTCTTTGTGGCACTCCCACACCGTGTCTGCATTTTTTCAGGTAATGCTGGTACCCCTGCTCTGAGATGATAACCTCCAGTGCACCCAGCAGGACCTTCCTTGTCTCTTCTCTTGCCATTCCCGGTCTCACGCTTCATGCCCTGGTACGCATCTCTGCACCTTGCAAATGCTCTTCCCCATCTGTAATGCCCTCCCCACTTCAACGGATCCATTCCCATTTGTTGTTCAACCCACATCAGACCTCTTCTTGTGCAGGAAGATTTTGTGATCGCTAAGGAACATCCCATGTAAGTTTGACACTCAGTCTTTCTCCGTACCTTTTGAAGAGAAAGTGTCTAAGAATGGATAGAATTTGGCAGAGTGGGGTGAGGGAGGTTAGGAAGTAGCATTCTGCAAAGGGAGGAGTACAAGGAACATAGGACAGAGTGTTCTCAGGGACTGGCAAGCTGTGGCAAGCCTCGGGGCACGGGGCTTGTTCAGGGTGGCATTTGAGGCCGGGATGGGTTTCGTAGGCTAAGTTTGGACATGCGGCTCTGATGTGGGCTTCTCAGCAGTACTGCGATGTGATCAAATCTGTTCTAGGAGGAAAAACACGCACTTTTGCTGACACTGTGGAACATCTGGTGGCATCAGCGAAGCAGTGTAGATTGGAAAGAAATTTTGGGGTTAACTTACCATTTTGCTTTTCAACTGTATGTCCCTTATAAATACGTGGTTGTCTGTACGTGTATATTTCAGCAGTTTAAAAGAACTCACAAGCAAGGTAGATTTATCGGCTTCTATTTACATATATAATTTGAGTGGGATTTAAAAACTGGATCTTTAATCAATCCGCAAAAAGGTTACAACAGTTTCCAACCAGGCTTTTCTGGCCAAAGAAATATTTAGAATGAGAGAAGAATAAATGTTCAGTCTTCTCTCCTGTTGTTCAGGACGCTGCCCCAGACCTGGTGCACAGATTTCAGGCCCATCTGTTGGATTTGCTGCTACCAGTCACATGAACTTTATGTTTATTGCTGCTCTCTTCCCTCTGCCTCCAGGGAGCTAGTTTTCTCCAGGGGCTGGGGCTGAGGATTGGCACTAGGGAGGGTCCTCTTCTTAAAGGGCCAGGACCCCTTACTTTTCCGTTCATGGGTTTGATATGCATGTTCTCTCTCTCTCTCTCTCTCTCTCTCTCTCTCTCTCTCTCTCTCAGAGAAAAGTATCTCCACTTCTACAAGTAGGTGGAATTTATCCACTGATCATATACCTTGATTGCAGTGTTGACACAGATGACCTTGTCCTTAGGAGGGCTGGGGACTTCTATTGGAGCAAAAGAAAAAAAAAAAAAGAAAGAAAGAAACTTCAGGTTTCTTGAGACAAAGTCATTAGGTTATTTCTCTTTAAAAAATAGTTATATCTGATTATGAAAGAACCACATATTTATTATAGAGAATTTAGAATACATAAAAAAGAAATGAAAATAATCTGTCATCGCATCATCTAGAAATAATTCCTGTTAATGTTTTGTTACCTTGCCTGGTGTTCCCCCCAACTCCTTCCTGCTTGTGTATTTTTTTGTAGACATCATATTATGTATATTATCTTATAAATTGCTTTTGCATTTAACAATTTATCATGAACACTCTCCCATCGCATTAAAAGTGCTTTCACATTTCCAATATCAGTTTCAATGTTGCATAATGTTAAATTGGATTTATGTACCATGTGATCTAGGGGTTGGACATCCTTGATTTTTTTTTTTTTTTGTCTTTAGGGATTCAAAGCTGAAACTCAGATAGACTTTAGATTGGCATACATGCGTCCTCTGTAACTGTATGCAAACATTCATGTGCATTTAATTTTTATGGGGAGAAGTACCATTGCTTTTATTAGATACTCAGAGGTTTAACTGCTGAAGGGTCAGAAATGGATAAAGGTACTTATGTTAAATCCCTAGAAGAGGAATTGCTGAGTCTAAATGGTCTGTACATTTTTAAGGCTTTTGATGACCTTGCCAGGTTGTCCTCCCAGGGAGCTGTGGCAGTTGACCCTGCCCCCACAGCAGCCTGGGGTGCCTCTGGACCCCAGCCAACCATGACCAACCCTAGGCATCACACATTTAGAAACTTCACATCAAGTTATTGCTGGCTGTTCCGACTCTTGGCTTATAACTTACTCTTAAGCATTGTAGAGTCAGTGCTACTCTTAGAGACATAGGCACCCCAAATGCTGCGGGGATGCTGAGGTCTGGCTGAAAGGGTTTATAACTAGAAGATCTGGGTTTGTCAGCTAAGTCAGTGCAGCCACCTCCCTTGCTGGGCTGACCAGGCAGGGTGGTGTGTAGCAGCTCGGTCTCCAGGCTCAGACTTGATTGTGTTTTCACATTGGCCCCTGTGCTGTGTTACCTGGCACAGGTGTGTGAAGACTCCGTGTCTCCGTTCCCTCCTGCATAGACTAGGGATCTAGCATTCGTGCCCATTCTCACCCATAGGCTCTGGTGAAGACCAGTGAGCACCCCCTGTGCGACATTTGGCTTTGTGTCCATGGCACGTGCTCGGCCGTTATCGCCTGTCACTGTTATGTGTGTACCATTCTCCGGGTGGCCTCCTCCCTCCTTCCCTCCCTCCATGTGATTCTCCATGTCACACTTTTAGAGTTGGAAAAGGTCTTACTGATATTTCAGCTCAGGTCCTTATGTCTGCAGATGAGACAGCCGATGAGACGCACCGGCCCCCACTGAACCAGGGAGAGTAGTCCCTCCTGGTTCAGAGACTGGTTTTGAGGACCAGATATTGTCTGTAAAGTTCTTCTAAACTTGGACACATCGATCCTGTGTTAATTAGTCATGCGCTGTCTGCATGGCCCATGACAAATGCAACCCAAATAGAAATCCACTACCCGGAACCCGGCGTTAACTGGAATCTTCCTAAGCCATTGCTTTCCTGGAGGGCATCTAGCCCAGTGTCCAGGGAGTGTGACAAGTGCTCCGGGCTGGGGCGGAGGATTGTCAGCAGCCCTGGTTGTGTTTGTCTGACCCAGTTCCCTGGGTCTTGTTCATCTCTGAGGCCCACCACCTTGCACACATTTTTGAGGGAATGAGCAAATGATTGACGTCTACCTAGAAGAGATAAAGGGAAATAATTTTCATCATCAGGCATTTTCAAGCCTAAATCCGGTCTGTTTGCTGGTGGGTGCACCGGGGGATGCCGCGGGCTGAGCTTCATGCTGCGCAGGGGGGACGCCGGGCCTCCCTGCTCTGAATGAACTTTAACCTGTCTTTTCCTTTCCCCTCTGCCTTTCACTGTGTAACAACCACTCCTACAGCTTCCTCACCTTCTGAGCCTTGCTTCCTCTCTGTGTGGGTCTCAGAGCTTTCAAGACGAAAACAATGTTTCCAGAACGGGCAACTATGAGTCCGCTATAAAAAGTAGGTTGCCAGTAGCTGTGCTCAGTTCCCTCTATTTGCTAAAGAGAAAGAAAAGCCCAGATTCCTGTAGGAACATGATGCCAAATTCTGCTTTTCATAGCTGGTGTATGTTGGCTATCTTTCAAAGCCAAAAGCAAGTGTGCGCGCCTTTGCCAGCCATCCCTGCGTTTCCTCGTCTGCGGTGAGCAGCCGGGTAGCACGCCGTGGTTCAGAGGACAGGTTTAAACCCCAACCCCGCCACTTGCTGGTTGTGTCCTATCAGGAGAGTTCTTTAACCTCCCTGACCAGTTTCTCATGTGTAAAACGGAGATGTTGACAGAACTACCTCGTGGGGTTGAAATGAGGACCAAATGTGTCCAAATGTGTAAAACAGCACATGCTACAAGTAGGCATTCAAGATCGGGGGTTCTCCCTGCTTTGAATTCAGCTCGCACATTTGGCCCAAGGAAGTGTCACCAATGTTTGAACACGGTCCAGTTCACTTACCTCGTTTTCTAGATGAGGGAACTGGGGCCCAGAAGATAAAGCGAGGGGCCCAAATTCAGTCAGCTGGTATGTCCCATAGATGAAAAGAGGCCGACCTGGCCTTGAGCCACCCTCTTCACCTTGAAGCCAGGGACAGACCCTTGCTGCCCCTCACATCAGTGTTTCACGCGCCTTGGACTGGTGTGTCCATTCTGGTGGTCACATCCTTAACGCCAGCGCCTGTGAGTTTTCTCCCTCTGTGTCCCCTTCCGTGTCCAGGGCAGGGCTGCAGACCCCGTCATCAGCTGCTGATAGGAGGGTCTTGGGGATGTCTGGAGTTTGCAGGGTCATTGTCCTAACAGTCCGCAATCTTCTCTTGGTAACTATAAGCCATTTCTATCCCTATTAACAGTGAGCGGTGGAACAGACAGGCGTCTAAAGTGATGATATGTAAGCAGGAGCTGGATTGATGTTCCACAGAGATACTGGGGAAGGAAGGCTTGAATACAGGAACGCCATGGCCTCTCGTCCAGTGGTTCTCGAGCAAAAACCTGCATCAGAAGCACCTTGTTAGAACAGGCTCCATAAATATAGATTGCTGGGTTTCTGAGTCAGAAAGTGGGGAGGAAGGCCAGGCATTCGGCTTTCAAACAAGTTCCCAAGGGATGCTGCAGGTCCAGGGAGCATACCTGGAGACCCACTGCTCTAACGTCTTTCAAGTCTGAGAGTCTGTAATTCTTAACACTCCATGACAGCTGCTAGCATCTTGCAGTCTGTGGTGTTCTCAGCATTTAGCACAACGGCTGACCCATGCCGGGTGTAGTGGGCTAAAATTGTCCTACAAAGATACCTGTCCCTAACCCCTGCAGCCTGTAAATGTGACCTCATTTCGAAAAAGGACCTTTGCAGATATGATTAAGTTAAGGATCTTGGGAAGAGATTATCCTGGGCTGTCCAGGAGGCCTAAAGAGAAGCAGGGGGAGATCTCTCTCTCTCTCTCTCTCTCTCTCTCTCTCTCTCTCACACACACACACACACACACACACACACACACACTCACGGAGGTGACGTGAAGAATCAGGTAGACATCGGAGTGATGTGCTCACAAGCCGAGGAATGTCAGCAGCCACCAGAAACCGGAAGAGGCAAGGCACGGATTTTCCCCAAAAGCCTCTGGAGGGCATTATGACCCTGCTGATACCTTCCTATCCACCTCGTGACACAGTTCTGACCGCCCAGAACTGTGAAGAATAGTTTTAAGTCACCAAGTTTGTGGTCATTTTTCACAGTGACCAGAAGAAAGGAGTGTAGTAGATTTTCAGTGAACATCAGTGAGGTGAGCACCGGAGTTTAGAGACAGGGATTATGAGGTCCATTTAATTGATGCATAAACCGAGGACTCCGTGGATCTGGTCCAGGTGTACTGCACATGTTTACTGAACGGGAGGCCCAGGTCTGTTGCCTACTGCTGTTTTCTTTCTACTAGCCTGTGCCCCCCCACCCCCCACCTCTCCGACTACACGTTAGAACAATTGAACTGGGACCCCCGGCCCTGGGGCTTATGCTTTGTTATTTTAAAAAACGTTTCTCCGGTCCTTCTGGTGCGTAGCCAGGGTCGGCCTCTGCCTAGACCAAGTTCTTCACAGAAGCTGGCTGACCCTGCAGTGGCAAGTAAGACCTTAAATACGTGAGCAGCTTGAGCGCTTGCAAAGCACGCCTGTCAAATTTCACCTCGCAGTGGCCCCTTGAGGCAGGCACGGTGGGCGCTGTCTTCTTTCTCTGGATGTGTGATGAGGCCTAGAAGTGGGACCCAGACGCAGCCCTCGACCCACATCCTGTGCTTCCTACGCCACAGGACACCATTGTTTGTGACTGCGTGCCTCTAATGACACTCATGGGGTGGTCAGTCCTGAGATTTTGGACATTGGGAACACGAACCCTTTTATATATGGTCTCATGTGAGGTGGGAACATGAGCACATTTGTATATGGCCTCCTCGGAGATGTGTGATGGGAGGAGAGGTCGGTGAGATTCAAGGCCAGGGAGCCTTCTCAACATTTCTCGGGAAGAATTTCGCATCCCCACCCCCACCCCCCATGGCAGTTGCTGGGGCACTTTGCACCTGACTCTTGGGCCGGGCTTGGGGGACCAATGGCCCCAGACGCCTGTTAGAGTGCTCACTAGCCCAGAGACCCCTCTGGAGAGTTCTGCAGTGCCATTTTGCTCGTAGGAGTACCAGGGGTCCCTGGCTCTCCTTTCTCTCGGGAACAGTCCGAGAAAGGTAGCTGAGCACGCGTTCTGGTGACTTCAGGTCAGTGGGTTTTAAGTTGCATCCGCAGTACCCCTCCCCATGGCAACGACAGGTGCACACCTCGCCGTGACTTCATAATGTGACTGCAGAGGATGAGGTGAGGACCCAGGGCACACGGGCCTCCGGCTCTGGCCTGGTGTGCGGGACACCCCAGCAGGGCCCGCCGGTCTGTTTGCTGTGTCCACTCGGCCCAGCTGCTCACGCTGGTGCCTCGCTCTGCCGATCGGATATTACCTAGTGATTTTTTATGGAGTGAAATCTAAAGGAAATTTGAGGACGAGATCACTTCCTGTATTTTAATTAGAGGTCCGAGACTGTTTGCCTCCGGTGCAGCCGGACCGTCGCACCTCCACAGCGGGCTGGCTGCTGGGACCGCGGTGGGCGCGTGAATTTTAAATATCTGGAGAGGGTTATTTGAAGAGCTGGGTCAGGACCGCCACGGCCGGCTGAGTGTGTGGGCGAGCACAGACACACACTCGGGCGTACCCCATACAGATGTTTGAACAGTCCCCGGAGAACACACATTTTCTGTTGTAATAAAGGAAAACACAGTCCTCGGCGGTAACCTAGGCGACACGGGGTCCCCCCAGAATTGGAATCTTTAACCACATGTTGGCTGCTTGCAGGCCCGGCCCGGGAGGGCCTCGGCTGGTGTGGACTTCACGTCGCCTTGTAGTTCCCGGCGGCGGAGACAGCTGCCTGCTGTTCGCTAGCACATAAATCCCTGGGGAGAAATAAGAGCTAAGTGGTTGTTACAAAGGGGTGAAGGGTCTGACTCTCACGGCGGCCAGTCACAGAAACGTCTCTGCTCCGCCCCACGACGTTTCTCAGCCCCAGACACCTTTCTGCCCCGATCCCTGAGCGTGTTTTGGAATCACAGGGCTGGAAGGAGACTCGGGGGGCCACCTACCCATCCCCCCCCCCACTGCCTGTCAGTTCTCCTTTCGTGCTGGCCCGGCCCAGGAGAGCTGTCCATCCAGTCACCCCCTGGGATGGGCATAAATATTGTTATCTCCGTTTAATAATAAGCAAGGTAGAGCGTATTTGTTCCAGGGGAAATGACAGCGGTTGTAAGCCTAGTGACTTGGAGGTGATTTAAACCCCCTCATCTGGATTTGTTTAACACACTTCGGTTTTATTATTCGGTTTTCATACAGGAAGTTAATGAATAACTCAGTCCGGCTCTGTAGCTATACAACCGAACAAGGGACCCTGGCAGGGAGTTCATTCTCAGGACAGGCGTACCTCGATTTACACAATAGCCGAAGTCTTGGGAAATCGTCTCTACACCAGATTTTTGAAATAAGAGTCTTTAGAGGAATGAGGAGTATAACAGTCAGTGGGTTTATTGTTGTTTTTGAGGGTTTTTTTTTTTTTCTGTTTTTAAGCAAAGCCAAGATGCATTTTGGAACGTGGATGATTTTCCTCTAATTGACTTTTTATGGGTCTGTTGGGAATGGAGGGTTCTTCAACAGGACTTTGTTTTAAACTTGGGGATGGTGGCTCAGGGGGCAGGTGTGGCCCTTATAGGAGGTGTTACCTGGGATTGGAATGAAGTGATACTAGTAGATACTAGACCATTGGAGTAGAGGGACCCATCTTCACCCTTCCTGGACGAAGTGCACCAATGTTCTGGAACACAGAAGAACAAACTAATTCACAGATGTATCCCCTTTGAGGGCCCAGTTCCAACCACATCTTATTACTACCTCTTAAAGGCAAATTCCTTTTTGAATTTGGGCTTCCTTTATTAAGGAGAGGTGTAATCTATGCTCGAATTTACTATTAGGAGTGGAATGGGAAAGAGTAGTGCCTTGAGCCCCTTAGAGAAACGGACTCCCATGTGAGAAGAGGCTTTTTAAAGTCACTGATGATATTCTGCCCACAGAACCATCCTTAGGGTCTAATGAATTGGGCTGGGTCAGGTGGATTCCTTGGGAGGAAGTCTGCCCCACCCCGAGGCAGCTGGCTAGGCAATGGACTAGGAGGTCATTCAGACAATTAACAGTTTGCATTTTTAAAGCTCATATGCTTCCTCTTATCAAGACAAATACAACGGGACTGCCGTGATTTATTTTTCCTTAATTAACCTAATCTTAATAGTAGTCCCCACTGTAATTGCCTCCTGGATTTTAACCGAGTTGGGTGATAGGCAGGGCAGGGGGATGAGACTTCAGCCGGCTGCACCTTGGACCCTGCGGAATTGTCCGCTCCTTTTTGGCACCAGACGTTCTTCCTGGTGCGGTGTTATCATTTACTTTCCTCTAATTATTTCTAGACACCACCTTGCACATGCTCAGAACACCTCTGGGAGGTGTTCAGAAATTGGGAAGGGGCTTGTGTTCAGAACTGGGTAGGCTGAGTTTGAAGCCTGGGGCCCCACGGGATCTGTGGGGTGGGTCTCAGGTGGTTTACTTTCCTGAACCCCCACATTCTCATCTGTAAAGTGACTCCGTGGTAATAACCCTGCAGAGCTCTTGTGATGATCAAAGGAGAGAAAGTATAGACGGAGCGAAGTGTGGTGCCTGATACGTGGTGGGCCGTCTCCCCTCCACCCGGGATGTTCCGGTTCCATCTTTAGTGAATCAGGGGAAACTGAGACACAGAGAGGTTAAAGTCACTTGATCAAGATAAAACCAACGTGGAATCCTCAGATTCTGGCTTTAGAAGCCATGTGCTTTCTTTGTCCAGGTGGACAGAGGTAGGAGATTAAGACCAGCGTGAAGTGAAAGGAACCAGCGCTTCGGGCCCATCCTGGCTCTTCCCTGGCTCCTGTCTTCTGGGCGAGATTTACGCAGTCTGTCAGGGCACTTGCTGCACAGATCCCGGGCCTGCCAGGAAGAAAAGAAGGACGCTAAGATTTAGTGAGTGCTTTTGCATAAGGTAACTCATCTGATACAAGAGCCCTTCATGGTTGGAATGACAGAACCTCTCTTACAGATGAGAACATTGATATTCAGGCGTTTTGAGTGGTTTGTCCACAGTCACAGAGCTAGTGAAAGCCATGAAGGTGGGGCTCAACCCAGCCCGCTGGACTCTAGCTACTGGCCCTTCTGCCTACCCCACCTCCCCCTGTACAGTGACTGCTTGGGGTCCTGCCGCCTCTTGGACTTCAGCCTTTGAGTCTGGACCAGGGCTGGGCTGGGTTTTCTCCACTGGCCTAGGAGAAGGCTGCACTTTTTCTAATTAGCTAGTCCATACTCAGACTGACACCAGGGAGCTGGGTCACATGGCTGACGAAGCTGGAAGGCCTCATCACCCTTGGCCTTCCCACTCCACTTCCATTCCCAGACAACAGAGCCACTTCAGGGAAACCAGGGCCCCTCAGGCCAGTGCAGAAACTCACATAGCTTCTCTTAGTTGTGTTTAACAATGCGTCCTGGCTAGAAACGCTTCCCTACTTCTAGCATAAGCCCTGGCAGAATCCGTTCCTTTTCATTAGGTCCTCGGTAAGATGGCGGACAGCTGGTCTTATAGCCTCTGTCCTAACCTTTCACGAGGAAGCCCCGGTACATGCATCCACCTTGGACTTTCAAGCCTTTTCTCCTCTTTTGGGCAAGAGGACTGTAGCCCATGCAGCCGTGAGACCCAGAGCAGCTCGTGGACCAGAAAAGGTCTGCAGCATTTCTGAGCTGTCATGGCAAGAGACAGGCAGAATTATAGAATCACAAAGTTTAGAACTGGAAGGAATACGAAACATCGTTTCATCCAACTATGTC
This sequence comes from Ursus americanus, assembly GCF_024610735.1. Taxonomy (NCBI): domain Eukaryota; kingdom Metazoa; phylum Chordata; class Mammalia; order Carnivora; family Ursidae; genus Ursus; species Ursus americanus. The sequence continues at coordinate 49,136,322 of NC_142128.1, read as the reverse complement.
CTTTTATAGATGAAACTGGTCCTGCAGTGTCCAGACTCACCCAGCACGGGTGGTAAGAAGGAGCTAGAGTTTCTGCAGAACTTTCTCTACCTGTGGGTTTTCTTCCAAGTACATGATGGGACCTAACTGTGAAGTGGAGGCAAGAATTCTTTCATTCTCCTCATGAATTCCCGCATCCAGGCCAGACACCCTGCAGCCTGTGTTCGTATTAACATTTAAGTAAGTAAAGGAAACCCATTTATTCTTTTTAAGAACAGCACTGTGGATGCGTGGCTAAGGTATAAATGGTATCCTTCCAACATCAAGCACGTCCCGTATGTCAGAGCTTGGCAAGGTCAACTTTCATTTTTCCTGTCACCCATTTTGCAGATGGAGAGACTGAGGCACTCTGGCTCTCCCTAAGGCAATCGTCATGGGTGTTTTCCCCTGTCTGTGGCTCCTGGTGGCCACTGAAGCCTGGTCAGACACCCGAAAACTTCCTGCCATCTCTCCCTCCCCGCTTCCCTGTGGGAGAGAGGAACACCCAGACGCAGGCCGTCTTCCTTCCCGCACGGGCGCTGGGCGGGTGCTGGGCGGGTGCTGGGTGGCCGAGGCTTTGTAAACGGAAGGACTTCCGTGTTGGCAAACCTGCTCGCGCTCAGCAGACCCATCCATAAATCTTGCTGAAAACAAATGCTTTAACTAGAGAAGGAAAGTTTAAAAGGCCCTGTGGGCATATTCTAATCAGTGCTCACTAATATCAGCCGGCTCGGGTTTGGAGTGTGGGGCTCCCAGCGGAGGGGGCCTGGGTAGGCACCATGTAACACGCTGCTGGCTGTAATTAACTCTGCCCTCGGCCGCCTGCGCGCTTGCTCTTAATATTAGCTCTGACTCCCGGAATGAGCCTCCAGTGCTCGCTGCGGGGATGTGTTCTTCAGACTTCTTTCGCAGCCCTTCTTTAGCTTCCGTTCCAACCCCCCCCCCCCCCACCAAGCCAAGTGATCAGATGGCATCAAATGAAATCAATAACCAGGTAGATTTTTGTGCATTAAAAATTCCCTTTATCTCGAGAATGCTGGCAATCCCTGCATTTATGGCTCACGTTTTACAGTGTGCAAAGTGCTTTTGCACACACACTTGTACCTCGTTACAGCCCCGTCAGGTGGCAGGGCTGATATTCTGTTCATCTAACAGATGAGAAAAAACAAAGCTCAGAGAGGGGATGGCTTGTCTGATTGCGCCTGGGTCGGAAGTGGCTGTGCCCTGGATTCAGACCTAGGTCTTTGGATCTCAAACACGGTGTCTCACGTACAGGTGTTCTTGAGGACCAGAGATGGTTTGTAAAGTTGGAAGTTGGGGCGAGGGGGAGCGAATTTGGATCTTCTCTTTACTTCCTGCCAATGGAGTGATGATTATTCAACAATTTCTTTCTTCTGTCTCCTGGCAACATAGAGATATTAGACGTCAAGGAAGCATACCTTGTGGCTCGTGGTGTCTGGTGGGACAATGACAAGGAAAATCCCACCTAAATGTTTGTGACTATGGTGAGTGTTTGTATCTTATTCATTAGAAGAGCCGTACATGTGGCAGATGTTTCTTAGAACACGCTACATGCTGGGCTCTGTTCTAGCCACTCAGACATGATTTCTCTGCCCGCGGAGTGCCATTAGAATTGGAGGAAACAAGTCCGGAATAAAGATGCCAATGTGAAAAGCAGTGCTGCGTTGGGTGATGAATAAAGTGACCAGATGGGTACTTAGGGTGGGTGACTGGGTGGGGGGGGTAGCTATTTGAGCTGAGATCTGACTGCCAGAAGAAATCGTTTATGTAAAGAGTGGGGAGAAGGAGGCCATTCCAGGCAGAAAACAGCCCAGTGGAAATGCCCGATGTTGGGGAAGAGCTTCGGGAACACCCATTTGAGGCACAGAAGGAATCCTTGTTGGATGAAGGAGGGGAGTGGCGTGGCTTGGGGTTGGAAAAGGAGGCAAGGATCACACTGGACATTTAGTAAATCTGAGTAGGGATTTTGGATTTTATTCTAAATCCATTGGAGGAGCCACTGGAGGGCTTTCCACAGGGGAGTGAAATCTGATTTACATTTTCAAAAGGTCACTTGCTGCTGTGTGGCTGAGTATAGGAGACAGGAGATAGGAGGTAGCGGTGGAGACGGTGAGAAATGGAAGGACTCTGGACATGATTGAAAGGCCGAGTAGGACTGGTTGACTTAGATTGTGGCTGAGGGATAGAAGGGACCAAGGATGACTCCTGGCTAGATGGAGACCGTACCAGCTGCGTGTGGACAATTTGGCAAGCAGAAGGAAGGATGGCAGAGAGTTCTGTTTGGCCGCGTTAAGTTGGAAATGAGTTATATATCCAAGAGGGGGTGTCAGGAGGCAACTGGATGTGAATTTGGAGGGGGGGTCGGAGGTCAGGATTTGGAATTCATCCTCGGTAGATGGTATTGGAAAGCCTGGGGTCGGATGGATGGCCTAGACAGAGTGTGTGTAGCGGGCAGAAGCAGAGGCTGGGCCCTGGGGTTGGGGTTCCAGCAGGAAGCAGAAGCATCGAGGCTGGGGGCTGGGCATGCCACGTGCCTCCTTCTGTCTGAGGTCTGTGTTGCCTGTGCTCCTAACCCCAGTCAGCTGGGGTCACACCTGTGGGCCACGGATCACAAGGGGGCTGAGTGGGAGGTTGATTTATCAGTGAAAACTCATTGCCATGTCTGGAGGGAAAAATCCCTTAACTTATGGATGATCCGAAAGTCTGTAGGCCTCTGATCGGTGAACAGGTTACATTCTCCGTGGCTCCTGTTGGCCAGGCACTATTCTGGGCAGTACGGCCTTGTTTCCAGAGGACGGGGTGCTGTGGCTTTGGGCGTGGGTGCCCACGCACCCGCGTACACAGATGTAGGTGGACACGAGTTCCTGCCAGCACGGTTGGCTGAGTGGGCGGTCCTTTGCCACACACGGAAAGGCACCCATCCATCCTTCTCGTGCAGTGGTCGGCCAGCATCGTAAAGCCTGCTTTCCGCTCTGCCTGTGGTCAGCCTGAAACCTTTGCTTTTGTGTACTTTCCCCTGTCCTCACCTCTGGAAATCCTGGAGCCTTCAGTCTTTGGGGATGGACGTGAACTCTGTTGTCCAGCATGGACATGTGTTGTTTGGCATGGTTCCTGGCTCCCACGTTTGCTGTGGCTACCGCTTAAATCTGCCCGACCTGAGTCCATGACTGTTTGGGCCACAAGTCCAAGCGGACCGCTGCCAGAGGCCCTGGTCTGGGCTTTGGGGTGGGGTGTTCCTTCTCTGCTGCTCTTTTCAGTGAAGATGACGATTCAGGGAAGCCATGTGCAAAAATCTTCAAGAACTAGAGAATTCTGGAGATTTTTTTTAAAAGAAAGTTTAATATCTTGCATTTCTATGTTTTCTTTCTCAGAAGTACTTGAAGTGTTTTCTGCTCCTTATCCCGTTCACCCCCCAGAGCCCAGCAACGGGTGGGAATTATTACTTCCATTTCATGGAGGAGAAGGCCCCTAACAGAGAATCCTGCCTGAGGTCAGAGAGCTGGCCAGGGGGGCTGGTGGGCCTCTAGGCCCCAGGGTCCAGTTCTCTGTATCCTGGTGTGGAGAGGTCCCTTCTTCTGCAGGAAAGGTGTTGATTTCATCAGATTTGCAGATGGTACATTCGTAAGGACCCCTGTCTAGTCTGCAGACCTTCAATGCCTGTCCTCTACTAAGTGTCACAAAGGGCCCATCCAATGCACAGGTCCTGGGGAATTTGGGTAAAGGATCAATGGGACACCACAGGGGGGCTGAAAAGAACTGAAAGCTGCATTTAATAATAATGAAGTTCAATAATGTTTGTGTTTAATCTCAGATGCATGATAAGCCTGCTTCCATACCTTTGTCATTTCGACCTAGCCCTCTAAATTCTTCAGTAGAAAAACAGGAATCACAAAAGCATGCCTACCAGTTTACCGAGCTGGCTTTCCACGTGGCACGCAAATACTTAATCACGCGAATGAAACCAGGGCGAGCGGCATAGCCAAAAAAAATAGTAACCTCCAGGTTGAAATTTTGGGACCGTGGTAATAAATGGTCTGGTATGGCAGTGACTGAGCACGAGTGGTGTCATTCAAGGTGGAACGGTGAGACGTGGAGGTGAACCCCCCAACCCCACACCTTTGTCTTTAAGAAGTCAGCCCTCCAACCCCTGAGGACCGGCCCTGGTGGGGGGAGGTGGCTCATCAGGATGGGGTACTTTGGGGTGGGGGGTGGTGGTTTTTAAGGGTTAGGATCAAATTTAAAAGCACCACCATTCACCTTGGTTGCTAAGCCCCCCTGAGCCCGAGGTGAGGAATTCTGATTGGCAGAGTCTGTAGGAACCCAGACAAGGGGAGCAGCACGGAAAAACGGGAGGCTTAGGACGGGGACCCTGGCTGCAGAGCAACTTGGGGCTTCAATAAGCCCGAATCTGCTGAGAATACATTTTACGAACATGCAGCGAAGTTGGCTGCCTTTGTTTGGGGGTTTGTTAAGCATTATCTAAAGAATGCCATGGTTCAGCCTGCTCGGTGTGAAGCCTAATTCTTCCCCTTTCTGGAGCCACGGCCTGGTGTGTTCAATTTTTCTCTCTCCGTAGGGCTGCAGGCTCTCTGGTACTCCAGCCAAAAAAACACTCATATTTTAGCAAGCTTAGTCCCAGTCTGGTTGCCAGGCAGTAAAACGAGCACTTGCCCGCCCCGGGGAGAGGGGGACCGCGAGATGGAAAGGGGTCATGTAAATGACTGCTCAAGCCCTCCCCCCAAATCTCCACTTGAGAGTCTTTGGGGCAGTTGATATGTTTATTGATGTGGAGAGACGGGGCTGCCTAGGCCCAAACTGTGGCCACTTGTTGGAACTAATAATACAAATTATTTTTGTCATTATTGCGATGCTAATAGGAAGATAAGTTCGCCCTATGCCACTTGGGGAGGGTGTTAGATCTTTGACGAAGGCTCTGGGCAGGTGGCACTGACCCTGTTGAACCGCAGGGGAAACTGAGGCATAGAGCAGCTGAGCTGCTGAGCTGCAGGGAGTACAGCCCTGCAGATAGATCTCAGGCCGGCTTCTCTCTTAGCTCTTCTCTCACTGCCCTTGTAGGAGGGTAGCCTGCGTGCGCGAGAACGAACGTGTGCGAGGTTCTGGAAATACTCAACTGTGACCGTTGTCATGACTAGGGCGCGGGGCTGGGCACGCCGGCGCTGCTCCCGGGCTCCGCTGGAGCAGTCGGCAAACTCAGGCCGGGGCTTGCTGACCGCAGCGGTGTTCGGGGGCTCCAGCTGCTCGCTTGCTCCTCGCACACCAGAGCACTTGTGGGGGAGTAGCTGAGTCCAGCCTCTCGGACGAGGTTGGGGAATTTTCACCCCGCAGTGAAAAGGCTCCTCACCCTGTCCTGGAACTCACTGACAAATGAAAATGCACGGAATGCCCACAGGACATAGAGCTGGTGGTGGAAGTAGAACTTCTGAGCTCCTCGAGCCAAAATTACAGAAAAAGCCCTTGCGGACCCAGAGGAGCCTGCCTGCTTTGATGGGGGGCTGTGCCTACCTGGTGTCCCCCCGCAGCCCCGAGCTGGGGTGTCCCATGGCGCCACGTCACGAGGTGCCGCCTGCAGCCAAGCCGCTGCCCTGAGCGCCAGGTGCAGGGTTAAGGCACCGATGGCCCCCCTTCTGGCCCCTGTGCCGCTCGCTGCCGGGCAGGTGAGGGTTCTCTGGGGGAGAACCTGGCTTTTGTGACCCTGGGCTTGAAGTACTGCTCTGGTCGGCGGGCCTGTGTGCTGAATTTCTCCCGGTCTTGCCACCTCCCTGCAGTCCAGAAGCAGCCGGCGTGGACCGCGCCCCTCCTGGGGTTTGGGGGACCAGTGAGGTTTGGGGACACTCCAGGTGGGGAGGGAGGATGGGGAAGACAGGGAAGGCAGAGACTAAAATGTCCGTGGCAGCAAAAAGGCATGTGTGATGGAGGGCTTGGTGTTGGCAGAGAACGTGAGAAAGAGGGTACTCGGAGGGTGCTGCCCAAGAGAGAGTCTGGTCCGCATCACTGTTCTTTCCCAGAATAGCTGGCAAGTGTCTCCTGGGTGCCAGGCCCAGTTCTGGGTTGTCGGTGAGCAAAGAGGTCCACATGCTGGATGTTGATAGCTGGATGCCTTCAAGGCAGTTAAACGGGTGAGGTCATGGTCGTCTGTGAGGAGGCCAAGCAGACGGGGACGGTAAGTCAAGGTGGTTTTATGAGCAGGGGCTCCGGGGGCAGATGGCTTGGGTCTGAAGCCTGGCTGTACCACTTGTTAGTTCTATGACCTTGGGCAAATTATGGAGCTTCTTGGTACCTCTATTTCTCCATCTTTATTTCTTTAGTTTTAAAAATTTTTTTTAAAGATTTTATTTATTTATTTGAGAGAGAGTGTGTGTGCACACACGAGCAGGGGGCAGTGGCAGGCGGAGGGAGAGGGAGAAGGAGGCTCCCCGCTGAGCAGGGAGCCCAACATGGGGCTCGATCCCAGGACCCTGGGATCATGACCTGAGCTAGGAAGGCAGACGCTTCACCGACTGAGCCACCCAGGCGCCCTTCTATTTCTCCATCTTTAAAGGGAGGTTAAAACAGTTCATATCTCCTATTTAAGGATTTAATTAGTTGATATGTTAAGCCCTTAGAATAGCGTCCAGCACATGTTAACTGACATTATTAGCTATTCTAGTTACTCCCAGAAACTCACATACGCACTTAGACACAAAACCATACGATTTCTGGGGGTTGATAGACCTCCTGATGCCCAATCCTAGATCCCTGGATAAGAATCCTACTTTATTTCTTTTTTTAATGTTACCCAGCCAATCAGAAGAAGCTGGATTCTTGCCCTCTAAGACAACAGCTACCCCCCCCCCCCCCACTTTCTCCGCCATTCTAGCAGGAAGCATTTTAGGTGCTGCTGCTGCTGCTGCTGCTGCTACTGTGTGTGTGTGTGTGTGTGTGTGTGTGTGTGTGTGTGTGTGTGTGTGTGTGATGGGAGCAGAAATGGGGTGCACTTCCCCGAGGGTCAGACTGGCCTGTGGCCACCATGGATGGAATGGGGGATACAGGGAATCTGCAGCCCAGGGAGGGTTGGTAGAGCGAAGGAGGACTTGGTTTTCCTGCAGCTAGGGGCTTTGCAGGATTCACAGGGAGCAGCAGCGACACAGGATAATCTGTCTCTGACATGAACAGACATTCACCCACGGGGAGAGGGAACATGAAATGCAGGAAGACCCAATGAGGGACTTTATCCCAGGGCTGCAGACCCTGCCTGTGGCCCCTGAACCGTCGCCCAGGCCCCGGCACAGCCCTGGAATGCCACTTCCCGAGCGGGGGGCTTGGCAGAGATGCCCTCTGGAGGCTGCGCTCCTGCTAGCGAGCCCTTGGCGGAGGAGAGCGGCGAGGTGGGCAGATGCCAAGACAACTTCATCGCCTCGATGTGCCACCCACAGAGCCTTTCTGACCCCCACCGCCTGCCGTCGCCACTGTTTCCCCGGCTCTGGCCTGCCCTGCGTTCGAGATTCCTCCAGGCCCGGCCAGCTTGCCCCACCTTCCCCACGTGCAGTTTCACCAGTGAGCCCAGACCGATCCCTTCCTTGGGTGCTCCCGTTCCTGTGCCAGACAGGCCAGTCTGGGTCCCTAGCGCCGTTGCAGGGTTGTGCCCTTGCTTGTCGCTTCCAGAGCTCCTTCGAACCCTCTCCGTGTATTGCTAATCCTTAACACGGTGGTGGCATGCCTCGGATTTGACTGATTACGGATTTTATTGCCCAGATCTTGAGCTCGGCTGAGGCCCGGCACGATACTTCTCTGCATCTGTACTGCTCAGTGCCCTGCGTCTCCCCTGTGAGTTGCTAGAGAATGATAAGATCAAATTACGTGTGCGGAGTTTGTGTCCTTTATAAAGCACACTCATAGGCATGATCTTACTAATCTCCTCCCTCTTCCTGAATGTCTTCTCTTCCAACCATCTCTTAAGAGCTGAGGAATTTATTGCAATCAACGAAGCTTGCCATCGATCACACTTTAAAAATGCTTTTTGCTTTTCGTTGCGAAGACCGTGTGATATAGAAGAACATTGTCGGACGATTTGAGCAGCCCACTCGGGACAGGGTGATTGTAACCTTACGTGTTGGGTCCTGTGTTCCCCCTGGGCTAGAGCGTAAGGCTGTGGGGCTGCTGGCTGTTCTTCTAAGGTATCCATCAAGTCACACGTGCTGATCCTTCCTGGGACCTGCAGGCTTGGAGCTGCACTTTGCCAAAGCCTGCAAGGGTGAGGTTGGAGGGGCAGGGCTGTCTGGCTGGAATCCTTTTATGTTTGAAGAGCTCTTCTTAGGCAGGGGTCTGATTTTAAAATCTCAGCAGACTCATTATCAGAAAAGGAGGGGCTTGTTTCAGCATTAAAGACCTCTTGATGAGCAGGAAAGGCAGAGGTTTTTCCAGAATGTGCTGTGCCCGGGAAGTTTAAGTCTGCCAGGGAGAATCAGAAAAATGCAATCTCAGGACGGTAGTGGGGAGGATTCCTCTGAAGGAGTGCCTTTTTGGTTTTTCCTCCGTCCTTCCTGACATCTCTCGCGTCCCTCCCCCACTTCCACCTCCAGCCTCTGGTGAGGGTATCCCACCACTCCCGCCGGGCTCCCCTTTGTGAAACCTCAGGGACATTCCCAACACAGTTGTGGTTATCTCCTGCCTAGCCCCAGTCTGGTCTCATTCTCTGAGTTGGCTAGCATTCAGACTCACAGGGAGGAAGACACAATCTCACACTGTGACTGTTCTAGAAACCAGAGGGAGGGGTTGTCTTTCCTGGATGCTGCACTTTCTCATCCCTACTCTTTTCCCTCCCTTTGACCTGCCCCCACCCTGCTCCCCATCCTAAGAGCCTTGGACTCAGCTGCAAGGGCGGACCATCTTCTTTCCCTGGAGAGGCCATGTTGGTGTCTGCGTCTGGATTTGTTAGAGGAAAGGAGGGGGTTTTGCCGAGGCAGGGGGAGGACAGTGTGGTGGAGGGGGGCCCAGCAGGGGTGTATGAGAGGTGACAAGAAGTCACCTGGAAGTGAGTTGACTTCTGTCACTCCGGTCAGGTTTAGTGAGGCATCCTTGGTGTTTTGACGGGGGGGGGGGGGGGTCCCTCACAAACACTGATGTGCAGTTGCACTGGGCTCTCTAGCCAAGCCCAGGCGGCTGGCTGCTTGTCGGGGGTTTTATTCACGCTCGCTAATGAATAACTGCCATTAGTGCATTAACCAACAAAGCCCAACAAGTGACTTCAGGGACCCAGAGGCAAATGACTTGCCTGGGAGAGGCTCAGCCTAGGACTCGGGGCTGCCTGGTCTTGTGAAGTTGGGAGGAGTGAGTTCTGTCGCCCTTCAGTGGCAATTTCAGATGTCAGTCTGGCTGCGTTTGATCAACGCGAAACCTCGTTTATTGGAAACCATAGGGTTCCTTCCACCATTAACCCCAGATTCCTCCAAATCCTGTTCTAGTGCAATTAAATGAAAAATCAAAATATGATGAAAAAACCCCTCACACTGGTGATGAAATAATGCGAGAGCTTGCATTCCTAACAATAGGTCAGGAAATAGGAAATGCTATCAGTGATGGAGGACCTACTATGCTCCAGCCACCGTGCTTTCTGTGTATGACTATATTGAATCCTTCCAACGACCTTATGAGATGTTGTCATCGCCACGTTACATGTGGGGAAATCAAGGCCCAGAGAGGTTAAGGAACTCACCCCTGCCTGTGAATGCGTTCCCACCGACGCTTCACCTCTAGGGGAATTTCATGTTTTGCCTCCATGGCGCGTTACACCCGTGACCGCCATGGTAACAATGCCATAAAGTTTCAAGGGGTTTAGCAGCCCCGAGGCTGTGGCTGGAGACTGCATCCCACAGCTCTTTATGAGGGCGGTGGCCATCCATCAGTCCCGCTGCCACTTCGGATTTCCGCAGTAAATACTCACCCCTGGAGTCCGGCACTGGGAAGGTAGATTAGCAAAGGGCAGTTTGGTCATCCTTCAGTTCTTCGTATCAGCAGTAAACCCTGCCTTCTGTGCCCCAAAAACCTAACCCCCGAGTTAGCTCAATTTCCTTCAGTTTAACCCGATCTGGCCAAGAGTTACTGTATGTGTCTACTGTATGCGAGGTCCTGTGCTGTGTGCTAGGGATGCAAAAATGAGTGTTGTCCTCTAGGGACACAATATAGTGCGGGGGACAAAATATAAACCAGTGCTTATCAATACAGTGGCATAAACCAAAGTAGATGTGCAAAACTGTTCTTAGCACAGAAAGTTGGAAGGGCAAATATGTGTGTGGAGGGGTGTGGAGGGCAGGCACGGAGGATGGCCAGGGGAGGCCATACTTGGACTGAAAGGTAGAGAAGAGAGAAAAAGTCCTTCTAGGAGCCCAGGCAGGTGTTCACTGCTCAGGACCCAGGGCAGATCCATTGTCGAGCTTGGATGAGGGTAGGTGGTCATTTAACCTCTCTGGTCCCGGTTTCCGAATCTGTAAAATGGGGATTATAATTGTGTCCGACTTGGGTGGTTTTGAGGATAAGTGACATCTAGCATCAAAGGAGTGGCTTGGGCAGGTGAGACCGGTGCTGAGCAGGACGATGCTTGAGTTCGTCGTGTTTGTCTTCATTTGATGCTGTCTTGGGGTGTCTCCCTGTGGCCCTGTGTGCTGCCCCAGTGCTGCTAGACTTATGGTTGGCGCTCCACCGAACGTCCTTGGCACCCTCATCTGGCACTCTTTTTTTTTTTTTAAAGATTTTTTATTTATTTATTTGACAGAGAGAGACAGCCAGCGAGAGAGGGAACACAAGCAGGGGGAGTGGGAGAGGAAGAAGCAGGCTCCTAGCGGAGGAGCCTGATGTGGGGCTCGATCCCAGAACGCCGGGATCACGCCGTGAGCCCAAGGCAGACGCCTAATGACTGCGCTCCCCAGGCGCCCCTCTGGAACTCTTACCTCTCATTGTGTCACTTAGCTTTTCTCCTGTATATGCTCTGAGCCTCCGACTAGATATTAGACTTCTCTTGATAAGGGACTGTTTGTATTTTTGTGATACCCCTAGCAGGGGGCAACTCAGTACAAGCGGTACTTAATAAATACTTGTTGATTACAAATAAAATAGTACGTGACTGCTGCAGTGTGTTTGCTGGGGCAACATTCATATTAAAAGACACGAAACAAGAACTTCGGTAGCTTAGTGAAGTACTCGTTATACAGGAGCCCAGACAGGAAGGTGAGGTCTGCCTCAGTAGACAGGCTCCAAGGGACCCCTGATTGGTTGATTTGATTTTTTTTCTTTTTTTTTTTAAAGAGCTATTTATTCTGGGAGAGGGGAAGGTGAAGGAGAATATCCCAAGCAGGCTCCCCACTAAGTGCGAAGCCCCATGCGAGCCTCGATCCCACAACCCTGAGATCAGGACCCGAATGGAAACCACAAGTTAGATGCTCAACCAGTTGAGCCACCCAGGCGCCCCCAGTTGACTTTTTTTTTTAAAGATTTTATTTATTCATTTGAGACACGAGTGGAGAGAAGAGGGAGAGGCAGGCTCCTCGAGAGCAGGGAGCCCGACGTGGGGCTTGATCCAAGGACCCTGGGATCATGACCTGAGCCAAAGGCAGATGTTTAACTGACCGAGCCACCCAGGCACCCCCCCCCCCTTCTGGTTGACTTTCTTGACAGATTTCTCCCCACCGAGTCGACTGCATATTTGCATCTGCTGGGTGAACGTGTAGCCGCAGACTGAGTGTCTTGGGACTTTGGAGGTGCCCAGTGGGTGGTGTTGTGTTCCCTGTGAAGCTGGCCAGGTGGACTCCCCTCTAGAGACCACCCATCCTCCTCTCCCTTTGGAAAGGCCTGGGAAGGAGTCTCTTGGCCCGACAGGCCACTCGGTGATCGTGGTGGCTTCACCCTTGCTCCCGTGAGAGCTTGCTCAGTGGAGTTCTCCATCAGCCAGACACAGCACATTTGCACCTGCCTACTTGACGGGAGCAAGGAATTGCCCCCCACACACCGGGAGCGGTGCTCTCACCTGAACCAGAGCACTCCGTGCTGCGGGCCCCCAGCTCGTGTCTCCAGCTGTGCTGGTGCAAATCCAAACCACGAAACCCATCTCCTGGGACAGATGGGAATGTGGGCGCAGGGCAGAGGCTGAGCCATGGAAAGTCCTCCCGTTTCCTCCCCACGCTGCCGGGGATGTGCTTATGGAGGCCTCTCCATGGCCCATGGAAGAGTGTTCAAGGAAGCTCTATGTCTTGCCTTCTTCCCAACCCGCCATGCTGTTTGGGGACTTCCCCAGCTGCATTTGAGGCGGAGGGCCTGTGGGCCCCGGGTTTACCCTCACTGGCCTCTTCCTAAACCACACCATCAATAACTATCCCTCGTAGGCCCCATGCAGACCCCTAGCAAACCAGCCTGACTGCTCTGGGCCTCCTGGGAGCTTCTGGGTTTCTTCCTCCCTCTTATTTTAGCACTCACTGGACAGTGGAACACAGCCAGCTGACTTCCCAGTCGGTCCCCATCCTTCCACCCCTTCCCACCATCATCTCTCCCTGCCCCCACCACCCTGGTCCTTCCAGCCTCCCTACAGTGGCTTTCAGCCTGTGTTGATGGAGCCGTTGCATACTCTTGGGCCTGGGGCGTGCACTTGTTTGAGCCTGGTGGAGGTGGGGACAGACTGGATGGGAGGGGAGGGGGCAATGAGTAAGGGCCCATCCGCAATTTGACTGCCACCCTCAGGTCGGCCCCCTGCTCTCAATGAGTGAATGAGGCTGGTTGAGGCTCCAGCCACCAGTGTAACCAGATCTCTGCAGGCTCTTGAAAAATGGAGCTCTCTTCAGCAGCAAATGTTTGCAATTAACTTGAACATATGGCGGAATTTGTTTTTGTGTCCGTAAAGCATGATAGGCAGTGAGGATCTGGCAGAGAATGCCCCCAGCTTGTCACGCCCTGGGCCGAGCTTGTGGGCGGGCGCTTTCCACTCCGTTTGGAGCACGAGACACTCGGTGAACCAAGCGGTCATTGATGGGTCAGCTGGGGCCCCGAGCCCTCTCTTTGGCTTGCCACATCCTCTTCCTGCCAGATGTTTCTACCTGTCCGGCAACGGGGTAAGGTGTGGTCCCCTTCCTTTTATGGTGGGGCTCAGCGGCCTCTGGCCTTAATGAAACTCGCTTCTCAGCTGTGGCCGCTGCCCAGCTCCTGTTCTCTTGATCTCTGCGCTTTCTACGGCAGATGTCCTGCAGGATCTGCGTGCTTTGTTCGGCTCCTGCCGTAGGAGTCCTAGAGCAGCTCTGTGACCAAACCCCAGGTGAGTTCTATGTTTTAGCTCATATTGGGCTGCAAGTAACACAAAACCGAATGAACAGGGGCTTAAGCCAATAGGAGAGGGACCTTTGCCTAACTGGAAATTGGGGGGGATGTGTTACTGGGTTGGTTTGGCAGTTCGGTGTCATCAGGGATCCAGTCTCTCTCCGGATTCCCATTGCGTGTCTTCAGGGTGCTGGCTTCCTCGACCAGCTTGTCACCCAGTGCCTGCAGGGTTCCCATCCTCCTACGACAGAGTCCAGAGTGAGAAGCAAGGGCCTGGGACCAGGGCTTTCTTCATCATTTGCTTCTTACACAGAGGGAGATCTTCCTCAGGGGTCCCGAGCAGACTTCCCCTTGTATCTCGTTGACCATGACTGGGCCACAGGCCCACCCTCAGGCTGGTCACGGCAAATGGGAAGGAGTTTCGTCTGCCTGGCTTAGGTAAGTCATGACTCATCCCTGGCCTGGGGCACAGGGCTGCGCAGTGAAGTCGGGGTTCTCCGAGCAAGGTGGAAATGGCGGTCGGGAGGACAGCCAACCTTGTGGTCTAGTGTTCCTCCACTGTCGGAAAGGGCGATGGTCAATGGGACGCTTGAAAGTGCCCGGAGGGGAGCAGTTACACCTGGGGACACAAGGCCGTGGGATAGGAGATTGCAGTGGCCCACAGGTCCTTGTGCATCTGTCCTGTGTGCTGCCCCTAACTGCCATCCTCCCTTAGCCCTGCTTCCTCGAGTCATGCCTCTGCTCCAGGTGTGCCAAGACTCCCCATTTCCTGTGAAAAAGTGGTCAAACTCTGCATTCAAGGCCCTCTCCTTCTGGCTCAAAATAACCTCACACCGAGTAGAGAACACACATTTCTTGTTTTATCTCTTGAAATTTCTTTGTGCAAAGCAGGCAGCAAAGTGGCCTGCTTTCTGCCTGCATAACTCACCGTGGGGTTTTTGTCTCCACAACCTTGCCCCTGTAGAGCCTCCTTATGGCATATCTGACTCCATAACTCGGCCTGTTCGGATTCCACTTTTCGTCTGAGGTGCTCACTTAAGTCTTCATTTCTTTGGAGAACACCTCCTTGATGGCTCCAACTGGAAGTTTCCTGAATCTCCTAGGAATTTCTGTAGCCCCTGTTATTGGTCTACCCACACAAGCCACAGAGAGCGTTGGAAGGGCATAGAAGGCCTTCGAGCAGGGTACAAGCGTTGCGCTGACCCTTGAAGGCTGGGGAAGATTTGGGGTGGCTAAGAGAACAGAAGCCATGCCAGGTAGTTGGGGTGCAGGATGAGACTGTGTATTAAGAACACACCAGGGTAGGGACGCCTGGGTGGCTCAGTGGGTTAAGCGTCTGCCTTTGGCTCAGGTCATGATCCCAGGGCCCTGGGATCGAGTCCTACATTGGGCTCCTTGCTCAGTGAGGTGCCTGCTTCTCCCTCTGCCTGCTGCTCCCCCTGCTTGTGCGCTCACTCTCTCTCTCTCTCTGACAAATAAATAAAATAAAAATTAACAAAAACCTAAAAAAAAAAAAAAAGAATGCACCAGGGTCTTCATGTTCCCACTTTTGTCTCATCTTCCAGCATCTTAACACTCTTTCTCCAGGAGCAAATAAAATTGGCATGTGGTTACCATGTTGGGCAGCTCAGATCTAGGACATTTGCAGAACGTTCTACAAGACAGTACTGATGTAGACCAGGGGGGTCTTCAGTGGGGCTGAAATCCCGACATGCTTTGGCACAGGGGCAGTTCCCCCATCTGTCCCATTAGTCTGCTGAACTCTGAGCTGGAGGTCTCTAGTGTGGGGATGGAAATGCCGAGCTGTAGAGATAGACCTTCGAGGCTTCAGAGACAGACCTTCAGGAGGCTGTTTGCAAGCAGGCCTGCAGGATGGGTAAATCCCGCTGCCGGCGGTCCTCAGGGACTCTGGACCCCGTCTCTTGCCCTCTTTCGTCTTGACCCCTCCACAGGACCCGAGTGTGCTAAATGAGGTAAGGGGAGTCCATGATGAAACAGGAAATTGGGGCCTGCGGGCGGCTCTTGGCGAGCCTGCGGGGGCTTAGCCAGGGCTGAGGTCATGAGCCCAGAGCCTTGAAGAGGCCGCACGCTCGCACTGTTGGGATGTCTCTTGGTCCTGTTCCTGGGCTTCGGGTCTAGTACATAGAAAGTACAGCTCCTCCTCTGGGGATTCGCGTTACCTCTCATGTGGTCTTGTAGTAGCTTTCAGAAACTCGTAAAAATGTGAAGCACACCGAGGCAAAGCCCGGCTGTGTGGTAACCACGGACTGTTTTATAAACTGCTCTCAGAGACCTCGCCTCATGTGCTGCTGAAGGCTGGTGATGTGGGTATTACAAACCCCATTTTTCAGGCTCAGAGAGGTTAATGAGCTTGGCTGAGGTCCCGCAGCTACTAAGTGGTAGAATGGGGTCCAAATTCGGGCCTTTCCATGCTCTTTCTGCTACGGGATCATTGCCCCTTAAATGATATTATAAAAAAAAACATTTCAGCAGACTTTCCCCCTTGCTTCCTCTTGGTACATGTTGGCACACGTGGGACCGTTTCCTAGCCTTCCTACCAAGAGGCTAACAGTCTCTCCCAGCACCATACCTAAGGCCTCAATATTTTGCATGTTGTGTGAGGAGCAGAGCTGAGCTTAATCGGCCGCCCTGCTCCCATCTGAAGCAGCTGTTCCCCTCTTCGTGATGGTAGCTTTAACGTTAGCCCAAGAACGTCATGAGAAGGGTAAATCTGAGGCAGAGGAAAATTACTTGGAATATTATAAGGTCAAATATTAGTGCTGTGGTTTTGTGATGTTTTGATGTCAGCTTGGCTTCTCTTGTCATTAGATCAGATAATCCAGAAGGATCCAGACCTAGGCTCCTTGCAATTCTCCCTACAGCATGGAGGAGGCTTACCCTGCTCCTGGTTAAGGCCTGCGACTACTCCATGTGGGCCCTCGATGCCATGGGATCCCCGCTCACATTCTTGTGGGGTCACTCCAGCCCCAGCACCTCCCCCCACCTCTCACCTGCATCCTGGTGATTCCTCTCCTCCTCCCTCCTGTGTACCAGCCCCCATCGCGTAATTACTCCCATTGAAACAAACCTCTGACTTGATATCCCCCTCCACCTGTCATTCGGTTCGCTGTGCATTTCATGAAACTCTTTGAAAGAGCTGTTCCCTCCTGTGTCTCCATGCCCTTCCACTCCACCCAGGCTTTCCCCAGCCTTCCACCCTTGCCCACCTTTGCATTGCCGAGCCCAGCGGACAGCGCTCAGTCCTCATCTTGCTGGACCTTGCTTGATGGATTTCGTCACACCTGTTTCCTTGAGACATTCACTTCCCTTGGCTCCCTCTCCAGTTTCCTGTTTGTTTTCCTCTCTCCCTGGTTACTTCTTCTCAGTCTCTGTCTTTTCTTACGTGGAGTATTTAAGTAACATCTTAACTGACTTTCCTCTTGCCCTTGTTCTCCCCAAAGATAGCTCTCAACCCAGCAGTGATAGTGATCCCATTAAAACTTCGTCTTAGGTATATACCCAAAGGAATTGGAAGCAGGTACTCTGATAAGTTCACGGACACACATGGTCATGGCAGCACCATTCCCAATAGCCAAAGGCAGAGACAGCCGGAACATCCAACAGTAGATGAATGGATAAATAAAATGGGTATATCCATGCAATGGAATGTTGTCTAGTCATCAAAAGGAGTGGAGCACTGATATATGCCGCAATGTGGATGATCTAGAAAACATGCTAGGTAAAAAAAAGCCAGACGCAAAAGGCCACATCCTATATGATTGCATACGTGCACTGTCCAAAATAAGTAGGTCAATAGAGAACACAGGTTGGTGTTTGCCCACAGTTAGGGGGAGGGGAAAATGGAGGAGAAACTGCTTAATGGGTAAGGGGCTTTATTTTGGGGTGATGGAAATGTTTTGGAACCAGAGAGAGCCAGTGGGGTTGTACAACATTGTGAATGTGAACACCCCTGAATTGTTCCCTTTGAAATATATGATGTGTCTTTTACCTCAATATAAGACAACTTCATCCAGTATGTTACTCCTCTGCAAACACCCGCCACTATCATCCCGCTATCATCTGCCAGAGCCTCTCTGGCCTGTCCAGCCCCTCCCCCGTGACGTCTCCACCAGCAGCTCTTCTCACTTTTGCCTTTGCCATTCTGCCCAACCACCCCGGCCTCCGTGCTCTTTCCCAGAATGCGAGCTGGGCTTCTGCCCCAGGGCCTTTGCACCTGCTGTTCTTTCTGCCTGGAGCGCTCTTCCAACAGGCAGCCGTGAGGCTCCCTCCTTATCAGCTCCTTCACATCTTTGCTGAAACATCAGCCTCCCAGTGAAAATTACAACTCCCCAACCTGGCACTCCCCATCCCCTTTTACGCCTGCATTTTCATTCGTTGCACTCATCTGACATTTTCTTCGGTGCCATTTGTTTTCCATCAAAGGTGAACTCCAAGGGCTGGGATTTTTGCCTGGTTTGTTCATGGTTCTATGCCTGGCACCTGGAACCGTGCCTCGTTATTAGCAGTTAGAACTGTAGTCACTTAATAAATACTTGTTACAGGTACTGCGTGAATAAAACCCTTTCCTTAAACGATCTATAATTCAGGTATCCCAACTTTCTCGTCAATATTTGCTAGTTAGAAGGACCCTATGTCCCTTTGTGAAGGATGCTGAAAAATTCATGACTTGTTTTCCCAAGCACACCTGTGGATGAGTTGGTCATGACCATGGAGTGGCTTTCCGGTTGCTGAAAACGCGTTGCGTGTCTGTCTAAGCCTCATTGTGTCTGCCCCTCTCATGACTGCAGTTTGGGGGGAAGAATATTTACGTTCATGGAAGTACTGACCTATTTTCAGAGGCGTTCAGCCCATGAGTGTAGTCTAGATAGCAATATGTTCCAGTGACCGTGATAGTCACACACTGTCCTTCAGCAGGGCCCTCTCGGTTTGGTGGGGGTGGAAATTGGTGCAGGTGCATGCAGCTCCTTCTTCACCCATGTGCAGGGCTCGACGAGGTGCTCGTGTCCGAATGCGAGGTCGTTCTTGCCTTTCAAAGAAAGTCCCTTCTTCCTGACGGTCTGGGGCGGTGTCTGCAGGCCTTTTGAGAGGCAGCTTCACAAAAGCCTGTTTGCCAAAAGATAAAACCAGCCCCAGCCTTTGTGCCCAGTGGTAGGTGATCTGCCCGACGCATGGGGACAAGCGCGGGCATTTCTCTTTTATCCGGCAGGAGGAGCCTCTCACCTTATGCGTTGGCCTGGAGGAACCCGTGTTCCACTTCCTCACTGTTCTTCAGATGGTCGTGGGGAACTCTCTGCTCCCAGATCTGAGAGCTCCCAGCCCTGAGCGAAAGAGAATTCCAAAAACTCATGCTCTCTTCAAGACACTGTCTGGTCTGGAGACACCCTAGCTTGTCCTTGTGTATTCCCGTGGTGGGGAGGGGTTGTTGTGACTGTTTTTTAAACTTCTGGCTATAGTATGAAGCTATGTATGTAGCTTCATATGTAGCTATGAAACCAAACTGGCTCCCCAATCAAAGGGAGCGTGTGTGTGTGTGTGTGTGTGTGTGTGTGTGTAGTGGGGGGGGGCACACCCTCCCATCCGCACACATCACTCGGCACTGTGATTGCAAACCAGGAATCCCGTTTCACAGAGATCTTTGTGGTTCTTTAGCTCCCCATGTCTGTCCCTGTTCTCTAATCCCCTGAATGGAGCTGGATATGGGGAGCAGAGCCATATGAAAGGCATCCAAGATGAAAATTATATCCTAGACTTGCACATGAATGTTGTGGTCGGAGGTGGGGGTGTATGCTGGCTGGCGTTACACACTTGCCACCATTCCTCCTGGACTTTGCATTTCTACCCAGTTCCCATTTGCTTGTTTCCACTTAAATTCCGAAGTTGAGGCTCTCCTGGGTTAGATCCAGCCTGGGTCACCGATCTCAGAGCCTGGGCTCTCTTCAAAGAAGTGGCGGCCAGTCTCTGGCCTTTCCTTCCTAGGTAAAATATTTCAATATAAGTTGATAACTTCATTCGTCCAGTTCTAACTTATGAGGAGCTTAGGTTGACAGTGATGGTGGTTAGTGTTGCCTGGCAGTCACGTGGAACTTTTAATTTGCAAAATACAGTACCGTCCTACCATTTGATTAGGACAACACTCAGAGCTAAGTTAGGCGGTGATAGAGTGAATCTTTGGTGGGTTTTAGCACTGACAGACTTGATTTGAATCCTGGCCTTCCCAACTACTAGCTGTGTAAAGTTGAGCAAACTATTTAGACCTTCATACCTCTATTTTCTCATCTGCAAAATGGCAGTAAGTTTTGACAGATGAGTGACATGATCTAATTTAGTTCCTAGTGAGATCACTTGGTATCGAAGCTGTATCGAAAATCCACTTTTCGGGTGGCAAGAGGAAGCAGGTGACCCATGTGGGAGACTGTTGGGGCGATCAGGGAAGATATGGTAGAGTGTGGCCTGTAGTCGGAGCAGTGGACATGATGAGACGTGATTAAATGCTGGTTATATTTTGATGGTGGAGCAGAATGGCTTGTTGATGATTTGGATATGAGGTATGTGGGGGAGAGGAGTCAAGAATGATTCTGAGATGTTTGTCTTGAGAAACAAGGAAGGTGGAGGTGTCATCCATCACCAAAAAAGGAGAGACCGTGGTTAGTTGGAGCTGATTTGAGCCAGCAGGAGGTGTGGAGGAGTGAAGATCAAGAATTCTATCTTGGTTTTATTAAGTTTGAGATTTTTTTTTTAAAGATTTTTTTATTTATTTATGTGACAGAGAGACAGCCAGCGAGAGAGGGAACACAAGCAGGGGGAGTGGGAGAGGAAGAAGCAGGCTCCCAGCAGAGGAGTCCGACGTGGGACTCGATCCCGGAACGCCGGGATGACGCCCTGAGCCGAAGGCAGACGCTTAACGACTGCGCTACCCAGGAGCCCCTATTAAGTTTGAGATTTTGATTAGAGATCTAGGTGAAGATACTGAGTAGGTAGTTGGATATACAAGTTAGATTTGGGAGGGAGATCTGGGATGGAGATAGCAACTTCAAAGTCATTTAGCACATATGTGATATTGAAAGCAATGAAACTGGATAAGCTCTTCAAGAGTAGTGAGACTGGAGAAGTGGATGAAACCCTTCAAGGTTAGGGAGGGGAAGAAGACCTAGCAGAGGAGACCAGGGAGGAGTGACTAGTGAGATAGGAAGAAAACCAGGAGAGTGAGGGATCCTGGACACCAAGCGGCCACAATGTCAGATGCTGCTAACGGGCTCGGGGCGATGAGGACTGTGCAATAGGGAGGTCACGGGTGACCTTCCCAAGAAAGTTCCATTGGAAGGAGTTGGACAGGTGCCTGATTGGACTGGCCTTCAAAGAGAGCAGAAGGAGAGGAACTGAAGACAGAAAATAGAAGTGATTTCTTTTTGAATTTTTTTACAAAGGCTTTCAAATAAATGGGGTAATGGTAGAGAAAGTAGGATCAAAAGAATGGTATTTTTTTTTCAGTATGGGAGAAACGAAGAAAAATAAATGTAAAAATAGTTAACAAGGAGGGAGAACATATGATGTTGATTCTGAGTGAGCAGGAAGTGCTGAAGTCTAGTGCCTGGGGGAAGAGGTCACCCTAGATAGGAGCGCAGGGTACCCTACCTTGAATGGAAAGGGGAAGTCCTTTAGGTAGCTGTATCCTGACCACAGTGGGTTAATCAGAGAGTTCCATTTTTCTCACTTAAAAGAAGCCAAAAGGGGGAAGTCCAAGGATGGTGCAACTGCTCAAGAATGTTTTCAAGGATCCAGGCTTTTCTCCATTTATGATGCATCCTTAACAGGTGTCTTTCACTTTCTCAGGACCGAGAGGGCTGTTTCACCTCCAGGTGTTACATTTAATTCCAGGCAGAAATAAGGGAAAAGGTAAAGAGTGAAATGTATGTACCAGCTGAGTCTCACGCTATCAAAAGAATAATAGCTTTTCCAGAACTTCCTGCTTCTGTCCCCACTCCTAGCAGGATCCCATGTACTGCCTCCTAAGGCCACTTCTAGCTGCAAGGGAGTCTGGCAGGTGACATTCTGGTTATAGGAGGCAGACTATGAAAGATTATTGTTTGTTTCAGTTAAAAAATGTTTTCTAATTGATCTTTTTATTTTTTTAAATTGTAGTGAAAAACACCTAACGTGACATTTACCGTCTCGACCATTTTTAAGCGCACATTTCGGTGGCATTAAGTACCTTCACATTAGCTTGCTACCATTTACCACCATCCGTCCACAGAACTTTTCATGTTGCAAACCTGAAACTCCGTACCCACTAATGACTCCCCATTCCCTTCGTCCCACAGCCCTTGGCCACTGCCATTCCACTTTCTGTCTCTAGGAACTTGACTCTTCCAGTTACCTCCTACAAGTAGTATTTGTCCTTTTGTGACAGGCTTATATCATTGAACATAATATTTTCATTATGTTGTAGCATGCACCAGACTTTCCTTCCTTTTTTGAGGCTGAATAATAGTCCATTCCAATATATTCGACATAGATACTGCATTTTGTTTATCGGTCATCTGTGGTTGGGCACTTGGGTTTCTTTTCCCTTTTGGCTGTTGTCAGTTGTGCTGCTGTGAACATAAGTGTATAAACACCTCTTTGAGTCCTTACTTTAAATTTACATATACCTAGAAGTAGTGTTGCTGGATGATATGGTAATTCTATTTTTAATTTGTTGAGGAACTGCCATGCTGTTTCCTACGGCAGCTGCACCATTTGGCAGCCAACTGTGCACAAGGATTCCAGGCTCTCTGCACTCTTGCCAAACTTGTCGTTTTCTCGGTTTTTTGTTTTTGTTTTTGTTTGTTTTGATTGTAGCCATCCTAATGGGGGTGGCGTCTTCTGGTTTTTAATGGATGGGGAGAGAGTTGAGATGAAGGGGGAGAGAGCTGAGATGGAGGGGGAGAGAGTTGAAAGATAAAAAGGATCAAAAACAAGAAATAAGTACTGTCTTACTTCCACTGGGTCAGACGTCACTGAAACCTGTCTGGAGCTCTCCAGACACCTCGAGTCTAACTGGAAAGGAAGGCAACATAATCCCATGGGACAGAGGCTGCATTGGAGGCTCAGGACACCTGGCTTTTGTACTCAAGGCTCCACCACTGCTGGGTTTGAGGAGTATCCATAGAGTGTTGTTTTCCTGTTCTACCGTCTTACCGTCTGTGTGATGAGCGTAATAGAATCTGACCCCTCTCCCCCTTTCTCACTTACGTCAGAGCTGAGATGTTATGCAAAATCACACATATTTGAAATCTGTGAACTAAACGCATTCTGGAACTTCACATTATCCAGACCTGTTTTCTGTCCCTCATATGGAAAGGAAAAGTCCCACAAGGTAGCTCTTTGTGGCTTTTAAGGCATGGTAGGAGCTTTTGACTCAGATCGTTAGCCAATGTTTGTCTTTTCCTGTCTCCCCTGGAAGATGGGATGATCTTGAGAACAGGTGTTGTACACGAGGAGAAAGAGAACAGTAACAACTGTCAATAAACATTTCCTTGTGCTAGTCACTGTACTAGGTGCTTCAGGAACATAATCATTGGTCTTCAGAATGTATCTAGTTTCTAATACAATACTGATGGGGCTCCGTTGATTAAGGAGCTCTTGGGTTGTGACAGTATGTCTTTTTTTTTTTTTTTTTTTGGATGTATGGCACAGTGGTAGTCATGAAAAGTGAAGGTGACAAAAGCAAACAGAATTCTAGAGAGCTCGGTGTTGCCCCCTGCTGGGATCTCAGAATCTTTCCCATCAAAACATCATCAATAATGCCCTTGTCCTTCGTACTGTTATCACACACACACACACACACACACTCTCTCTCTCTCTTACTCTCTCTGTGGGTGTCTCTGTTTCTCTGTCTCGCTCATAGAGCCCAGGAAGCACAGTCTTTGTAAGAGTGTACATTGTATTGGCCACGTGCCATCCAGACAAGCCAAAAATTGTGGAACAATAGGAGTCTATGCCCGGAATATCAGCTAAAAATACCTCATTCCCTCGCTCTGTTGTTTTCTGGGTATGTTTAAGAGTGTCCCAGGAGGCTAATGAGGATGAAGGGAAAGGAAAACTGACAATTTCAAAGGAAACCAAACCTTTAATTCCCTAAAAAGGAAACATATATTTTCTGTACGTCTGTTTTACGTTTCTTGCTGTTTTTGCATGTCTGTGTGACGATATGGAAAATCTATAATATGAGTTGTGCCACCTTGGCCTGGATCATCGGAATCCATGCTTTTACCACAGTCTTTCCCTCTATGGTCTGACTTGTCATCTGCTTTCCAGGTTGTGGTAAGGAAGAGGGGAGAGGAAAAGAAAGCGCTCCTAAGCGGGAGACTGCCTCACACACACTTTCTACTCCTTCAGCTGGTTTGGGTACCGGTTAAGAGCCAGGGGGACATTTCCATCCTTGGTTGGGCCATATGTAACCTCGTTCATTTCTTGATCACTGACCGAGCCTCAAGCTCTGGCTGGCCCTCTCAGTAATGTCCACTTTCTCTGTGATTTGGGGTAGGTCATCGATCCTTCCCTGGCCTCGGTTGCTTTCTGTTTATAAAATGAGGGGAGACGTTGATTGATCTCTTGTGGGGACTGACAGGGGAGGAAGGCAAGAAGTAGGGTGTCTCAATGAAGGTCCACACAGTGGTCATGAGCCTCAGTAAGAAGCAGTCATCTGAGAACTGAAATGATAACGGGACAAGGATCTGTCCCAAATCAGCATTAACCAAATAGCAACCATTGGCTGTGGTTGGTTAAACATGGAGCTGCCGGCTTCCTGAGCATATGCTGGGTGTTGGGCAATGAAAGTGGGTGTTGGTCAACCCGAGTTGGCTGATGTCAATATTTACCTTGGGTTAGCGTGGACCATAGCCATAGCTGCCTGAATGAAATGCCCTGTTTCCTCTCAAGTATTTGTCCTTTCATATTTGTCTGTTGGTCTGTTGTCCAATAGCGTATGAAAGGCTTGTTGAATTTTGACTTAATTTGTCATCATCCTGAAGAACAAAGCCTTGAGATACACACGAAGTTCTATTTTTGGCTCAGTTGTCTGACTTGAAATAAATGATCTTACATAGATACTTACATGGGCAGATATGGTAAATTGCAATAAGGGGAGTTAATAGTTGCAGCTTACTGAGAGCGCTAGTATCGTCAGATAGTTCAAATCCATCGTCTTATTTTGTCTCCAGAACATCTTGTAAGATAGTTACTCTCTCATTTATGGATAAAGAAGCTGAGGCCCCAAGAGAGTCTAAGACTCACCCAAATTCTCAAAGGCAGAACCAAGACTTGAATCCGGGTTCTCTCGGACTTCCACAGCCACGCTCTCATCATTCTGTCTCGCTGACTCTGGAGCAGATGCTTCGTAAGAACAAGAAAAGTACTTAGTGCACCGTTTTGAGGTAAAAGCTGCCCACGGCCAGCAGTAGTTTCCATAGGCGATGAGCCATGTGTGTCCCCCCTGCCCTTCTGGGTGAGGCCAGCGCCTCACAGAGCGTCCGGGACGTGCAGACATCATCCTTAGCGCTTCTCATCCCATTGTATGGTGCTCCTCACTGCTCCCCAGGAGCCCCAAGGACACAGAGACTCTGATTGGCTCTGCCTGCCACTTATTGTTTTCCATTTACTCCCCACTGCAGAGTCTTGAGACTGTGTCCTATAGAAGATCCTGCCACTTCTATTGTCCTTGCAGACTTTCCCACCGCCCCAGGACCACAGGCTCGGTTGCTTTATTGTGGTGGTGTTGGCTCAGCCTCAAGGACAGGGACCTTGAGCCAGCTGACAAGGTTGCTTGTGTCACTACTTCTAAGGCCACAAGCCATGCTTTTGCTTCCCAATACTTTTGAATACTCGTCTCTCACCACTTCTCCTTCAGTGTAGCCACATGGTCTCCCAGACTCCCAGCAGCAGATTTCCCCCGACAGACAGTTTTGGCTTATGGCCAATCCCCATGTCTCTGCCTGGATGACCTCAGTTACCAAGTCAACATGGCACTTAATGCGTGCTGCTATGCCGCCCCCTGGTGGAGAGGGTGGAAACTGAGCGAAATCCAGAGGACTGCCTTCTAGCTAAAGAGCTCCACAGAGACCCCTGTCCTGCTTTCTCAGCCAGAAGTCCACCTATTCGATTAAAACTAGTTTTGGTAGTGCCAGCAGCAAGGAGGCATGATCGGTAGTTGCCAGCGGTCCAAGGCTAAAAGCAGCTCTGATTTTTTTTTTTTTTATGTTGGGGCAAAAGAAGTACACAGCCAGTTGGCCTCAAGTGAGAATTAGGGTTTTTCCACATACGTATTTTGTCTTCCATCTTTCCACTTAATTGTCTATGGTGTGGAGGCTTTGAGAAGCTCCCTTTGAGGTCCGCAGGACTCTGGGTCAAGGTTAATGAAGATCTCAGTCTTTCCAAACACACCCTCTGTTCGGGAACCTTCTGCAGTGTCCTCATGGGGGCTCTCCGTATATTCCTGCTCAGTCCCCAGGAGCCTGAGGGCCCTTGCCCTGGGATGGCTCTGGGTTTGCATGAGCCTGCCGTATTTTGCAGTGTTCCTGTGTATGGGAAGTTGTACCATCAACCTCAGGGTGGATGTGGGGATGACGGGCATGTAGTGTCTGGAGGATGATGGGAGAGGTTGAAGGAAGCCATGGGAATTCATGGGGGAAAAAGGCAGGTGTATTGAGAAGAACATGAAGCCTCAGTTGACCTCTTGGTTTTGACTTTGCTATCGAGAGCAAGAAGGCATTTCACCTAACTGTGCCAGGGCTGCTAGGTAAATCCAGATAAATCCTGTGTGGGCAGGCTGCATGCAAACCCTAGCCCAAGGCCATTGCAGCAGGTGGGAACTCAGTCCTTGGCTCCATGCTATTGTCAGGGCTGACCCCCCAAGTTCACAGCCAGCACCACCAGAAAGCTGACCTCTGACATCTTGCATTGTTCATGGCCTGGGTCCTGAGTTACTCTCTCCATACTGCTTTATCTAATCTTGATTCTCCTGGACTCTAACGCTGTGATTCCACGTCTTTTTTTTTTTTTTCTCTCTTATATTTCTCTCTTATATTCATACTCAACTCTTTTTCTCCATCGTCATTACCACCATTGTAATTGTTATCATTTCACTGGGGATTTACCATGGGTCAAGCACTATGCTAAGCAGAGTCAATGCATTCGTTCAATTAACTCTTCTTGGGACTCTGCGAGAGATAGGTCCTTTTCTTATTCCCACTCTATTAGGTAGGTCAACTAATGCCACCACGGCCTGACCAAGACCACCTGGCTAGTAAGTGGCGGAGTAGGGACTTGGACCCAAGTTTGTTTAATTACAGCATCTTGCCTCCTTGTCCTGTTTCCACAACCGGTCTGTCTCTGGCTGGGCTTCCTTGGGTCTTCCTGGGTCCAACCCCACTGGCCTATATTTTTGTCTGTACCTTGAAAACAGTGACCCACCAGGTCCCCTGTGAATGGGGTTCCAGCAAGAATTATCTGGTTTTGCTGTTGTTTTGGAGTCCGTGTAGACTCTTGCATGCAGGTGTTGAGTCCTGGAGGGTCTCCCAGACACTATTTGTTCCTAACCGAAATCCATAGAGGACAGACCCCTTTCAGGGATCCCTTCAGGTACTTGGAGGCCTGAGAGCTGAGTAGCCTGAAGGGATCAACTTGGCTCCCAACCCTGCCTTTCTCCCGCATGTGGGTATTTGAGAGAGATTCATTCCCTTTTTTACCTCCTCTCTTCCACAAGCTTCTCTTCCTTTGAAGTAAAATAACTGGGGGGGGGGGTGCTGAAATATGGTCTGAGGACCCCAGCATTCGGAATGGGGGGTGGTTTTCCTAAGATCACACCACAGGCACCAAATCCGCCGTGTGTCTGGTCCCTCAGCAGGTCCCTGTCTTTCTGCTGTGATTCCTGTAGTTGAGGGCTGTGCTGGGGCCTTCCAGGCTTCTGTGCCTCCCTCCTGACGGCCTTGGACGTGTGTGTGAGGACATTCTCAGGTGTCAAGCCTTCATGTCTGCTTTTTGAAATGCTCTCATCTCCTTAGCTGCAGAGTTAGATTCCCAACTTTGTAATAAAATCATGAATTATAAAAATGGGGGTGAATTAAGAAATTACGTAGCCCTTGTGGGTTTCGAATATGCCTTAGGGACCAATGGCTTTCTTCATACGGAATCTTTTCTAGAATTATATCCAGAGAGATCCTTTTAAGAAATATATATATAGGGGCGCCTGGGTGGTGCAGTCGTTAAGCGTCTGCCTTTGGCTCAAGGCGTGATCCCAGCGTTCTGGGATCGAGCCCCACATCAGGCTCCTCTGCTGGGAGCCTGCTTCTTCCTCTCCCACTCCCCCTGCTTGTGTTCCCTCTCTCGCTGGCTGTCTCTGTCAAATAAATAATTAAAATCTTAAAAAAAAAGAAATATATATATAACTGTAGAAAGATAGGGAGAGAGAAGGAGAGCATGTGAGTTGTTGATTGCAGCTGGAGAGTGCACAAGTGTGTTTTGTGTGTTTGCGAGCCCACACACCATCTCTTTGGCTTTAGTTTATATACATACAGATATATATACATGCACATATATATGACATATAAATCTGTGACTGTGAACGATACGGTGCTGGAAAATATTTAGTTTGGAGAATAATCATAGCATGGCCATGTCATGCCGAAACACTTTCTGGAGACCTGGGTTTGGGTACCGGCACAGTGGGCTGCGTCGGTCGCCGGGTGTGGAGTGAGGACACATGAGGAATAGGGACTTGCTCCCCCCCTGTAGCGTCTCCTCTCTAGATCTGACACTGACCTAGGCAGTACTTTGCCATTCGAAACAAGAAAGTGCAAGGACGGTGGCTTTTCTGAGGCCGGTTGGTAAAGGAGGAGCCCTTGACCCTGCCTCTTCTCTGGTGTCCCCCCGGGCAGCCAGCACGGGGCAGGGAGGCTACATGTGCTTTGTGGGGCATGTGCTTTGTCTCAGGCCTGTGCTCTGTCTGGTGTCACCCCTGGCTTCGTCCCCTGGGTTCGTCCCCTGGGACAGGACCACACTCCTGGGAGACGAAGTCAAGCCCCCCCTCGAAGCTGGGGAGTGTGGGGAGACAGGCTTACGCTGTTGAGCAAGAACTGCTCTCCCAGGATGGGACTCTGGCATCTCTTAAGCGTACGTTGCCACCTTGGGGGACAAAAAATATCCCCAAAGATCAAAATCCAGAGGCAGGGCAAATAAGAATGATGAAAGCATGTGCTACCCCGGTAGGTGACAGAGTAGCCCACATCCGTGCTGTCATCTAGTGCTCACGGATCCCGGAATCTTGGCATCATTACTGCTGTCTCTGTCTGAGCAAACGGAGGCCCCACAAAAAGAGGTGCTCTGCTCCACGTCCTGCTACCGGCCGCTTGGAAGTGGCAGCGCCTGCGGACTCAGGTGCTCGTAGCCTGGGGGCTCTACAGGGAGAGGGGAAGCAGGACTTTGATTGAATGGAATCGAGATGGAGGGCATGGGAAAGCATCAGCAGGAGGGGGAGAGGCAGAGGGGGACAAGACGAAAGATTCCAGGTCCCCTAAGCCAGGTGGGTGGGTCTCTCCTCTGTGCCACTCTGGCTCTTTCCCTCCTGCAGACCCCAGACATGCGGCGCTGTGGTCTTCGTTCAGAGCCCACTGCCTGCCGGAGCCTGGGAGCTCCCCGAGGCCAGCGCGGCCCCAGACCGGGCCGGGCCGAGGGCATTCGCTAGAGGAAGGAGCGCGCTCGCTGCAGCCTCAGTCTCTGCCCTGCGTGCTCTGCCATGAGCTAGACGGTGTTGTTCCCATTTTACAGGCAAGGGAATCAGATGCAAAGAGGAGGTAAGGAATCATTCGAAGAGTTTCGAGGGGTAGGAGAATTTAGGGAAAGTCGGGAGTTATTATGTATGCCTGGAAGAGCCGGACCTTTCTGGAGACCTTGTCTAGCGTTTCAAGGGCACAGCCAGTCTGCCAGGCTCTGAACCCAGAGTGAGGTCTCATTAGCATTCAGAGAGGGAAGGAGCCATGGGGGACGCCATCCAGGGCATTGGGAAGGGACAGGCTGTGTTTTAATTATGACCTGGACTTTTGAACAAATCCTTTTTCTCTGCTTGTCTGAGCCGTAGAGACAACAACTTGTGGGAGGTGTGCCGTCGGCAGCTGGGTCCACAGTGGCACCCGTACAGCTGTATACACATCTGGCACACAGGTGGTGGACGGCAGGAGCCTCCTCTCCTTGAATTGCTCTGGGGTTCGGGAGGGGAACAAGAGTCAGGTAGTGAGGTGAGGTTGACCTGGTCTTTACCTAGAGGGGGAGAGCTGGTGGAGAGAATGGAGAGAAACAGGACTGCGCCCCACTCTTCCTGGCCCATCATCCCCACTGCCCGTGACCATTTCAGGATTGGAGCCCAGACAACTCCCGCCACTTCCTCCAGCTGCTCCTGAGTCAACATGGTGGGCTTTCTTTGTAGAGCTCCCCCTGACCCTCCCTTCTCCAACTTGGGGGAAGTTTTTAGGAGAGGGGGATGAAACGAAGAAGGGTGGAGGAAGGGGAGGAGATTAACGGGGTAGAAGTTCGACAAGCACATCTGTCCCTGCGGCAGATTCTCGAGTGCTTGTTGACTCCCTGGGAGCGTTTGCCTTGAGTCTGTTTTTCATTCCAGGGGAAGGGGAGGAGAAGGAGGGCTTTGGGGACAAAGGGCCTTTGACCAGCTCCCGGAAAAGCATTGATTAGTTTGCTCAGGTTGGCAAACAGTGACTAGGGACTAGGGGCTGTTGATGAACCAGGTGATTTTTCTGCCCGATGCATGGCATCCAGCACGGGGGCAGGAAGTAAAAGCAGATATTTGGGGAACCCGTGTGCCCTGAGGTTGGAGATGGAGAGCAAAAACCACACTGGGCAGCTGGAGGAAGGGGGAAGGAAAAGGCTGGGCTGTTGGTGTCTGGAGTTGTCATTTGGGGCTGTTGCATACCTTGTCAGTGGCAAAAGAGCCACGCAAGCCCCCTTGGACGTTGAGAGGCAGAGGGCAGGCATATCAGGATGGGGGTTGCTAAGGTGCTTCTGATGGCCAGGGCATTGGGGGAGGGGCTGTGTGGTGGCCCAAGGCCTGGGTTGAGAGAGAGAGAGAGAATGCGACCTCATGCATTCCCGACCCAGAGCTGTGCCGGAATCACCTGCCGGCTGGCCTCTCCTCCCCAAGCCTTGGCTTCCTTCACCCGGAGAATTTGAATGGCTTCCACTTTTCTTTGGCCAATCTGTGTGCAATGTTTCCTTGGGAACCCCTCCTCTGCTTCCTCTTCACCCTCAAAACTATTCCCTTCTTCCAGGAAGCTTCCAAGATAAACACCCTGGGAGTCACGAACTAGTAGAGCGTTAGAGCTGGGAAGTGATTCTATTATCAACAGACTGGCTTGATGCTATTGTGTTTTGCATTTGCTGGACATGGCTTGGTATGGTTCTTGTATTCCGTTCCCCACAGGTACATTTCTACGGATAGACTTTATCTGTTGTTCTGCTTGTTTGTTTGCTGTTTCTCTCACTGGCGTGTGAACTCCGAGGGGCTGGGGACTTTGTTTGGGATAATTTTGTGCCTACAACAGTGCCTGACACTGAGCGGACACACCATGTAGACTTGTTTACGCATGTGAATGCAGCCAGGGCGATGTTTTCTCTTCCTCCCCTCCCGGTTAGGACAGATAGTGCATGGTGTTAGTGCATGGTAGATGCTTCCCAATGAATGAATGAGCCCAAAGAAGAGTAGACAAGTAAGTGAATGTGTGAATGGGCTTTTGAGATGGGGTTGGCCACACTTAGGCCATGATAGTGGTTGGCCTGTCTAGAAGAAAATGCTCTTCAGTTAGCATGCTTCCTCAGCTCCCACCAGCATGGGGCTCGTTAGCAGAGAGCCTGGATGTGCTCCGAGTCCGCTTGTGTCTGTCTTTGGGAAAAGAGGAGGCGTGAGGAGTTTTCGGTACTCTGGCCATTCCATCGCCCCCTGCCGCCACACTCGCCCTACGCCATCTGAACAGTCCACGTCTGTTGATCCCCCTGGTATGTGAAGACAGAGAGAGAGTGTGCTTTTGTGTTTTAAAAATTTTATTTATTTATTTGCCAGAGAGCACAAGCAGGAGGAGCGGCAGAGGGAGAGGGAGAAGCAGGTTCCCTGCTGAGCAAGGAGCCTGATGCGGGGCTCAATCCCAGGACCCTGGGATCATGACCTGAGCTGAAGGCAGACACTTAACCAATTGAGCCACCCAGGCGTCCTAAGAGAGTGGTTTTGAGAGAGATTCTTTTCTGCCTGTTGTGTTACTACTTAAAAAAAAAAAAACAAACGCAAAACCTGTTTATTTTGGAGCTATAAAAATGATTGCTGTAATGAATGAATCCCAGAGATAGTTTTAGGGTGTATTATCTCTGTGCTTATGCCACAGGGGTTGCCAAAAGCAATTATGTTACCATGAGGCAATGTGAAAAAGAAATAGATCTGCTTTAAATTTTAGTGTCTCAGACTACCCTGAACCGTTATTGGTCTGGGGGGTTGGTAAGGAGAAGAGTTACTTTTGTTGGGACCTACTGTGTGGCAGTCCCTATGCGAGGCTCTTTACAAGTGTTACTTGAGGAGAACAAGTTACATGCATGGGTCAAATCAAATGAACTTTGAGTATCCACCATGTGCAGGAGGCTGTGATTATAGTACTTTTCCACAGGTCTTGTTCTTCCAATACTTTCCAATACTTCCAGTACCTTCCAGTACCTTCCAGTACTTCCGTTGGCAGAAGTTGCAAGCACGGGAAAAGTTAAATGATAAGGCAAGATTCAGATGTTTCAAGTCAGCAGTAGAAAGCAATCACCCTAAGGCTTTTGAAGCCAGGAGAGATTGTCTGGCCTGACATCTTAGCAACATCCGGAGGAAAGAAGTGCAAAGGGGTGGAATCCTGCCCTCAATTTTGCGGCCAGTTGTTGGCATAGATGGAAGCAGAGCACAGGCCTCCGGATCTCGCTAATTTTTGCATCTTTATTTTAGAGGGAGCAGAGGGGGAGAGGAAGAGGGAGGGGGAAAGAATCTCAAGCCGACTCTGTGCTGAGCGTGGAGCCTAACGCCGGGCTCGATCTCACCACCCTGAGATCATGACCTGAGCTAAAACCAAGAGTCGGACGCTTAACCCACTGAGCCCCCCAGGCGCCCTGCATTTGGCATCTTGAAGCATCTCAGGAAGCTACTGAATGAACCAGCACAGACAGCCCATGTAAAGGTGTTCAAAGGAGGGGCAGGTGCTTCAGATTGAGGCAGGGGAGGTCGGGGCAGGATTCAAGAAGGTGGGAGCTGCTGTGTCCTGAAGGATGGGTGGGATTCGGCTAGATTAAACAGACAAGGATGGGCTTCGCAGGAGGGTGGAATGGCGTTAATAGGCCCGGAGGCAGGAAATCAGAAATGTGTGCAGAAGGGGCGACATCATCACCCGCTGGCTCTGACCACCAGGAGCCTGGGAGCCAATCCCCCACGCTCCCCTGTCTCTAAATTGTTGGTTCTGTCCCCTCCTGTCTGGTTCCCTGCTGCCACCTTAGTGCTGACCCTTGTGACTGCTCTGCTGCTTTTTCTCACTCGTCTCTCTGACTCCAGTTCCACTCTACCCTTCATGCTACAAAGAGTTCCCTTTCCTAAACAGGGCTCTTATCACGTTACAAATTGTTCAGCGACTCCCCATTGCTTGCCAGCTGATGTCCAGTCTGAGTGCATGAGCGGTCACGACTGGCCTCCCCTGCTCCCCTTCTCGAGGCACCCGGCCTCCAACCCCCTGGAGCACGCGGCATGCTCTGAGCCCACCGGGCCTTCACACCGGCTGTTCCCTCTGCTTGCAGTCCCCTCCTCCTACCCCGTTATGCCACCAGCCTGCCCGCCGTCCTGTCTTTCCTTTGCCCGAGATTTACGGACCTCATGATAGATTGCAAATTGCCCTCTGTGCTCTGATTGTTCCTTGTGCCCCGTCCATGCTCCTGAAGCCGTTATTTGGATGAGTCATTAGCCTGAGCTCATTTCCGATAGGGATTTTCTTTTATTCACCGTAACATCACTAGTAACTACTGTTTTGCCTGGGCATAGACGGACCCCCCTCTACGTGGTTTGTTGGGAATAACTGAAATGAAATGCAAAGTCCCGAGAGATAGGCTGAATCCATCGAATGCCACCACGGGGAGCTGGGGTGCACTTTATCTCTCAAAAACCAGATTACACATCAGAATGCCCCGGCAAGCTTGCTAGAGAGTCCCACTCTGGGGCTCCCCTTTCCTATACTGATAGGAGGGGGCCTGGACATGTGTGTTCCTGTTACTTGGTTTAAACAGCAAGCTTCCCCAGGGATGCCTGGCACAGGTGTCTAGATCCCCCTAGGGAGCGCCGTGTCCTAGACCCACACCCGTCACACCCTGGGCTCAGACTGCATCCTGCCTCTGCCCCTGCTCTTCTGAAGCCCCAGGGAGGAACTCAGCTGAATCCTTCGGTTCCACCCCGTCGGGGAGTGCATCACCCGGATGTCCAGTGTATTCCATTCTACTGTCTTCATGCCAGCTCTTGGCGTCTCTTTTGCTGCTGGCCAGAGGGCAGCTGGGCCCCATCAGACCTTTCTCAAAGACCTTGCTTCCCTCTCTCCCCTGCTGCCAGGCTGTTTGCGGTCAAATGCGGGGGCTGCTTCGAGGCCGTTGCACCCAATGAGTTCGTCATGCGGGCGCAGAAGAGCGTGTACCACCTGAGCTGTTTCTGCTGCTGTGTCTGCGAGCGGCAGCTCCAGAAGGGCGACGAGTTTGTCCTCAAGGAGGGGCAGCTGCTCTGCAAAGGGGACTATGAGAAGGAGCGGGAGCTACTCAGCCTGGTGAGCCCAGCAGCATCCGACTCAGGTGAGTGCCGTGCGGTGGGCGGCGGGGGTGGGACGCTGGGGTGAGCTCACGGTCTGCATCGCGTGCTCCCCAAATGCCCAGCCACGGGGGCAGTCTAGCTCCATGCAGAGCAGCTGCACGCATGCCAGGCAGGACCTTCGTGAGGTCGCAGTGATCGCTTACTGGTCAGGGATTGCCGTGATGAGGCGGTAAAGCACGTTACCTCCAAATTCCGTGGTGCACGACTGTGAATGTGTATTCACAGGTTAGCAGGAGTGACTCTGCGTCAGGCTGAGGGTCTGCAAGTCACCTGGAATCTGTGGAGCTGAGCTCCGGGTTGCAGACTAGGCTCGGGTCTGCTCGGTTCCCTCCCGGATCCAGGCTTGAGAAGCCCCAGCTCCAGGGCTTGATCTTCTCTTGGCGATGACGAAGGTGCCAGAAGGCATGTCCAACCTCACGAGTGCATTTCAAGCCTCTGCTCATATCGTGTGGGCTAACGGTCCACTGGCTAAAGCAAATGAAAAGCTCAAACCCAAAGTCCAGGGAGGGGAGGTATATTGCACGCCCCGCAAGGCCCTGCTAGGGTACAGATACACGATACTGTGAAAGGGAAAGATGCATTGGAACCAGTAATTCCGTCTGTTTCCCCATCTGTCAAGTGGGCAAGCTGGAATCTACCTGGGGCTCGGTGGGTCATGGAGACAGAGGAATTGGAATGTGTTTGTGCCACCCACCCAACCCCCACCCTCCGTGCCTTAGAGTGGGGGAGGCGGGGGGGGGGGGAAGGGGAGGAGATCTCCAGCGATTGTGGAGAGGGGGCTTCGGAAGGCCAGAGAGATTGAATTAAGCATCCAAGTTGAGCATGTGTCTGTCCCCACTGGGTAGCATTTGTCTGGCTTCGCCCCTCCCTTTTCCAAATCGGTGAGAGCCACGTGGCCTTCCTAATTCTTGTCGCCAGTGTAATTCCAGCCCCCCGAACACGGCTATAACCGCCTGCTGCCCACATCTTCAGCCGCTTGGGGGCCTCTGAGACCTCCCGCTCTTCCCTCGGCCTTGCTGGGCTCCAGGCACGTTGGGGTCTCCCACTAAGCTCCACGCCTTAAACTTCCATTCGCCCTCTGCCCCTCTCCTGCACTTCGGGCTCTTGCCAGCATATTCTTTCAGCTTCTATCTCAGGGCTCTTTCCCCAGGGCAGACAGACTCTTCATCCCTGGCGGGGCTGAGTTGACCCTTAACTCCACTTCATCGGGGTTGCTTGTCTGGCTCTTTGTTGTTCTTGCCAAGTGCTAAGCCCCTCGAGGGACGGCATGTGTCTCTTTCGCCACTGTGTCCCCAGGGCTTAGCACAGCCCTGGAACGCTAAGGGTGCTTGATAAACTCTTACAGGAATGAGTCAACTCTTGAAACAAAAGCACTGTGACAAGACACTCGAGTCCAGGGGCTTTGGGGACAAGTAGGAGGGTGGGCCTCCTCCTGGCTGCATTGCTTACAGCCCTGTGACTGCGGGCAACTTTCGGAATGTCCCTAAGCCTCAGTTTCCACGACTGTAAAGTCGTGAGAGTCATGCCTCCCTGACAGTTTTATGGGGGGAATAAAAGAGAACGCAGACCAAAGCCTGACACGCTGTATGCCGGCCCCGAACGCATGCCTGCTGCTGGCGGATAATCACACGAGGCTGTTTGCTTCCTTGACATCCCTGTTGGCTCTTCTTGCCTGGCTCTGCTTGCAGCCACAGGTAAGCGGACACCAGGACAATCCCAACTCTGCCCGTCTTCACTTTTCTTGGATTTGTCTTAACTTGGAGGAGTTTCTCCTTTTCAGGAACACTGCCACTGACACATTGGGGACTCTCCTGCGGGGGTAACTGGGCCCCTTCTAAACTGAAATTCACGGCCTCCCCTCAGTATAAGAAGGTCAAGCTCACCCTGGATTCCCCATTAGGTGCCTTGCAGTGCCCACCCACTGAGGCCTCCTTCCCGGAATATTGCAAAATCTTCACATTCCCCAAGGGCTCAGGTGCTATGGTGATCAGAACGTCAGCGTGACTTTGAAAAGATGGGCGCACCCAGAGGGCATGCCATTCTTTCTCACATGGAAAGACGTGCGGTAGTCTGGCCCTTCTTGGCACGATTATGTGGGGCTCGACTACGAAGTTATCCAATTGGCCCCCGGGTTAAAGACTCACAGAGTTTAACTGACTACAGGATTAGGATGAGGCATGAATGCACCATCCCCCGCATCCCACCCCCTGCCCAAAACCAAAAAGTAAAAGCTCGATCTGAGCAGCGTTCATAGAAATATAATGTTCAGAGCATGGGAACTGCTAGGGACCCGCTTTTCTGACCCCATTTTCAGCAACACGTTCCATTCTGAGCATTTTCTTTTGAGGCTGCTGTAGAAACTATAGAGCTTTCTGGTTCATTTATGTACACGTTCGTCCGGTAGACGTACCTTGAGTGCTTGCTTTATGCCAGGGATCGAGTCATAATGGGAATGACAAGAATGACGTGGGGGTGGGGAGATCTCAACATCATGTCAGATGAAGGAATTGTAGATGTTTAGGCTAGAAAAGTAAAGACGACATGAGGCCATAATTGTTGCCTTCCCAGGGTTGGATCGGACCTATTTCTAACTTCAGAGAGCAGAATTAGAATTCATTCAATTATTTAACAAAATCATTGAGTATTTACATTATAGGCAGAAAGGTAAAGGCCAGCAATTCGAACTCAACATTGGGAGTGTTAGAATGTCGTCCTAATTGTTAGAGGTAATAAAGAGTAAGACTACTCAGAGAATTGGTCCCCCACTTGTTGAAACGGATATTGGTGTGGTGGGAGAGGAGAATGGTTCTAGAGGACATCCGTTGTCCCTTTTGACTTGAAAAATCTATCCTTATTTAGCAGCTTTAAGCAACATGATATTAAAGTCTCGGCTGAAACCAAGTATATTTTCTGTACCACTCATTTTGTCAATTACATAAATATTGCCCGTCTTACATCATAGAATGTTGTGTGCCAAATTCTGCCTCACTAACGAGAGGATAAGCTTCTAAGAAACAGGGTTGTAGGTTTTTATTCCTTTGTTCCCCCAGCAAAACTCAGCCTGATGCCAAGGGAAGAGTAAGCGATCAGTAAGTACCTAATGAGCGGAATTCAATCTTCAAGGGAAGAAGTCCACCTCGTACTGGGGGATTTACAGGAAGCGAACAGTTTTAGGATGTGTCCCGGGACAAACACAATATCTCCTCTTCTATCTGTTCTGGGTGCTCTACGTATCATCGGTACTTGATAAATATTTGTTGAGTGAATGATTGAGTGGACTGTCATCTTTAAGGTTTTTATCAATGACTTGGATGAAGACGCAGATGGCAGGTTTATTCGATTTGCAGATGACAAAGCTGGAAGGGAACGCTGGTGGGGGGCAGCTGAGACTCTCCGTGTTCAAAAGGATTTTGACAAGCTCACAGAGTAGCACAAAGTCAGCAAGATGAAATTGAACCATTGGGTTCCAAACGTCAGTAGTGATGATGTGGAACAGGGCCTGCTTGGGTGGGATTCTGTCTGGGGTTGGCCATAGAGTCAGTGGGAGCCACGAGGAATCCTGTGTTAATAGAACTATAATGTCCCTAAAGTGTGATTGTAGCTCCAATTTTGTATTGCTTGGGACGTTTGGTCTCATTTTAAGTAACACATTTTAGGGTGTCACTGACAAACTAGAGAGGGTCCAGAGGAGAGTGATTACCTTGTTGAACAAGAAATAGCTAGAGAAACTCCATGTATTTAGTTCTGTGAAAATAAGGCTGAGGGAGACAGGTGAGTCCTACCCAAGGGTGCAGACCCATGTCATGTGGACAAAATGACAGGTATTGGTGTCCAACAAGGGTGCAGACTAGACCCTTTATGAGAAATGGAAAAGCTTTGTCTCTTAACATTTTAATCACAGTGGGTGGAAGAGGAGACCAGTGAACTCTAGGGCTGCTTAAATGGAAGACTCGAGAATCTGTGTGTTTTGATTTTTTTTTTTAAAGATTTTATTTATTTATTTGACAGAGAGGCAGCGAGAGAGGGAACACAAGCAGGGGGAGTGAAGAGGGAGAAGCAGGCTTCCCGCTGAGCAGGAAGCCTGACACAGGACTCCATCCCAGGACCCTGGGATCATGACCTGAGCAGAAGGCAGACGCTTAACGACTGAGCCACCCAGGCGCCCCTAGAATCTGTGGTTTTATGATGCTGACTAGTTTGACTTACAGAAAAGCATGGGACACATTTGCAGCTCTAAGGGACACCAAATTCGGAGATCTTTAGCTGCTGGATCTCTCTTCTGGTGTGGTCAGAAAAGGTTTTATCCTCCCTGCTTTGCCAGTGGCCTGGAAGCAACCTATCAGGAAGAAGAATGGAATTTGTAGCTGCAGTCTGACAATTTTCTTTGGGCTGATTGGGCAGTGTGGCTGCGTGGGGACCTCCAGGAGAGACCTAGTGACATTCATGCCTGTGCTCTCCTCTCGGCCAGAGAATCACACCGGTTTGCAGTTGGAAGGCACAGGAGAGGCTCTCCAGGTCATACTCCCACCAGATGCTCATGTGGCCTCTGTCGGCGTGTCTCCAACCATGGGGAACGCTTGGCCTCACGTTCCGAGTGTGGATTGTCAGAATTGTTAGACGGAGCTCCGGTGTCTGTCTCCACGTGCAACCTCAACATTGGCCTAGGTTCGACTTTCCAGAACGCAGATAATCGGCCAGTCTCCCTGACATGAGGCAGCCCTTTGTGTTGCAGACGGAGAGTCTCGTACTTCCTGGGTCCTCTCTTGTCCTGTCTCGTTTTGTCCCCATTCTTCCAGCTGTCCCGTCGAAGAGACTGCTCTATCTATAAATGTATGGCAGTCTCTCTAGAAGGTACCATCCAGAAGGGCATGAAATCTTGGACATGTAGTCCGAACTAGCACAGTGTTATTACTACTACTTGTCATGGACATCATGTGCTAGTGATGTGGTCCGTGATTTCATTGACTTCTTTGACCTGGGATGGGGGCAGGGGCTTGGGGGCTGATCGTAGGCAACCATAGCCCCTCCCAGCTGGTCCAGGTTGTCTTAGTTATCTACCCCTCTTTATATTTCGACATCAGAGGTCATCGGAGAGTGTCTTGTGCAACAGTTTTTAAAAACTTTATTTTGAAATAAAATTTTAGATTATGGACCAATTGCAGAGTAAGACGAATTGCCATAGAGCCTTCATCTGCCTTCCCCTAATGTTAACATTTTACATTTATGTGTACATTTTGACAAATGTATCATGTGAACTAAGAAATTAACGTCAGTCCAGTACTGTTCACTAAACCGTATAAACTAAAACTATGATTTGATTTCATGAAATTTTCTAGCAATGTCTTTATCCATCCCAGGATTCAATCCAGGATACTAAGTTGTGTTTAGTTTTACGTTATTTTTACATTAAATTGCCTTTCCTTTTTCTTCATTTTTGGGATCACTGAGGAATGTCTAGTCGGAATTGCATTTTTGCCCCTCCCTCTGGCAATATATTTTATGTTTTATTTCCTTTTATCGCCCCTCACCATGGACTCACATTGTGTTTTGGCTTGTTCGTTCTGGGGTTGGTTCGTTTACCATTTTAAGGTTTTCTTTCTTTCTTTCTTTCTTTCTTTCTTTCTTTCTTTCTTTCTTTCTTTCTTTCTTTCCTTCCTTCCTTCCTTCCTTCCTTCCTTCCTTCCTTCCTTCCTCTCTCTCTCTCTCTCTCTTTCTTTCTTTCTTTCTTTCTTTTTTTAAGAGTTTTTATTTATTTGACAGAGAGAGAGAGACAGCCAGCGAGAGAGGGAACACAAGCAGGGGGAGTGGGAGAGGAAGAAGCAGGCTTCCACCGGAGGAGCCTGATGTGGGGCTTGATCCAGGAACGCCGGGATCACGCCCTGAGCCGAAGGCAGATGCTTAATGACTGAGCCACCCAGGTGCCCCTAAGGTTTTCTTTCTTGAAGACCAGCATGTGTTTGAGATTATGCCCACCCAGCGTTGATTCCTTGGCCATTATTTTCTTCCATGTTTCAAACCCTTAATTTCTCTCGGTTGACTCACTCATCGTTGGTCAGAACCAAAATCCAAGACTAGCTAGCCCTACATTCCTCCCTTTATCTTCTGAGAGTTGAAACCGTCAGCAGAGTAAGGCAGGGGTCTCTTCGGTGCCCTGCTTTTGTGGGGAGATTTTCCCAGAGGAAGCCCTTGGCCATGAAGACCCCACCATGAGGATGCCTTTCTGCAAAGCAGGTTTTATGTTTCAGATAAATACAGCAATTCCATGGCCTCTGCTTCTCCAGTCATCTGACTGCTTGGGAAGGCTTCTGCGTCTTCTCGCCTTGTGGTTGACCCTCACCTGGCCTTTGCACAGTGTGCGGTATGCAACAGGTGCTCAGTACATGTTTCCTTATCGTGTAGATAAATTAACTTTGTCTTGTTCGTATTAGCCTCTGAGGGCCTTAGCAGAGAAGCACCGATCTCCAGTATGGCTTCTTCTTACTGGAGCTGGAATGACGATTCCTGACACATACTGGAGTTTGGGGATCCTTCTTCCTTCTTAATTTTCCTTAGGATATGTGTCATTGCTGCTTTGGGGAATCCAGTTGCCCCTCTTGTCATTCTTATTTTGCAGTACATCTCTTTTCCCTTCTTTTCTGAGTCAGGTTGAGGCATTTGTTTTAATTTCCTTCCACAGCCTTGGAACTGATTTTTTTTTTTTTTAATTCATTACAGAAGTATTTCTTTCAACCTATCTTGGAACTCTTGTGCTCCACTAGATTAGAGCAGAGAGGTAGTGGTTACTTCATAAGTTTTGGGAAATGCCCGATTGTCCTCTGAGATTATCCTTGTCAGTTCGTAGTCCTGAATTTCAGAATGCAAGATCTGAAAGAAAAAGTCAGCAGGAGGTATGAGGAGGTATCATTTTCCAAATGGTAGTGCAAAAGGGTGTGGGGTCTAAAGTTAGGGCTGCATTTGAGTCTTGCCCTACACTCCCAGCAATGCGACTTTGGGAAAGTTACTTTTGCGTCCCAGGACTCTCTTCCCGCATCAGCGAGAAGTGATCAAGGGCCTGAAACTTGGTCCATGTCCAGTAAATGGCAGACATTGATCTTATCTTGCGGGGCAAGGGCTGGGGGAGATCATGGCTCATATGCTTATTTCAGCAAAGCTCCATCATTTCCCAAACATCTTGTCTTCTGTCTTTGCTCTCCAGTTTCAGATGCTTCTGGATGGCTGACCTGGGGCCATCTGAGGGTAGTACAGAGAGAGGGCCTGTGACTTTGGGTGGCTAGGATGTATGAACTACAGACGGACTGAGTCACCCCGTGGGCCTGCGCATCTCAGAGGTGCTCCCCAGTCTCTGAACATTGTTGCTAGTGCTGCGTCCTGGAAAGTCCGTGCAGAAGGCCAGGAGGAAACAGTGTTGCGGTCACTTCTGGGACTTAATGGGAATTTCAAGCAAGAATGGGAAGCGTGTGTTGAACTGAGCTACCATTCTTTCATAGACTGGGGAACTGAGCTTTGGAGTGATTTTGATTTGAGCTCTTTTGAGTGCCCAAGTATCTTCTTATTCCTGAACATAACATTTTCTGGGATGTGGTTATCCTGGGGGTGGATCTCTCTGTGCCTCTTGGTCCGAGGGTGGTGGTGTATCTCCCATCTTCGAATGAATTGCTTTTGGAGTGTATTATGCGTCTCTTCTGTAGCACTAAGCTTTGAGTCCAGGAAGCACATTGAACCTGACAGTTCCCTGTTAGTGAATGCCCCGTGTTCCTGAATAGGCCTCTTAGGATCGCTCTGTTACCCACCATAATCTATTTATATCCTTCTTGGCAGCCACTTTATCAACCTTTAAGTCAACAGATATTTCTTATCGATGCCTACATGGTCTCAGGCTCTGTGCTAAATGCTGTGTTTTAGTTGCAGAAAAGGAAGGGCAGAGGAGTTCGAGAATACTGAACAATGCAATTCAGAGAAACATCTCAAAGCCAACCTCCTAATGCCAGGGGAACAGTGAGGCCCTGATATAAAGTGATATAAGGAGGCTGAGAGCTGGGAAAAGGGACAGCCTGGAGATTCGTTTTGTCATTCTTTCCTTTAAGAAACAAAGGGGTGAGCCATTAAAACAACAACAACAACAACAAAAACCTTACTAGGTGTTAAAATACTCTGATTATTAGTATAATTGCTAAAAAAATATTTCAATCATATTTTATATTTCCCTCTAAAGCAGTGTTTTCAGAAGACTCTCCAACAACAACATTTTCCAGAAAATTTTAACTACAGATTGGCAAAAAATATATATAT
Source organism: Ursus americanus (assembly GCF_024610735.1). NCBI lineage: Eukaryota > Metazoa > Chordata > Mammalia > Carnivora > Ursidae > Ursus > Ursus americanus. The sequence goes on along the minus strand of NC_142128.1, from coordinate 49,093,784 downwards.
TTTATCATGACCTATATACACATTTTTGTGTGTATGAAATAAAGTTTCAACACTTAGATTGACTTACTGCTTACTTGATATGCTGATATTTTTTATTCTACTAATTTTTTAATTGTAGTATTATCTCTATTAATGTCATAACTCACTGACTGATTGTGACCCGAAGTTCGAAAAATACCACTTCTAAGGACAATTTATTTACAAACCTATCCCCAGGTTTTGGAATTAGTATGGATTCTTCAAATTTCAAGCCAATAACTATGTTTTCATTTTCTATATATACCCATCTATGTCAGGTGCTGAGAATAAGACCAAAGACACAGAAGCGATCATCTGGCCCCAAAGACTTGGCACAGTGCCCTGCACAGAGTAAACACACATTAACTATTACCTGCTTTCATTATTGTTAGCAGTATCAAGGGGACACGAAAAGCACACGTATTTATAACATGACTAACACAAAGATCTTTGTGGACATTTTCTGATTTATTAATCTGACCTCTCTGGATAGCAGGGAAGAGAAAGTTATAATTGCCTGAGCTCTTTTCCTTGTTTTTGAAATCAAGTTTTGTCTCTTGTTAGTGTCACAGCCATGAAATTGACTACAGAATTATTTGTTGTCTTCGGTCTGGAGCTCAGTGCTTCTCTTCTCTTCTGAACTTTTGTCTTCCCATGCATTTGTTTTGTCTTCATATTATAGATGGAGAAATAAGGACACAGGATACTTGAGTCAGGGATAAGCCAGAATAAGAACTTAATTCTACCAATTACCAAGTCAGGACACTTGATACTCAGCCTCTGCTAAAATTGTCATTTGAGTAGAGTTTATCTTTCGTGCTCGAAAAGTTACAGGCAATGTACAAACTCAGGCAATGCATTCTCTCTTTTCCATCAACTGTAATTTAATTTTGGGTTTATGCTCACACTTAATCATTTTAGTAGAAATCATCATTTAAAATTAGTGCAATGGCTTCAGAGCATATTTAATCTGTCATAGTGTGCTGTGTGCCTTCATTTCTCTTGCACAATCCCTAGAAGGAAAAAATTGGTCTAATGGACAACTGATCCTTGTGATGTTCACATGATGATGATAACAATTATTGAGCCCTTACTCTGCACAAAGCGTTGCCTGAGGCAGTCTAAACGAATTAACTAACTTAACCTCATGTTAAGCTGATGTGGAAGGCAATGTTATGATTATTCCCATTCTACAGATGAGGAAGGGGACCAGGGAAAAATGTGTGATTTGTTTAAGGTCCTATGGCTAGTAATTGAAAGAGCCAGAATTGAAACTAGGGCAGTCTAGCTCCAGAGCCTGCATCATTAAGCACTATGCTTGTGCTGTCCCATTGCTATACTTCTCATGGGCATCTCCTATAAGGAAGTAGGAGGCTTTGAAGGGTCCAAAGACAACGTGGTGTATAAATATGGAAGTAGTTAAAAAGTGCACACAAAAAACTTACTGGTTTTGCTTGTTTGTTTGTTTTACAATGATTCATCAAACTTCTCCTGTGGCAATCTGATGTTTTTAGGGAAAACCAATTGACATTTTTGTCCAAATGAGAGGTGTCAGCTGTGCATCCCAGAGCCCTCATTAATTAAGTGAATAAAAGTACAACAGTGGAGTAAATCAGTAAATATCAAAACTCCTAATAGGCTTCGCTGAGCTGCAATGTCCTACTATCTGTTATGACCCCATTTTCAGGAGAAATGCACTCAGATATGTTTTTTAAGTAGCAGTGTTGACATTGTACCGCTATCCGTCTTTTTTTTAAAAGGATTTTATTTATGAGAGAGAGTGTGAATGCAGGGGGAGGAGCAGAGGAAGAGGGACAATCAGACTCCACGTTGAGCACTGAGCCTGACACAGGCTTGATCTCAGGACGCTGAGATCATGACCTGAGCGAGAACCAAGAGTCAGATGCCTAACCAACAGAGCCACCCAAGTGCCCCTCTATCTATCCATCTTTATATTGGATCCTTTTTGAGTACAATGGCAGGACTTCGCAGTATGACTAGTGAATGTTAGGAGTGAAATCTCTGGCCATGGAGACCCAACCCATGACTTTGACTTTTCATTACCTGAGCTAAATGACCAGAGACTCCATTTCCTTTACTATCGTGTAGGAAAGGTTGGGGAGTAAGTGCAGGGGAAATGCTGATTTTCTTGCGCTGACATTCTAGCCAAGCCCATCAACTTTTAGATTTCCAACCCAGAGGTTTCACGATGGATCCGAAGATGCTTTAGACCATACACTGAGCAAAAGGAGGAACATCGTCCCATATTTCTCTGTACCATGGCATCAAGGACCTAGGAGAAACCCTTGAGTCTACTAAGATTTGGTCGCAACCCAGGCTATAGCTTCCTCTGAGCACTTTGGTATTTGGTGCTATAAAAGTCTATGGAAAACCAGGCAATTTAAGAACCACTTGGATTCTTACTGGTCCAAATCCATGTTTGCATTCTGGGACCCAGGGGCGTGCTTCCTTTTTCTGGGTGATTCTGAGCAGGGATTTGAGATGCATGTGCGTATACGTACTAGGTGGGATCAGTGGACCAAGCTGGTATTCAAGGTAAGGGTCCAGGAATTTCTTAGGAATCTGTAAGGGTGGAAAGGTAGTGGCTTGATCCAACTCGGCATTTGTTCCATGCTGGGGAATTTGCCGAGCACCTGCGTCAGGCAAAGATTGGGTTTGCGGCGTGGGGGAACATATAGAAGGGTATGAGATCTGACTAATGAGCAGATATTTTGAGCACGAGCTATATAACGGGCCTGCTGTAGGTGCAGGTTATATCCTAGCGGAGGGGGACAGCCAGTCCTCAAATAGAGAAGCAAAATTAGGTGCTCAAATGAGAGTGACTCTTCAAAGTAGTCAACCTATAAGACTTACTATTCTTATGTATTTTAAAAATACTTGGGCTTCTATGGAATGGATCTTGAGTATTTAAGCAGGCTGGGGTGCTCCAGGGCTTCTGGTTAGTTTGTTTTTTTTAAAGCTCCCTGGGTGAGTCTCACGTACAGCTGAGGTGGAGAACCACTGCCCCAGCAGAAGGCGAAGGTCAGGGGGACAGAGTCGGGGCACCTCAATCAGTGTTTTAACCCAATGGCAGAGCTTTGGGGCTGAACCAGGGAGATTCTGAAATGAAAAGAAAAGGCAGCTGTTTCCTTGGAGTAAGCAGGGCTGTGAGATGGAGCAAACGAAAATCTAGTTAAATCTGAATTTTAGATAAACAGTGTTTTAAAGGATGTCTCATGCAGTATAAAATTATTGCTTATCGGAAATTCAAACTTAACTGTCTCCTATTCAGTTAACTGGCAGCTCTGGATATAATCTGGTGGGGGGTGGGGGGAACCAAGGGCTGGTGGTTGGTGCTGGAGCCTGCAACTGCCTACAGAAAGATGGTTGGTCGAATGAACCATGAGTGACTATGGACTCTGGGAAACGAACTGAGGGCTTTAGAGGGGAGGAGGGTGGGGGATCGGGATAGGCTGGTGATGGGTAGTAAGGAGGGCACGTATTGCATGGTGCACTGGGTGTTATACGCAACTAATGAATCATCGAACTTTACATCAAAAACTTGGGATGTACTGTATGGTGACTAACATAACAATAAAAATTTTTAAAAAGAAAGAAAGAAAGAAAGAAAGAAAGAAAGAAAGAAAGAAAGAAAGAAAGAAAGAAAGATGGTTGGTTGGTGAGAGGTAGACACGGAGAAGTGTAATTCTGTCCCAAGACCCCCGAGGTCCCTCCCATTTCTCCTCAGTGCCCGGGCTTGGCTGAGCCAAGCAGTGAGTGGGACTCGTCCGTTACCCCGGCAACTCCCTCCTGCCCTTAGCCCACCAGGGTCTGAATGACACCCCAGCTAGGCGGCCAGCCGTCCGATTGCTTTTCTCTGGGGCGCACATGCTCCCTCTGGAGCTCGGCTGGAGCTCGCGTGGGGCACTGGGTGCCAGGGAGCCGGGCGCAGCCTGGGCCGGGCCGCAGTCACCGCGCCGCCCTCCCGCTCTTCAAAGGCCCTTTGGAGACGGACGAGGGCGGGCGCAGAAGCACACCCGGCCGGCCGGCAGTTTGATGAGAAAATGCAGATAAAGAGCCTGGCGGTGGGGCCATATGTTCCCCATAATCTCCAAAGCCGTCACTTCAATTAGAGCCTCCCCTGAGTTCTAATGCCCGGTCCTGAGTAAACAAGCCGCCCTGAAAGAAGAACTCGGTTTCCAATTAAAAGTGTACTAACATTGCTCCTTCCCTTAATTCCCGCGGAGCAAAGCCCCGCGCGGGCGGAGGCGCTCCCGGGTCGCGGCGAGGTCGTCGCGGTCCCCGCCGCCCGCGCCGCCCGTTCCCAGGTGACGTCAGGCGGGCCCGGGATTAGGGCCCACCCCGCGCCCCCCGCCCGCGCCGCGGACTTAATTAAAAGTAATGCCACGGTAAATCCGCCCGTCGCTTCTGGTGGAGCCGCGCCTCCGGGCCAGCCTCGGAGAGAGGGCTTCCGAAGCAGGTGCTGGGGATTTGTGTGCTTGTGCGTGTGTGTGCTTGTGTGTGTGTGTGTGTGTGTGTGTGTGTGTGTGTGTGCGCGCGCGCGCGCGCTCGCTCGTGTGTATTTTAAAAGGGAGGGTCATGTTGTTGATTTTGGGGGGACTGATATGACCTTCTCCTTGACCCCACGCCTCCCCCTCTGCACACGCACTGACAGACACGCAGACATACATATGTGCCACCTGAACCGGGCTTTCGTTCTGGCTCGGGTTTGCGGTTTGCTCGGGGACTGGTGCAGGCCGTGCTGCGGGGACCGCTGCGTTCTCCCGCACTGCCACCGGTCTCTCTGGCCCCAGCCGAGAGAATTGTAAGGGCGGCAACGAATGGTAGCCAGATGTGAGGTTACTTAAATCGCAGGAGAGCTCCTGCAAGGCTCCTGGGGTCCTCGAGAGCTCTTCAGAGTGCTGACTCTGAACCTTGCAGGCCCGTGAACTCTGCCTGATGGCATTCTAAAACTTGGTTTCTTTTCTTTTTTTTTATTTTTTTTATTTTTTTTATTATGTTAGTCACCATACAGTGGGGAAGAAAGGGATAAAGAAAGGGGGGGGGTAATCAGAAGGGGGAATGAAGCATGAGAGACTATGGACTATGAGAAACAAACTGAGGGCCTCAGAGGGGAGGGGGGTGGGGGAATGGGACAGACTGTGGATGGGTAGTAAGGAGGGCACGTATTGCATGGTGCACTGGGTGTTAAAACTTGGTTTCTATTGCATTTTTCTGTATCAGTAGAACCGGTTGAAAGTTGCCTGGTTTCAGATGGGAGAGTGATTGATAGATTAACTTTCTGGCCTATTCTCCACACCATGAAAGAATCAAAGAATTGAAGCCATTATCTGAAAAATTCCAGAAACATCAACAAGCAGAAAATCCTCACTAGATCATTCAAATGCAAATGCTTTTCCTTCTTTCATGAATTATCTGCCCAAGTAATTACTTTAGTTTTTGGTCTGGCCTTGCTGGTGAAGACCTCAGAGAATTAGTCTCACTAAGTCCATGGCTGTTGGTTTATTCCTTACCGTCTGATTGATGCTAACTAAATTAAATTGAGGCAAGTTCAACAGACATTTGAGGGCCTGTCAGATGCTGGGTTAGGTATTAGTGAGGAAGGGAAACGACCTCTGGGTTTACACACACTCAGGTTTTTCAGCGGAGAAGAAACTCCTATAACAAAAGAATTACAGTAAAATAGAATCTGCATGTCTGTTTCAGCAGCGACACAAAGTGCTCGGGTCACAGAACTGGGATCAGTAAATCCCCCTGGGGGTATGTGTCTATATATTGGGGCAGAGGGATCGGGGCACTCTTTGGAAAGTGCTTCACAATGAATGTGGCATTGCAGCTGGGTCTTGGTGCAATAGGTCATTTTCAGATGATGAAAGGTAGGTGAGTAGGTTGCTAGAAAGAATGGTGTAGCTTCATGGGCACGGAGTCGCAGAAGTAGGGTTGTATCCCGCCATGGGAGCAGGGGCTGGAACGTAGGGTTTCTCTGGGGGACGGAGATGCTGGTGCTGGTGTGAATGGCAAGATTGATGCCAAAACGTGAAGGGTTTTGTGTATCTTACTTGGATACATTTTGATGGTTAAAGCGAGTCTGATCGGAAGTTTGTAAACACAGTTTGGAAGCTTCTCAATTTGTCCTTCCCATGGGGAAGTGTGGAGGGTGAAGGGGAGTTGGGGCAGCATTGCAGAAGTGGGGAGCTGGGCAGGAGGCTACTGCAGTGTTCCCAGGAGACATGAAGGCTTGAACTCACGCACAGATTGGGGAGGGGTTTCAGAAAATTCATTCCTTCGTTTATTTGCGTCATTCCAACGTCGTTCTGGGTGCTGGGGATATGGTGGTGAACAAAAGAGGCCAAGCATCTGCCCCTGGGGAGCTTAAATTCTAGAATTAAATGATGTTACATATAGGAAGAAAAGTAGAAGTCGAGGATGACTTTGGGGTTTCTAACCTGTATGAATAGCGGTAGCAAGAGCAGAGAGAGAAGTTCGGAGAAGAAAAACCTAGATAATGGATTCAGGTGGGGCACGTTGAGTGTGAGGTTTTTTGTGGACAGTGTGGATATGGAGGTCTGGTGGGCAGTTGAACACATCTGTCTTGGGTTCAAGAGGGAGGTCAAGCATGGATTTGAGAATCACAGAAAAAATGAAGGTTTAATCCCAGGTAGTTTTTCACCAGTGTCCTCACTGAAGTAGTTGTCAGAGTTTATATGGCTTTGGGAAAGCAGATGAATGAAACAAGAGCAACAACAAACGAGAAGTTGGGCAGCGGTTCTCAAAGAGTGTTCCAGGACTGGCAGCATCAGCGTCTCCGGGAAATGTGTTAGAAATGTGAATTTTTTTATAAAAAAAGATTTTATTTATTTGAGAGAGAGAACGGGATGGGGGGGGAGAATGAGAGGGAGAGGGACAAGCAGAATCCCCGCTGAGCGAGGAGCCCAATCTCACGACCCTGAGATCATGATCTGAGCTGAAACCAAGAGTCAGACGCTCAACCAAGTGAGCCCCCCAGGTGCCCCTAGAAATGAGAATTCTCAGGCCCTACTCGGACCTATTTAATCAGCCACTCTGGGGGTAGGAGGCAGAAATCTGGGTTTGTTGCCTGTAACGTTTGAGAAGTACTGACCTAGAGCAGCCCATAGAGCTTACCAGACACCAGTCATAATGGCTGTCACCTTAGCATGAGCAGTGAGCATCTGTCCTTAGTGACCGCTGTCTACAGAAATGAATCTACAGCTCATCCTGGGACAGCTGTCAACTGCTCTCATTCCGCCAGGGAATGTGTGAACCCAGACCCTGATTAAGCCCTGAAGTGTTATGTAGTGATTCCCAACTTCGTTTTCTTTTTTCCTTCTAGAATAATCCTGTGACAGGGTGGGGCTTTTACATTGTCCCATCCGCCTCAGATTCTGACTGATACAGTCTCCTGTCTGTCTGTCCGTATTTCTTGCTGTATCCCTAACCATGCTATGAATGGATGGATATGAAAGGAAATGGGCATCAGATAGATCTTGGATGAAACAGTTACTGAAATTCCTTGTAACTGTGATTCTGTGGAATAAATCACACACACACACACACACACACACACACACACACACACACACATATTCTACAGGCCCCTCTTTATTACCATCACCTCTGATGTCATTCATTCAGGCTGCTTGAGCCCATCTGTAGCCAGCCTCAGCCTGCTCACCCAGGGACCATAGTGATACAGAAGATACCGCCTCGTAGTCGGATGGACTTAACACACGTTTGAATCTGTCAGCAGGCAATACATTGTTGTCTGAATAAATGGACGGTGATTTGATGTACATTTTAAGTGTTTAAATGATTTTATTTTTTTAAAGATTTTATTTATTTATTTGAGAGAGTGAGAGAGAGCGTGAGTGGGGTGAAGGGCAGAGGGAGAAGCAGGCTCCCCGCTGAGCAGGGAGCCAGATGCGGGGTTCAATCCCAGGATTCTGGGATCATGACGTGAGCCGAAGGTAGACGCTTCACCGACAGAGCCACCCAGGGGCCCCCTACATGATTTTAGAGAAGAAAGAAATTGATAAGGACAGCAGTAGTCAGTGATTCAACTAAGACAGTGTCTTAAAACAAAGGCTTTGGGGGTTATGGACACTGGATTTAATTTCTAGTTCTTCCTGATAGCTGGTGACCTTGGGTAAGCACTTTGACTTTCCTTCCCTCACTTGCAAAGTGGCCGGTTGTGATGCTTGTATTGGGCTAATAGAAAGTGTTTGTCACAAAGTAAGTGCTCAATAAAGAGAGCCTGTCATCACCACACAAGCACTAGGGACTTCGGCTGGTCCTTGTGACAGCCTGTTCATATGCTGGCAAAGGAGAGTGATGAAACCCAAGGCATTGTGACACTCCAAGGACATCTTCCTGACTCACCACAGTGCCCTCTTCATACGGATGAGAAGCCGTGTGTGAGGCTGCTTGACAGGGATGCCAGGGACCACAGCTGGTATTACATCTAACAGCTGGGGTGTGACGAGAGGGAATTCAGGTTCTTGAAGGAGGGACAAAGGACACCAGACACAATCTCTGCCAAGTGGAACATGCCAAAGGGAATGTGACATTGGTTCTAGCACTTTCCCCAAGAATTCGTCCAAATTATGTGTTGGGGCAGTTAGTTTATTTGAATTGTGTTTATTTTCTTCATAAACAACAGGCTGCTCCTAGGAAACTCCTCACCTTAGCAGAAGTAGGAGTTTCCTCAGAAGGAGATGAGGCAGTGACAGCAGATGCCTCCTCCCCTGAAAAATGTACAAAGGAGTGTTCACCCTCCACCGCTCCTTCCTTTGCTGGTGTCTCATGGTTCTGTGGGATGCTGCAAGCCTACTCCATGTTATAGGTAAACGAGACCCGTGGAGACCTGGTTTTCCCTTCAGGGCGCTGGTAGAGCCATGTGCTGGCATTTTCTGGTGCTCTTCCCAGGTTGAAAAAGAGATGGAAATGCTTCCCTCTCTTGGATGAACTCTGGGTCTTTGAGCCTGGACCAGTAACCCCATTGTGGAGGTCTCAGGACAAGGCAGCATATCTTGCCAGAATGTCAAGGCTCCCATGGACCTCTCCACACCCTCAACTGAGACCCTCTGCTGCTCTCACGCCGGAGAGTATCCCCAGCTCTCCCTCCACCATGATTCAGGGAGGCAGGCTTTAGAGAGCCCACCTCCACCCTGTTCATCTGCTTCGACCTTGGAGGTGCCCAAGGCTCGGGGAGGACAGCAGAAGGAGGTTTCTCTCTCTCCTTGTCTGAGAGATCCCTTTTGAGAGTGTTCGTCAGATGCAGATGACCTCCTGGTTTCAGTCCCCGTCTTGCCCTCCATGCATTGGGTGGTCTGTGTAGGCAGATTTCCAGTAGTGGGAGAAACTTGTATCAGAGTATCCTGAAGGCTAGACTTCTCAAATTATAAGCTTTAGAATTTATAATTTTCAGAACAGGTCAAAATGCCTATTATATTAGTTTAAGTAGGGGAAAAGGGATAATTCAGATCTAATAATGACTCTAAATTTGCATCGAATATATGTTCATGGAACCCAACTAACCAGAACTCTCAGTAAAGCGGAGTATGTCACTCGAAGTCCTCCTTTAGTATAAAGAAGGAAGTAACAGCAAAGAAGCTGATATTAAAGATTTATTTCCTACAATATCCTTGAGAAAGTGTTTTCCAGAGTTATTGGCCGCTCAACCCAATCTCCCATACTTTCTACCCGTGCAGTTGTATAAACAACTGCTTAGATTTAAAACAGTACCCATTAGGACTTACTAGAAGATGAAGACCCATCCAAAAAACAAACCAACAAATACTATGTCTACAAACTCTACTTAGTAAGCCCGAGCGATGGAATAATTCACTTTAGAAAAATGCTTTATTAACAGACATTGAGGGGTAGTGTTTAACCCTATAGATTGAGTGTATGAGATGAACAAGAATTGCCTCTTTCCACAACATCACTCCTGTGGTTCCAGCCGAAAACACGTAACTTAAAACAAATAATGAGGAAACCTCAGACAAGCCCACATTGGTAGATGTTGTACAAAATAATTGGCCTGTATTTTTCAAACATGAAGGGCCATGAAAGCCAAAGGTTGAGGAACTGTCCTGGATTGGAGAAGATTAAGGAGCGCCAGCCACTAACTGCATTATCGGGTCCTGGGCTTGGAGCTTGAACCGGAAGAAGGGTCTCATAGGGACAATTAGCAAAATAAAGATTCAGATTTGCAATGTATTCATGTCACTTTTTTTTTTAAAGATTTTATTTATTTATGTGACAGAGAGACAGCCAGCGAGAGAGGGAACACAAGCAGGGGGAGTGAGGGAGGAAGAAGCAGGCTCATAGCGGAGGAGCCCGTTGTGGGACTCGATCCCGGAACGCCGGGATCACGCCCTGAGCCGAAGGCAGACGCTTAACGACTGCGCTACCTAGGCGCCCCTCATGTCACTTTTTAATGTTGACAATTTTACTATGGTTATGCAAGAATATTCTTATTCATAGGAAATACTGAAGTATTTAGGAGGGGGAAAAAGAACAGCTCATTCTCTGGGCAGTGGGTCAGTAAAGTTCTACATTGAGGTGTTGTTCACCTGTCTGATCAGCACTGTCGAGGGCTTCGTCTTTTCACCACCTGTGACAGACACTCCATGTGGCACTGGACTTTGAGCTAACAGACTGGCAGCCTGGGTTGGGAGCTGCTGATACCAGGTGTATGATCTCAGTCAAGCTCCTTCACCTATCTGGGCCTCTGTTTCCTCCCCTGTAATGTGACGTCATTGATCTAAATGCTCGCCAGGCTTATTTCTTTGATGCTGTCCTTTCTCACAGCCAGAGGCACCTGGAAGGTAAGTCATAACTCTGTGTGCTGATTTGGGAGTAATGTAACAGGACAATAGGAAGCCTACTGGTTCCTCGTATCAGCCCATCCAGGGAGTTATTGCCTTATATGTGAGACTGGTCCCAGCACCAGAAAAAGTGAAACTTGAGAAGTTCATGGGAGAATGTGAAGATTCAGATAGTCATCTAGGTAGCAAATGCCAGGGCTTGCGGGGAATTCTTTAGGCATCGCCTAAGGGACAGTCTGGCTCTCTCCCTTCTATGCTATTGACATTAAACCATTATAATAAAATGAGAAAAAATTATTATGGAAACAGAGCATAAGCTCAGAGGTGTCTTCTCAGAAGGTCTCAGTCAAGATACTTTAGCATGAGCCCTATTGGCACTTTGGGTAAGACAGTTTGTTAGTTCGTATCTACGGCCTCCCACTGCTAGATGCCAGTGAAGTCATCAGACATTGTACCAACCAGACAAAGAGGCTTCATACATTTGCAGATGACCCTGGGGACAGAAGAATTCCTTATTGAGAACGTTGGTCAATTCAGTGATCGTGATAACCCAACAGCATATGTGCTTGTATTTCCCACTTTCGTTTAGAAGATCAAGTTGAAGGGAATTTAAGATATCACTTATCACAACTCCATCACAGCATAGTTGAGGAAATTGAGGTATCGTCCATGTTATAGTTACTGCAGAGGGCGTGTTTAGTATTAGGCTCTCTTGCATCCACTGATACGGTCAAAGAGGTATTTGGGACTCATAATGGAAATGACCAGAGGGCTATCTATAACTTTTATAGATGGATGCTCTCCCCAAGGTCCTAAGCCTTAGGGTTTTCTAGAATGACTGGACCTTTAAACAGTTTATCTGGTTCAAGAAGAGTTAGGTGCCCCAAACAGAGCCAATGCTATATTTAATTTTCTAAGACACTTTTATTGGTTGCATTTTAACATATCCCAAATTGGGATGTGACTCATAAAATTGAGATGTAATGAGAAAGTAAGGTATCAAAGTTTAATTGGTCCTCTTTTTTTCTTTCTTGGTGGCCCATAAAATAAGGACATGTCTTATAATTAAAAGCATCTTGTATTTGATGGATGATGGTGACTAATTTCCAGGACAGGTTGTAGAGATCATTTCAATTTTGACAATTCCCAGAAGCTTGCAGCATGTGGCAACACCTGTCTTCTTAGTTGCTTGGTCTGTTTTGACAAAGAAATAGAGATATTGGAGACAAATCGAAGAGAGGTGTTTCAAGCAAAAATGATAAGCTGTCCAATTTCTCTCTCCTGGCCCTGGAATAAATTTCCATTAAAGTCTTTTCTGGCTTCCTGTTTTGTCTGTGGCCTTTTGGATCTGACCATGGTGCTGACTGCTCAGAGCACTTTAGTACTGATTTCCAGCAAATCTTGTACCCACAGTCTAAATCCTGGAGTAATAATTGCCGTGTCTCATTACCTAACTGCTATTCTGTCCTAAACTTTCAGAATGAGTCCAAGAAAAATACCAAAGTAAGAAGGTGATTTGAGCTAACTTTGGTTTCAGTATGGCTAGTGATAGGGAGTATCTGGAGATGCTTACCTGGAAAATGAAGAGAGTTGCCAAAAGTGTAAAATCCCTTGTCAGTATGGGAACTGTAACAGCCAGGCGCCAACCAGGAGGGTAGAAACAGCTGTCAATATTTAAAGCAGAGTTTAATACAGAGCATCGGTTACACGATCAGGAGATTGTTGAGATGCAGACAGTTGAGGATGGTGAGATGATCTACACATTTGCAGCAGAGGGAAGCTGCAGAATGACAGGTGATAGAACTTCTGCGAACATCTGGCAGAAGCTGGAACTGCAGCGGGATTTTCAAGTACGACTTGGAGCCATGGAGGAGATACGACAGCCGCCAGAGACACCACCCCGGGCAGAGGGAGGTCAAGGAAATACTTTGGTTTTCCCTTTCTTCTGACTTCCGTGTAAATGCCTGTAAGTAACATGAATGAGGGAAGTATCAGGACTTCTCTGTTATTGAAGAATATTTATCCTTGAAGATAAAGCCTCTGTAAGTCTAAGCACTCCTTCAATGGGAGAATAAAATTTGACTTTACAGAAGTTTTATTCATGCTCAATTTTTCAGGTGCACATCCATTATTTAGAATGACACAGGGGATGCAAAGAAAAGCTTTGTTAACTTAGAACCTGCTAGCAAGGTTCAGCTGCAGCCACTGAGCTAACACACCAGCCACCGGCATCTCCCCCAAAGCTCAGCTGTACCTATAATGACAGCGTGTTTCCCACTGTCAAGCTGCTTGGTAGCCTCTCACTCCAGTCTCGCTGGTGTCCGTGGACATGCGACAGCTGACCGCAAGGGAGGGCTCCCTTATGGCTTGGTCTGAGACATTAAGCTAAATGGATGCACTTGATAACAGTCGTGTTTTGTGAGAGATGCTAGTTTGAGTGATCTGGGGTTTGCAGGCAGAAGGACTGCTCAGCACTTTGCCTCAATCCTGGAAGAGATGATCAAGAACAGAGGTGTCGAGAGCAACCTGATGTGAGGGTGAAAGAGCGGTGACTCATGCTGCAGAGTCCCTTCAGGGGCTCGCCATTCTCTTACCAGCTGAGGTATCCATGCCTCTGGTGTTTAGTAACTACCGCACTGGACAGAGAGGAGGGACAACTGACCCCTGTGCCGGGTAGGGCACTTCAAGATGATGTATGCCCGTGGCTGTCCCTGTTCATGTCCGTCCTTGGTCACTGTATACTCACCCCCACCTTTTCATCCAATCACACCATTATTTTTTAAATAGAATTTCATTCTCCCCTAATTATCAGAACTGGCAGGAATCACTCTGAAGATGTAGATTAATTGAAGAGGTATCAAGGCCTGTTGACTGAAAGTAAGAAGACATTACGGAGAGAGTGATGTCAGCAAGATGGCAACATAGGTCATTCCCGACTCCACTCCCTCTCACAAGAACAACTAATATCTATTCAAGAATAACACACCCCTGAGAGAATTCTAGAACACAGGGGTGAGGCTGAAATCTCCCCCTCCCCCAGCACCTCAGAGACCAAGACAGACTGCATTAGAGGGATAAGGGAAGAGGTTACATGTTGACCACATTGCTTCTGCCCCTAGAAAAACACAGCACCATGAAGAGAGGTCTAGCCTGAGCCACTGGTTCCTCAGTGGGACAACCATCCTTCTCCTCTGATCTCACACCGTGGGAATCTGACCACGATAGAGGAGGGGGAGGGGCTTGAAACAACCAGCACATGGGTCTTGGCAGACCAAGTTCATACCTACTGTGCCCAAGTAGTAACCCAACCAGCAGTTTTGCTCGTCTGCAGAACCAAGTCGGAGGCACCCTCTGAGCAGAGAACTTGGTGGGGTATAGATATGCCTGATTTGAATGAATAGTTTTGTTTTCCCTAGAGCCTAGTTTGCCCACACCTAGGCAAGGTGCTGAGTCACAGCCCCATCTGACCAGAAGGGCAGGAGACAACTCCTGGGACCTGGGAAGCATAGTGATGCTCAGGACAAGAGGTGGGCAGGTAGAGCTGCTCCCCTGCAGAGCAAAGCCAGTACTGGGCAAGGAGGCTATGCATAGGCAGAGGGATTAATTCATAGCCAAGCCTGAGGATATCTCCTGGCCCCTCCCAAACAGAGAGCCTGTTTGGGAAATTGAGAGTATCGTGGAATGGTCCTTCCCCTTCCCACCCATGCAAGGGGGCTGAGATATAGCTTCATGCACTGTGGATGGGGCCAGAAGAGCTGGAGACAACTCTTGGAAGCTCTGTAGCCCCGTGTATTCAAGCCAAGAGAAAGGCAGACAGAGCAGATAGTTTGCAGGGCAAAGCTGGTGGCCCTCTTCAGCCAGGAACCTTGGGGGTGTGTACCAGCTTGAGTTGGGACAACAATCAAAGAGCTTTTGTGGTTTTAGAGCTGCTTTTCTTGCTGTACCCAGGCAGGGAATCTAATTCATAGTCCCACTCATGGCTAAGTACAGCCTTCGGCCTGTCCAACCAGGGAACCTAACCAGAGCACACAGGCAGCTGCACAGATCATGCAACAGTACGACATACAGTGACATTTGAACAGAGAGTGTAGTCTGTGGCTTCCCTCATCTTCAGAGCAAAATTGGTGGCCTCACCTGACCAGGAATTTAGTGCACACTTAGGACTGATTCGAGCCCCCCAATAATGAGCTGCCAGCAACCCTGCCAGAGCACGGAAACTAACTCATGGTCTCATTTATAGTATATAGTACCCAGTCCCAACATTCTAGTAAGCCTGACCAGAGAATTCATGCAACTGCGGAGTCCGGCCTAAAGCCTCATGTGCCCCTCCCCCACTTGTGCACGTGTGTGTGCTCTCTCTCCCTCCCTCAAATAAATAAGTAAAATCTTTAAAAAAAATTTGAAGACACAAATAAGTGGAAAGATATCTCAAGTTCATGGATTGGAAGAATCAGTATTGTTAAAATAGCGTCAATATTACTGAAAGTCATCTGTAGGTTCGAGGCAGTCCCTATCAAGATCCCAAAGGTATTTTTTACAGAAGTAGAAAAAAAAAACAGTCCTAAAATTTATGTAGAACACAAAAGATCCCAAATAGCCAAAGAAATCATGAGAAAGAAGAACAAAGGAGGAGGCATCACACTTCCTGATTTCAAGCTATACTATAAAGCTGTAGTCATTAAAACAGTATGGTACCGGCATAAAAACTGACAGACCAATGGAACAGAACCAAGAACCCAGAAATAAACCCAAGCATATTCAGTCAACGGATATTTGACAAGGAAGTCAAGAACACTTAATGGAGAAAGGATGGCCTCTTCAATAAGTAGTGCTGGGATCATTGGATATTGACATATAAAAGAATGAAACTGGACCCATATTTTACATCACTCACAAAAATTAAGTCAACATGGGTTAAAGACTTAAATGCAAGACCTGAAACCATGAAATTCCTAAAAGAAAACAGGAATAAAGCTTCTTGACCTGGGTCTCAGTAATGATTTTTTGGATAGGACACCAAAGCACAAGCAATTAAAAAAATAGGCAAGTGGAACTACATTAAACTAAACAAGCTTCTGCACCATAAAAAAAACCCATCAAAATGAAAAGGCAAGCTATGGAATGGGAGAAAATACTTGAAAACCGTATATCTGATAAGGGGTTCATATTCAAAACTCATACAATTCCATAGCAAAACCCCCCAAATAACCCAATTTAAAAATGGGCAAATGACCTGAAGAGACATTTCACCAGGGAAGATAATATGGAAGGCCAATAAGCACGTAAAATGTTCCACAACATCACTAATCATTAAGGAAATGCTAATTAAAACTGCAATGAGATAACACCTCATCTCTGTTACAATGGCCATCATCAAAAGGACAAAAGATAACATGCTGGCAAGGATGTGGAGAAAAGGGAACCCTTGTGCACTGTTGCTGGGAATGTCAATTGGTGTAGCCGCTATGGAAAACAGTATGGAGGATCCTCAGAAAATTAAAAATAGAACTACCATATGATCCAGCAATTGCACTGCTGGGCATCTATCCAAAAGAATTGAAATCAGGATCTTGGAAAGATATCTGGACTTCCATGTTCCCAGCAGCATTATTTACAGTAGCCAAGCACATGGAAACCTAAGCGTCCGTCAGTGGATGAATGGATGAAGAGGTTGAGGTATATACACAATAGAATATTATTCAGCAAAACGAGGCAGTCCTATCATTTGTGACAACAGGGTTGGACCTTGAAGGCGTTATGCTAAGTGAAATGTCAGACAAAGGCCAATAGCGTATCATCTCCTATGTGATTCTAAAAAAATAAGCAAACAAAAACAAAACAAAAAACCAGACTCAGACTTGTGGTTACCAGAAGGGGAGCGTGCAGGGAGGGAGAATTGGAGGAAGGTGATTGAAAGGTACACCCTCCCAGTTCCAGGGTAAATAAGCACTAGGGGTGGAATGCAGAACATGCCGACGGGCATGATGATCTAACGCTGCCGTATGGCACATGCAAAGTTGTAAAGAGTAAATCCCAAGCGTTCTCATCACAAGGAGAAACTTTTTTCCTTTCTTTTTGTTGTATCTGTATGAGAAGATGGATGTTAGCAGACCCTGTTGTAATAATTTCACAATATATGTGAATTAAATCATCATGCCGGCCACCTTAAATGTACACAGCGAAGGATGCCAATTTTTTCTTGATTAACTGGAAAATTGGAAAAAAAGAGACTCTATTATGATTGCTGGACCTCCTGTGTATACATGCAGGCGAAGAGAGGGAGGAATGTTCTAGGACAGTGATTCTCAAAGTGTGGTTTCTGGACCAGCAGCATCAGAATCACTTGGGATATTGTTGGAAATGGAAAGTCACAGATCCCTCCCAGACCCATTGGGGGACAAGACTCAGCATCCCAGAGACTCTGGGTGGGGGGAGAGATCCGTGTTGAGCCAGTTCTCCAGGTGTTCTGAGGCATGCTTAAATT
This sequence comes from Ursus americanus, assembly GCF_024610735.1. NCBI lineage: Eukaryota > Metazoa > Chordata > Mammalia > Carnivora > Ursidae > Ursus > Ursus americanus. The sequence goes on along the minus strand of NC_142128.1, from coordinate 49,076,411 downwards.
TGGGAACCACTGCTCCGGAGTGTAGACTATAAGTAGTGGTCTTAGGCTCACAGCAACACCACGCTTCCTCTTATCCTTATTGCAGCAATAAACTCTATACTTTAACAGTAATGACAGTATTGAGAAGAGTTTTTAGTGTTAGAAATTCAAAGCTAGCTAATTACGGGAAGTGTTCGTGAGGGTGGTATTAGCAATGATTTCTTCAACATCAGCGTCATCTCAGGCCACCCAATTCACTTAAAGGTAATAACCATAAATATTCTCCAAATGGTTGTAGTGGGGTTCATGGCACACAATTGTGTTCAGTTTGTAGTTAATTTAGAGGAAGCTCTTTCTGCAAAAAATACTGGTTTTCCAAGCCCAATCAAGTGTTCTCACCTGTGAAGGGCCATGGCCACGTGAATGTCGGTTGAAGATCTTGCGCTTAGGAAGGGCAGCCCAGCCCAAGAGGGTTGAGGGCCTCCTGGCCAAGTGCCCCCTCCACCCCAGAGCTGTCATTGGGGACCATGTGTCCCTGTCACCAGATGACTGGCTAGAGGACAAATTGCCCCATGGTCCCTGCTCCACAATGCTGGCCTCTCTCTGTCCACGTTTCCAGTTTTCTTTTCCTTGGTTTCCATCCTTCCTCCCTTTATCCCTACTTATCATAATTTTGGGTTTCTCTTTTTTATGACCTGCTGTCTTCTCCTCCTCATGAAATTATAACTGGTTGGTAATGAAACAGAGGGCCCTCTGTGGGATCAATAGCAATGTGAAAGAGAAATTCAGATCGCAGTTTAAGGGGCGTACATCTCATCCCAGCGGAGCCTCCACTAGTTACTATGGGGGTAACTAGTAATTCTCCAATAATTTCTATAACCGCAGGAAGTTGGTTGGCATTGGTGAATGGATTTGTGAAAAATGGGAAGACAGAACCCTGCAGTGTGCCTGTTCATGTCATGCGTTGCCAATGTGACTTTTGGGTTCATTCTGTCTATTCTATATTAATTGGACATGAACTATTTAGCAATTAATTATTAATCTCCTGAGTCCTCAGCATGGTGCTGTGTTGTGGGGGCTACAAAGATTATTTAGATGCGTCTCTGTTTTCTAGAAGCTTATTCTATTTATATGGAAAGTAGAATTATAATGATAATATTTATTGAGTGAGCGTTTATTAAGTTCTTACCATAAGCTTAGTACCATAAATACTATATGTAAATTGTTTAGTTTTGCTATTATAATTAGCCTGTTGGGTAGGTGCTCTGAAACCCATTTTACAGATGGGAAGACCAAGACTTCATGCCAGGCAGCTTGGCCAAGGGCACCAGCTAAATGATCAAACGGTGGGGTAAACTATTTGAGTCCAAAGCACTGCTTTTAACCACTCTGCTCTATTGCCTCCAGAAGTACGTCCTAACAGGGTTCTTAGGTTAGTCCAGTGCATTACTTCTGTCAAAAAGTCCACACCAAAGTTTATGGCAGCAATGTCCACAATAGCCAAACTATGGAAAGAGCCCAGATGTCCACCGACAGATGAACGGATAAAGAAGGTGAGGCCTATAAATACAATGGAATATTATGCAGCCATCAAAAAACGAAATCTTACCATTTGCAACAATGTGGATGGGACTAGAGGGTATTATGCTAAGCAAAATAAGTCAGAGAAAAACAATTATCATATGATTTCACTCATATGCAGGATTTAAGAAACAAAACAGGGTCATAGGGAGGGAAAAATAAAATAAGAGGAAATCAGGGAGACAAACCATGAGACTCTTAACTATCGAGAAGAAGCTAAGGGTTGCTGGAGGGGAGATGGGTAGGGGGATGGGGTAAGTGGGGGATGGGCTTTAAGGAGGTCACGTGATATAATGAGCACTGAGTGTTATTTACAACTAATGAATCACTGAACTCTACGTCTGAAACTAATATGCCGTATGTTAATTAATTGAATTTTAAAAAAAAATCCACACTTAGAGTTTATGATGTTATTTTCAGCTCTAGGGGTTAGAGAATATAAGGGAACATATAAAGTTGTCTTCTAATGTAAGTTTTCTTGTGTAACTAAAACATTTGAGGTAGAAAACCATGGGTTCTGGGCTTTTGGAAAGGGAAGGAACTGACATAGAAGGGAGTTGATGGGTGGTCCCAGAGAAGATTTGGATCTTTTTCATACAGAATTATGGACCTGAAAAAAGTGTTCTCTACTCTCCTTTCTGTAGCTTATTGCTCTATTTTATTTTATTCCCGGCATTTAACACTGTCATAGACCGAATTATGTTTTCCTTTGTTTATTCATTGTCTGTCTTCTTCCACCAGAGATAGGAAGGCAGAGACTTTATTCCTCTTGTCCACGCCGTCTCACCCTGTGTCTGCAAGAGAGCCTGTACGTGGTAGGCACACGCCCGGGTGTCGTTGTGGAATGATGGGACATTCTGGATGAGGAGTGTGAGTTTCATAGTCAGTGGGGATAGGCAGTAGGTTCCTAAGCCACCAAGAGACATAGTAAAAATAAGAATATTGAAAATAGCTTACATTTCTATAGTATTTTACAATTTTTTAAAAAGTGCTTTTACCTACTCCTACTTTTGAGTTCTCGAACCCCTTCAGGGCGGTTTGGCAGGTCTTCATTCCCCTGATTTTACAACTTAGGAGGATAGGGCTCAGAGAGGATGATAGGTCATTGGCCGTAGGTCACATAGCCGGCGAGTGGTGGAGGTAAGCACAGAAACTGTGTGTCTGACCTTACTTTTCCCTACTCTTTTCAGTCTCTCGGTGTTTTGTGGGATGAACTAGTCTGAAGGCACAGAACTGGCGGGGGTAGTGGCCTCAGCTGGCCCTTTCAAACCAGCAGACGCTCTACTCACAGCCAGGACATCTCTGCCAGGGGCACAGGCAGTCGGATGGGCTGTGGTCATCCGAGCAACTTCTCTGTGTGATTAAGGCCACAGTGAACGTGTCCAGGGAGGATTCGCTTCCGCAGTGAGAACATTTACAGTGTGAGCCAACTCCCTCAACTCCCCAGTCACCTAGAGGATTGTTGTCTGGGTCTTTTTTAATTTGGAGAGATAACTAACCCCTTGTCTCCAATCCTGACTTGAAACAGTTTCATTTTCTCAGATAATTTTATCCTTGGGAAGACTAGTAATTAACGCAGCAAAATGGGACTACCCCAAAGAGATCCACTGAAGTCTGTTTCGAAACCAGAGCAAATGCACTCAGACCTTATTAATATTAACCTAGGGTAATGAGTTTTTAAAAATATTTTATTTATTTATTTATTTATTTGTGAGAGAGAGGGAGAGAGAGAGAGCACGGGGAAGGGAGGAGTAAAGGGAGAGGGAGAAGCAGACTCCCTGCTGAGCAGGGTGCTTGATGGGGGGCTGGATCCTGGGACTCCGGGATCATGAGCTGAGCTGAAGGCAGACACCTAACAACTGAGCCACCGAGGCGCCCCTTTAACCTGGACAACGTTACACATATCACACCCCACACCTAGTGAACCATTGGGGCAGCCGGATTAATGAGCTTTTACTGCGGCTGAGCACTGAGCCCCAAATACGTGATTTGGCTTGTTATAAGCTCCCCGTCTCCTTTGCTGATGCTAGCCAAATCAAAACAACACAAGTCCTGCCTTTTGTGTAGTGTTCTTGTCTGTTCCTGATTTGCATACACTGATGTTGGGGTAGTGGAATCCTGTGATATCGCCATTATTAGTATTTCCACATGTGACGAGTCAGTGCATGGGGGAGGGTCAGCATTTGCACCTGTGCTTATCAGTTTGGATTGCACGTAGATGTGTTTTTATTAAAACGGGGAAAGTGGTGGAAGAACTCAGGAGAATAGATGCAGTGTGTGCATGCATGCGTGTGTGTGTGTGTGTGTGCGCGCACACGTGCTCATGTATGTAGAGCTGAGAGGGAGAGAGGCAGGGTAAGTGTTAGCATAAAGCCTATTCAAATGTGAAAAGGCCCGAGACTGATGCAAATCCACGATAATCCCAGCAATCTGCACCGATACGGTCGTGTTTCCCTGCAAACCTCCCCTAGCAAGGCTTCCTCTCATGAGCACCAGCCCACTGAGGCAAGCAAGCGACGTGTTCACGTGGTGGTGGCCACCAGCATCCCCAGAGTGGAGATGTAGCTCCCTTCGGGGTCCTGGCTGGCCTGCTAGCCCCTCCCACTGCCTGGCACAGAAACCCCCATCCATGGTGGGCATTGCCGCACAAAGATGCCTTTCTGGGACACTTGACCTCCAGCCCGACTCAGGAGTGCCCTTGGCTTCTGTCTGCTTTGCTCTGGAAAGGCTCAGTACCCTGTGATCGGAGATCTTTGCTGGGGTTGCATAAGGGTAGTTGCTGGGGAGGGAGGAGAGGGTCTGTTCCTTTTGGACAGAAAAGAATGGCTTTCCAGCAGGAGCTCAGGGGATAATCTACCCCCGAGAAAGTCTACCCCCGAGAAGGCCTTCCCCGTGAGCCTTTCTTTCCTCGCTCTTTAATAACAGAGACACTGCTTGTAAGTGACCAGCGCCTGATATTTTGCAAATACCAGGTCCTTGGATCTTCATAATAATCCCATGAGGCCCTTGAGGCAGGGAGAGGGCATGTGGGGGCACAAGACAGAGCATCCCAACCCTGTGCCCTTGGGCAACACAGCCCCCTCCCTGGGCCTCAGGTGATGCATCTGTAAAAAGGAAAAAAAGACAAATACGCATTTCCTGCTTCCTAGGGTTGTGATAGAAACAATGAAACAACGCAATTGTAAAATGACTCCATGCCAAGTATTAGGTAAGCATAAAGGATTTTTATATTATATTGTGGATGAAGAAACGGAGTCTCCGAGATGTGGGGAATTTCATCCAAGGGTATACAGCTGAATAGCGAATTAGGGCTTAGAATCCATCTCTCCTATTTCATGGCCAGAGTGACTTTCTACCATTCCATATGTCCCCCGATACAAAGAGTGATCTTTCAGTGGACTGTGAGAGACAAAGCATCTGATTGTCACCACTCTTAGGCCAGAATATGCACAAGTAACTGTCCTTTTCTTATGTCCGGTTTGCTGGTTAAAAAGTCTGTTTCTCAGGGCGCCTGGGTGGTTCAGTCGGTTAAGTGTCTGACTCTTGGTTTCAGGTCATGATCTCAGGGTTGTGAGATCGAGCCCCATGTCGAGCTCTGCACTGGGCGTGGAGTCTGCTTCAGATTCTCTTTCCCCCACCTCCTGCCCCTCCCCACTTCTCCCTTTCCATCTCTTTAAAAAAAGAAGTCTGTTTCTCTCCTCCCTGCAGGAGCGCCTTAGGCCTGGCCTTGGAAGTAGACAGGCCTTGGATGAAGCCTGGTCCTGCCATCTGGGCCCTGCGTGTTGGAGGGGAGATTCCCGACCCTCTCTGAGGCTCCTTAGGTGGGAGCAGAGCATGCGTGTTGCCATGGAGATGAGAGGACATGTGTACCCTGGACACAAATGCCTGACACAGAATTGATACTTGGGATGTGGGCATTTTCTTCTGCCGCAGGGTCTCTGTCTAGCACTGCGACCTGAGCGATTTCCTCAGCCCGGTCTTCAAGGTGGATGCGGTGGCCCGGTGTCGTCTCCCCACACGGGCCCAGCAATTCCATGCCTGGCGTCTGGGCCTTCCCTGGTCCACCCTTTCCCCGTGTAGCTCCAGCCAGAGAATCCCCCTTGTCATTCATGTCGTCCCTGCTGTGACAGCATCAGCTCTGGGACATTGCGGCCCCTCTCTACCTTCATTTCTTCTTTGTCCAAGATGTGTACCCTCCGATGAGGCCCTGAGGTCCCCCTCCTGGTCCGTGGGTGTGCATTCATTTTCTTCCCCTTCCCTGGGTTAGAGGTCGGCTGAGCCCTCCGGAGCTCCAACTTCCTGCCCTCTGCCTCTGGAAAGCCTCGCCTCCCTTGTCCCCATGTTTAAGCTCCTGCCACTAGCTTTCCTGGCTCATGGAACCATCTTTTCTAAAAGCCCACATTTGTACTCAGCTTCTCACCATGCCCAAAGAACTTAGCCAAATACTATGTCATATTTTGTATCATTTCACACATGCTAACTCTGTTTTCTGTTCTTGAGAGCAAGGGGTTACGTCTGAGGTCCTTGTTACCCTCCCAGGGCCCTGAGCAGCGCCGGGCGGAGCGGCTTGTCTGCACACTTGCTATTTGATGAGCGCCCCTCCCGGGTCGATGTCCTGCTTCCGTGCCATGGACAGTCCTGCTCTTGGGACGCACAGCGCCCCGTCTCCTGTATCTGGAACTGCTGTGCGCTGTTTGTGTGATTCCTTTTTAGTTCAAGTGACACCTGCACGATGTCGCCTTCTCCAGTCCCCTCCCCTAGCTGCTGTGAGCGGAGTCACCGTTATTTGGGCGTTGACTCTTTCCCCTTTCCGAATCTGAGCTGTCTGTGAGAGCAGAGGGTGAGTCTTCATCATCGGCGCATCCCAGAGTTGTCCTGCTCCCGTGCCTGACCCGGGCCCACAGTGGGTGCTCATGGAGGGAATGAGGCAACAAAAGCGGTTCCAAGTCCGACCTTTCATGGGAACCTGGGCTTGGTCTGAGTCGAGACCTCCTTGCAGAGCCACGTGCAAGGTAGGTTTAAGCAGTAGCTGCAGGGACTTGACTTTTCTAGAGGACGTCGCATCTTGCTTCTTGGATTTTGGACGCTGCATTTCATCTAGAGTTGACCACTGCTCAGCTCAGGGAGAAAGGAATTCCGATCCTGCGGTGCAGGGCAGCAGCTGAAAGAGCTTCCCGTCTGCATATACCCTGTCTTCCTCTTTTCCCTCCCCCTCCACCCCCAGCGAGTCCCAGACCCTTCCTCTCCTCCCCCGGCCTGAAGGACGTTTATGAGGCTCATCACAGGGCAGTATCTGAGGTCTGTTCCTGCCTCTCCCTTCCCGAGCATGCGGGTCTCTGCCCCCCCCCTCACCCTCACCTCCCGGGCCAAGCTCAGATATCTCTTTCCCTATTTATGGGCCGTTGGGATTTTTCCAACAACCTGAAATGAATCTATGAGGCCCCACAGGTAGTGCAGCCCATCTCAGGGCCATAAACCATGGCTGGTCTTTCATCTGTGATTGCTTATGTCATAAACGAGTGGGAGGGCCAGGCAAGGGGGAAGCAACAGCCCTGAACCATTCCAGATTTTTTTTTTTTATGAGAAAGGGAAAGAAAGACCCTGAGAAACATGTTCAAACTTTATGCCAAGCAAATTCATTTCACTATGGTAGGCTGTGCGTGGAGACTTCATCTCTGGACTTTCCCACTAGGAGTCAGATTTATGCTGTGTTTGTGTCTACATGGCCTCCAGGGATGCTGACATTTGTTGTCGGAGACAGCGAGTGGTGTTCCTTTCATCTCCACTGAGGGGTGTCAGCTTAAATTATGAGGGATCGCTCTGGCCTGCATCTGGGTGTGGGAGCCGCCTGCAAGAGCGCGGGGTCAGCTCCTCCTTCCACTCCCACCTCTCTGCCGTTTCAAAGTCGCTCTTCATCTTCTGCTCTCCAGTGTTCCTGCCAGTTCTGGGAGAAGCTTCCTAGCTCTTTTCGAATGTTCCTTTCTCTTGGACCCCTCGATAAGTGTGTATCTTAGGCATTACGTGATTTTTTTTTTACGGAGAAGCTGGGGTCTGAGTCAGACAGGCCTGTCCCTGCAGCAAGAGAGGGCGGGGAGCCTCAGTGAACATCCCAGGAGCAGCCTGGAAATTCCCCAGGAGAGTTCGAGGGCACCGTTCTGCCTGTAATATTTATAACCCAGCAGGGCGATGGTTAGCGATGGTCGGCCTTGTCCTTGGCAGCTGGGTGGTGGCATCTGTCGGAACCTTGAGAGGTGCCAGAAGGCCGCTCGGTGCTCCGTCTTCAGAATCGCTCTCGCTCAGCTCTGCCAGGACACCTGAAATTCCACAGCGGTGACTGTTCGGCTGGAGGTACTTTCTGTTCGATGCATAGGTGTTTTTGACCGTGGGAGAGAACACATCAGACCGTGCTCGTCACTGACTCCTTGGTGTCCATCCGCAGAGCTTCCTGTCCCCAGAGTCAGGACCTGAAAGACTGGGACGGAGGAGGTGGAAGTTTTGATGGAGAACGGGAGGTCAGGAGAGGTCTAGAGAAGGGATTAGCTCACAGTGGTATGCAGGCCTAATCTGGCCGAGGGCCTGTATTGGGAATACTCTTTTATTGGCGCACAGCCACGCCTACTCGCGTTGTCTGTAGCTTTCGTGCTCCAATGGCCAAGGCAAGTCATTGCACTGCACTGTAAGGCCTGCAAAGAGTAAAATAGTTACTCTCTGGCCTTTTACAAAAAAAAAAAAAGTTTGTAGGCCTCTGGTTTAGAGCATGAAGAGCCTCTTGGAAGGCAAAAGATGGGACCTTAGGAGACAGAAGAGAGAGAGAGAGATCAGTAGCAGAAAATAGGCATCGAAGGGAGAAAACATACCACAAAAGCAAAGGAAACACTTGAGACCAATCTTAATCTCGTTCTTTCTGTCCTCCCCCTCTGGCCCCTCCTCCCCCACCTTCTCTGGCCCCCTTCTCCTTCCTCTTCTGAAAACAAATGCTTTCATCTCTCCTCCTCCAGGGACGGGGAGAGGATGAATGAGCCACGCAGAGTGCTCTCCCCATCCTCCAAAAGTGGGCACCGGGGACTAGCCCAGGAGAGAGTTCTCTGTCCTCCTCCCCATTGTTCCATGATGGAGTAGCAGCTCTCGGGGAAGGTGCGGGTATCCCAGACAAGCGGGGAGCACAGAGACACCAGGGGCCTCAGCCAGCTGGCCTCTGGGGCTCCGAACAAACTTAAGCAGTTATATCTTCCGTCTGGAACTTGCCCAAACCCCCTCCCTCCCTTCACCTTCCTTCTCGCAAGCACTCAAACGCTCCCACGCTACACAACGAACTCTCAGTGTTGGCTGGCGTGACGTCTGCAAAGAGAGAAATGAACGCTGGGTTTGTAGAACCTTAACTCAGACTCCCGTCAACAGGCAACTATTATTAACAGAAAACATGTGTCTCGGATCAAGAATACTTCTTTTATGTTGATGTAGTAATGGTGACGATGATGATGATGATTTAGTAGGCACCTGTTACATTCTAGACAGCGCTAAGCCCTTTACATGTATCATCTCATTTAACGCCAACAACCCTGTCACTCTCCCCGATGAGACAGCTGAGTCTTGAGAATTTGTTCGAAATCCCACATCACAACTGGCAGAGCCAGAATTTAAACCTGAGTTTGGATGACCCCAGAGGCCACATTGCTTTCCCAAATGATGGCAGTGTATATGAGCCATTATCAAGGAATCTAGCATGATTTTAGACCTTACATTTTCAAGAGTTTTGTTCTCCTAGTTTTCAATAAGCATTCGCATCAGACCATGTGAGGAATGACAGTAGGAGAGTCAGACTGACTCCAGAAGACATTTGCAAATATTGTTTTATGGACAAAAATGGTTATAAGACATGAGGTTCCTAAATTACACAGTTGCATTTTATTTTATTGTCTTTATCTGATAAAATATCTTATATTTTCCAACTCCCTTTTTTTTTTTTTTTTAAAGATTTTATTTATTCATGTGACAGAGAGACAGCCAGCGAGAGAGGGAACACAGCAGGGGGAGTGGGAGAAGAAGCAGGCTCATAGCGGAAGAGCCTGATGTGGGACTCGATCCCGGATCGCCAGGATCACGCCCTGAGCCGAAGGCAGACGCTTTAACGACTGCGCTACCCAGGCGCCCCTCCAACTCCCTTTTTTTAAGTCAAGCTTTTAATTTAAATTCCAGTAGCGTTAACATACAGTGTTACAGGTGTTTCAGGTGTGCAGTCCAGTAAAGTCTACAGGTGCATTTTCAGACACAGTCTGCACGTTGGATCTCATAGTCATTTGTTCCAGACTCAGCCCCCGTTAGTCGCTGGCCTTTTGGAGGCCTGTATGATCCTGGGGGGTGGGTGGTGTCAGCCCATGTCCAAAGAAAACTTACTGAAGGCCTCACCAGTACCAGAAGAACATCCTTTTGACCGTGGGAGTCCACCAGCAGACAGAATTCTTGGCCTCAGTGAAGGACCGGGCTTTGGGGAGAGGGGGTCTCTGAGCAGTCGGGTGTAGGGCCTTGCAAGGGTGAATGTGGCTTTTTTCCCACTGTCTCTCTTCTTGTGGGGTCTTCTTATTTCCCTGTGGCTTTTAGTTCTTATGTGCTCATTTTTTCCTTGCCCTTCTGAAAATATCCTTCTAGAAAGATCCTAAAAACCCCTTCCTGTGGAGGGATGGTTGAGGTCAGCTTACTGGATTTGCCACAGAGGTGAAGATGCCAGAGCAGCCACTCCTTGTCATGAGGATTCTTCCTCTTTTATGTCTTCTTCAATCTTTCTGGGTTTTTCCCCTGTACTGAGGAGAGTCAGGCAGAAAGGAAAAGACATTCTTTCCACATCTCTTTCGAGCCTCCTGTGCGCCAGGACCATGTTAGTTGTTTTGCCCCCAAGTGCAGTACCGCCTGAGCTGCCTGCGGGTGGGTGTTACTACTGTGGTGGTGCAGGTGGGGAAACTGAGGCCCGGTGCATGACCACACTCCCACTGCGCCGTGCTTATAATGGGGGGCCGAGCTGGGTGGAGACCTAGGTGTGCCTATGTCAGACCTGTTCAATGACATTGAAAGGGTCATGCTTCAAGGAACTCACAGGTTAGTGTCCCTTCATGTTCCAAGTGTATGTCTAAATGTTCATAGAGAAAAGAAGCCATTGTCCTTTCAGATGGAGCAGTCAACAGAAGTCTAAACTAAAATGGCATATGCAGGTGAGCACCCCTGGCAGAGGAGGGCAGGATGAAGAACGAGGGTTGTGTAGCTCACACACGGAGGGTCCCCTCCTCCTGGATTTCTTGAGGTGGCCAGAAGGGGAGCCAGCATCAGGACACCAGAACTGGGGACACCCTTCGGATGGGGCTTTCCACTGGAGGAAAGAGGACAGCTGAGCTCTGTGAAGACCCAGGGAGAAATGAGGTCCTTGTGAGGATTGTTGGGGCACATATCTCCCAATGGCTTTGAATGCTGAAAGGAGCAAAGCGTCTCCCTCACATGGTACTTCCCAGACCCTAGAAGCATCGTCTCAGGAGCGTGAGGTCCAGGGGATGCAAGAGGAAGTCTGGGAGAGAATGTGACATATACTGAAGCCTTTGCTTCCTTCAAAAGTTACTCCTCCTATTGCTCATGGCTTATGAAGTAATCCACCTAAATATAAATACAGTTACTTTAATAGTTATTTATTTTATACACAAGCAATTTTGGCTAACGACCTACACTATATCCATTCACATTTATCGGTCCCTGCAAATAATCTAATGCTGGTCCTCTATGGCCTTTTAGACAGTAATATTTTCTACCCCCTGCAGTGCTAGAATTTCAGACACCATGTCTAGGAAATTATACAAAACTTCTCCAGGCCTAGACTCGAAAAAATGACCTGTAAGAACTAACATTAATAACCAGTGCTTATGGGGCATTTATTATATGCCAAGCAGCGTTGGAGTGCCTATTGGTAAACTCATTTAACCCTTACAGCACCCCCAAGGAAGTAGGTTCTCTTCTGTCCCAATTTTGCAGGAAAAGAAACTGAGTCAGAGAGAGTTCAGTACCTTGCTCAAGGTCACGCAGTTAGTAACTTTGGAGCTAGGACACCGTCCTGGGAGAAAGTTCGGAGCCGTAATGGTGGCCTTTCTGGTTGCTGTCTCTGGATTTGAGAAGTATTTTCCTTGGCCCTTTCCTGGTGGCTTTCATGTCAATCCCACAAAGGTTACTGCACTCGCCTTTACATAAAGCCGTCCTGGGAACACGGACCCCGGTGCCTGGTTCTAGAATAAAATACAGCTCCAGGAAGTGGCTTTGAAGAACTTAACAGAGTGTTTTCTGCTTCTTTTAGGCAAGAGTGATGATGAAGAAAGTCTTTGCAAGTCAGCCCACGGGGCAGGGAAAGGAGCCACTGAAGACGGCAAAGACCATAAGCGCCCCAAACGTCCCAGAACCATCTTGACAACCCAACAGAGGAGAGCATTCAAGGCCTCATTTGAAGTATCCTCCAAGCCGTGCAGGAAGGTACAGGGGGGAGGAAGGGAGGAAAGGGGACTGGGCCTCACTTGTTTGTGTATCCTGCCCTCCTCTGGAGTGTCCATGGGCACACGTGGGGGTCAGGGCGGTGGGGGAGGCTGTTCAGAGAGAGTCTGTAGCCTTGAGCCCTGCTGGAGACTCCAGATCCCTGATGCTCTGGCCAGGGAGAGAATAGGATCTCCCTGTACTCTTGCGCATCTGTACCCATTTCAAGTGACTGCTGGCTCAATTCATGGAGAGCAACAGGAAGAGTAGCAGCAGGTGCCAGTTGGGGGGGTATAGACCCAGATGCTGTAACAAGGAGAGTAAAAATATAGTGGTTTGTAGAAATACATTTATTTATTTTTGGTCTAGTTTGCTCCACTTGGAGTGGTGACTTTGGGATTCATTGATGTCTTAGTTCATTCATTTTTGTTGCTGAATGGTATCCCACTGTGTGGATGCACCCCAGTTTGTCCATCCCCCTGTTGATGGGTGTTTGGGTTGTTTCCAGTTTGGGACTGTGATAGATGGGCCTGCTGGGAACCTTTGTGGCTTAATGAGGTACGAGTTTATTTCCATCTTATGTCACAGTCCAGAGATAAGCAATCCAAGCCCGGCAGGGAGCTCTGTTGTCCCTCACATGGTTCTAAGGGGCCATAAGTGCCACCATCTTTTCCAGCCACCATGGTGGAGAAAGAGGAAGGTCTGCCCCCAAGATCCTTTGTATCACTTTCCCTCATACATGGTGGCCGGAGTTTAATCCCATGACGGCACCTCCTGTAAGGGGGCGGGGAAAGGAGTCTACCTGGGTGGCCACATGCCCTGCTAAAGCTTGGGGGTTCAACTGTTAATAGGAAGAAGGAAAGAACGGGTATTGGGGACAATCAGCAGTCTCTGCCACAAACAGCTGTGCCCATTTATTAAGCACCCGCCATTTACTGATGGCCATATGCTCAGTCTTGTTACTGATACGATGCAAATAAGAAACCTTTTTAAAATTGAAACTCATGGAGGAAACACATTTTCTAAAAACTTAGCATTGTTTTTCTCTATCTGTATTAGTCGGCTTTTGCTGTCATAACAAACAAAATCTTAGTGGCTTCCAACAGACGTTGTGTTCCTTCTCCTGAACGGGGGCTTGGCTGTGACCCAGCTGGGCTCAGGTTCGGGCCTGCTCCACCCGTCTCTCTGGGGCTCCAGGCTGAAGGGGCACCGTTTCCATGAGGGTGGCAGAAGGCTGGGGGCCACGTCACCCCGGGCAAACCCACGGAAAGGCTCTCCTTGGATCGCCCGTACCATATTCACACACATCCCATGAGCCAAAGCAAGTCATGCAGCTAACCCAGTGTGAGGCTTGGGGAAGGCCACCCGTGGGAGCAGGGGAGGAGGGGACATGTTTGCTGAACTGACCGAAGTACAGTCTGCCACCACACCTGACCTCCTGCAGACCTCTCTCTCTGCCTTTGTGCTCCGTAGGCTCCAGGACAGGTGCTGGCAGGAAGTGAAGTAACCCCAAAGTAGGCTTACGTGAGGACAGATGACCACCTCCTCATCTATGCCTTATTCTCCACGTACGAGACCCCTAGCCTCTGTATGGTCTTGTGCCTGGTGCTGGTGGCCAGGCAGCCGCAGACCGCCAGCAGGGAAGAGAGGTGTAGGCACATGCCTAACACAGGGGAGAAAGCTGTGAGAACCACTACGGAGGGGCGGCCGGGAGCTGTGGGAGCCCAGGGAAGGGAGAGGTCACTTCTGTGTGGGTAATCAGGCAAGGCTTTGGGGAACAGGTGGCTTTTGAGCTGGGCCTCTGAAAAATGGATAGGGTTTCAGCAGGGGGAGGTACGCCTGGGGCACACTGCTGTTTTGGTTGGCTTAGCAGAAGGATGTGTTTTAAAGATCTGGTTTAATCATCTCACTTCTCCTAAGCCTCAGCCCAAGTGGTATGATAAAGGCGGACCACTTCCCAAGGCCTCCTGTGAGCCCTCCGCCCCCGTGTTACGCGTTCAACCCCACGTCCACCCCAGAATCTAAGCAAGGGCCGGTGTCCCTCAGCCTGGCGCTCAGAAAGGCTGAGCTTCTCACCTCTTCCCTTCCTGCCATCTTGCCCGCCCCTCACCGGGCATCTGCATGGAGGGCCGATGTTTCACCCCATCTCTTCATCATGGGGATCCCGACCGTCCTGTCTCACCGTCCTGTCTCCCGTCCTGTCTCTACGGGACCACAGTGCACGTGTGGAGCAGAGCTGACTGCTTTGCTCTGCCAGATTCCGGATGGCTCTGGTCTTGTTCTCCTTGGGTAGGGCTCACTCAGGGTAACCTCGAATATGAATATTCATGAAACACCCAAAGACATCTAGAGCTATGAGGGACAGAACCAGAAATATAGGTCAAAGAATTGAGACAGAAGAGAACAAGAGAGAGCCATTTGTTTTGCAAAGCGATTTTCGCCCTCAGTTCTCCTTAAGTACGTCAGTACATAGGCGTGGATGTGACTCTTAAAGCACGATAATAGATTTTGCTGGTGGTCAAAAACCATTTGAAGGCCTGATTTCCAGAGTCAGAGAAACCGAGAAACCCCTCTTGGAAGGCACATCTAAATTAATGATTCTTCCCTTTGTTTACCTGATGAAAGACCTCCCTTCACCAGAAGGGAAGCAATGGTCTTGTGTTTGGGATCACACTGGCCATCAGACACTAGCTGGCTCCTGTATAAGACACGGCCTGCCGGCCTCCCAGTGCGCCGCGTACGGAATGTTCTGCCCTCTCCTCTGAGATGCCAATGTTTCGCTATTTCTAATGTTCCATTTTGTCAAGGTGAGGGAGACCCTGGCCGCAGAGACAGGGCTGAGCGTCCGTGTGGTGCAGGTGTGGTTCCAGAACCAGAGAGCTAAGGTAATCGGCTTCGTACTGTCGTCTGTCTCTCGTGTGGCTCGTTTCCTGAAATAACAGCAGTCGGATTTAGTGCTTGCGGATGGGTTATCGAACCAGAACTCACTGGATAGAGTAGTTCTCCTGATTCAAAAATTCTGTTACCGACAGTCACGTCAGCCACAGCAGCCCTGCAGGAGGGGCGAGACGGGGCATTCAATGTAGTGAAATGACTGATTTTCCTAGTGGCCGTGACTGTGAACCTGGCCAGCCATCTGCCGGCATAAATGTCTGGGGCTTTTGGTAAAAGCGGATTCTTTAATTCACCTTTATCTAACCCGGCTACCAAAGTCCTTTTAAAACTGTAAAGAGAAACTTCCATAGCACATATGTGACAGGACTGAGGCGATATCCTAGCACGGAGGCATGAACGCCTTTACTCAGTGCCCCCTGTGTACACCCCAACTGTCATGCTGCCCTGTGGATCCCACCAAGGTCTGCATTGCCCCGCCATGTCTTTCATTCACTTCAGACCTTGTGCTCAGCTAGTTTCCTGTCTCTAAAACTGCATGCGGCCCATGGCCCCTATGTCTGGGGTGCTAACGTGTAGTGGGTGATAAATTCGTGTCTCATTATCTGATCATGATTGGTTAAGGCAGCCCGGTGCCGTCCTAACTGAATTCTAACAGGGCCGTTGATACCTACTCCATCCTGACAGGACTCCATGTTTCCATAGCTTTGAGAGGCCCCGTAACCTAAGGGATTCATAAAGCAGAGGAGTTTGAAGCTCTGAGAAATGTTTGCTTATTTTTGTTGGGGTCCCATGGAACCCTAACATTCCACCCAGCACAGTGTGAGCAGCATTGGGTTAAAATGTTCCTTCCGAGAAGTGTTGGTGGGAGATCAGTTCCTTACCCGGAGGCGCGGATCTCCTGGCAGGCGTCTCAGACACCAGGACCAGCAGATGGGGGGGTGGGCGGGGAGCAGCCTCCTGCCACGTCCCAGGTCACACCCTGTCAGCAGCCCCTTGCCGCGCATCTAGGCCGGGCTGCGGTCCCCACACCCCCACACTTACACCTCATCTCAGATTGTCACAACATAAGCCGTGATGTTTATCTGCTGAGAGGAAGTCCCCGTACCTGTGAAGACTGGCGGCTTGGAGCTTCCCAGCTGGCTGACTGCCCACGGCTGCAGGTGAAGAGCCCACGGCACCTGACTCGAACCTTCTAACCCTGTGCCCCTCTCCTTGTCAGATGAAGAAGCTGGCCCGGAGGCAGCAGCAGCAGCAGCAGGACCAGCAGAACACCCAGAGGCTGAGCTCGGGTAAGCGGGACCCTCCAGCCAGGCCTGCAAGGGTCCAGGCCTCGCCCACCCCCCGGCTCTTGGTGGAAGGCCACTTCTGGGCTCACTGAAGCCCTGTCCGCACCAAGGGCCGTGGCTCTTCCAGCAAGGCCTGAGGCCCCAGGGGATCTGGGAGAGGGTCAAGGGCACCGAGCTGAGGCCTGGAATGCTAGAACCTTCTCCAGAGCCCCCGGGGCTATGGCAGGACTCCCCGCAGAGCCCAGGACACACCCAGATCCTCCTCCTTCCCAGCAAATCAGTTGACAGAGGACACCACTGTGACCTACCCCTTTCCGAAACAACCTGAAACCGTAAAAATACTGCTAGTAAAACAGTAACCCCTTCCCTCGTCAGGCACGTTCATAGGTTCATAGTTCAGAGTGTTTTCATGCTGACCTGAGTCTGACACCCCACCGACTCACCAACCCTGGCACCAGGGGAGAGGAGAAGTCCTTTGTCCCCATCTCCCTGATGAGCAGACAAGGGTTCTGCAAGGCTGACCGGGGTCCTCGCTGAGTAGGGGATGAGTCAGGACCGGAGCATATGTCCCGGAACCTCGGTTCCACTAGGCCACGCTGCCCCAGCTCTCCCCTCCTGTGCTCAGCTCCACTTGCCGTTGTGGTTAACAGGCTGGTGTGAGGACTGGAAAGGGAGTGAGGAGGGACAGGTTGTGGGGCCCTTCAAGGGAGTTAAAAAAAAAATCAAACATAACTATATTATGACCATGTCATTCTGAAAAGGGTATGCCCCCAACAGCCGTCCAGCGGGATTCCCTGAGGGGTCTGCTTGTACCTCGAGTGGGAATTGTCAGCCTTTGGTATATACGTGAGTACGGATTCTGATTCCTCTAGTCTGGGTAGGCCCTGAGATTCTGCATTTTTAACCGACTCCCAGTGCTGCTGGCTTGTGGACCACACTTTGAAAAAGGCCGTGACTGTGACATTGGCTCTCAGTCCCCTAGACAGGGCTCCTTGCCCTTTGCATGATGGACCTTGCCTTGTGCTTGATACCTGGGCTCGGCTCAATCTAGAATCTGACTCCTGCAGCCCAGAGTTCTTCTGGCTTCTTATCTGGTAGGCCAAACAGTATCTTAACGGCAAGATAGATGTCCAGAGAGAGAAGTTAAACAAGGACATGGGGACTGGGGATGGTTGTCGGGGCAGGTGGGTCAGGAGACCCGAATGCTGCCCCAGCTCCAACCCGCAGAGCTGTTTGATCTGGGATCAGCCTTTCTGTCTCCTGGCGCCTCAGGCTATCTGTCCCCAGGGTGGGATAATGACGCCTACCAGCCCTGTTGCACTGGGCTCCTGGGAAGTTCAGAGAGGGTCACGGATATGGACGAGCCATGTACGTGGACTTTCATAGGACAGCACACTCAGAAGAACACATCAAGGCATTACGAGAACACAAACTCCAAGTGCTTGAGACTTTGAAGAATTTGAAGGGCAACTCCTAGGGCAGACTTAAGAAAGCGGAAGCTGGTGGAAAGTAGTCTCTGAGAGTTCATGGGCCGATGTTCAGAGAACAGCAAAATGTGGAGGCAGGAAGTAAGTCCTCTAGTCTCTGAAAATTCTCTACACAAGTGTAGCAAGTTGTCCCAAAGCACATTCACACGGTTTCATGGAGTCTTTCGATCAGCTCCATGAGGTCAGCAGGGCCGGTGTCGTGAACCCGACTTGATTGACGGGCTCCCAGTGGGGCGATGCTGGAAGGATCATTAGATCCATCACCTCCTGTGGCTGCCAAACTCATGTGTGTCATCAAACACCTTGTTTTTTTTTTTTTTTTAAAGATTTTATTTATTTATTCAACAGAGATAGAGACAGCCAGCGAGAGAGGGAACACAAGCAGGGGGAGTGGGAGAGAAAGAAGCAGGCTTATAGCGGAGGAGCCTGATGTGGGGCTCGATCCCATAACACCGGGATCACCCCCTGGGCCAAAGGCAGACGCTTAACCGCTGTGCCACCCAGGCGCCCCAAATGCCTTGGTTTTAATGATATATTTCAAGGAAGCTCTCCAAGTTCAACTCTACCTCCCCTATCCCTGTTCTCTGAGGTTGACCCGTGATGGCCCTTGGGTGGGCACAGGCTGGGAACCACTGATGTCACTTAATTCCAGACCATTTTATAAACAAGGAAACCAAGAGCCAGGAAGTTAAACGATCTCACCACAGTCCTACAACCAAGATGGCGCTCTGCGATTGTCCCCACCTAGTGTTCACACCCTTGTGTCATCCCCTTAGACACTGACTAGGGCTGACCTAGAGAGTGACTTCTGAGGCGAGGTCACAACAAAATGCTTTGCGCTCTGCTGGATTGCTGGCTCCAGGGAAGCCGGCTGCCATGTTGCTAGGAGGCTCAAGTAGGCCTGTGAGAAGTCTGTGTGGTGGGGCCACAGCGGGATGGCAGACACAGCACGTCCCACTTCAAGTCTGAGGCTCCCGGTATCACATGCACCAGTCCCTTTCACTTCTCCTTACAAAGACACAGCAAAGGCTGGTGTTGGACAGGGACACCAGGCAGTGGGGGATACGAAGTTTGGAAGATGCTCTCGACCTTCTCTCGCATGGGGTCCTGGGCTGCACACAGAGAATGATCTGCCTTCTTCTCTGTCTCCCAGCTCAGACAAATGGCAGCGGGAATGCTGGGATGGAAGGAATCATGAACCCCTACACAGCTCTGCCCACCCCCCAGCAGCTCCTGGCCATCGAGCAGAGTGTCTACAGCTCAGACCCCTTCCGACAGGGCCTCACCCCACCCCAGATGCCGGGAGACCACATGCACCCGTATGGTAAGATGGACGCCACAATCTGCTTGCGTGGGTTTCTCCTTCCCTCTCCAATGCATCCGCGCAGCTCCCAGATGCTCGCCAAAGCTGCAAGCAGAATACATGCCCAGAAAATGCGGCTAGAATCATCTAATCAGTGGCTACGGAAGAAAGACCAACACACATAGTCATTAGTGATATTTCCATTCATTCTCCTTTTCAAAGATTCTTGTTAGTTTTAAATAAGAGGTTGTGCTTTCATTGTAGACCTGTTTGCTGTGATCAGATTTCTCTCCTTTCATTTCATACCTGGTCCCATGTGCTTGTAAGCAGTCTCCGCAGTGATGTGGGCAGAGGCCTTAACCAAGCAAACTTGTACGCGAAGAATAAAAATATATAACAACATAGAAAGCACATTTTCTAATTGAACTGATATTATTTAGGGGCTCTAAATTAATTCCCAACACATAACCTGACCTGTGAAGTGAAAAGCAGCCCCCGCCCAGTCCCACCCCACCCAAACCGGGGTTGCCTTAAGTGCCGGCTGTGTGGATAGCGTAGCCTCCCCCCCTTGCCCTGCTTGCTCCTTCAGCTGATGGTCAGCAGCTGGGCTTCGGTGCTCTGATGGCCTGGGTGAGCTCTGGAGAGGAGGCTGAAGTTCAATCTCAGGGCCACAGAGAGGTCACTGAATTTTTATCCGGAGAAGTCAGTGGCCTCTGTAGTGCATCTGATCTATGTAACCTGTGATAAACTGCACTGATAGCTAAAATTACAGCTTTATTTGGCAAACCTTCAAAACAGCATCAGAGATACATGGCTCAGCTCACAGATTTTGTCAAGCAAATGCTTTTTTTGCCTTCATTAAAAATTTTTGTTGTTGTTGTTAAAGTAACCCCTGACCTCCCATGTGATGCGTACAGCCCACTGGGATTAAGATCGTCCCTCTGCTGGGACGTCGCTGACGCTCATTTGTGCAAACTGTAGATGCACGAGCGGTCACGTGTGCGGAGTCTGAAATGGTGGCACCCCTAGGTTCTTGTCACAGGGGTCCCCAAGCCTTTCCTCAGTTTGCCCTACTGTCTTCCCCGGCAAGGGTGCAGATTAGTCGCGGGTGGGCACCTAACCGTCTTTCCTTTGCAGCGCACATCGGGGGAGGCAGCAGGCACTCAGTCTGAGTTTGCTGTGTGAGGGGACCCGTGTTACCCCGGAGGTGGCACGAGCCTTGTTCACAGCACCAGTGTTGGTCTTCTTCCCGGTCCTCCTTCAAGAACCAGTTTGGGGGCCGAGTCTTCCTGGAGCCCTGCCCTTCCTCTCCAGCCAGCGGTGCTGTGTCCTCCCCACTCCCCAAACTCACCGTCTAGACATTCTGACGCTTGCTTCTGCTGCACCCTATTCGGCCCTTTGTCCTAACCTACTTTATACTGTTTTCACTGGTTGAGGTTTCCACCCGAGGCCCCTAAGGCCCTGAGAGATCTTCTGTGGACAGGGATCCTCTCCCTGCCCCTCCTCTAGGAGCTCTCCCTCCACCCGCCCTGCAGCAGGGGCTGCACAGACCCCACTGGCTGCATTCCACCGAAATCCCAGCACCGAAGGGAGTCACTTCTTCAGGACCCTCATGCCCATTTCATCTCCATTTCAGGTGCCGAGCCCCTCTTCCACGACCTGGATAGTGATGACACCTCCCTCAGTAACCTGGGTGACTGTTTCCTAGCAACCTCAGAAGCCGGGCCCCTGCAGTCCAGAGTGGGAAACCCCATCGACCACCTGTACTCCATGCAGAATTCTTACTTTACCTCTTGAGTCTTCCCCTCGAGTGCTGTGGCTGGGCTCCCACACAGAACAACCGTATTACGTGAGGGGTCGGCCGGCGTTAGGATGGGGAGGCCAGGGAAGAGGTGGGCTGGGGAGGGAGTTTTGTCGGGGATGCTGTTGTGTAACGACCTGGTGTAGCTCGGCATTTCCAAAGACTGAATACATAATGGATCGCATAGTTTCATGTTTCTGATAAGTCTTAGCTTTAGGTATGAAGATGTGTTTATCATTAAGGACAGGGACTTTTAATATAGACATTCTCATGCAAACTAGGTACCTAGAGACTCCTAACAACTTCCCACCATTTTGGGGAAGCTCTCGTCAAGAGGTGCATATGTCTGCCCATCCATATACCCATAGACAGACAGACAGACGGACAGATAGATGTGTGTGTGTGAGTATGTAACCTTCCATGCTTTATCATCGGAGTTTATTCCTAATTATAACAGACACCAAGTGTACAGCAAAAGTAACTTTATTTTCAGTGTGAACTATATTTAAGGAAATGCTTGATGCACTTAAGTTATAAAATGAGATAATTTACTTTTATAAACTTTATTTTTAGTTCGAAGAGACTTGTCGGCAGGGCAGAGCGGCTGCTCCGGCTGAGCCCAGAGCTCTGAGTGCTTGAGTGAATTCTGTTTTCAAGAGTGCCGTCGAGGTCTGGAACGCACCTCCAGGCGGCTGACCGTACTCCTTCATGGATTCTTGCTCTCTTGGGGGCTGAATCACAGGGCTCGGAGGGGACAGAAAAATCCTTGAGTGTGTTCTTAGAAAAGGTAAAGCCTAGACTCTTCAGCTTTCTTGTAAGTTCTGACGTGTAGTTGTGGGCGGCAGTAGGAAGGTCCGTTTTGCTCTTGAACTTCAGCACCTGCAGGCGTGGGATGAGGCTGACTCTATGTACCTACCTCACTGGGGGAGGCCGAGGCTTCACTCACCCCCAGGACACATGAGCAGGGCTGAAACTAATAGCTGATATTTGTTTAAAATACCAGACCAGTCACTTGGCAAAAGAGGCTATGGGGGGGGGCAGTCTGTGCCCTGAGCCCTAGGGCCACTTTGCCCACCGGGGTCCCTTCTGCAAAGCCTCGACTGGAGGGGCCAGTTCAGGGCAGCTCAGTGGGCCAGAGTCCTACCATGGAGAGGAGGCTGTCCCTGAAGAGGGCATCATGGGGTTCTAGACCAGCGGTTGGCAAACTACGGCCCGCAGGCTGTGTTTTATGGCCTGCCAGCTATGAATTTTTTTTTCATACATTTTTAGAGGGTCGTAAAAAAAAAAAAACAACAAAAAAAACAGGACTATGTGACAGAGTGTATGTGGCCCCGAAAGCCTGAAATATTTACTACCTGTGCTGTCTGGCTCTTTTCATAAAATGTTGGCTGGCCCCTGTTCTAGAAAGTCTATTTCTAAACAGCCTTCTGGAGCTCATAGAGGCAGCAAGGGATCCAGGTGGAAACCCAGGGTCGTTCTTCTGTCTCACTTTTCGGACTTGGAGCGCAGAAGAGCCAGCTGCCATTGTACACAGGGACGCTTCTGCACCCTGTTCTCCAGTTGTGGTGCTAGGACCAGCTACTTCTGTGCTAGGATGCCTTCCGAGAGAGCAGACGAGTCGAAGGGCGAAGCCAGGGGGTCAGCCTGGACTCCTCTGCGAGGGGCCAGTTCAGGCTCGGCCTTACTCCGGAGGACGTCCTGGGACTTAAGAGCCTTGTCCCCTTCACTCTCTGCAGAGCCAGAGGGAACATGTTCCCTGTGGTAGAGTCTGTGTTGTGTGATTTTTGTGCTCATGTTTATAATTTATGCAAATCACCAAGAGACCCAAACCAGTCTGGTGAGTGAAATCGTGCAGATGCTGTGTGGCCCGCAGGCTTCTGTGGTAGGGATCCGTCGGAGAATGTAGCAGATACTATGTGAGTGAAAACAAATAGAGATCCTTCCTCCACTCGTAATGGCATACCAAGATGAAATTAAAAACCTCTTACAAACGAGCTGTTGTTGATTCAGGGGCAGGGGTGGGGGCCCGGAACCAGGGGACACGGGTATTTTGTCCACAGGGGTCTGGGGATGAGCACATGGTGAAGCTTAACATGAGGGAAAAGCGACTCCAGCAAAAGAGAAAGGAGGCTTCACCTTCCTGCCAGGATGAACTGGAAGACCTCAGTCTTCACAAACATGGCTGCGGAAGGAGGCCCGGGGAACATTCCATCAGTACCACCACGTTCACTTGAGGCAGAGTGGTTTGCACTGTGTGTTGTGAGAACATTTGCTTGGAAATCAGAGCAGAGTCATGGGACAGGAGAAAGATGTCTCATGCAGGACCGAGGGGAGATGCCCGGCCAGGATGGGGGAGCTGAGCCACAGACGGGAGCTTCTCTCAGGGCTCTCAGTGGTCTCCAATATGATACATGGGTGATTGTTACAACTATGAAGAAAAGAAGTAAGGAAGCAATAGGAATGAGTGCAAGACCACGAGATACACTCCAGGTGTGGCCTCACTTTTGTGTGTCCTCTCACCACCTGCCAGACCCTGTCCCCTCACCTCTGCTCACTCACACCGTTAGAAGCTGCCTCTGCCTCTTGCCGAGGGCCTGGAAGGAGAGAGATGTGAGCTATGAAGCCAGGCTGGGTGGGGCTGCCTCACACTGCCCACTCCCAGGGCTGGTCCTGGTTCCGTCTCCAGCTTCCAGAGAGAGCCCAGGCCCAAGACCGTTCCCTGTCATGGTCTGCCCACCCAATGTCTCCTTATCCTTCAGCGTCAGCCTGTGCTCGGCCTCCTCAGGAAGCCTGCCAAGCTGGGTACGGTGCCTGCGTGGAGAACCCCGCTCATGCTACCTGCTGCAAAGAACGCCCCTGATTTTCTAATCATTCAAACACAGTAGAAGTTAGTATTTTTGCTCACGTGAAGCACCTGGGAGAGGAGTTTGGTTCAGAGGGCACCTCTCTTCCCTGCACAATGAAGGCCATGCTCATGGCTTCAAAGAGGTCGCCACCAATTGGTTGTCTTTCTTCTTTTCTCTTTACACCTTTTCTTCTCTTTTTCTCTTTTTTTCTTTTCTTTCTTCTGGCTCAAAGTGGGCGCGTACTGGTCTGAACCCCAGCCCTCCACCTCCTAACCGCATGTCCTAGCCGGGCAGGTTACTTCCCTCTGCTGAGCCTCTGACCCCTCACCCACAGCACAGCTATGGCGCTTGTCCCTATTAGTGGTGACGAGGTCAAGCGAGGTGACACAGGCGAAGCCCAGAGCCCTTCACTGGGCACATAGCGAGTGCCTGAGTGTGGCGGCTGCTGCGTCAGGGGCCCTGCCTGCTCTCGGGGGTGGGTTGTTGATGGAGGGCTAAGGCAGTGTCCCACCATATTTGAGGAAAAAGAAGAAAACACTCTGGTTCACCCTGTTCCCCCAGGGTCAACATAATCACTTCTTATGTAACTTCTTTCAACCTCAGTGTTGGTCTTAATATAGCCTGACTCTGAGGTGTGGGAGAGGTGGGTTGGTTGGTTGGTTGGTTGGTTTCTTAAAGGCATGCAGATAAAATTCCAATTCCAGGGACACGGTACGAACTCCGTCCCCTAAGAAGCAGCAGTCAGGTCATAGGCGGTTTCTCCAGCCAGCTGTTGTCACCTCAGGGCTGAGATGAGAGGGAGGCCCCAGATCCGTAAACTGAGCCTTTTCTGAATGGCAGAGTTTTGAGTTGACCTGACGTGAATCAAAAATGGGAAGAAATTGGAATTAATTTGTCAATTCCAAATCCAAAGACACATTTTTAACCATACTGCAAGTGAAATCTGAGTTCTCTCTCTCCCCCTTCTCCACCTTCCCAATGCAAATCCGTTCAGTCCAAACCGGATAGAAACAGACACAATTCAACTAGAATGAAACCCAATAATACGTTGTTTCCTTGAGTCCTTTTGTCTAGCATGTTGCAACATTGTTCCGTGGCAGGAAGGAGAGAGTTCAAAAGAAGGCCTCCTTGAGCTTACAAGCCCTGTACACATGGCTATGGTAGAGAATTGGGGGTCCCCGGCCCTCAAGTGTATGTCCTATCTGAAGTTCCCAGAATGTGGGAACTTCTTCATTTATAAAATGGGGCCCATGACACTTGCCTGTCTTACAGGTTGGTTCTTGCGTGCATCAAAGGAAACAATTAGGAAAGATCTTGGTAGGCCTCGAACTGCTGTGCAAACAGCAGGTGTCCTAGTATCTTGTCCCAGGAGGTGCACGCAGAGGGGCCGCCTGCGGAGCCTGGTGCCGTGTGCAATTCTCCTGCTTGGGTGCGTGCCCACAGCAAGGAAGGGACACCGCAGATCTGAGTGAGATCATTTCTCCTCCCCTCCTGCTTGGGTGCGTGCCCACAGCAAGGAAGGGACACCGCAGATCTGAGTGAGATCATTTCTTCCCCCCACCCCCCGGCAGCTGTGGATTGCTGCTGCCACGGCCTGATGGGCCCTTCTCCCCACCAGGGGACGATTCTGGGGGGGAAAAAAAAAGCCTAGGGTGACCCAGCCTCTAGTGGCCGGTGCATTAGGTCACCTGTCTCTACCCGTAGTCTCCCCCTGGCACCCCATGTGCTTAGGGAGGAAGGTGGAGCCCGCTCTCCACAGGAGTGCAGCTGACCAAATCGCCTCTTTTAGCACCTTGTGCGTTCATTGAATTCATTCAACAAGTATTTGCTGTGCAGTAAGAATATGGCCTATGCTGTGGGTCACAGAAATAGAAGCGAGCAGGAGGAGCTGTTGGCCCCGCTCTCATGGGGATGACAGTTGGGCGGGGGACGAGAATGAATTGAACTGGCCTTGTATTAAGAGCCACAAAGAAGATGTGGGGCTGGAAGAGTAGAATGTAGGCTGGAGTGACCTGGTGTGGAAAGTCAGAGAAGTTTCCCTGAGCAAACGATGACAGAGCTGACTTGATTCATCTCTCCTAGTGCCTTCCCTTGTCAAGTAGCAATTCCATTTCTCCTTTCTGGAAGGTTCTGTTCTAACTGCCATGGGAAGAAAGCATGTGATAAACCAGTGACGTCCAAGGTGTCCATTGATAAGGTCTAGCGAAGTTGCCTGTAGTGTCTTAGAGTGCAAAACGTCTTCAGAATCAAAGGAGGGCCACTGTCCCTCTGTCGACATACATTAATAAGCCCTGCAGTGGCCATTTGCTCTTTTCTGGCCACCCAGCATCTACTCATGATGCTCATGTTGTCACCCCGATTTCCTTTGAGGGCTTGATCTTTCTTCGTCATGCATGGACCGTACGGGACCACAGATCCAGGTGACTTGGGCTGCTGGGCCCAAGGAGCAGGGGCACATAACCAAAGCTAGGCCAACAGCCCTTTCCAGGACTTCAACCTGAGGGACTGGTACAAAGCTGGAAACTTGTTCAGGCTAGCCCACTTCTGCAGGGGCAGCTGCCAAGACGACCGCACCGCCTGCTGCCTGGCCCCAGAGCTGCCCACACCCACCTGTTGCCAAGACGGGTCTCCACGAGCCCTCTGGCTCCATGAGCAGTCTGCTCTGCTCCTCCCGCAAAGGCCCTTTGTTGCTCAAGTTAGCCTGAGTCAATTTCAGTTGCCTGAGTCCAAAAAATCCTGACAGGAGCGATATACCTACAAATTTTGTGGTGTTTCGCACCGTAGGAAGGGTGTGTGTGTTCCTCTGGATTCAATTGGATAGCTGTTACATCCTTTATTTCTTAGATGAGAAACCTGTAGCTCAGAGAAATTAAACCCACGGTTGCAGAGCTAGTTAGGGTCGGATTTGAGTTTCCAATTCTTTTCTGTTGACTCTCCGCCTTTGCTTGCTTTCCCAGCCATGACTTCTCAGTGGCCAGGTACATGGAAGTCAGGAGTACATGCAGGGACAGGGACTGGGAGAGGGACAAAGAAGTCACAATATTTTTCCTGCCCACAAGGAGCTTACGCTCTAGTTGCAAGTACAGGACATGCCTGTGAACTCCGAACGTATGCCTGTTTATGCCAGGTGTCAGGGTGCTGGCAGGCACGATGTGCTGAGGTGTTCAGAAAAAAGAGGTTATTGGGACAGATGAAGGGGGGAAGAGGCTTTACCAAGAGGATGGGGCTCGAATCGAACCTTCAAAGATGGGCTTTAAGACTATAAACATAGACCTTAGATTGTATATGTCAAATGATTTGATACAAATGTTGAGAAGAGAAGGGAGGGATTCTCAACAAAAGGACCAAAGTGGATAAAAGTACAGAAGAAAGGATGCACAGCACGTTCAAGTGTAAGTGCACGGAGACCATCCTGGATGGGCAGAGGTTTGACTAATGGCGGAACTTGAGGAATCAAACGAGATTGATGGTGAAGGTGTTGGTGAAGAGCGTGTTGCCACTAATTCACGAATGCAGATCAAAGCCTCTCCATTTCAGGGTGTAGCTGTGGCCACTGTTGTTCCCATAATTAATTCTCTCCTTAAACGAACTCTCCATTTGTTACAAGGTTACTTGGAATAAAGCCTATACCTCTCAAATTCGAGTGCAATTAAGTTTGTTCATTTAACCAAGTTCTGACTAGCAAGATAAATGGAACCGTCATATGGAATCTTCGAGGCGCCTTCCTTAAAAGATGGCTGGCATGTGCCCTTTCCCTCTTTTGTCACTTTCTTCTTCCTGGCTGTAATGCAGATGTGATGGCTGGAGCTGGAGCAACTATCTTAGGTCATGAGATGAACCCATGAGTGGAGGCAACACATGGTGAGACAACACAGTGGGAGTCTGGATTCCTGAGGACTTCTGGAGCCAAGCTGCCATATTAACCCTGAACTACCTACATCCTAATTTTATATATATATATATATATATATATATATATATATATATATATATATATATATATATATGCAGAGAGAGAGAAATAAACTTCTTTCTTTTATTAAGTTACTCTTGTTTTGGGTTTCTTTGATTTACAGCCGAATCTAATCTTGACCAATACACAAAGCCAATTCCAGTTAGGAAGAAATCTAAGCCTATTTTTTTCCCCTCATGCTGCTAAGATAAAGAGCGAAAGGCCCAGAACCTATTCTTAGGTAATGGGAGTCAACTGGGGTAAGGTGGAGAGAGGGTGGCATGACTGTCCTGTGACTTCAGAATTTATGGATAGGTAATCTGGAAAGCAGTTACTTTAAAGCTGAGTCTTCTTATCCCTTAAAGAAAAAGAAGTAAAGGTGACTTGTTTCTTTGCCCACCTCATCTCAACACACTTCTGTAAATATCCCTATATATCTTTGGGCGTCTTTAAGCAACGTGGAATTTGATGAGCTTACCCAGCCTCCGGAAGTACCCTGCAGTCTTTCCTGCGTACCCCGTGTGCAGTATACATGCACAGCAGTATACACGTGCTAAGCACGTAGTATGTATACACATGCATATGGACATTATTTACACTGTATGTGCACGTGTGCACACACGTACACACACACCCCCCTCTGAAGAGGTTTGGTAAGAAGTCACATTGCCATAGCTGGCAGGTGTAGTCTCTTCATTCGAGCTCACAGCTGTAGTTTGGAACTAAGCCTGAGTATGGTTGTATGTGTGTGTTGGGGATGCCGCAGAGGTGGGAAGCGAAGAGAATCAAGGTGCTCTTTTCACCTCCTTGGTGATACGAAGCCTGCTTCTTCCAGCCATCTGCTGCTTTTGAGGGGGAGACAGCCAAAGGCAGGA
Source organism: Ursus americanus (assembly GCF_024610735.1). NCBI lineage: Eukaryota > Metazoa > Chordata > Mammalia > Carnivora > Ursidae > Ursus > Ursus americanus. The sequence goes on along the minus strand of NC_142128.1, from coordinate 49,047,912 downwards.
GGTTGAAGCTGGCTCCCACTCTGAAGTAAAAGAGAAAGGACATGAAGACCCCAAAGTCCCCAGGCCTACGTCTCCACCTTGAGCAGATAGGCCCAAGTGGAGAGGCAGTTCCCGGGCACGAGGAGAAGAGGGAGGCGCATGAGAGGCCAAGCAGAGCTGAATCATCACAAATCACATGCCATGCTGATAATGAGCCACTTCCTGATTTTGGATAGAAAAACCTTCATTCCCTGGTCCCCCGTTTCTGTGAAGAGATTTCCACTAGAGAGATGCTCGTGGCCTGTCCTCTCAGCCCTAACGTGCTTTTTGTCAAAGGAAGAGGAGAAAGTACCTGACTGGTGGTTCCGGAAAAGGAGCTGAGAACGCTTGGCTCAGCTCTGCTGGTCTGTGGGTCTCTGGTGTCTCTCCGTGGTCTGGACGCATTAGGTGTTCTTGGCGTATCTACGTGGAAGTTAACTGGGACAGAAGATTGTAGTTAGGGGGATCCTCTGACTATGGCTACAGATCTAAGCGCCATTCTTTAATTAGATTTACCAATAAAGCTTATTTTTTTTTCAATAAAGCTGATTTAAAAAAAAATCTCCGTTTCACTGGTTCCTTTGTAATATTTCCTGGTTAGTCACAAATGTAGGAAGCAAGGATAATGATGTTATTTATTGTTTCCACTAAAAGTCCAAAATTAATACTCATTAGGCATATCACAAAAAGTCCAGCAATTAGGCGGTGAATCTAAATAGTTTATTTGTTCATCCAATCAACATTTAAGACAAACTTTTTAGGAGCTACCTTAATGCCAGTCAGTGAGCGAGAGTAGTGAGTATGGATTTAAGGTTAAAAGCACAGCTTTGTAAGAAACCCACGTCTCTTTGCATTCTATGTGACAACCTGGAGTCTAATTTTGGTTCCTTTTCCACCGGGCTGGGTTTCCTTCTCCGACGCCATGACCGTGTTCGAGTCTTGGGTCTGGGGCAGGGCCAAAGCGGCAGAGGAGTTAGGGAAAGGGGCTCATCAGATGTTGGCCTCTGCCATCCCCCCAAGGTGCCCGTTGCCACTGTCAACACCATGGCTGCCTTTCTTCACAGCTGTCATGGTCCTGACACACCTTGCATTACCTTCTCTTGGGTCTTCTGGTAACATTACTTGGAAGCCTGCGGTCTGCTGCCCTTTCTCTTTCTCCTATCAAACCAGGAAACCCCCGCCATCCTTTTAATATGGGGTATGTTTCTAGTCAAGACATTCAGTCTACATCTCAAATCTTTACTCTTTTGCCTTTACTTCTTTGATGATAAAATAAAATAACATTTTAGAGGTGTGTGTTTTTCCACATGAGGTTCTGGAAATAGTATTTCCCCACAGGGTGAGAAAAGGTTTGTAAATAGGTCGTTACGATGTAATTGGGCTTTTAACAAAGGCGTGTATGCAGAGTTCCATAGAGGCAAAGAGGAGAGGGTGGGTTGGGAATGACATCATGGTGGGGCTGATACCTGATCTGGGCCTTGAAAGATGAGGAGAAGGCCAGGAGTACAGGGTGGGGAAGGGCAATCCAGAAAGGGGAAAATTTGAGCATGAGCAGAACACTCATTAGGGGAAGATGGCCCTTGTGGCTAGAACAGCGGAGGCATGGGGAAGTGGGGGTGGGGAATGGCTATGACACTCAATTAGGGCCCTATTGACGGGGCAGGGCCTCAGATGTCTCCTTAACAGGTTGGGCTTTATCCATGAGGCATCAGAAATCGTTACCCCACAAACTTCCTGAGCATCCACTACAAAGGGGCACTGCTATGGGATCCCATAAAGATGAGGGCACCGCTTCTACCCTTATGAAGTTTAAAGATTAGCAAGGTAGTAAGGCATAGTGTTAGTTATTTGGAGTATATTTAAGAAAATATATGACAATTATTTAACCATATGTATAAGACAAATAAACACACAAAAGACAGTAGTATACATAGTATACTAGTAGTATACATAGTATGTATGTGTAGTATACTAGTAGTATACATAGTATACATAGAGACCTAAGTATACATCCCAGCAAGTCAGGACTCTGACATGTCAGCTGACCGGGTCCTACAACGCCCAACGGTCAGATGTTTGAAACACCTCCAGTGATGGATTGAACATTTTCCTCTTCGCTTTCACATTGACCAATGCAGAGAGGGATGGAGCTGGGGCAGAAATGGCTTGGTTCTTTCTTTTGGCAGGACACCAAGAGGGGGAAACCAGCAGGCTTCGGACTCAGACACGCTTGCATTGTCATTCTGCCCCTTACTGCCACACATCCCTTCCCCCCAAATCTCGTATTTCCTTATCAGCAAATGGGGCTCAAGATGCCTGCTTGCCAGATTGGCATGAGGAGGAGAAGCGCAAGAGTAGTAGCTGCATGTGATATGGGGGTAATTGTTACAGCCGCTGTGGGTGCAAAGTAACGGCCTGGTGCAGGGATGGGGGAATGGGAGGGGAGAGAGAAGGGTGCTAATTTGGAGAATCACTAGGTGGCAAAAGTCACAAAACCTGACCACAGGGAGAGGGAGGATTTAAAAACATTTTGAATCCCAGTAACGAGACAGGGTGATGCCTTTAAAAATAGCAACCCAGAGTAAATCCTGCCATCCTGTCTTCCTTTGTCCAGGAAGCTCACCTTGGACAAATGCAAACACAGGACACAGAAGTGGGTTTGAAGCAGCTATTGTGGGATGTCAGGGCTGTGTGTCAAAGCAACTCAGGGGGGTCTTTGCAGGGAGGCTGCTCTGTGCCTGCCTTTACTCTGGGGCTGCAGATGAGAATTCTGGGATAGCAGGAAGCCGGGTGTGGTGGAGGCTCAGGGATGATGGGCATTTTTGGGGGAGGGGCGCTTGGCAAGGAAAATGGAGGTCCCCTCAGGTGCAGGAGGGCAAGGAGAGGAGAAAGGCAGGATTCAGGATTGACCTTCCTATACAGGGATTGGGACATTCCATCAACAACCCCTCCTTTGTCCTCGGATCTTGCCTGATGGCCAGCCTGAGATTTGCTGGGAGATCACCTTTCAGGTGGGGAGGTCCTCGTGATGTTATCAGGAAAGGGCAAGAGCTTACCCTGAGTGATCTTATGCTAATGACCTCGCTTTGCAAAGGCAGTAGCTTGAAGTCAAATGGAGGGGTTTCTCGCCAGAGAACAGTCCATGTGGGGCAGAGACATGGGACGAACCAGGTCCCCTGTTAACCTGCAAGTCAGATGGTGAACTGCCCCGTAGATCCAGGCCGTCCACTAGGAATGTAATGGGAGCCACCTGTGGAATTTTAAATTTCCCCATAGCCATCTAAAAAAACCCCCAAGAAACAATGAATGATATGAATTTTAATAATGTATTTTATTAAACCCAACATGTCCCCATATGATTTTTCCACGTGGCCCACTAGCCACATTTCAAGAGCTCAATAGCCACATGTGGAGAGTAGCTACTGCATTGGACAGCAGACATCTACACAATTGGGATCAAAAAAGAATTTCGAACACCGCATGAGGGGCAAGAAGGAATTTGCAGTTCTAGCTGGAAATGTCTGAACAAGCAGCTCCATTGCAACTGAAATTTAGCAGCGTTTACCTGTGTTTTACAGGCCAAGGCCACTAGAAGCCAAATTCTCTAAATTTCTTACATCCTCCTTTTCTTCTCTCTACTTCCTTGTACCCTAAAACCTGCTAGAAAGAAAACACCAAAGGAATGAGAAAAGAAGGACTTAGTCAAGTTTGTATCTCATTATCCAAGAGGGATCGTGGCAAACAGTTGAATCTAGGTAAATCTGACCAGCAGCCTGCACAAAATATTTTCTACATTTCATTACCTAGGGTGGCTGTCTGCAGCCTTTGAATTCACTGGATATTTTCTTGCTCTTTGGACTGTTGACGCTCTGGGGTTAGGGCTACATTTGGACGTGGCTGACCATTCTGTGTGAATTGACGTTGGATTGCCCTTCACTATGTCAGCAGATTACGGGCAGACCTCAAGGTGACTAGTTATTTCCTGCCAGACATGATCTCCCACGTGCACATCTTACCCCCGGTTCCTAGTACTGTGCCTGGCTGATAACAGACATTGGGAAAAACTTTTTTGAATTAAATGAGATATCCAAGAGGTAAGCGCCTGGCCTTTGCCCCCTGTAAAAGTGGAGAAGCAAATGGATTTCATTCCGACATAAAGCCGGCAGGGTGGCCTGGTCAGTCACTGGAAGAGATGGGTGTCACTGGTCAGCTCTTCATTTATTCTTCCAGCAAACAAAGCCTGAGCACCAAAGCCGTGCCTGGCATTACGTTCTGCACGTGGTCAGGACAATGAATCAGACAAGCCCCCGCCCTCATTCAAGAGAGAAGCAGATACAAATAAATCCGATCACTACGTGACACATGCCAAACTAGAAGTTTGTGCCAAGTGGCATGGGGATCTAGGAGAGGGCAAACTGAAGTCCGCTTGGGGAATCAGTGAATGTCTCGCAGAAGACATTGGGGCTGTGTCTTGAGAGGTGAGAGGGAGTTGGCTTGGAGAGAAGGATGGGGTGGGTGCTGTGGACTTAAGCGTGAGCCGGGCGGCTCTGAGGCATGGAAGGGTGTGGGTAGGGGAAGGGAGGGGACACAGGGAGATGCCGCTAGTACGATGTGGCTCCGCCAGTGGCTCGCCAATCTTTTCCTCTTAAGGTGATGGGTATTAAAGAGGGCACATATTGCATGGTGCACTGGGTGTTATACACAAATAATGAATCATGGAATGCTACATTAGAAACTAAGGATATACTGTATGGTGACTAACATAACATAATACAAAAGTATTATAAAAAAAAAAAGACTGTTAACGCTTTTAACAGTTACCCAGGACCCCAAAGAACTTTATATGAGTTCTCTCTGTTGGGATTTCTGTATTAGAAATTTAAGGACATTTAAAAATATTTTTTTCTTACCTTATTTAAAATGACAATAGTAAACTCCCAAATAACTGTATTTTCCCAAAATAATTAAGCATCACATCAGTGTTACATTCTTGCACATCTCTTTAATGTCTCACATAGCAGAGGGCAGCTGGGTCTCACATCTGCTTCGGTACTTGTCTGTGGTGGTGTGTTAAATCTGGCTTCATGCAGATACATCAATAAGCATTTGGAGGGAGGAGTATTTTAATAGTTGTTTTTTTTTTATTGTGTGATTCTTTTCCTTTCGTATTACACCCAAACTTGGTAAGCTGCAGTTTCTTCAAGGTTGCTTGAATCTAAAATCATGTTCTTTGTTACATTAAAATCCATCGGTACCTGGCACCTAGATCTTGGCTGCTAATACCATTCTCTCATCAAAAGTCTCCTGGGAGAAATGGCTGATTCTAGTGGGACTGGGGCAGGAAGTATACACGATGAGCCTCAAAACACACACACACACACACACACACACACACACACACACACACACACTCACAATGATGGGAATATGTCAAAGGGACATAGGAGTCGACTGAAAAGGCAGGCCAAAGCTAGAAAAATTTAAGCAAAAGAATTAATAAAGAAGTATTGGATTATGACCCAAAGTATAAAATAAATATCATGAGTCCATACTGATAGAGATGAATGAGTGAAGAAAGAAAGAAAAGATAAATCTCCCATGTGAAGAATTCCAACTAATTTATACTGTGCCCTCGAGGAGAGGAAGCTCAACTCCCCACTCCTCAAGCGTGGGCTGCAGATAGTGATCTACTCTCAAGAGGACAGCAGGAGAAGGGAGGAAAAATTAACTTAATAGTGGAGGAACCTTTCAAACCCTCCCTCGGCCAGGTGACTGTAGTGAAACCAACAGTCATACATCAGGTCGACAGTATGTACCTTTGATGTGATGTGATGAAAACAGCACTTTACCCCTGTGGTCTTGTCCCTCAAACCATACCCCCAGTCTAATCTAGAGAAAAAGATCAGACAAAGTCCAGTTGAGGAACATTCTCCAATATACCTGACAAAGGTCGTCAAAAACAACGTAAGTCCAGGAAGTTGTCAGAGCAAGGGAAGCCTAAAGAGACATGGCATGAAACACATTGTGGTATCCTGGATGGGAAAAAGGACAGGTAAAAACTAAGGAACCCCAATAAAGTAGGGGCTTGAGCTGACAATAACGTATCAACACTGGCTCATTCATCATCATAAATGTACCATGCTAATGCCAGAGTTAATAATGGGGGAATGAGGTTTGGGTTGTACGGGAATTCCCTGAACGGCATTATTTTTCTCTAAAAGTGTCGTAAAAAATAAAGTTTATTTTCAAAAAGTCCAGTGGTCAGGCTTGCACTTTGAGTAGGTCTTTTAATCCATACTTAATTTTGTGACATCATTCGTTGGGTCTTTGATATTTTGATATTTGGGGAAATATCAGTGCTCCATGTTGGGCAGACCTTCCCAACGTGGACACATTTCATGGCACCATATCAAATGACGTATTTACGAACATCACCATTGAGCTCATCAGAAAAGTTCTGAAGTACTGGGGAGCTGTCAAGCTCACCAGCACATGTGAGTTTTCAAAATTCTAACTTTCTTTTGAATGTCGGAATTTAGTCCTTGGCAACACAAACTGTCAGCTTTGCCTCTTAAAATGATAGGTTCGGTTTGCTCATTTTGGAGAAAATGTCTAACAAACTTTAAATCTGCATAACCACGGGTGGCCCTTTTTTCTAGGAAAACTGGTCTTCTGCAAAAAGAGCAGTTGCTCAGCTCATGAGGTGGCCATCACACAAGGGTGGCACGTGCCCTAAGCAGACTCCAGGAAGCAGAAGTGACCTGTGCATACTTCCCAGATCATCACACCAAATATCAAAAAGATGTGTACTCAAGGTTGACATTTAATAAAATTAATCATTTTTATTGGTTCATCTATTACATTCTTGAGTGAAAGTGGCTTTTTTTGAAATGGGAGGGTGTGGATGTGAAGAGTGTGCTAACTGCTGGCACAGTGTGGTGCTACTGTCTCCATCCGTACCAAGGTTCCGGCAGTTCACCAATCATCGCTTTGGAGAGTATTAAGCAGAGCAGAGGCATGATAGGTTTTATACCAGGTCCTTCTGGCAGCAGTGGGAAGGACAGATAGGAGGGGAAGACACACGAGACAGAGAGATGGGTTGTCCCCAGGGACTAGCACATGCTCTGCTCCTATCTGCTCCGGGGCGTTGCTCTCTGGCCAGGATGCACCTGCCAGCCCCAGGTGGCACCTGCCTATGTGCCATTGTGGACACCTCTGTCAAGGGGTGCATGGGTCAGCATAAAGCAACTTGTGGGTTCTTGCTCCGTGAGCTTCTAGCCCAAGGCCCTGGTCCGTCTTTCGCCAGATGGCGCGCTTCTAGGGCGTCGGGGCATCAGTGCAGTCGGAGGCTCTGCCGGCCTTCCCCGAACCCTTCTCCAGGTATTGCTTTGAAGCCCCAGCCCTGCATCCCTAATCGCAGTTGTCTTCCCCAGTGTCCACGCGAGGCGGAACGCTACTCTTCTCCCGTGTGTACCCTAACGCCGGAGAGATCTTTCGGAAGGTGAATTTGACACCGTTGCTACTTGAAGGATGTACAGCCTTTTCTCCCCCCTCCCCTTCCCCTGTACTCCAGCTCTAGTCCCCAGACCCCGCCAGACTCCCCCCAGCCTGCCACACTCTCTCCCACCTGCAGGTCTTTGTCCAGGTTATTCATTTTACAACACCCCAAACCCCTCCCACACGCACGCACGCACACGCACATGCACGCACACGCACGCGCTGGGCTAACCTCCTCCAGCTTTCAGGTTAGATACCATATCGTCCGCTGACCCCTCTGCCTGCGTCTGAGGCCTCCGCCTTCCTGTTGGGCCCTCGGAGCTCCCCCTGGACTGTATCTCGGGCCCGCAGAGACTGTCCCCTGTCTTGTTCCTGCTGGTGTGCCGGCTCCTAGCCAGTGCCAGGCGCTTAAAGTGCTGCTGTCAGTAGGAGAGGGCTTGGCGTCTCTGTTCGGCCCTGCCCTTGGCTCCACAGAGCTCACGGCCTGATTCCCTGCAGTCTCAGGTCAGAAAAGCAACCTCCGCGGACGCAGTGGGCAGAAGAGCGACGTGGTAAGGAGAAGTGGGTTCTGGAGTCAAACACCCTGGGTTCCGGAGACCAGCTCTGTCTACTTAATTATCACGCGACTTTGTGCAAGTTTCTGCACCTCCGTAGAATGGGGATAAACCTACCCCTACAGCGTTGCAAGAATTAAAGGAAGCCAGGCATATAAAGCACCGGGCACGTAATGATCATCCAAGAACATGCAGCTTTTAGCATTTGATCTTAATTACTTTTATTTTCCATTACCACAGTGTCCCCTTTGACCCTTTAGAGGAGTGGATGCCAACTGCACCTGTCAGGTGCTTCCACTTCCCCTAGTCCCGGGGACTTTAGGCTCCAGCTATTGGTGCTGCTGCCACCCACCCTGCAGCCTGGGTCCCACTGGTCCTAGAAACCTCTCAACTGTGTCGCAACTCCTGGCCCTTTGGGTCAGAAGCACGTGTGCTGACCTGGGACTGGGGCTGGCGGATGGAGGGCAGGAGTGTCAGGGCGAATGTCCCAACAGCGTCTCTGTCTCAGGCAGACAGCCCTGGGGGTATGTGGGCTTCTGTGGGTGTGGCACTGGGAGGGGGGCCCCAATCCTTCTGACATGGGCTCTGCTTTATGGATGCAAAGACAGGAGCTGCGGTGGCCCACCTGCCTGCTGACTGCAGCTCGTCTCAGATTGTATGACATCCCTGAACCTTCAAATGTTTAGACCGGGGTACCTGAGGGAGAGGAAAGCGTCAGTGGGTAGCCCAGGGGTGAAGACCTTTCTCCAAAAGAGAAGAATGGGTTTGGATTCCAGCCCAGCCCCCAGCCCCCAGGGCCCTCTCAGTTTCTTGACCTGGACCCCCTGGTGACCTGGCTGTGCCCCCTGGGTAAGCGAGTCTCTTCACCTCATCACTGTCTCCATTCACACTCATCCAGCAATTGAGGGCCTGCCTGCTCCCGTGAGGCAGGTGAAGCTTATTGTCAACACCCTTTCTGTATCCTTATCTCTGATTGCAGGAGAAAGACTTGTCTGCCATTCAAGGGGTTCAGCCAGCAGCCAGCAGAAGGGGGGGGGGGAGGTTTATGGCCCTAGAGGCCTCCGGAGGCAAATGATCCAGAAACATGTTTACAGGGAGGTCTAAGACCTTGGGGCCAAAGCATGGAGGGGGACCGAGCATTTACATGAAGCTATAGTAGGTGACCAGCCACTGGCCAAGCACTGCTACACCTGTTCCTCACCACCACCCCCCTAACCGGGCCTGTTCCCCTTTAGAATGGAGAAAGCAGATTCCCAGTGCTGGGTAGATTTGCCTTTGATCCTGAAGCTTGCAACCTGGACTGTGTCTCAGGATTTGCATCTCCAAAGACTTTAGGTAGAGATTTAAGGCCTACAAATACCAATGCCTGGGGCACAGTCTGTGCTGTCTTGCCTCCCTTCCTCCCATCCGTTTCTTTCTGCCTCCCACCAGATATTTAATGAGTGTACGCTAAGTGCCAGGCCTTGCGGCTCCTGAGCGTATAATGGGAACAAAGACCACCGCTCTCAAGGGCTTGAGCTGCAGAAGTTCTCCGCGTTGGCAGGGAGCCCCTGGAGAATTCCACCTGGGGACTTCGTCCTCGTGTATCTGCAACTTTGTAAGTATGACTGTCTCCTTTTAGTCACTTCCTTGTGACCTAAATTAGTTGAGGCCAAAAAGCTTTAAATTAAACACAGGCCATATGACGATATTTACAACTTACTTTGTTTGAAATAGTTCCGCGATGGTGCGATACAACACTGTTGGCGTGCATTCTTCTAAGACTTTGTCCCTCAACGGCCACCCTCCTGGGAGCCATCCCTGTTGTCACATGTAGTTGCAGCTTATTCATTTCCACTGAAGAGGTGCAATATTGCAGTAGAAGAAGAGAGCACAATATTTTTTATCCGTTCTATCGATGCCCATTTAGCTGTGTCTGTTTGGGGACATTCTAAAGCAATGCTGTCATGAACATTTTTTGCATGTTTTTGGTGCACATCTGCAAGAGTGTTTTGCAAACTGTGAGTGCTGGTTCACTTCCTGATCAGCATTTGGGATAAAATAGAGTTGACTGTGTTGGAACATACCCCACATAGGAAAGATAAGTATTGTTTGTTTGTTTGTTTAAAGTACAGGTATTGTTTACTAAAACACTCGTTTGAGTTTATCCACAGATCTCTCTGTATATACACCATGCACACCCACCCCCTGCACAGTACTTATGTTTTAGGGCTGTTGCTGTGATATGAGCAGTACCTCCTTGAATCACATGGCAGCAGGTTATATTCAAACGAGTGTGCGTGAGTGTGTGTGAGTGTGCACACCTGCGGGTCCCAGTGTACAGTGTATTTTTTTACTATGGTTGAAACTCATGCAGTTCTTAATTTATTTTTTTAAACATATTTAGCATACTTATTTTATAATCTGTGCCTAATAATTCCAGCAGCTGAAATTTTGACAGGTCCGATTGATCTATTGTTGTTCTTTCGCGCTCTCACTCATGGTGTTTTGTTTTCACGTGGATTTGTGTGCGCGTGTGTGTTAACTCTGAGCTCATATTTTTTAGAGCGTATCTGTGGGGATTATTTGAGGCCTGGGTTAAAGACGGGTACCTTCAGAGAGGATATAAATATTTTGCCACATGATAGGGTACACTACCAACCTGGCTTTACTTTCCTTTTTTTTTTTTTTAAATTTTATTAATTCGACAGAGATGGAGACAGCCAGCGAGAGAGGGAACACAAGCAGGGGGAGTGGGAGAGGAAGAAGCAGGCTCATAGTGGAAGAGCCTGATGTGGGGCTCGATCCCGTAACGCCGGGATCACTCCCTGAGCCGAAGGCAGACGCTTAACTGCTATGCCACCCAGGCGCCCCCTGGCTTTACTTTCTAATTCAATTTCTGCCTAAAGACTTTTCAGACAATTCTGGTAGTATGAATCTGGACCTCAGACCCTCATGAGGGTTGGCTAATGGTTACAAAAATTGGAGGACTATTTTTCCTTTACCCACATTTCAGGCTTGAGAGCATGAATTTTTCTTCCTCTTCCCAGGTGGGGGGATTTCTAATTTACTCTTCTCTGAGGCTATAACCCTTTGGGTTTCCGGCTTCACTTAGAGTCTTCTATTGGTCTTCCCAACCTGTGTCCTGTTGGGTTGTCTGCTGTTCTCCATGTCTTGTGAGGTACGTAATCTGAAACTCGTGGTAAGCAGGGGTTAGGCAAATGTTTTCAGAGAGAACGTCAGCTTGTCTTTCTTCACATTTTCCCCTTGGAAATGAGGCATCCCTCCTTTACTGTATGTTCTTGAATGCACGTCAAGGTGTTTAAAAAATTAACATGCCATTTTGTTGTTGTTGTTATTTTCTGTGAGAAGGTTGTCCAAGTACACCACGCTCTTGGAGATGGAATTACCCTGTACACTCTTTTTATTTATTTATTTATTTTTATAATAATATTTTTTTATTATATTATGTTAGTCACCATACAGTACATCCCTGGTTTTTGATGTAAAATTCCATGATTCATTAGTTGCGTATAACACCCAGTGCACCATGCAATACGTGCCCTCCTTACTACCCATCACCGGTCTATCCCATTCCCCCACCCCCCTCCCTTCTGAAACCCTCAGTTTGTTTCTCAGAGTCCATAGTCTCTCATGCTTCATTCCCCCTTCTGATTACCCCCCCCTTTCTTTATCCCTTTCTTCTCCTACCGATCATCCTAGTTCTTATGTTCCATAGATGAGAGAAACCATATGATAATTGTCTTTCTCTGCTTGACTTATTTCGCTTAGCATTATCTCCTCCAGTGCCGTCCATGTTGCAGCAAATGTTGAGAAATCATTCTTTTTGATGGCTGAGTAATATTCCATTGTATATATGGACCACATCTTCTTAATCCAGTCATCTGTTGCAGGGCATCTCGGCTCCTTCCACGATTTAGCTATTGTGGACAATGCTGCAATGAACATTGGGGTGCATATGGCCCTTCTCTTCACTACGTCTGTCTCTTTGGGGTAAATACCCAGTGGTGCAATTGCTGGATCATAGGGTAGCTCAATTTTTAACTTTTTAAGGGACCTCCACACTGTTTTCCAGAGTGGCTGTACCAACTTGCATTAGTGAGAGTCATAGAGAACCCCATAGAGAATGATCTCCATGGGTCCCCCAGGACCTGTCCCTAGTCCCTACAATTTTACACCCAGAATCCCCCATGGGATTTTCTTCCTTGTCTGACTGGAAGAGATAGTTGCTTGGGATGCTCTGGCTACTGGAAGGACACACACCTCCCTCTCTACCTCTTTCCAGTCTGTGTGCACCATACTCCGACTAGAGTGGTGAGAAGCTGTAACATGTGCTCTTATTTCACTCATTTCCAGTGGTCCATATTCTTTCTGTAAAAAAACACTGGTTTAGAGAAAAAGAACCATTTCTTAGTTTCACACTTGGAATGGTATAAAAATAAGTATTTAGTTGGATATCCCCTTACATTCCCATAAATATATTTTAGTCCCATTTGCCATATGCTGCCCTTGACTCTCCCCTGCCCTATTCATCACACACACACACACACACACACACACACACACACACACCCCTCCAAAGGAAATCAATAACACATGGGCCTTGGGATCAGGGAGGGATTGGCAAAGACCATGAATACATTGAGCAGCATAACACCCAAAGAAGAAGTCGTGGGGTCTGGACGCTAGGCATTCTGATGGCTGAGCATGTCCTGTGGGGGCTACTATGTGTGGTGCTGGGAGGATGCAAGGGTAATCACCCTCCAACCTTGTAGTATGATTGGGAAGTTAAACACCTACATGACATTTCTCCACAAAACAGATTTAAATAAGCTATAGAAAAGAGATTCAAGCAAGTTTTTATGAGATGTGATGGGGGAGAATTAATTCCAACTGAGAGCATGGCAGCTCAGCTAGGTTTTAAATGATGAACTTCAACAAGCAAAAGTTAGGGAAGCACATTTGGGCCAGAGGAACAGTTTGGGCAAAAGCAGGGAGTGCTGGGGATGCTCAGGGTGAGGGGGTGTGGAGACTGAGTGTGGGGTGCATTGAGTGCAGGGGCAAGAGGTGGTGGACTTAGGGCTCGGCTCCTTACATCTGAAGTGGAAATAACAATACGCATAGTGTTACTGTGAGTCTTCAGGGAAGTTTCTGTAGCAAGCAAGACACTTAAAAGTACAAACATCATCTACCATGCAGCCCTTACTTTTAAAAGAAGACGAGGGGCGCCTGGGTGGCTCGGTTGGTTGAGCACCTGACTCTTGGTTTCAGCTCAGGTCATGATCTCTTAGGTCGTGAGATTGAGCCCCGCACCCCTGGTTCAGTGGGGAGTCTGCTGGAGATCCTGTCCTTCTGCCCCCCCCCAATAAATAAATAAATCTTAAAAAAAATTAAAAGAAAATGAAACCAAGATCCAGAGAGGTTGTGACTGCCCAAAGCCATGTGATCAGTCAAGGCAAGCATTTCACTATATTGTTACTGTTATTTCACACCCACCCACACCAGTTCCTGCTTCAGAACAGTTGTGCTTCCTTCTGTCGACTCACACACACACCTGCTCAAACATGTTGACCAACAGACGAATAATTGGTTCGTTGTTTGGCCTGGCCAACTGTATTATAGGCAGCACTTAGGGCTTTTCTTAACTGTCTCTCCTCTTTATTCCTGTTATGAATTCCTCTCAAGAATTTGGACAGAGGGACCCCTGGGTGGCTCAGTCGGTTAAGCATCCAACTCTTGATTTCAGCTCAGGGCATCATCTTGGGGTTGTGAGACTGAGCCCTGCCTCAGGCTCCATGCTCATTGGGGAGTTTGTTGGAGAGTCTCTCTCTCTCTCTCCCTCTCCCTCTGCCCCTCTTCTCACTCATTCTCTCTTTCTCTAAAAATAATAAGTCAATCAATCTTTTTTTTTTAAGATTTTATTTATTTATTCGACAGAGATAGAGACAGCCAGCGAGAGAGGGAACATAAGCAGGGGGAGTGGAAGAGGAAGAAGCAGGCTCACAGCAGAGGAGCCTGACGTGGGGCTCGATCCCATAACGCCATGATCACGCCCTGAGCCGAAGGCAGACGCCTAACCGCTGTGCCACCCAGGCGCCCCAAGTCAATCAATCTTTAAAGCATTTGAACAGAGAGCCAGACCACAAGCACACTGTATTAGTTTCTTGTTGCTGCTGTAACAAATTCCCACAAACGTAGTGGCTTAAAACAACACGAGTTTATTCTGCAACAGTCCTGGGTGTCAGAAGTCAGAAATGAGTCTTACAGGGCTAAAATCAAGGTGTCAGTGGGGATGGTTTCTTTTGGAGGCTCCAGGAGAGAATCGACCCTTGCCTCAGTCCACCTTCTAGCATTCCGTGGCGTTTCCTGGCTCATCACTTCACCGCAGCCCCTGGCTTTGGTCATCACATCTACTTTGATGATCAAACTTCTCTTTGCTCCCCCTTGTGAGAACACTTGTAATTACATTTAGGACCCACCTGGTTATACCGGATAACGTCGCCAGCTCACTATCCTGAACTTAATCAAAGTCCCTTTTGCCATACATGGTAATGTTCACAGGTTCCAGGGATTGGGACGGGATATCTTTGGGGGCCATTATTCAGCCTGTTGTTTTCTCCGAAGTGCCTTCTACCTTGGTGTGTCATCTCCTCCTGGGCACAGTGTCTCCATGCATCATCTCCTTGCAGCCCCTGCTCACTTCATACATGAGGAGAAGCTGGCCCATACACGGCTTGCTCATTGTCACACCACGAAGCCAGGAATCCTATAGCTTAGTCTAGGCTCTTTCCTTTATACTTTAGTGAGCAAATAGGTTTATAGCCGGGGTCCTCTCCTCATAGTAGAGCTGTGGCATGATGGGCTCAGTGATCAAATATTGGGGATTCTCAGAATGAAGAAAAGTCCCACGTTCTTAGATCTCAGCTCTTTGGAAAGATTAAGCAAGAGTGATTCTGAGATTCCTTAGTCCTCTTACTCCTGCATATGGGAGAGAGGTTGAGTTTCTTAATGTTCTCAAGATCTAATCCTTGACCTTCCCATGTACACGGTCCTAGGTCAAGGAAGTTTGGTTGTATAAGTTGAATATGATTTGCTGAGAAAATCAATTGTCTAAGGGTTATTGTTTCCCAGAAAAGAAAAAAAACAACTTCTCAAAGTAAGTATGCTCCGATTAATGTGATTTAGGCCTCAGATGCTAGACTCTTTTGTCCGTTCTGTGCATCTTACACCGCCCAGGAATTGAGAGCAGGTTTGACCAGAAGCTGGAGTAGAGTATACGTAGTAATTGGTCTATGTCTGCCTCCTATTTGACCCAAATAGTGGGCTAAAATGCCAAAGGTTGGTTAGGAACATTCCTGAATGGGCTTACCGTATCAGCCAGTGCATGTTTAAGTTGAGTCGATTAGTACTGATACAGCCACAGACAACTGGTTGATTGTTTCCGTCAATAAGAAACAAAATGAAGTCAAACAGATTTACATGAACTCAGTAGGAAGCCCGTCAAACATCTGGGTACCAAGCAGGGCACTGCTCTGATTTTATTTCTCACTTTCATCCATTAATTTGGTGTCATGTTGGCTCAACTATAGTAAGGCTCTGAGCTATTTATTGGTATTTTACCACATTCCCAGTTCGCCAAATAGTCACACAGTCTTTCGCTTTTCCGTCTGAACATGACGGGGCATCAGCGTGAGGGGCAGAGCACTGACTGGGTTAAGGGTATAGGCTCTGCAGTCCGTCTCTGCTGGGTCCAACCCCACCTCTATTCTGCAGTGTGAATGGACTGTGTGGCCCTCAGGGAGTTACTTTATGTCTCTGAGTCTCAGTTTTGTTTTGTTTTAAGGTTTATTTTATTTATTTTGGGGGGGAGGGACAAAGAGAGAGGGAGAGAGAGAATCTCAAGCAGCCTCCCCGTTGAGCGTGGAGCCCCATGCAGGGGCTTGATCCCACCACCCTGACATCATGACCTGAGCCAAGACGAAGGGTCAGATGCTTAACCGACTGAGCCACTCAGGTACCCTGGGTCTTGGTTTTCATATCTGTAAAATGGGTAATAGCAGTAGTACTGTGCCCACCTCAGAGTTTTCATGAATGTTGAAAGTGATAATCCATATAGGGTGCTTCAAGTAGTGCAGGGAACATAAATAAAAAAACACCTTCCCCAAAAGTTAGTCGTTATCTTTAAATGTGTATAGATCTGAAGCAGTGAGGAAAATGAGTTACTCATAACAGTCAATAGGAAATAAACAGGTAGTTCTTAGGCTTACTTAGGTTGGTTACGTGAGAGATTTCTGGTCATTATTATTGGTGATGTAACTATTTTCCCATTGGTTTCGGTGCCTCAGCTCTGGGCACATCCCAAAATACCCCACACAAGATATGTCTTATACCCATTATAACGATAGGTAGTTCCAAATTAATCTATCGAACAAACTTTAAAATTTTACCTCTTCCAAACCCTGGTAAGTGTACTGCATGTTATCTAAACTTTAGCAATTATTTGTGGGTTAGGGAAACAAGGGAAATCTGAGGATCAGGAAAAAAAAACACCTTTTCACTAGGAAAGTTTTCTGATCTTCTCATCTCAACAACGCATTCCTGGTGGGTAGCTTGGTGGTTGTTCATATTTACATCCATAAGGTCCAGCACATCCAGTCAGTCCGCAGCTCAACGTGGGTTTCCCAGATGCAGAGCTGAGTCAAAGATTTAACAGAGGAGAAGGGCCCCGGGAGCAGGGGTGAAGCACAGCAGAGCAAAGCGTGGGAGGGGTGAGCTGCTCACCAAGGCAGGTGACTGCTTGCTCCCCGCCCCCCCGCCATGCCAGGCCGTCTGAGGAGTTCTATGAGGTGCTTCTCAAGACCATCCATGTGGGATGCGGGGAGTGAAGGGGAAACATGTCCCCACTCTCTTCTTTCTACTACTGACCAAAACTTTGCCCCAGGTGTGTTAACGCTCTTGTGTTTCTGGGTTGTGCAGGTTAGGACTCCAGGTGGGTTTCTGAGGTGTCGCAAGGCAGAGTGTCGACAGAGAAGCCAGAGTGGGAGGTGAGGGGTGAAGGTTTGAGGCGAGGGATGTCCAGTCAGACCGATGTGAAGCCAGTTGCAGCAGTGAGGCCAGAGGATTGAAAGAGACACAACAGTGGGGTCAATGGAGGGCATTCGACACACCTGCCAGTAGATGTTTTTATTGTCCCCAGGACATGATATGCCTAGGTTAAAAGACTGAAATGATTTCTTTTTCAGTTATTTTGACACCACATAGTAGGACTTTGAGGGAAGGTTTGCAAGTATAGGTTGATAGATTTGTATGTTTTTTTTTTACTGGTGGACTTAATGCTGAAATTAAACCAGACTTCTGAGGGCGGTCTTTGCCTCCATTGTCCAGTTCATATGCCTGTTATACTAAGTAGCTACACGCAGTCCAGTGCCAGCTGATTTCAGCTTTGTTTCCAGCTGGGCTCATATTAGCACTCTTTTTTCTGATGGGGCCTGGATCCCCACATTCCCATTCCAGTATACTGTGCCCAGGGCCTCTGGGTCATGGTTGATGGACAGTTGTGAGTGCGCCACCCCCCACCCCATCTGGTAGGTTTCTGGGCTCCATCCATACCCCATCCCCCACGCAGAGCATACTCTGCTCTCATGACACCGCACTGTGCCCGCCTCTCATGATGGAGAATGATGTGCCCAGCATGGCCCTCTGCTCCAGGTGCTCACACACATGACATTCCTCCCCACCTCCGTACCACTCTACAACCGTGCTGCCCTCCACCTGGAATGCTCTTCCCATACTCTCTACTGTGCTTCATGAACCAGCTACACACTCTGACTTGCCACGATGCTGTCCTACACCGACCCATCACACATTGATCCCCCCTTTTCTCTGTATTCTAGGGGTACTCGGTATCTGCTAAGTCTTCATTTATACCACATCGGAGGAATCACCAATCCAAGGGTGTGTTGGTTAACATGCTGTCCCATTCAAAAACAAAAGCCTGATTTGTAGTGTTTGCCAATTTCCATTAGGTAAATTACTCCCATCATGGCCTATTTCAAGCTGCTAACAGTTTAACAACCAGCTAGCAAAATCCATGACTGTTTCACAATGGGCTCTCCACAGAGGCCATCACTGATTTATTCCTCTGTTAGAGGTGAACACTAATATTTTTTTAACTGTTAATTCTAGCTGTGGTGCTTAGTAAACTGTGCTGTGGCATTTGCTTGCTGGCATAGCTCCCTGCTGAGCAGCAGAGCATACAGGAAGGACGCAGACTCTGGAACCAGGTAGCCTCGGTTCGTAATCCTGGCCCTTGCACTTGCTGGCTATGTGATCGTGCTCAAGTTGTTTACCTTTCTCTGCCTCAGTTTTTCAATCTATAAATGGGTATATTCATTTTCTATTGCTGTACAACAAATCACCACAAACCAAGCAGCTTAAACCAAACCCAATTTATTAGCTTATAGTTCTATAGGTCAGAAGTCTGAACACGGCATGACTGTCGTCTCTGCACATGGTCTCATCAGGCTGAAATCAAGGAGCTGGCTGGGCTGTGTTCTCATCTGGAGGCTTGCCTAAGGAAGAATCAGCTTCCAGACTCATTCAGGTTGTGGGCAGAATCCAAATCCTTGAGGCTGTGGGGCTGAGGTGCTTGCCTTCCTCCTGGCTGTTGACCAGAAGTTACTCTCAGCTTCTAGATGCTGTTCACCGTCCCTCGCCGAGTGGTCTTCTCCGCTCCTAATGCCAGAAACGGAGACTCTCCCCGTCATCAAGTCTTTGCTGCTTTGACTGTCCTCAGGAAGTACCCTGTCTCTTTTAAGTTCTCACCTGATAGGTCAGCTCATGCAGTAGAATCTCCCTTTCTTAAGGTCAGCTGATTAGGGACTTCGTTTTGTTTAGTTTTGTTTGATACTTGACATAAGTTAATTTCGGTGAGAACAACTTTGTTTTGGTTTACAAAATTTCACTTAATGTAGTTTAGCTGGGCAGAATTATTTTTTATCACAGTTTTATTCTGTGATTTCAGATGCTTTTTGGTCATGCAAAAATGGCAATAGCTAAGCTAAACTGAGCTAAGTTTCACACGGTGGAAGATTGCTGACACAGAGTCCTTACTGTCCCGTGACACCAAAAAATATTTATGTTGGAAAATTGTTGCACACTTTCCAGAGCACTTTTTCTGAATTAAATATCTTTAAATTTAAAAAAATGCCGATGTTTGGGGTATACAGCACAGTGATTTGGTATACATATACATGATTATGTCATATAAATATAAATACATAATATAACTATAAATGATGACTTCAGTCAAGCTAATTTATACATCATCTCCTCACATAGTTACCATTTTATTGTGTGTGTGATGAGAGCACCTGAAATCTACTCTCTTAGTATGTTTCCGGTATTCCATGAGTATTATTAACTATGGTCATCATGCTGTACGTTAGAACTGTAGACTTATACTACGCCCTATCCCTGGTAACTTCTGTTCTACTCTCTGGTTCTGTGACTTTGACTTTTTTTTTTTTTTTTTTTTTTAAAGATCCCAGGTATATGTCTGTTAGGTCCATTTGGTCTCTAGTGTTGTTCAGCTACACTGTGTTCTTACTGATTTTCTGTCTGGATGATCTATCCATTGTTCGAAGTGGAGTATTGAAGTCCTGTACTGCTATTTCTTCCTTCAGTCCTGTTAATATTTCCTTTACATACTTAGATACTCCGATGTTGGGTACATATATGTTCTCTTGATGAGTTGACCCCTTTATCATTATATGTGAGTTTCTTGATCTCTTGTTACAGCTTTTGACTTAACATCTGTTTTGTCTTATTTGTTATAAGGATATTTACCACTGTTCTCTTTTAACTGTGATTTGCATGGAATATCCTTTTGCTTCCCTTCACTTTTAGCCTGTGAGTGTCCTCACTGCTGGAGTGAGTCTCTTGTAGGCAGCATGTGGTTGGGCCTTGGTTTTATTTTTTAATGCATTCAGCCACTCTGATCTTTTGACTGGAGAATTCAATCCATTTACATTTAATGTCATTATCAATAGGTAAGGATTGACTATTGCCATTTTGTTAATTTTTTTCTGACTGTTTTGTAGTTTCTTCTTTTCCTTCTTTTGTCTTCCTTTGATTGTTTTCTCATCTTTTGTATATATTCTATAAGTATTTTATTTGTGGTTACCATGAGTTTTATACAAAACATATTATAATGGCCAATTTTAAGCTGATAACAACTTCACTTCAACTGCATACAAAAACTCTACACCTTAACTTCTTTTCCACCTACATTTTGTTATCAATGTCACAATTTAAATATTTATTTTTAATTTTTTAAAATTCCAGTATGATTAATGTACATCGTTATATTAGTGATTCAGCAAGTCTACACATTACTCAGTGCTCCTCAAGATAACTGTACTTATAAAAAATTTTTATTTTAATTCTGGTTAGTTAACATGCACTGTTATATTAGTTTCAGGTATACCATACAGTGATTCAACACTTCCATACATCACCCGTGCTCATCACAACAAGTGTGCTCCTTGATCCTCATAACCTACTTCCTCCATCCCTCCTCCCCCTTCCCCTCTGGTAACCATAGTGTGTTCTCTATAATTAGGAGTCCGTTTCTTGATTTGTCTCTCTCTTTTTTCCCTTTGCTTGTTTTTTTTGTTTCTTAAATTCCACATATAAGTGAAATCATATGGTATTTGTCTTTCTCTGACTGACTTATTTCACTTAGCATAATACCCTCTAGGTCCACTCATGTTGTTGCAAATGATAAAATTTCATTCTTTTTAACAGCTGAGCGATATTCCATTGTGTACATACATATATATGTGTGTACACACACACACACACACACACCACTTCTTCTTTATCCATTCATCTATTGATGGACATTTGGGATGCTTCCATAGTTTGGCTATTATAAATAATGCTGCAGTAAACAGAAGTGCATATATCTCTTTGAGTTATTGTTTTCATATTCTTTGGGTAAATACCCAGAAGTAGAATTACTGGATCATATGGTAATTCTATTTCTAATTTTTTGAAGAAACTTCATACTGTTTTCCACAGTGGTTGCATCAGTTTGAATTCCCACCAACAATGCACAAGAGTTCTTTTTTCTCACATCCTCGCCAACACTTGTTGTTTCTTGTGTTTTTTATTTGAGCCGTTCAGATAGGGATGAGGTGATATCTCATTGTGGTTTTGATTTGCATTTTCCTGATGGTGAGTGATGTTGAGCATCTTTTCATGTGTCTGTTGGCCATCTGTATGTCTTCTTTGGAGCAATGTCTGTTCATGTCTTCTGTCCATTTTTAAATTGGATTATCTGGGCTTGTTTGTGTGTGTGTGTTTTGAGTTGTATAAGTTCTCTGTATATTTTGGATACTAACCCTTTATTGGATATGTCATTTGCAAATATCTTCTCCCACTCAGTAGGTTGTCTTTTAGTTTTGTTGATTGTTTCCTTTGCTGTGCAGAAGCTTTCTATTTTGATGTAGTCCCAATAGTTTATTTTTGCTTTTATTTCCCTTGCCTCAGGAGACATATATAAAACACTGTTGCTATAGCCGATGTCAAAGAAATTACGCCTGTGCTCTGTTCTAGCAATTTTATGGTTTCAGGTCTCACCTTTAGGTCTTTGATCCATTTTGAATTTATATTTGTTTATGTTGTAAGACAGTGCTCCAGTTTCATTGTTTTGCATGTGGCTGTCCAGTTTTCCTAACACCATTTGTAGAAGAGACTGTCTTTTTCCCATTACATGTTCTTTCCTGCTTTATCAAAGGTTCATTGACCATGTAGTTGTGGGTTTATTTCTGGGTTTTCTGTTCTGTTCTATTGATCTTTGTGTCTATTTTTGGGACAGTACCGTACTGTTTTAATTACTGCCACTTTGTAATATAACTTGAAGTCTAGAATTGTGATACTACCAGTTTTGTTTTTCTTTTTCGAGATTGCTTTGGCTCTTAGGGCTCTTTTGTGATTCCATACAAGTTTTAGGATTATTTTTTCTAGTTCTGCGAAAAATGATATACAGTTGAAATGTTTTATATATGGCGTATCCATTAACAAATTATTGGAGCTAGAGTTATTTTTAATATTTTTGTCTTTAACTTTTATGCTAGTATTACAAGTGCTTTACATAACACCATTACAGTATTAGACTATTCTGAATTTGGTTATATTCTTACCTTTACAGTGAATTTTATACTTTCACATATAGGCAGGCTTCCTGATAGAGTTCTCAAATGGGCCATTCTAGAGCCTGGGTCCAGCGGGATCCTGGGTCTGTGGGGCCATCTAGACCTCAGTGATCCCTGGGGTGGGCCTGGCGACTGGGTCATGGAGGCAGGCCTGCAGCCTGGATCCTAAGTTGATGTGGGCTGGTCTGAAGCCTGCTACCATGGTAGCCAACCTGGGGAAACTTGAGGGAGACTTGAGCCTGAGTCTGCACGAGCTGGCCTGGTGCTGGGGTGGGGTTGGCATCTGGGTCCGTGGAGACAGGCCTGGTCCTGAGTCTGTGGGGGCTGGCTTGACACCAGGGTCCACTGGAAGCATGCCTGATGCCTGGGTCTATGGAAGCAGTCCTGCTGCTGGGACTGCAGTCTTTTTGGCTTGAAGCCTGGATCTGCAGGGGTGGGCCTGCAGCTGGGGTTCACAAGGGCTGGCCCGATGCTGGACCAGTCCTGGAGTCTGAGTCTATGGGGGCCAACCTGGCCTCAAAGTCTACTTGGGCAGGCCCAGACCCCAGTTCCCAAGGCTCCAGGGGCTGGTCTGAAACAGGTAGAGACCTAGAGCCTGTGGCTACAGGGACGGGTCTGGTACTGGGGTGGGTCAGGAGCCTAGAGCTGTGGAGCCGGACTGGTATGAGGGCCAACCTAGAGCCTCCACGACCCAGTCGCCAGGCCTACCCAGTGGTCACTGGTGCCTAGTTGGCCCCGCAGACCACAGTGAAGTTGAGTGTTCATTTCACTCTCCTTCCCCCATGAGGAGGGTGTCTCTCTATGAGCTGCCAGTGTTTG
Organism: Ursus americanus; assembly: GCF_024610735.1. Lineage (NCBI taxonomy): Eukaryota > Metazoa > Chordata > Mammalia > Carnivora > Ursidae > Ursus > Ursus americanus. Next base: position 49,024,805 of record NC_142128.1, on the reverse strand, counting down.
GGGTGCGGGGAGTGATGAAGGGAATGTGCTCCTGGGGGGAGCACATACATAAGAAAGACATTCAAGAGGTTAGGAAGATAGTCTCACTCCCTCTCACCTGGAGAACTTCGCTCTTGTGAAGGACAGTGTTTAATCTGATGTTTCTGTGAGGAGATGAGAACTGGAAATTCCTACATCTCCATCTTGCTGACATCGCTCCTCCTGGTTAGGGACTTCGAATCCCCTTTACCATATAACTTAATCATGGAAGCGACATCTCATCAAATTCACGGGTTCCGCCCACATTCAACCCCAGAGCAGCACATAAGGCAACAGTCACTGGGGGTTGCCTTCGAATTCTGCCTCCCACAAAGGGGCTAATAATAGTATTTACCACAAAGGGTTGTAAGTTATACATGAAAAGCATTCAGAACAGTTCTTGGCACATAGTAAGTGCTCAATAAACATTAGCCAAAAACATTACTAAATGAGAGGTTTTTCAAAAACCAAAACAAAAAAAGAGTTCTTGGATTATTTACCCTGGCTCCAGAGCCAAGTATCACTGGGAACTCAATAGATGTTTGTTAAATGAATGCATAAATCTGTTTCATGCAGATATATAAAATAGCATTTCACCAAAATAAGTAACTTTAGCAGTCAGGTCATCGAGTCCCACATCTACATTTTCAACAATATTGAGGTCCAGATTGGTGGAATGACCACAAAGATCGCCACTAGGGACAGAATGGCCACCAGATAACAAACCTCAGATTCTCTAGTATCTCGCTGCATTCCACTGTGCTGCAGACGGTGACCTAGTCCCACCTCCTCAGCTGTTTTGTCCAGCTGCCTCTGGACAAGGGCAAGAGTTCCCATTTAGTGTCTCCTGATGGCGCCCAGAGGGGTCCTTGGCAAGCAAAGGGTGGGTGGATTAAATTATACTCTTATGTGACATCGTGCAAGTCATCTGACTAACCAGTTACGGTACCAAGGGCCTTCTCTCCCTCTCCTTCCTTATAAGCCAGATGCCCACTGTGATCATTCTTCAGGAAACAGATGGTTTTAAGAGTAGCTAGGCCCTTACCCACCTTCCAGAACAGGGCTGCATGGGCTATGTTTTTGTGCAACATCAGGTCCAGAGATATTACTAAGAATTTTTCTTGAAGAATATTCGTCACTCACACCTCCCTTCTACCCCAATTCTCTTCTCCGATTTGTTGTATTCCATAATTCTTTTCATCATCTCAGATGCTATGTATTTAATTTTTTATTTTGCTTGCAGTGTCTCCCCCGTTATGATGTCAGCTTGCTGTGGGAGGGCATTCCTCTGCGTCGCGTTCCCTGTCCAATCCCCACTGCTGGAACAGTGCCTGGGACAAAGTCAGTGCTCAATAAATACTTTTTGAATGGAGAATGAAATGGGTTTGGGGAAAGCTGGGTTGAGAGCTTTAAATTGGGTTCTTCCCTTTAGAATCTCTCCTGGACTTTCTTCTAAGAATATGTGTCAAGACTCTTCTAGATGAAATGTGCTGTCCTGCAGCATTTCCCATGAATAATGACGAACACATCAGGGAACGCTGCTCTGCATAGCACAGGTCATGAGGCACTCAGATTTTCTCTTAATTTTTTCAATGAGGAGCCTGAGGCCCAGGAGCATTCCATAGCTCATTCTTTGGGCTGGAACCTCAACTCTGCTGACATTCAGACCACTGCTCTTTCAACTGTGTGCTTCCTGAGGCATCATTCAATTCATTTTTCTGCCACATAATAGTTAACGTTTTAAACCGTTACCTTGGTCCAAAAATCTTTTATCAGGTGGAAGCATGAAACTTGATAGAACAGTTCCCAACTATAAGAAAGCACATAAGATACTTACATGGACACATAGATCAAATCTCAGTGTTTAAAAAAAATGCCATTAGTCCTCTAAATTCCTTCCCCATAATGGAATTTAATTATGATGATTGTCTCTTTTAGTTGTGTTTTCAGGAATTAAAAAAAAACATATCAGGCATCTAACCTCTCTGATGAGTTTGAAAAGAAGAGAAAATGTAATGCGTACAGGAAGGAAAAGAGAGAGCTCCCTCTCTTTCTCTCCCTCTATTTGTGTCTCTGTTTCTGACGTTTTCTCTCATACACATATCCAGACACACACTTGCTTTACTCTTTTTTGCCTGTAGATTCCGGGACTCTTGTAGGTCCTTTGTTAGGTGATGAGAACTTTTTGGAAGGATTGAAGGCAGTTGGAGGGTTAGACAGCATGGTGCAGTGTAAAGAGAGCTGAGCCTGGAAGCATCGAACTTGGGTTTCCTTTTATCTCCATCACGAACCTCCTGTGAGCATCCAGGCCAGTCATGTCTTTGGGGCTCAACGGTCAGTGGTAAAAGATTGTCTTACTGCTATGAATAGTTAATAAGGGCTGATGAGTGCCTTCCTATTTTTTGTTGCAACGGTCAGTCTGTGTACTAAGCTTAACCCGGAGGACTATCGCTCTCAAGCTTTGGAGGACGTGAGAAGCACCTGGAGTGCTTGGCAGACATTGGATTCCAGGCCATACTCCCAGAGATCCCTCTTGAGGAGTCTGGGACAGGGCCCAAGAATCTGCAGTTTTAGCATCCACCCCTGGAGCTTCTGCTGCACGCAGCCGGACTGAACACTGCAATCTTGGAAGCATTGTTCTGAAGTTATGCAATTTCCATTTAACTTTGGCAAATTGATCAGAAAAAGCATCTGTATGTTCAAGACCAGGATGCCATGTTGCAGTCTTTTTTTTTTTTTTAAAGATTTTATTTATTTATTCGACAGAGATAGAGACAGCCAGCAAGAGAGGGAACACAAGCAGGGGGAGTGGGAGAGGAAGAAGCAGGCTCATAGCAGAAGAGCCTGATGTGGGGCTCGATCCTATAACGCCAGGATCACGCCCTGAGCCAAAGGCAGACGCTTAACCGCTGTGCCACCCAGGCGCCCCACCATGTTGCAGTCTTATTACAACTTAATGTAGAGGAAGATTAAAACCAAGGAAAATGAAAATGGAAACAAAAAAAAAGATTGGCTCATGAGACAGGTTAATAATCTCCAGTCTGCAAAGTTAAGCAATGCCCGTGGGTTCACGGGGTGTTTTTTTTAAGGCCTAGATAGAGATGGGGGAAAGGAGAAAGGTTTTGGTACAACCCAACCATATTGGTGAGGCTACACTTAATTTTCACAACTCCTTTCTGGATTGATATAACTTACTATTTTCCAAAGGAGGAAAATAAGACTAGTGAATTGTCCAAAGTCACAGCTACTAAGCAATAGAGGCTAGATTTTAAGCCAGACCTTCTAGCTTCAAAGCTTTTATGCTATTTACTGTATACCACACTGCCCCTGTGTTACAGGATGCCTATGAACATATATATGGATGTTTCTTCAGGCTTGGGGTAGGTGGAGTAGAGAGAAAAACAGAGAAGAAATTGAATGAAGGAAGAGAAATAAGGAGGTAGAAATGCAGAAAAAAAATAGTACCCATGGTGAAGAGTATCACAGGAGGACTGATATTTAACATGGATACTGCTTGGGACAGGGGCAAAAACACTTGGAAAAATCGAGGTAAAACTGACAATGACTTTGGGACTTGAAATCCTCTTTAGAGTACTCCCAACTCCTCTGATTCAGGGAGCAAATCCTAAGTCCAGGAGTGGGTTATATCAACTGATACAAAGTGTCAAATGATGGATATGGTTCAGAGCGCAGATTGCCAGGGATGCGTGTATTTTAACAGGAAAGGAATATTTAGTTAAAGGAATGCATGTCTAATTGTGGAATTTCAGACCACAGTTGACAATTAGGAAAGAGTCAAGTGGCCTCCCCATTGCATCTAAAAAAATGAAAACAAAAAACATAAGAGACTTCCTGCTCTGCTTCTGGCTACTACAGAGGTGAATGGGACATTATACAAGTACAGGTTAGATTTCCAGAAAAAAAGTTGATTTGTGGGCTCCATCCTGAGTCTTAGAGATGTATTTAGAGGTTGAAAGAAGGCTAACCTCAGGCCATTGTCTTCTGACTAATGACCCATTTCTTTCCTCTGCTTGCATTCCTGTGCTCTCATGGCAGGCAGAGTCCTTCTTCCTGTTCAGAGCAGCCCCAGGGCTGGCTGTTGAGTGAACACACCTTTATAGCCACCTGCAACTCCTTTATGTGCAGCCACCCGGCACTCAGGGGTCCTGTGTTATCAGAGCAGCTGTCCCTGACCTGTACAAGATTCCTTCATTTAGTCCAACAACCCTGCAGCCCCTCTGGGGTCTGGGGTCAGTGACTCCGCAGGTGCTGCCCATGCTCCTTGAAGAGGTGCCTCCAGGGAGTGAGGCTTTCACCCTCTGCCATTACATAGGAGAAAGTTTACTTTGCTCTTGAGCTAGCCAACTGCCCAAAGATCAATCCCAGAAAATTCCCATCCTCATTGGAATCTTGTGGTACCTCTTCCGGAAGCCACTAAGGGATTGGAGCGTCAGTTCCTTTTCCCATTTTCACTTACATATTCATTGATAAATAGTTACTGAACAGGGCACCTGGGTGGCTCAGTCAGTGAAGCATCTGCCTTTGGTTTAGGTCATGATCCCAGGGTCCTGGGATCGAGCCCCGCATTGGGCTCCCTGCTCAGAGGGAAGCCTGCTTCTCCTTCTCCCTCTGTCGCCCCCCTGCCCCCGCTTGTACTCTATCTCTCTCAAATAAATAAATAGATAAAATCTTTTAAAAAATAGTTACTGAACACATATGTTTGCCAGTCACTGTGCTAAGTATGGAGTCCTCAGGAGCCCACAGGCTAGTGAGGGAGACAGGTACATTAAAATCCAGGGGGCGTATGGAGACAGAGGCAGGGTGGGATGCTGTGGGGACATGTGGGAGTACGGTTATGTCTTATCCAGACTAGGGCTTCAGAGACAATGTCCTGGAGGAAGTGTCCACTAAGCTACACCTGGCAGGACTATCAGAAGGTAGGGGAGTGAAGGGTAGGGGTGTGAGGATTAGAGTCTTCCAGACAAAGGGACAGCATGAAAAGAGACCCAGAGGCCAGAGAAAGGTTGCGTGATGGGGAACTCCCTAGCAGTTGAGCAGCGAGAATGGAGGGGTGTGTAGGAGAGGGGGCGTTAGAGATAAGGCAAGGTGGGAGACGTAAGCAGGGCCGGAGCCTACAAGCTCTGTTAAGGATGGATTATGCTGAGGGCAGTCCAAGGTCTGTTCAGGGACTCACTTGATTGTCCTCTACATTATAACCAGCGAGTGTAAAGGACACCTGCATCACCAAATCTCCCGTGGGCAGAGGAACTGTTGGCTGACTTTCGAGAACCTTCCCATGCATTGCCTCACCCCAACCTCTCAAGAGCCCCAGGAGCACATAGGGCATTCTCTGTTTTACCACTAGTTCACAGATTTCCAAACCGAAGCTCAACAAGGGGGATAGAGTTGACTGAAATCACATAGGGAGTATGCGGTAAAGGCAGGACGTAGACGCAGAGTAATGGTACGTGACAATATGATGGGTGAATCAGAAAAGGTCATAGACAGGCAGAGTTACTGTGAAAGTAATCTTAGCTTCCAGGACTACCCACTTCCATGGGTGCCTTCAAAGACCTTGGGGAAGTCTTTGTGATGTGCGCTTATGGTCATGGGCTTTTGTGAAACTTGCCTCATTGAGGTATTCCAGAAGCAATCAGTTAAGACCTTCTCTTCCACCCTGCCTTTCTCTCCATCCCCTTTCTCCTGGGATGGGGCAGGGCTGCAAGGGCTGTGCACATTTTTGAGATTTGGTTAGAGGGCTGTTGTGTTGGGGTTAAAATGGGGGGGATTAATGTTTTTCATGGCCATTTCTGTGCAGAATTAATCTATTCCTAGCCAAGCTGGTGTAGAAATGGCTCCCAGCAATACATCTATGGCCCCTGTTCCAATCCATTGATGGACCAAAGATATGGGTCCAGGGGTCACATGACACCTGGCACCAGAAGCGTGTAGCTCACGGGAGAGAAAGAAGACTTGAAATGTAAGAAGCCAGAAGCTGGTCTTCAGAAAATTCTTCCAGATATTATACTGTAAGTGGAGGATTTGCTTTTTGTGGATGACTAATCAGAATGACTAATCTGAACTTTTCTTAGGTCAGAAACATACTTATAATGGAATGTGTACAATTATGAACACACGCACGCACCCACTCTGTGCAGAATGTGTGGGTGCCTGTAATGGGAATTACATGAGGCAGAATTTATGAGAATTCCCGGTGCCTGTGTTGGCTGGGACAGACCCTTGTACCGCAGAACAGAGTACATCTGTGTGTGTTTACATATTTTGTGCATCTCAACCATCAATCGTAATAAACAAATTTAATTAACCATGCTAAAAGAAAGACTAAATTATCTTTTCATTCTCTTTGGTAGAAAATGGTACAAATGTATGTAAGCATACAAACTAGTATGTACATATGGATGCATAAAAAATATGAAAGTATGCAAAATAGTATGCAGCTAAAAATGTAGGGAAACTATAAAAATATATCTGGCAGTTAATTCATAAAAAAATGTGGGTGTTTTCCCTGAATTTTGTGATGTTTGTTATACTGGCGTCTTTTAAAATTGTATAATTTGCTTCTTATTTAATCCGAAATAAGTATTTACTTTCCAGTCAAATTCCAACGATTAGTTTTGTTCCTTCTTTTAAAAAGCCCCTACCTCTTCTCTACCCCTCGGTGGTCTCTGCCTCCTCTCAGTTTCCCTGATCTACTCGGGCCGTAGGGAATATGTAAGCCCTGGGCTATGACATTCTGGGGGAATTGGGCTTGGCAGAGAAGGTGCTGTTTGCACTGGGCTTTGATGAAGGATGAAATTTTCTGCTGAGGGTCCTAGCCAGTTATCTACCAGTGAGTTTTAGCCAGGAGAGTGTTTCATAGAGTCACAAGTGGATCCTGCCGCATGAGGGGGATCCTAACCAGCCCGTAAGGCTCCAACACAGCAGTAAGTAGATGGTGGGTTTTGTGTCCACGTGCGATGTGAATGTTGATGCTTTCCTCACAAACAGAATTGACGCTGAGGTTGGTAGGAGGGTCAGTTCTGACTTGAGTGGGGAAGGTGGCCTAAGAGTCTTCTGAATTGAAACCCAAACCCGAACCACCACTGAGCTCCGTTTCCCCTGATCACAGGCTCTCCCAGGAGCCGTCTCAAAACGCCCGGATTTGTGAAGCCGTTCCTGTGTGGCACACAATATCTGCTCAATAATTATTTGTTAGTATTACTTAATATCTCTGCGACTTGGTTTTCCCATCTGTCAAATGGATTTCATGGGGTCACTGTAAACATTAAGCACTAAAGCGTAGGTAAGGCCCCTAGCACTTGCCTGTACACAGCAGGCAATAAATAAATGTTGTTTCCAGTTCCTCTTCACCAATGTAATGAAGCTTTTACTACTTAGTCAAGCTTTTAGCTGGCCTCCTTTTCCTCCCCAAACGTGCAGAGGGTTGGTTAGGGGAGCACTGCCGCAAAACATCTCTTGCCCTCTAATGATGTCCTCCTTTGGCCTTTCTCTTCTTCCTAGCCTAAAACCCCACCTCAGATGTCATTTATTTAGCAAGTATTTGTTGAGCGCTATGTCCTGGGCTCTTTGCATCGTCACAACTGCTCATGAGGTGGGTACCTCTGCTATTGTCATTGTACTCACGAGGACTGCTGTTGAGAGGTGGCCTGATTTGCTCCAAGTCACACAGGGGTGAGGCGGTCACAGCCAGGGCTGAAGCAGGGCTGTCTGTTTTCCCAGGCCGAGCACTTCTGCACAGGGCTGTCCTGCCTTGTGTTTACTCCAAGTCAAACTGAGATCTCTGGTGGCTGGATGGCGGGTGACATGCTCATCTCCGTATCCTCCCCAGTAGGGCTTGGCCACAGAGATGTGCAGCCAGTGTCACTCCTCCACTGAGCTGGAGGCGGGAGACTAGGAACCTTAGAGACGGGTCTTCTTGCTTTTACACGGCAGCATTGTCGCTGCTTGGGGTCCCTAAGCTTGGACCTGCTTAGGCGTCATAGGAGTGGTTTAGTATAATTAAAAAGGTGAAAGTATTCAGGGGCACCTGGGTGGCTCAGTCAGTTGAGCATCTGACTCTTTTTTTTTTTTTAAAGATTTTATTTATTTATTCGACAGAGAGAGAGAGACAGCCAGCGAGAGAGGGAACACAAGCAGGGGGAGTGGGAGAGGAAGAAGCAGGCTCTTAGCGGAAGAGCCTGACGTGGGGCTCGATCCCAGAACTCTGGGATCACGCCCTGAGCTGAAGGCAGACGCTTAACTGCTGTGCCACCCAGGCGCCCCGAGCATCTGACTCTTGATTTTGGCTCAGGTCGTGATCTCAGGGTCATGGGCTTGAGCCCCACACCGGGCTCCTGGCTTAGTGGGGAGTCTGCTTGAGATTTTCTCTGTCTCCCTCTGCCCTTCCCCAATATGTGCTCTCTCTCTCTAAGATAAATAAATAAATCTTTTTTTTTTTTTTTAAACGTGATGGTATTCAAACAGCTAGCTTCTAATACCCTTTTTGGTTATTTGCTAATTTCCTCCTCATTTGTGCCAAATTCTACACTGTACATTGTCAGGAACTTAAGATGTGTGTGCACTTATGTGATGGGGCTGTTGAGACCTACTCTAATAGTTCTGGAATTGGGGGTGGGAATCCTTTAATGCTAAAGCTACTATTTTTTGAGCATCTACCACGTACCAGTTTGTCTGGTTTGCCGTCCGCCATCTTCACGGGAACTCTACCAAGTAGGCACAGTGATCTCCGTTTTATACACGAAGAAACTGAGGCTCAGATAGGTCCAGACCCTTGTCTAAAGCCACACAACTGACTTTGGTAAGGTACAGATACATATCCAAGGTTACAGATTTCCAAATCTGCAGTCTCTCCTGTAAAAGACACTGTTGCCCTCTACGATGACCACATCTTTTCTGGTCTAGCCCTGCTCTATCAAGCCTTCAGTCAGGTCTTACGGTCGGACCACCAGATTCGCTCTGCATCACACGTGATATGTGCTCAGTGTTCTGATGGCCCCAAGGTGGAAGCCGAATACAGCCACAACGTCCTTGGCAGCCAACGTCAATTCCAGGGTCGATCCACATCCTACAGAAGCCTAGAGAGGCTCTTGGCGCTGGAAGTCGGGAAAGAAAATGCTCCGATGACTGCAATGTTAATAAGGGGCAAGCCTAAATACGATTTGTCTCTCACAAAGGCCACTCTGTCCTCACTCGACGGCATGAGAGTCCTGTTTCAGCCGCGAGTCCGGCCACCCTGGCTCGGCCGCTGTCTCCCCGTGTGGAGCAGGCCAGGCCCGCCTGATAACATCGCCCGGGCATAGTGGCGCTTTGTGTGTGTTCGGGGCTCTGGTTACCTGGGGCAGGCAGGATGCAGGCTCCGGGGCCTGAGGCCAGGAGGGAGGCAATGACTAAGTAAAAACAGGCACGAAAGGGGAGTGTTTGGGAAACCCCAAAGGAAGTTTCTTCCCTCCCTAAATCCTCAAGGTGCTTCCCAAGGAGGCTGCTTGATCACTGCCATCAAATTCAGCAAAGAAAAGGAATTCAGGCAAGAGGTTTCAGCCGTGGGCGGCCTTGGGTTTGTGTGTGTGTTTCTGCTCATGCCTGGAAGTGGGCCAGCCTGCTAGTACGAACACTTCTCCTGAGTCCCCGGAGCCTCTGCGGCGTGACAAATCACAGGCGGGCTGTCTCCTGAGCCGGGCTGGGTTGCCTGCGACTTCTTCATCTGAAGCCAACAACCATGATTTGCCTTCGAGCACAAGTCAGATGGTTCTTTAAGCTTTCACTTCAGAGAAATGCAGCCTCAGAAAGCTTTTCATAAATCGCTCTGTTCAGCCCAGAGCCTGTTCCAAAGAGGCCGATTTGGTGGAGCTGCTCCCTTTGGGGGGCAACCGGGCTCCCTTCTCGAATGAGTCTCGAACGATCCTTTGAGCCTTGGGCTGGAAGCTGGTGACTTAAAACATCAAGTGTGGGCGGTAGGGTTGGTTGCTGTCACCTCAAGTGTCCTCTTGCTGGTCCTGTCTATTCCCTCTTGGCGTCACTCGCCCTGGGCGCCCACACCCTCCCGTTCCCTGTATATTCTGCGGTGACCTCTCTGCCACATCGAGTGTCCTGCCTGGGTCTGCTTGTCATACCCCATCACCCACACTTCCAGCTGCTCCTTTCACCCTTCCTAATGAAACCTGTAGGTGTCCCAGGTCCCAGAGCTTCGAGGTCCAAGAGAGTAACAGAAGCTAATAGAATAAAGGAATTCTGAAGTCTGAGATTTGTTTCCCACAAGTTTTGCAACTTCAGACAAAATTTATTCTCTGGCAGTTCTGGAGAGCAGAAGGCCCCAGCCCGGGTGCCGGCAGGGGCTGACGTGCTGAGGGTCCTTGGGGAGGACACTTCTGTGCTCTCCCAGCATCTGCTGGCTCCCAGCATTCACTGGTTTGCGGCCCCATCACTCCATCTCTGCCTCCACGAGACATGGGCTTCTCCTCATGCTGTGTGTTTCTCTCTCTCTCTTCTGAGACCACTGGTTCCATTCACCGATTCTGGAGTTAGGATATGGACATATATTTTGGCGGGGGCAGGATTCCACCCACTACAGGGGTTAAAAGCAAATTACACTTGAGTGTGTTATCAACACTGTGCCGTATTTGCATTTTTAAACATGGAACTTCACTGTCTTAATTCAAAAGAACAATCCCTAGTGGAAGTTTTGGGCATGCTGATAAGCAGACAGACCCTGTGCAGCATTTTGGAGCAGGATTTTTGGCTTGTTTGTTTCTTTCCTTCCGATCACACCAAGTGCTCTATCTTCGAAGTGTCGCTGAGGGAGGCAAGCTTCGTGGTTCTCTGAGAGTGAGAGAATATGGCCCCTGAGGCCCGTGGCGGTCACCAGGCCAGAGTTCTCTTTCCTGAGCTGCTTTGGAAGAAGAATTGTCATCCTCTGTAGAGCAGGAAGGGGGTGGTGGGGCAGTCCCAGAGCTCTTTGCAAGACAGAGAGCTGCTGCTCGAACAAGGGGGCCCCTTTGAAGCTGGACTCTGGGAAAATCCCTGCCCACAGTCAGGTGTCTACCTTCCATCTGGTCCTGGGAGGAGCAAGGAAGAACAGGAAGTCTCCATTTCTCTAATTCCCAGTGCTTGGCTTTTCCATGACAGAGCTGGCCAGGCCTTCACAATTCTAGAGTTTCTAAGGGAAGCTGACTTTGGAAGGACCTCTGGCCCCTTTGGAAATGTGCGCAGAAGGGAGTTCCTAAACTCAGAGAATGTATTTGTTTTTCTGCTTCCTGGAATGTCTCCCCATCTGTAATATCTCCCTTCTACCAGAGCAGGCTTCCCTGGCCGCCCTGTCAAGCAGGGTGTTTGCTCATACCCTTCATCCCCTTTCTTAACCCAATTTTTCCTTCCAGAACTCACCATCTGTCTTGAGGACAGGACTTCGTGTGGTAAAGATTCTTGACTAAATAAATGAGCTGTAAAACCGGAAGGGACTCATGAAACCTCTGCTCGATGTAGCCACCTGCCTTCCGGGTGGCAAAGCTCTGTTATCATCCTTAGTTTATGGAGAGGCTGGTGAGGCCTGGGAGTGCGGACGATCGCTGGAGGTCACAACATTTTAGGAGACGGGGAAGTAAGTTGGAATCTGTGATTTCCATTCAGGGAGCTTTGTGCTCACTATTGAACTGTTACATCAGTTTCTGTTGGGTTTCAACCCAGCGCTCTGCTTTCATGATCAAGTGGTTTTCCACCAGGGGTGAGAGCGGGAGGACTGGTAAGGGGAGATGTGGCTGAGGACTTCCTCAGGCATGATGGACCACCTAGCTAAACCCAGAGCACTGAAGGCAACTCTCCGGTACCTTGGCCTGGTAGTGTGTGTGTGTGTGTGTGTGTGTGTGTGTGTGAGAGAGAGAGAGAGAGAGAGAGAGGGAGAGAAACAGAGAGAGACACAGAGAGAGAGAGAGAGAGGGAGAGAAACAGACACAGAGAAACAGAGGGAGACAGAGGGAGAGGGAGACGGGGACAGAGAGAGGGGGAGAGAGAGAGGAAGAATGAGCACGACTGTGTGTTGGGAGGAGATTGTGTGGAAGGCAGAGCACACAGTCAAATGTTTTCACCATAAGCTAGTAGCTTTATTGCATCTTCTCTGCCTGTCTTATCTTTGCAAGGATCACATTTTTTCAAGCAGCTTTATTCCCCAGGCTCTTTGGAAATTAAGATTTCATTTCTTCTCGCACTCCCCCTGGCTGGCCGGCTGGTGCCCACTGACCCCCACGGGGAGGCGGCTCTCAGGCATTTCCCACGTACCTCGGCACAGCTGCCCGCGAGCAGATGTGGTTTTCTTTCTTTCCTCATTCGAGAATTACTCTTGATATGAAACTGCTCCTTAGTGGGGCTTCAGAGACTGAAGATTAAAAAAAAAAAAAAAAATGGAGGGAGGCCTGTGGACATGATGGAAGGCTTAGATAAATGTCTGAGAAGAAACTTGTAGAAACTGAAAGGACGGTGCTCATAGGCCTGGGGACAGAGGAGCTGGAGGTCGCCAGCCTCCCCAGCTGCGGGCAGCAGGGAAGTGGTGACGTCCCTTCTCAGCTGGGTGAGGGCGCCAGGCCGCTGGGGGGCTGTCAGCCCTGATTCCAGCCACCAACACCAGCCACGTCCATCCCCACCCCGGGCCTTGATGTCCTTGCTTCTGAGGTCTTCAGGCACCCCTGCAGCTCTACCAGTTGAGACATCCCCTTCATTACTCGTAGAGAGAAAAGCTGGGAAGAAATGTGCTTATTTCTCTTGACTCTTCTGGGCTCAAAAAACAAATGGTGACAATTGCAGCGTTTGTGCAGACTTGAGGTGGCGTGGGGAGCGGTGTCCTGAGCCAGGGCTCTTGCGTCAGGCAGACTCGGGTGAAAGTCCGGGAGTTTCTTGTTCCTGGGAACAAGAACCTAATCCTCTTAGACTTGCCTTCCACATCTGGGAAATGGGAATCATGCTGCCTTCCGCCTGAGCTTGTTGGGAGGATTAAATCCGACGTGTCATAATAGCAAGTATTGCGGTGCTGGACTAAATGCTCTTCTGGAGTTTCTCATTCAGCCTGTGAGTTACAGGGTTCATGGAGGAGGGGACCATTTAGAACCAGAAGGTATGCCTGGGTCTGTTTGGATCCAAACCCCAAATTCATAGCCACGATGCTACTGCTCCCTGATGGATCTCCTTCCCGTTAGGAATTTTCATAAGCATACATTTTTATTTTATTTTATTTTTTTAAATAAAATAGTTCAATTTTTTAGTTTTAGTTTCAGAGGTAGAGTTTAGTGGCTCATCAGTTGCATATCACGTCCTTCTTAATGCCCATCACCCAGTTACCCCTTCTCCCCACCTCCATCCCCTCCCGTGACCCTCAATTTGTTTCCTAGAGTTTAGAGTCTCTTATGGTTTGTCTCCTTCTCTGATTTCATCCTATTTTATCTTCCCCTCCCTTCCCCTATGATCCTCTGTTTTGTTTCTTAAATTCCACATATGAGTGAGATCAGTGATAATTGTCTCTTATTTCGCTTAGCATAATACCCTCTAGTTCCATTCACGTCATTGCAAATGGTAAGATTTCATTTTTTTGGTGGCCTAGAAGTATTCCATTGTATATATAGACCACATGCTCTTTATCCATTCACCTGTCGATGGACATCTGGGCTCTTTCCAGAGTTTGGCTATTGTGGATGTTGCTATAAGCATACATTTTTGAAAGGCAAACCTGAAAGGTCTAAAGAATAAACAAGAAATTACTTAGAATTCCATCACCCAAAAAAGCCATTGTAAACACTTTGCTGTATGTTTTTCTGCACTGTGACATATCTTCTATGATGTATACATGCTATTTTTTTTTTGGCCAAAAATAACATCATTTTGCTTTTATGGTTTTGTAGCTGGCTTTCCTCCCGAACAATGTATTATGGATAACTTTTGATGTCAATTTTTCATTCAACAAATTTTATTGAATGTCTACTTTGTGCCACTTGTAATAAATCGGGGAACTAAAAACTTAAAATCCCCTGAGCGGGCTCTGTGCTGTGCCAGACAATGTGCAGTAAGCATGATGGAAAGCACAGTGCACCTGAGAAGGGGATATGTGCCATCCAAGAATAAAGCAGCGTAAGGACTGGGTTGCATTTTTAACCAATGAGCCCACTGAGAAGATGGTATTTGAGCAAGTGAAGATGAGGGACTTGGTCCTGAGGTGCTCTGAGATTTCCAGGCAGAGGAAGCAGCCCGGGCAGCAGGAAGAAAGAGAGACGTGTTTGAAAGCAGCACCAAAGGGATTGTCTGACAGACTGGATGGGGAGGTCTGGGAGAAAAAGAGGAGTCATGGAGGACTCCAGGGTTTTGGTGGGAGCAACTGGAAGGATGGAGAAGACATAACTGACACAGGGGAAGGTCAAGGGTGGAATGAGGCAAAGGTCAGAGACCAGTTTTGAACAGACTGGATTGGAGCTGTCTAGTGGGCGTCCCACTGAAGATGTGGGATACACAGTCTCCGGTCCAGGAGTGAGAGGCTCATGTGGCTCAGATTTGGGAGTTATTAACACAGATGAGATTGAACGCATGAGGCGTTTCGAGATCCCCCCAGGGCAGAGCACGTGAATAGGGAAGGGGACGGAGGACTGAGCCCTGGGGGATTCTACCGTGAAGAGTTTGAGGAGAGGAGGGAAACAAAGCAGAGAAGACTGAGAAGGACGAACGAGTGAAGCGGGAGAAGCGCCAGGAGAGTGTTGTGTTCTGCAAGGTCAGAAAAAGAATATATTTAAAGGGGGAGGGAGGGACCGACTGTGTTAATACGTAATCATACGAATACTGACCACATGAGTACAACTCCGGCGAGTGCTGAGCGTGAGGGACCCTCCAACAGGATTCTCTGTTTTATTCGTGGGGTTATAACCCATTGCTATCACTATTCATTTTAATGTTCTTATTATCCCGGATTTGGCCATTGGGAGCCCCTCCCAGCTGGCCCTTGTCCTTCTCACCACCCCGTGTCACTCTTGGTGCACTTACTTATTTTCTGATGGACGTTTCAAACTTTGTCACTATTGTAAGTGCTCCAGTGAATGTCCTTGGACAGACATCTATCATCTTAGGTCACTTTTTAAGCTTGCTCTTATTTCAGGATGTATTGTGATGATTTTCTTTGAAAGCCGCCCCCTCGCCCCGTGCGTGTGTTTATTGGTGTTGCCTGCCTCATTTCCTTGTGATGGGAATCTGTATATTCCTTCCCCGAAATAGAAGTTGCTTTATCATTTGTTTCTGATTTTCATACTCACTGAAAATATATCCTATAAAATAGGAAAATAAAATTTGGGAAGTCACGTGAAAACCCACAGGACTGAAATAACCCACTAATAATTTTTGGTGGAATACCCTCCCAGACGTTTATTTCTCTTTGCGTAACGTATAACCAAGCTTGTGTGTACGTGTGCACCCGCAGCTTTGCCCAGATGAGATCATGATCAGCCAAACAGATGTTCTGCTTCTCCCCCCTCAGTAACATAGAATATGTATTTTAATGTGTGTCGAAATAGAATATAACTAGCTTTGCAAGCAGAAGGATAATGATACTGGTTTCCTCACATGAAATGCCACATTCTATTTATCTGGTAAATATTCATTAAGCACCTCCTTTGTGCCAGCCTCTCTGACACCTTCTCTCCAGTTTTACATTGGGTGCAAGTATTTGGATAGTCACTCTGGCCATTCAGTAACGTACCAGTTCTTCTTTCCTTCCAGACCTGTGGTAGGATCACAGCTCCCCGTGGGGTTTGGGTGGGGTCCCAGGACTTGTTCTGGCTGGTAAAATGTGATCATGTCACTTCAGGGTGGAAGCCTTGGGACCAGTGCAAGACTTGCCACTTTCTTTTTCCCTGCTGTGGCAGCAGTGACAGGAGTCTCCTGAGGGTGGGGTGTATGCCCTTTGCTACCAGGTTTCCTGTTTCATTAGAGGGGACACTGACTAGGATATTCCCTTGAGATCGACTTGAAGGAGAACCAGGAGACGTCCTTTGGAAGGACTGTGGCCAGTACTCAGGAAACGCTCACCTTGTTTCCTAAGCCTTCCAGTCTGCTCTCTCCCCAACTGAACAGCTGTCACATACCATCCTGTGAGACATTGCATCCCCAGGGCAGATTATGGAACGAAATGCATGGTTCTGCGTTTCCTTGGCTTCTCCAAGGTAAACCTATCCAGAACAGGGCAAAAGGAGAACTGAGATCCCACAGCCATATCCACTGAGGAAGAATGGAAGGGACCGGGAGAGTCAACCTGGACAGAAGAGGGTTGTAGGAGACATAAACGCAATGGAAGGGTGGCTTTTTAAAGAATTATAGCTGTTTAAATACGGTAGCAGCTGTCTTAGGAGGAGGCGCTCATCTAAATGTTCAGTCATTATTGGGACATTATCTAAGCGTTAGGTGTTGGACTGAGTTAAGAGTACAAAGATGAACAGTGTAGAGCTTGTTTCCTTGGAAAGCTGAGAGACCGCTAGGAGAGACAGATACGAATGTAAGCAGATACATTCCAGCATAATATGTCCTGCTGCTGTGGGGAAAGGGTGCTGAGGGATCACAAATTAAGGAGTAACTAATCTGCCTGGGTTGCTTGGGGGGAGCCTTACTGAGCAGGTGACATTTGATCAGGGTCTTGAAGGATGTGTAGGAGTCTGCTATTCAGCAGTGTGGAGCGCCTTATCACTGGAAGTGTCCAGACAGAGATTGAATGGCCACCTGTCAGAAGAGTTGCAGAGGGATTGCTGGGGAGGTGGGAGACTGGCCTGGGTGACCTCTAAGGTCCTTCCAAACCCAAGATTTTGTAAAAGAGCCACAGTAGAGGGACATTATCGTATGAGTGTATATGTTACCATCTATCAACACATTATGTCCAATTCTCTGCCTCATGGGGCTGGAGGAGAGCCGCTGTCAACCTGAAGAGGGTTTAAGTTGGGATCAGGAAGGGGAGGAGTTTATCTTTTCTTTGCCCTGAGGGTACGTATCTCTTTACACTTCTCAGCGGAGTGTACCGAACGGGGAAGGTAAGACGGACTTAATGAGAGAACACAGAGATTTGGGGGTGGAGGAGAGAGCTTAGCTTAGCTCCGCACACTTGGCAGAGTCTGAGGGTTTCCCGTATGCCCGGGTGGGCTCCTATTGCTCCTGCCTGCACAGAACAGCTGAAGCAGGCTCCTTTGCTGGAGCTCCGCTTGCCTGAGCCAAGGCAACCATCTGAGGCTCCCTGCCTGCCGTCCAGCATGGACTTGCCCTTCTGCCAAGAAAAGCAGTGCAGACAAAGGAGAAATACCCGAAGAGCACAGTGCGTCCAGCTTCTCTCGGCTCCTCGGCTGGAGAATACTTGAATTGTTCACATTCTTGACTCTGCTCAGGTGAGCGCAGGTGCACTCAGGTGGAGCCACCGTCCTTTCTCTCCACCTGCGGGGCTGAGAGGCCCCACTGACAGGCGAGCAGACAGACCTGCCATTGTCACCTGCATGGGGTGGTGTATCAAATGCATCTTAAGAAGAGCTTGGGGCTTGAGGCTCCCGAATCTCCGAAATACGCACTTACGGGGAAGAAAGGAAGACACCTTACAAACGTGGGCTTTTCTTCTGGGGGTGGGGTGGGGCAGAGCATTTAGGCAACTGAGTCTAGCCACTTTCTTGGTGACTTCTCATGGTCAGTCAAATGTAGAAATAAATCACCTTCCTCCTGGCCTCTAAAATTCAAACCTTGGCTTTCATACTCGTTAAACTCTGGAACTCGTTAACACATCAAGTTTCTTCTGGGATGTCTGTCAAGAAGGATTAGCAGCCGGTTGATGGATGTGGGTTCAGACTGCAGTGAACTTGTAATATCCACTCAGTTCACAAGCGCGGACTCTGTGTCCCTTGCTGACCCCTACAGGCTTGTGCGAGCCAGTAGGAAACATGGCCTGATCGGATGGGCTCCACGGTGTGTGCACATGGTGCCTTTCCTGTAAGCCAGCAAGAACTCGAAGAGTAACTATTGTGAGGAAATAAACACGCATCTGCATTTTTGCCAGAAGAAACACAGGAAGGATAGACCAAAAGCTAGTGGGGCTGGTTATTTACCACGGCTGGCTGGGAATGGGGTGCCCCGATTTCAGAGAGTGACACGTTTTTTAAAAAATACCTTTTTTGAATAATTTTCAGTTTTGGAGCCATGTTAATGTTTTGCTACTCCGAAAAGTCAAATCAGTAAGGATGGGGAGAAAACATAAAATGGAATACAAACAGAGACAAATGGCTCTATTTACACTTCTTATGAAAAATATAATCACCCTGAAGGAGGAAATAAAACTAATCCAAGGAATTTGGACCTCAGTATTTTCACTATATACCTTCAGTCTAAAGGCAAAAAGAACCATCAACAAATGTTGAAGTTCGCTTAGTAGTTTGTTGTTCATGGCGGCATGAATTAGCAGTTTTGAAACTCCTGTCTGGGTGTCCTAAGTTTGAGCAAAATAAGGACTCTTCTATACATGGGAGCCAGCTATCTCACTGTCAGAGACAGGAGATGCAAACATGGGGAAGGGATGGAATGAACCGGTAACACTGGTCTGAATGGGACTGGAGGGACTGGTGTGGATGGAACTCCAGTTTTCTTATGTGCATTTTACACTATGTATATATATGGATATCTAGAAAAGTTCATTGTTCTAATATATATATATTATGTTTAAATATGTATGAACTGTATTAGGACAGTGAACTTAGATTATCTAGATATCCATTGATCATTGTTGCAAAATCTCTTATTTTTTCATTGTGAAAGGATTACCCCATCTGGTTAATTAACACACCCAGTGTGTCCCTTATTTATTTATTTGCTTGTTTTTAAATTTTTTTTGGTGTGAACATTTAAGTTCTACCCTCTTAGCAAATTCGAATTATACATTGCCGTGTGATCAACTATAGTCACCATTGTTACACCTCAGATCTGTAGACCTTATCCATCTTTTTTTCTTTTTTTAAGAGAGAAAGTGCACGTATGAGTGGGGGGCTTGGGCAGAGAGAGAGGGAGAAAGAGAATTTTAAGCAGACTCCACACCCAGCACGGAGTCTGACGTGGGGCTCGATCTCACGACACTAAGATCATGACCTGAGCTGAAATCAAGAGTTTAGGCGCTTAACTGACCGAGTCACCGAGGTGCCCCAACCTTACCCATCTTATAGCTGAAAGTTTGTACCCTTTTACCAACCTTTCCCTATTTCCCCCAACCGCAGTTTGTGGCAATGACTTCTCTATTCTCTGTTTCTGTGAGTTTGACAACTTCACCTCCTCCTCCTCCTTCGAGATTCCACATATAAGTGATTCTATGCAGCAACCGTCTTTCTCTTTCTGGCTTATTTCACTTAGCATAATGCCCTCAAGGGCCATCCGTATTGTTGCAAATGCAGGATTTCTTCTTTCTCATGGCTGAATAATATTCCATGTCCAATATTGAGATAAACCAACATCACGGGCCTCCTAGTATGAGAAGGATGTGACATTTCTTCTGTGTTATTTCGTTCAAAATTGCATAACCTGAATCTAACCCTGAGGAAACATCAGACAGACTCAAAATGAGGACCTTTCTACAAAATATCTGACCTGTACTCCTCAGAAATATCAAAATCATGAAGGAAAAGGAGAGCTGAAAAGCTATCTCAGATTAAAGGTGGCTCAGAGATCATGACAATAAATGCAACACTTCATGCTGGAGTGAATCGTGGAATGAGGAAAAATGGCTAAAAAGGACAGTATTGACACCACTGACAAAATTTGAATATGGACTATGAGCTAAATTATAGCATTATGTCAGCGTTACATTTGCTGGTTTTGGTGACTCTACTGGGATGATGTA
Source organism: Ursus americanus (assembly GCF_024610735.1). Classification (NCBI taxonomy): domain Eukaryota; kingdom Metazoa; phylum Chordata; class Mammalia; order Carnivora; family Ursidae; genus Ursus; species Ursus americanus. The sequence goes on along the minus strand of NC_142128.1, from coordinate 49,004,908 downwards.
AGAGAATGCTCTTCTTGGGAAATATGCCCTAGGGTATTTAGGACTAAAGAAATATGTCCCTGATGAGGGAGAGGGACAAAGAAAGTGATAAAGCACATGGGGCAAATTATTACCAATTGCTACTTCTGATGTATCCAGGTTAATTGCATATGGGTTTTCTTTGTGGTTTCTTAAAACTACTCTGCAGTTTGAAATTATATCAAATAAAAAGTTTATAAGATAAAAGAGACAAATTTGAACTGTGTGGATGAGGATTATTCGTGCCCCATTTCACACTGTTTGAGGGAGAATTGATCATCAATTATATTTTTAAAAAATCTTCCATTTGTATACTAGTTTAGACCAACATACTTTCACATTTTCATCTCATTTGATTCTCAACACAGCCTTTTGTAGTAAGCAAGGCAGATATTTTACTGCCCTAATCTTATAGGAAACCCAGGGTCAGATACCTTGCGTTTCTCAAAGCCACAGAACTAAAATGTGCTGAGGTCAGGACTGGGACCCAGGCATTCCAGCTTTTGGTACCAAGCTTCCTCATTGCACTAAGGTCATACCTTTGACCTCTGCAGCATGTATGCTCCTTTAGGGACAGAGAACATTGCTTAGATGGTGTTTGGATACTCGGTGCCTGTCCTGTCTCTGTGCCTGCCTTGGAGTCGGCTTCCCACAACATATTGCTCATCTGGCCAAGTGTCATATGCGTTGTGCTAATACCTAATTGTCTTGTGGTGGACGGTCATGCCCCTGTCAACACCTGGATGTTACTACGCACACAGATTCAGGTCCTTTGCCCTCATACATGCTCACAACTCTGGGCTGTTTATGAAGTAAAAGACATATCCAGCATCTTAAATTCTGTAGCTCCTTTCTTCCATGTTCAGTCCCAAGTAAGAAAAGTCTACCTTTGGGGCATCTGGATGACTCAGTTGGTTGAAAGTCTGACTCTTGATCTTGGCTTGAGTCTTGATCTCAGGGTCATGAGTTTGGGCCCCATGTTGGGCTCCATGCTGGGCGTGGAGCCTACTTAAGACAAAACAAAAACAAAGAAACCTCTACCTTTGAGAAAGGGTCATAGGCAAGTGAGAAGCTATTATGGGATGGACCGGAGATGAGGCAATGTGAAAGTCAGCAACAGGCCCTGGTGATTGGTTACCTGCAGGTCTTAGAAGTGTCCACACTACAGTTCTAGGCTCTCTTGCTAAAGAGTCAGGGCTAGAATTTCAGGGAGTTAGATTTCATGGGCAAATGAAGCAGGGAATGTTCTGGGAGAAGACTTTTTAAACTTGTAATCAAACTCTAATTTAATTCCAGGCCCACTGCAAGCCTTGGTTTTTCTGCATAGACCTCCATCCTTCCACGCTGCTCTTCTTGTTCCAAATCCTTAGCGCTCTGATCATCTGTGCCCGTCATTTGATGCTGATCACATATCGTCCTATTTAGAATCATCTGGGGGCTCGCACACACCCACCATACACTCCCAAACCCAGAAGTTAGGTTTTGACTTTGCTACAGCAGCTCTCCAACGGCTGCCTGGTCACCGAGTCCCCAGACCCGTCCTCAGTGTTTATTCTCCTCCATTCGTCTAGAGCAGCCTTCTTACCTTTGAGGCTGTGACCAGAATGCAGATACACACACACACCGTTCTACCGATGATTTCAATCACCTCCTTCTTCTTAGTCCTTTCTAGTAGGCGAAGTAGAAACAGGTGTTTTATTTTGATTTTGGTTTTGCTTTTTACCACCCGACTTAATGAAGCACAAAGAGTCCAAATGTTCGGTAGCAGGAAGCAGCACGAGGCACTGTGGGCATTGTCTCCACCCCAGAAGCAGCCAGCAGGTCTCGCTCCTCTGCCCCTCCCTGACCGAGCTTGGTTTTGACAGGCCCTGGCTTAGCACAATCCCATCACACTGGGCTTTTACCAAGGAGGCTGAAGTGCTGGTTCGCTTGAGAACGGTGGGCAGATAAAAGGAGGGGGCAGAAAACACGTCACCTGCGCGAACGTCTACCTCCAGACCTTTCCTACCCGTCAGTGTGGGCTCAAAACCCCTGGGTCATTTTCCTCTGCGATGCCCACCATCAGGACTGACGGCTGAGTTATAGGAGTTGATCAAATGTTTCAATACTGGATGAACGCACCCTTAAAAATTACACTGTTTGCTCCTAAAATGCTTTCTGCTTCCCAGGGATATTTAGGGATGGATTAGGCCACATCTGGGAATGAACTAGGAGCTTCTTGGGAGAATGTATTACCCAACGCTCTTTTGAAAATCTTTTCCAGAATTGCCAGCTGTCCAAAACTGTAGTCATCCCACAAAATTGGTACTAGCCCTACCCATGCTTACCAGGGTCACAGCTTAAGCACCAGGTTGTTTCCTCCTGCCCCTCCGCACTTCGTGAGGATGAGTGAGAATTCGGAGCCTCTGACTCCGTGTCCAGAGCATTTCCCACCACGGCGGTGTGAGCTACTATTTAGGGCCCAGGGCCCTGTGAGCAATAGTAGTGTGGATACAAAGAAATGTGCCCTACAGCTCTGCTGTGAGGAATGGACAGTATAGTTAGGGAGATTCATGTGTGCAAAATCCAATTCTGAGTAGCAGCATTTCCCAAAATGGGCTCCTTGGCATTCTGGTTTCCCAGAAATCCGACAGAGGTTACAGGAGAGAGAAAATTCACCTACTCATGCTTGGTGGAACGAACCAGCCAACTGTGAGCCGTTCGTGGTCAAGTTCTTTTAGGATACGCTGGTACACAGTAGTAAAGTATTGTTGAATGAACGTATAAATAAATGAAATCCTGAGTCAAACAAAGTTAAGTGGGGTTCTTTGTAGTATGGTGGGTCAGGTTCCCCAGAAGCTGACCCTGAGGTGAGGACCAGTGGCCAGGGGTTTATGAAGGAAGTGCTCCCTGGAGAAGTCAGTAATGTGGGCTGGCAGTGGGGGTGGGGCGTGGGAAATAGGACGGGGAAGGAAGAAGCCAAGCCACCGTGTCATCTTGGGTGAGGATTCAGCCCTGCCCTGCCCCCTCACCCAGGAAGCTCCGGGGATGCACTTACTTGGCAGAATTTGTCCCACCTCAAGGCAAGGGGTTAGGCTTCCAGACTCCAGCCCTAGTCATCACTGACCGTAGCCTCCTGGGGGAATGAGAGCTCGGGCTCTCAGGGCTTCCAGACTCCGGCCCTAGTCATCACTGACCATAGCCTCCCGGGGGAATGCGAGCTCGGGCTCTCAGGGCACCTGCCAGTTCTCTGAAGAAAGTTGTGAAGAGCACAGAAGCTAGGGATGAGCACGGAGAACTGTTCAGAGATCTTGGAGGGCCGGAGAGAGCGCTGACCGTCTCGGCTATGTGCAGCTCCTCCAACACTTGACTGTACTGATAAAACTGGGAGTCACCAGGAGGAAAATCAATCACTCAGTGATTCTTTTGAGCCCTTTTTATGGAACGAGACCCTTTTTTTCCCTTTAATGCTTCCCTCGCTGGGTTTCTGTAAAACAGTCTTTGGGGAATGCTGCTTACATTTTGCTCTCTTTTGCAAATTTTAAGTGGCTTAAGGAGACATAGATTAAGGTTGTGTAAATGAGCACGAGGTGGCCAATAACTCCCTGAGTTGCAGCACATTCCAACTGATTGGCAGGTGTGTGGCCAGTTTGATGTCCTGTTTTTGAGAGTGGAAGATATTGAAGGCCATCTGGGGAAAGCAAGGGGGGGTTGGTCCTTTGCAATTTAAATGACATTTTGGTTTGGGGTTTCAGGGACCTGAAGAATATGTCTATCAACAGCATAAGTCTGTAAATATAAAATTGTATACATACAAAAACATAAAGATTATAAGGAACTAGATAAAAAGACAATTTAAAGATACCTTATTTGAAAATATTTAGCTGAATAAGATCTAGTAGTTTTTTTCTCTTTGCAATACCCCTTGGCAGCCACTAACAATGCCAAAGCCTGGCTTCATCCACTTTATCAGGAGAGCCGAGTATTAGGAGGGAATGTTCCAGTTTTGATAAATCAGTCAGATATAGGGAGAGGGGGTGGGAGAAAGAGAAAAGCCCACCATTTATGTCCATGTGACAAAATGACCAATCACGATAAGGGCAGGTGACATTTATGCCCCTGTCCTGAGAGGCTTACGGTAATAGCTGTTAACAAATTGAGAAGTCTGTCCATTTATATATATATATATATTTAAAGATTTTATTTATTTATTTGACAGGATAGAGACAGCCAGCAAGAGAGGGAACACAAGCAGGGGGAGTGGGAGAGGAAGAAGCAGGCTCATAGCGGAGGAGCCTGATGTGGGGCTCGATCCCATAATGCCGGGATCATGCCCTGAGCCAAAGGCAGATGTTTAACCGCTGTGCCACCCAGGCGCCCCTGTCCATTTATATTTTTAACCACAAACATTTCCAAATTCAGGAAAGGAGGAAAAATATCCTGGTTTCCCAAGTGCCAAATGGTAGAGGCAATCGATGAGCCCTGTACTATGTTTTTCTGTGTATAGTACATAACGTGTAAAGGTGCCAGATTGGTTTTCCACATTTCTATTTGCAAAATGACAACAAGCAGAGCTCAGTCCTGACCCTGGTCAGCTTTCTGATTAGAACAGCTCTGTGGGATGATTCACATGGAAACTCAAACAATAGAATATAAATGCTCACACTGGCTAATATCCCAGAAGGGAGGATGATTTTTAAATGTTTTCATTGTATTTTTCGTATCATTCCCATCCTGGAAGTGGACGACTTGGTCACCAAAGGCTTGCTGCCTCAGAGGGTCCTCACTGTGAGATGCTCGTGAGAGACAGTGTTTTGGTTTTCCTGAGTACTTACTGGAAGATCTCAGGGATGGCCAACGTCTGCGTCATAAGGCTTCAGCTATTACGTCGGCGTGATACCCGAGCGTGTGCACATCGATCTGCTTTCTGTGTGCGCCTGTGTGTGTCTGCACGGACACGTGTGCGATGCGGCTCTTCTCTCTCACTGACATGAAAGCGGACTGTACTACTTCAGCGTAAAGCGTTGTATGTACTCGCCAGATTCACATCGGGCTGAGTCCCGATGTGCACACAAGGAAGATTTCCCCAGCTTATGAACAATCGGACGAGTGAGAATGGGAGATTTCGCATGGAACCTTTCCTATTAGTGTTTGCTTTCCGAGCACTTGTGTTAACACTGGTTCAGCTCTGGATGCTAAAAATAGATTTCCATCCTTGCACTCCGGCTTTCAGTTTTCCGGGGTGCACGAGCGCCCTCTGGTGGGCATTTGGCTGGAAATGCTGCGCTGAGGATGCCCCTTGGCGGAGCAGAGCAGACCCACCATGGTGCGCGTGGGGCTTCTGTAAATAGAGCAGGACTGAAGGACCCTCCACACCAGAGTGTCGGAAACCCTGCACTGTCCAAATCAGCACTGTCTCGTGAACCTCCTACCTTACCGGAGATGCTCTCCATCTGTGTTGCCCAACATGGTAGCCATGGCTACTGAGCACTTGAAATAGGGCAGTGAGACTGAGGAACTGATTGATTTTTTTATCGAGGTGAAATTCATGAACACAAAGTGAACGGTTTTTAAATTGTACCCTTCAGCGGCCTTAGTGCATTCATGTAGCTGTGCCACCAGCATCTCCAGGTAGCTCTGAAACATTTTCATCACCTCACAAGAACATCCTGGACCTATTAAGGAGTGACTTTCCACTGTCACCTCCCCTCGGTCCCCGGCAACCACCAATCTCCTTTCGGCCTCTCCGCATGACCTGTTTGGACATTCCGCGCGCGTGGAATCATACAATATGTGACTTGTATGACTTGGGCTTCTTTCACTTTGCGTCGTGGTTTTGAGGCTAATCCTTGTTGTAGCAGCTGTCAGCACCTCATACCTTTTTATGGCTGAGAAATATTCCATTGCATGTCTATACCCCATCTTGTCTATCCTTTTGTCCACGGAGGGACATTTTGCTCCTACTTCTGCTGATTGCAAAGAGCGCTTCTGTGAATATTCGTGTCCAAAGATTTGCTCAAGATCCTGTTTTCAATTCTTCCGGATACATACCTAGGAGAGGAACTGTGGGTCGCACGGTCATTCTGCATGTAGAATGACCTCCATTTCATCTTCGAGAAACCACCAAACTGTTTTCTGAGGAGCTGCGTTTTGAATTTTATATAGTTGAATGAACAATTTAATTGAATAAATAACGGGTAAATAATTTTAACCCCAACACTACAACAAAGTGTGATGATTCTAGAGTATCTTGATTCTTTCTGAGCGGTAGAACAGGGTGCTTAAGAACTGTCCAGACAACGTCTTAAATATGTACTCCTGCGGTGAAAAAAGCCATAGATATCCATAATCTTACCCCGTTTTCCCCCCAACATTATAGGGAAATAGATCACAGATCACAGAAAATAAGAATCGAAAGCGACCTTCGAGGATAAATATCCCAGCCCTGACGTTTAGTATATGAAGGAACTAAGGTCCAGAGTGGCGACATTTTCTTCAGAAGCGTTTGGTGTGCATACCGCTCAGGGCAGGGGCCGGCAAGTCTGCGGCAGCCTGTGGCAGCTGGGTGGCAGTGGAGAGCCTGGGGGTAAGAAGAGCTCCAGGAGAAGGAGGGGATGATGCCCTTTGGCCAGAGGGTGGGTGTGGGGCTGCAGCTAACCTGCCTTACTTTAAGTCTGGACTGCCTTGTAGCCAAATCCGATTAGCTCCCACCTTCGGCTGTCACCTGCGTCTGGCCAGTTCTCACTACCCCATCATTACCCTCCACAGCCCACGCTTTGACTACTGCCTCACTTTCTCCTTAAACCGTCAACACCATCCCCCACCCCATTCCCTTCCACTCTTGGTCATTTTCTCTCTTCTCTGCCCCAGCAACCCGAGATAGTCTCATCACACTCAAATTCCAAGGTCCCCACCCTCGTTTATGAGACCCCGTGTGGTGCCCTGGGTCTTCTCCCAACTCATCTCTTAGCGGTGTCCCTCTTGTTCTCTGCTCCAGGAACAGCAGCCCTTCTGGGCCTTCCTCAAACTCACAAGCACATTCTGCCCTTGTCCTCTCTGTTCAAGGATCCTGTTTCCAAAGACATCTGAATGGCTCCCCCTCCCTTCGTTCAGGTCTCTGCTCAAATGTCACTTATCAGAGAGGCCTTACCTGAGCACCTGTGCTAAACAGACCCCTTCTCCACCGCCATCACTGCCCATCCCTGTCTCGGGCATTACTATTCTCTATCGCTCACATGACCTGCCATAATTCTGTGGGTATTATATTCTATACAAAACCGTGGATTCCCCCTGCCAGAATGTGAGCTCTAAAGGGGCTGGGAATTTGTCTCTTTTGTTCTGTCTTGTGCTTCTAACAGTGACTGATACATAAAGACAAGGAGGAAGGGAGAAGGAAGAAAGGAAGGAAGGAGAAAGAAAGGAGGATAATCTTGGCCAATAAGCTAATCTCTCTTAAATCTTGGTTGTTCATCTCAAAAATGGGACGAAGAATCATCTCTGCCTCGTAGGGCTGTTGGGTCTTCCGATGGCGCTCCGCATGCCTACTCCAAAGCTGGGCCCTCAGTAAGTGCTCAGTAAACACAACTTTACCAAAATTTCCCCAAATTCTTTTTATTATAATTTCTATTTTGGAGGAGATGCCTGCACTCTGCGTGATCTCTGTAACAGTCTGGGAAATGCATGGTTGACCCTCATTACTTCCACCTCATTGTACCCAGCTTGACCTGGTCCACCTGCCATTTCCTGCCTCTGGATGGTGCTCTCCATTCCTCCTCAGCTACTCGAGCCTCATTTCTTCCCTCCTGTGCTCAGGGTTCAAAGTTCCTCCAACTCCTCTACTGATTTTCACCACTTGGTACACCAGTTCCCTGCTGTGACTGATTTCATATCTAGGATGCATGTGTGCGAGTACACACGTGCATGCACACATTCACACACATGCATGCACACGTGCGCGTGCTCACACACACACACGCTTCTCAACTTCTCAGCACCCTCTAGAACCCTTGAATCTCTGGCTGATACGACGAGATAAGGAGGTAGCATGACTTTCTTACTTCTGGACCTCCAGACAGTCCAGATGGGGCTGGGGGCTCTGCCCCTGGTGGTCAGCGGCCAGGGCTCAAAACACCAAAGATCAGATAGCTACCAGGGGACTGTGGTCTCCATAGGTCAAAGTTTTCTGAGCTGGTCTTTCTCACTGAATAAGAACGAGGCTGATGGCCTGTCTCCTTGCCAAGACATTGTGTCTGTTGTGACCATACTTCTCTGGCTGGCGTGCCTGTCCTTTGGGGGACACAAGTTTAGCTCCAGGATAAACACAGCAAACCCTCCCAGGGAATCAGTTGTAGGGGTGTAAGTGATTTAAGCCATTGTTTGGGGTGGAGCACGATATGAAGTAGACTATAATAGCCTCATAAATGTTTAAGATAAACTATTAATCTTCAAGGAAATGTCTTACTTGTGGAGTGCCGGTTCAGTCTATATTCCCAGGCTCCTTGCATTCTTTTTATCCCCCTTAGGTACAAATTCCCACTCTTTTCTGCTCTTTGAATACTTCAACGGAATAATCCGAGGTGCATTATTGAGATAAAATGTGCTGCTGTAGAAGTTTGCATGCTTTTCACAATTACGTTGCAAAAAAGAGCACTCTGTTGTCAATAATATGCCTGATGAGTGTGGTTTGTATGAAATAAGGCCAAGTCATCCTAAACCCAAACCCATTTTCACCTCCAGAGAGCATCATTGAATTAACCAGTCACCAACTGACGCAGGTCTTTTTTAGGTGGGGGGAATCTTTAATTATTTTCCAACAATTAATACTGGGAAAAAAATGTATTGCATTAAACACATCTTTAGTCTTTTGAAGTAGGGCTTGGATACACTGAGCTTTTACGGTTCTAATCATGGATGTTTTACATTCTTTAGGATCATGTTAAAGTCTTTTGGCATTTGGAGCCTCCTTGATCCAGTGATCACCCAGTGGTTCATAACCCCCAATTGGTAGGATGATTGTGCGTGAAAAAGTATAGTTTACCTTGGTGATACCTACAGTAGCAAGCTCGGATCCTCTGTAGGGGACCTGTGGCTCATTCCCGGGGCCGGTAATTACACTTAATAATAAGGTTGATGCAGGGATTGTATAGTCAAAAATGCAGTCTGGAGAGTTCAAAAATTCATCTTGCGGCCGCCTCCCTGTTCATTCCTGGACCAGCTTTCTCAAGTTACTCTTCTTTTGACCAAAGAAAATCATAATCACAGGGAAGGAACTTCAACCAAACATCTGCTGGGGAAACAAGTGGAGCTATTCACCTGCATAATCAAAGAGGTTCCTGAGTTACACAGGGCACAACAGTGACCTGGAATCCAACCATAGGGGCAGCCGTCCTGGGGGTCCTTCTTGCTAATAGGAAGAAACTGAATGACAGGAAAAACTGCTCATGGAGGGTGCTCAGGCCACATAACCCCCAAGTCACCTTAATTCAAAGTCCCAGGCCAGTGCCGCTCATCTCTTACCCTTGGGGAAGGGGGAGGAGCAGGTGGTAAGAGGCTGAAGAGTGATGCTTCGTGGAATACACCAAGGACGAAAGAAAGTTGAAATCTACTTCTGAACCAGAGACACTCCTTTGATCTTCTAGCTGTTGAAAGTTCTCTTTTCAGAGAAATGATCTATTCAGCTAGATTGTTTGCTGGGCATTCAGACATTAGTTACTTTGAAAAAATTAGTTTTCCCATTACTCACTAGCACGGTGGTCCCAGGTTAGCTTTCAGAGCATGACACATTTTCTTATGGACTCACTTCTTAAAGCTCATTCCCTTTCCCTCGTAGATACTATGCTCAGGAGGAAGGGTGACAGAGCTTCTGGGCTGACACCTTTTACCCGTGGCCGTCTGGAAAACAGGTCTGATCTTTCCCTAATCCATGAGCGACTCTTGTTTGGGATTGTGAAGTCAGGCCTGAGGGGAGCAGCCCAACCTGGGAGGGTGAAGGCAACATGGACGAGGAGACTTTTGGTGTCGCTCAAGTCAGAGCAAAGACCAACAACTCTTGTCTCTTCTGACTGGGGTGTGTGTGTGTGTGTGTGTGTGTGTGTGTCCCCGAGTAGAGAGAGAGCTAGGCAGATGTTCAGCCATACACAGTGTGTTCGGAAAGAAGAGGGAAATTTGCCATCTTCTGGAAGAATGTCTTTCTGATGTTACCTGATAGCTCCAATGCTGGGCATCCCCCACACTCATTCGAGGACCTACCCATGGTGTGCTTACCGTGATGTTCTGCAGATTCTCTGTCACCCCTTCTAGATGTCCTTGCACCATCCTCCCCTCCTGTAGCCCCTGCTGTCCTTCTTCCCCTCCTGGCCTTCTTCCTTTCCTTCTTTAGTTATTCCTGCATTTGCTCATGACACGATTGGTGGGAGAGGGAAGTGGGAAGCAGCCTTGGGTGACCACAGAGAACAGCAAGGAGGTCTTTCACGCCTTTGTTCGTGTTGTCTACCCATGTTCAAGTCCCAGTTCAAGGAGCTCGGCTTTGTGATGTTTCCTCTAAGTGTCCCCAAGGAGAGGCAACTGCTGCCGCCTTTGGTCCCCATTGTCCTTGTTCAAACTTCCGTTGTAGCATTTGGTGCTTTGTGTTGTTATCCGGTTCTATGGAGTCTTCCCACTGGATGGTGGATGCTCAAAGAGCAAGGATTAGTCACTGATCTCAGCCTGCAGACAAACCCTGTTCTTGGCCCATACACTATATGTGTTCCATGAGTGCAGACTGGACAAATGAATGAATGGAATGCATGATAGATTTCCTATTGTCTGGAAAATCACATCAGAATTCCTTAGGACAGCCTTCAGTGCTTACTCAGTCTGTTCTCAACGTGTTCTGTGTGGTTCAGACTCCCTGACTCAGCCAAGATAAACTATGTACTGACCCTCAGTGTACTGCAAATACTCCCACTTCTTTTCCTCCTTCCTTCCCTTCCTCCCTCCCTGTCTCTCTCCTTCCTTCCTTCCTTCCTTCCTTCCTTCCTTCCTTCCTTCCTTCCTTCCTTCTTCCTCTTTCTTTTCTTTTCTTTTCTTTTCTTTTCTTTTCTTTTTTCTTTCTTTTCCTTCTTTTCTTTTCTTTTCTTTTCTTTTCTTTTCTTTTCTTTCCCCTCCCTTTCCTTCCTCCCTCCTTCCCTCCCTCCCTCCCTCTCTCCCCTTCTATCTTTCCTGTCTCCTTATACTTCCCAGCTATATAATAGCTCCTCATTCCTCACTCCGAGTTTCCATCTTGCTCCTCTGTGAAGACTGTCCTGTCTTCTGCCACTGTACTTTCCATCCTGAATTACTCACAAGACATTTAATCATTTATACCCTTGCAGCATCTCTTACAGTTGTTTTGAAATTGCTACTTAGTGTCAGATAACTGAAGAGCGCCTTTCTTGTCTCCCGTAAGTTCCCTGAAGACAGAGATGATGTCACACGCTTGTGACTGCAGAGCTCACCTCCCCCACTGCCCAAGCCCAGCACATCGCTGGGAACACAGGAGCTGCTCAAGGCTGTTTCTGAATGAATGAATGGAGGCCACGCAGACAAGGAAGCCTGTGAGCAACAAGTCCTTGGCTCATTGAGGTGGACTTTCCTCTCCTGCCTTAACTGCCCTGGATATCTGTGAGAAGCCGCAAGGATACATAGAGTATCTGAGATGGTAAGAGAAGCCAAAACGATGTCAACGAGGAAGGCCTGGAAGTTCCAGAGACTCTTCTCTTCCATGGGTGCCTAAGCCAGACTCCAGTGGAAAATGGAATCAGAATGATCTACTTCTTCCACCTAAGTGTGTGGTTGACAAGAACTCTCCTCCTTCCTCTCCGTTCTTTCAGCTTCATCCACCCGCAGTTTCATGGATTTCCTTTCCGCAGTTATCTTCTAGACATGCAGGGTATTCTTACTTGGTCCGAAAATGCTTTTTTTTTTTTTTTTTAAAGAGTAAGCCCCTTTTCTGCCAACTTTCCCTCCTTAACTGCATATCTCATCACTTATTGATGATACTCACAAGGTATCTTTACTTCTTTTTGTTAAAATCGCAAACCCACTTTGCTTATTCCCGCAGATGCTCTATTGGGAAGAGGACTCACTGTAGGAGTAATTTAAGAGTGGGCTTTACTTCATCCCGTTTTGTTCTAGATAGAGCTTAGTCTATACTGAGCTTTTCAGCTACAGTCTGTTATTCGCCTTGGTAGCCCCAGCGTTTAGTATAGTACCTGACTTCTGTGGAAGGGCACTCAGTGTCAGTGACTCTCGTTTATAATGGGACTACTGAACATTACACTGCTATTTACTTCAAAAACCAGTGGTCTACAAGTATGCGCCCGGGGCCAGCAGCATCAGCATCACCTGGGAATTTGTTAGAAATGCAAATTCAGGGGTGTCTGGGTGGCTCAGTCAGTTAAGCGTCTGACTCCTGGTTTCGGCTCAAAACATGGTCTCAGGGTCATGAGATTGAGCCCTGCGTCAGGCTCCTCGCTCAGCTGGGAGTCTGCTGGGATTCTCTCTCTCCCTCTCCCTCTGCCCCTTCCTAGCCCGTGCACTCTTTCTCTTTCTTTCTCTCTAAAATAAATAAATACATCTTTTTTAACAAAAGAAATGCATATTCACTGAATCAGACACTCTGGGCCCAGCACTGTGTCTTAACATGTCCTCCAGCTGATTCGGATGCAGCTCAGGTCTGAGAACTTACGGACTCTCCTTAGCAATTGAACTTTTTCAGCGAGTTCTTGTTCTATATTAAGAGACGCAAGAACTTAATCCAGGTTCATACAAACCCATCATGCTGTAACGTGGTTCTGGGACACCGGACGTTAGTACGCAGTGTGGCAGCTGGAGCTTGTTTTCCGTCTCTGATGTTCTATCAGTAGGAGAGAGAGCTACCTGTCTGTCACCACACACGCCCTGGACTTTCTTTGCTGCCCTCGGTTTGCACTTAGCTGCCCCGTCCCCCGCATGCAAAGGATAAGAGGAGTAATAAAGACGGGGCTTGATTCGCGCAAGCCCTCCTCTGGCCCCCTGTGCTATGCATGGCATTCCCATAACCTGGCCAAGCTGCCCAAGCCCCCGTTCTGCTGAGATTCACCTGCAGCAGGTAGACAGTGAGGGATTGTTCGGGGAGAAACACTGTGCAATCAACTGGAGATAACAGAGGCACAGAGGTCAGGCGAGCGGCCCAGAGCATCTTTCATCTTTGACTTATATTGGTAGAGTGTAAAGTGTGGCATCGGCCTGGCCTGCCCCGCAGTCAATGGCTGCCTTGTTCTGCCCCCCACTTATCTGCCATCGCTCTGATGTCACAGGTTTCGTTTGGATAGCTGACTTCAAAGGTGCTTTTCAGATTTTTTTAATTTTTCTATTTCAGGGATAATAGCACAGCTTTTCAAAAGCATTTTGCTGTGCAATCAAATCAAACATTCTTAAATGGACGGGGCCAAGTTAACCCAGCCCAGGCACAGAAGCTCCCGAAAGGTTGCCAAGAACTTGGTGCCAATTCTGACAGATGGACAAAGGGAAGCTGTGTTTGCTGTCCTCCTCAACTCTGCTCTTCTCCCGAGTCCATCATGTGCTGAGATTTAGAAAACAGAAAATACCCCTCGCCATTCCCTCCTCTCTGGGCATGTGAACTCCCCTGGGACATTTCCCACCAGGATCTGCAATATGTTACCCGGGAATGACTGGACAGTTGAGTCAATAGCTGAGTTGGTGAGTTTTTCTGATGAATTAACTACAAGTCCTACGAAAAAAAGCCAAGTTGAATTCTGGCCTTCGTGTCTTACAGATTCCACTTCTATTTGAGGCCATCTCTGTAAGTGGACCACAGAATCTACCACTTTGTGTCCTGTTCCTTTCTTTGTTTTCTTCCATTGTCACAGTAATGGCTGAATGTTCCATCACGAGCTGCCTGGGCCTCATGGTGGAGGCTGGACCAGACTTTTAGGTAGGCTGAAATTACTAGACGCAAGCTTGAGTCTTTATAGGGGCAGGACATATTTCCAATGAATGATGACAGTGAACATTAATTGGCATGGTTATTTCTTAGACACTGAGCTAAGTGGTTTCCAGGCGTTATCTCATGTACTTGTCCCTTGGTAGCAGGTTTTTTTTTTTTTTTAAAGATTTTATTTATTTATTCGACAGAAATAGAGACAGCCAGTGAGAGAGGGAACACAAGCAGGGGGAGTGGGAGAGGAAGAAGCAGGCTCATAGTGGAAGAGCCTGATGTGGGGCTCGATCCCATAATGCCGGGATCATGCCCTGAGCTGAAGGCAGACACCTAACCGCTGTGCCACCCAGGTGCCCCTAGCAGGTTCTGTTATTAACCACGTTTTACAGATGAGAAAATTAAGGCTCACATGGCTGGTATTTAAAATCACGTCTGTCTGCTTCCAGACTAAGTGTCTTACCATGGTTTTGTGGCCCCTCAGTCTTGCTGCAGGTGGCATCTCAGTTAAGGGACGTACAGAGGACAAAGAAGAGGACCATGGTTTTCGACCAGGAAATAATTTATACTTTGGGAATCTGATTTGGAAAAGTTCACAGAAGCAGAAGCTCATAGGAAAAAAGTTCCGAAGACTAAGACAGAAGGCAGAAGACTCATTTATATGAAAGTTTTCAAAAAATTCTCAGAAGAAAAGAGGAAAGGATGTGAAGAAACACTGAGTGGTCCTCAGGGAATGTATCTGCAAGCTCAGACATAAAGGAGGCACCAGCGCTGAGCACCTGTAAACAATGGCAGACAGAATGCCTTGCCCTTGACCTCTGGGGGGACAATTTGCAAACCAAAAGGCATGGGATAACGAAAGATGGATTTTTTTTGTAATTTAGATTTTGAGCAAGAAAAACCAGCAAAAGGATGTTCCTCTGTCCATGGTCAGTATTGAAATGGCCACAGGTCACAGAGAAAATAGAACTCCCTGGCACCTGCTTAGCTTCTATGCTTTTTTAAGGGGAAGGATCGTACAACGGTGAAGGTCGAAGGGATTTTAACCCTGAAGAGGCGGGAGGTGATAAAGGAGAAATTAAGTGCTCTTTCTGTGAGCAAGTCTCATGGGAGGAACCGTGTGTTTTCGGGTTACGGAGAGCTGGCCCACAAGCCGGCTGGAAAGACCCGCAGTAATTTTTGAGGACTCCTGAAATCAGGGGACTTTGAAAAGCTGTCTTGTGAGCACTTGGACAAGGAAGAAGTGAGGCCTTGGATCAAGTATAAAAGCATTCAGGACTAGTGATAACAAATAGGGTCATCTCCTTTCTTCTTCGGGTGATGCTACGGGCACCTAATGACATATTTAACAAATGTATATGGTTGCAGCCTGGCGTGCTAATATGCTCAGTGACAGAATTCGAATCCCAAAGGTATTGGCAGACTGGACCAAAGCAAACCAAACCTCACAAGGCAAAAATAACACAAAACTGACCACAGCTCCAGTACAGAATAGACTAAAGTTGTCTCCCCAGGCATTACCCTGAAAAAAGAAATAAGGCTTTTAGGTGATTGTAAATTTGACATAATAAGCCTGGAATATGATATTTTTGCCCAAAAAGTTAATTCAAACTTGATCCCCATAAATGGAAATACAATGTTTAGGACTCAGAAAGAAAAAAAAAAAAAAAAAAAAGAAGCCAACATTTTAATGCCTTCTTTCTGCAAAATATTTTCAAACATATGATCTCATTTATTTTTTTATAGAGTATAAACCTCATTCTTTATACCTGAGTTACAAAAACCAAGATACAGAAAAGCTAATGAATTTTTTTGAGCTCATGTAGCCAGAAAGGGGAAATGTCAGAGTTCAGACTCAGGTCACTTTGATTGCAAAGCCCTGTTCTTCCCACTCTCCCAATAGTAAGGCTTCCACCGAAGCACAGGGGGTGCCGTTTCCACTTGCAGCAGGTGCTGGGCTAGGTGCTGAGGGTTGTGCTCCTGGAAGGGCATTGGAAATCTAGAGCATTCCTCGAGGCTGTCTTCTGCGCTGGGGTACAGTGTGTGTGGTTCAAGGCGCCAGCTTTCTGGGTGAGGGTGAGAATGAAAATGTAGATACAACGATGAGGGGTCTGAACATTGTCATATGAGGAAACACTGACAATATTAAACTAGCAAACTAAAGACTTAGGGTGGATTTGAGATGTGTCTTTCCAATAGCTCCGTGTGTGCCACAGGGAGGGAAGAAGAGGTGTTTTGGTTCCTCCAGAAGCAGATCCAGAGCAGTGGGGGGCAGTTATAGGAATGTTGGTTTCCCCTTTGTATAAGTTTCCTATTGCTGCTGTAATAAATTACCCCAAACCTGGTGGCTTAAACAATACCAGTTCATTACCTTACAGTTCCATAGGTCCGGGGTCCCATAGAGGTCCTACTGGACTAAAATCGAGGTGTTGATGGGGCTGTGTTCCTTCTGGAGGCTCTAGGGGTGAGTCTAGTCCCTCGCCTTTTCCAGCTTGTAGAGGCCGCCCACATTTCTTGGCTCATGGCTCCCCTCCTCCTTCTGCAAAGCCAGCAGTGTTGTGTCTCCTGGACCATTCTGTAGCCCCCTGATGCAGACGGGAAAGCACCTGGGCGATCAGGCTGCAGCTACCTGGCTAATCAAGAATAGTCTCCGTCTGCCGAGGGCGATTATTCCGTAAGCTATTTTGAACATAATCACATCTGCAAGTCCTTTTTGCCATATGTGCATGACTTCCAAAGATTAGGATGCGGACGTATTTGGTGGGCCATTCTTCTGTCTATTCAGCATAAGGATGTTTTTTGTAGACAGCTCCCTAATAGAGCCGTTCGGCCAACAGTGGGCTGTTCAATACCCTGCTCCTGGAAATAATCCGTTAGAGACCAGACTGAATTTTGATGGCGATGCTGCAGGAGGGGTTCGAATACCTGATGAGAAAGTGATTAAATGTTTTTATAAGGTTGATCCCACCCTGAGACATAGGATTCTGTGACCACCCATTCTGTAGTGGGTTGAATAATGTGCCTCCAAAATTCATGTCCACTCAGAACCTCACAATGTGATCTTCTTTGAAAGCAGGGTCTTCGCAGATGCAAGTAGTTAAGATGAGGTCATCCTGCATTAGGGTGGGCCTCAAATCTGGTAACTAGTGTCCTTATAAAGAGAAGAGAAGACACACAGAGACAGAGAGGGAAGAAAGGCTTGTGAGGATGGAGGCAGGATTAGACTCTAGTCCTTTTTATCATGCTGTCCATGCATCCTCTGGCCCAGTCCAGTTCTACCATAATGACCAAGAGCAAAGGCCCTAGAGTTTAGGGGCACCTGGGTGGCTCAGTTGGTTAAGCGTCTGACTTCAGCTCAGGTCATGATCTCAGGGTCCTGGGATGGAGCCCCACCTTGGGATCTGCTTCTCCCTCTGCACCTCCCCTCCCTCTCCCCCACCCTTCCGCCTCTCCTCCCCTCACTTATGTGCATGTGTGCTCTCTCGCTCTATTTCTCTCTCAAATAAATAAATAAAATCTTAAAAAGAAAAAAAGAGGATAGGCCCTAGAGTCTAATGGCTCGGCACTGAGGACTCAGCCTCTCTAAGATTTAGTTCTATTTGCAAATCATGGGTAATAGCATGACCTTTCTTGTGGGGTCATAGTGAGGATTATAAGATGCCCATGTTAAAGGAAACTCTCAGTGAAGTACGTTCACTCATACAGAGTGTATTCTGTGATCGTCTATGGAGTCTGTCCTCTGTGTCAGGCACCATTCTAGGTGCCTGGATATCTCAGCGTGCAAGACAGACAAAAAATCTCAGGCCTCATGGTACCTACATTCTACCAGGCAGCAGAAAATAATAAACAGCAAACTTAACAGATGTGTAGATTACATAATATGCTGGAAGATGATAAGAGCTATGGGGGAAAAAAAAACCCAAAGCAAAGCAAGGGGCATGGGAGCGTGTGTGGAGGGTTGCAGACTGAAATTTTAAAAAGTCAGAGTGAGATTTGAGCAAGCACATGAAGCTTTTGGGGAAGTTAGCTGTGCAGACATGTAGGGGAGCACATTTAAGGCGTGGAGAGCAGGGAGTGCAAAGGCCCTGAGGCAGGAAGATCTCTCGTGTGTTTGAAGAGTAGGAAGATCAGCGTATCTGGAACAGAGATATGGTCATGGAGGCAAAGGAAAGGAGGTAAATGAGGATACAGAAAGGAGGAAAGGGGAAAATCAAAGGATTTGGCTTTTACTCTGAGCAAAATGGAAGCCATTGGATGAGAGTAAGCAGAAGAGTGATATGATTTGGCTTATCTTTTAAAGAAAGCACTCTAGCTACTCAAGCCAGCTATTGAGAATAGATCCCACAGGCTTAGGAGTGAAGCAAGGGGGCTACTGCAGTTGTTCAGGTGAGAGATGATGGTGGTCTGGACCAACATGGTAGCAATGAAGGTCAGATTCTGCCCAGATTTTGAGGATAAATCCAATAGGGATTTCTAATGTTGACGGTAAGAAGGGAATCAAGAATGACTCCAAGGTTCTGACCTGAGCAGTTGGAAAGGCAAAGTCGTCGCTAACTAAGATGTGGAAGACTGAAGGTAGAACCTGTTTTAGGGAAAAGAAATTTGATTTTGGATATTTTAAGAGAGTGATGCCTACTACATATCTAAATGCTGAGGTAGATTAGGCAGTTAGATATAGAAGTCTGGGGTTCAGTAGAGAAGAAACAACTTTGTAATATCTAAAGACTTATAAAATTCTGTTAATTGGTTTTGTGGAGTGTAAGTTACAGGAGGGTGGGGACTGTGTTAAATTCACCCGGTCTCCAGACTGCCTAGCAGAGAGCATCACAAAGTTTATTGCCCACTAAATGTTGACTGAGTAATTGGATACTCACATTTTTCTGAATTTGGTGGGTCTGCAGCATGAATATAGGACCGATATGCCTAATGCTTGGTCTAGATTATTTCTTCTCTGCAAATCATTGCTTAATGGGAACTAAAAAGAGCCTATTACCTGTTCTGCTTACAACTAAGAGTCCCTCCTCTTCTGCATCCTTGAGTTTCTTCCTTCGTGACATCTTGAATAACCCTGTTCCTTAAAAGAGTGAGGTAGAAAATCATAGGATGCAGAACCATTTAAGTGACAGGTAAGTTCCCCATTTGTCCCCCACCTATGACAGTAAGAAAATCCTGCTACTTATTTTTCTGAATTCCTTCTATGATACTTATTTCTCATTTATTATTATTTTTTAATCTTAGATTTTAAAATCTAAGATTTTAAAATCATCCTCTTTTCTCCCATCCCAGCACCTGCTCTAGGCCCCAAAGAGGGCTTTTTAGCTAAGATCCTAGGAGAAAGATGGAGCTCATGATCCCTTCAGAAGCTTCAACCCATTACGTAATCTCAAATATTTAAATCCAGAAGAATCAGCCCATTGCTCAACATTTTTGATGTCATCTCGAGCTCTATCCAGGCTTTTCTGACTTGAAGCTAGACAGAGAAGGACTTATTTTCAAATCAGACCCCGCCTGAACTCAGCCTGAAGTTGACTGGGGTCCTCTAGTCTAATAATTTCTATGCCTGGAGATGTATTCAGATTACTAACAGGGCTCAAACACTACAGATTCCAGGCCCACAGCCTAGAGCTGCTGAGTCAAGAACCTCTAGGTCTTAAACTCGGGAATCTGTATTCTCTAAGGTCCCATCACTGGTTCTGAGACAGCTGGTGCATTGACTTAGACCATGCTACTTCCTTCTAACTGCATGGTACTCACATGATCTGAGGTATCTCCCCTACTTTGAACAAAGAAATTGTTCAAACCACTTCTGCAGTTCATTCAGTTTTCTCATAAAAACAAACAGCTATGTTTTTAATGCTTCGGTAAATTCTCTTTTAGGAACATGAGCATGGCCATGCTCATTATTTATGCATTTTACCAATACTTGTTAAGCTAAACCGTTTGCAGGGAATACAGTGATAGATAAGACACTGTCCTTGCTCTCTTAAATCTCTGGCTACAGGGGGAGGGACAGAAAAATAGGCAATGATCGGTGGGAGGTAGTATCAGGAATAGACAGATGATCCAGAATATTAGTAGACAGATATCCAGACGGACACATCGCAGACATGCCCGTGTGTATTGCTTGTGTGATGATAAGTGTGTGCACAGATCCTTCGTGCTTATATCATCAACCTCTGGGTTGGAATGAACAAGGCTGGTTTCCTTTTTTTCTCTTTTAAAATTATTCCTTGGACCTAGACCTGTGAGTATGTATATGTGGAAACCCTGTGTGTCTTAGTCTGTTTGGGCAGCTGCAACCAAATACTGCAGACTGGGTGGCTTCTGAACAACAGAGATTTTTTTCTCATGATTTTGGAGGCCGGGAAGTCCAAGATCAGGGGCCAGCATGGTTGGATAAGGGCTCTCTTCTGGGTTGCAGACTCCTCGTGCCCTTCCATGGTGGAAGAGATGAGGGAGCTCTGTGGGGTCTCTCTTCTTAAAAAAAAATTTTTTTTAAAGATTTTATTTATGTATTAGAGAGAGAGAGTGCACCCACAGGAGCAGGGACAGAAAGAGAGGGAGAAGCAGACTCCCCACTGAACAGGGAGCTCAGTGATGTAGGGCTCGATTCCAGGACCCCGAGATCATGACCCCAGCTGAAGGCAAACGTTTAACCAACTGAGCCACCCAGGAGCTCTGTGGGTCTCTTTCTGAAGAGCACTAATCCCATGAAGGCTCCACCCTCACGATGCAAGCTCCTCCCAAAGGCCCCACCCACAATGCCTTTGAAGGTTAGGATTTCAGCATGTGAATTTGGCGGGGAGGGGGAGACACAGACACCATAGCATTGTGTAACCACCACCGCTGCCAGTAAGCACGTGGGATACATGAATACTGATGTCTACGAGGATGTTAGGAGATTGCATGCCCTTCATCACCCAGGCAAGCCATCAAGGCAAGAACATGGCATTTTTCACCGCAATTTGTCAAATCTGATTCCAGGACCCTCTGCTGGACTCTGGGAATTCATAGCATACATTCCACATATCCAGACAAGCTTGCTGTATAGCTTTGGCAATTCAGAAATACCCACCCTAACTCACCTTGCAAAGTGGTTACCTTCCTGATGCATCGTCTTTAGTTTGGTGGCATCAAGGTCCTACAAATAGCACCACAATTGCTGCAACTTGCATTTATTTCATAGAATTATAGTGAATATCCCTGGGGCAGAAGGGCAGGCAGAGGTTCCCACAAGCACTGCTGAAGAATTCTTAATAATGAAACTAATAAAAATGCTTTGTCTGTGTGTGTGTGCGTGTGCATGCATGTGTGTGCACGTGCCATATGTGACTACGTATGTGTATGGGTATCCCCATACATATACTTTGCCTTTGCCACTTATGTTTAGGGTGATTTTATTTACATTATTTCATTTCATCCTCAAATGCTGTGAGGAAGGGAGGGGCTGGTGGTATTATACACATTTGGCCAGATTGAAAAAAAAAGGGGGGGGGGCTCAGGCCGTTTATGTCTTTTTCAAAGTTCACAGCTAGCAAGAGCAGGAGCCTGAATTCGAGCCCAAATGTCTCGCTCCTGTTCTGAGATTCTCTTGTATAACCCCCTCCCCCCACCCCAGGATGCTTCCTGCATTGGCAGCTCATACCCCAGGACACTCCTAAAGAGCATGGTTGTTGCTTCTATGAACCTGGCACTTTCAGAGTTTCTTCTTGGTGAGAAGTCCAAACTGAGGAGGACACCCTGTTATTTTTCCTTGAATATTTCATGTTGGTTCCTTGGGTGGAGACATCCCCATAGCCGTTCATTAGTGCTTAAATGTGGCACTTGTTACGAGCACTATTAGTAATGCGGGTGGTCTGTGGCCATGGCTCTTTTCTCACTTTGTGCTGACTCTTGGCAGTGGCTCTCTCTGGCTCCTGGAATGACTTTTGTAAATTGCTGACATTGTCTATAAAAGATGAGTTTACCACTAACAAAAGGGATTAAGAATGTGATGGAAAAGAAATGTATTTTGTTTGGGACAGATAGGAGAGGGGTAAGAGCGGGACTCTAGGACCCCTACGGCTCGGTCCTTGATGGCTGTTGTCATTTACAGTAATGATTTACATGGATTAAGCCCGATGGCTTAGAAGGTGCTGGGTTGGGATAATTGTGCCTTTATGAGATGTCACCCTGAGGTCAGGAAATAAATGTCACGGGCACCTAGAAAAGCAAGTTGAAAAGGTGAGGCACATGAAGTCGTGCCTCCAGGGTGACGGAAGGGTGTTCCCAGCGCACACTGACGACAGCCTGCACTGTTTGTCCTCGTCTGCGGGGGGATGAATTCCCGGGAGTCCGGGATTATTAATGGCGTGCCAGCTGCTCTGTCTTTATTGCTGTCAGTCACGGTGTCTGCGCAGAGACGCGGCTTCTGTGGTCAGAGTGCAGGGCTGCCGCTCACTGCTCGCTGTCTGCAGGCTCCCTGTCCTCTCCTACCTTCCACGCTGGCGCCGGCTTTCTTAGGTTAATGGGTCTCCTAATCTGAATGGCCGCTTCAGAGGCAAAGGGCGCCACCTGCTGAGCTCAGGCGTGACATTGAATCAGAATGCTGTGCGCATCTCCGCGGAGCCCCTGGCTGGCCTGCCTGCCTGCCCCTCCCTGGCTGTGGCTGGGTGGCCTGGTTGTCTAAAGCTGCCTGCAAATAAAATTGGAGGTAGAGACAGAAAGTGGGGGGGAGGGGTTGCCAGGCACTGAGGGGAGGGGGGACCTGGGAGTTATTGTTCACTGGGTGGAGAGTTTCAGTTTTGCAGGATATAAAGTGTTCTGGAGATGGATGGTGGGGATGGTTGCAAAGCAACATGATCATGGCAAATACCACTGACCTGTACACTCGACAATGGTTAAGATGGTATTTTATGTTGTTTGTGTTTTACCACCACCAAAAAAAAAAAAAAAAAATTCCGTAGAACTGTGGGAAGGAATTGATTTTTAGTAAATGAAATATCTTATTTGATCATCAAAAATACATACGTATCGAGGTGCCTGGGTGGCTCAGTTGGTTGAGCGCTAGACTCTTGACTTTGGTTCAGGTCATGATCTCAGGGTCATGAGACTGAGCTCTGCACCAGGCTCCATGCTCAGTGGGGAGTCTGCTTGAGATTCTTTCCCTCTGCCCCTCTCCCCACATGTGCACACGTGCTCTCTGTCTCAAATAAATAAATCTTTAAAAAAATACATACATACGTACATATGTACAGTTTGAGTACCTTCCAGGTATCCAATACTCTGTCTCCACAAAATTCTAACTGCACATCTGGTTAATCTTGAAGTTGACCATGGGGGGGGGCATTCGATTAGAGAAGTGACAGAGTAAACAGTAGAAAGGACCCCATATGATGAGACCTGGGTTGTGATCCCCTCTGTGCAACCAGCTCTTCCAAGAACTTAACCTTTCTGGACTTATCTGTCAACTCATCAATTAAAAGAAAAAGAGGTCAGGGATTTCTGTCAGCTCTAAGGCTAAAAATTCAAGGATTTCCTATGAAAGTAAAAATTGGACTCAAATTCTCACTAGGAAAGAAATGAGTGAGACCTTCTTAAGCACAGGCTTTCTTTAAGGAGAAGGCACAACAGGAGAGGGTGCTTTCAGGTGAAGGGGTAACAGATGAGATGGGACAGTTTTGATACAGAGAATTCCAGTTCCTTAGTGGGTCGTAAAAATAGTTTATTGGCTTCTATTTAGCATTTTACAAAAGGAAATAAAACAGAAAGTATTTGTGTTACATGGAGTCATGGTGAGTGTTCTGTAAAACTCTGATTCTAGGTCACGAATCTGTGGTGGGGGGGGAAGCCCGCCAGAAATTCCACAGAGGTGGGCATAACAGGTGGTGACTGCCTTCCAAGGACCAACCGTGGAGATCTGACAATCAAGGAGTGTGGCCTGCGTGTTGGGTCCTTGGAAGGTGCCATGTCACACCTAGGCTGGTGGCATAGTTTTTCATGGATCAGACATATCTGAAGGCCTGGAGGATATGGGTGTGAGGAGCAGATGCTCAAACTATTGGCATTGAATTTTCCAGACCCTGGAGAGTATTCTTAGTAAAAAATATCTGTGCACACAATGGTCTCATTTGTTAACTTTTCCGAAACATTGTTCTGTAAACTAGGTATTTATCTGTAAGAGACTTTCATTTGCAAATATATGCATGAAATGCTTACCCAAATGCACTTAATTTGGGGTTGTTCTCACCTTTGGGGAGAGTTTGTTGTGTAAAGAAGGTTTTTAGGATCCCTAGGGAGAAGTTCTCACAAACCCCCAATATTTTCTAACCAAGTTATGCAACAATAGGATAAGATCATAATAAGGGGACTTGTTGCCTATAATAAATGAGAATTTTATAATTCTCAAGCCTATGTATTCAGTATTAGTCAAGGCAGTTTAATTCATGTGGTAAAACACCCCCAAAATTCAATGACTTAACAACCTGAAAAATCCAGTTCCGTGTTCCTGGTTGGGTGGTTCTTATGGGAGGCTTTCCAACATGTGGTGACTTAGGGACTCAGGCTCTTTTCCATCTTGTGATGCCACCATCTTCAACCAAATCTCCAAAGTCAACCGGGAAGGAAAGAGAAATGAGGAAGGTACTCTGGATATTAACAATCTTGGCTTGGAAGTAACATGCGCCACGTACATTGCATGGGCCAGACCGGTTGATCAGATGCACAAAATCTGGAGCATGTGGGCCTGGCTGGGGCCACTTCCCAGCAATAATGGAAAGGGGATACCAATCTCCGAGGGTCAGGTAGCTGTCACAGCCACATCCTGCTCTTAATGTAGTAAACCAGAGGCCCTCGATATGTACCTCCTGAGTTTATAAAGGGATATGTGAATAAATAATAGAGCCTTTATAATTATTGTATTATTTCTATGACTATAGTTTCATTTCTTATTTTAAAATGCTCATTTAGCTATTTAATCATTTCTTAACTTTACTAGCAGGTCTTTCAAAATGAATCTATACCATGTCTCAGAGTAGCTTAGGTGGCATTTTCCTTGGAAAGTAATGCAGGGTCTGATAGTGAACTTCAGATCCTTTCCGACTTCGCCCTTTGTAAGCCACACAAACTCTATCTTGGCAGTGCCCATAGGCAAGCAGGGTTGATGGCATATTCTTTTGCAGTAACTCTATGTCAGCTAATTATGGGTGTTTGGCCAATGAAGCCGAGGTGATGGTTGTAGCCAGTATATAAGAAGTGTCCCCAGACTTATTTGCAGTTAAACTGCAAACCATTCAATTGTATTGTAACTTGCCTCATATTATAGTGACTTAAAAAAACAGAATTGGAAATTTAAAAATTGTCAGCAACTTTTAGTACCATCCGGGGAATTATGAAATGATATATCCAGCGGTTCTAAGATTTCTAGTCGTGACAGAGGTCTACTTACTGTGAAATAAACACATTAATGCCTTTACGTAACTTAAATGACTTATCTTATAAAGATACCTAATTTGCTTTGTTCTAAACCTCTGCTCATTCCAGACTCTGATTACTTTGTAAGTGCTCTTAATTGATTACCCCTTAATCAATGTGCTGGGTTGACCAACACTCTCCATTCCTCCCATAAAACTTGTAGACTGATGCCCACAGTATCTTCCGTGGATCAGAAGTCTGGAGTCCAGCAGTTCAGACTTAAACAACAGTTGTTGAGATTGTGGAGGATCCAGGCTCCTTGCAGGTTTCTGCTCCACTATCCCTGGAGAGTGACCATTATCCTCATGGTTCAGTGTGGCTCCCAAG
Source organism: Ursus americanus (assembly GCF_024610735.1). Lineage (NCBI taxonomy): Eukaryota > Metazoa > Chordata > Mammalia > Carnivora > Ursidae > Ursus > Ursus americanus. Next base: position 48,979,176 of record NC_142128.1, on the reverse strand, counting down.
CTCCAGCCATCCAGCCACATGATGACGAGCCCACCCCTTTCTTTTTAGGAGACTTCCAGGAAGTATTCCATATACATTAAAATAAAATGTTTAAAATATGGATCACTTAAAATGATCTCCCACTTTAAGGAACTCATTTATTTATTTAAGGTTTTATTTATTTGTTTGAGAGAGAGAGCACAAGCAGGGTGGGGGGGGGAAGGGGCTGAGGGAGGGGGAGAAGCAGACTCCCCGCTGAGCAGGGAGCCCAATGGGGGGCTCCATCCCAGGACCCTGAGATCATGACCTGAGCCAAAGGCAGACGCTTAACCAACTAAGCCACGCAGGTACCCCTTAACCAACTCATTTAGATTAACAATCAACTACCAGTCATAATAATATCTGATAACAGAGCTTCTAATTCGGCTTCCCATGATACTGAATGAGAATGAATTAAATATTCCTGTTGTAGGAGGTGTATAAACCTGCATTTGGGTTACTCATTGGTCAGGTGCACATTTGTTAGTCTAATCCTACCAGTTAGAGTACAGTCTAAGTTGCTATAACAAAGAGACCTGAAAAAACTGAATGGCTTCAATTCAATAGAAATGAGATAGATAGCTCTGTCATCTTCAAAGTTGCCTTTTCTCTGGGAGCAAAGATGTTCGTTCCTGCATTCACGTCTCTCAAACAGTTGGAAGAATTTTAAAACTGAGGGGACGGGAGAGCTTATGCCTAGTCATTTTAAGCTTCCCCAGAAGTGGCATATACTTCCATTCCACTGGTCAGAACTTAATCATGTGGCCACACCGAGTTGCGAAGCAGCCCTCTGAAACTTGGTTCTTGTGAAAGAAAGGGAAGACAGATCTTTGGGAACAATTAGCAGCCCCACCCCCACTCCAATAGTTTGTTGCTACTGAGTCTAATCAACTCTAGTCACTACCTGATGGGATCTAGTTTCTGAACATGTAAGTCCTGGGATCCAGCCTTGGATTACAGGGAACGCAGTTTTACAGGTGACGAGTCAGCAGGAGGACGATGAAAGGTCTATAAAGCCCCTGATCATAGATCCACGGTTTGGGGCCAGAGTCAACCTTCCCCCATGAATGCACACACCAAACAAGGCCGTGTCACCCCAGGGTGGCGGGATCTGTATCAAACTGTGTTGATGGAGATTTTTGGTGTCGTGCGGACCTAACATCTCAGTGGTTGGACTGAACTTTTCATTTTTCTATAACAGTGCAGCCACATCTGAATGCTTCCTGGAAGCCAAGTTTGAACCTAAAGGAAGCAGGATTTTTTTTGCCATTGCCATCATCGATTCAGTGTGTCTAGATGAACATTTTTTTTTAAAGATTTATTTATTTATTAGACAGAGAGAGACAGCCAGCAAGAGAGGGAACGCAAGCAGGGGGAGTGGGAGAGGAAGAAGCAGGCTCATAGCGGAGGAGCCTGATGTGGGACTCGATCCCAGAACGCCGGGATCACGCCCTGAGCCGAAGGCAGACACTTAACGACTGTTAAGTGTCCCTAGATGAACATTTTTGAAGGGGAAGGTACTAGGTTAGGCTGAGGGATGAGAAGATAAAACAGTTTTCTTTCTTTTTTTAATAACAGCTTTATTGTGGTATAATTCATGTATCACAACTCACCTATTTAAAATGTACAAGTCAGTGGTGTTTCGTATACTCACAGAGTTGTGTGACTGTCACTACGAGCCATTTTAAAGCATTTTCATCACCCCTCCTCAAAGACCTGTGCCTGCCTCAGTCCGCCCTTTCCTCTGTCCCAGCCACAGGCACCTGCCGGTCTCTCTGTCTCTACGGACTTGCCTAATCTGGACATCTCACATAAATGGAATCGTACAGTATGTGCTCTCAGAGTATTTTCAAGGCTCATCTATGCTGCAGTGGGTATCAGCACTTTATTCCTTTTTATTACTGAATAATACCCATTGTCTGGATACACCCCATTCTGTTTATCCATTCATTATTGGTGGACATGTGGGATGTTTTCAGTTTTTGTATATTATGAATAATAATGCTACGGACATTCCGACACATGCTTGCATGCGGACATATGTTCTCATTTCTCTTGACAATATACCGAGGAGTAGAATTGCTGGGTCACATGGTAACTCTGTTTAACCTTCTGGGGTGCTGCTGGACTCTTTTCCAGGGCAACTGCACCATTTCACACTCGTATAGCCGTGTACGAGGGTTCCGGTCTCTCTGGGTCCTTGTTCTCCAGATCCTCAAGTCTTGCAACGGTCTGTCTTTTTTTTTTTTTTTTTTAATGGAATTACATCCAGTTATATATATATTTATTTATTTTAAAGATTTTATTTATTTAAAAGACAGAGAGCCAGAGGGCAAGCGGGGGTTGGGCAGAGGGAGAGAATCTCAAGCAGAGTCCGTGCTGAGCAGGGAACCTGGCAAGGGGCTCGATCCCACCATCCTGAGATCAAGACCTGAGCAGAGACCATGAGTCGGTTGCTTAAGTGACTGAGCCACCCAGGCGCCCCAAGTGTCTGTCTTTTTGATTATAGCCCTCCGAGGGGGCGTAAAGGTACTTCCTTGTGGTTCGATGTGCATTTCTCTGGCAGCTCATGATGTTTAAACGCCTTTTCATGAGTTTTTTAGACATGTGGATGTCTTTGGAGTAATCTCCATTTCGATCCTTCGCCTATTTTTAAAATTAGGGTATTTGCCTTTTTATTCCTGAGTTGTAAAAATTCCTTACATATATTTCGGATATAAGCCCCTTATGAGACACATGATTTGCAAATACGTTCTCCCATTTTGTGAGCTGTCTTTTTACTTCCTGGATGGTGTTGAAGAGAAGTTCCTTGCCTCTAGTGTGCTTTCAGACGAAGGCCTGCGTGACTACAATACACGGGGGTGGGGGGGGGTGGGGGGGTGGTGTGTGTGTGTGCTTACAGTGAACTCTAAGGAATCCCCTCCGGCCCACGGAGGGCGGGCCTGACCTGGAGCCTGGCGCTGGGGCACCACTCAGGTTCGTCCCTGTGCGTCCGTTTGTGCGCAACTATGTGGCTCACAAATTCCGTCAAAATAGCTATCAGTTCAGTCCAAAAGCTGGTTTGGCTGGGTTTTCTTTTCTGTTGGGCCGACAGGATATTGAGCGAACCAAACTGCTTATCTGGTAATGCGACCCCGTCCGAGGACCTCACTGCTTTTCTCTCAACCTGGTGATACATCATCTCTTCAGCTCAGTCAGAAGGACAGAGTCACTGGCTTGGAAGCCGGGGAAGTGAAGGGTGTCCCAGTGCCGGGCAGAGCGGAGGGCTGGGAGCTCAGTGTCCCGAGTCCCAGACGCAGCATCTCCTGCTGCACCACGGCGTTGCCCCCTTGTCTGCCCCCTCCCGTCACCTCTTGAACTTTCGGACTCACCGACCCGAAAAGTAAGACTGGGAGAAGGGAGTGTGTATGAACGGTGTTTAGGGTCTCTGCCACAATAAACTGCACGGCGGTTGGGGCTCAGGGTTGGGGTGGCTGAGCACGTAGACGCGGTCCGTTTTTCTCTTCTGGAACAGGCAGAACGCTCCCCACTGCAAAGGGCTCTGTGCACAGACTCTGCCAGGGCAGCATTCTGGCCGAGGGTTCCTCTAGCCCAGGAACAGATGACAGGACGGCAGGCAGTCCGTCCCCTTCTAGGGAATAAGGCAAGGATTCCTTTAACACAATGTGACAACTAATCTCTCTATAGCATCTGACTGAGAGGTTTTAATTACTACTGTGATATACACACGTGATTTCCCTATTCCCGCAAACAGCCGGGGTGTGTGTGTGTGTGTGTGTGTGTGTGTGTGTGTGTGTGTGACTCCGTGTTTCCCCATTACTCTGCCACGTCTGCACCAGCTCAGAACGGGTAGATTCTGAATCCTCCTTCTTTTCTCCTTGTCTCTTTGGGTCCCTCTTTCCCCCCTGCTTTGTTTTCTCCCTCCTCTCCTGTATCCTTAATTTGTGCGAATGAGCTTCTTGATTTTCTGCTTTGAACAGAAGGCCGGGGGTCCTTCGGCTCTCCTTCCCCTCCCCGACGTGGCAGCGAACCCAGCGGTCCCGGGGAATGAAGGTGTTTTCGCAGCCTTGCTGGCATTCAGACGAAGACCTCTCTAGGAGACAGCGTGTATGCTGGTACGGAGCAGCATGGGGCAGGAGAGGCAGGGACCACAAAAATGACTTTGGCGGGGAGCGTCCCAATCAGACTTTCTTCCAGTTCAGGAATTAAAGTGTGACCCACTTCTGAGCCTGTGTCATCGCGGTACCAAATACCTGTTTCGTTTGCCATGTAAAGATATATAAACATCTGGACCTCACAATGACAAATGTCTGAGTATTTGGGAGCATTGAGGTTCAACTCAGATTATTTGTTTATATTCAAATATGAGATGATCCCAGTGCTCTGTTTGGGGGACTGTTTGGAACATCCATTTGCAAATCTCTGCTTCTGGGCAAAACAGTGTTGTAAAAGATGCCAAAAAAAAAAAAAGTTTTATAAAATGGAAATATTGATCAGACATGGTTTGAGCACCAAGATGTTCCACAGTGAAACATTTCTCAGCAGCTTCAGTATATATGTGGACACCTGTTTGATTTAAAGAGAAGGAATAGGAATTAAAGAGAAAAAATCTGAAATCCTCGCTGTGATGCTTCCCATGGGCTGAGCAAGTCAGTATCCACTGTTCCGTTTCATGCGGTTCATAAGGATCCTCTCTCACCAAGCACAAGACTCCAGCCACTTTGGAGGGACAAACTGTGACATCTAACTTGCTAATAAAAGTCTCCATGGAAAGCAGACTTCATCATCCCCTGGGTCCTCTGCTCCGGGTGCCGCCCCCACAGTCTGGACATAATTCTTTCAGGGCGCTCTCGCCCCAGATGCTTCCCCTGACACATCCTCAGTCTCTAGCATCTCACCCCCCGCCCCCAGTCCCTGCAGTGCTGCCCTCACTCTTCCACAGCCTGCCCTGCTCCAGCCTGGAGAATGTAACCGCCTCCACGGCTCCTGTGCACGGTCAGATGGCATCATGCTGACCTGAACTAGCCCTTGGTCTGACTCTGTGGGCCATCCAGGGTCTCGGCTCCCCCTGTTTTTCAGGGTCTATTCCATGACAATATTCTCTCTCTACCAGGTATCTGACCAAGAACTGGACTATTTGCCTGTTACCAAACTCATTCTGTACTTTTTCAGTTCTACATCTTTGTTTGCTTTTCCATCCTCCAGAAATGCCCTTCCATCCTCAATGCCGTCCTCAATCTGTCAAAATCCTACACATTTTTAAAGTTCTAGCCTAAATGTTTCCTTTCCCAGGGGCCTGTCCTCTGCACCCCCACAGCGCCTTCCCGGCTACTGTTTGGGGCTCTGCCTCGCCCTTGCTGGAGCAGCGGGAGGAGTCTGCTGGGCTCAGGAGGACAATGCCTTAGCTTCAGCTGTGTTCCAAAAGGCCTGTGGCCCTAACGGCGTCCCTCCATCTCTTTGAGCCTCACTTTCCTCCTGTGTCAGCATGATGGGCTGGGATTGTACAGCCTGGGGGGGCCTTCTGTTGAAAGCTCAGTGATTCCACGATTATGATTTCAGAGCCTACATGGTAACTTCCCTGCAACCTGCTAACTCCTTTAGGGCAAAACTGATACGTTTGTGGGGCACCTGGGTGGCTCCATCCGTTGAGCATCCGACTCTTGGTTTCGGGTCAGGTCATGATCTCAGGGTCGTGGGTTCGAGCCCTGCGTGGGGCTCTGCACTCAGCAAGGAGTCTGCTTGAGGATTCTCTCCCTCCGCTCCCCCCAAATAAATAAATAAACCTTAGAAAAAACATGATAGCATCTTCACCTAACCCTCTTTCCTCTTGGTGCGTGAATGCCTTGTGCACAGTACCTACCTAGTAAGTTCCTGTTAAAGGAAAGGATGGGCGAAAAGCAGTCTCTTGCTGCGATCTGATCTCACTACTTAGTTTGTTTCCAGAAGTGCTATGGAAGAACTGATGTGTGTTGTTTATAGAATAACTATTTCCTGCGTCCTTCTGTTCACACATAGTGTTTACTTTGGCTGAAAAGTTACACGCTGGAGAGCAAATCTGGATCTCTCAGCTTTCCCTGTTTGATTGTCTTTTCCTGTGTGCTTATGGATTTTTCCCCCCTAAATAAATGGCATGAGATAAGTATTAATTTATTTGAGGGGATATGCTTCAGCCTTCTGCCTTCTGTCACGAAAGGGGCATGCTTTTGATTTTTGAAGAGATGCCCGGTGCTGTACCGCCGCGTGGTTACCGGAGCTCTCTGTGCTGTTTGGCTGCGTAGAGTAGGAGGTCACCCATGTGATGTGATTGCAGAGGGACCGGCGGGGCCACCATCTGCCTACCCACTGGTTGTCATGAAGGAATTCCTCCTTTGGTTCAAGAGTAGCCTGCTAAAACAATACACCTCAAACTACCATCGACGATCCTTTAGGCCAGCAACATAAACTTCAAGGGCATTCTAGAAAACTCGAGTTCCTGAAGATGAGAATAGATGTTACATAAAAAAGGGGACTTCTGTGGTGAAATACATTTGGGCAGCTACATTAAGGAAAGCCAAGCAGATTCTCCTAGCTGCAGGACTTCTCAGAACGTTGAATGGGCCAGTGTGCAAGGGGAATGCAGCACGTTTCCCATACTCACTTGACAACAGAATTAGAACCCTGCCAGCTATTTATTTTACTTTATTATTTTTTTAAAGTTTATGTGTTCTAAGAGACTAGATTTTCACTAAACGCATTCTGGAAAAGCTGCCTCGGAGGGCCGTAGAGAGCCAGCCAAGTGCAGGATTCAGAGTGGCAAGCAGGCGGGAGCGTGTAGAAACATGCGCCCAGCCAGACGGCCGCCACCAGCAGCTCACGCCACGCCGCACATGTGGCAGCAGACCACCCCCTCCCCCGAGCCTCAGGTATCACCTTCTCTTTCACAGAGTTGCACCTGGTTCAGCTTTGATGGGCTGTCCTCACACTTCCCCTGGGTGACCTTGAGGGTTGCGAGAAAGCTGTGCTATTTCTCCCGCACATTTGCTGGATGCTGGGCTCTGTCCTCGGCCGCACAGAGGGAAGGTCTTGGATCCTGACCCCAGGACGTAGGAAGCCTGTGCCCTTCAGATGCCCACACAACTGCTTATAGCTCATTGAATCGAAACTTTAGTCTGAGGAGGTGTCGATACAGGGGGTGGGGTGACAGGAAATCGATAAAGCCTATTTCCTGGTGATGCAGAGTTAAAAATAGGCAATGATTGATTATTTCCCCGCGGTTTTTCAAAAGCTTCTTGGGCTGTCCATATGCAAAGTTCCCAAGACACACAGATTGACCACCAACCTGAGGAGAGTGAGCACCTGCTCGGTAGCTAGATTAAAACTCCTTCTTCAGGAGAGCCGGCTGCGGTGGACGGAGTGAAGGAAAGCCCCTGTGACACACAGGGGAGGGAGGAAGGAGAATGCGGGGTGGCAGTGAAGCCATTCCCAGCTCTACGACGCCCTGGGTGGCCCCGGATGGCACCTGCTGCCTCCCCCTCCTGCCCCCCATTACTGAGAAAGGAAGAGCACTGTGAGCGGAACGGCTGCAGGTCATGGCCTCCTTGAGCTGTCCTGCCTCCCCCAGCCCCACAATCTGGGGTGCCCTCGCTGTCACACTACCCCCCCCCCATACTGACTCCAGCTCCTGTCCTCCAGCTCTCTGTCTTGTTCCCAGCGTACACTCTGCATGGTGGGGACACCCTCCCAGTGGTCTTAGTGGCTCTGGTTAATAGCACACCGTAGGCTGAATGAATGTTTGCCAGGCATCGCTGTGCTGGCATGTTCCTGGCCACACCAATCTCATCCCTCCCCACTTAGTTACAAGCACCTGAGGAGCAGACTTGCTCCCCATCAAGGTGACTTGCTTGTCCTTTGGGGTCCACGGATGAGCAAGGACCACACTCCACCAAGCTCGAAGGGACAGGCGCTGGGCACAGGAGGGCCTTGTGGAGTGTCCTTCCTTTGTGTTTTGCAAGGATGCCATAATGCTGGGTACCAGGGAGCAGAGGATCAGGCTAGTTCCTACTTCCTCCACCCCTGTGTCATCCTCAGAGGGCTAGAGGACCCAGGATGAAGGGACAGGCGACCGTGGGGTGGTCCAGGGGCGGAGGACACAGCTACACTTCCTCATCTGTCTGCGTGGCAGCCCGGCAGGGGGCTAACGAGAAGCGGGGTGAGAGGCAGGGGCTGCAGGACGATCCCAGCTGCTCAGCCCGTTGACAGCACCCGCTCTGGCTCTGCGGCCCCTCCCTCCCAATGAGGCTGTTACTGCCCCGAGGCCAGGGTACCTCCAGGACCCATTCACCCCCTCTGGACTCCCATTTGTGGGTGCAGGTGGCCCTCGGGCCTGAAAAAGGAGGCGGTCTGAAGGTTCAGCCCAACTACTTGCAGGGGAAATGCTTCCATCTGCCCAGCCGGCCTTTCTGCTTGTGCACTTGCCCGGGTTGCTCCACATGAGAAGTGGGGAGCAGAGGATTGCTGGGGTGTCCTAGCATTGGTGCCCTGTGCCTGTCCAGGCATAAGCTTGGGTCTCCCTCTGCTGGAAACTGCCAGTGATTCTTAATGCCCTGGGGCATCACCCAGCACTTAGTTCAGGAGCCCCCCGCCCCCCCGGGCTTCTCTTGCCTCCTGCCTGGGTGGGAGCTGGGTGGCCAGCCGTGCCTGGCTCTCCCCACCACCTCTCCGCATGGTTGTAACAGCGACCCCCTTCTTGTTTGCCAGCTTCCCTGTGGTTCCTCCAGCTCTTCTGTCTCTCAGTGCCCACTGAGACGCCCGGCTGTCAGGTCCTGTGCGGGTTGTTGAATGCATGAAACAAATGAACCAATCCCTCGAATCCACCAGCTAGCACAGCTCCGAGGAGCAGGATCTAGAGAGGCCAAGGAGCCTGCCCCGCTCCAGGGGCATGGACGGGCTACCCACTTCCTGGCATACTGTAGGGGCTCCGTCCATGTGAGGTCTCTCCACTCTGTTCCCTCAGTGCAGGCAGCCGCGCTGATCCTTTCCTTAGGAAGTCACTGTCAGAATGGATTTGGGGACACCTTGGCTGCTAGGGTGGAAGCTGTTCTAAAGTAGCCTTGCCAGACTTTAAAGAAAAGTGTGTTCCTTCTTGAATAGTATGTGTCCCACAAACTGAGCAAAGCCCTCTGGTCTTTCCCCACAGCCAAGGCTGTCCCCTCTCCCAAGGCTTCCTATCTCTCTCTCTCTCTCTCTCTTTCTCTGGTGCTCAAGCTGGTTCCTGGAGGTACACACCCCCTCCCAACCCCAGCATCTCCCCCCTTCCCAATGACCCAAACCACCTCTTCCTTCTTCCTCCTCCCTCCTCCTCCCATAATGCTTTCAGTCCAGGAGGAGAGGGAGACTTCTGGTGTTGGGGCCAAGGGCGCTTCCTGACACCCTCCACCCCCGCGGAACCCCCTCTCTTCTTTGTACCGGCCTCCCAGCTGCAACCAGGAGGAAGGCGAGGAGAAAGAAGCAGGATGCTGATGCCCAGAGCCTCCAGCGGGCCCAGCCGCCAAACAAAGCAGCGGGCTGCACGCTCGCACCTTCTGCCCAGGCGTGTCACCTGTCCTGGCCACCATCCTCCCGACGCCCGCCGCGCACCACCTCTCAGAACAGCTGGCCCGCGTGTCACAGCCAATTAGGCTTTGGAGGGAGTGAGAGGAAAAGGAGTGACACCGCATATTGACCCCTGCTGTCACGGGGCCAGTGTGGCGGCCAGCACGCATCCCCCGCACGGCGACGCCGCTAATTAATCACCTCGGCCACCGGATCGTGACAGTGCTCTGCGCCGCTCCCGGCGCACGTGAAGGCAGGGCCGCACCTGCGGGGACACGGTGGCGCCAGGCAGGCTCTCGGCCACCAGCCGCCCTGTCTCAGCTGGCCCGGCAGGCCTGCTTCTGGCAAGGCTTCTGGAAGCTGCTGGGGTTAAAAGGAAGGGTGGGAAAGAGCAAGGACACTTCCTAAAAGCCATAAGTGATCACATAGAGTGTGAGTTGGTGGGGTCCCAGAGCAGGGTGCAGAGCTGGAAACTGGGCGGGAGCCAGCCACAGAAGGGCCCCCTCTCTGGGGTGGGCCTTCTGGAAGAGGTAGTGGGTGCTCAGGGATTTGTCCGGGAAGGAGCCCCGGACCAGGTGACCCTCCATCTACCGTTTCACCTTTTCTTTCTTCCGCTGGTTTCTCCACCCGCCCCCTTCCACCTGTCCTTCCTTCCTCAGACTTTCAGGGACAGGGGCAGGCCCTGTGCCGGCTGCTGAGGGGCCTTAGCTCCTACACATCTTTTAAGACTTGAGTTAGATGTTATGGCCTCCAGGAAATGCCCACGGCAGGTAGCCATCCAGAGAGTTCCCTGTGCCCTGCGACCTCTGGTCCTAGCTCTCAAGGCCCGGAGCTGTGATGGCCTATTTGCTAGATGCAAGGACCCGTCCAGGCAGCTCACCTGCTAGAGCAGCCTCTACCACGGGGCCCAGTAACACCTTTGCACCCACCGACATTTGCCGAATGATTCCCGAATAAGGCACGATCTCACCTTTGCAAGCTCCAGTCCCGCTAGGGAGAGAGCCACAGGCCAGGTCACTGCCCTGCAACCTTGCAAAGCCGGTGGTGTCACATGGCAGGGTGTGGGGGAGCGTGGTGGGCCGAGAAGGGAACGCCAGCCCCACCTCCAACCATGAAGCACATACCTTGTTTGGCTGACCGCTGCTTTTGTGGAAATCTTGGGTCAATCTGCTCCATTTCTATCAAAGCTCAAAATCATGGCCAGAGCAGTCAGGGCAATCACCGAATGGCTTATTCTTAGGCCGAAGTTCTCCTCCTTTGAGAGAAAGCTTGCAGTGGTCACTCACAAACTGAAAATAAGCAAGGCTGCTTCAGGTGATAGAACGCACAGCAGGGGGACGTGTTATGCGCATCCATTTGGATATAGATCCGTTAAGGGTTCATTTCTGATTTTAAGACCTGGAACTGTGCGTGTCTATGCAATCAAGCCCCAGCTCTGTGTTCTTTCGGGGTGAATGGGAGAAAAGGCTTCTGGTGTTCAGCCTCTCGCTCCAGACACAGCCCTGCTGTTTGCAGGCAGCTCCTGGCCTAGGAAACCCTCTACCCTTGGTCTACTCAGCAGATGTCCGCTCCCCTTCCAGAGGCCCCAGTACCGTCCCTCCTCAGTCTTCCTTTCTAGAAGAGAGCCTAAAAACAACGAGAAGCTTGCACGGTCAGTCACGGAAATCGTTCTCTGAGGACAGATCCCTCCTGTTACACAAGAAGCACTGTCCTGGGCAGCGAAGAGCAGCGTTGGGAGCTTCTGACAAAGTTCCGTTCAGGTTTTCGATGGGCAGAGTGGAAAAGAATCCACCAACCAGCAAGTGAGGGAGCGTCCAAGGTATCTCTCAACGGTCATTGAAGTGACGGCCGATTTTACTCGAGCATTTATTTTCTGATAAAGACATTGAGTTATCTATGGCTCTGAAAGAATAATTTATGCTTAGGAAAGAGAGTATATTTATTAGAAATCCCTAACCAAATGTTTAGATCTCGGGATATCCCCCCCCAAAGTATCTGTTTCTAAAGAAAAATTGAAGTAAAATATACAAAAAAGAGTTAAAAATGGTTTAAAATTTTAATAAATGAGGGGAACCTGGGTGGCTTAGTTGGTTAAGTGTCTGACTCTTCGTTTCAGCTCAGGTCATGATCTCGGGGTCGTGAGATCGAGCCCCACATCCAGCTCGCATTCAGCAGGGAGTCTGCTTGAGATTCTTTCCCCTCCCTCTCCCTCTGCCTCTGCTCCTCCCCTGGCTTCCATGCTCTCTCTCTTTCTTTCTCTAAAATAAATAAATAATCTTAAAAAAAATAAAAGTTTAATAAATGATACTTTAGCATGTCAAGGGGCGCCTGGGTTGCTCAGTCAGTTAAGCATCTGCCTTCAGCTCAGGTCATGATCCCAGGGTCCTGGGATCGACTCCCACATCAGGCTCCCTGCTCAGCAGAGAGTCTGCTTCTCTCACTCTCCCTCTGTGCTCTCTCTCTCAAATAAATAAATAAAATCTTAAAAAAAAGTCAAAAACTGGAACTTGTAGCTTAAAATATGTTAAAAAAAAAGTATCTACATTAGGAAGACAGAACCATGCATACAGGAATGGCTGGTGAGCTCTGTAGATTGCCTGAACAGGGGTGACCAAGACCTGGGACTCCTTATGTGTGGGCACTGAGCTAGCATTTGTGGGGACAATAGCAGGGCTCTGTGCCATGTTGCAGGGACATCAGACCTTGTGACCTCTCTGGATTGTACCTTTGGTTGTTAACCTCGAATGATAATGGTTGTGCTAGAGAGATGATAGCCTTTAAAGACAGGCTGGGGTCGAGTTCAAGTGTGCTCTCTTGACTCATGTGACTTTGAACCACATTCTTTTCTTTGGCTAATACTTGTGGGGCACACACTCACTCACCTGCTCACTCACTCATGCACACATTACGCCTTCTTACACTTATATGCCAAGTAAGAAAATAGACAGTCAGGCATCACTAGGGATACAAAGTGATGTTCTAGGGGCTCCTGGCTGGCTCAGTTGGTAGAGCATAAGACTCTTGGTCTCAGGGGTTCATGAGTTCAAACTCCACATTGGGCATGGAGGCGACTTAAAAACAAAACAAAAAAAGATAAGTGATGTTCTAGACATGCTCCCTGCCAAAGAACTCTCTGTTCAGTGACAAGTGCCACTGAATTTCTCCAGGCACTGATGTCTTCCTTCAAAACATAGGAGTGGGATGCCAGTCTCGAGGTCATGCCCTTCCTTGTTTGAATAGGTCACCTAGAGCCACAACCAATCTGTGTGCATTCATTTTGACTTTTGATACTTGCTTTGGACACATGTTGTGCCGTAAATTCCAGTTTTTGACATTTATAACAAAGTTTTGGTGAGCAATAAATCGAACAGTGTTTGCTCTTTCAAAAGTTAATTTACCCGGAAAGGAGTAAATCAGTTGAAATATTTTTTTCTTCCTCCTTCAAATGTTTCGTGTTTCTTTGTTTTTTGCTTTTCCTTTTACTTGATGCCCAGTGCTGTGCCAGGTATGAGTGGGGATGCAGTAAAATGTTCTAATACTTCCTGTTTTCTTACTTGGGGTACGTATGTATGTGTTATTAGTATGTGGTTGAATGCATGAATATGTATATGTGCCTATGCATGTGAGTGTGCATATGCATGTGTGTAGGTTAGTGTACACACACATTAGGACATGTTGGGGCATGTGTGTGGATGTGTGTTTGTATGAGAGTGTGTAAGTCTATGTGCGTGTGACAATGAGTGTAGGTGTGAGTGAACACACGTGAGTGAGAATATGTGTGGGTATATGTGTGAGTGTGTCTGTAAATGTGTGCATAGAATAAGTGAGTGAGTGCAAGAGTGTGGGGGGAAGTGTGTGCACATGTATGGGTGTGTGCAAGAAAGTGCGTTAAGTATGTGTGTGTGTGTCTGTGTGTCTGTGTATGTGTGTGTGTGTGTGTCTGTGAAGGCACCATGATATCTCTCTTACTGACAGATTCTGGAGACCCGGTGTCTGCTCCTGAGAGCAGAAACATAGAAAGTGGGGCACCTGGGTCACTCAGTCATTTAAGCATCTGCCTTTGGCTCAGGTCATGATCCCGGGGTTCTGGGATTGAGCCCCATGTCAGGCTCCTAGCTCAGTGGGGAGCTTGCTTCTCCCTCTGCCTACTGCTCCCCCTGCTGGTGCGCTCTTCCCCCCCCCCCCCCCCCCCCGTCAAATGAATAAATAAAATCTAAAAAAAAAAAAAAAACAGAAAATCTCAGTATGAAGTCAAAAAGCAGTCAAGCAACTTGTTCCTCCAGTTGACTTTTTTTGACAGATCTTTTTCTTCCTAATTAGCCTTTAAATATGACATTAAATTTAATAATAATAAAAACAGAGGGGGAATTGGTCTGAAAAAGAATGGAAGAAGATTCCAGAAGTAGAAATCAGCAGGGATTTAAAAAAAAAATTAGCTGACAGGTGGACCTTTCTGGCGAAATTTAAACTGAACAAAGATGACTAACTTGAGCCGTTTCAGGAAGGGCAGGGGGTGGCTCAGGCTCTGCTCCGAGATGGGCAAATGTTCCCCCATCCAGAAGGCGGAGTCTCCATCCTGTGGCCAGACACAGCACTGCACTTCTCCAGACGGATTGCACAACAAAATGAAAAAGCCGCTGAGGGCTCAGAGCAGCCCGGCAGGCAAACAGGTGAGGCCTCCTCTTTCTCCAGCCCCTGCCAACCCCCTGTGACGTCACAGAAAATATGCATTAGCTTCTGCACCTGGTTCCTGCACAGAGCCCCTAAAACCCTTGGGATTTCTTAAGTGATAAGAGCTCTGGGGGCATCTTTTGTTCTAATATTGGTCTTTGGTCTCAGTTCCTGAATTTCCAAAAGTCCCTCATAATTTCCTGGGGGAGAGCAGTGTCTTGTTCTAATGAAGTGAGTCTGGGTGGGCTCCTGGAGGGGCGCTGGCCACCCAGGATTCGAAGCTCGGAACCTCAGCCCCACCCTGTCCTGCAGGCTGTGGGTAACCTGGGGGCCTCCTGTTTGCACTGGAGTCTGAGGTGGAGGCAGTTTGGGGGGCGAAGCCCTTGACCTGTGAGTCTGCAGGGCCCCACAGTGTCCGAATTCCACTGAATCATAGCCCCCAGCTGTGAATTGCTTGGTGCAGGGACAAAGCCCCATAGCTGGGTTCAGAAGTGTGGTGAGTGTGGCAGTGGTGTGATAGGAAGGGAGAAGCCCAGGGGCTGGTTCTCCTCTACACCCCCCTGCGAACGCCGCCTTCTCCCTTGCAAGGCTCTCTGCCCTCCTGCCTTCCAACCACCAAAGCTGGCTAAGCATCAATCAATCCTCTGCATCTCTTTTCCCCCCAGACCTTTACCCCAGACGTTACAGAAGAGAAAAACACAGGTGTAGATCAGATCCTGTCAGATGTGCCATTTCTGGACTTTCTTTACCAAAAGGGTAGGAGTTGCATTCGTGTGAGCTGTCAGCTTTCAGACAGGAAGTTCACCAGATCAGCCCCTTGGCCAGTGCGGATGACCCTTCAGATCTGGTCCTTGGCAGCAGGCGGGCACAGGCCCGGGCGCCAGCCTGGAGAAGGAAGCCTGACGCCCCATGCGGCTCGTGCCTGGCAGGCACCTTTAGCCTGCTGCTGATTCACGGACATTTGTGCAGTTGCCTCTTTGGGTGTTTTTTTGTTTTTGATTTTATTTTATTTAAATCCAATTAGTTAACATATAGTGTATTATTAGTTTCAGAGGTAGAGGTCAGTGATTCATCAGTTGCATAGAACACCCAGTGCTCATGACAAGTGCCCTCCTTAATGCCCATCACCAGGTTACCCCATCCCCCCCCCCACCTCCCCACCAGCAAGCCTCAGTTTCTTCCCTGTACTCAAGGGTCTCTTATGGTTTGTCTCCCTCTCGATCTGGAGCTAAGGGAAATCGCTGGCAACTTCCATGGAGACTTGAGGCTCTGGAATCGAGTACATCCCAAGCATACAGGGAGGGCCCTCAGGTTTTACCGCAGACATCAGCCGTGGAAGTATAAACTAGAACGAGTGTGCTCCCCGTAGAACAGAAGACCGGCGCCATTTAAAATGGCTTTATGGAAAAATAACAAAGATTGGCATGGTGAAGTGCTTTTGACGGTACCTGGCAGCTACTTAATAAATATTAGCCATTATGATTATTATGAAGTCATTTTTAATGGTGTCAGGGTGATCTTCCCAACAACCCAATAATCAGAAACTAGTATTATCTCTGTTTTACACATAAGAAAACTCAAGTGCTGAGAGCCTAGCCACCCTGGTTAGACTCTGGCGAAACTGGGATCCAATCCCAGTTGGCTTGCATCCAAAAATCAGGCTCTCATCCAGTGTACCACGCTACTTTTAAGGAAAATATAGAGACAAGGAAAGATGTTCCGAACATACCATTATCTGAAAAGGAAAGTCTTATGAAATAATGTTATAGGATAGCCTTATTCTGTACAAAGAAAATTGTGTGTGTGTGTGTGTGTGCATGCGTTCATGTGCACGTGGGTGTGTGTGCACGTGCACGAGTGTGCGTGCATGTGCGTGCATGTATTAGCTGAATGCGGATTATGAAGGTGGCATGAAGAGCTTAAGAGCAAGAGGTCTGGATCCCATTTTCTGGGTTCACATTCTGGCTCGGCTGTATCCTTGCCTTGTCAGGGAAGCACAGACTAGTGTGCGTCAGTAACAGTCCTACCTGGCGGCGGCGTTGTAAGGATTAAATCACGTGGGACAGGTGAGCACCTGACATGGGCTACGGCACTTAGTAGCCACTCAGTGTATGTTGGCTCCTATTATAGATCCATACAAAAGCTTTTCAGCGCTAATCTCAAGGCAGTGATAATATGGGGGACTTTTCTTCTTCTGTTGAATCTGTATTTTCAAAATGAACTTTCATTAATGTGTATTACAGGTAAGGAAGCATTTGGAAAGAATGCGGGAAGAGCAGGGGGGTCAGAGGGGACTGCGAATCTGTGGCTGGCTGGAGGCCAGGTGGAGGCTGGTGGTGGGAAGGGGAAGAGGCTCTGTGGTCCATATGCCTGGTTCGACACAGCCAGGTGGCACTGAGGTTTTAGCGGATAATCAGATACGGCTTGTACTCACAGTGCGGTCGAGACAGCTAGCTCTCCCCAATATCTGCTTTTCCCTTCCTACAACCCCCAACCTCTAGCTGCGTTCATGACCATGAAGAATACAAACTACATTTTCTAGCTTTCCTTTTTTTTTTTTTGTAAGATTTTATTTATTTATTTGAGATAGAGCAAGAACAAGCAAGAGAGAGAGAGAGAGGGACAGAGGGAGAGGGAGAAGGAGGCTCTCCACTGAGCAGAGAGCCTGACATGGGGCTCGATCCCAGGACATGACCTGAGCTGAAAGCAGACGCTTCACCGACTGAGCCACCCAGGCGCCCCTACATTTTCTAGCTTTCCCATAGTCGAGTGACTAATTCTGGCCCATGGGATGCATGTGCTGTGTGTCACTTCTGGGAAGTGTCTTTGAAGGTAGAGGACATTGGCTCCTCTCTCTCCCTCGTTCCCATGGCTGGAAGCTGTTCTGTGTGCTTGGAGCTGGAGTAGCCACTTTGGACCATGAGAAGGAATGCACGTTGCTCATGGGATCGTCAGAGATCAGCTCCTTCTGGTTGCCTGGTTATCAGACTGCTTCCTTGAGGATTTCATTTACAGGAGGGAGAAACAAATTTCTGCCTCATTTTAGCTACTGTTATTTGGGATTTTCTGTCATTCACAGCTCATTGGTTTTCAATTTCGGCCACCTCAGGGGACGCGTGGCCATGTCAGGAGCCATTTTTGGTTGTAACTGCTGGAAAGACACTGCTGGCATCTTGTAGATAGAGGTCGGAAGAGCCGCTAACCTGCATACAAGACTGCCCTCCACATGGAATTATCTGGCCCCAAATGTCAGCAGTGTAAAAGTTGAGAAACCTTGCTCACAGCGGAACTCAATCTTCACTAATGGAAGAAGCTTCCTACGAGCGTATCCACGAAGGCTTTGCAGCAAGATTTGACCTGTTGAAGTGTCATCACAGGGTGGGCCCGAGCCATGGAAAATCCTGCAGGGTGATTCTCGCAAGCACCGGGGGTCAGTGGGAACAAAGACAAACCTTATTGAAAGCCACTTGTGTAGCTTCAGCTCTGGGGCAGAAATCAAGGCGGCCTTTCACCTTGCTGGAAGGTCAGTATGTTCTGGCTGGGGGGACATGCTGCAGGCACAACCATCCAGGGCAGCGTCTGCCCCCTCCTATGGCATGAACCCTGCGGTGACACCAGTGCACTTGGATGGCAGCCCAGGGTCTCCCCGGAGGGCTCTCTAGTTCTAGACCTCATCTGAGACCTGGGTTTCTGGCTCCCCAAAGCCCTGTCCCCTGTGCACCAGAGGCTGGGTCTCCTGGGGGATGACAGTGTGAGGAGGGCCACAGATCTATTGCTTAGGCCAACACGGGGCAGATTAGAGGGTAGAACATGACTGTTCCCAAGGATCCAGTTGGCTGAACTCCCTGAAATTGCTAGGACCATGATGGCTTTCTTGGAAAGGAAGTACCTCCTGGCCTGGATCCCAAGGGTCAGTGGCACAAGTGCTCTGAAGGCTCAGAGTGAATTACATCCACCAGGCTCTCTTACTGATGGACTGGTGAGTCTTGCCTTGACCAGGCGAAACCTGGCAGAAGAGTCTCAAGAAGTACGTGACTACATGGTCAAGCAGCACGTCCCTAAACTGGGACAGACTCAGTTGTCTGGGTTTGGAGGAATCTGCCTCGCCCCGTCCCTGATATCCCTGCCGGTATGTGTGTGAGGGCAGAGGGATTTTACAAGGATGTTGGGGCTGCCCAGTCTGTGTGACTTGCCTTGATGGACCTGGGATTCCCTTGGTCTGGGCTGACTCTCCCTTCTGCAGTAAGCATGAGTTGATCAAATGAGGTGGGTTGTAAGAATCGCCTCGTTAAGCACTCCAAGATATGGGCAGTTTGATTCCGGCTCAGGTCCTGGGTGAGAGGTTGGACATGGTGGCCCAGGATGGGCCATGGCAGATGGTGAGATTGGCAGCTTCCTGTTCAGTCACACTAGTCAGCTCTACTGGTGTTTTGAGGAATTCTTAAAAATCTCTTGACAGGCTTGGTGAGAGGCTCCTGTGCTCCAAGAGGGAAAATGATGTCAGTAACCAGGGTCAAACGGCGGGAAGTCTACAGTGACACAGATTGGGTGAGAAAGAGAAGTCAAAGATCAGTAGTAATTAAGGTGCTAAACCAATTCAAACAACTTATTTTAAAGTAGGTCCCTTGGGAAAAAATAGTTTCAAATAATAATTTACAATAGTTAAGAGAACAGTAATAGTAAGCCTCCTATGGCCATGAATTTACAGCCTATCTTATTTCATTTTGTACCTCATCTATTTCCTGCATCACCCCATACCCTGAGATTATTCTGAAACATTTTTTTTTAAGATTTATTTATTTTAGAGAGAGAAAGCGCATGCAGGGGGGCAGGGGCACAGGAAGAGAGAGACTAAGCAGACTCCCCACGGAGCGAGGAGCCCCACACGGGGCTAGTCTCAGGACTCCAAGATCAAGACCTGAGCTGAAATCAAGAGTTGGACGCTTAACCAAATGCGCCACTCAGGTGCCCCTATTTTGAAACATTTTTATATAAATATCTTAGTAACTACCTCTAAATATATTCTTATTAAAAATAACTGTAATATCATTATCACACCTAAAAAATAATTTTCAGTATAATCAAACTTTCAGCTAGTGTTGCTATTTCTCCCATTGCTTTATAATATTTTTTTAATGATTTTTTATTATATTATGTTAGTCACCATACAGTACATCCCCGGTTTCCGATGTAAGGCTCGATGATTCATTAGTTGTGTATAACACCCGGTGCACCATGCAATACGTGCCCTCCTTACTACCCATCACCAGCCTATCCCATTCCCCCACCCCCCTCCCCTCTGAGGCCCTCAGTTTGTTTCTCATAGTCCATAGTCTCTCATGTTTCATTCCCCCTTCTGATTACCCCCCCGTCTTTATCCCTTTCTTCCCCTACCGATCATCCTAGTTCTTATGTTCCATAGATGAGAGAAATCATACGATAGTTGTCTTTCTCTGCTTGACTTATTTCACTTAGCATTATCTCCTCCAGTGCCGTCCATGTTGTAGCAAATGTTGAGAACTCGTTCTTTCTGATAGCTGAGTAATATTCCATTGTATATATGGACCACAACTTCTTAATCCAGTCATCTGTTGAAGGGCATCTCGGCTCCTTCCACGATTTAGCTATTGTGGACATTGCTGCTATGAACATGGGGGTGCATATGGCCCTTCTCTTCACTACATCTGTATCTTTGGGGTAAACACCCAGTAGTGCAATGGCTGGATCATAGGGTAGCTCAATTTTTAACTTTTTAAGGGACCTCCACACTGTTTTCCAGAGTGGCTGTACCAACTTGCATTCCCACCAACAATGTAGGAGGGATCCCCTTTCTCCACATCCTCTCCAACAATTGTTGTTTCTTGCCTTGTCTATTTTTGCCATTCTAACTGGCGTAAGGTGGTATCTCAGTGTGGTTTTGATTTGAATTTCCTTGATGGCTAATGATTTTGAACATTTTTTCATGTGTCTGTTAGCCATTTGTATGTCTTCATTGGAAAAGTGTCTGTTCATATCTTCTGCCCATTTTTTGATTTGTTTATTTGTTTCTCATGTATTGAGTTTGAGAAGTTCTTTGTAGATCTTGGATACCAGTCCTTTATCTGTAGTGTCATTGCAAATATATTCTCCCATTCCGTGGGCTGCCTCTTAGTTTTTCTGACTGTTTCCTTGGCTGTGCAGAAACTTTTAATCTTGATGAAGTCCCATAAATTCGTTTTATCTTTTGTTTCTCTTGCTTTTGGGGATGTATCATGAAAAAGGTTGCTTTGGCCGATGTCGTAGAGGTTGCTGCCTATGTTCTCCTCTAGGATTTTGATGGATTCCTGTCTCACATCGAGGTCTTTCATCCATTTGGAGTTTATTTTTGTGTATGGTGTGAGATAGTGGTCAAGTTTCATTCTTTTGCATGTAGCTGTCCAATTTTCCCAGCACCATTTATTGAAGAGACTGTCTCTTTCCCACCGGATGTTTTTTCCTGCTTTATCAAATATTAGTTGCCTAAAGAGCCGAGGGTCCATTTCTGGGCTCTCTATTCTGTTCCATTGGTCTATGTGTCTGTTTTTGTGCCAGTACCATGCTGTCTTTGTGATCAGAGCTTTGTAGTACAGCTCGAAATCCGGCATCGTGATGCCCCCAGCTTTGTTTTTCCTTTTCAACAGTTCCTTGGAGATTCGGGGCCTTTTCTGTTTCCATACAAATTTAAGGACTATTTGTTCCAGTTCTTTGAAAAATGTCCTCAGTATTTTGATCGGGATAGCATTGAAAGTGTAGATTGCTCTGGGTAGCATGGACATTTTAACTATGTTAATTCTTCCGATCCATGAGCATGGAATATCTTTCCATCTTTTTATGTCTTCCTCAATGTCTTTCAAGAGTGATTTATAGTTTCTAGAATATAGGTCCTTTACGTCTCTGGTTAAGTTAATTCCAAGGAAACATATGGTTTTTGGTGCTATTGTAAATGGGATGGATTCCCTAATTTCTCTTTCTTCGGTCTCGTTATTCGTGTATAGAAATGCAACTGATTTCTGAGCATTGATTTTGTATCCTGCCACGTTACTGAATTGCTCTATAACTTCTAATAGTTTGGGAGTGGCTTCTTTTGGGTTTTCCATATAGAGTATCATGTCATCTGCGAAGAGAGACATTTTGACTTCTTTTTTGCCAATTTGAATACCTTTGATCCCTTTTTGTTGTCTGATTGCTGTTGCAAGGACTTCTAGTACTATGTTGAATAATAGTGGCGAGAGTGGGCATCCTTGTCGAGTTCCTGATCTTAAGGGAAAGGCTTCCAGCTTTTCCCCATTGAGAATAATATTTGCAGTAGGCTTTTCATAGATGGCTTTTATGAGATTGAGAAATGTACCTTCTATTCCTACACTCTGAAGGGTTTTAATCAGGAAAGGATGCTGTATTTTGTCAAATGCTTTTTTGGCATCGATTGAGAGGATCATATGGTTCCTGAGTCTTTTCTTGTTGATATGATGTATCACGCTGATTGATTTGCGAATATTGAACCACGCTTGCATCCCAGGTATGAATCCCACTTGATCGTGATAGATAATTCTTTTAATGTACTGTTGGATTCTATTAGCAAGTATCTTGTTGAGGATTTTGGCATCCATATTCATTAGGGAAATCGGTCTGTAATTCTCCTTTTTGAGGGGGTCTTTGCCTGGTTTGGGGATCAAGGTAATATTGGCCTCATAGAATGAGTTTGGTAGCTTTCCTTCTGTTTCTATTTTTTGAAATAGCTTTAGGAGAATAGGTATTATTTCTTCTTTGAATGTTTGGTAGAATTCCCCAGGAAAACCGTCCGGGCCTGGAGTTTTGTTATTTGGAAGGTTGTTTATCACTGACTCAATTTCTTCATAATTAATTGGCCTGTTTAAGAAATCAATTTCTTCCTGTTTCAATCTTGGTAGTTTATAGGTTTCCAGGAAGGATTCCATCTCTTCCAGATTGCTTAGTTTATTGGCATATAGCTATTGATAAAAATTTCTAATAATCCTTCCAATTTCAATGGTGTTCGTCGTGACCTCTCCTTTTTCATTCATAATTTTAATAATCTGGGTCCTTTCTCTTTTCTTTTGGATAAGTCTTGCCAGTGGTCTGTCAATTTTATTGATTCTCTCAAAGAACCAGCTTCTAGTCCTGTTGATCTGCTCTACTGTACTTCTGGTCTCTGCTTGATTGATTTCTGCTCTAATTTTGGTCAACTGCTTCCTCGTGCGTGGATTAGGCCTGTCCCTCTGTTGCTGTTCCAGCTTCTTGAGGTGAGAATATAAAAACTGCATTAGATTTTTCTATTCTTTTGAGTGAGGCTTGGATGGCTATGTATTTCCCCCTTAGGACTGCCTTTGCAGTATCCCATAGGTTTTGGACTGTTGTATTTTCATTCTCATTGGTCTCCATAAATTGTTTAATTTGATTTTTGATTTCCTGATTTATCGAGTCATTCCTGAGCAGTATGGTTCTTAGTCTCCAAGTGTTTGAGTTTCTTCCAAATTTTTCCTTGTAGTTGAGTTCCAATTTCAGATCGTTGTGGTCTGAGAATATGCAGGGGATAATTTCAATCTTTTGGTATCGGTTGAGACCTGTCTTGTGTCCCAGAACATGGTCTATTCTTGAGAATGTTCCATGGGCATTAGAATAGAATGAGTATTCTTTGGTTCTGGGGTGTAGTGTTCTATATATATATCTATGAGGTCCAACTCGTCGAGTATGGCATTCAAAGCCTTTGATTCTTTGCTTAGTTTTTGCCAGGGTATTCTGTCTATTTCTGATAGTGAAGTGTTGAGGTCCCCTACTATTAATGTATTTGATCTATATGTCTCTTTATTCTGGTTAAGAGTTGGCTTGTGTATCTTGCTGCTCCCCTGTTGGGGGCATATATATTTATAATTGTCATATCCACTTGTTGAATACTTCCTTTAAGAATAATATAGCGCCCTTCTGCGTCTCTAACTATAGTCTGTAGTTTAAAATCCAATTTATCTGATATGAGAATTGCTACCCCAGCTTTCTTTTGAGGTCCATTTGCGTGAAAGATGGTACTCCATCCCCTTACTCTCAGTCTGAATGCATCTTTGGGTTCGAAATGAGTCTCTTGTAGACAGCAAATGGATGGGTCATTTCTTTTTATCCAATCTGCAACCCTGTGGCGTTTTATGGGAGCATTTAAGCCATTCACGTTAAGACTGAGTACTGAGAGATATGCTTTTAATGATGCCATGTTGCCAGTAAAGTCTTTGTTTGTATTGGCTGTGACTTTCTGTTCTGTATCACTCTTGGGGCCTTTTTACTTTTAAGAACCCCCCATAATATCTCCTGTAGGGCTGGTTTCGTGGTTACGAAATTGGTTAGTAACTGGCGATTCTGAAATGTCTTTATTTCTCCATCAATTCTGAATGACAGCCTTGCTGGATAAAGGATCCTTGGCTGCATGTTTTTCTCTGAAAGAGCTTTAAATATGCTCCCCCAACGCTTTCTCTCATTCCAGGTCTGTGTAGACAGGTCTGACGTAATTCTGATGCTTTTGCCTTGGTACGTGAGAAATTTCTTTGCCCTGGCCGCTTTCAATACTGTATCCTTGGATCTAATATTTGCGAATTTCACTATGACGTGACATGGCGTAGGTTTGTCGTGGTTGAGCTTGGGAGGGGTCCTCTCTGCCTCTTGGACACGAATGTTTGTTTCCCTTGCTAGATTAGGGAAGTTTTCAGCTACAATTTGTTCAAATATCTCTTCTAGACCTCTGTTTTTCTCCACCCCCTCGGGGATGCCGATGATTCTAACATTGGATCATTTCATTGAGTCAGTAATCTCCCGTAATCTACATTCGTGGGCTTGGATTTTTTTAAGAGCAGCTTCTATTTTGGTTTTTTCCTCTATTAACCCATCCTCCAATTCACTAACCCGTTCCTCTGCTTCTGTGACCCTGGCCATCAGAGCCTCTAGTTTTGCCTGCCTTTGGCTCATAGAATTTTTAATTTCTGTCAGATTCGCTCTCATTTCTGTCCTTAGGGATTCTACATTCTCAGTAACCTTTTCGTTAATAGTTTTTTCAATTCTACTCATCATTTTGACCATCGTTACTCTGAATTCCATTTCTGATACTTTGGTTACATCCATATCCATTATTTCTGTGGCAGAGGCCACAGACTCACTGTCTTTTCTTTGCTGGGGGGGGGGGGCTTCTCCTTCTTGTCATTCTGATGAGGAGAGGTTGCGGGGTTGTCCAGAGCCCAAATTATTGACTGGGTCCCAGGCCGTGCCCCTTGTTTTATAGGGATCTTAGGGATGTGGGCTTCTTCTTTAAAGATTTTATTTATTTATTTATGTGGCAGCCAACCAGCGAGAGAGGGAACAGAAGCAGGGGAGTGGGAGAGGAAGAAGCAGGCTCCCAGCGGAGGAGCCCGATGAGGGACTCCTTTCCGGAACGCTGGGATCACGCCCTAAGCCGAAGGCAGGCGCTCAATGACTGCGCCACCCCGGCGCCTCGGGTTGTGGGCTTCTTGATTTTTCAGCCTGCCTTCTGTGTTCTGGGGGAGGGGCCTGCCGCGCCGATACTCAGGCAGCCCTGTTTGGGTAGAGTCTCTGCGTCCCCTGCGAGGGGGGATGGGGATGGGCACTCCCTGAGCCGGTATTTCCAGGCTTTTGTTCTCTGGCGGCTTTCCCTGGCGGTTTGCTGTGCCTCTTCTGAGAGTCAGAGCAGCAGCGGCCGAATTTCAGCCTCTGTCACAGAACAGAGGGATTGCGGCCCGTTCTCTACTAATGTTCTGGCCACTTTAACTCTTTTACTGTTGGTGCTGCTCAACCCTGCAGCGTCCCAGGATGTGCGCCCCACACCCGGCGTCCCTGCCCTCACTTCCAGGGCCGGAGCGTCTCTGTCCTTTGTGTTTCTAACGCCGCCAGCCGCCAGCCGCCCTGCGCGCTCCGGAAGCTCCCGGTCTCAGTCTGGATCCAGTGAGCGCACCGGGATTCCGGGGTTCCGCGAGATGCCTGGTGGCGCGCGCACCCGGCTCAAGGTCTCAGTCTGCTGTTTTGCGGGTGCCGTCCGCGAGCCCCCCGTCCGCTCTCCCGTGCAAGTGGCTGCCGCTTCCCGGCGCCCCATCTCGGCGGCTCCCTCCCCCTTCCGTTTATCTTCCGATATCTGTGCACGGTTTCATGGCTCCCTGCTTTGTACCTTAATACTTAGCGCTGGAGATGTTCATTTGTAGAGATCCAGATGCGTCTTCCTGCGTCTCCGGCTGGTTCCGTGGTTGTTTAGGCTGGTCTGGTACCTATCCAGCTTGACTCGGGGGACCGGCTGAAAAAGGTGTCTCCTACTCCTCCGCCATCTTAACTCCTCCTCTGCTTTATCATATTTTTTACAGTTTATTTTCCATAAGGATGCAAAGTCCATGTGCTGTGGTTGATTGATGTTTCAGTAGGTTCCCCCTATATCTTTTTTTTCCCCTTGCAATTAATTTAAGAAACCAGGTCGTTCATTCTGTAGATTTTTCTCATGGTTTGGGTTTCTCTGTTTTCATTCTCACAGTGATGGTTAGTATGCTACTGTCTGTCTCCTACATTTCCCAAGCTTAGAGCTTAGATCTAGAAGATAAATCAAATTTGGATGTGATTTTGTTGTTGTTGTTAAGACTACTCAGAAGTGGTGCTGTGTCTCCTTGGGGGATACATTTGTCGTCTGGTTATGCATCTTTTTGATGATTATTGCCTAGATCCATTAATTTCCAGGGGTTGCAAAATGGTGACCCTGAACCACTGCTAGTGGTCTAGGCTATATAGCTAGGTATCTAAAAGGGTACCTTACACTCTGTGCACCAGCTCCTTTGTGGTTTTTCCTTCCCCAAAGGAAAAGTATTTGCCAAATTATTGAAGGTAGTATGGCAGAATGAAAAATGTCAGATTGACATCTGTTGGAATCCTAGTCCAAGCACCTGCTCATGAATTGACTCAGTATGTGCATTCCTTAATTTCTCTGCACTTTGATTTCCTAATGTGTAAAATGAAAATAATAGAACAAACCATATATGAATGTGGTAAGTATTAGAAAGAATGTACATAAAATTGGTACATAGCAAACTCTCAGTAAAAATTGACACTTGTCCTGCATTTCATTGACTTAAAGACGTGCTTTTTCTGCACATGTTAACGTCTCTGAAGTTGGGATGCATCTCATGGCGTGAGGTATCGTAGGTTCGATGGCATATGATTGTAGTTCAGAGAGCTTTCTCTTGCTCGAGTGCATTGTGTCGAAGTCATTGATGTTGCTACAGAGACTCATAATCATTCGAAATGGGCTTTCTGAAGTGAGCACATTCTGTTAATAGTTCCTGTTGGTTCTAGAATTTTCCAGTTTCACAGAGGCTGCCCATTTTAGGATACTAGATACGAATTTAATATGTCTTGTTTATAGATCAACAAAAGTGAATTCTCAGAAGGACTTGGAAATTCTCATATTCTTATAGGACATTAGATATTTAAGACAAAAGCAAATCAGACTTGAGAAAGTGAGTTACCTCCTTGTTATAGGTCGCTTCAGGTTCTTTCCTCATCTCTTCCCGTCCTTTCCCCTTCTCTGATCATGAGGAGTTAATCTTGTGGGTCAGGTTCTGGAATCTGAATGGGGCTGTCATGGGCTGTCATGATTGTGTTCCCCCAGAATTCGTATGTTGAAACCTAGCTGATGGTACTAGGAGGTGGGGCCCCTGGGGAGTGATGACGTCATGAGGGTGGTGCCCTCTTGAATGCAATTAGCGTCCTTATAAAAGGGACTCCAGGGGGCTCCCACGCCCCTTCTGCCCCTTGAGGACACAGCAGAGGCTGGCTGTCTGCAGCCTGGAGGAGGGCTCTCACCAGATCCAACCATGCTGGCACCTGGATCTTGGTCTTCCAACTCCAGCACTGCGAGAAGTAAGCGTCTGTCATTTAATGCCACCCCGTCTAGGACACTGTGTCATAACAGCCCGTGGAAGAGTTGTGCGTGTGAGTGCTAGCCTCTCCCACCACCTCCACCTGCGGTAGCAGATGGAGAAGTCCAGGCCATCTTGATCTTTCTCATGATCATGTTCTGTTTCGCTTCCCCTTATACTACAGATATCCTTCCGTGCTTCTAAATAGTTGCATCTCAATAGTTAAATGCTATGGTTAATGCTAAGCTTCATTCCATAGATATATATAATCCCATGATCCATCATCCTGTATGGGCATCTTCATAGTTTTTCACTGTCATAAAATCATGACAATAAACACCTTTGAGCCAAGCCTTCTTTTATTATTTTGGGTTGTTTATTTAGAATGGATTCCCGGAAGTAACGCAGCCATGGCTAATCAAAGTGATTATTGGGGGGGGGGGGTATTTTTGTAAGTTTTAAGAGGCTCTGTCTAATGCTGAGAAAAGATTCCATTAGGATAAGGAAGACCAGGAGGGGAGGGAGTTTGGGCTTCAGCTGGGAGCCGGGGGGTGTCAGGGCTCTAATCAGTGAGTTGTGGCTCCAGTAGGAGCTGCTGAGCTGATCATACACATTTTGGTGAGCTTTGCTTCTTACCAAGAATACTTCATCTTTGGGATTGGTGCTGTCCTAAGCACAAAATGCCACATATCCTGAAATATCCCTTGCTTACCACTCAGAGACGATGCACTGGAAATGCTTGCTAATCAGTAAAGAACTCCTTATTATGCAATTGATGAGTTCTGTATTACGTCTTTGGCCAAATTTCTACAATCCTGTGTTTTGGGGATTTTTTTTTATGACTTCATGTCTAGGTGATAGGGAATAGTTTACTGCTCCCTATACACTATGCTTTTTTCATGCGTTCTTACCGGAGTGCATGATTTTCCCTCTGCCTCTAAAATCTTTCTTCCCCTTCGTCAGCAGGTTGACCCCTTTTGGCAGACACTGTTGCTTGCCTACCAAGCAGCCATTATCCTCCTCCTCCCACTAAAAGAAGCCCAGCTTGGTTCAGATTTGGAGCAGCAGTGTGCTCAGTTGGTGGGCTCTTCCTGGTCTCAGCCAATCATGGTAATCCCATGCTCCTTTGTCAACAATTGATATCAGGCTCTGTGAGCAACCCAATTATGGCTAATAGGGCCTAAGAGGAAGTCTGCTGGAGAAAATATTTTTCACGCTGATAAATCATGAGAGTGCCCCCATCCTTTTTCACATTGGAATATTGTTATGTGGGAATGTGTGTTGTATGAAGCTTCGGCAGCCATCTTGCATCATGAGGGGCAGTATCACTGACACACTGACTGTGGAGGGCTGGGATGATGGAAAGCACTTGTATCCTTTGGAGAGTAGAACTGTCCACCATGAGTGGACACTAGCAGCTTATCAACTAGACAGAGTGGACACCTAGCACTCACTAGTGGCATCAGGTCATAGTGCAAAATAATGACAAAGTTAGGAAGAGACTGCATTCCAGGCTTTTTCTTTTTGGGGATGCCGTGTGGCTGTATGAAAAGACTTTTGGTTGCAGTGGCTTAATCCGACATCGGCTTATATTTCGCTTCAGTGTGAAGGCATGAGGTAAACGATCGAGGGCAGATGCCGTGGCTCCACGGAGGCACCGATGTCCTCAGTTCTTTCCGTCTTTCTGCTTTGCCATCCTGGGCTTGTGGCTTTGCTTTTGATGGTTGCTCCAAGCCTGCTTCACCTCGAGCCTTGCGTCTGTGCTCTAGAGAGTGGGAGGGAGGAAGGGACAAGCACAGAGGGTCAGGGCTCATAACGAGAAAAAGAATGTGTCCTAGAAACTTCCGCATACTTCTTCCTGACCACAGCTGTCATTGGCCACATTGCCATCCCGAGTAGAAGTGGAAATACGTGAGTGAACTGCGAGGGGTCTGGGTTAGGTAGGCAGAAACATCACTTGGGAAGATGCATCCAGCCACTGAAGTGGACGCGTCTCTGGTGCTCCGCCTCCTCCAGGGAGTGGGAAGGTGGAGCCTCAGCAGACGGACATCACACGGGCACAACCCAGGCTCGAGCCGAGCTTACGAAGCAACGTCACATTTCTTCGTCTCTGGTGCCATGGTGCAGACAATACCTGATAGGTCAGAAAGAAGCAACGGCTTCAGTTTAAAAATAGTTCCGCATTTTCTCATCATATTACACTGCTGGAATTCTCCCGAAGACCCAGCGGCCCCAGCCTTGCCTGCACGCTGTCATCACCTAGAGAGCATGAACAATCCCTGCTCCCCAGCCCTCCCAGCAGACCGATCACATCAGCCTCCTTGGAGAGGGGACCTGGGCCTCAGTATATACATATATATTTTAAGCTGCCAGGCGATTCCGCTGTGTAGCCCAGGTTGAGAACCCCTGCAACGGGAACGCTGATTTGAAATCCTGGCCATGTGTCAGAATCATCCAGGGGGTTTTTAAAAAATGCTGATGCCAGTTCCTACCCCGAGATTCTGGCTTAATTGGATTGGGGCGGGGCCCGAGTGGGGACCGCTTCTTAAGGCTCCCCTGGGGGCTCTCATGGGCAGCCAGGTTTGAGAAGCCGCCGCACCAGAGCCACGAAACCACGGAAGGAAGGAAGGAATCTTTCTTTTTTCTAGGCAATAAAGCTGCTGAAGTGCTGTCACCTACCATGTTTCTGGGTGTCGCTAGAACAGTGGTTCTCAACCTAGCTGGCACGTTAGAACCTCTGGGGGCCGTTTTTAAAAAGTTCCAATTCCTGGACTCTGCTCTCTGGGATTTTAATTCAGTTGTTGTGGGCGGAGGGGGGAGGCGCTGGCATCATTCTTGTCTGTTTTTTTTTTTTTTTAAGATTTTATTCATTTACTTAGAGACAGCAAGAGAGGGAACACAAGCAGGGAGAGTGGGAGAGGAAGAAGCAGGCTCCCAGCAGAGGAGGGAGCCCGATGCGGGGCTCGATCCCAGGACCCTGGGATCAGGCCCCGAGCCAAAGACAGACGCTTAAGCACTGAGCCACCCAGGCGCCCCTTGTCTGTTTTTAAAGCTCTTCCGTGACGATTATAGATAACAGGGGTGAGGACCACTGCAGAACATTAGTGATGGGGATGAGGATGATGGCGATCATGACGGTGATAAAATAATGACCCGTACAAAGTTATAACTGGGCCACTAGAAGACTTGATAGCTAAGAAGGGGCAGGTTTCAGGGCACCTGGGTCTCAGTTGGTGAAGCATCCGACTCTCGGCTCAGGTCATGATTGCAGGGTCATGGGATTGAGCCCCATGACAGGCTCCACACTCAGCGGGGAGTCTGCTGGAGGGTCTCTCTCTCTCTCTCTCCCTCTGCTCCTCCCCAGCCCTCTCTCCTTCTCTCCCCCCACAAAATGGGTCAGATTTTGTTTATGCTAGAGGTGCTGAATGTCACCATTTGTGTCTTTTTCCATTGTTAATCCAGTATACTTTCTGCATCCATAAAGAACTACCTTGTTGGGATGCCTGGGTGGCTCAGTCTTGGTTAAGCATCTGCCTTGAACTCAGGTCATGATCCCAGGGTCCTAGGATCAAACCCCGCATTAGGTTCCCTGGTCAGCAGGGAGACTTCGTCTCTCTCTGTCTGCCGCTCCCCCGGCTTGTGCTCTCCCTCTCTCTCTCTCTGACAAACAAATAAATAAAATCTTTAAAAAAAAGAAGTACCTAGTTTAAGAATAGGCCCTACTCATTTTTTGTCTGCTTTCCACTTCACCCAGCACCATAGGAAGTCCCTAGAAGTGTTACCGATGAACGAACTGTGTGGCCCAAGCTATCAAAAGTCTGAAGGTACCTGTTTAAGGCTATATCCAATTCTCTACTTAAACGATGTCAGCTTTTTCTGTCCCCTTGCTGCCCTACCCCATCAGTCTTTTTATGAAGATCTCAGTCAAACTCATTGCTTGCGGTTGTGTAAACAGAACCACCAGCCTAACTGTGTTATGGCTGTGACAGATGTTCCTGGGGACACGAGTGTGCCCTGCATGTTTGGAGCCCCGGCTGCCGCACAGCTCGCTCCCCGCCTCCCTCCACAGAGGCGGCAGGTGCTGGCGGGAGGACACCCAAGGACAGGAGCCTCTCTCTTCCTTCCTCTGCACACCATAGCCGCTGCCAGCAGGGAGGCCATGCAGGGCCTCGGAGAGCAGCTCACCAGGCAGACATGCCTTGGCGGGGGAGCACAGCTAGAAGCCGGATGGGGCAGACTCGATCTCGGGTGGGTGTTACTGTTGCCCCGCCTGCCCTGCGCCCTTGCCCAGCTCTCTCCTGAGTGCCTCACAGCTCACCTCCTGCCTCATCCACGTCTCCTAGGGTGTCCATCTCTCTGTCTTCTTCTACTTTCAGAAACCATTTCTTTAAATTTGATCTAGAAGTCCAACATGGAAAGAAGTTAGAAACAGCCCTTCTCTGATGGAAGAGTGAAGCCCCCAGAAGTTCTGCAAACCCTTAAGGTTCTGCATACACAGGTTGAACACCTCTGTTGACCCGCCTGGCATGTGAGGGGAGTGTGCAAGTACACTTTTCAGTGCTCAGCAGTCACACCTTGAAGGCAGCTGCTCGGAATTCAAGCAGGCCCAGGACAGGGCCTCTGCGCCTGAGGGGCACAGCCTCTGTCCTGCCCCTCCTGCCAGACAAACCTGCTCCGTTTGAAGGTGGCCAGCCTTCTCCCCAGGCCTGGGTTATGCAGATTTGACAGAGCATTGCGAAGGCAAGAAAGGCCACCCCTTCCTGCCTCTGCCATCAGATAGGGAGGCCTGCAGGGTCCGCAGAGGGGTGGCGTCTATGAGCGCCCAGGTGTGTGTGATCAAGCAGGTTAGAAAAACCCCATCTCTGTGCTCAAACTGCTCTGTCTGCGGTTTTCCAAGATCCACTGGAAATTGTTAACAGTTGGCGTCTAGGAGTATGGTCAGTGACTAGAGCACAAAATTCAGCCAAAAATGTAAGAAAATGAACTGGTTCCTTTTCTCTCTGATAGAAGAACAAAATAACAAGTACAAGTTTCCTAGGCCAGCCTCGGCACTCCTGACATTCGGGCAGGAGAATTCTTTGTTGTGGGAGCTACCCTGCTGGATTCTGAGCATCGTCCAACAAATGGAGACACAAGAAATGTGTCCGAACATTGCCAGTGTTCCCTAGGGGGCAAAATCATCTGAACCATCGCTTTAATCAGTTGGCTTAGAAGGCTAGAGACTATGTGCCAAGCCAGTTTCGGGCCACAGGCTGAGAAGATAAAAATCATTTTAAGGCTAGAAGGAGATGCTTTTTCTGAGTCTGAAGGGAGAACATTCGAGGCAGCTTACTAATGGGGTCTTTCTGTGGAGGGACCTCCGGCCCATCATCCCACAGGTGAACACCCACATGGGGAATGGTCTGAAGAAGGGGATCACAGAGATCTCATTAAGTTGGGGATTCCACAGCCGAGGACCCTGGGCCTTATTTCTGTGGCGTAGCCTGGGGAGACTTCCAGCTTAGGAAGGTCACAGGGCTGTCCACACCTCCTCGTGGTGGAGGGAAAGCAGCTGAAAGTGTCGGGCTGTGGAGAGGCCTTGGGAAAGAGGTGGAGAGAGGCTGGCAGACCCAAAGGGCCCCCCCGTCCCCCGTCCCCCAGAGAGACAGTGGGGGGACAGTGGGGCGTGGTGGATGCAGATGCTGTGACTTTCAATAGAAGACTGAGACCCAAAGCAGATGAGACGTGTCCCCTCAGCAGTGGGCATCTCCTGGGGCAGCACCCGATGATCTGCAACCCCCGCCCCCAGCAAAGCCTGCAGACTGAAGGCCCGCCCTGAGTTTCTACCACCCACAGAAATTGGAAGAGCAGAGGGCAAAGTCCGGAACTGATCAAGAACACTTGCTGTGACAGCATTCCCTTGCATTGTCAATACTTTTTTTCAAGACAGCAAACAGGATGGGCATTGGAAAATGAGCTTGTGTTCAGCTTTAGAAAACACTTACCCTTCTGCACACCTGCACTTGTGAAATGTATGCCGGCTACAATTTGTGTAAGCCAGCATTCTTGATCTTATTTGACAGGGGACACATTCTCTTTTTTTGAGAAATTTCTATGGCTAGCCATTCAAACCTGTGTCCCATTTAATACACTTCAGGGGCTGCTGGCTTCATGGGTAGACCATTTGTGTCTTGTCTCTAAAACAGACAAACAAATCTATTCTTGGATCATTGTGCTTATTAGCAATACTGAATTGTCTCTGTTGAGTGCGTTCTTGTTTCTGTCAGACCTGAGGTGTTAAGAATTTGGAAGCAGAGTTGTGCTTTGAGGGGCAGACAAGGAAAAGTTCTGAGGTCTTGGGCATGAGGCCCACCCACCCTTCGCTGAACTTGAGATAGATGAGGCCGGCAGAAGCACCCCCGGGGCAGGGCTGAAAACACCGCCTGGTTTCAGAACCTGGCATTCCACCTTGTGTGCTGGGGAGTTTAAGAGCTGAGCTTGGGGCCAGACCAGGCTTTCCATATGTCCGGCGCTCCCCAGCTCTCCTCCTCCCCCTCTCCCTTCCCTGCAGCCTCAGGGACGTCCTGCCCAGCATCTCAGGAGTCCCCCAAAGTGGGAGGAGGTCAAGACAGCACATGGCCAACTGGTAACAGTAGCAACAGCCCCAGGAGGAGGAGCCCCATGGACAGGAGTGTCCCAGCGCCAGAGAAAGGCCTGTTTGTGGTTCTTCACGAAAGTAGTTCCTTCTCGCAGCCCATTTGATAACTTGTCATCGAAGTGATTGATGAGTTTTACTGATGCTCGTGGATAGGGACCGGGGTTGTTAAATATTCCGAAATACAGTGGACAGTCAGGCATGACACTGAGTTGTCGTTGCCTCCCCTGCGGCTTTGGAAAGTTCTGCCAGAGAAGGTGGAAAGCCTATTAGTAGCTGCTGGAGGAGCCGGGACCCTAACTCCGTTTAACATGAAAACACAAAGGACTTTGAGACCTTAAAATTTTAAACCTTAAATTTCCTAGAAATGAGCCTGCTGTTAAATCCCAGAGAAGGTTGTTCTTTGTTTTGTTCACAGTTTTACCAGATCTTTCTTATTTGCTTTGAAAAATCACATGATCTGCAGCAATGTTGCTAATAGCACTTGAGATGCCAATAGAGTCCTTCTGCTTACCACCTTTGTGAGTGTCGTGCTTCCGGTGATTCTGAGTAGGTGCCAGTTTCCAAATAACTGTGTTTTCTACAACACTCAGACCTGGACATTATATATTTAAGCGCAGATTCATGCATTCATTATACATACACATATTTATTCATTGTTTTAATCTTTTTTGTCTAAAATTACATCCCTCGGATTTTTCTTTCATATTACAGTTAAGATTTTTATGGAGTCTTTTGAAATCATGTGCCTAAAGTCAGCTGTCTTGCATTCAAAGAGTAAAGAGCACAAAATATTTATTATTTAAAAGGGATCCCCCCCTAAGGGGAAAGGTAAAGTCCTAGTGTCTAAAGACAAGGAGCAATTCTACAAATTGTCCACTGGAGGTTGCTAGAATCTCATCCAAATGGGTCAGGGACGCCTGCAGGAGAATTCCTTTTTCTCCCACATTAAATCAAT
Organism: Ursus americanus; assembly: GCF_024610735.1. Classification (NCBI taxonomy): domain Eukaryota; kingdom Metazoa; phylum Chordata; class Mammalia; order Carnivora; family Ursidae; genus Ursus; species Ursus americanus. The sequence goes on along the minus strand of NC_142128.1, from coordinate 48,944,405 downwards.
AGTGATGCAAATGACTGTTAACATCACTGCCCCTTCCTTACACACACACACACACACACACACACACACACACACAATTGTATCTCCTCTCGCATCTCCTACACGTGGGTCAGCCTCCTTTGTTCACACCCAGGGCGCCGCCTGTGCCCGCCTTCCCTGAGGTTCCATTTCCAGGATATAGAGATGTTGAGCTTCATGGGGGCATGACTGCCTTATCTCCTTGCTCTGGTAAAAATCAGATAAATTGTCATTTTGCAGAATTTAAAATTAGACCATACATTACAGGCTGTGTTGAAGTTTACCATGCTTGCATTGCCGCCCCAGGGGCACAGAGACCGAGCTCCCGTCAACAGAGCTGTCGGAATCATACAACTCTTTTAACGTTAAAATAGAGAAATGGCCAAAGAGGGGGAAGAGCCTCAATATTTTTAAAAAACTCTATTTGGCTATCAGGGGGGAAACATTTTTTGATACAACACATCCTCATGGCCTTAGCCTACTGCAAAGTCCTTGGCCATGAGATATCTTGTAAGACGTGAACTTGGATGTGAATTGAAATCTGTTTTCTCTGTGTCTCACAAAACCAATTTGCCTAGATTTTCACTCCCATGCAAAGATGAAAAGTATATGCAGGGCACGGTTTCTGAGGATTGTCAGAGAAAATGAAGAGTATGCCAGGTCCTGAGACTTAGAGCTTTGGAGATGAGAGGAGGGCTCAGGCCATCGGCCCCGTCCCATGGACTCCCACACCTTAAAGATGAGAAGTCCACATCCCCGGCGGGGGAGGGGGGGGGAGTGGGAAGGTGAAGATCAGATTCAGCCTGGAGCCTGGTTCCTTCAGGTGAGGGAGGCAGGGGGACAGCTCGGGGATGGAGCGTCTAGGGACGTGCTCAGTGGCGACTGCATTCTGCTTCTTGGGTGGGGGGCAGCAGGAGATTGTCATAGAAACAAAACAAACAAATGAAGCCCAAAGTGGGCCACGCCCAGACCAGCGATGCGAGGGCGTCCTGAGCCAAAGACTGATAAATCCAACTCTGTGTTCTTGAGGTCCAAAAGGGGAAGGGAGAAAAGAGGTGAGAAGGAAGAAAAGCTGGTTTCTGAGGTCATACTTCAGCTCGAAAAGCCTGAATGCAGACTCAGATCTCAATTTCTTTTTTTTTTTTTAAAGATTTTATTTATTTATTCGACAGAGAGAGAGACAGCCAGCGAGAGAGGGAACACAAGCAGGGGGAGTGGGAGAGGAAGAAGCAGGCTCCCAGCAGAGGAGCCTGATGCGGGGCTTGATCCCAGGACTCTGGGATCACGCCCTGAGCCGAAGGCAGACACTTAATGACTGAGCCACCCAGGCGCCCCATCAGATCTCTATTTCTAGCTTGAAACCTAAGTCAAGCTGTTCTTTACCCCACCTGCAGCTCTTGCTAAAAGCTAGTTAAAAACAAACAAGCAAGCACAAAACTAATAAAAATAGTCAAAGGGACTGAGGTCCAAACGTGGGGAGGAAGGGATGTGGAAACCTCAAGACAGTGACCTTGGTTTGAGGAGGTGAGTTTCCCACCGTGGAACCGATCAGTAGATCCCACTTCTTTCTGAGGTCTGTCCGCACTGACCACACACGCCACGGGTTTATCCTTCTTTGAGAAAGAACGTATTTAAAGGATTCGCATTCTACAGAGAGGATCCAGGAAGTGAGAGAAGAAATTAATAGGCCTGTCAGTTACAGAACCCCATTGAGGAGTTTCCCAAAGTTCTTCGTTTCTTGTTTCTAGGTTTGGATTTAATCCAGCTACAGCCCGTGGGCCAAGCCCAGTTTACCAATCGTTTGTGTAAATCCAGTTGTATGGGAGTGGCAGTGCCTTGGGCAATGCCCGGAAGCATTTTTGGTTGTCATAAGTGGGAATGGAGATGCTGTTGGCAGGTGGCGGGTCCATCCAGGGATGCTGCCGGTCCTACTGCAGTGTCCATCCCAGCCCCACGCAGCAGAGAATTAGTGGGCCAAAATGGCAATAGTGTGGGGGTGGGAAATTCCTGGTTTTCTTGGTACCCACTCACATTCATTAGTTTCTCTGGCTGCTCGACCAGCAGAGTTGAGTAGTTGAGAGAGAAATCATATGCCCCCCCCAAGCCTGAAAGATGTAGTGTGTGTCCCAGCACAGAAGAAGTTTGCCAACGTGAACCCTAATCTAGATCATCGGTTAAGAACGAGCAAACAACTTGTATTACTTTAAAAAGAGCAATGTTTTATCTAGAACGTGTGCAGTGTCCTTCGAAATCCTCTTTGTTGGACTTTTTACAGCTATGTTTTAATTCTGTATCCTTCTGATTGCCACTCCATTATCTCTTTTATTAAAGCCCTACTTATACACCAGGCGCTGAGCGGAGGCCTCTGCCATTCAAACACAGGCACATTTCCTGCTCTTGGAGGGTGGGGGTGGGGGGGGTCCCTGGCCCAGCAGGAAGACAGACATTAATTAAACCATCACCCTAATGAATGTATAATGACAAACTGCAGTAAGAGCTTGAAGGCTAGAGACAGGTTCTGTGACAGTTGACTGGGGCTCGGGAAAGGCTCCGTGAGGAAGTGATTTGAACAGAGGCCTAAGTGGGGAGTAGGGGTTAACTAGACGAAGACTGTGTGGCAGGGGCGCCGTGGGCAGGTGCAGGGGTAATGGTGGTGAGTTAGCTGGTGGTGAGACAGAGATGGGGACACTGGTGACTGAGGCCCAGAGAACCTGGAGGGGAAGAGGGGTTGGAGATAAAGCTGCAGTGGGAAGTCTGGGGGTACCGAGCAAGACCTTGTCGGCCAGGTTATGTGTTTGGTCTTTATCCCAAGAGCATCAGAAATGAAGAGAAGCCATTGAAGGGCACGGGGAGGGGGGATTTGATTGGATTTGTATTTCAAGTTCGTAAATTGTCAGACTCCAAAATTGAAAAAAAAAAAAAGTTGAGCTCATTTTAAAACCTAGTTATTTTAAAAACAATTAGCTATTGATTAACTTTAGAAATTCTAATTAAACTATTGTGTTCCATTTTTTTCCCCTTCCCAGCGTGGTCAGTGAAGGGTCTGAATTCAAATATGATCATTTTCTTTTTATAAAATAGGTTTATGTGTGAAGACTCAGCTGGAATTTATCCTACAGTGATTTCTAAGGTCATACTTCTTTTGAAGATCAGTTGAATATTTATGTGTGTGTGTTTTGATGTTGTTAAAATTCCCAGTTCTCACTGTGCCTTCCAAGTTTTCTAGGACTTTTAAAAACCGCTCACCAGAGAGTCTGTAGAATCAATAGCTCATTGTATAAACTCTCTATGGTGCAGACCATCTAGTTTTTCTGTGCAAAATGTGGTTTTTACCAAGATTTTGTTTTCTTTTTGCCTTATCCACTTGGCTGATCATACCTAGCTTACTAAATTTTATTATGGTCCATAACCTCTTAATTATTTATTAGTAGCACCTTTGGAAATGTAGACTACAAATTATCTATGTGTCTAAAATCAATAAATCCTCTTGTCGAGGCTAAAGGGTGGAGAAAGGATGGTGTGCCTAATAGGATGTGATTTGGGTTGTTCTTTTGGGTTATTGACCATTGTCCTTCAAGAAACAATGATGTCTGTTCTCCAGCAGGGGGTGTCACACTGCCAAGTCCGCCGGTTGTCTGGTTTGTGCGCGAAGTTTAATGGCAGCCCAGCCATACTCATTTGGTTACTTATTGTCCTATGGCTGCTTTTATGCTGCGATGACAAAGTTGACTAGTTGCGACAGAGATCATACAGCTGCAAGCCTGAAATGTTTAGTTTACAGAAAAAAGTTGGCAGACTCCTACTCTAGAGAAAGCAGATGAAGCTATTTATATGTTCCTTTTACGTCAGACCAGTTAGTGGTAACTACATACCCAGGCTTTGCCTTTGTATGGCCACCCTAAAAACCCTATATTCTCCCACCACTCGGGTGAGACCTTGGAAAGGACAGTGATAGTTTTCAGCCCTTACAACACAAGCTACACTTCACGAAGCATTTTACATGCATCCTCTCGCATGTGCCTCACCACAGCCCTGTGAATTAGATATTATGATCCTCATTTTGCAAATGAGCAAGTTTAGATTGGAGAAGCTAAGTAACTTGTCCATGTTCACAGAACTTGCAGATGGCAGAAATGAGAATCCGAATCCGATTCAATTTCTTTTTCCTGGGTTACTAACCACTCTGTTGCAGGGAATTCATTCCCCGAATATTTTCCATTGGAACCCGTTGACAAAAATGCAACGGCTGGTGGGTCTAGATGTAGCCTGTCCCTTCCTGGAAAGGGCCTGAGGTGGTCATCACTCAGGACAGACATACTTCCCAGTGCCCAGACCTCCCTTCCTTGGAGACAGCCAAGCAGACTCTGTGCTTGGAATAGGCGCTCTGAGGGGTACTCAGCAGCCATCGATGGTTTATGGCCTCAGAGATGCCCCTGGGGTTTCATTTTTGAGAGATTTTAATTTCACCTTGAAGAATGGAAGGGAAGGGAGATGAAGAAGCAGCTCTCAGCTACCATGGGGTTCCAATAGAAGCTCCATTCAAAGCTCTCTGTTACCTGAGACCAGAACATTTGATGAAATTATAGAATTATTAAAGAAGCATCCCTTTCCCAGCCCCATCTGTCGTCATGTGAGCATTTGCATTTCACTAGCAGGACGCGTGGCCTGAGGAGAATGCTGCTGCCGGCTTCACAGAGCGGCACCGAGGCTGGCCCAGCCCTGCGATGCCCGGGAGTTCTTCAGTGACATATCATGGCATCGCCTGCAGCGAACGGAAACCCTTGATCTGTTAGTCAAGCCTATTTGAGAGCAATAGAACTCGTCGCATGGACCCTTCGGAATCCTCGTCTGTTTGTCCCCAGACGCACAAAAGGATTTGTGAGAATGAATTCAGTCGTTTGAATTCAACAGGTTATTTCAAAAGAGCCAGCTTTTTGATGTGATTCAAATTTCTTTTCCCTTGCAGCGATTCGTTTGAAAAAATCATATATTTTTTAATGCCTCTTAAAAATGGAATACAATCATACCGCACTCTGGGGCTTTTCCTTACTCTAGGATGCATCAGGAATTATTTTAAATCTCTTCTGAACACAAAGATACTCCGTTCACCTCTCTGGTCTAGAATTAGGTCAGTAGGTTTTTTGTAAGTTAAAAAACAGAATTTTTCAAGTGCCCAACTATAAAGTGAATTACCCACCAGATGCAGCAGGCTCTGAAGGAATCATTAAGAGCTATTTAGCTAAATAATATCTGTGCTAACAAGTCCCACAAAACAGATTTCTGTGGCAGTGTGCATCCTACAATGGCCCTAAACACACATCACACCATAAGGGTTCTATCAGCTAATTAATATAGGGTGAGAGCTTAAAGAAATGAAATTAACTGAATAAGATTCTCTTAACTGATCTCCCTCCTTAAATAGCACAACGAAGAGCTACCTGCTAGCTCAGAGAGTATCAGGCCTCCATTTGACTTTGTTTGGCCTCTGGGGACAGGAACTCCTCCATAGTTTTGTCCTTTTCTTACCCTTCTAGAAACTCTCCCAGCAAATATGCTTCGAGAGCAGTTCTTTGATGCTACTGCCACAGCAGGAGTGATGAGGATTCTCATCTCAGGAGAGTTTGTTGTAATCAGCAGATATATTCATTTACTTATCCTTTCAACATTTATGAAGCTCCCACTGTGTACCAGCTACTTGACCCTTGATGTTAACAGACATGGCTGCCTTCACTGCTTAACTGCATCTGCCTTGGTCGTACTGGATGACCTGGCCATGCAGCTCCACTTGAGGAAACTCTTGAAGCTCCAGTAAGTGAGTCCCAGAAGCCTTCTAACTTTGAGCCATCTCGTGAGCAGTTGATTCCAACCCCATAGTGGCCTCTTGCAGCTATAGGTAGACAGCACCCAAACTTTCCAGCTTCAAAAGCCCAAATCAGGAAGTTACACTAAATATATTTCATGAACGTGTATGTGGTAAGTCCCATTCCATCCCTCCAAACCAGAGATGTCCTGGCATGGAGTCTGGCCTGACCATTAAAATGTTGTCATGTAAGTTCATGTAAAAAATTCATTTCCTTCTCTTTCTATATCAGACTCACCCCCAAATAGTAATTATGAGGTTTCATGCCTTTCTTTCTCTGGCTTGTCAGCTGGTAAATGGATGGTGGAAGTAAGATGGGGCTGCTGGGGGTTTGGTTTTTAAGCATACGATCAACATCCAACTTCCCTGGACGTACACGTGATCCTTAAATTGCTTACGCTCTAGTAAGATGAATAGCCAACAAGTGGTTGTGATCCAGCATGACAGATCAGCAGTAGAGCTCTGTATGCAGCCTACTGGTTGCGTGAAAAATGGAGGGACCATTGCTGCTATGGCTGGAGGATTGGGAGTGGCTCCTTAAAGACAGGGATGAAATCTAGCCCTGAAAATCCATTCAACTGGAGGATACAGGCAGAGGAGAGGGGGAGGCATGAGCGTTCCAGGAGGAGGAACAAACATGGTGATGCTTCCAGTGAAATGGGATGGTAAGGCCAGGATTGCATTGGTAGTTTGGTGTCACTGAGGCATCTGGTATGAGGCAGGGGCTGATGGAAATAGGGATTGATTGATGTGCAGGAACCACAAAGCAAAGAGTAAAACATACGTTTTTATATTAAGTATACTAGGCCCTTTGCAAGCAACAGGGCCTCTCATTTATCATTGTATTACTCAGAGCATCAGACATGGTGCCCTGGTCTTGTCAGATCCTTGCTAAATATTTACTCATTTATCTGTTGAATAAAATGCTGAAACAATATTTTTAACCATTTCTTGGCCCCTTTCTGCACAATTAGCTGGATCATTGGTATGATAAATGGAATCCGATCTTTCACTATTCCTAAAACATGGGAAGCAAGACATCTTTAAGCAAAGTTATTCTTAGAAAGAGTTGCTGATGGTTGACTTGGGAGACAGCATGTACAAAGTGGATGGAATTGGCTGTGCGGGGAGAGAATTGTATGTAAGGGTATCGGGGGTGATTCCTTTTTAAGGAGTAGGAGACTGGAACATGATGGGTATAGAATGTGCTCAATGCTCAGACCCATGCTGTCCAATAGAAATATAATACAAGCCACATACATAATGTAATGTAATGTAATGTAATGATGTAGCTACGTTAAAAAAAGTCAAACTGGTGAAACTAACTTTAGTAATATATTTTATTTAACCTTTTATATCCAAATTATCGTATCAATATGTAATCAATATAAAAATCACAAATGAGAAATTTTACACTCTTTTTACAAATTGTCTTCAAATTCCCATGTATTTTATCTTGATATCACACTTCAGTTTGGACCAGCCACATTTCAAGTGTTCAAGAGCTACACGTGGCTGGTGGCAACTGTATCAGATAGTGTGTCTTAGACTGTCTCCAAATAACCCGAAGATGAGATTGCAAAAAGGCTGCTCTGTGTGGTTGGTCAGCAGGTTATTGGCTTATAACTAAACATCAAAACCTCTCAGCCTGATAAAGTGAAGTCCACACACTGCTCTTCTGTGCAACCCGGGATGTTGGGACTTGTTTGTACTGTGACTCTCATTGTGGCTGCTCTTTCTAACAGGGGCCACACAGGAGCAGGATCCAATCATTGCTGACATTTATTGGGTGCCTACTTTGTGCCAGCCACGGCCTACGGACTTTTGCACTTAATCCTCACAACGTCCTCTGAGATACATGTTTTCAGTATCTTCTTTTTACAGATAAGGAATTTGAGACTCAAAAAGCCTAATTTCTTTGTCCAAGTTTACATGAATGTGACTAAGAGCAGGAACAGGATTCAAGTCCAAGCATGTGACATGGGTCACATCACTGTTCTGCCTCGCAGCCATCATCAGTGCCTTTGGTAACATACTCATGCTGGCTGGGAGGCAGGAGATACATATTTAATATATCTATGCTGTAACATATAAGATATGATTATAAATGTTAGATCGATAGATAGAACAAATTCAATCCAGCAAAGCTGCCTACAGACAAACTCTACACACTCGACAAACATTATGTGTCCAGTGCCAGAACAGTGTAAGGCTTTGGGTAGAAAGAAGTGAGTAAAGCGCCAGCCCCTTTCTGGGAGTTTACAGTTTCTTGAGGGAAACAGAGAATTGAAAATGTTCAATCCACTATTCCTATCAGAGGGAGAACCTAAGGTGCATGGAAGCAGGAAGGGGAGTGCGGTCAGGTTGACTGAGGAGTCTGGCTCCGTAAGGAGGGTCCTCAGAGCTGCTTCCAGAGGGATGAGTATCCCTCCATCTGGATTCCAATTAACAACTTTTCATTACTCAGCTAAATGATTCCATTTACCCAACAGACGGTGAGAAATGGAACCCGCGAGGTGGTTTTTCCTGCTCCTTTGAGGGTCCCTCCCTCTGGCATAGTGTTTTTATACTCTGGAAATTAATTAGACGAGTCAAGAGCAGCATTTGTCTTAATGAAATAAATTAAAACAGTCAAGAACAAGAGGTATCGGGGGCAGTGCTGGCCTTGGGATTCCCATCCTTTCTGGCAGCCAGACCTTTTCTCCAGTATAAAGTCCTGTCCAAGCTATCAGATGTTGATCCGCTGTGTGTTGCACTGAGTCGAGGTGTCATTTCATGAGACCTTAACTTGAACATATGTCTTGGTAGAGTGAGGTGCAGGTTGTGTTTCATTCTGTGGCCATGGTCGTAGAAGTTTGAAAACCACTGCTCTGGGTTCATGGGACTGCTCAGGAGGGATTATCTTCATCTTTGCTGGCACTGGACTGGCAAGGTGTCCCCACATCTCTCTGGGCGCTGCTGTGGGCCACCCATCAATGGGCCGCTGCCTGCTGCCCAGAGCTCCTGGACGCAGCTCTCCCAATAACACGTGGTGTTCTCCAGCAGGATGCATGGGAGGAAGGGGTGGACATGGGACAGACATGCCTCCTTTGCTGCCCCACCTCCCTTCCCCATTGCTCCTCTCCCCAAACCGTCCTTGGGCACACCCTCCCTGACAGGAGTTGAGTTTACCAGAAAAACTCTAAACATGACTGTCTCCTTAGTCCATGAGGAAAGCAGCCCAGATGTTAGAATATCCACAGGGGCCCCTTCACCAACATCTGCATTTCTTAATCTTGTGTCTCGGCCTCCGTTCTGCTTGTCTCTATAAGAAAATACCTCCCTCTATACGTGCAACTAATCTCACACTTCATGTTAACTCACTGGAATTAAAAAAAATTAAAAAAAAAATTTATGTGTTGAAGCATTAAAAGAAAAGAATACTTCCCTCTCCTAATTTCTACTCTGCCATTCCACGGCTCAGGAGCAGGGATTCATATCTTTCCTGGCAGCTGGGCTTTTTCAGAGTGAGTTTCCATTATGGAATCATGCCCTAGATACCAAGAAGAGTAGTCCACTAGGCACAGTGTGTGTGTGTGTGTGTGTGTGTGTGTGTGCGCACACACGTGCACAAGCATGTGTGTAGCAGGGAGAAATTTAGACATTCCATGTCCCGAGGAATAACTCAGGAGAGACACGGGCAGCTAAATCCCCTGGGCTTTGAGCTGTGAGTTGCCCACCTGCCTCTACATTCTTTCCATGATAGAGGTTAACTATCGGATCCTACAAATATTCACACACACACTCACACACACACTTCCTGAAGACCAACATTAATCCCTTCCCCCCTCATACTAAAATTTACACCAGTGTTTTTCAAATGATCCATGTTTTAGAAGCATTTGGGAAGCTTGTTAAAATTTAAATTCTCGGGCCTTCACCCGGGGAATTTTGGTTCCTGAGGTCTGAGCAGGGCCTGGGAATGTCAGTTATAACAAACACTCCAGGTGATTCTGGTGAATTTTGGGACCATCTTTAGAAAAGGGCCATACTGGGGTGCCTGGGTAGCGCAGTTGTTAGGCGTCTGCCTTCAGCTCATGGTGTGATCCCCATGTTCCGGGATCGAGTCCCACATCGGGCTCCTCCGCTGGGAGTCTGCTTCTTCCTCTCCCACTCTCCCTGCTTGTGTTCCCTCTCTCTCTGGCTGTCTCTGTTGAATAAATAAATAAATAATCTTAAAAAAAAAAAAGAAAAAGAAAAGGGCCATACTGTCCCAGTGCCACCACCACTGGTGAGACCATGGAGTCAGGACTTCACGTGACTATGCACAGCAGTGTATTTTGTTCCTTTCTCATGTCCAGCTCATAACCCCTCACCTTCCTGCTTTACCATAAGGCCTACCTAGACGACTCAGATGGCGCCCCTCCTGAGCTAGAGCCTGAGGTGGTGACGTCCTTCAATGACATACCACATTCAAATGGTGAAATGACCGCCCTAGGTGCTTGGTTAGATGTGTGCACCAAGGCCTTTCTCCCCTGCACCTCTTTCAGGGTATGGGGGTGAGGTCTGCGGCGGGGAGGGTTGATTTTCCAGCCACGTTTACATTGACCTTCTACAAGTTACAGGATCAACTCACACAGAGACACATGACTCAGAAGACACTTAGCCTGGGTTTTAAAAGAGCCTTTGGAGTTTCCTCTGAGGAAGAACATGGTCAGCTTCAGACACACATCTGCCTTGGGGGGCTGGGGAGGGTGAGGGGTGCAAACAATTTGTGACATTGGGTGATTTTCTAAGTCTGCCCATTTCAAGAGCAGAGAGTCTGGAAAGGCCAAGCCCAGGCCTCAGGGGAGACATAAACTTGTGGTCGCCCTTCTGCCAGGCACCCGGCCTGTCCTCCTCTGTTCTCTGGTTGATGAGCAGCAGGGCTCTGCTTGGGCTAATTCACTGCGAAAACAGTAAAGCCGGTCTTCTACCAGGGACCGTAATCCTCAAGCTGGTGGGCTAGTAGGTGTCTAAAACTGCTTCTCTTCTTTTTGCTTTACATTTCACTCCATAGATTTATACTCTGCCAAAAGCTCCCTTCCGCCTTACTGTTCCTTTTCCTCAGCTTTCAATTTCATTTCTTGGTCTCAGAGGAGGACTCTGCCCCTTTCCCAGATGACTTTCTCTTGGCATCATCCCAGATGCTGTAGGTGACCTGGTTCCACACACCTAATTCCTGTGGCTTTGGTGTATTTATAGAATGCCATCTTGTGACAAAACATCTCTGGGGATAAGCCACCATTTTTTTGACTCTAACAATGTTTCCAGTCTTTTGGCCACATGGTTGCCCTTCTCTATGGTTGAACCTTACCCTAGTCTCAGTTTCCTTATTATGTAATACTAATGAGGACTATTCCCTATGAATTCCAGTCATGTGGGCCTCCTTCCTGTTCCTTGAACATTCCTGGGGGCTTCCAGGCTAGGACCTTTGCACTGGCTGTTCCATCTGCCTGGAATGCTCCTCCCTCAGGTATCACCATGGCTAACCCCATGACTTCCCTAAGTCCCTCTCAGTGAGGCCTACCCTAACCATTCCTTTCTGGGTGGCGACCCCGCTACAGTCCTGATCCCCTTAATTGCTCTGCTCGTTTATTGTACTTATTTGGTTCTTCATTGTTTGTCGTCTACTATCTGTCTTCCTCTGCTAGACTGTAAGTTCCAAGAAGCTCGGGATTTTGTTCTGGTTTGAACACTGATGTGTCCCTAGGCACTTAGGCTAGATGCTGACACATAGTAGGTGCTGAACAAATATTTGTTGAATGACTAAAATCACCCTTGAGGTTAGGATCTCTGTTCCCTCCCTGTACCTACCCTAGCACTTAAGACAATGTACGTGGGCAGGGCTCAGTGAATTGTCACTAAGCTCTACTTGTATTTTTATTACTCGTTTCCTAATAACCTGCGGATGTCAAGCAATATAAATTCATAGATTATTTTTTTAAAATCCAGAGACAGTACTGGAGGCGGGAGGGCCGTGGTGCACATGCTGTCCGTGTTGTGTTTCCCTCCTCTTCCTGCCCGTGCCATTGGTCGGGATAGCCTTCGTGTCTCCGTGTGCCTTTCACACACCAGCCACTCCGTAGTGCTTCACTATTGATTTAATGAAGGAGGTTGGCAGATTGCCCACCTCACTTTTGTCGTTGAAATACCATGATGTTAGTATTTGGGGTACTATATAAGATCTGCTATTATTAGGTTGATCTACATGAAATTGCCATTTTTTTGTGAGTAAAAAATGATCCCGTGTCAGCAGTTTCATATGGTTCAACCTAAACACATAGTCAATCTGATGCAGTTGTGAATGGAACCAAAAATAACTAGACAAAAGAGACTCATCAGTGAAGAAATCCAGGCTGTGATTTTCCCTCCTCCACTTGAGCCAATTTTTAGCCAATTGATGTGGGGCCATGCTTGGAAATGCTTAGTCAGCTAGATCCTATCTAATCAATTTCAGAAATGACTTTCCTTCTCAGTCAGCTGCTGGGTTCTGAGCCCTGTGTGGTCCAGGGTGACAATCAGGGTCCTGAGTATGTGTTCCAGGATTCTGTTCCTCTCAGAGAAACAGCAAACCCTTTCCCAAACCTTAAATGTCATCGCCTAGATCAAGGGTGTGTAAGGTTTTCAGCCTGTGAACCACTTGGGCAGTGCCTCTGTAGAGACCTTGCAAACCAGTGACTCTCCCACCCCCATTCTTCAATCTGAGAACACTACCTTGACATTCTAGAGTAAATGGTACCTGAGAGGATGTCCAGTCCTTTGAAAAAGGTGGCAGGAGGCAATGTCTGGACTTCATGAAATATTAATATAAACCAGGAAACAAATGATATTATGTCCTTGTCACAAAACACACGACATGTGGAGAAGCTTAATGAGCTGCGGGAGGCTTGCTGATCCCATTTTAAGAACTTTGATTGGTGGTCAGTACTTGCATCCCTGTTGTGATGAGCTAGATCACTCCTTGTGGTCTGATTGAGACACAGTCATCATTCAACAGGGATTTAATGGGAACTGAGGCAGCAGAGGGTCATCGTTAAGAGCAATGAGTCCTACCCATGCCATTTACAGCTGCAGGGTCTTAGGGAAGTTACTGAACCTCTCTGTGTCTCAGTTTCTTCATGTGGTACATGGAGATACTAAAAGGCCTACCTCATAGGTTTGATGTGAGACCCAAACAGGTGAACACGAATATTTAAAAAGTGATTCGCATCCTGTCGCACATAGTAAGCACTACATGAGCGTTAGCTACAATTATCACAGTGTGTCTACATCTTCAGAACACTCAGAGTGCCCAGCACACAACTGGGGAAAATGGCAGAGGCTCCATGAGTGAGCACCTGAATGAGAAAGTGAGTATGGCTAGATTATTATAACTGCACCAATAAGCTTACTTATGCCTGTGTCCACACTTGACCAGGAAGACAGATCAATGCAGTGGGAGAAACATTGGATGGGTTGTTCAATGCTGTGTAGCTGTATCCCCCAGTGTTACTTATGTTTAATTGTGAGCATGGTTTAATTAATTGTGGCTGCAAGGATATATTTTAAATCACCATTATGGAAACCATTAGAATGGTTAATTTCCAGTACTCTTGAGGGGAATGGGAACCCTTATCAGAGTAACTACTTGGTTTCAAAATAAGGTCCTACCCATGTTCCTATTACCCAAATAAACTCTGTTTCCCAGAGCAATGGGGAATATTTCCAAAATGATGCTGACCATGGGAATATCTGTTTGATATTTTCACATAGAGAATTTCTTCCGTTGTTATTCAAGCATCAGTTGGGAAACACCATCTTGATCAGAGTGAGCTCTGAAGATGTAGGAATTTACAGCTATAAGCAGAGAAAGATCCATTTTCTTCAACAAATTTGGTGGAAGCAGAAAAACATGCAGTAAATTAAACCTGATTTGCATGACATTGTGCATGCATTCAGTCCTTCCTCTGAGCCAGGGAATGCTCTTTGATTGAATTTTTCTTTTTCTCTATGTTTGTATGGTACTCTGGGAACAATCGAGGAGCCCTCTGTTGGCTAATTAACACCTGTAAATTCACATTGCCTGGTGTCTTCCTTATATTGCAGAGGTAATGAGTCCAAATCCTGGTAGGGTTGTATTTTTATTAAAATTTCTTCGTATCTTTTCCTTTTCATGTCAAACAGATTGCTACACGTTTAACCCTTTGATGCCTTTTATGTTCTGTCTTTATCCTGGGAAATAAAGCAGAAGTTAGAGAACTATCATTGGGTTGCTGACGGGAAGAAATCAAATATTCAGGCAAGTTGCGATTGGTAAAATATAGGTTCTGAAACTATGTGGTGACAAGATAGTTGGAGAATGAAATTCCGGCCATTTAATCTGTGGGTCAGTCTCTATGATGCCAAATAAATGCTCATTAATTCATTACCAGATATTTCCTGAGTGACACATACTTGATGATGAAGGCAAGGTGGTTTTCAAGAGGAACCCCATAGTCACTGTCCCCAAGTCACAGCTGGCAACCGAGGTGACAGTAAATAGATGCAAAACTAGTTAATACATAGAAATATACTCAGGGTATTACAGAAAAATAGAGAAGGGAGAAGTTAACCCATTCTGTGGGATCATAGGCTTCTCAGAGTAGATAAAACTTGACCTGAATAGGAAAGGATGATTGGAGTTAGCTGTGGAACAGGGATGAGGCACTCCTCAGTGGAAAGAAATAGCATATACAAATACTCTGTTAATGGAGAACACAGTTGCGTTCTGTTCAGAATGTCTGAACAGTTCCAGGGAGAGTTCTGATGATCCCGTCCATCACGGGATGACTCCAGTGGTAAAGACCAGCCCAATATGGTGATTCTGCTCTGTGAGGCTGAAAGGTCACTTGGCTCTAATTCCTAGTTAGTCAGACCTATTCCCTAGCATGGGCAGGCTATGCCATCATGACCTATTCCATGGAGGAAATATTCTTTGCTGACTTACTGAACAACTGTGCCATCAGTGGGGTAACCTTACTGTTGTGAAGCAGCTGGGCCCTCTGTACATAGTCATCCTGCCCTGAAACCTCAGGAATCACCTGTCAGCATCAGGAAAAGCCTCAACACACAAATAATAGAGAAACTATACTCCTTCTTCACATCCTTCCAGACCTGATGATGGTGTACCCCAGCGAATCAGAATGTACTCAGAATGACCCAAACTTGAGTCTGTTTTGTGTTGATGTACCAGGTTCCACTGTTGACCAGCCTCAAGTTTGCCTCATTCTGAGTGGATATGGTCAGTGGGCACTTTCTGCTGGAGAGATTAATAATGAATGAGACCCTACTCATGCAAGTCAGAGTAAAGGGCCATGTGGAGAGGTTGATTCTATTGATTGCTCTATCAATTGAGTTGAGCTAATTATCATAACAAACAGGTCCCTCAATATATAATGGGTCAAACACAGAACAAGCTTGTTTCTTTTGTGTAACAATGCTGAGTAGGAAAACAGGTTGATGGAGTGGTCCTCAACCGTGCAATTATTCAGAGATCTAGGCTGATGGAAAATGTGGCATCTTCAGATTGCAGCTGCTGAGATTACAGTGGGGTTGTTCCCATTCTACCAGTTGCAGGGTAAAGGAACATGGAGGACAGGGTAGGAGAGATTTTTATGGAATGCCTGGAAATGGAACACATCATATCTATTCATATTCTATTGACTAGAGCTCAGTCATATGGCCACATCTAATTGCAAGGGATTTTGGCAAATATAGTCTAGCAATATGCCCCCCAAAGAAGAGAGAGGCAAACATGGATTTTAGATAATAGCTAGCAGTTTTTCACAGTCTGCCACCCCATCCCATGCCACCTTTTATTGTTAAACCTTACCTGTATTTCGTACGTGGCCCAATAATCACCTTGGACATCAGGACCACGGTTTACAGCTATCATTGCCTACAAGTCACGTGGCCAATATGCTCTGTCTTCAGTACTATCCAGGGTGGGGTGATAGCTCACGGTTGATCGCTCAAGACCATAAAGATAAGAATTGGAGAAGCTTCCCCTGTGATTTCATGTCTAGAGGTCCACACTGATTTAAAATGATAGGATCTGAAGCTTTTGTCTGCTTTATTTGTTCATAGTTCTGTGTAACATTATGACTGAACAAAGAGTTCCCAACAAAAAATTTTGAAAATAACTGGGCTAGATTTCCAAACTAATTTCTGTGAATCCCAGAAATAGGTTGTGTCAGAGGAATGACCTTAAAAGTTGTGATTGAATAGTCAGCAAGTCATGAGAGAGATCTAGAATTCAATAAGAGATAGGAAGCATATGAAAAGAATGCAAGATGCCAACAGGTCCAAAAGTCTTTAGAGTTAACTGTAAAATGCATTTATGTATTTTAAGATACAAAGGAAAACAAAATGTAATCAAGCAAGCTGGGGCTGGGAATGATTTTTTCTGGGGTAAGTGGAACAAATCATGGATTATATAACTTGATATGAACGAAACAGTCTATGAGTCCACCCCATTAGAGGGTTTTGATACAACCTTGGCAAATGGAACTAGGCATGTGCCATCAGTGTGGCTGACAAATATCCAGTCACCATCCCAGCTGAAACCTTGAGTCATCACATAACCTCAACTGACTCAGATATTATCCTCCCAAATGATGTGGGTAACATAATTGTTTCTTTTATGCATATTCATCTTTCAAAACTCGGAAGATTTAGAATTAAGAACTGAAATGGTTAAACAACAAGAACCTTAGTATTGACATCTTTGTGTCAGGAATCTGAAAAAATCTGGAATTCCAGTTACTAGTAATATTTAGATACTTATAATGACCTATTAGAAGAATAGTTTAACTTTGTAACTTCAATTTAAAATTACAATTGAGTCATTGATTTAGTCCTGTAATTTTAGGTTGAAATCTTACTAATTTTATGGACAGTGTTGAAATATTTAAGAGAACTTAAGTTTCACTGTGTTTAAAAGTCTAATTTATTAGATTAATAAGAATTACTTAAGTATGGGGAAAGTTTTTCAGCCAGATAATTGAAGTATTTAAAGAGAAAATTGCATATATTAAATTTTAAGTGCAGTTTAAAATTTGTAAAGGAGCTTAACCAAGTTTGTAAATGGGCCCAAGCATTAATAATGCCCTCCCACCAAAATATGAATAAGATTTGTTAGATTTAAAGGTAAAATAACAGGATTTCTAAATTGAACTAAAAAGCCTAAGGAAGGATTAAGTTTTTGGATTAGTAACTTTAATAAAATGACTATTAATTACTACAACCAAAGAAGATATCTGGTTGGAACTTTCTGGTACATGAAACTACTCTCAAGGACACACATACACACACATATAATCCTTATATTTGGTAGATTTTATATTCAAGATTTTATCTGAAGTGTCAGCCAATGTGTAAAAAAGAAAAAAAAATTGGTCAACCAGTTGTTCAGTGGACTTGAGTAGACTTTTGGTGGAACTGACTATTCTTCAGATTCCTCTTCCAAAGGCTTCCTTCCCAAGAGTCAACCCAGTAGATGGAGAGCTGGGTCCTTCTGTGCAGGGGTCCTCAAATCGTGAGCAATTATGTAAACCCCCTTTAAAGGGGAAAAATCCTCAAGGATCCCTGTGTTAAATTATTTTTACGTTACTTTAATATGTTTAACATAAAACCAGGTATAAAGTGTTCATGTTAAGAGTTCTACTGCACCCAAAACAACTTCACTGACTAAATACAAACTCAGATCCAAACATGATAGAATTCAAACGAACACAGGAATGCTCTGTGATGAGCAACGTTTGGCTGAAAGTCCATCACATGCAGCATGAGTACGGTCCTGGTTACTGCAGCCCCAGCTCCTCAGAGTTCCACGTGGCCAGCTTATTACCTTGTGTATGGGCTCATTTGCACACCACTCTCCTCTCCTGAACTACTTTGTACGGCCTGCTGTGATGTCATTTGGCACAAATGCATCATTTACTATTCAGTTCACCTCTGTTCTTTTCTCATTAGCGGGAGCCATTAAAGTAGCGCCACTTGGCAACAACATAATTGCAAACAAAAGCAAATAACGCTGAAATGTGGCAGAGCCCAGTTACAAAGTGGGTATTGAGATGATCCAGAATATTCGTACATTCAAGTTCTTGGATTATTATCAAAGCGAATACTCAATTTAAAACTTATTACAGAAAACCCATGGATTTCAAGCATATCCAGTTTGAGAAGTGTATGGTAGAGTGGAAAGAGCTTAAGCTTTCCAGAAAGGCAAACTCGGCTTCCAACCGTAGCTTTTCCACTGAATTGACAGTTGGGCGACCTCTTTGTGTCTCTTTTCTCCACTTATAAAACAAAGATAATAATACTGATCACACAGAGTTGAAATGAGAAACAGAGGTAGTATGGATAAAGTTGTGAGCAAATGGGTAAGCATTCGGTAAAAGAGAGTATTGAGAGATTATACTTACTATATTTGCCCAATAACCTGTTCTGAAGTTATATGTGTGTGTGTGGAGTAGCGTTGTGTAGTTAGAAATTTTAACTACATCAGACACAAATAAAAAATAGTATACGACAATGGTTTTCCAAAGAGGCTCTATGACGCTCTGGAAAAGGGAAGGGGTTGGCCTTGGCAGAGCTGGTGGGGTTCAGGGTCTCAACACTCTCTTCAACCAGAGCAGTTTTGTTTCACATACTTGTTTTACACACAGGGCTTCCATTTAAGATACTATTTGAATAAATGAATTTTATGGCTAAAAATAAAAAAATATTTAAAAACCATTACTGAATTATTATAATGATGATGATGATTGTCGACCCATTATTATGTGGCCGACACAATAACTTTATGAGTTAGGTATTGTCATTATCCTCACTCCAGTAGTAGTATCCTCACTACGGTAGTAAAAAAAAATTAAGAGTGTGTGCGTGTGTGTCTGTCTGTCTGTGTGTATACTTTTTGCCTCCTCTAGTGCTTCGAATAAAATATAGCCTTGGCAATACTATGACAACAATCTGAAATATTCCTCAGTTTGAAAGCCCTTGTAAACAGATCTTCCAGGTCTAAACTTAAAATGTAATTCCTTAAACATTAGGCAAAATCATTTTCTCACCTTTTTGAAATACTGTCCCATAGCTGTGCATAGCCATCAGCTAGGAATTCACACCTCTCAAGCCTGCCTCTTAATGAGTCAGCATCCTTCATTTGATTCCTATTAAAATGAAGAAGCGTGAAACCAGTTTCAGGCAAGTTGAGAAAATAGACTGCCTCAAGATTTTTCACCATAATTTCATCCCCAGGGGCCCTAGAAACGCAGACACATGCATGCCCACTGGCTAACAACCCCCACATCTCAGGCGCATGTGTGCATGCACGCGCACACACACACACACACACACGCAGGGATACAGGGAAAAGGTTTATTATTGTTATGCAAATGGATCTGTTAACTAAAGACTGGGATGCCAATTGTCTAAGGAATGTATTAATTTTGAACTCTGAAGAAAATACCTGATGGGAAGGAGAGAAAACATTGCCTAAATTCCTAGAAAATGATCTGAGCTGTTACTTGTGTTTGAGGTTACCAATCCTTTGTTGTTATCTGATGGGCATTTCATTTTTGTCAAAGGCAAAAAAATGAATTTTGCCCCAGAAAGTGTTAAAAGAATCATCTCATTTTATTGGCCAAAGGGTTCCTTTTCATGTTGCAACAACCCAGTGTTGATGGAAATTTGGAATATTGTTGCTCAGATTCTCAAAGGCACATAGGCTCTTTGGTGGTTGGTTCTCCCCACCGTCCCCTCTTCCGTGAGCTTTTAGCATGAGGGGTGTGCAGTTACAGCACATTGTTCTAGAAAGCTTCTGCTTTAACACCACAAATGACCTCCAAACTGACTTTTCTTTTCCTTCAAGGGAATCATTATTTTCAACAATCGGAAACAGTTTGGTTGATTGAATCAACCATATCATTATTTTAACAGGTCATTAAAATAAATGAAAAAAATTTTAAATGATTATAAAACCTGTGTTTTCTGCAGTATAATCACAGCCAGAAGCTCTGTGTGTATATAATAAAATAAGGCCATGGCACAACATCTCATAATGTCACTTAAGTATTCTTTGAAACCAGGAAGGTATATAAATAAAATTAGTTAGTTGGGGGAAAAAAATGTCTAGCTAACACAGCCAAGGGTTGAGAACATGTTGTAATGAAAAGACATTAAATTAAAATTTAGAGAAACAAGGCCCTTGCTTCTGCTCTCCAGTAACTAACTGGATTATATTGAAAGAGTCACTAATTTTCTTTGAGTCTTCATCTTTTCCTGTATGAAATAGAAAGATTTGTGGCCTACCTATGTTAAGTCCTTAACGTGGGAACCCATATTTGTAGTTCATGCATGCAGTTCAACAAGTATTTCTGGCTCTCCTGCTGCTGCACGGTAGGGTGGCACTTGCTGCTTACTTTGAGGGAAGGTATTGCCAGATGAAATACTTTGGCCAATGAAATGCGAGCAGCAGTGATACGTGTCACTCTCAGGTAGGAACTTTAAGATACAGTGATTGATTTGCTGCACGCCCTTCTCACTGCAGGAGTGATTATAGAGGCTCACACTGAGATGATATCTTGATCGTGGTGGGCTGGTCCCTAAGTGATTATAATGAGCAGTGATTATAATGTGGCCCCGTGTTGGACATACAGCATAAGTAAGAACTTTGATCAAGTTGGACTTTTGAGATTCTGGTGTTGTTTGTTACTGCAGCATAACCTAGCACATCCTAAGTAATACAGTGTATGTAAGCCCTTTGAGAAATAGTAGGGATTATTCAAATATAAGGATGAAGAAACCACTAGTTTTGAAAACATTCTTATTCTATTTAGATTTTTAAAGAGCTGAACAGGGGGGCACCTGGTGGCTCAGTCAGTTAAGCATCTGCCTTCGGCTCAGGTCATGATCTCAGGGTCCTGGGATCAAGGTCCATGTCAGGCTACCTGCTCAGTGGGGAGCCTGCTTCTCCCTCTGCCCTCCCCCCCCCCCCATGCGCTTGCTCTCTCTCAAATAAATAAAATCTTTTAAAAAAAGAGCTGAATAGGAAAATACCGTATCTTCTTTTTAGTGGAAAATCACGTTGTAAATGCACAATAAGGAAGTGGCCCTGAGTAAGAGAAGTAGAGATGAAATATTCACAGGTGGTACAGTAGCAGTGCATAAGCAGACCCCGCTAAACGAGCCAAGGAATGCTTCTTGTTTGATTTCTGTTTTTGCTGGTTTGGACATATTTTAGCATCTGTTTTTAACTGATCAGGAGAAATATAGGCTTGGGTTCTAAGAGAAAATATCGTTTTATGTATTCAAAAGAGACAGTGTGGGAGGGGTCCTGTAAACACCATGTTTTGTTTTGTCAGCACTATGTTTAATTCCTTTCCTTTTCTTAATTGGAATGAATTTCTGTGGGCATGGGTCTGGCAGTTCTCCAGAGTACCTATCCCACCCTAGTGCTCACGCCCAGCGCCCCCTCTACAGCTGTTACTCCCTCCCCCCCTGAGGCCACTCTGATTTTGCAATCCTTGCACTGAAGTCGATAGACTTCAAAGAGAAATGGGAGTTTACAGTAGTGATTAAAAACTAATACATCCATACAAAAGTGAAAAAATACTCATTTCTGTTCAACAAAACTGTTGTTAAGACCATAACAGTACAGGGAACATGCAAGCCATTAGAAAACAGGATAGACAACTCCTTGGGAGGAAGCTGATATTTTTTTGTACCCCTGAAAGGAAATCTAAGAACTAGAAAATGATGGAAAATTAAGCTTGAATTGGGTTAGGTTGAGAAAGCGACTGACTTAAATGTGACATTTCTTTTAATTTTCCTCATTTTTTTTTACTATGTCCCCATCAAACTGCTCCTTTTATAATTTTAGATCCAGATATAAATCAGTAGGAACTATGCTGTCTATGTAATTGGCTCTTTGTCTGTGACAGTGACCATACTTTGGACCTTGGACCAGACTTTGGGGAAAAAACCACCTAAAGGTATTATCTTGCAAATCCACACTGCTTAGGAGATGGCAAGAGATGAGCCCCGAAGAGAGATGCTGGGTCAAGTACCCCTGGGACTTCCCAAGTCCTGGAAAAAGGGTTCTACTTTCCCTGAGGACATTGTCTTCCCTGGGCCAACTGGGAACTAGAACTACCTGGGAAGTTCAAAATCTTTTTAAAAACCTCTTTCTCAGGGCACTTGGGTGGCTCAGTCGGTTAAGCGTCGGATTCTTGATTTCGGCTCAGGTCATGATCTCAGGGTTGTGAGATTGAGTCCATGTAGGGCTCACGTTCAGTGTGGGGTCTGCTTGAGATGCTCTCTGTTTTTCTCCTTCTGCCCTACCCTGGCTCATTCTCTCTTTCAAATAAATAAATAAATAAATAAATAAATAAATAAATAAATAAATAAAATCTTTGAAAAGGATAAATAAAAACCTCTTTCTCTCACAGCCTAGATGCACTCTATCAGCACATCTTGCTGCCTTAGTTTCAAAATATATCAAGAATATTCTAGATATTCTAGAATGTGGCCACTTCTTACCAGAGTTCCTGTTGCTGTTCTTGCCCAGATCTTCTCACTGGGCCTCCACTCCTGCTCCTCACCAGCCCGTTTCCCACAGAGGCCACCTGATCCCTCAACACCTCTCAGGTCTTTTTTTTATATATAAAGATTTTATTTATTCATTTGAGAGAGAGCACATGAGCAGGGGGAGAGGAGCAGAGGGTGATCCCTCAACACCTCTCAGGTCTTTTTTATATATATAAAGATTTTATTTATTCATTTGAGAGAGAGCACATGAGCAGGGGGAGAGGAGCAGAGGGAGCGGGAGAAGCCGACTCCCTGCTGAGCAGGGAGCCTGACGTGGGGCTCGATCCTAGGACCCTGAGATCATAACCCAAGCTGAAGACAGATGCTTAACCGATTGAGCCACCCAGGCGCCCCAACGTCTGTCAGGTCTTGCCTCTCTTCTGCTTCAAAACCACCAGGACTTTCGCATCCATGAAAATAATGTCTACACTTCAGCACACCAGGAGACCCCACATTCTCTGATCTCTGGCCACCATCCCTGCCTCCTGGCTGGCCGGCCTCCCTACCTTGTTCCATCTGCACCAGCCAGTCCAGCCTCCGGAAACATGCCAGGCTGACCCTTGCTGCCCTTTCTTCCCAGAATGCTCTTCCCCCAGACACCTGCCTGGGCACTTCTCCAACTGTTCGCATCTTTGCTCTAAGAGTCCCTACTCTCACGCTCGCTTCCCTTATACCAGGCGTTGTTACTGCACTTACCCATGCCTGATGTTGGGCTACACATTTGTAACAGGATAATAAGATAAGACCCCTCCTGGCTTGGAGGCCCCAAGGCTGAGAACAATTGGGTTGCTTACTGCTCATGCTGGCCATGTCAACCGCAGCTTTGATGAGAGAAGCTAAGATTAAGGTGGGGAGGAGGATGTAAAAAGTTTCAGAGTAAAGATATCTTTAGAGAGAGGGCCAGGTGCTGAGGATCAGGATTGGGGGTGGGGTGAGTGGGGGCTAGGATCTCAAGGGAACAACTGGAAAGAATTGAACACATGTTTCCTGGAGTTTGAGGGTTCCTTAGGGACTGAGGTGCCCGGCTAAGGGTTAAAACAACAACAACAACAACAACAACAACAAACTTCCAGGAGAGAGGCTGAGTGATGCGGTCTGTGGTGGGGGCCTGGTCTTCCAGAGGTTGGTAGGGACAAACGTGTGGCTCTGTTTCCCCAGCCAGATGTGGACTCCTGGCCTGGAAGCTCAAGGTGGCCACAACAGAAGGATTGATCCAAGGCTGAGGAGGATGATAAACATGACCAGATCAAGAAGGAAACTGTAGGTAGGAGGCTTTCAGAATGCAGGGGTGGGACCTGCAAATGCAGTGTTTGCATTTGGACTTACAAATGGCCCAGCCCTGTAGTACCATGCACTCAAGATGGCGCCTCTTTTCAAGATCCCCCAATGCCACCTGGGGTAGGGACCTTAGAGAGGCTAGCGGATTGGAGGGGTAGCCTCCTTCCCACAGCAGCTTCCATACCTCAGTCAGTCCTGAGCTGGGGAGGGCGGGGTGGGGAACATTTGAGACAGATGACCCAGCAAAACTTTAATCTGTTATTGTTTTTTTTTGTTTTGTTTTGTTTTGTTTTTTACAAACTTGCAAAAGGGGCTCCTTCTTTAGCCTGTTTCTAATAATTTTTGAGACATTATTATGTAGGACGGCTGGGCTGGAGGTAGGAATTGGTGAAGAGATGGAGGCAGTTGGAAAACTGGTTAGAGGTGGAACTACCAATCCTCATGAAGAGAGAGCATCTCCTCGATAGGGAGAGAATCTTACTTTGGGTGCCTCCCTGGCTCTCAGCCCCAGAGCAGATTGGTTCTGTGGACCCTGAGAGGAAAGATCTGAGTTTCCACTCTCAGGGACCATGATGGTTTGGACAAGGTGTTAATGCAGTGACCTCTGTGAGTGAAGGCCTGGGGGCCACTCCTAGCCACAAACACTGGGAAGATTCCTGGCGCCTCTGCCTTGTCCTTCAGAGGGGAGGCTGGCGTTCTAACAGGGGAGGGTTCAGGGTCATAATTAATTTGATTTAGAGAAGTTAAATAATGCGAGAAGTTAAATAATGTCTTGCACCTGAGTGTGGTGGTTGCAAATTTATATGTACCACACAGGAGAATGGGGCCGCAGGGCACAATCCTGGAGAGTCAGAGGAGAGGGATTAGGCCACCTTCTAATTAACTGCTCTCTACAACATGCCTGTTCAGTGCACAATGGGCAGGCACCTGGAGTCCCATTTCGCCGGCAATAAAATTAAGTCACGAGCAGCTTGTCGGCACAGGAGGATCTTAGAGTGAGACATTGTCAGGGCCAGAGAGCCGGCCAGAGCCAGAGGTCAGACAGCCCACTCCGGCTCCTGGCCCTCCCTCGGACCCCTCCCTCCAGAAGCCTTGGGCTCCACGAAGATGGAAGGGAAACAGGCAAAAAGCCTCACTGAAAACTGAATTAATTCGTGCCAGGGGGTGGAAAGGAATAAAAGGGGAATTTGCAAATCCATCGGGGAAAAGGGAGCATGACAGGGAAAAGAGAGCAAGTTATAAAGGAAAAGGGGTGGGAAATTAATGGGGACTAAAATAGATTAGAATTTTATGTCCTCCGCAGGGTTTACAACACTTCCCAAGTAATTAGGAATAAATTCACGGCCTCCCCACACCCCTGTTCCCTGGAGGCAAAGGGGGAAATGATAGGCGTGGGAGTGTGTGGGGAGCAAACCCCAGAGGGCCTTTGTTACAAAGACTTGAGCCAGGCAGTGGTTGGGCTGCTGCCCAGACCCCAGCCTTCCCTGTGTCCCCCATGGACCTACATTAGTAGGGAGAACAAGGCCTAGGTGTGAGGGCACTGTGGGGAGCCAAGGTCAGCTGCAAGGAGCCATCCCTTTCTCCCTCCTCTCTTGTCCTGGTCAAGCACAGTGGAAAGCCTGAGCCATTTCACAGTGGGCATGGTTCCTCCTGTAACTGAACAGAGATGCATTTGCTAGTGCTGGTGACCGCCTACCTCTGCCCAGAATTTTCAGTTTGCAAAGAACTTTCACGATTGCAGTCATGTGGGGACAAGATGTTTTGAAAAAGGCCGGAGGAGCAAGTATTACAAGCATTGTATCCCCCCTGTTCTATAGATGAAGAAAATGAGGCTCAGAAAACTTAGCTAAATGGCCCAAGGGGGCGCAAATACCGGGCAGTGGAGTTGGGATTCAAACCCAGATCTTTTTTTTTTTTTTTAAAGATTTTATTTATTTATGTGACAGAGAGACAGCCAGCGAGAGAGGGAACACAGCAGGGGGAGTGGGAGAGGAAGAAGCAGGCTCCCAGCGGAGGAGCCTGATGTGGGACTCGATCCCGGATCGCCAGGATCACGCCCTGAGCCAAAGGCAGACGCTTTAACAACTGCGCTACCCAGGCGCCCCTCAAACCCAGCTCTTAAAATCCTCATCCAGACACACACTATTTTCCTGGGGTGGGAAGAGGGATGTAGGAGGGCAAATTTGGTGTTAGAGGAAATAGAATGCTGAAGTCCCCACCCTGAGGTCTGCCTGCCCCAGGCATTTCCCAGCCAGCTTCTGTAGGGTTTACAAGCCCACAGTGTGAGCTGCGTTTGTGTGCGATGGTTCTCAGCTGAGGTGCTCTGGCAGTTGGCATGGGGCAGTTCTGTGTTGTTCAGGATGGCAAGGTGTTCGGCACCATTGCCTTGCACCCAATATCAATTGGCATCATGGTAATAATGTTCCAGTCAATTCCAAATGCTTCCTGGAGGCTAGGGTTGTCCTCAGTTGAATATTGTGTCTCTTAAGAAGGGTAGCATGTTCACTTGTGTTAGTGGCTAAGCTCTAGATTTGGAGCGTGATCTATCCCCATGCCTCGCACGGCGGGATAGCAAACCACAGAACCGAACAGGGCAGTACACAGTCCACTGGCTGCATCCCCCAGCAATTGGCAGAGGGCAGGGTGGGCTCATGGATGACACTGTCTGGAAATAGAGCTTAGGCTCCCACTGCTCTCACCTCTAGAGAGATTTAGGGGGCATTGTGCAAAGACTCTATTTCTTGCAATAAATGTAGCTACATATGGAAGTCCTTGGTTCTTAATTTATGGATAGGGAGACCATACTTTCTGGTTTACCTGGGGATGGTTCCAGTTTATTTCTGTTTTGTTGGCATCAGTGTCAGTTACACCCTCTTTCCCTCTGGAGTGCATCCTGGCTTTGCATGATAAAATATAGATTCCTCCTAATATGGTAGAACTCAGGCAAGGGTAATTCCCTATATCCTGTATGTCTGAGAACCTCTATAGAACCTAGAAGAAGTTCCTCTTTTGAATTACAGTATGTACATAGCCACTGTTATGTGCTGATTTGTGTCTTCCCCTAAATTTACATGTTAAATTGCTAACCCCCTGTATCTCAGGATGTGACTGTATTAGGAGACAAGGTCTTTAAAAAGGTAATTATGTTAAAATGAGGTCATTAAGGTGAGCCCTAATCCAATATGACTGATGTTCTTATAAGAAGAGCAGATTAGGACACAGACACACACGCAGGGAAGAACATGTGAACGAATAGGGAGAAGATGGCCATTTACAAGCCAAGGAGAGAAGTTTTAGAAGAAACCAACGCTGCCCTTGATTGACCTTTATCTTAGACTTCTGGCCTCCAGAATTGTGAAGAAATAAATCTCTGTGGGTTGGGGCACCCAGTCTATGCACTTTGTTATGGCAGCTCTAGCAAACTAATAGAGTCACCTTCTGGGATATATAAAATAGTATTGACCATCAGGAAATAGAAAACACAGTGTTCCTGGGGCGGTGGGACCTTGGGCCTGATTTGCCACACAGCTTCACTTGGTCTGTAAGAGTAAGAAAAATCATTCTCTAGGGGCCAGATCTAGAGACAGGGGCCCTGGTTGGTATGAAGTACCCATGAGGAGTTCATGGTCCAGCCTCTGGGAATTGCAGACCTTTACAAAGCCCTGGAAGCAAGGCTTAAGACCTGGCCACATCCCCTCCCCTTGGCAGCCAACCCCCCCTTCCAGTGGGGCCGCATGGGGAAGGAGCCCATGAGCTTTTGGACTAGAGCTGCTCTTGATGCTTGTGTCCACCATGGACGAGGAGCAGGATTTCAGGGGCAGCTCCTGGCCTTGAGGGCTCGTGGCCACCACCATAAAGCCCACACACCAGCCAGTAGGAGGGTAAAGTGACTTTGCCTGTATGCTCCCTAGTCTGGAGCCTGGGTCATGGGCATGAGTGGCATCCTCTGAGTGACTAGTGGGGCCAGCAATCTGCAATCCAGTTTACATCCACTTACTAAGTGCTAGTCTTTGGGACCCTACAGACTTGCCTTCATCTTGGCTCCGACGTGTGCCACTTTTTTTTTTATTATTATTATTTCTTTGAGAGAGAGGGAGAGAGACAGAGGGAGTGAGAGTGAGAGCATGAGCAGAGTGAGGGGCAGAGGAAGAAGCAGACTCCCTGCTGAGCGGGGAGCCTGACATGGGGCTCAATCCCAGGACCCCAGGATCACAACCCGAGCCTAAGGTAGACACTCAACCTGCTGAGCCACCCAGGTGCCCCTGCCATGTGCCACTTTTACCAGCTTAGGCAAAATATAGAATCCTTCCAACCCCATGACTTGGGGATATAATACTATTGGCCATTTAGGGTTATTGAAAGGATTTGGTGAGATAATATATGTGAGTTTCCTGATATACCATGCACATAAGGAAGCATAGCTAACGCTAGTAGTAATATTTCCAGACTAGGGTACCTCACTGGCTCAGTCGTAGAGCATGTGACTCTTGATCTCTGGGTTGTGAAATCAAGCCCCATGTTGGGTGTAGAGATTACTTAAAAAAACAAAAATAAAAATATTTCTGGACTAGACTCAGCTTCAGTGGCATCACCTGCCTTTCTGGCCCCCAAAGGTAGAAATTAAAAGATGCTTCTTAGTGGAGGTCTGGTGACTCACAAGACCACCCTCAGGGTCCTGCACTTGGGGCCCGTGCCGAGCAGCTGGTGGTCTTCATCATCTATGGCTCATGTTTCCTCCTGCTTCTCAGCTCTT
Source organism: Ursus americanus (assembly GCF_024610735.1). Lineage (NCBI taxonomy): Eukaryota > Metazoa > Chordata > Mammalia > Carnivora > Ursidae > Ursus > Ursus americanus. Next base: position 48,915,870 of record NC_142128.1, on the reverse strand, counting down.
TCTGAGTGGAGACCTGTGGTTTCCTTGGAGTACTGATACCCTGAATTCCTCGTAAGTTGAGTTCCTCATAAGTTCCATAGGCTTCTGCTTTACCTTCCATTCCCTATCTGGGGATCACAAACAAGGCAGTATTTCAGAGCAGGATATGGGATGTTGATTCAGCAACCAGAGTAAGACTCAAGACAGGCTCCAGGGCCCACACACCCTTAGCTGTACTGGCTTTGTAGGAACAGTGCCAAAACGCTCCACAGGTTCACCGTCGCAGAGAAGGTCATCAGCTTCTTATAACCTCAGGACAGAAAGAGGTCCATCAAATCTTAGGGGACCAAGGTCTCTAATCAGTCACCATCAGAGGTCACCATCCATTGCCTCTACCCTCTCACCTGGATCAACTTTATAAGACTCAGGCCTACAGGAAGCTGAAAGCTGAACTTGCCCCCAAGGCCATATTAGAAGAGGTGACAATGCTGAGATGGTTTTTAAGAAAATCCCTAGGCCCCCAAACATACAATGTCTATTTATACAACACCCCCACCATTGTCAGTAGCTGTTCATTGCAGAACAAACATCATTTCTAATATCTTTCATATAGTTATCAAACCTTCTAAGTATTTGTTCCCTCTGGGGTATAGATTCCTGATTACCCACCCACCACCCAGTGTGTATTTCTGTTTAGAGAGCTTTAAATATTAAATATCTACCCAGAGGATGTAGGTAAAAAGGAATACATACTTATCATGCTGTCCCTACTGAGGTGTTTAAACAAGTTATAGATAGTAGAGCCATCTCTTTATGTATATTTTTTCATATGGAATATTTTATAGGATATATATCATATAAATCATTCAAAGATATATATGGATTATATAGATGGATAGATAAGAAGAAGAAATACATTATAGAAAGAAAAAATCTTCTTTTGTACATGTATGTGTATACATAGATACATACACAGGGACACACATGTACACACTTACATGTACACACACATATACACACATGTACATATACAAAATAATTGCTCAGTCAAGAGATTCAAGAGATAGGAGTATTTTTGAGGATCTTGATTCACGCTGTTAAAGCACCTTACAGAGGAGTTGTATCATGAGATGGTGCCACAAAGACGTAAAGAATAGATGTTTCACTGCATGATAATGTGTATTGTCATTTAAAGAAATACGTGCTTATTTATAGATGAAAATAATGTCTCATATTAATTCTCGCATCTTTAAAAACAACAAATGGCAAGATTGAATAGTTTTTATGTGTTATTGGCAGCATTTTGTCTTCTTGTGAATTGTTGGTTTTCATATTGGTACTTTTTAGGGCTCTATTGTTTTCTTATTAATTGGCATGCACTTTAAAATAACGGTGGTAGACCTGCTCTGATGCCATCCTGGGCACGTGAGGAATCATGTCTGGAGTTCCATGGCTAGAGGCTCAGATCAAAGCCAGACTGAGGCTTGCCTGACTCCAGCTGATTCTCCCCCAGTCACATGGCACTTCTTCCCAGCATGCCAGGGAAAGAGCAGGTTACACAATATCTGTCTGGGGTCTGAGGCAACTCAGAGCCAGGACCCACATAAATATGGAGCTTAATTACTATGATGCGGGTCCTGGAAATGTCTCATAAATAATTTCTCATTTAACCTCAAAATACTCCTATTAGACAACAATCAAGTATAATTATGATATTGACATTTTACAGATGAAGCTGCTAGGGTAAAGTAAGATCTATGTGCATTAGGTCAAGTAGAGGTCAAATCCAGTCTTAGACTCAATACCATTATTTTATGATAATATGTAACACTCCATTTATCTGTCACCATCAGGAGGAAGAGGCAGTCACTTCAGTTAATTTTCAGTTAAATAAAAATTACCCCTTTAAATACCAATTTTTAAAAACCTTTCATGGAACTTTCACAAAAAAATAGAACTGACTGATCATACACCTTTGTCTTTTCTTCCTCTTGAAGAGTCACTAAAATGATAGTAAATAAAAATCATAAAGGTATAAAACACAACCATGAAAAGAACATTACAGATGAAAAATTCAAATAAATTCTTGAGAGAGAGAGAGAGAGAGAGAGGGATTGAGAGAGACTGAGTGCGTATATAAGGAACTTGTAACTATTGAAGTGGGACCTACAAGGCCTGGACTGAGCAGTGCTACTGAGGTTGTGGTCTGTGAACTGGCAGCAACAGCAATGCCCCAGAATTTGCTAGGAAAGTAAATTTGTGGGCCCCATGCCAGACCCACTAAATCTGACTCCGTGATGTGGCCTGGAATATGCATTTAATGGGCTCAGATCATCCCTACATACAGTCGAGTTTGAGAAGCATGAGCCTAGAGAACACCTGGATGATATAGCTGAGGATGTTGTTCTTCACCTTCCTAATCCCAGAGAGGCCTGGCATTTGCAAGTACCAGGTGTGAGAAGGACAGAAAACAAGCTCCCTCCTGTCCTTTGCGGGACCCAGAACAACAGTACATGTGGGGTTCCTCAGCCCCCAGGTGGTACCCCTTTTCTCCCCCACCCCCTGTTCTGCACCACTCAGGGCCTTCCATGCACATGCATAGCCAGCCTGGTGGGCATATTGTGGCTCCACTTCCACCCCCACAAATAGCCCCCCCTTGACTATCATCCAAGGCCTGGGGAGAAGCCCACACAGTGCCTGGAAGGAAGAGCATTGGGGCTGAGTGGGCAGGGACTTCTGGGGTCCCAGTTACTCAGAGCATGGTCTAGAAGGGGAACTGTGAACATTGGATGGATCCTCCCTTGGCTCCTCAAACTCCTTGCCCAGTGGGGAGGGCTGAAGCCAGAGGAAGGACAGAGCAGGAACCTCTTATAGCACAGGTGCCACCCCCCGCTGGACTTTTTGCTGTGGGAGATAATCCCCTTTTGGTTCAAACCATTTTGAGTCGAGTTTTCACTTACTCGTGGGCCAAAAGCATCTTAACTGAGATATTGAAATAAAAATATTAAATAAAAGTTTAGAAAATAGTAACAAGCAAGTCCCTACAAACACACAAATGGGCAGGGAAGGGAAGGGGCTGCAGGCACATGGCTGGGGAGTGAAGAGAAAGATACCATGGGGTTATGGACAGAGGGATTAATTGAAAGCACATATATGGAATACTTGGCATCCTTTAGCTCCTCCATTAACCTTGACTTCCAGAATATTCTTTCCTAAATTGAAATATTGGATCTCTTTTAGAGAAAAGAATTCTGCATTTTCTCTTCCAGGGATCTCCCTAAAAAATAATTATACACTTCTGGCCTGATCATCCTGGGCGATAGCCTGACAGATGAACACCCCGCCTGTAGGCACCAAGCCCCTAGTCAGCTCTTGGTTGTCACATTTAAGATACAGACACAACTAAGGATCAACAGACAGTTGAGGATTTCCAGCACCAAGAAAGAGAAGATGGAGATAAGCTAGAATAAGATAAACTCATGGAAAACCATAACAAATAAGAAAATCTAAGAGAACATAAATAAAACTCTAGTTAGGATCTTCTGAGATAATCTGAATAGCATTCATAAAACAAGAAATTCTATTATAAGGATGGAGAAAGCAAAGTAGAAAAGAGCTGTCTGACATGAGGACTCTGCTAGCCAGAGTGACTCCATCAGTGGCCCATGCAACAAGCATTGTCTTCTCTTCCTCTTTTCTGACAGAGTTCTTATTGTGGTCAACGCTTCTCCAAATGCCTCATGTTTCAGGGGAACTTGGCCCCTTCCCAGCACCAGGAGTAGACCTTGATTAAGATAACAGTGGTAGTTCTGTTCTCTCTGTCATGTCATTGGCTTAGGAATGGGTATGTGAATCCAGTACTGGCCAATGGGGTTTGAAGCAAAGTCTGCAGTAACGTTTCTGGGAAAAATTTTTCTCAGTGAAAAAGGACAGAATGCAGATGTTTCCTTTTGTTCCTTCAGATCTAGTTGTGCAAGGATATGATGCTTGGAGTTGCTGCAGTCACCTTGATAGTAAAAGTCTCCAGGTCCAACCACAAGGATGACATAAGGTGCTAGAGCCCCTATATCATTAAGAAGCTGAGTTTATTAATTAATCCCTTGTGCCACCCACCTCTGGACTTTTTGCTGTGGGAGATAATCCCCTTTTGGTTCAAACCATTTTGAGTCGAGGCCTCACTTACTTGTGGGCCAAAAGCATCTTAACTGAGATATTGAAATAAAAATATTAAATAAAAGTTTAGAAAACAGTAACAAGCAAGTCCCTACAAACACACAGATGGGCAGAAATGGGATATATGAGTTAAAAGGTCAGGCTTAGAAGATCACCCCAGGAAGGAATCTAGAAAAAACAGAGAAATGGAAAAGGGGGGAAGTTATCAAAGAAATAGTACAACAGAATGTTCCAGAGTGAGGGATGCAAGTGTCCAGATTGGAAGGCCTTCTCAATTGTTAATTAAAATAACCTGGGAAAAGATCAAAATATGGACACACCATTGTGGAATATCAGAACACCAAAGATAAAACGGATGTTTTTGGGGAGGAAAAATAGATCACTTCAATGAGAAAAGACCATATATTTTATCAGCAATACTGGGTGCTTGAAGTCAGTGGGGCAATTTCCTCAAAATACAAATGAGAAATTATTTTCAATGAAGAATTCTCCACTAACCAAACTACTAGTCAAAAGAGGGTAAAATAAACGCATTTTCAAACATGTACCCAGGAAGAAGAAGATGCATGGGAGTTATATTATTATTTGTTGAACACCCACTTCTCCACCCCTGCTACAGAGAAGTGTACTTCCCTTCCCTCTGAGGCTTGGCCATGTGACTTACTTCATCTGGTAGATTGTGAGTACATGTGACATATACCATATTGATCAGAGGCTTTAAGTGTCCTCATGAGGTTAACCTTGGCCTCTTCTATTCTGCCTTCTCTCACAAAAAGAACAAGCCTCAGTCAGTGCTGCTTTTTCAATCTGGATCCCAGGACGGGGAACTTGAACCATCCTACAACCTGGAAACAAGGCAAATGGCATTGAGTTGTTTCATGGTAAAGGAAGTCTAGATATGATGGAAAGCTTGAAAAAAAGAGTAACACAACCCCAAAAGGAAGGCTAGAGGAAGCACAAAAACAAAACAAATCTTACAAGAAAGTAAGTGTAATCATAGAACCATAAATGATTCTACTATTAACAATATTCATAGTCTTTACTGATTTAACTGAAATGGCAATATAACTATATTGAGTAAAGGTCAAGATTCATTTTTCCCCCGTACAAATAGCCAATTGTTTCAGCACAATTTATTGTAAGAATTTCCTCTGCTCACTGAATTGCCTTGGCAGCTTTGTTGAAAATCAATTTACTTTATATGTGGGGGGCTATTTCTGGGCCCTCCATTCTGTTCCATTGATCCAACTATCATTATGCCAATACCATACTCGATTACCGTAGCTTTATTCTAGGTCTTGAAATCAGGTCTCAGGATTCAACTTTGATCACTCCTTTTTTAGATTGTTTTGGTTATTCTGGGTCTTTGAATTTCTACATATATTTTAGAATTAACTTATCAATTGCTATTTTAAAAACCCTGTAGGTGTGGTGGGGATTGTGTTCAATCTGTAGATCAGGGCGAGGAGAGCTCACATGTTAACAATGTTGAATCTTCCAGTCTATGGGAATGATATCTCTATTTAGGTGCTAAGTTATATCAGCCATTTTGTATTTTCAGGGTAGAAGTCTTACAAGATTCTTGTTAAATCTGTTCTTGCATTTTTAAAATATTTGCTATTGTTAGTGGAGGTTTTTTTAAGTTTCATTTTCCAATTATTTGCTGTTTTTTTATATTGACCTTGTATCTGGTGATCTTTCTAATTCCACTTATGAAGTTTAGTATCTTTTTTAAAAAGATTTGCAAAGTTTCCTATGTAAACAATTATTTCATCTATGACTATTTTACTACTTCTTTTCCAAACTGTATACTTTTTTCCCCCTTGCCTGTTGTGCTGGATAATACCAGAAGTGCTAAGAGCAGACATCCTTTCCTTGCTCCCAGTCTTCAGGGGAAAACATTCAATATGTCACCATTATCACCATTACGAAAAATGATTGCATAGATTTTTCATAGACATCTTTTATCAGGTTGGGGTTTCCTTCTATTCCTAGTCTGAGAATTGTTAAAATCATAAGTAGATGTTGAATTTTGACAATCTTTCCCAACTCCATTGTGGTGGTCATATATTTTTCTCTTTTATTCTGTCATTGTGATTAATTACTTTGATTTTTAATTATTGAACCAACATTGCATTTCAGGAATAAATTCCCCTTAGTCTTGAAAACATTTGCTAAATTTTGTTAAGGATTGCTTTGTGTTCATGTAAAAAGATATTAACCTGTGATTTTCCTTTCTCGTGATATCCTGTTGAATTTTGATATTAAGGTTTTATTGACCTTATAAAGAAATTACGGGGTTTTCCTTTCCTCTCTATTTTCTAGAAGGTTTTTAAAAATTGTTATTATTTCTTCTTTTATATATTTGGTGTAATTGTCTGGTGAAAGCATCTGAGCATGGAGTTTTCTTTGTGGGGAAGTTGTTTTTTTTTTTTTTTTTATTGATCCAATTTTTTAAATAGATAGGACTAGTTCCATTTCCTATTTCTTGTGTGTCAGTTTTAATAAGTTATGTCTTACTAGGAGATTGTCTTTTTCATCTAAGATGTTGAATTTATTAAGGTAAAATTTAACCTTATTATCCTTTTAATAGCTGCAGAATCTGTAACAATAGCCCCACTTTCATTCCTCATGTTGGTACTCTTGTGTTTTCTTTTTTCCTTGATCAATCAGCCATCAGTGTATCAATCTCATTAATCTTTCAAAAAACTGATTACTGGTTTTGTCAAATTCTTCTATTATCTGTCTGTTCCTATTTAATGATTTCTGCCCACATTTCTTTCCTTTTCTGTGGTTTTAGTTTGCTTTCCTTCTTCTTCTCTAGCACCTTGAGATAAAGACTCAGATTACTGATTTTAAATCTTTCTTCTTTTCTAATATAAGCACTGAAAACTATAAGTTTCCCTCTAAGTACTATTTCTCCTATATCTAACAAATTTTATATATTATCATCCCATTATCATTTAGTTCAAAGTATTTTCTACTTTTGTTGTGATTTATTTTTTTGACTTATGAGTTATTAAGAAGTATTATTTAATTTTAAAATATTTTGGGTTTTTTTTTGTTACCAATTTCTAACTTAATCCATTGTGGTAAAAATGTAAGATTTCAATCTTTGAAATTTATTGAGACATCTATGGCTCAAAATATGATCTATATCTTTTTAGCAATGTGTATTCTGTTTTTCATGTTGGGCATAATATTGTATAAATATCTTTAAGGTGATGGTAGTTGAAAGTGTCATTTGTATCTTCATAGTCTTACAAATTTTTATCCAGTTGTCCTATCCCTTATTGATAGTGGAGTATTAAGATCTCTAAGATTAACTTCTTTCTTTCATTCTGTTAGGTTTTACTTTACGTATTTTTAAGCTCTGTTATTATGTTCACATACAATTACAATTCTTTTGTCTTCTGATGAAACAGTCTTTATCATTAGTAAGTGTTTCTCTTTTTTTTTTAGCAATACTTTTTGTTTTGAAATCTATTTTCCCTGATATTATGCTTATGCTTACTCTTTGGTGTGTTTTTCTTTAAAAAGAAAGTTTCTTTTTTTTTTTTTATATTTGAAGTGCATCTCTTTTAGATAGCATAAACTTGGATCTTAATTTTTATACAAACTGTTAGAGCCTTTCTAAGTCCCTCAAATTAAAACACTGAATTCAGGACCTTTGCTTATTGGACTCATGTCAATAACTTTTTCTTGGTCTAACATTATATCCCATCCATTCTGATTTAAACTTTTAGGTTCCTTTCTTATACATGTTGTGCCAGACTTTCTATTACATAGTCAACAAGTCTTGGATTCATTTTCTGTGTTATCTCCTTATGGGTCACACTTTGAAATGACTCCTTGGGGACCTGATGGGACTTGAGCTGGATGTAGCTCTAAAAGTAATGCATGGTTGTAAGGATAGGTCTTGAGGAGCATCAGCATTGCCCTGCAAGACAAGAGATGCCATCACAGGTTCTTCAGGTAAAGGAAGACTAATCTCAGATAGGGCAGAGCAGTATGCTGCCAGTAACAGAAAAAAAAAATCTTGCATAATATGGGAGTTTAAGGTCCTTAGCTTCATTTGAATCTATTCATTTATCACCATTCCAAATTTTGGTGTCCTAATTCTTTCCAATTAATACCCTAAATTTAACATAAGAGATTCTGTGGCTTATAAATTCAACTTGCATTGTAATTTAGCTACTCACAAGATTATACTTTGCTTAAGTTTTCAGATATCTCAGCATGAAGCTGTAAGAGAGGAGTTACTTTTGCTGTTTTACATAAAACAGCCACAGATATTTTGTTGTCAGTTACCTGGATCTTGATCTGGAAATTTGAAGTTGGGAGCACTTCATCTTCTTTCTCCATGTTCTTCAAACAACCTGATAGTACATACACTGTTTACACTAAAATGCTCTATGGAGTAAGTTATTTGGCTACTCAAATTCTTGTCTTCTGTAGTCACTTGATTCCAGGCTTAAAGAACTGTTCTGCTACTGAATGCCATGCACTACCAGTGTCCCATTTACCACTAATAGAAATAAGGTCATTAATGCCTTTAAACACAGTCAAATCAAGCATTCCCATCCTTCAAATTCTGTTCATCTGGAAATAAATAATCTTGTGTCAGTCAGGGTTTAGTTAGGGAAGCAGAACAATTCTGAGTGTAATGGGATAAGTCATCCATCATAGAGATCATACGTTACACAATTATGGGGGGAGTTTAAGAAATGGAGATGTGGAATGGGAAGTTAGAGGCTCACAGAAAGAGGCACTGATGTATGTAGACAAGTAAGAGCTTGTAAGGGAAACTAAGAAAGCAAGCATGATAGATGGCCAGAGTGGGACTGTGTAGGGAGAAACTTGTGGAGGGGAAACTGGGAAGCCATTGTTTCTGTACCAACCTCTGGGGGTCTGCTGCCAGGAGGCTAGAGGTGGGCTGAGCTGTTGTTGGTCCACAGGACTGACGGTTAGACTGAAGAGCTGGTCATGGGGTGAAGGAGAATGAGCACAAGCTGGAACTTGCCTAGGCACCTCTTCTTCTGCTTGTCATCGTATCAAACTGCAAAGAACTTCAGAGAGTAATGGCTCTGCCTCACTTTCAACTCTTGAATTTCATGCTTGTTCTTCTCTTAGCAACTGTAGTCTGGAATCATGCAGAAGGGGACTCAGGTAATATAGTTCTTGATTTAGCCAAGCTGACAATAGAACCACCCAACACACATTGATTTTCTCACCCAAAATCATTTCTAAAACCAATAAGAGTGATTATCAAACCCAGTGATGCAGATCTTGGTAATGAATTTTGATGTGCTAAGTAAAAATTTCTAGATTACTCTCAAGTATGTGTATATATGTATATGTAGATCTGTATATGTGTGTATGTATATACACACACGGTGGATTACGTGTAATTTTACTTCTTGCTGTTTATTAATGTATTTTATCTTTTATATTGAACATGTATTATTTTTAATCAGAAATTTCATAAATTAAAACCAGCTGAACAAGTCCTTTCTTTTGCCTTTATTTGGAACTAAATGCTCAACAGCACATGCGCATACAGTTAACATTAAATTTAATCCATCAAAACCTATGATCTGAAACTTCTAGCATTCTAGGCATTACCAGCTGAGTTCTTAATTTTGAATTTTGAATTTTATTGAGTGGATCAATGACTCTTTTTCTGTACTTCTTCCTCTTCTCTACCTCCTCCTTCCATTATGTTGCAAAAAAAACTTATTTATTTTCATAGTTGCAACCCCTTCTCTCATCCCTTCATATTCTCCTTTACATAAGTGAAAACATTAACCTTCTCATTTAATGAAAATCATGGCCTTGAGGCTTTGGCACTGGGCAGGGGCACAGCCGGCCTTAGGAAGAAGCACAGACTGCCTTGGGATTGGCCGCCCCTGGCTGGATCTGTGCACTCTAAATCTCCACAAATCGGAGCAAAATGCCTGGCCTCGTGAAATGGTGTTTAAATTTGGCTATTGGGAAAGAAGGGTAGAAAGCTAACAACAGTGTCTTGGTTTCATCTTTGGGTTGGAGGGTGGAGATATGGGTTTCTATGCCCCTCGGGGAACAAAGGAGCTGGGCTGGCACTTAATTTCATCATGGGAATCATCTACTATGACCATTCAGGGGCCTGTGCCCGCTAGTCCCATTCCTCTGACTATATTTAGTCCATTATGAATATGGAATAACACTGAAGATGATTCACATCGACATCCCTCTGTCTAGCCTAATAACATCAAAGTCATTAACAACAACGTAAGTTCACCCTGACAGTGTGGTTTGGAAACCTAGCCCTCCGCAGTGCCCTCCTCTGCCGTCTTGATGTCCTGGACACAAGAAGCCCGCATGCATGCCCTTCCACTCCCCAATCAGCTCCCTGCTCCAGCGGGAGAGAAAAAAAGATGTAAAGGCCACAGAGAGAAAAGAACGCTGTTGGCTATATGGACTGTAGATAAAATGTGCAGTCCGCTGGAGTCGGGCCGTCATCACAGAGAAACAGTGAGAGGTGAGGGTAGAATGGGAGTTAGCTGAGAGGCCTTGTCTCCTTCTCTCTGTCTTTGCCTTTCATTCTCCCTACACATCCCACCCGAGCTGCTGAAACTCCATAATCCCGCTGTCACTCTCTCATCTTTCAAGCTTAGTGTCTTCATTATTCTTGTTTCTGGTCAGGAATTTCCAGCAGAGGACTTCTCCACATATTACGTCACGTGTTACTCCACTAAGAGCTACTCCACGAAGTTAAGTCCTCTGTTCTTTGTCTTGATACTATTCATCTAAAAAAATATGTTTTCCTCACTACCCTGTAAGCTTTGTGAGGGCAGGGACTCTGGTTTGCCCATCATTTTATAGGCCTGCAGCAGTGACCATCATATAGTGGTATTAAAGAAATAGCAGTTAAATAAATGGATAGAAGAAGAAGAGGAAGAAAGGCGGACCTGCCTGTGAGATGGGGGTGGGGAGAGAGACAGACAGAGAACTTGGGAGATAATGAAATATTGATTTCATTTTACGATAGGAGAAACAGAGGTACTGAGCTGATAAGCCATTTCATTCAGGCCTCTTGGCAAAGTCTATATGAGTTACTGCATTTTCATCTTCTGGCTTTGGGGTTCCCATCCCCACCCTGAAATCACCCATTCCTCTAAAATTAACAGGAACTATGTTATGGGTTCACCTGTGCCCGCCTATCCCTGCTTGGCTTCTCTCTGGTCTGTGACAGATGGTGGCAGTCAAGTAAACCCTAGGTAATTCTGGGGTCGAGGTTGAGTACCACACAAGGACAGAGTACTTCTGGTGTGGACTGTCATGGTGAGCAGTTTATCCTGCTTCTCTTCGGCTATCTTCACACCAAACTCCCTAGCCTAATTTTTGCAACACAAGGCTAAAATGGGTCTCCTCTCTTCAGTTGTGTTGCTTGACATTTGACAGAGAGAAGACCATAGTGCAGCTTTATCTACTTATGCTGAGTGTCCTCTCCTTTCTTACCTCACACCCAACACTCATGCTCTAGAGGGAGAGTTTGTTCCCCAGCCTTCCTGGCAGTGACTAACAGTCTTCCCCGGGATTAGGTTTTCTTCCTAAACAAAGAGAAATGGTTCAAGAACGTGAGATCAGTTGGTCCAAGGGTTACTTGAACTCTTTTGAGAGTTTAGGCACAGGATTCCCACCTGCAACTGAAGAAAAGATCTGGGGGGAAATACTCATGTCATTTCCTTCTTTTTTGCTCCCAGTGAGGACCTGAAAAGTTCCTCCCAACTGTCAAAGTTGAGGGGAAGAGAAACTTGCTGGTACCTTCCTTCTACTTCATAAAGGGAGAGCGAAGAAAGAAAACATTTTGTCAACTAAACTTAATAGATATTCTGTTCCAAGTTAAATTAACAAATTGGGCTATTAAACAAATGTGTGTGAATACTTAGATAAAGTTATGATTTTCCCTGGGAATCAGCATGCAATCATCATGGACACATCATGTCAAACCCCTTCTTTTGGGAAACCATATTGGCAGACCAGGTGCATGCTGTAGACAGGGTATAATTTCTTCTCACACATGCACCATGCTCAGGTGGAAGAGCAGATATGATGAATAATGGAAATAAGATTGAATATCTTGGAACTCAACAACTTCTAGGTTTCTTTAGTATTGGTAATGTTTATTAAATATTCATTTTTTCCTGTGCCTTGTTCTCCACTCAAATTTTCAATTCAATTTTGTTATCGTTGAGGCATACTTTGTATGCAGTAAATGTTCTCATTTGGTTTGATGAGTTTGGACAAATGTGTACAACCTTGTAACCAGCACCATAATGAGGATGCAGAACTTCAATGCTTTTCTGATATTATGGTGCAGACTATTAACTACATCCTCCATTGCCTGCCAGGACTTTCCACCATGGTCCAGAGACAGAAATAAAGTGGATACTTGAGATGAAAAATATTTATTTGTTTGCACATTTATATTTTTAATTGTGTTAAAATACACATAACATTAATATTTATTATCTTAACCATTTTCAAGCTCACAGTTTAGTAGGATCCAGTATATTCCCACTGTTGTGCAGCCAATCTCCTGAACTTTTTCGGAGATGGGAAGTAATTTTGAATAACCTTTCCTTAAGTTACTGTATTGAGTTTATTAGGCATTCTCTAAACTCCCAATAAGCCAGATCATAAGGGAGACACTTTGGGTAGCGATCAAGAATATGAACTTTGAAATTACATGACCCAGCTTGAAACTCAAGTCCCACCACTTAACATGTTGTATCACCTCTAAGACACCACCAATCATAAGGTACATCATTATTATTTTAAACACCATGAAGGAAAACAATGTCACCAATTAAATTAGGAAGCAATGCCTTAATAATGGTTCTACACGACACCTGCCTCAGTTCTACCAATGTCTTATTGCCGTGAAATTTCTTTCTTCTTTTTCAAGGATTCTGACCGTTCTTTACAGTGCCCTGCTTGGCATGTGATGGGCAATCCTTTTGCAAATACCTCAGGAATAAAGAGAAACAGCTTTAGCTATTTATGGGCACCTTCCTTTTTAGGTCTCGCAAAGGACTTGGTAGTTGTTTTGCTAGAAAATATGGAATTGTTGTCATTCCTTCAGCAATAAATATTTGCGTCTCAAATATAAAATTTACGATCTGTTGCCCTATTATCTTTTGGTGTACACAACAACTTTTAATTTTATTTCCAAGTCATAGACTGCGCTTTTGAAAATATCTGAAACAGCTGTTAGGTACAGTGCATGTAACTCGATGGAAGCGGTAACACGGTGAACGGCAATGGTCAAGGTCACACAGGCGCACACAATTGCAGTTATGTTAAACTGCTGCCTGGTTGCCAGCAATTGTGAGACATCATGGACTGTTAAGAGGCATCCTGATTTCAGAGATGGTAAATATGAAGAAATGTGCATATTATAATCCATGAAATACAATGCTGTCTGTGTCCTTGGGCAGGATATTTAACTTGCTCATGCCTCAGGCTCCTGGTCTATAAAATGAGGTTAATAATAGTGCTTGCCTCATAGGGTATGTGTGAGCATTAAATGAAACATTTAGCACAGTAAGTGATGTAGAATAAGCATCCAATAAATATTATCCACTGCTGTTATTAATACATCATCTTAGTTGTATCCAAGTATATCAGGTATCTGTGGCTGCCTAATAAATTACCCAGAACTTCGTGGCTTCAAGCAATAAACACTTATTATCTCACAGTTTCTGCGAATCAGGAATTTACAGTGGCTTAGTGGGGTGGTTCTGGCTCAGAGCACCTCATGCGGTTACAGTCAGGAAGTCAGCTGGGGCTGCTGTCCTGTGCAGGTTGGGCTGAGGTTGGAGAATCCACCCCAGTGGATGACAAGCTCACATGGCTGTTGGCTAGCCTTTCTGACATGGCAGCTGGCTTCCCCCAGAGCCATGGGGAGGGGGGTCCCACAGACGTGATCTAAGAGAGCAAGGGGGAGATCACAGTGCGTTTTATGACCTAGTCCCTGAAACAGTACACTGTCACCTCCACTGTATCACATCCATTGGAAGCAAGTCACTAAGTCCAGCCCACACTCAAGGCAGGGAATTAAGTTCTACCTCTTTTTTTTTTTTTTTGACTTGAAAAAAATCTTTATTGAAAGGTAAGGGTTGAAAGGTAAGGGGTGGGGGCACTATACCTCAGTGCTAACTCTGCGGTTTTCCTGTCACTCATCATTCTAAGTTCTACCTCTTAAAGGGAAGAATATTGAAGAATTTGTAGACATACTTTAAAACCAACACACCAATAACTTTAGGTCACAATACTATCATCAGCTCCTCGTTCATCTTCTCGGTTGTTGGTTCCCAACTATATTGGACAAGACAGAGATGGCACATTCAAATTCGGTTACTTGGAGAAGGCTTTATTACAGTGCGTGACCAGGTGTGCAGTACACAGAAACCTGGGACAGGAAGGGCAGAGCGGTTACCCCCCATAGGCCTGAAGAATGAGGATGGGGAGTCTGACAGAATCTGCTAGGAGAGAGTCGTATAGAGCAGGCTCTCTGGAGAGGAGTGATCTTTGGTCAAGGTACATAGCCAGCGTGAAACAACTTCACAGGGAGAAGCCAGGGGAATAGGTATCCTCACGTCACTCTCCTGCCAGCCTTGAGTTTCATGCTGGAGATGCCCAGTTAGCTGAGGCCAGAGGCGCGTAAGCCCTGTTGGATGTACTGCTTACGGATGAGACTGCTCTAGGAGGAGGCAGGGGAGAGAAGGGTGGATCCTGGATCTGGGCAAGTAAACAGGAGACATTCAGCACAGTCTCTTTCCTTTCCCTCGTTAGCATCTCAAACAGAGAACTCAGTCCCATCAGCAACCTCATCATCATGGTGAGACGTCAGATTAATCACACTCCCCCTGAAACTTACAACACGAGCTACCATTAGGTCCTTCGTTTAAGCTTCTAAGGGAAAAATGAGGAGAAAGAAAACAGTTAAGTACCCTTAAAAAGCTGTTATAATCCCTGCCTCTGTGGCATCATGAGGTTTAGGTTGGAATTCATAGCAGCCTTCTTCCACCACCAGTCTCTTATTCCCCCTACCCTTTGCCAGCATCTCAGATGGACAGGGCTCTTTACTTCACAGGGATAATTAAACCCTTAATTTCGTCAGAAACGGAGTTCCTGATGGCCAAGTCTTTATTTGGTTCCCACAGCTTTCTATTAACCAGGGTTATGGGGAAAGGAGCATTAAAAGCAATCCATTGAATTCCTTTTGTTCTCAATCTGGTCTTTCTTACTGCTTTTGTATAGCAGTAAACAAATTTCCCGTTATAATTGGAACTAACCACCCCACCCAGTGCAGTGATCTCTCCTTCTCTGCTTGTTGGTGTGGAGGTAAAGGAACCCAAAATGGACAGAAGGCAGACATAACTTCCGATTCATCTGAAGGATCGTTTGGTTTCTTGGTGGAAACTTTTCTCCACCAGGCACTAGAATCTCCAAAAACGTAACTGAGGTTCATAGGAACAGGAAAGAGAAATTCTTCCAGTATGGTATTAGATATAATAGTGAGAGAGACCTCCCCTAGTTCAGTTCTTGACTCCTGAACCCGTGTATCTTGACTATGGGAAGATGATGTTGGTTTAAAGCAGGTCTGACATCTGAAAAAGAGTAGCCCAATTGTGTAGGGTGTTATCTCTCAGCTGGGATCATAATGGAACCTTCCATAGGCCAGGTCACTGCTTTATCAAGCCAGCTGCCTCTACAAGTTGGGGAATTTGATAAAAACCACTGAATTCTGGGGTTGTAAAATATGTCATTATTTTATAGAATATGTCTACTACCCTTGGGCACTGTTGTGTGAGATACGATCGTGATGGATGAGTCATTTTTAAGTTTACAAATTATGATGCTGACCGAAACACTTCAGGTAGGAAAAGCAAATGTGTGTTTATTCCTGTGAAGACAAGGTACTACCTACTTGATAATAAGCAGAGTCTAGTAACACCAACCTGTAAGCTGACCGGTCCCTTCAGGGAATAGAGCCACACAGAGGGCTCAGCATAGGTCTCTGCTGTTGGCCGATTGGTCGCGCAGCCATGATGGTAGCTGGACTTGCTTTGCTGGAGGAAGGCCATGGTGTTAAGCCCACATGGGGTCTTCCTCATGCTTCCAGGGCCACTTTGGACATGGATCCATTGAGTAAGCACTAGGGTGGCTGGGCACAGAGCCTGATTGATATCTTTATTTTATTTTTATTTTTATTTTTTAAAGATTTTATTTATTTATTTGACAGAGAGAGGGACAGCCAGCGGGAGAGGGAACACAAGCAGGGGGAGTGGGAGAGGAAGAGGCAGGCTCCCAGCGGAGGAGCCTGATGAGGGGCTCGATCCCATAACGCCAGGATCACGCCCTGAGCCAAAGGCAGACGCTTAAAGACTGAGCCACCAGGCGCCCCTGATTGATATCTTTAATAGGTCATCCTGCCCCTGTATTTATTGGGAGTCTTCTTAGCTGTGGATGCCCTCTAGTGGGCGTTTATCAGCATAATCTTTTGAGTCTCTATTCTCAGAGTGCCATTTAAGCACACCGTGTTATCAGTTTTCCAGTTTTGTCCTTTCCAAAGTCCTAATCAGCTGGCCAACCCATTAGCCGCTATCCATGAATCAGGAGAGATATGTAACTCAGGCTATCTTTCCTTCCATACAAAGTGTGTGATAGATTATACTGCACACAATTCTGCCCTGTTTTGGGATTTCCCTTATTACTATCTTTCAAGGACACCCTTGAATGTGAATATAATGTGGCATATACAGAATTTGGCTGCTTACTGTGTAGATATGTAGATCCAGTGTTTTTTCTTCTTCTGTTAATTGGTCATGGGGAATACAGCACGAGGCCATAGAAATAGGCTGAGGAAGAGGCTTTGAAACACAGTGTGGACAGGTATCATGGAACTCTGGGTTATCTCTGTGCAATTCATCTGTACCTTCTTGATCATTTTGGGCTCAATCTTTCATATACAACTTCCTTCTTATAACAAAACTGATTCTGTGTATGTGTGATTTTGTGGTTCTGTAGATAACACCCAGGTCATTATGGGAAGTTCAGGTCACATAGTCACCTGATGACCCATTGTCAGGCATTCAGTCTATAGCCGTGGCAAGTCATAAGCTACTCTCAAATGTGGAATAGTTGTTGACAGATCCAAGTTTGGCTTTACTCAGGCGCAATGCTGTGGTTTTCCTATTGGGCCTTCCAGAGGCTCCATGCTGCATCTGTGTTCAGTACAGATGGATCCTATATAAATGGGTCTTCTGGGTCATGAAGGCAGCTTACATCATAGCTTTCATCTGTCACAGAGCCCTTTCTTCTTCTGAGATTTACTCAAAGCTGACAGACTTAAGGATTTCTTGTTAAATGGGTCAGAATAGCATGCCAAGATGTGTATATGTTGTGTCCCAAAACCAAAAGGCCACTGAGGCATTGTGCTTTGCCATCGTGATAGGTGGTATAACAACTAGTCTGTCACTTTATAGAGTATACCGAAATGCTCTGCACCACTGGACCCTGAGAAACTTCCTAATGTGGCAAGACTTTGAACTTTGCAAGGTTTAACTCTCACCCTTTGACATGCATATCTTACTAAAGCCTCTAGGAAACTTATTATTCCATGACTACCAGTTCGAACAGCAGAATGTTATTAAATGACAATGATGCTGAACAATTGTGTTGCGATGTTCTATAGGGTATAGGAATAGTTCTGACAGAGCAAGACAGTTGGAACTCTGAGCAAAACTGTACAAGTATATTGTTAACACTGCCATGTAAATGCAAACTGTTGCAGATTATTCTTACCAATCGAAATGTAAATAAAGCATTTGCCAAGTCAATAGCTGGGCATCTGATGTCAGGGATGGTGATTCATTTGCTCTAGTAAATATAGTTCCTGTAGAATTGCAACTATGATTGTAGTAACAGCATAATTAAGTTCCCATTACTCTATTGCCATTCTTTATTACCCATCTGGGTTTTGCACCAGACACATAGGTAAGTATATCAAGGATTTGGAAGGAATTTTCAACTCTGCATCTCCCAAGTCTTTGACAGAGATCCTATTCTCTGCAGTTCCCCAAAGTTTATGGTACTGATTTTCTGTACTATTTTGCTGGTGTGGAAAGAGGTCAGTTGCAAGGGCTTCTTCTTGGTCCTTCTTAACAGAAAATCCTTAATTCAAGGGAAGGGAATAATGTACAGAATCTGCTTTTTACCTAGTATTTCTATTTCTGTTATCCAGTCTGGGACCAGTGTTATAACCCCAGATAAGTCTGCATGGGCCCATTGTAAGATGAGCTGAGCCAAGACTCCATCTATTATCTGATCTCTACCATAGTATAAAGATCTTAGGCCAAGACCCCAGCTACCCTCTCACATCTGTAAGCCCCTGCTTGGCCAGTGCACCATGATGGTATTTTGAGTCTCTGAGGATCAGCATTAGTTCAGAGCCAGTATCTAATAACCCCAGGAAATTGATTATTTCCCCTATTCCAATGTACCATTACCCTGGTAAATGGCCTCAGATCCCTGTGATGAAGGCTTGGTGTGTGAGTTTTATGGTTTACAAGTTACATGGTATACACATATGGCTGTATTACAGACTCCAAACTCAAAGGAATCCGGCTTCCTCCTCAGTCAAGGGGCTCTGAGTCTGGGAAGCGGCTTAATTCTGGGAACTGGTTATGGGTTGGAATCCACATTATAGCAACTGAGGTTAGTTTTCTGCACATCAGACCTAAAACATTTTCTCTTATATACATCGAGCAACCTTAGTAGACAGCTTATCTATATTACATCTAAGGACCCTGTGATTAATCATCATTGCACATTAAAACACTCTGATTATTATTTTGTCATTGTGGACTGTGATAGTAATTGCCCTCCTTGTCTCTGATAATTAAGTGATACCACCTGGCCTGTACCAGTGCAAGGATCCCATTGGTGCCATTTAGATCAGGGAACTCAGATCTATTGTATTAACCCCTACCAGTTTCCCTAGATTAGAGGACAGCCGCCACAAGAGCCTACAGCAGGGCTGGTGCCCCATTCGCCAATGCATTTTTCTTAGTTCTTTGCTGTAGGGGGTGTCCTTTGGGCCTTCCTCCTTGGGGGTGGGAGGACAGGGAGAAATATATTTAGGGATTATCTGAGCAGAGTGCATATAACGGATTCATTACAATATTTCCATTTACTAAGCCTTCAGACCCTGCAGAATTTAGTGAAGTCCTGGCATTTTGATCTTTTTAATTTAAGGCCATGGTTAATGATAGGTTTTGAGTAACCAAAACACTAAACCCCAAATTGTACCTAGGTCAGCGAAAGCAGCTTGTTTGAATCCAATATTTACTCCTTCTAGTCTAACGCCCTTACAGTCCGTCCTTGAGCTCCCGCTACTCCTGTTTGGGGAGGTCTCATAATTATTTTTATGTATAGGCTCCTCCTTATGGAGCAGGGCTTCTACCTCCGTAACAGAACTAACCCTTACTTTTGGGCTGGAGGCAGCAAGATCTGCTGGTGGGGGCGGCCTGAGGAGGATTGGCATCAGCTGGTGAGCAAGGGCCCCAGGTGCAGTCACTGAAAGCCTTTTACCCAGAGAAGAGCGAGTTGGAGGAGAAAATGGAGGGAGAGGGTGGGGGGAAGGACTGCTTCCTCTGACAAGAGAGATTGAGGGATTTTAGTGGTCCAAAGTTTTCAGCCCCATCTATGTCTTTCCAGACATTCACATCCCACATCTCATGGTTCCACTGCTCGCCACGTGGCATGGAGGCAGTTCATTGTCACTGTTAACATTTCAGACTTCACCGGACAGAGTTAGGACATGATTCTCAGCCATATCGGCCTTCCAACCATTGGAGGTGGAGGACTCTTGGAAGCTGACATGGCGGCCTTCCGATTGCATACACTGTTCTCAGCTATCTATTCACAGATTTTAACTGTGTTTCCCTAGATTTGCACTCCAGGGCAATATACACAAATTGGTGCCGACAGAATTCTTCATTTCCTTCTCTGAAGTTTACTCTTGCCCTAGTGTTCCCTATCTCGTTCAGTGTTACTAGTACCCATCCCGTGGCTCAACCCTAAATCGAAGGTTTCTCTCCTTCCTCATCTGCATACCCCACCTCTTGGCATAGATAGGCATGACTCCACCTCTCTCGACAATACGCTCCTGTCCACTTACTCTACTACCTCTATTGCCATAACCCTAGCAGCCACCCCATCTCTTGTCAGTCTCCTAACTGGTCCTCTTGCTTTCATTCCTGAACACTTATTCTCCACCCAGAACTCTGAGTGAGCCTTAAAAAAATATAAGTGGAATGGTATTCCTCTGCTGTTTAAAAACTCTTCAATGCCTTTCTATCATTCTACCATTAAAACGAGGAATAATCCTTTTATCTTGTTTAAAAGCCACACATGCTCTGATAGTTGCTTATTTCTCTGTTTTCCTCTATTACTACTCTCCCTAGATCACTTTATTTTAGCCACACGGGTCTTTTAATTCCTTGACATGCCAGCTCCCTCCATCTTTGAACTTTTGCCCCAGCTGGTCCCTCTGCCTGGATTATTTTTCCTTCTAATCTTTGAAGAGCTGGCTCCTTGTCATTCAGATTTCAGCTGAAATGCCTTCTCCTCAGAGACCTCCGCATAGCACTTTTACCAGCTAACATTCTGTTAATTACTCCTTTATTTTTCTGCCAATTTATCCTTTCCCTCTCTCTTTAGAATAGAAACATGTTCATTAATGTATCTCTACATCTAGAACCTGGCATAGAGTAGTAAGTAAGTAATAATTGAGTAAATATTTGTTGAACTTGGCTAATAGGATATCACGTAAGTGAAGCCATGGAGCACATGAGCCATTAACTAAACCCCAGGGGGCTATGTAGATGCCATAAATAAAAGGATATATTAGGTCTAGAGAACTTGATTTTTTAAAAGATTTTATTTATTTGAGAGAGAGAGAGCATGCGATGGAGGTGGGGGGAGGGCAGAGGGGAGGGAGAAGCAGGCTTCTCGCTGAGCAGGGAGCTGGACCCAGGGCTTGATCCCAGGACCTTGGGATCATTACCTGAGCCAAAGACAGATGCTTAACCGACTGAGCCGCCCTGACACCCCAAACTGAGTTCTTTGAAATACTCAGGTTATTCATGACAGAAGAAAACCAACAGCAGGCGTATAGGAAATTATTTACTTATGAGAGACTGAATATACACATGGAAAATGACCAGACTATGTATAAAAATAGAACTCTGACCCTCAACCTGCAGCAAGAAGTCCAGGGAGGCAACCCGTTATCTGCAGTTACGGTATCTACCCACAAGGTATCTAACCAGTCCAGGAAGCCACTTAATAACTCCTGTGGCAAATGGTCCCGAATAGCTAGGGCTTGATTAATAGAGAGCTTTCCCAAGTTTTGCCTCCATTTCCAACTTAGGACCAGCTGGAGAAAGCTCAATATGCACCCAAACCAATCACCCAAAATGCCCCTCTTCTAGTTAGCTTGCTTACAGCTCCCCCATCCCAACAGCCTCCAGAAAGGACATAACCAAAGCCTTCTCTTTTTTTTTCCACTATAAAAGCGTTCCCACTTTTCTGCCTATATTTGAGTCTCTGCCAAATGCATATGATGGTGGCTGACTCCCTTGCTATACCAAGCTCTGAATAAATAGACTCTGCTTATTCTCTTATAGGTGCTCTTTGTTTATTCTCACAATTACACCAACGTAGGTAGGTAATTTGGGATAATGAAAGGATTCAGCATGAATTGTCCAGGTAATCTTGCTGTGTGGACCAGACCTTTGGGATTTGAGATGGACTTTTGAATTTAAATGCTGTGTATAGCACACCATTTGATGCCAGCATAGTCTAATGAGGTTGCATTGTATTGTGTGATATATACCCCCAGGAGTATTGACTTGCTAGATCATTATGCAGTCCCATTGCCTTCTCTCTTCAAAAACAGATCAGGAAAAATGGGAAAAAGAGGTTGAGTTTGAAAATAGTATAAAGTTCCCTTTCTTCAAGAAATGTCTACCAAATTAAATATATATAATTATGTATGGTTATTTATCTTTAATGGATGTTTCTGACACAGAATTATAAGGGAAACTACCTTGCTGTTGTGGTTGCCTGTTTGGGTACTGCGAGCTGGAAAGAAATTGCTTTATTCAAACCATTAATGAAATGTCACTGTCAATCCACCTCTAACTACATCATGTGCTTTTTATTCTTTGTGTTAAAAATAAGGAAATAAAGAAGAAAATATTTCCAGATACCATCTAGTTCCCATAGAAGAGAGCTGTGTTCTAACCCCAAGCTTTATACGTATTTCCTGCTTATTTATAAATTTCACTGTTAAAAAAATCAAACATCCAAATTGTAAGAACATAAGAAAAAATCATCATGAAGAATTTTCCCCTTGTATATTATTATGTCCAGTCACATCCTCTAATTTTTCTGATGGTTTAGTGAAATGTTTTCTCTCCCTTTCTCCCTCTCTTATCCCCTCCCTTCCTTCTATCCACTCTTCCCTCCCTCCCTCCTTCCCTCCCTCCCTTCTTTATTTCTGTTGTTTTTATTTTTGCAAGGACAGAAGCAGAGACTCTAAGTTACCTTTTCTCCCCGTGGCCCTACACTTTCTTACTTAAGCCCTGATATGTGTATGCTTAACCCAGATTTTGAAAACAACATATTCTTAAGAGACCATGATAGGTTAATAATGACCCCCAGCTCCTGATGTAGTCCTAGGATAGAAGATCAGGAGTAATATGAGGTGTATTTGATAAAAATTGCTCTGGGTTTCATATGGCAACACAGGCTTAGCTAAGATAGGACTAGGCAGCATGTTTAATGGCATCCTTAATACTAAAGATATAGTATTTCTCCTGGGTAACTTGGTATCAGAGCAGCCACATCCTAGTCTGTCCTGGCTCCCTCAAATTCCCCAGCTCCCTCAGGAAGACACTTGGACAGAACTAAATCAAGACAGTTAATGCTCTTTGCAATCAATTATATTGCTGGGGCAAGAGGTTCCCTGCCTTAGGTGAGTGCCATGACTCACACTTTTGAGCCTGGCTTTTGACACCACTTGTAAGGATGGATGTGATCAGGCTGTCATAGGAGGGAGGATGGTGCTGGAGGGAACATAGCACTGGAAGCATAAAAAGGGTCAGCGGTGGCATCTTTATTGCAGACCTTCATTTATTTCATTACAATGGGTGGAGGAAAAAAGGATTACAGGGACATGTCTTGGCCCCTAGACCCAGAAGAGGATTCAGTGGACCTGACATTATCTCCCTTACCGGGCACAGTGAGCTGATTGAGAGGTGGATGTAGTCATGAGTAGAATGTGGAACCTGGAATCTGCTTGTTACAGAGTTTAGTTTTGTATCTGGCAAGAGTCTCAGCTCCCTTTGGCATTTAGAAGCATCAATAGCCACACCTAGGGCTCTTGGAACTTAAGCACCAATGGCATTGAGACACTTTGCACTTTGGTAAACTGTCTCACCGGACCACAGCTATATTGTTAGCTAGCATGCCTTGAATACTCCCCTTGATGCACAGCAAGCACAATGCAAAGGGCAGTGTATACATTATTTCTTTGTCTTTGATACAACTAGACAAGGGAGATACAAACAATGTCCTTCTTTTGCAAAAGATGAAACTGAGGCTCAGGGAGCTTCCGGTGTGTGTAGGGTGGAGACTGAAGGCGTACTTGATGCGTAACTTACACATCCACACCCATGATGCCAGTTTCCCTACTATCTGGGAGAAATAAGCGCACCAAACTATCCCTCTCTCTCTCCTCTTCCTTTTGCCCTGGCCTATCCAAAGCAATATCCCTGGCTCTAAGAAGAAATGAAAGCATTTCTCAGCTTTCTGGATGGGACTAAAACAAAATGGTCCATGTCTGACTCAGCACTGGGGTCTAGGGTTCATAGTTACGCCATCACGCATGTCCCAATTCTTGGATTTTAGACTCAATTATGTATATATATATGTTTTCTTCTGGGGTCAAATGATAAAAATCCCTGGCCTGTCTCCCACTTTATGTCCCTTACCTTTTCCCAGTCCCCGATTCATCTTTTCCTAATGATCATCAACTGTTAGGTCGTCCGGTGATTCATTTGGTACCTTTCCATTTATTTTCATAATATATGATATGCTCCTGCTCATGTTCACTCCTGTCCAGCCCTTGTCTTCAGAGGTCTCTACCCCCCCACCCCAATTTTGGAACAATCATCTCTAGCCATTAACTGACTTAACAAATCTTTCTGTCAGTGGGGTACTTTATGGAAATTGAAAACTAATTAACGTTTATCTCAGCAGCTAATCACATAAAATCTACTGCCTTCCTATCTCAGGTTTAAAATAATGATTGCCCGTGAATTGAGCAAGGAAGATCTTGATAAGTCCTGACAGGGCGCAAGCTGAGATGAGAGGGAACCGGTAGGTTTCAGCCTCTCCTACTAATGAGGACCACGGGGGCTACGGCAGCTGAGAGCCTCTAGGAAAAGGTGGCCTCTCCATTCGGACAGTCAGTCACTCAGACACACAGCTTTCATCTGTGCACACAACATACACACAGAGAGGAATATTAAATCTCACCAAAGTTTTGATTTTAATGTTTTAAAAATAGTCCTCTTGTAAAAAAAAAATTAACCATTTATTTATCCATTCATTCATTCCATAAGCATTTACGTATTACCTATGCTAGGCTTTTTTTTGAGCTATGTACTGGCAACTAACAGGGGATCCTGTGTCAAAATTTAAGTTATAAGCCACAGACACTCAGCAGAGGGAAGAAAAGGGATGTCCAGGGACATGTCTTCAGCAGAAAACAATCAAATAGAAAGAAGGAAAGAAACTGGTTCTCTTTCAATTTGGGAAACAGAGTTAAGCCATGTTTTCTGAGTCAGCCTGGTTTCTTTACTGCAGGACTTCTCCGAGATTTTAGTATGTTAATGTGTGTTGTTAATTGTGTGTGTGTGTGTGTGTGTGTGTGTGTGTGTGTGTGTGTGTGTGTGTGCTATTTACCATATAGGATCAAGCTTCCTAGAACGTATTTTGGGAAATTGTGGCTTACAGTGAAATCCTTTAAACGAAAGAATTAAGATGTTTATGTGGTGGGGGGGCCTTGAGAAGGACATTGTTAAAGGGATGGAGGCAGATGTTGAGCTGGCCTGGAGATTGTGTGGCATGGGGACTGCGATCACACGGCCATCATCACTCACAGGGCTGCCACTGGCCCATCCCTGTCCTAGAGAAAATTCGAAACTGGTACCCCTCCTCTGGGCTGATGCAGTCCTGGACAGTCAAGGCTTCAGCCCCTATGCCCTCCCCACTGACTGTCCTTGGGCAGCACACAACTCACACAATGGAATGTGGGTATCCGGTCTGGAAACCAGGGCTCTCCTTTCTGTTGACCTTAACTAAACTTCTCAATGCCACACTTCGGTCATCCAAACAGTAAATCAGCTATCAAGGCAGAATCACAGAAGAATCCCCCCAACTGGAAGATTGTTGAAAATCAAGATTTCGGGCTCATGCCCAGACCCACTGAATCAGAGACACTGAGTAGATCCCTGGAGTGTGTATTTCTTTTTTTTTTTTCCCTTAAAGATTTTATTTATTTATTATTTGAGAGAGAGGGAGGGAGAGAACATGAGTGGGGGAAGGGGCAGAGGGAGAGGGAGAATCTCAAGCAGACTCCCCATTGAGTGTGGAGTCTGATGTGAGGCTCAATCCCAAGACCCTGAGATCATGACCTGAGCTGAAATCAAGAGTCAGATGCTTAACTGACTGAGCCACCCAGGCACCCATGGAGTGTGTATTTCTGACAAGTTCTGGGATGCTTCGGCAGCCACTTTGGGGAACATGTATGAGAAGAACCACATTGATTACATTTAAGTGGCAGGAGAGAGAGCAATTTTGACCTGAAACCGAGGAATTCTGTTTTGTCTTGATAACAGGAGGCCAGTGAAAGTTTCGATGAGAAATAGAATAGAACCACTACAATTAAAACTTACTTAAATTAATTTAATTAGGTTTCTTAATTAAGCTATCTACCTGTGCGTTGTCTATTAGAATTTCGGGGGCACCAGGATGGCTCAGTCGTTAAGCTTCTGCCTTTGGCTCAGGGCGTGATCCTGGAGTCCTGGGATCAAGCCCCACATCGGACTCCTCTTCTGGGAGCCTGCTTCTTCCTCTCCCACTCCCCCTGCTTGTGTTCCCTCTCTCGCTGGCTGTCTCTCTCTCTGTCAAGGAAATAAATAAAATCTTAAAAAAAAAAAGAATTTTGTTTACATCACTAAAGTACTTTCTATTTTAAAAAAGTGCGTGTTAAACAGAGGGGTGCTTCCAAGGGATGATACTGGAAGGTCCCCTGGTCCAGAGTTCAGTCTCCAGCAGCTCCATCCCCTGGGTCCCCTTGGGCTGCAGTAGGAGAAGGCGCCCTAGCTGGAAACAAACGCCCTGAGTGGATTTACCCTAGCTGAGTGAGATGCAGCCAAAGATCTTATAGAAAAATGAAACAAATAATGGTTTAAGAAAGCGACTTGCTTTCATTTTGTCAAAGGCAAATTTGTTGAATTTCAACTCTTATTAATACTTAACCCATCAAATTATGGGAATAACCTTCACAAAGTTCATGGCATATAATTAGTGCTGGGTCGATAGAAGCTTCTCAAGTATAGGAAGAGCATCGCATTTACCTCAGGACCTCCCAGAACCTAGCATTTGTTAAACAAATATATTCTGTTTATCTTTTACTCAACACATAACAGGTGATTTGTAAGTATTTGTGGTGTTTGAACATTTTATTTTTGAAAATATTTCAAAATATTTTTTTTCAAGTGGTTTAAGTTGGTTGATGTGAAAGTCCAGTCACAGGCATTGCAAGATCTATTTTGGATAAAATTTCTTGTAGTTACAGGGAACATAAACTTTGCTGAAATAAGAAATACAGGGTGACTTGAGCAGGAAACATGGCAG
Source organism: Ursus americanus (assembly GCF_024610735.1). Classification (NCBI taxonomy): domain Eukaryota; kingdom Metazoa; phylum Chordata; class Mammalia; order Carnivora; family Ursidae; genus Ursus; species Ursus americanus. The sequence continues at coordinate 48,888,675 of NC_142128.1, read as the reverse complement.
GGTCTCAGGAGTTCTGGAAGCAGGAATTGGAACATTCCCAGGTGCTCTGGCTTTTTGCTTCTCTGCTCTCTCTCTCTCCCTCACTTCCTCTCTCCCTCTCTCTCTCTCTCTCTCCCTCTCTCCAGACAGCTTTATGGACTTTGCTCTTTGACCTTTGACAAACATTGTTTCCCAAGGGCTCCCAAATTTATATGTCCTAGTTGAAATGGATACATCAAATGAGTATCTCAATCCCAACTCCAGATTTTCAGGGGAGCGAATCTGATTGGCTCATATTGAATCAGGGTCTCACTCAAGGTCAAATCATCCATAGGTACACATGGGGGAAAGAAGGGCATGCCATACAAACATGGCCAACTAGATTCACACGTGTTGTACATATGATGTTCTCAGATAAGGAACAGGGGGGTATGAGCTGGAAGGGTCGCTGTAAAGTCATCTACTATGACATCCCTATACCCTGTCCCTTGTAATCTGTACCCACTGCCACCCTGCTCTGTTTTTCGGAAATCTTCATGCTTTGCCCCAAATAAGGGGAATTTGTCAAACATAATAGTTGTGTCAATTAAATTTTAGTAAATGGGACATGACATTTGGATTCTGCAGAAAGTGAGTCATTTCAAGGGATCTTGTGTGAGTACTTTTAAATTAAGAAACAGCATTCGTTTATATGTTCTCTCAGGGAAGGTTTTTGCTGTTTAGATTTTCTGAAAGCAAGAACACCAACACTGGATTCATACTACTCCTTTTCATGCACTGCATTTTCCTCACAGAACCAAATACAGCATTTGAATCGAGCACTTAGGGGAAATAACACCATGATGGCTATGATTTCCACTCAACAGAAAAAAAAAAAGTTTCACTAAATTAAGAACAGACATTTCTAAAGACCAAGATGGTATTAACATCCTAAGGATAAATACTTCAAAGTGGTTAAAATTATATTATTGTTAAGTTTGGATAAAGGACAAAATAATTATGATATATGTGAATCTTAAAAGAAGAGTCAACATGTCATACTTATGATCCCAACTATGTAAAATATACATCTTTGGTAAGAAGAATCACCAAAATACTAAAAGGAGTTATGAATATGAATAACTATATAAAGGCTATTCACCTGTTTTTCCATGTATCTTCCTATATTTTCAAAGTGACATAGCATACTTTTTTACAGGGGTTTGATGTAGTCTTAATTAGTCAGTTATTATAGTTTTTTTTTAACAATAGGCTTTATTCGAATCTCAGCAGTTTTCCCAGTCCTGTCCTTTTCTGTCCCAGGATCCGATCCAGGATATGATATTTCACTTACTGGTCACGGGTCCTTAGTCTCTCCAAGCTGTGACAGATCCTCATTCATTCCTTGTTAACGGCCTCAGCATTTTTTAAGAGCGCTGTTCAGGTATTCTGTGGAATGTTCCTCCATTTGGGTTTGTCTGATGTTTAGAATGGATTTACATATTTTTTAAAGACTTTAGTTCTTTGAGCACTTTTAGATTTACAGAAAAATCGAACTGGGAGTATAGACAGCTTCCGCATGCCCCTCTCCTCCTGCCTCCCCAAAAGAAAATATTTCTGTAGACTCAAGAGCTGGTGGAACCTTGTGGATTATGGAATTCCAAGCCATTGACTTCACAGATGAGAATATAAGGCTCAGGACACTGAAGCAATTTGCCCAAGGTCACACGATAGTGGCCTTACTTACAATACACCCATTTTTGGTCTGTTTTTCAATTACTTCTAAGTTAATTCTCTGTAACCTAAGGGATGGCTTTGTCATGAAAGTGTTAAACTCAGGAAATTTAGTACAGCCTTCTTTTTTTTTTAAACTTCTTTTAATTACAGAACTTGGAGACTGCCTTGCCTTAAGTTTCTCTCAGAAACAATGCACGCTGACAATCATTCTTCCAGCAAAGAGGCAAGGAGAGCCAGCATCTGGTTTTAAATATGGTTAGCACAATGGAATGACGACCCTGCTGAACGTGTCTAGAACGTCACTGTTTACACAATCTGTGGGGTCTTCGTGATGGCTTTTTTTCTCCCTTCTCTTTTGGGGGCAGATCCAGAGACAGACGTCTCCTGAGCAGAGCATCTTTGTCTTGGACAATGGTTTTCAAAATTGCCAGGAACTGAAGGGGTTCAAGTTACTGTCTCTGTGGTTTTTCCATGGTTTTGTGTGAATGTTATTTCTGTGCCCAACCTCTTTCTCATTGTTTGGTCTGCAAGCTGCACTTTCTCCCTCCTGCCCTAACAGAGCACTGCTCCCAGGGACTGTCAAGGAAATGGCCAGAAAGCAGGCATCACAGGTACGACAGCTTCAAGATGCAAATCTTGACTATATTTCCTTAACATGGCCCAGATGAAAAACAACAGCGAGATGCCTCAAATTTTCTTTGGCTCAGAACCCTGATATTCCTAGAATATAGCAGCAGAAAGAAAAAGCACAACCTCAGGTTATAATCAGAGGAATGATTGGCTCCCAGCCCACACGTGGTTCGGCGCAAGATCTTGCAAATGCTTCAGGTCTCTGATTTCTCCACCAACAGGGGCCGCCAACCTTCCACCTCCACAAGCAGTCCTTTAAGGCCACACAGACCGGGTGGGATGCTGTGGTCACCACCCATGCGCTGTGCGTTGTTGCTACCTCCAGCGGGGAGGTAAGCATCACCTTCCTTTCTTGGTTGGCAAGCCCTAGCTCCAGATGTACTTTTTGTACTTTCTGCCTTTTTTGGTGAACTGAGAAACCACTCAAAAACAAGACTCTGGTATTCTGCTGTGATGCCGGAGAGTTCCTATAAACCACAAGCAGATCAGACCCTGACTGTACATTTCCCAGAAGGTCCCTCACTTCGGTACAGTTGGAAACCCCAGTAGACAGGACAGAGATCTTGAGTGTGGGTTCTAAAAAAAAGAAAAAAAGAAAAAAAGCCCTACCATTCCTAACTCAGTTTCCCCTTTAACTTGAGCATAACTATTTTTGTGTAGGCAGAGCCTGCTTTGGAGACCTCTTGCTTCTTTTTCTGGATCTTTTGCCCATCTCCTGCTGTCCAACATTTTGTTTAAATGATACCAAACATTTGGATAGTTAGCTGGATTTTTCAGTTTTGCACTCAGATGTTTGGAATCCTGTGGACATTGTCAAAGATTTGTTTATTATCATCCAGCCCGTAATCACGCTGGGTCTGCATAATCTTCATCTTCCAGATGAAAACTGAAAAAGTCAGTCATCCAGATGCTTCCAAATGTCTGGATGTTTGTCATTGCCAAAGAACATCTGGATGGCTGCAATTTTTTTCCCCCAGTTTTTATTCATATCTTTGGCACAGACACTGTCTTGGGTTTAGTTGCTCTGGATACAGCACAATAAATAGTCTTAATGGGACGGGTAGATATTTAACAGAGATATAGTCACTGGACTTCTCTAGTTAAAATGCCAGTCTTTGGTCTGTACAATTGGAAAACCATCTCCACCTGAGAAAGTATTCCAGGGAAGTGACATGGTTCCCCCCCCCCCAGCCCAGTGCTTTCTCTAGAGGCCTGTCACCATCAGGAGAGTTAAGACACTGTCCACCATCTATCTGTATGCAGAGAGCCTCCAAGGCTGGAGATACAACTTGGAGAAAGAGAAAGAGAAACAGACCTTGGCACCATTTACAGCCCCAAACATAAAGCCTGAAAACAACCACCCATTGTAAATAGAAGCAGGTATCTAAAAAAATCTTGGGAAAATGGTTTGCCCTTTTGGGACAACTTTTAAATGAAGGCGCCGGATTAGAAGGTCACCAAGTTCTCTTCCAGCTCTGGCAGTTTCTTGTTTTATAAAACCTCTGTGCCCATTGCACAAAGAAGGGGAGGCTACAGGATGCAGAGTGGGCAGGCGGTGAGGGTTATGACCTTCAGGGTCAGGAAGACCCCATTCACATCCTGGTGCTGCCACGCACCTGCTCCATGAAGGCAGGCAAACTCCTAGCTTGTGTGAGCCTTGCTTTTCTTGCATTTCCAAGTGTAATAATTTGGAGCGCTTTTGTATGGAATAAGACAATGTATTTGATGAGCTTGCATAGTGCCTGCTGTACCACAAAACTCTAAGAAAGTGAACTCAACGTAGAGTTAAGATTCATCCTTTAATTTCTAGAGTAAGTCTGAAATTCAGAAGAGGGGTTTGGCTGGAGTCATAAACAAGGAGTCAAACAGAAAACACCAGAAGAAGAAACGGTAGAGAGTGAGGACCAGAGCAGAGGCTCAGAGCCTAAGATATTCCAATATGAAAGATAGGGCTGAGAAGGGTCAGCCAGTGAGGCAGGGGTGGGGGGGCCCTGGGAGGTGAGGTGTCCTGGAAATCAAGAGACGGAAGAGTTTTCAGGAAAGATGGAGTGACTTTCTGGGTCTCATGCTGCTAATTGGTCAGTGAGCAGAGACAGGGAGCTGTGTCTTAGCATAATGGAGGTGTCTTAGTTGGGTTCCTGCAGAAGCAAACCCAGAAACGAAGACTCAAGTGTTAGTCGTTTATTAAAGAGGTGATGGTAGGGCCGTGCGGAAGAGAGACAAGGAAGAGAAGACAGCCAGCTGCGTGGGGGCAGCTGGTGATGAGCAGTCCCCTTACCACTAGGGAAACTGGAAGCTAGAGTAAACCCAGTCCTCAGAGATGGCTCCACAGGACGGGAGCTATTTACACATCGAACCCTGTCCCTCATTGGTTGAACTCTGCCCACCTCCCGAGGATGGGGTCTTTCCCACAGCCCTGTGAAGGGAGGCTGTTTCCCTTCCCATCCCGTGTCCCTCAGAACCAGGGTGGGAACAGGTATCCTGCTCGTCACTGCCAGACCCGTCATTCTCTCCCTGCCTCTCCAAGTCGCAGTTTCCATGTTCTGAAAGACATCTCGACTTTTTCCATCATATCATTCATTCATTTCTCTGCAGCATCTATCCTGCTTTTTTCCTCCAAAAGGAATTTCAATCCTGAGTTTCTGTTTTTAGTTCTCTTGGACTCATTGCTTATCTCACTTAAGTCTATTTTCGCCTCCTGTCGTTGCGTTTCCCCCAGTCCTGTGCCCCATCACCTCAGCCTTCAGTCCCTCACGTTTTCTGCTCCTCTTTCAGAGAGGCCAGCCCTTCCAGACCTTGATTAAGGATGCCAAGCAGTTTGTGAACATTTGCCTCCATATGCGACAAAAGGCTAGTTTGGGAGAAATGATCTCATTCTGGGTCTTCTGGGGTCTTTCCCTTGCTCTGACGAATTTGTTCTCCTAGTCCCATTCCAGTTATTTCTCCTTAGTAATCTTTGAATCAAGCAGCATTTTGTCTACATTTGTTGTTCATGGTGAAGGCATCGTTTTGGCTCACGTCTTGGCTTACTGGGGTGGTGGCTTCATCTTCTTTTCAGTTACACCACTGAAAGGGCGGTGGACAAACTCCTAATTTATTTCTCAGTTTCTAGATGAGTTTCAGTCAGTGCATCTCTGCTCTCCTGAGGTGGCAGCTGATACCCATGTGAAGGCTTTAGTGTCTAGTATGGAGAGGCCACGAGATACTTTAAAATCTACTATTGATGGTGCGTCTGGCTACCAGGACTCCAGTAGTCTCTGCCACCAACAGCTTTGCCTTATGTCTAACTCAGCTCTTTTGTAGGATTTCAGCCCCTTGCCTGAATGAGAATGGTCTGTGTGCATTGGTAGCGGTTGCCCTAGGGAAGAAATGATGTTAAAGGAGAGATATCTTCCCACATAGACTCACACCAAGGGGGAGGAAGTGACTGTCTGGTTTTCAGCTGAAGCTGTTTACATGGGAAGGGGTTGTAAAGCTTTATCTTATCCTCGTTCAGGAAGCCACTGGTCCATGAAGTGAGGCCAGGTTATGTCGTACATGGAAGTCCCGTCAGGGTTTTCTCCATCCATATCTGTTGGTGTTACTATTACTAGCAATTACTCCCCATTTCCAGCGTTGGGAGGGTCTGCCATTCTGGTTTTCCAGAACGTCACCTTGTTTTTCCTGAATCCTCTGTGACACTTTAGGAGCAAGGTGAGAGAGGCTGTTTAGGACTGCTAACTTGATTCACCATGGATCAGCAGTTCCTACCCTTTGGGGATGGAAATGGCCTGGTGGCTCAGGGTCTCCGGAGGGGTAACATATTGGGAAGGAGAGTCAGGGTTGCAGTTGGACATATCTGCACCCCGGTGTGAAGACCAACTGCCATTTTATACCTGCATGGTCTTTCATCTATTAAATTGGGCTAATAATATTGACTTCGGGAGTTTGTAAAAGAGTTTGATCAAACAGTGAAACAATTGTTAAAATGTGAGACATCTAACCCAATACATGACTCATTATTATGACTCACATGGCACGTCGCAGAGGCTCTTGTAACCCGTGTTAAGGAGCGTAAGAAACCAGAGCACCTAAGTTATACCACTAATAACTATCTACTGCATCTCTATAAAGTCTTTTTTTTATCTACATATTTTTCATTGACTTTTCATAAGAACCCTGTGAAGCAGGGAATATTGCCTTCACATGATTTTAGAGAAGGAGCTGTAGAGAAGTAAAGTAAATTCCTCAATAGCACTTGCTAATTTAGAGCCAGGCCTTGCTCCCAAGTCCCCTGCTTTGCAAACCTGGGGCTTTCAACATGACCGCTCAAATCTGACAAAGCACTGGTCGGACACCAAACAGCCCCATTCCCAGAGAGGAACTTCTGCCCCATTGCATGCTGGAAAAACAGACGAGCTTTCCTGAGGTTCGTTGCAAAGACTTAAGAGAAGCATCTCCTCTGCTCTTGATCCCACCCAGCTCAGCCATACATGTGAGAGCACAGCTACGTGAGATGTTTTATCAGGTATCATTTGTGCCTCTTGTAAGAAAAGCTTTCCAGTGAACACACTTAAGGTACCACAATTTGTTCTATTATTAATGGAGACTGAGCAGCAACTTTACCCCGCGGCAACATTGTCACTTGGATCATTTATGTCTTGTTTTTAGACTAAAGTAAATTCACAAGCAACTGAGAAAAATGAACAACTGCTTTAACAAAAAATTTACCATCTTACGAAGAGAGCTAAAACTGAAAGTGTATAGACAGGGCTGGAGAGAATTCTTGGTCTTTTGGCTTTCGTCTCTGCTTTTTTGGATGGAAGATACATCCAAACTGTAGCCTTCCCTTTACTGGGGTGGGAAGGGAAGAAAGGGGGCAAAAGGAAAACTTTCTCCCACCAATTTTGGTGTTTGCTGGCATAATACAGAGGGACTGCGAACAATGAGTAAATTCACACTTAGTCGTTGTTTCTTTCCTGTGGACATTTACAAGGACCTTCGGGCGTTTTTGAATTAAAGTCCTATAAAACAGAATTGTGTGGACATTTTCTCAAAGAAGTACCTGTACATTTGTTATCAAATAATTCAAAGCTATTTGAACTTTCCTATTCAGTTTATAAATGGCATTGATTCTATTTACCCTTCTAAGCCTTGTAAAAGCTGTTAGCTCCTATGTACAGTCACAGCAATGCCACCCACAAGGCAGGGAAGTCATGCTCGGGTGCAGAGAACATATGAGCAACAGCAGCAGGGAAGTGGAAATCTTCTCCAGAGGAAATGCAGGTATATGACTAAACCAAGAGATGAAAACAGGGCAAGAAGAACCAGAGTCAAAATGCCTAACAAGTCCGGACGTTCTGACCCAAGTCCCAAATGGACAAATGGGATTATATCAAAATAAGAAGCTTCTGCACAATACAGGAAATAATCAGCAGAGTGAAAAGGCAACCTACAGAGAGGAAGGCATGTGTCTGATAGAGGGCTACTATCCAAAATATAAAAGGAGCTCCCACACCTCAGCAGCAAAGCAAGAACAACCACCACCACCACACAACAACAAAACAATGATTAAAACATGGGCAAAGGACTTGAAAAGACATTTCTCTGAAGAAGCCATACAGTGGTCAACAGGGACTTGAAAGGATGCTCACCATCACTCATCACCAGGGAAATGCAAATCAGAACCACTATGAAATATCACCTCATACCTGTTAGGATGGCTAGAACCAAAGACAAGAAATAACAGGTGTTGGTGAGAATGTGGAGCAAAAGGAACCCTTATGCACTGTTGATGGGAACATAAAATGGTGCAGCCACTATAGAAAACATATGGAGGTTCCTGAGGTCTCACCTCTGAGTATTTATCTAAAAGAAATAAAATCACTGTCTTGAAGAGAGATCAGCTCCCATGTTCATTGCAGTATTATTCAAAACAGCCACGATATGAAAACAACATAAATGTTCAATGGAAGATGAAGGGACAAAGCGAATGTGCTGTATATGTACAACAGAATATCATTCATCTTTAAAAAGAAGGAAATCCTGCCGTAGGTGGCAGTGTGGATGAACCTGAAGGATATTACGCTAAGTGAAAAATGCCCATCACCAAAGGGCAAATACTTATGTGAGAAATCTAAAATAGTCAAAGTCATAGAGACAGAAAGTCGGATGGTGGTGGTCATGGCTGCTTGATGGACATAAAATGTCAGTTACATAAGATGAATAAGTTCTAGAGATCTGTTATATGACATTGTTCCTGTAATTAATAAAATTGTATTGTGAATGTAAAACTGCTAAGAGAATAGATCTCACGTGTGTCACACAATTTTTAAAAAGGAAGAAAGAAAAGCTTTCATGTGCAAAACACCAAAGCTCTTGTTAAAAAGAACAAAGAATTGCAAAAATGAAAAAAAAAAACAATCAACCATAGACATGGATTTTTTTTTTTTACCTTTCTCAATTCCATTTCATCATTCCATATGTCTATTCTTATGTCAATACCACACTGTTTTGATTACTGTAGCTTTGTTTGAAATTTTGAAATCAGAAAGCAGGAGTCCTTCCTTTTTCCAACTATAGCTCTCCCGGGTTACTTGCAGAGATTTCCTTTGTCTGAATGATATTTCTGGTCTGGGAACTGTATCCTGATCCCTGATGAATGATAACTCTTCAATGGTCCCCATGGTCTTCAGTTAAAATCCAAACTTCTTAATATGGTTTCAATGATAATTTTCACCTTTCATGTTCATGAAATGACAACCACACCACAAGAAGAATGCAAACCAAGCAATTCCAATTCAGTATGATGAGTGCTGCCAAAGTTGAAGCAGTAGATGCTATGGGAACACATAGACAATGTTCCTAACCCAATTTTGAGTGGTCAGGGAAGGGCTGCCTAGAGAAGGTGACATCTAAAAAGACACACAGAGGGGTGCCTCGGTGGCTCAGTTGGTTAAGTGTCCAATCTTTGATTTCAGCTCAGGTTGTGATCTCAGGGTCCTGGGATCGAGCCCTGCATCCAGCTCCAAGCTGGGCATGGAGTTTGCTTGAGATTCTCTCTCTCTCCCTCTACTCCTCCCACCATTCGTGTTCTCTCTCTCTCTCAACATAAAAAATAAAAAAATAAGATGACACACAAAGAAAGAGTGGACCTCACCTAGGTAAAGAGGAGTGAGGCATAGAAAGTCGTTATTTCCTCCTCCCCGCTTCATGCCCTTTTTCTGACTGTCAGCTCATCTGAAAATAGCTCATTAGCAGAGATCAGTCGGTATAACTTCCTGATACCAAGTGGGAGCACCATAAGTACTGATTGTTTCATGTAAGAACATTTATAGAATTTAATTAATCTGCAAATACTCAGGGGTAATTGTAGTTTTTATAGGCAGCCTGAACTCTCAGCCCTCCTACACAGAGCTTCCCCTCTGCCGAGAACTAAGACCAGATCAGGGAGAAAACATGAATATCCGCATCATGCGGATTTAGGCCAGAGAAGAACTTTTGGGGACCCTATAAAGCTAACCCTGTCATTGCATGAATGTGAAAGCTGAAGCCTAGAAAGGTTCTGTGACTCAAACCGGGTCAAAGGGGTGATATTTAGCAGAACAGGGATGAAAATATCAATCTCCTAACCCCCAGTGTCACCATCTGCACACACAGCTGTGTGGCCCCTTCAGGCCAGGTCATAGGAACGCTCATCATGGGATGACTAATGAAGTCTGCCCACTGACTCATCATACAGGCACCAGACCTCAGATGATTTGGGAAAACTGGAAAACTAACTATGCCTTTTCTTGTAGTTAGTAATCTCCCTCCTGGCAAGACCAGCCTGGCACCACCATGAAGGCAGGCTGCCGAGCCAGGGCTTTGCAAGGCCCAGCACTTTCTTCCATGACTTCCAGCAGACTGTACTTTATATAAAAATTGGATTATTTAAAAGAGATTATTGGAAAGGAAGGCCTATTGTCAGGCATTTTGTGTAGCCTAAAAGATGGTTGTTCAAAGAGCTCTGAAGTACTGTCTTTAGTGAAGAAATGCAGTTGTTGGGCCAAAAGTCTTTTAATCTTTTTCCTATCACTGAGATTTTCTGAGTGTATTGGTAGCATAAATGGACACTTGTCCATTTCTTTGCTTTGAGTGAGCCTAAATTCTTGGCTGGCAAATGTGGAAGGAAGGAGGACCAGAATAAGTTGAGCATTCACTATTTGCTGGGTACCTCCTGTGCATTAACGTAACGTAACGTAACATAACGTAACATAACTCTACTGATATTTCCGTGAGGTCCGAGCTTTACTTTACAGGTAAAGCTTCTGAGGTTCAGGTAGATGGTGTGGCTTCACCAAGACAGAAGGCAAGTTTGGCAGGCTCTACATTGAAACCTGGGTCTGTGTGATGTCCAAGCTGGAGGCTGACTCTGTAGCCCCTTTGGTCACACTGACCCCCTTCACAGTTTGTTTAAAACAAAGTACAGTTCCACTTTGGTCCTATTTGTTATCACTGCACAAAATTATAAGTGATGCAGTCCTAAGGGGGAGTTTAAATAGATAGAGAAATCTGGCTCCAAGGGCTCCTCTTACCTTTTAGAAGAACCTCCTCTAAGCTATCTGCTGTCAGTGTCGTCTTCACCTGGGATATCATGGGCGGCTGCAGTAACTCACTTGCTTAGTCTCCTAGGACTTTTTTTTTTTTAATGTAAAGTTCCCAAAACAAATGGGTTTTACTCAGCAATATTTAAATATATAGAGGGAGAAATACAGACTGTTTCTTAAAGATGTCACCCCAGATTGAGAAGTGGGCAAAGCTGGCCAATCCACTGACCAGAGCCTGATCCATTTTGAAGCTTCTGTTCTTTAACTAACTCAGATACTTTCTTTTTGTGACCTGGCCTAACTGACAGGGAGTTTACCTTATAAGCATGGCCTGAAGAGAAGTCGTATGGGACAACTCATCCAGGGTTATGGTCAGCCAGTCAGCAAGAATGCATCAGGAGCCTGCTATGTATCAGGCATTGTCTAGAGACTAGAGAAACAGCAGTGGCAGAATATCTGACCCAACGAATTGACATTCTAGAGGGTGGAAATAGATGATGTAAACTCCATAAATATACAAAATGTAATTTCAGATACTGTTAAGTGTTGTGGAGAAACTAAAATGGAATAATGTGATGTGGAGTGACCAATGAAGATGGAGGGTGGGGGTAGGACTACATTACGTGGGGTATTTGGGGATGTCCTCTTCAACAAGATGATACCTAAGTGATGTGTGGAGGCAGCCATGCAAACATCTGTGAAAAAAAAAGCATTTCAAACAGAAGGAATAACTAGAGCAAAGTCCCTGAGAAGAGTAGAAGCTTGGTGTATGTGCGGGGCAGAGAGAGAATTGGCTTGGTGGGGGTACCCAGTTGAGTGCAGGAGAGTAGAGAGTGGTGAGGTAGGAAATCGGCACAGGTGGTTGGACCTTGTTTTGTAGGCATAGAAAGTGTGACAAACACCTTTGGTTCTTTTCCCCTCCTTATGATCCCCTGCCTTCTCAGAAAAAGAACTATAAATGTACTCTGGAAAGGTATGCTTTTTTCCCCTTCTCCAGTAAATGAATCATGATTGACTAGGACATTTCTATTTACCAATGATAACTTAGGGCTAGTCATGTAACTCAGTTTGGGACCTACGAGGAGTCTATTTAGAGCATTGGAGAAAGATTCTCCTCCCTCCTAATAAAATGAAGCTCTCTCTGTCCTTCCTACTCTTCAACATTGTTATGTGAGGATGTGATACTTGGAGCCACAGCAGCCATCTTGCACCCATGAAGTGAGATATCACTGATGCGCTGAAGATTACAGATCAAAAAGACAGAAGAAATTATGAAGCTCTAAAACCAATCTTGGAGCCACTGACCTTTGGCATTAAGGGGTAAAATATAAAATTATTTTCTGTTGGGTATTTGAGATTGGAGTTAAAAGTATTCTAAATAATATAGTTGGAATATTGGACGTCATTGTCATTATAATGGAAAGGCATTGAAGATTTTTAAGCAGAGTAGGATTATACTTTGATTTGTGGTTTAAGAGATTTCTTTGGATGCTGTTTGGAGAATGGACCAGAATGGAAGTAGGAAGCACAATTAGGAATCTACTACAATAGTCCAGGATTAGATAGGGCCGTGATATGGAGATAGAGGAGAATATTTGGACTGAGGATGTACAATGGAGATAATACTGGCAGGACTTGTCGATGCTTTGGTTTGGATATGAAATGTGAAGAAAAAAAGGATTAGAGGATGGCTCTTGGATTTCTGTCCCTAGGAAATGATAGGTGATAATGGTATTTATAGAGATGGAGATGAGTTAGAGAGAGAGAGAGAGAGTATGGAGTTAATGGTTCTCGTTGATCAAATTAATTTTTGGTTGTTTATTAAAAACCCAAGTGGAAGTGAAGACATTGTCCAATAGACAAGTGTGCCTATAAGTAGAACTCAGGGGAAAGGTTTGGGATAGAGACATAGTTTGGAGTCATTAGCATTTAAGGGATACTAGATAAAATCACCTGGGAAGAGCATAGATAGAAGTGGAGAGGACCAAAGGCAAAGCCTGGGGGCCCTCTAATGTTTGGAAGTATGGCAGAGGAGGCCAAGGGAGCAAAGGAAAAGGTAAGCAAAGAACAAGGAATGGCCAGCGATGTAGGAAGTAAACCAGGTAAGGGTGCTATTATCACACTCCGGACAAAAGTAGTTCAATAATGTGGGAACACCAAGTGTAGCTAAGAGCAATGAGGGCAGAAATTGGTCATTTGCTTTGGGAAGATCTAAGTCCGTGGTTTTCAATCTTTAATGAGCATAGAGATTACCTGAGGCATCCTATTAAACTCATATTCTGTGGTTGGGCTCGGATTTTCTGCATTTCTGCTGCTGGGTGATTCTGAAGCAACTGGCCCTTAGACCACACCTGAAATTTCAAGGATCTAGGTCATTGGTGACCTAAACCAGAAGTCAATTTCCAGTGGATGATGGAAGAAGAAAGGCCTATTAGAGTGGGTTGGAGAGAGAAGGGGGGTTTAGGGAGTAGAGACAGAATGTGGACAATTGTCAAAGATACAAAAGGTGCCTCCCTCTCTCTCTCTCCCTGCTTGTTTCATTTGCATTTATATGTGCCTGCACAAATTCATCCTCCTGCTTATCATTCCATAAGATGATTGCTGGGATCCTTGAGGGAAAATCAGATCTGCCCTGCGCAGCCCTGGTGACCAGCCCCCAGGCTAGAACCTGGAGTGACCCTGGCACGAGAGAGGCAGAGCATGTGACCTTCAAGCTGCCACAACTTTGTGTATCTGCCACACAGCCGAAGGCATCACGGAGCAGACTGCTCATCGTGACATTCCTTTCCAGAGGCCCTCCCGACAGTCTTTTGTCGTTGTTGTTGTGATGGGCTATTTTATGGAAAATGCTACGTATAAATAAATAATTTGCAAACTATACATTATTTGTTACAAGACTATCTTATGGGCTTTTTTTTTTTTTCTTGTAAAGCACATTCTACTACCCATATGTCCCCAGGGTTACCAGGAGTCTCATGTCGGACTGCTCGGGTTCAAAATCCAGCTCCAACATTTATTAGCTGGAAAGCTTGAGCAGATTATTTAATTCCCCTAAATTTCCATTTCCTCACTCATGAGGGATGAAAAGTACTCAGCTTTGTTGAGAGAATTAAACAAGGTAATAAATAGAAGTACTGAGTATAGCACCTAGCACATAATAAAAGCTTCATAATTTTGTGTAGTATTACATAATTTAATGCATAAAGCAGAGTATTAGACCTTTATTAACTATCAAATTAGGTTGACTTTACAATGGTTTTATAGAATGCGTAACAAGGAAATGTTTATGATGAATAAAATATCATTTTCGCCCCAAATTAGGAAATGTAAAAAAAAAAAAATTTATGTGTGGTAACCAAAATACTACTGAACAGCACAATAATTTCTGACATTGCTTTATTTTTTTAAAAAAGAGTATTCCGTTCTGCTTTCTGGCATTCAAGTCAAGTTCTTGCCCTGCACTGCTCCTTCCACCTCAGAATCATAGAACTTGGAAGGCAGGCTGTCTCAGAGACTGACCTGTTTGAGGACCTCTATACAAACACGGAAACAAGGCTCCCCCATTTGGGCAGCTCACACAGGTCCCATTGTCCACAAATAAATGAAGGAATTCAGGCTTAAATATAGGTTTCCAGATCCTTTCACCAATGTTCTGAGATCAGATGAAGTATAGAGATTAGCGGGGGGAATATTTGGGGTTAAATAATTCAGAATATTTTTACGGCAGCAACCCGAGATGTGAAGGGGCCGCCTGAGCGCCACAAGCAGGAAGACACACAGAAGCAAGGCTGGCAAGAGTGTGCCCTTCCTGGCATCTGACCTGCACACCCTCACCTGCATTTTACCCATTGCTGTTGGTTCTGATCTGATGCCCTGCTCGTGGCACTGCCCCCCCAGGGGGTACAGTCTGCTGGGGTGTGCAGGGTCTCACCTTCGCTGACCTCAGGAGTTGAGGCTAGGCATATTTGACTCACTTAACACCTGTTAGACCGATATCCAGATAAACACCTTCAAATAGGATCAACTGAGAACTGCTGTATGTTGGCATGTTCGAATATTATCTTGATGATCTTGGGCAGGATGGCAAGTGGCTTTCATTTTGTGAGCTAACTCCAAATAATTGGTGAAGGCCGACTAGAACGTTCTGATGACAGTGGTCTGGGCTGCACCTTACCTTAAAGGAAAGAGTAAAAACAGAAGAAGCGTTGTAACCACTTAGAAATTTCTGCTGTGGGCAATGGAGTCGGGGCTTAGGGCTTACTTCTGCCTCTTTTCAGTCTCTGAATAGCTGACTGGGCGTTTTCAGGACTGGCTTTCTAGGTGCCCTTGGAGATGGCAAGTTTTTCTCTGATCCTTAAGTAAGAAACTTTATACCTGTCCACCTTCAGGGGGATCACATAATATTTAGAGATTTTGAGAGGGTTCCAAAGAGAAGAAGGACATTAAAATTTGCTGAAGGCTTACTGTGTCCTACATACTTTCATGTATGTGACCTTTTTTAAGTATTAAAAGAAAATACGTGTGGGGAGGGAATGATTTGCCCTGACTCAGAAGCAGAGCCTGCTGGCAAGGGTCAAATGTCCCAGCTGTTGGAAGAAAAGGAGCTAGGGGTCAGGGAGCCTGCAGGCCCTGATATTTTTGGTGTCACATTGTCATGGTTAAGTGTCAGAGAACCAGAGAGGCAACACCGAATAATGAGCGAGGAAATAATGGGAAGTCCATTAGCATATTTTATAAAAACTAATAACTTAGACATTTCCTCAGTGTTGCGCAGCGTCTTGAGATCCCTAGCTCTGCCTGTGTCCCATTTCCTGTCTCTGGTGGGTGGCTCTGGAACTCTTATGGGTGGAGAACATGCCCAAAGTGGGGCCCAGGGCTCTAGGGACTTGGGTCCAGGTTTTGGTTCTACACATCTGACTGAAAAACACTAGCTACATCCTAAAAGGTAAAGCCATTTTCTTTTCTCTAAACTGAGAAATGTTTGCTCCATTATATACTTTAAAGGTTGCAACGACTCTGTACTAAAAGTGCTGGGAACTTCCTCAAAAATGGTATATACCTGGAAGAGGAAACTTCGCCTTTCTGACCAGGTCACCCCAGATTTATTCCCTGGTGGAAGAATGAGGCCCTATGAACTTGAATAATGTACATTTCCCTGGCACCGGCTTGCGGGGGCCCACCATCCCCAACACGCATGCGCGAGCGCAAGTATTTTTGGCAGCCCCGAGAGATAGTTCGTGTGCATCCGGGAGTAAATCCAGGCAGGTACCGTGTGCTCTCTCCATCCACAGTGAGCGTCGCCCCCTCCGCCAGGCAGTGCTGATGTTCCCTACGTTCGGCAACCTGCTGCCTCAGCGGGTGCTGCTACCTTTGCCAGGGAGACTGTTCAGTCTCCGGCTGGATGCCACGTCTCCTGCCATTGGTTCCCCTACTTCCTATAAGGTTCCATAGGCCCCTACCAGATGCTTCTGCCTCCCCTACGTCACCAGTGTGGCTTCTCCGTCTCCAGCCAGACGCCGAAATCTGCCAGGAATTGTAATTAAGGTCTTAGGGTAACATATCTGCACAGTGGGTTTGGGTTAAATCAGGGACGCTATCTCCCTCAGTGCCCTTTACTGAAATGGGAAGGGGAATATTAGATTCACTCATCTATTTATTTGTTCGGTATGAAGTTCAATTCACTGGGCGTCCTCAGTGTTCATTGCGCTGGGTGCCGGGCCACTGACAAAATACTGCTCCCCTCTCGCAGTGCCACCTCTGACAACCACAGTGACCACCGCCATGACCCGGCTCCTGCTAGACTCCAGACACTGTAACGGGTGCCTCTTTGACCCTATTTTATCCAGTCCTCAGAACAGCACGGTCAGGGGCCAATTCCATCCCTATGTTGCAGCTGAGAAAGATAAACCTTGTGAGATCGAGGGGTCTGTTCAAGGTTTTCTTTTTCTTTCTTTCTTTCTTTCTTTCTTTCTTTCTTTCTTTCTTTCTTTCTTTCTTTCTTTCTTTCTTTCTTAATAATTCTTTAATAAAAATGGGATGTTGTAACTTCATGACATATCAGGAGATACATAAAGTCAGTTTCCCCACCACTGATGATATTAAACTTCATCATTAGTTTCAGGTGGTGGCTGTCAGAACTCCATGTACACTTTGTCCCTTGTAATTAATCGGTAGTCTGTGAGGTGATTCTTTGGCACTGTGGCCCCAGCCTGTTCTCCAAAGCCTTTCCCTCAATGCTTTTAGTGGCCATTTATGGGATTTTGAAAGACTCATGCTCTTCTAGTTCTGTTGTATTTTCTACATCTATTAGATGATCTTTTAAAGTATCAGTATGGACTCATGGATATGCTTATTTGAAACATTATAATCATATACAGTCATTTTCCTTGATGTTCAAATTGATACAGAATTGGTCAGAGGGAACCCTCAGGGAGTTTCTTGTAGGTGTAACTGATCTGGATTTAGATCTTGCTTAGATTGCATGATGAGTGAAATAATATGTTATCTATAAATACATCTCACAAAATGTGCAGTAGCCATGTTCAAGGTTTTCCACTAGTGACAAGAACCAGAGTCAAGTGTTGAACCTAAGCCTTTCTTCTGCCAAAGCAGATGAATGGAAAAGTTATTACCCTCCAGTGTCACGTAGTCTTGTTCCTTCTGCTATGAACACCCTGGGATGCCATAGAAACATGAATGCATTATAATGCACATCCCAACAGACACAGGCAGGAATATTTTGTGACTTTGTGGATCTCAGAAATGAGTGGAACACCCGTCATGGTGGACACTCACGTGTGTTCTGTAAGTCAAGCTGACTACACGGGTTCTCTGATGCAGTATCTACTGCTCTGTGGCACCCTCAACCCCCTCTCAGGGCACTGCTCCATGGAGAGTGAATATCTGGCCCCAGGTATTCTGTGATGGTGCAGTGA
Source organism: Ursus americanus (assembly GCF_024610735.1). Classification (NCBI taxonomy): domain Eukaryota; kingdom Metazoa; phylum Chordata; class Mammalia; order Carnivora; family Ursidae; genus Ursus; species Ursus americanus. The sequence goes on along the minus strand of NC_142128.1, from coordinate 48,870,848 downwards.
TCTGGAGAGCAGGAAGAGCTGCCTTCCCCCTCCCACTCGCACAGATGGTGTCTCTCTGCCTGAGCTCAGCAGGGGGAAACTGGAGTGCTTCTAGAAAATGCCATCCTAGCTTCACCACTGGGTGCAACAGAGCAGTTTCACATATACGGTACAAACTGGGGGCACAGCATTGGCTGTTCTGGACTGGATGGGGCTTCCCCAGTTCTATTTGTTGAATGAATCCTTTTTGTTTAAAAGATGCCTCAAATAGGAAGTGTTCTAGTTGGAACATAGGGATTCGGGAAACACTTCAAGGAAGTACTCACAAGACACTGCTCTTGAGTGACTCAGTTTCAAAGAAGTACTGAGGATGAGTCATTATCAAATTAAATGGCAGACCTCAGTGTGTCCACTCTCCCAATAAACTGCATTTATTACCTTACAAAAATGACATTTTCGTTGATGCTAAAACAGTAACGTTCTAAAGAAATAACTGTCCGTAACGTTGTTAGTCATGGGCATGTGAAGTCATTCCCAGGCATTAAACTCAAATGATGTCTTTGATGGTGATTATCATCATAAAAAGAGGGACTGGGCTTTGTTATTATGGAGGCAGCTGGGGACAGAGAAGGAGAAAGGGCATTTCCCAGATCCTTTTCCTGCAAGAACTGAGACTGGAATCTGAGCACAAAGGCTAAGGTGTACAGAGACTTATTCCAAGATCTTCAGTCCATCCTGTTGAGATGGGCACCAAGAAATGTTCCCTGTTCCCCGCGGAAGGAATGATACTGAGCTTACCTTTATTCTGGGGAACTGGAATGGGAAAAACGTCAACAACAAATACAAGTCAAGCTACACAGACCATGTGCTTTTCTGTTATCCTGTCGTCTCCCAGATGCCCCAGGGTAAGCAAGGAAATGGGACTGCTGACCATCTGTGTGGCATTGAAGTTTACAGTCTTTTCACATGAATTGACCCACTATGTCTTCCAATAGCCCTGTGAATTAGGAATTATTGACATCTTATAGACAAAAAAAGTGAAGCTCAAGAAGGGAGTTGAGTCCAGTATTTTATAAAATCACAGGCTTATGGATGATGAGGTGTAGATGGTACCTAAGAAATGATCTAGTTGGAACTCTAGTTCAAATTAGTTTAACTTAACTTGATCCCATTGGATCAAAACCATTCACGTATTACCTGGCTGTGCTTAGCACCGGGTCAGACACTGGGTATAAAACACGGGAATTGGTCCCGGTGTCTGTCCTTGAAGAGTGTACCTCCTGTCGGGGGAAACAGCTCAGTAAACAGGCACCTCTCATACTGTGAAGTAAGTGATGGACAGAAGGGGCGTGTGTGGTGCAGTCGGGGGGGGGGGGGCAGGACTTTGCCTAGGAGGACGGCCCAGAAGAGAGCTTCGAGCTGAGCTCTGAAGGAGGAGAAGGAGGGTCTCTTCTGGACGCCCAGCTGGCGAAGGTGGTTGGGCATCAGGGCAGGGCTGCACAGGTGAAGGGCACATATGGGCAGAGGACAGATGGATGCCACAGAAGGTCAGCAGTTCTGTGTGGCTAGAACATAGTGTCGTAGGAGAAAGGTAAGGAAGTTGGAAAGAGAAATTATGATTAGAACCAGAAGGACTTTGGAGCACCTGGGTGGCTTAGTTGGTTAAGTGTCTGCCTTGGGCTCAGGTCATGATCCCAGGGTCCTGGGGTTGAGCCCTTGTGTCGGGCTCCCTGCTCAGCGGGGAAACTCCTTCTCCCTCTTCCTCTGCCTCCTGCTCCCCTTGCTTGTGCATATGCGCCCTTTCTCTCTCTCTCTGTCAAATAAATAAAATCTTAAAAAAAAAAAAAGAACCTTAAGGAGTTTAAGGACCATTTGAAGTAAGTCAGATTTGCTCCTATAGGAAATAGAAACTCATCAAATGCTTTTAAATACAGGAGTTCCATAAGAAATAGCAGGAAGATCAGTAGGAGAAGGAAGGGAAGAATGAAGGGGGGGTAAACAGGAGGGGGAATGAACCACGAGAGACTATGGACTCTGGGAAACAAACTGAGGGCTTCAGAGGGGAGGGGGGTGGGGGACTGGGATAGGACGGTGATGGGTATTAAGGAGGGCACATATTGCATGGAGCACTGGGTGTTATAAGCAAACAATGAATCATGGAACACTACACCAAAAACTAAGGATGTACTGTGTGATGACATAACATAATAAAAAATTATTATAAAAAATAAAAATAAAAAATAAATAAATACAGGAGTTCCATAATAGTGACCATGATAATAGGTAATATTTATTGAACATTTACTACAGGCCAGGCACTTTGCTTGGCACCTTATAAGCAGTATTCTTGGTTCATCTTCTCAAATACACTTTGAGGTAGGAGCACCTACAGTGCCCATTTTATTGATGTGGATACTAAGATGAGTAGCCCCTTGTGGTAGAGCCAGATGTCCAGAGATGACAGGCTCCGGTGGCAGTGTTTGTGAGGAAGATCACTAACAGCAAAGTGCATGTGGACGTTGGTGGAGAAAGGGGTTAACCTGCACAGATAAGTGTGAATTAGGCCCCCTGGTAATGCCCTTGGTTTCTGAGCTGGAGAGGGAAAGGCTCATTTCCTTCAGTGCTGGCTTCATTCCCCCGGAAGCCCAGGAAGGAGCGTGACCCTGACCACCCAGGCCACTGGCCGCTGCCTCCCACTTGTCCCTCTTCGCCAACACACATGCATTTGCACTTTGCCTTGGTGACAGCTCTGAGATCAACCCCTGCTGCCCAAAGGTCATTAGTCAAATCAAGGCTGTTCATCCCTGGAGGTGAAAGACAAGCAGGGTAGGGAGCTACCTGTGGTCCAGGACGGGCTGGGGGAGGCAGGATGAGCGGAGACCACCATCCCATTAGCACCTCCCAGAACGGTCCCTGGAAACGCTCCGATTCTGTGCCAATTAAATGTGGGTAATATAATTGTGATTGTACTGGTTAAAGAGAGGAAAATGGCTGAACTGTAAATCAGTTTATTGAAATGCATTTTTGTGAGAGCAGAGTATAGGCATATCATTAGCTTGTAAATGTGTCTAATAAGCCTGTCTTCACTAATATGCCAAAAAGAGCCTAATTAACTTTTTTTTCCCTCCAGTTAGGCAGTAGTGTGAGAGTCCCTGATCACATTTCCACACTATCTTTTTAGCATCAGCAAAGCGGCACTAAAACAGCCCCTGTGACATCTATAAAAATGCTAGTTTATAATTAGGACGATCTTGGCTTGAACAATAATGTTGCAATTTGTAGTGATGGCTTCTGTTTCTCTTTAATTTTAACGTATTAGCCTACAATGCTCTGGAGATTTCCACGCAGACCAGCCTGTTGCTGTTTCCAAAACTGCTGGCATTCTGTGCTTTCGGTTAAGCAAGGAGAAGCAGCTGCAGTTTGGTAGCGTGGTTTTGTTCTTAATGAATACAAGAGCAGAAGGAAGACTGAGGAGAAAAGCCGAGGACGACATCACCCATTTATTCTTAACTCATCGTCTGGACATGAAGACCATGTCTTGGAGACAATGTTGATGAGAACCAGACACAGAAACCACAGACAACTGAATCCTGGTGTCTCCCGATGGCCTTCAATGCGGGGGTTGTTAGCCTCTTTCCATCAGAGTTCTGGGGGCCTGCGAAAGTCTGCCATGGGTTCCACAAACAAAATTTGGGAAGGCTGACCATGTTCCTCTTTCAGTCCTGTAAGTCTTCCCAGATTCCACTGCACGAGAAACAAAGTGCCAACACCACATCACTGATGCCTGCCATGACTCTCTTTGGTCCAGGACATAATCGCCCCCTGTTGCCTGAAGTTAGTGTTCTCAGTCCTGGGAGAGAGGGGTCCCCTGATGGGCTTCAGGAATTGTTCAAATACCCAGAAATAGAAGGTAATTCTGATTGAGCATCAGAATTATCATCAAGATAAAAAGCTTCTGCACAGCCAAGGAAACAGTCAAAAAAACTAAGAGGCAGCCCACGGAATGGGAGAACATATTTGCAAATGACACTACAGATAAAAGACTGGTATCCAACATCTACAAAGAACTTCTCAAACTCAATACATGAGAAACAAATAAATCATAAAATGGGCAGAAGATATGAACAGACACTTTTCCAATGAAGACATACAAATGGCTAACAGACACATGAAAAGATGTTCAAAATCATTAGCCATCAGGGAAATTCAAATCAAAACCACACTGAGATACCACCTTACGCCAGTTAGAATGGCAAAAATTGACAAGGCAAGAAACAACAATTGTTGGAGAGGATGTAGAGAAAAGGGATCCCTCTTACATTGTTGGTGGGAATGCAAGGTGGTACAGCCACTCTGGAAAACAGTGTGGAGGTCCCTTAAAAAGTTAAAAATTAAGCTACCCTATGATCCAGCCATTGCACTACTGGGTATTTACCCCAAAGATACAGACGTAGTGAAGAGAAGGGCCATATGCACCCCAATGTTCATAGCAGCATTGTCCACAATAGCTAAATCGTGGAAGGAGCCGAGATGCCCTTCAACAGATGACTGGATTAAGAAGTTGTGGTCCATATATACAATGGAATATTATTCAGCTATCAAAAAGAACGATTTCTCAACATTTGCTGCAATGTGGACGGCACTGGAGGAGATAATGCTAAGTGAAATAAGTCAAGCAGAGAAAGACAATTATCATATAGTTTCTCTCATCTATGGAACATAAGAACTAGGAAGATCGGTAGGGGAAGAAAGGGATAAAGAAAGGGGGGTAATCAGAAGGGGGAATGAAGCATGAGAGACTATGGACTCTGAGAAACAAACTGCGGGCTTCAGAGGGAAGGGGGGTGGGGGATGGGATAGGCTGGTGATGGGTAGTAAGGAGGGCACGTATTGCATGGTGCACTGGTTGTTATACGCAACTAATGAATCATCGAACTTTACATCAAAAACCAGGGATGTACTGTATGGTGACTAACATAATGTAATAAAAAAATATTTTAAAAAAAAGAATTATCTGCAAGAGATTTACCCATACCAAATATTTGGGTTTCACCATTGAAGAATCTGATTCAGAAGATGGTGGTGGGATTAGGGGATCTAAAGAAAAAAAAACTAGATAATTTTGATCTTTTAACAAAGGAGAATTTTCACAACTTTTATCAGAGCCTCAAATTAATGTGTGACTCCCAAGAAGATTAAGAACTATTGGCCTCATATCTGGCATTCCAGGCATGCTCCTTCATCTGGCCTCCTCTTTGGTCCAACCCTGTGCTCCTAGTGGGTGTCGAGGGACCCAGTGACCAGAGCCACTCTCCCCTGCTTGAGTTCTCAACCAATTGAGAAATAAGACAAATGAGTCAGGCAGAAGGGAGATGAAAAGATTACCTTTATTTTCTAAGTGGCTGATATTGAAGAATATGGCATACAGATTCAGGCTAGTGGACTTGTTAATACTGAAACCCTAGGTTTCAACAGATCTACCCACTCAGTCTCAGGCAGTGTTGGACTGGGGCAGGCATCCCCCACCCACTGAAGCAGAAAGTGCCCCTGGAAACTTAGGACACAGAGGAATGGAGTGGTACCCATGTTTCCCCTGAGCAGCTGGCTCCCAAGGGGGAGGAAGTCCAGGGGCTGGAAAGCACATGTTTGGCTTTCTCCTAAACATCCCTAAACATCCCAGCACAAGTGAGGGGATAAGGAAGAGCAGAACTTTTCTCCAACAGAACCCCCCTCTACCGGGAGGGAAGCATCCAGAACTGTCTCTACTTACTTCTTGACTAACATTTCCTATTTTTCTCCAATATGTCATATATTTTCCTGCCTCTGTATCCTTTTCACACCACTTATCCTACCTGAGGTACCCTTCCAATCATCATCATTCATCTGAATTTCATTTGTCCTTAAAAGCCAGACAGAGTGTGATTTCCTGAGTCGAATGTTCTCTGCTTCCCTGGGTAAGCTTTCCCTGTGCCGATGGGGCACGTGCTCCTTCCACGGCGATTGCCCGTAGCCCGACTGAGCATCAGAATTGCCTGGGGGAGATTTTACCCACAAGAGTCTGGGTCTTGCTGGTGGAGTATCTGGTTCCATAGATCTTGGGTGGAGTTTAGGAATCTGAATTATCTAATAAGCCCTCCCACATAATTCTGATAATGCTCCAGGTCTAGAAAACACTCTCCAGTCATTATTTGATGACCCATTAGGTGCTCACGCCCATGTGTGTGAGAGAGCAGAAGTGTTTCTCATAAAATAGAGGGGCCGCAAGAGAATATGTAGCAGACAGAGGAGCACAGGTTGGGTGAGCATCATGGATAAGGGTATTAAACACTTGGGTGAGACAACACTTGGGTTGTGAGAAAGTATTGGGAACGTTTCCTACCATTCTGCCGTCTCTCTGCAGCTGAAATAACCTTGGGGATCAAGGGGCACAAGAAAATTATTTGTCCATTATCTGTAAAATGAGTATCATAATAATACACTTGCACAGTTGTTGGGTGGATTAAGGGAACAAAGTATATAAAGTATATAAAGCACCTAGAATAGTGCCCAGAATAGAAATGATACTTAAAAAATAATCCCTAAAATTATTTTTAAAGATACAGTGAATACAACTTAGAATATGACCATAATCCAGACTCAGTTAAGCACCTGTAATACTTGTCTGTGGGAAAGATACAGGATGAGTAATCACAAAAGCATATATGAATAGGAGAAGTGACACTGATATTCCCATTTTGTTAGTGTAGTATTTTTCCTTATTTCTGTTAATTTTTTGTCTGTGTTTTGCCTTAGCTCTTTGAGCATACTTAAAACAGTTGTTTTAAAGTCTTTGTCTAGTACGTTCAATGCCTCTGCTTCTTTGGGAATGGCTTCTGCCAATTTATTTTCTTCCTTTGAATGGGCCACCTTTTCCTATTTCTTTGTAAACCTTGTGATTTGTTGCTGTTGCTAACATCGGGGCACTTGAAATAACAGTCACCTCTCTGAGTCTTTGCAGACTGGCTCTGTAATGGGGCAGTCCTTTGCTGATTAGTCAGTTGTGCTCTGAGCCTGGGGACCAGCCCAAAGGGAAAGCTTAAAGTCTTCTCAGGTCTCTTGTAAACATGTGTCTTAACTGGGCCTGTGTGTGGCTTTTCATTCCCCTGTCCACATAGCTGCTTTTGCATCTCCTAATTTCCCAAAGGTATCACCTCAGCTTCTCCTCGGGGCCTGAGATGGTTTATTGCTTGTCTCTACCTACAGTGTCCTGCCACCAGTTCTGTAGGTCTGTAGTCCCCTGAAGCTTGCACAAGCTACCCGCCACGTCTCCTCACTGGAGATCCAACTGAGGGAGGACAGAGGCCAGTCCTTCATGCAGCCCCCCTCCAGGTTAGAACATCACAGATAAGGTCTCTTCTGCTCGCTCTAGTTTGAGGGAGGGAATTGGAAACTGGGTCAACACCTCCTCCACACTGAGGAGAGGGCAGGATAAAGTCAAGGAAAAAATGCCACAAGACTTCCTACCATTTTGAATGGGGCTTTTCTTGATTGGAAGTTCCCTTGGTTGGGGTGTACAAGATAGTGGTTCAATTTCTCTATACATTATGAAAAATGTGGTTTATTGATATGATATAACTCTAACAAGGAGAATACAAGTCAAAATGTCAATAGTTATTATCTGGGGTTAGTGGATCTGGGAATTTTTTTCTTTTATCTTTTTCTTTTTCTCCTCCTCCTCCTCCTTCATTGTCGTAGTCTTCTTCTTCTTCTTCTTCTTTTTCTTCTTCCTCTTCTTCTTCTTCCTTATCTCTTCTTCTCCAATGAACAAGTACTATTTGTATAACATACAAAAAGTGGAAGTTACTTATAAAAAGTAGAAATCATTAACTAGATGCCTCCATTACCAGGGGTCTTTGTACTACTACTTAGCATGCCCTGATCCACAAGTCAGGTTTGGATGACATCCCCAAGGCCTGGCTATTGGCCACCAGGCCCAGGTGCAGAGAAGGTGGGTCTGTGCTTCTCCCATCCTCATTCCCTCCCCACACCCTGACACTCTGCCCAAAATGAGGTCACCATCAGGCCAGTAGCCAGATCCCAAATGTCCCTGGAACACCTAACCTCACTGGAAAAAGCTTTTCTCAAGCTCCTATTTGCTAATTACACAACTATCAAGTAAAAACCTCCAGCAAGATGGCTAATAGGGTCCATCACGCATGCTGCATTATCCCCAATATCTACAGCACAGGGCTTGGCATGTAATAGACACTCAATAAATATTTGAGTAACTGATACAGCATAACTCTTACAAAATATGTGGAAAATAGAAGAAAGGAAATATAATTCGATTCCATGGGTACATTCTGTAGGCCAGACACTATCCTAGGAATTTTTTGTGACTCTTAAAAGTCAGTACAGTGTGGATGTCAAAGACACGAATGGAAACTCAAGATACCTGGCTTTGAATCCTGGTTCTACTTACTAGCTCTGTGACTTTGAGAAAGTTACTTAACAGTCAAAAACCTCTGTTTTCCCATAAGTGAAGTGGAAACATGGCAGCCAGTCTCCAAAACTGGCCCCCAATGAACCAGGCCTCCTGGTATTCAAACCCTGTGTCATCTCCTCCCACATTCGTCTTCTGCCCACCTGTCACCTGACTGCATGACTAAAAGGAAACTGACAGTGATGTTCTGGGCATTCAAAGTCCTGATGGATTCTGCTTTTGTGCTTTGGGGAGCTCTGTGTGGCCAGATAAGAAGTCTGTCTTCTGGAGAGGCCACATGAAGAGATGAGGCCCCGAGACCACATGGGGAGAGCCAACCAGCCATTCCACTGTCCCACTTGAGCCTTGGTGGCTCCGTCCCCAACTGCATCTGATTGTACCACCCCAGACACCCTGAAGCAGCAACGAGCAGAAGAATCTCTACTGAGTCCTATCAACTCACACAACTGCAAGAAATAATAAAATGATGGTGTAAGGCCCCAAATTTGGGAGTGGATTATCACACAATAGATAACAAAACCTGGGACAATCATTTTTACCTCTTAGATAAATTACAATCATGCATATAAAACAGGTGGAGCATAATAATCGCTCAGTACATGCCCATTAATTGTTTAGTCTTTGCAAACAGTTCTGTAAGGGAGGTATCAGCAGCCCCCCCTTTCGTGATAGGAAGCCTACACCGGAAAACTGAAGGGAGAGATAGACGCAGGACTCAAGGAGCGGCTTCACTTCACTGCAAAAACCTATCTTCCCCTTAGTTCACGGCCGTGTCTCTAGTGAAGGAGAAGTGGCAACTTGCCCCAAAGTCCTAGGAAATCTACAACCGATTTTTCCATATCCAATCCCTTTAGTAATAACTAGCAAGGGAAAAAAGGACAAGTGTGTGTGTGGTGGGAGGACCCATTGCTGTGGAGATGGCCGCCTTGTCTCTGGCACCTGCCGATTTCAGCTGGGGAAACGAGCCCCGGGAGTGGCTGCGCCAGGAAGCCACCACGCGCTCTCTCTCTCTCTAATGCAATGTAATGAAGGAAGTTAAACTAAAAATGAATGAAAATAGGGGTGGAATATTTTCTAAAGATAATGCTTCCTGGCATCTCCCCAGCTCTCTAACGAACACCGTCAGTCGGCAGGACGGGAACAGCAGTGTAAGTGCCATTCCGTGTTAATTACATTTAAATGTAAATCTAAAGGCACCAGGCTCAGACAAGTCATTTTTAATAACACCTCATCCTGGGCCATTAAAATTTTTATTTGTCACCATCTAATTGATTTGTGTCCGTTTCAATTATTTGTTTACTTTATGCTCGTCACTTTCCTGGGCCAGTGGGAACAGGTGGCCAACAACCTTCATATCTCCCTCTACTGATGTTCGTCCCCATCAACGCCTACTACCCCAAATATCTGACACTGGACCTTTTCGAAGTACCGCTGCCCCTCGGACAACTTGGGTTTGAACAGCGTGGGTCCACTTATATGTGGATTTTTTTCAATACGTAGTGTGCAGTATCATAAATGGATTTTCTCTTCCTTATGATTGTCTTCCCATTTTCTTTCCTCTAGCTTGCTTTATTGGAAGAATATAGTATATAATACATATAACATAAGAAATATATGTTAACTATTGATGTTTTGGGTAAGGTTTCTGTTCAGCAGTAGGCTATGAGTAGTTAAGTTTTGGGGGGAGTCAAAGTTATATGGGGATTTTTGACCGTGTTCGAGGGGTTGGCACCCCTAACCCCTGCATTGTTCAAGGGTCAATTGTAGTGCACCCTCTTCCTGCTCCCTGACCTGGGGGTCATGTTAATTAATTCCTCAGCCTTTCCAACACAGTTCCAAAGTCAGCCCAGGGAGGCTTCCTCACCTAACCTACCACCCTTCCATACTCACTACTCATTAGGATCACCAGATCCTATTCATTTTGCCTTTTAGGGTCTATCACCTAACTTGTGTACATGTGTGTTTTTTCTCATTCGGCATCTACAAGCTCTTCAGGGCAAAGTTGTGCTTGCTATCTTCCAGCTCAGCTGTTTTTCATAATGGCCAACATACGCACACACACAAACACGCGCGCGCACACACACACACACACACACACACAACACACACACACACGCCCTATGGCAATGCTTTGAGTCCTAGTTCCTCTCATCCAGATTCACCCATCATGTGTACCCCCCATTCTCTCAAGTCTCCTGCAAGGGGCCAAGTGTGGTGATGGTTTAGTTAATGACATGAAGGGCTGCGAATGTGTTAGTTCTCTTACATGACCTTTGCCAGATAACAATATGCTCTAAGTAAAAATGCATGCATCTCCTTAAGATGAGAACTGAGTTCATGGTGGAAGGAAGGAGCTGTATATCAGAGGAAGAGGGTTGATGCTCTGAGACAGGGAGACCTTCCTGGACCCTCAAATCATATCCAGAAGTCAGTTGCCTATTGTGCCCAGCCTTTGAATGCCAGGTTTGCAACAACTTTGTTTTGTAGACCTGATCGGGGCTGACATTGTAATTAGGGCTTTAGGGCCCCCCAACCCACCTGCTAGATAATAACAAGCAGATGGGATGTGGTACCCAGAGATGCAGGGCTTTGGGACAAATATAGGCAGCAGTAGAGGTAGAGAAGGGCATGCCCCCCTCCCATACCCCAGTTGCATGCATGTCCCTCCTCACCCTCCCCTACACCGTCCTTCAAGCTCAGCCAACATGCTCATGCCTTTGAATGCCTCCATCTCGGGGCACGATATGTTTTCCACAGCAGTACGAATCAGAGTAGACATGGCTTCCAAAGAGCCAAAGGGAATGGCAGTCACCCATCACTGCAGGGACAGGCACCGGAGGCTGCAGCAGTTGACAATATGTTTGTAACAGATCACTGGGCAATTTTCCAGTCTGATACTTCCACTCTGCCTGTGTCCTCCAAAGCACAAGGTATCAGGAAAGTTGGCAGTCTAGTGTGATGAAGCCTTTGAAACACAACCCCCATCACACACCACGGCTGGAAGGCATCCAAGCCATAGTACCCTGTTGGATTCATCCGCAAGTCTCTGAGCCCCAGGTTAATTGTACCAGACAATGACCGTGACCCATCAGTACAGAAGGAAGGCTGGCCCCCTCACAAGCGTCTGTTCATTTAACTTACCCTTCGAAATGTCAAGGTACTTACATGGGCAAGTGCATAGGTGGTAAGCCCAGGAATACGTGTGCTGATGCATATTACACACATGTACACCTACACAGATAGCCACACACACACACACACACACACACACACACACACACACACACACAATGCAAACGAGGTAAATCACCCCTCAGGCTGGCTCTTGAGTCAAGCCAACTGGACTTGGCCTTCTCAGCCTGCTCCCAGACCCAGAGAGCACAGCTCTGCAATGCTCCGAGTAGGCCACACATTCTGGCTCCTGATAGTTACCTGAGCCTGAACACCTCTCCCCAGCACAGCCTGGCCACTTCGCTTTGCAAATCAGCAAGTCTGCGTGCCAGCCATGAAACAGAAGGCTTTCCACAGCCACCTGACCTGTGTCCAGGATGCCACGGACTCCTCCTCCCACTGTGAGGAGGGCCCAGGGTCCGGCCCTGGCTCCCCTGGTCTTGCAGCTCTGCCTCCTGCTACCTGACTCTCCTGCCCCCAACTCCCATCGGTTGCTTGGCTGACGAGCATCTGTCCACTCTTACAACCCCCACCCCGTTACTTCAGGTGGAGGTCCAGCTGGCAGAGCTGCCCCATTGTTCTTGGTGACAATGCCGATGCCTGCTTAACACAGCCCTGAAGGCTTCCGGCTATACCATAACTGAGTGTAGGCAGGAGAGCAAGGATGGAGAGAAACTACTCTGGGTTGAATTGCTACATGTAGCTATGTGTCCTCGGATATGATCTCTGATTCTAAGTTCTCTTGACTGTAAAATGTGGGTGAATAACACACCCTTCGTAGGGCGACTGTGAGGGCCGAGTATGTCAACAGCCTTGCCTGGTTCCAGCACGTACGACAGGCTCGTACATATTGGGCATCATCATCAATGTCTTCGTCATCACCATGGTACCACAGAAAACACTGGAGCCTCATAATGACCTTTGCCCCTGCCCCCATTTGCTCTTACTGGCCCTGCAACCTCTACTCTTCCAGGTAATATTCCCAAATTGAAACCTTTCTTCTTGCAAAAATGATTTTGTTCTTTATTTATTTTTTTTTACTTTTTTTCCATTTTTTAAAATTTTATTGTTATGTTAGTCACCGTACAGTACATCATTAGTTTTTGATATAGTGTTCCATGACTCATTGTTGGCATATAACACCCAGTGCTCCATGCAATATGTGCCCTTCTTAATACCCATCACTGGGCTAACCCACTCCCCACCCTTCTTCCTTCTGAAACCCTCAGTTTGTTTCCCAGAGTCCATAGTCTCTCATGGTTCGTCTCCCCATCTGATTCCCTCCCTTCATTTTTCCCTTCCTTCTAATGTCCTCCATGCTATTCCTTATGTTCCACATGAAAGTGAAACCATATGATAATTGTCTTTCTCTGCTTGACTTATTTCACTTAGCATAATCTCCTCTAGTTCCATCCATGTCGATGAAAATGATGGGTATTCATCCTTTCTGATGGCTGTGTAATATTCCATTGTATATATGGACCACATCTTCTTTATCCATTCGTCTGTTGAAGGGCATCTCAGCTCCTTCCATAGTTTGGCTACTGTGGACATTGCTGCTATGAACATTGGGGTGCATGTGTCCCTTCTTTTCATTACATCTGTATCTTTGGGGTAAATACCCAGTAGTGCAATTGCTGCGTCATAGGGTAGCTCTATTCTTAACATCTTGAGGAAACTCCATACTGTTTTCCAGAGTGGCTGTACCAGCTTGCATTCCCACCAATAGTGTAGGAGAGTTGCCCTTTCTCCACATCCTTGCCAGCATTTGTCATTTCCTGTTTTGTTAGTTTTTGCCATTTTAACTGGTATAAGGTGGCATCTCATCATGGTTTTGATTTGTATTTCCCTGATGGCTGGTGATGTTGAGCATTTTTTCATGTGTCTGTTAGCCATTTGTATGTCTTTTTCAGAGAAGTATCTGTTCATGTTTTCTGCCCATTTTTTGACTGGGTTATTAGTTTTTTGAGTATTGAGTTTGACAAATTCTTTATAGATCTTGGATATCAGCCCTTTATCTGTAATGCCATTTGCAAATATCTTCTCCCATCCCATGGGCTGCCTCTTAGTTTTGTTGACTGTTTCCTTTGTTGTTCCTCATTTATGTTCGCTTTGTTTTGTGGGTTTAGGAAAAAGGAAAAAATATTTACTAAGAAACAACCGCATCTCAGGCACTTGATAAGAGTTCAAAGCTTGAAAATACTCACACAAAATCTGAGTTGCATCCACTGTGGAACTTTGAGGGTGGGGGTCTCCTGTGGGAAATGGCAGGAGCAACCCAGCCAACCACAGGACCTCAGGAGTCCCATCAGGGAGTCAGTTCTGTAGCAGGATGCAGTCTGTCCGAGCGCTTGGGTACACATATTAACCCTGGCAAGGTTTCTGATTCAAGGTGAGAAAGGACAAGAGCAGGGAAAGCTATTGCCTTCTTTGAAGATGAGTTTCTTAAGAACTTTTGAATCCCATCACCCCCAACTCCAGGTCTGGCAAGGACAGTGCTACCCAAGAGAATAATAATATTATATTTATCGTGCAATTACTATGTGCCAGGCATTGTTCTAAATACTCTTCATGTATACTCACAACACCTTTGCAAGACAGGGAGACTTCTAATTCCCATTCCGTAGAGGAGGAAACTGGAATAACAGGAATCATTTCTAGCACAAGTTCACATGGCTAGCACAGGCATGGCTAGGACTTGAACCCTGGAGTCTGGCTCAGGAGCCTTGACTAGAACCATCGTGGAAGCAAGTTGCTGCTGAGAAAGTGTGATGACTATGCAACAGCAGACTGGGCAGCATCAGTTGGTGCTGATGGGGTGGAGTGGGACTTCTCTGGACAGAAGCAATGGCGCTTTCTCAACCTTTGTGACCAAGTGACCACGCAGAACACAGAGAACTAAAACAGTTTGTGGAATCTCCAAAATAATATTTTTCCTCACCTTCAAATAGAAGGACAGGCCTGAGTGGAGGCCTAATTCTAGCAACAGGTGGAGGAGAGGGAGGAGGAAATCTTGAATAGGGAGAACCTTCCATGTGCCCTGAGGCAAGTTCAGTCCATCTCAGGGATCGACTATGCCGGCAGCCAGTTCTGGCCTGACACCTGTTTTTGTGAATGAAGGTGGGACACAGCCGTGCCTGTCCACTTACACCCTCTCTGTGGTTGCTTTTCCACAACAACATGGGAGTCAATCGTGGTGACAGACTGTACAGTCAACAAAGCCAAAAAATATCAAAAATCTAGTCTTTCGTAGAAAAAATGTTGCCGACTTCTGGTCTAGAGAAGTACTTGTCCTTTAACATTTTCTCAGTCCTCCCAGGACAGGGTGTTAGCTTTTATCATCCCCATTTTACAGATGGAAAAATCCGAGGCCCTGAGAAGTTGGGCCATTGATTTGAAGCTTTATGGCCACAAAGTTCCATGGGTCAGAATTAGGGCCCAGATCCCTTGACTCCAAGGATGGTTTCCTTTGATTTCATTCTTCCACGTGTGTGTAGACAGCAGAGAAGCCTCTCTTTCTCCTCCAAAACTCACAAACAAAGCCCCGAGGAACAGGAAAGGTGGTAAATAATACATGTATGTATTCAAATACATAGCATTTTCTTTCACTTTCGGGTTCCAAAAACCCAAGAAGGACACCGGATGTCTATTATGCTGAACGACCGGTACTTGACACAATGGGTGCGTAGATGAAGATGCGGCTTCCACCAAACTTCCTGATGGTTTTTGGAGGCACAGGAGAGCTGAGATCACAGGAAAGTCAACTGGCCCTGAATCTAAAGAGAGACAGTGGGTGTAGGGAGAGAAGAAATGGGCAAACATGCTCACCTGGGGTGGACACATCCAGCCACTG
Source organism: Ursus americanus (assembly GCF_024610735.1). Classification (NCBI taxonomy): domain Eukaryota; kingdom Metazoa; phylum Chordata; class Mammalia; order Carnivora; family Ursidae; genus Ursus; species Ursus americanus. The sequence goes on along the minus strand of NC_142128.1, from coordinate 48,855,363 downwards.
GGAACAAGGGTTCTGCTGCGCCAGCTGGCAAATTGTTGACAGCAGAGTGCAGGCTGCGGCAAGTAGGAGAGTATGACGCCCCCTAACGGCTACGGAAATCAGAGTCAGCCCTCCTTGCAGCCTCCCCGTATCTCACCTGGCACTCATCGAAGAAAAGACCAGAAGAGCCCAGAGGAGTGTGTGTTGTGCTGCAGACAGGGGGAAGAGGAAGAGCTGCCATGGGGAGGGGCAAGAAAAATCACTGAGTTGGTTCTCTTTTATTTTCCATGTAGAGCAAAAGCTTTCATCTTCCGGGAGAAAGGCAATAGGACATTAGCGAACACTCATTTCAGCTGGGAAAAGGGAACAAAGAGGAAAATTCTACTCCTGGAGAAAATCCTGACAGATGCCACCTTTAGTAAAATGATGGAGGTCAATGTCACTGGTGACACATACTACCACCGGTGCCCCCTGATAGGATGCCCTAAGGGGGCACCTCACCTCTGTGGCATCCTGCTGGTAATGCTTCAGCTCAGTCTAATTGTGAGGAAACATCAGACAAATCCAGTTGAGGGACAGTCTATAAAATAGCTAACCAATGACCTTCAAGAGTTTCAAAGTCGTGAAAGGGAAGGAAAGACTGAGTCACTGGCACAGCGTGGAGGAGACAAGGAGACATGATAATTAAATACAGTGTGGGGTCCTGTGTTGGATCCTAGAAGGGGAAAAAAAGGACAATAGTGGAGAAACTGTTGAAATGTGAAAAAAATTCTGTTTTAGTTAATAATATTTCAGTAAGGTTAAATTTCATAAATTTTATAAATGTCTAAGATGTTAATGTGAGGGGAAGCTGGGTGAAGGGCCTTTGAGAATTCTCTGTACTATATTTTGCAATCCTGCTGTAACGTTAAAATATTATTTCACATTTTAAAAACAACTATTAAAAAATACATGTGAGGTGGGTTTTACTTTACCAATGATTGCCATTAGGATTCCAGAAACCTGTGATTTAATTCTGATCATTCCTTAAGTACTGACTATAATGTGTTGGTTTTCTGTATCTTTACTCCCCTAACACTCTGACGATTATGTCATTATCTGTAAACAAACACATAATTTTACGAGTACATATTCCAAAGAATCTTGCATCGATGTTTTTCAAATAAATGACATCTTTTGCAAACTTGAGTTTCCTCCAGCGTGTATGCTTCATAAATTTTACTTTTCACATCTCAGACCTCGTCAGTTAATGAGTAGCCACCAAAGTGAATATACTGTGTATTTTCATACGTCAGTGCCTCGTTCTTGCTATTTCCACAGCTGAAATGGGCTCGCTCCTATTCTCCGTAAGTCCTTCTCGTTACTCAAGAGGCAGCGCAAATGCCCTACCGTCCTCCTCTTGTGCTTCCAAAGTGTGATTTCCTTCACAGCTGGGATAGTCAAGACATTGAAAGGCCGGCACGTCATAGGTGTTGACCTATCAGAACTGACATGGCCATCGACCCACAGCTTGATCACACTGGCACCTACTTGTTGAATATCAGCTCTTCTTTTCCGGTTGCATGTTCCATCGAGTTCTGCGATCTAGATAGTGTTTGAATAGGTATGTCTAACTCTGCCCATTGAACTGTAAAATTGTTAGGAATAGCTTCTTCATCTTTGTGTACCCCCAATATTTAGCACAGTGCCTTTCCCTGAACACTGGTTCTGAGGACCCACAGAGGCTTAGTGATGGAGCCAGAATTTGAGCCCCTGTCATTGACTCCACTGACTGCAAATTCTATACTCTATGTAGTGTGCCTCTCTTACACGCTGTGCTTATTAGTATGTGCTTGACTCCAAGAAACAGAATACCAGTCAACCATAGCTTTGGCAATGAAAAAATGTGATTCTCTCACTTCACAAAATTTTGGAGATGAGTAAACCAGGTTTATTGCAGAAGATCAACATATCATCAAGAACCCAGGCTCACTCTGTCTCTCCTCTCTGCCATCCTCAATGTGTTGCTTTTTGCCCTTTAGGCTTATTGCTCAGTGGTGACAAGATAACTCCAAATACCACAGTCACACATGATGGCATCTCACACAGAAAAAGAAAAGGTGCAGAGAAGAATATCCTTGCACCCCAAGAGACTTTTTTTATGTCTCACAATCCAGAAGTTCATATGCCTAACCCCAGGCCAATCACTGGCAATAAGAAGTGGAATGTCTGATTAGCTTAGACCAATCATAGTTCCTTCCCTGAACTTGGAGAAGGGTCTTACATTCCCGAAGCATATTGTAATCTGTGTCACCTCTGGGCAAACTTGGGGATCCATTAGTAAGGAGGAAGAGGAGAATGACTGTTGGGTAGGCAGCTAGCATCTGTCACGTAGACTAACTTGAATTTTTCTTTATTTTTCATATGCATTTATACTACCCCTTTAATTATATTCATTATGTTCCTGATAGCAAGAATCAAGTCTTAGACTTATTTTGCATTCTCCAGAAAGCCTGGTCCAGAGATGAGCTCAATAAATATTTGTTGGTCAGTTGGAGGAAAAATTTTAAAAAACAACCACAACCCAATGTTAAAGAGGTGAAGACCCCATCATTCACCGTGTCTCCATATTTCCATGCTAGCTTTCCATGGGTCCCATTGGTACATTTGCAGAAGATGCCAAGCTGGAAGAAGGGCACCAGGAATTCTGTGTGGCAATATTCAGTTCATTGGCTGGGCATGCACACATGCCAAATTATACACCAGGCAGACATTGGGACACCTGCTTTGACAAAGCATGTCTATTATGGGATTTGTGTAACTACTAATGCCAGCAGCAGAGTTCCCCACATTCATCATGTTGCATCTCATTTCCATATTTTCGCTCATGCTACCCCCACTTCCTGCAATGCCTTCTGCTCTCCCACTACTCTTTTGCCTGGCTGAATCCCTCCAGGGAGAGTCTTTCTTTCTAGATTCTTCCCACCAGGTGGGATTTGGGGGCTCCTCTTCTGTGGTTCTGGGTGGATATCCTCATAATTGCACATAGTACTATTATATGTTATGTATATAGTGTTTGCAATTTATTGAGTGCTTCTTATCTTCAAGGCTTGTGATAAATGTTTTAAATAAGATCTCAATCAGGAAAAAATCCTGGGATGCATTAGGGAGCTTATATTCTGGCTTGAAGTATAGATGATCAAATAATGACAGAATTAAAGGTTTAGTTACAAACCCTGAAAATGCTATGAAGGAAAACATACAGGGCCATGAAAGTACCTAAGAGGGTAAGCAAACTTAGTCCTTACAAAGAAGCAACATTTAAATGAAGAGCAACAGATTAAATGAACATTAGCCAAGTCAAGAAAATAGGGACAGGGGAGTCAGAGCAGAGAGCAGAGCACCTGTAAGGCCCCGCCCTGGGAGGGAGCATAACAGAGAAAAGGAGAAAAAGGTCCATGTGAGTGCCATGGAGAGTGAAAGAAAGAGTATTCAAGGTGAAGGCGATATGACCAGCGGGGTTAGTCTGCATTGGTCCTAGTAGTAGGCTACACAAAGGGTATTGTGTTGTTTGTCTAAAAGCCACTGGGATGGTGTTGGTTTTCAGAAGTCTTGGAGAGAGTGACTGTGTGTTGGGGTTGGCCAGGAATCACCTGGTGGAATTTCTATCCAAAGAAATGATTCAGGCTGCAGCGTAAAGACCTCATAGAAGATGAGGCAGGGGGGTGTGGAAGGAAGGGCTAGGGAGCTACTTCACTAGTCCAGGAGAGAGATGGCAGGGGCTTAGACTAAGGTAGGGGCCATGGAGGTGGAGCAACATAGATGGATTCAAGCTGTTTTGTTTTCTCTTGCTGCTGTAAAAAGTGAGCATACCTAGTGGCTTCAGACAACATGCATTGAGTCCCCGGCAGTGGGTTAGAAGTCCTGACACAGAAGAGCTCCACTGGCCCTCCCTTCTGGGCCTCCCAAGGCTAAAGTCATGATCCAGTCAGCCAGGCTCTTATCTAGTGGCTCTGAAGCAGACTCTGCTTCCAAACTCTCTTCAGATTGTTGACAAAATTGAGTTCCTTGCAGTTGTAGGACTGTGGCTTCTATTTCCTTGACACATGACCCCCTTTATCTTCAAGCCAATGATAGTGCATCAAATTTTCCTCACACTTCAAATCTCCAACACCCCCTTCTGCTGCATTGATCTGATTTTTGGCACATAATATAAGCATAGGCATGATATCAGAGGTCAAAGGCCACGGGTGCCAAAATTCTGCTACCACACAACCTTACTAAAGGAGATAAAATCAACAGCTCATGGAAATGAATTAGAAGGGACAAGAACTATACTCTTCTTCCAGGATCACAGATGTGAGTGGAAAGAAGTTAGCCCCCTATCAGGTGACAGGCGACTGTTATTTCCATCAGATGTTTTGCAAGTCTGGCACCTAATCGTGAGTGACGAGACCTGGGTCAGAAGAAGACTGGCCTGAGCAATAGTCTCAGCCCTGCGCGTCTTGGAGCAAGCCAGCCTACCTCTGGGGGGCTCGGCTTCCTAATTTGTGAAAGGAAGGAATTGAACCAGATAGTCCCTTCCAACTGCAAATCTCTAACACTGAGATAATCATATTCATTTGTCTTTTCTTCCTGCTACTTGATGGGGAACGGGCCAGGTGTGAGGAGGAGGCGCCGTGGAACTGCCTGCAAATGCTGAATTCATCATGTCTTTTCATAGAGTGTAATGCCAACAGATGTTTCTGAGTCAGAATAAAAGGTTAAATATTTTAATAAAAAAGACGCATGTTGAAGGTGATTTGGGTTTCTGTTAAACTCCCCCATACCCACCATATTTTCCTCACATGCAAATGAACTGGAAGCTTATTAATGAGACGAGAGGCTGAAGCCTAATTAGCAACAGGACTGGGGAAGCTTCTATTCGCTGATTCAGCAAACTAACTGGATAATTACTGTAGCTGGACTTTGGCAGCTTCTAGAAAAGCTTATTAATGGAGCTCTCAGAAATTGCCTTGATTATGGCCTCTCAACCTAAGGGCTTAATCCAGGCCATAGACATTTTATGGTTATTCTGTGCAGGGAATCACTGTCTTCCATCATCGTTAGTGGGCAAGCAGAATACAAACCATCTCCTGCTAGGTCAAAGCTTTATCAACTTGGAGACCCACGGGGACTCTGTATCTGCTGCTGACCCAGTCTTTCCTTGAGCCCCATTTTCATTTGCTCCATGGTTTTAAGAGATACACCTGATGATACTTTTCACATTCATTGCCTATTTGAGACTAGGAGGTCTAGTTTTTTAGATATTAATTTTTAATTTTAAGAAAACCACTTATATAGTTATTAGCATGGCAGGCACAGTTCTAAGTCACTTACGCTTATGAAGCCTCATTTAATCCTCACAAAAATGCTATGGGGTACACATTACTAGTATTTTCAACTTACAGATAAGGAAATGGAGGCACAAGGTGACTGACCCAGAGTCACAGAGCCAGTATATGAACCCAAGAAATTTGACTCTGAGATCCAGACTCTTAGCCACGTCCCGATGATGGCTTTGTAGCTTGACATGGGAGTAGTTCCGAGGAAAAACTGAACAATGGGAAGCACTGGGCTCCCAAATTCAGGCTGGTCATCTCAAATAGTGGTTGCAAAACCAGAAAATTAACTGTATTTTGTTAGAATTATTTAATGCCATTTGACTTTTCCCAGATCTTGTTTTCTTATTAAACAATCATTTCTTTGTTTACAACTTCAAACCTGGGTAACCAGATTGCTTTCAAATTACAGTTATTTTGCCTGGTTTTTGAAGTTCAAAGTTAAATGGCTCCAACTTACTGGTCTTGTCTTAGTTTGTATTACCAAAACTGTTCCCTTGGGCTATTGCTTCAGAGAATAGAAGGGGGGAGGGTGGGGTGCCCAGGCTCTCATCCTATTGAAGGCCTTATCCCATGTTACTTATACTAATCTGTACTGCACACTGAAACTTTGTCCCTTTGTCCTGGTCTTTCTGCTTTCCACTGAATTTAATTTATTAATCTTCTGCTCTGTTCTCTGCACCACTGAGCTGAAGGTTAGAAGTACAGAGAAAAACAGGACATGGTTCTTGCTCTTATATAGCTTAATGAAGGAAATAGACCCTGTCTTTAAAATAAATTGATATAATATGGTGTGTGGAGATAGACATAAACCTGGAGTTCTCTGAAAGATTAGGGGAGAAAATAGTTTTTGGAGAATGTGATGTCTGAGATGAGTCTTGAAAGGTAAGTAAGAGTTAGGGACATAAGAGAGTGGGCAAGTGAACACAGGAGGCGGTGCCACCTGAGAATGAAACAGCCTGGTGTATACAGGGAAATACAAGTATTGGGACATGGAAAGTGACAGGAAGGGAGCCATTGTGAGAACTGAGTCTGGGGACATGGTAGGCCCACGTCATGGAAAATCTTGCATGTCCTGATCACGTGCACGAGCTTATTCTGTAGTCAATGAAGACATCTTGAAAGACATTGAACAGGGTTGTGAGTAGGCCTCTAACTGCAGGAGGTGGAATGGATTTAATGGATCGATACTGGAGACAGGGAGACCAGTTGAGCTGTTTTTGCAGAGATACTATTTGTAAATGACATCTGGTTTGCAGGCCCAATGTCTTTAGATTGCAACATTCCATCAAAATAGCTATTAACTCACCCAAGACAAAGACTGGTGGACCACATGACAGAATTTTTGACGACTCTTTACTGACTAAAAGTACGAGGGACTGGATTAAGAAATTTCACTTCATGTGAGAGCAATCCCCATAAGAAAGGGTGGGAAGATGCTTCTTACTTCTGAGCCAGGGGCCTCACTTATCCCCACAGTCCTCTTCAGGGTTTTATTTTTCTTCTTCTTCTTGGGAGTCATACTTCTTGGAAGAGTTGTATTAACATGCTGTTACCTTTTCCTCAACTCCCTGTTCTTCAAACCATCATAACATGGCTTTTGCCCTCATGCTCCACCAAAACAGTCCTCGTCAAGGCCACTAGTGACCCCAGTTACCAAATCCAATGGATTCTTCTTTGTTCTCATCTTACTTAAACTCCCAGAAGCATTTGACCCAGTCAACACCACTCTCCTTCTCTGGTGACTTTCACCAAGTCTAGCTCCATGGTAGGCTCTCTTCTCTTCATTCTCTTCTAAGATAATCGCAGGCTTTCCCATGGTTGAAGTAAATTTTTTTAAATGATCATGGTTCTCAAATGTACCTCTTCAGCCGAGATAACTCCTCTGAGCACCAAACTCACACCTCCACTTTCATCCAATATCTCCACTTGAAGGTCTGTCACACACCTTAAACATTACATATCTGAAATGGAACTCTTGATTAATGACCTCTACCACAACATGTATACGCCTGCTGAGTACTTGAATACTTGAGCTAAAAATCCCCTTGAGTCCTTACCCGTGCACTAATCAGCAATTGCATGTGGGGAAGCTGCTCTAGGCCGGAGATAGAATCTCAAAAGGATTAGGGGGAATGATCCCTGGTGCTCACACAGGGCTAGGAATTATGTCTGTTCCCACCATCCAGGGTGAGAAACCTCATCATTTACAGGGCATTGGGTAGAGTGCTCAAAGGGTTTTGCCTCAGTAGTGGGGAAAATTAGCCTTACACAAGACACCCTAGGCTATTGTGCTAAGTAATCAAATTACAGATGAAGGAAAACAGCTTAAAAGCAAAAGCTGAAAGGAGAATACTATTCCCAAGTAACTGAAACAGAATCCCAAAACAGTGTTCAAGGATAGTTATAGGAATACAAAAATATCCAGTATCCAACAAGGTAAAATTCATGTCTTATATGCAATAAAAAATTACCAGTCATGCCAAGAAGCAGGAAAATACTACCCACAATAAGGAGAAAAATAGACCAGTTGAAATTGACCCAGAATGACACAAATAGGATAGTGGACAAGGACATTAATAATGCAGTTGTGACTGTATTCTATATGCTCAAGAACCTTAAGAAAAAACTTAAACATATTGAGTAAAACATAGAATATGAGATGCAAAACACACTAGATGGGTTTAATGGTAGATTATGCAGAATAAAAGAATAATGAACTTGAAGACTGCAATAAAAATGACTAGAAATAAAACACAGAAAAAAAAGATTAAAAAGAAAAAGAGAGGAGGAAGAAGAAAAGAGATGTGGAGAGACTTCAAGCAGCCTAGTAAAAACGTAGTCAGAATCTCTCAGAGAGCAGAGAACAGAAAAAAAAATATTTAAAGAAATAACACTTTTTAAAAATTTTTAATGAAAACCATAAGACCACAGACCCATAGAATGGAATACTATACAGAAATAGAGAGTAACGAACTACAGATACATGTGGTAACTTAGATAAATTTCAAAATAATTATGCTGAGTGGAAGAAGACAAGACCCTCTTACTTTCACCCCCCCAAAAAAAGAAAGAACATACTGTATGACTGAGCATACATCATATGTTTGATGAACGTACTGTATGAGAACATACTGTATATATCTATAAAACTCTAGAAAATGCTAACTAATCTATAAAGACAGAAGGGAGATCAGTGGTTGTCTGGGGAATCAGGGGTGGGAGTACTAAAGGGCATGAGGAGGTTCTGGGGATGATGGATGTGTTTATTATATTGACTGCAGTGGTAGTTTCACGAATGTGTATCAATTTCAAAACTTATAAAATTGCCACTTTCAATAATGCAGTTCATTGTATATTAGTTATGATTCCATAAAGCTGTTTTTAAAGAAAACTTGATTGATCATCCTTGGAGAAATTTTGTGAACCACTCGTTATTTTGTGTACTAGTAACTAAAGGGGAAAGAAAAGAAGGGAATAAAATGAACCCGTTGTCCTTCCTTTCCTATATGAACTGTACCACTGGGTATCCAAATGATAGATGAAGGGAAATTTCTCTTATAGATGTGACCCAGCTTGAAACAAATGACAGAGGAATGAAAGAATTGAAATTTACCGTTTTTTAATCCCTAATGATGAATGGATCTAGGCATTGATAATCGATGACTGCTTAGTCATTGACCAAAAATAAGTGAGAACCAGACATTATGTGCTGCCTGATGTTAGAACACAATATCACCTCTGAATTAGTCTTGCCAAAAAAAAAAAAAATTAAACCTATATATCCACCAACTGAATTGTGAGAGACTTAGAGGACAGGAGAACATGTTAAAAGATACCATGGAGGTGAAATAGGCAAAATCTAGTCTGTGGGAGGCCCTACGGGACAAGCCACTGAAGTCTTCAACAAATAAATTACAAGGAGAAAAAAAACAGATCAAGAGAATTTATAGATTAAAAGAAAGTAAGGGGCACCTGGGTAGCTCAGTCAGTTAAGCATCCAACTCTTGATAACAGCGTGAGTTCAATCCCTACATTGGGCTCCATGTTGGGGATGGAGCCTACTAAAAAAAACAAAAAGACTTAACAGGCATTTCAACTAATTGCAATGTATGCAACTTATTTGCATCTTGATTTAAATAATATGTAAGAAAGTAATACAATTGATATAAAACTGATTAAAATTGAAAGTTGGCACCCTAGGTATTAGATGGGATGAAGTAATTAACATTTAGCTAAGAAAATATTATCTTTAAGACATTCATATATCTTATTTTAAGAGTTATATACTCAGGTATTTGTGGAGGAAATAATATGAAGTCTGGAATTTGCTTCAAAAGAATATGGGGCTGGGTAGTGGGCAAATGTATAGATAAAATAAGATTTGCCACAAGTTCATAATTGTTAAAGCTGGATAATGCATATGATAGAGTTTATAATATTATTCTATGCATATAATTTAAAATTTTCATAATAATTTTTTAAAATAATTGGAAACCTAAGCTTTATTTTTTGTTTCACAAACCTAAAGAAAACAAGTTTAAATAATGTGGAATGACATGACCTAGAGAAAAAAATGGGAAGTTAAAAAAAATTTTGTTTTTAATTAGATAGATAACTAGTTTCAAGGATAGTAATGGCACCTGGATGAGAGAGAAACCTGCTTGTTTATACCCCAGGACAGAAATTAGGGTATTTGTTTATACCCAAACTGAACAAATCTGACACTGCGAGAAACCACAGACTTCCTTACCAGCATGGTTGGCAGAAACCCCTGCCTCGGCGGGGTGCGCACATCCAGATTCTTGGATGTTCATCAAGACCAGATTGAGTCTTTAGGGCTTCACCCATCACCAAGCAGAAGGATGTTTCATTGCTTTCCCCATCACATATGTCACTGAAGATTAGGATTTTCTGGTTAAAATCTTACCCTGGGTAGTTGTCGGGAGCACACCTCATTTACTTAAGGCCAACGAATGGATCAACCTCAGAACCGTAACACGTTTCCCTTTCCAACAAAGGGATGCCAGTCTTCCGTGTCTTGTTGGTTCTCGGCACGCGGTGTAGCTTCAGAAGCCTGTACATCTCTTCAGCATATTTTTGCATAGTACTAAACCTCCTGACCAGCTTTGAGTTCAAAATCTCTGCCGGGAGGATACCGTGCAATACAGCCCAGTGGGTGACTGCTCTGGAAAGAGTTGTTCTCAGAATCCCCTAGGAGAGTAAATCCCACAGGAAGAGGGGTTTAAATTACTTTTTGTCTCTTTCAGTGTCACTCTGCTGTAGTCAGGATATGCCAGGGATACTTGACCGTGGATCTGAATTAGAATCACCACTTGTGGATCTTGCAAATATACTGATGAATGGGCCCACTTCTAGAGATTCTCGTTACTGATGTGAAGCAGCCTCAGGCATCAGTACATTGTTTGAGGATGTGACACCCTGCAAACAGGGTTTCTGAATGCTTATCACATGCTTCCTCATGAAGGGGCATGGGGGACAAAGGAAGACAACAGAACAGCCTTAAAAATACCAAATGTTTTACCTGAACTAAACTTGATCTGTATTTTCCACTTTAATGTCCTCTCATCAGTTCAACAGGCAAAGGGCTCTGTGGTTCAGCTCCTCCATCCACTTTTGTCTATTGCTGCAACTCCAGCATTCATGGATGCTGATGATAAGTGTAAACAGTATAGAAATGGGAGTCAAGGAGATAGACTGTAGCCCTAGGTTGGCCATTATCTTGTTAAGTAAACTGAACCGGAATGCACCCCTGGGTACCCTCTCTCTACCTGTGGGCCTGGCCAGTCATCCTGTAACCCTTGGTGGTGGTGATGTTCATCTTAAGGAATAGTTGACCTGTACTTGGCCCCTGTGTGCTTTGTTTGATGTGTCCCTGCCTCCCATTTCATCCCATGGCCTTAAAATTCATCTTAGTTGTTTTCCCTAACCCCTATGGACCTCAGCTTAATTCAGTTCTTATCTTAGTTTTGCTAGACTCTGCCTTTCAGATTTCCCCAGGCTCAGATCAACCCAACCTCACTCCTGCCACAGCTCAGCCTGTTAGAACACCTGTCCCCTTGGGGCGCCTGGGTGGCACAGCAGTTAAGCGTCTGCCTTCAGCTCAGGGCGTGATCCCGGCGTTCTGGGATCGAGCCCCACATCAGGCTCTTCCACTATGAGCCTGCTTCTTCCTCTCCCACTGCTTGTGTTCCCTCTCTTGCTGGCTGTCTCTATCTCTGTCGAATAAATAAATAAAATCTTTAAAAAAAAAAAAAAGAACACCTGTACCACATCTGTAGTCTTTGTCCTCACCCCTGCCCTGAGATTGGCCCCCTGGGCTGCCACTTTTCCTGGAATTCTGGGCCTCACTGGAGAAAACCTAGTATTGGAAGACAGTGGCTTTGAAGTTGGCCAATTTTTTTAAAAAAATTAATTTTATATAAATTCAATTAAGTAACATATAGTGTATTATTAGTTTGAGAGGTAGATTTCAGGGATTCATCAGTTGCATATAACCAGTGCTCATTACACCACGTGCCCTCCTTAATACCCATCACCCAGTTACCTCATCCCCCCACCCACCTCCCTCCAGCAACCTCAGTTTGTTTCCTATAGTTAAGAATCTCTTATGGTTTGTCTCCCTCCCTGATTTCGTCTTATTTTATTTTTCCCTCCCTTCCCCTATAATCTTCTGTCTTGTTTCTTAAATTCCACATGAGTGAAATCATATAGTATTTGTCTTTCTCTGATTGAGTTATTTTGCTTAGCGTAATACCCTCTAGTTCCATCCACATCGTTCATTGCAAATGATAAGATTTCATTTTTTGATGGCTGAGTAGTATTCCATTGTGTGTGTGTGTGTGTGTGTGTGTGTGTGTGTGTGTGTGTGTACAACATTTTCTTTATTCATTCTTCTGTTGATGAACACCTGGGCTCTTTCCATATTCTGGTTTTTGCGGACATTGCTGCTATGAACATTGGGGTACACGTGCCCCTTTGGATCACTATGCTTGTATCCTTTGGATAAATACCTAATAGTGTGATTGCTGGGTCATAGGGTAGCTCTATTTTTTACTTTTTGAGGAACCTCACTACTGTTTTCCAGAGTGGCTGCACCAGCTTACATTCCCACCAGCAGTGTAAGAAGGTCCCCCTTTCTCTGCATCCTCGCCAACATCTGTCATTTCCTGACTTGTTAATTTTAGCCATTCTGACTGGTGTGAGGTGGTATCTCATTGTGGTTTTGATCTGTATTTCTCTGATGCCAAGTGATATTGAACATTTCTTCATGTGTCTGTTGGCCATTCGTATGTCTTCTTTGGAGACATGTCTGTTTATATCTTCTGCCCATTTCTTGACTGGATTATTTGCTTTTTGGGAGTTGAGTTTGATAAGTTCTTTATAGGTCTTGGATACTAGCCCTTTATCAGATAAGACATTTTGGTGTTGGCCAAATTTTGATTCGAATCCCTACCCCCTGCTTACTAACTCTGTGACCTTTCTTAAACTCTGTAAATTGTGCCTGATAATATTTATGCATTAGAAATATTACAGGGAATAAATTAGATGATGTCTATAACATACCTATCACACAATAGGCAACACGTATCATTGTATTGTCTTTCGCTCCAAATCCAAGCTTCATTGTCTGCTCCACTAGAATGGAGAGGGGCCCTTTAAATATCTCCCCTTTGTCAGCTGGCACAGTAAAACTTTGTCAGTAGAGGATGCTGGAAGGACACTGGTAGAGGATGGAGTTTTCCTTCCTAGTTCTTTGTGCTTTGTTGGCAATAGTTTGGAGCAAATGCCTGACTCCTGCAGCGTGTTCTGTGGGCCAGATTCCTGCAGCATGCCCCCCTTCCAGCACCCAGCTTCTATAGCATGCATGCTCTCCTGGTGTCCAGAGTCCACGCACAGGCAACACCTCCAGTGTCTGACTCCTGCAGCATGGACAGATTCTTCTGAGCGTGTTTCTGCAGCAAATGGCTTCTCCAGCACCCAACTTCACTGCATGCCTCATGGCCAGTGGCTTACCCTAGCAACCCCACTCAAGCATCCTCATAAAACAGCACACTGGCAAGACACTTCCCCATCAAGGATTTTCCTAGCTTATCCTTTGTGGGATTTTTCAGCAAGTGCTGAGGCGCAGGACCTCCCCATCAACAGCTTTCCCTGGCACCTAAAGGACAGATTCCTAGCGTAGTCCACCTGCCTGACACCTCAGTGACTTCTTCATCGTCCAGTACCCTCTCTGGATCTCAGCTGCAGAGTAGGGGAGAAGGGCATCTTTCTTGAGCACTCTACATCAGCCTCGGTGTAATGGCCGTTCTTTCTGTCTGCCATCCGATATGCCTTAGAGAGCTCTTTGCTCCTTCCTAGCCAATCCCCTGTTACTACAATCCCCTGTTATAGTTCCTAGTAAATTTTCCTTGTTCAGATTTTTGTGTGGTTTCTATCTCCTGACTGATATAGACCCTCAATTCATATTAGGAAAGCCCTAGACTGAAGAGATTGGCCTACATAATCTCTTGTATTCCTCTTCCAGTTATGAGACTTAAAATTTATTCCATAACTGGTGTTACTTCTTATGATAATAAAAAGTATAATGCATATATTATGAATTGATATCTGAGGACTAAACAATGAAGGCCCTGACATCTGATATGGACCCATATTAGCACATGGCCAGACTCAGGCCCTAGCAAGCGTCCTTTGGTGATCTGTATCTCCTGTCTGAGGACTTTTGTTCCGCAGTAACATACTCTCCTATCTTGCCTTCTGAAGTATTATTAGAAAAGAGATTCTATCAAGGAGTTTGTTCTTTTCTGGAATGTCCCTCAGTATGGTTTCATGGGAAGGGGTGGATTAGTTCAGAGATGAGATTGCTTATCGCTGGAAAACAAAATGTTCTTAGGACCTCAGGAAAATTTAATGGAAAATTGTCTACATTAGTGATTGCTTAGAGAAACAGAACAAGAATGAATAAAGTTTGGATAACAAAGGTCGAAGTGTTAATTGTACTACTAAGCCGGTAGTCACTTTAATTTCCTGCCAATGGGATATTGTTGAAAATTTTGACTTAAAATTAAAGGCAGCCCCTTTCACAATGAGTCACTGGTAATTGGTGCCTTTGAAAAGACTGAACAGGACTTATGACTTGAGGTTTCTTTCTTAATTTGCATTTTTAATTAGATGGGATCTCAAAGGGTTTCTGAGCCTTTTCTCTGTTTGCCTTTTGCATTGCCTTTTTTGGATTGTTGCTCTGCAATTAGAATTTGTAACAAATGAGTCGCTGGCATATAAATGTCAACTCTGAGGTAAAATATCGTTACTGAAGGACTTAGCAGGGTTCTGACCATTACTTTCTAAATGAAAGCACTTTTTAAAAGGTTAGCGCATTCCTTCAATGAGAGAGACATCAGTGGGGCTGGAAGAAGGGATGTCTGGATTGAACTCTGGTTCTTCCTATGAACTGTTTTCTCCATGTATATTTGAGTAATTTCTGAAACTCAGCATGCACTCCCACTTCAGAGAACATTTCCTTCTTGTTCAAGAGCCTGTGTAGAATCAAGTGGACAAAGTTAACAATCCAGCAGAAGGGAGGTGGACTCAGTAATTCTTCAAAGAGCCTTCTGGCCAAATGATGCGCATCTGGCCAAATCTCATTTTACGAAAGGACTGTAGGAAAATAACCACGGGGCCAACATCTAACTAGCGGCAAACCAGTAGACCGTATTGGATCAACGCTAAATCCATTTATCCCAACTCCCGACTTCATTCATTCCTTCACATTCGCAGAGCCCGTGTTCTCTGTTCAGTGCTGGCAGACAGGGCAAAGAGGTCCTGCTATCAGAAGTCTAGTAAAGGCACAGCCGGACCCCCAAGAGGATATGAAATGTACAACAGACACAGGCAAAGCAGGGCATACGTCTGCTGTTCCAGGCACAGATCATCTAAGCTATTTTTAAAGGCTTCTAAAGAAGAGGATTCTGTAAACTCCCATGACAACCTATCCAGCACTGCCAGGAACCACTTCCTCATATCTAGCGTAAGCCCCTCATTCTAGGGCTAAGCCATTATTCTCCGGTTCTGCTCTCAGCTCAGAGAGAAAGCAGCTGCTCCCCATTCTGCTTAGGTGAGCCTTTTATAGACTTCAAGACGGTGTCTGCCTTCTGTCTCCTTGTGACAGGAAAGAAACTGGGGTTGCCAACGAAGATAACAATAATAATTTTCACTTGGAGATGGAATTATTATTGCTATGGTTACTAGTAAAATTTTTTCCAAAGGGAAAAAAGGCATTTATTCGGCACTCTGCCTCTGAGAAGAACAAAGTGCTAATAAACCCTGGTTTGTCTGCTTTGTTGATTACTCAGATACATCAAACGGGAACTGCCCGAAATATGTCCTGCTGCCATTTGGACTCTGGTGGAGAACTTGATGAAAAGCAGTCCTTCCCTCAATTTCTGAGCAAAAGTTCAATGCTGAAACCAAATAGAATCTCCCAGTTTATTAAATCAGGGTAATTTCAAGAGGGGTTTTAAAGGAAGAAACAAGTGGAGTGTGACTTAGAAGTTACAATTGTCATTAAGAGAAAAGGATTCGAACAGTCTTTCTTTCTTTCTTTCTCTCTCTCTCTCTCTCTCTTTCCTCCCTCCCTCCCTTTTTTCTCCCTCCCTCCTTCCCTTCCTCCTTCCTTCCTTCCTTCCTTCCTTCCTTCCTTCCTTCCTTCCTTCCTTCCTTCCTTCCTTCCTTCCTTCCTTCCTTCCTTCCTTCCAACTGAAGAAAACCCCAGAGAAGTCACAAAATGGTCAGGACAGGCCTATATGCAGTTAACTGCCTGGGTCTCGTGCTTTGAAAAACGCTGGTCGTAACTCACTGTCTTCCCTAAACCTATCCCCTGGAGGCCAGCCAAGGCCCCACGGTTCTCCCATTTGTCATTTCTCAAGGTTTAGGCAGGAAAGTTCAAAACTGAAGTAAAATTGTCTTCTGGGACAAATAAAACCTGTATCCATTATTAGTACTTGACTCTTGGGCTCAAATTCGGTTGTTAGGTTAATTCTGGGCAAGAGCAGAGTTCTGAGAGAATGGAACAGGACAATTGTGAGCTGTCTGGGCTGAGGGGTTGGGGAAGAGGAGGGCTGAGTTAATGCCCTGGGGATGCTGGCCTCAGGATGGAAAGTTTGCTGGGGTAGGGGTGTGGGGGGAACAGGAAGGGCCACTGGAAACAAACCAACTTCCCAATCTTCATGGCACTCTATATAGAGAGACTACACCTGTTAAAAAACTATACTTGTTTTGTTTGGTAAACCAAATTAAATTCAACAAGCATACATTTTGGGGTGCCTGGTTGGCTCAGTAGGGTAAGCGTCTGGCTCTTGATTTTAGCTCAGGTCACGATTACAGGGTCAAGGACCCGAGTCGGGCTCCATGTTGTAGCAAATATTTTTTGCAAATAATAAAATATAGTCTTACACATTTATTCATGATTTAAAAAAAAAACTTGTGGCTTAAACAATTAAAAGTTAATATGGAAAAAAAATAAAAGTTAATATGCAATTCATTAATAAAGAATTAGAGTGTAGCTGTGGAGAAGCAGTTGTTTCCATATTAAAGATATGTATTTGTTCAGCTTTTATTTTATCACTTTTTAAATCTTCCCTGAAGTATGACATAAAAATAGAGAAGCATGCATAAGACAGAGCTAGACGTTTTATAAACTAATTTCATCATGTAACCGGCACCCAGATGGACAAACGGAACATTCCTAACACCCCCGAGAACTCCCCTATTTCCTCCCAGTTACTACCTCACTGCAAGTGTGCCCACTCTCTTGGCTTCCAGTAGTAGAAGTGATGTTTCCATCATATTTTATATAACTGGCATAATACCATATATATTCTTTTTTGAGTTTTTTTTGGGGGGGGTCTGGCCTTTCTTGCTCTCAGTGTATTTGTGAGATTCATCAGTATTTTATATATGTTTATGAATCATTTATTTTCATTGCCAATTAACATTCCTTTGTGTGAACAAACAATATATTTATCATTCTATTATTAATGGACATCAAGGTAGTGTCCAGATTGGAGTATTAAAAATATTGCTATGAACATTCTATTATATGATATTCGATGAACAAATGTACTGATTTTTGTTGATATATACTCAGGAGTAGAAGTCTCTGGTCGTGGGGAGTGCATATGTTCACGTTTTCAATTTCCATTTTTAAAAAAAGTCTAGTAAGATCTTGAGTGCAACTTCATTAAATCTATAGATTAATTTGGGAAAATTGACATATGCTGCATTCTCCAATCTGTAAATGTAGTACACTCCTCCATTTAATTCATTTCTCTTAGTAATATTTAGTAGTTTTCAGTGGAGTGGTCTTGTATGTCTTTCACTAGATTTATTTGTAAGTATTTGATATACTTTGATGTTATATTTTACAATTTTTCATTTTGTAATTTTTGTTGCCAGCATACAATTAATTCTTTTATATTGGCCTTGTATCTGCAACTTAGCTGAATTCATTTATACTTCTAATAATTTGTTGACTATTTTGGATTTTCTAGATAAACAATCATGTCATCTATAAAAAATAAGAGTTTTCTTTCTTTCGGTATGTATGCTTTTTTTTTTTTTTTTTGAGAGAGAGAGAGAGCGCGTGCATGGAGGGAGAGGGTGAGAGAGAATTTAAGCTCCCCATGGAGCCCAACTCGGGGCTCAGTCTCACAACACTGAGATCATGACCTGGGCTGAAATCAAGTGTTGGATGCTTAACCGACTGAGCCACCCAGGTGCCCCAGTATGTATGCTTTTTATCTCTTTCTCTGGACTTATTACTATGGCTATAAACTCCATCAGAATTTTGAATAAAAGTGAGGCTAGCAGCAATTTTTACTTCATTTCCAAACTCAGGAGTTAAGTTTTCAATATTGTATTATTAGCATGATATTTGCTGTAGGTTTTTTGTAGATTATATTTATCACATCAAGGAAGTTCCATTCTATTCTTACTGTGCTGTGAGTTTTCATGAATAGTATTGGATTTTGCCAAATGATTTCTCTGCATCTATCAAGATGATGTTTTCTCCCATAATATGGTAATATTTTCTCCCCTTTTCCATTAATGTTGTTAATTGCACTAGTTAGTTTTCTAATGTTAAGCTACCCTTCCATATCTAAAATAATCCCATTTCGTTGTTAATCCCCTTTTTATATTTCACTGTATTCGATCTGCTAATATTTTCTAAAGGAATTTTGAATCTGTATTTATGAGAGATTGGGTGTAGGAGTAGTGGATGCTTTTTGGAGTGTTTCTTTAACTTTCAGTGAAACCCTTTTCTTCTGGGCTAGTGAAAGTTCTACTCCCAGGAAACTGGGACTGAGAGAATTGATCTCAGTTTGGGGGATATAAAGTCAAGAATAGGGAGTAGGTATCATGTCTCCTACTGTGTGGCCAAAAGAAGCAGACGGGAGTGGCTGCAGAAAGAGAGAAGCAGATGCACAGGAAAGGACAGGAACAAGGGACAGAGAGCAATTCCAGATGGCTTTCCGGTTCTTGGGTTCAGCTTGTTCCAGAGGCTCTGAGGTCCCAGGTTCTGTGAGACCTAACTATACCTCGTAGTAGAGTCCCCTTTCCTGCATAAGCTAGCTCGAGTGGGTATTGTTACTTGTCACCTAAAGAACATTAGCAAATACAGTGGCAGATACCCGAATCAGTCAGTTCGGAGTGCATTATTGGCACATTCTCATCACGGAGGTAGTGAATCAGTTAGGATTAGGTATTGCTACATACAATAGACCAATAAAACAACCTTAGCCAAAATAAGAACCTGTTTCTCTTTTGGGTAAAACAAGTTTAGAGGCAGAAAGTTCAGGGCTGATATGACAGTTCTTCAGTTATCAGGAAACTAGAATCCTTCCTCTTTCTTCTTTGATACATTTGGCTCAAAATTCCTCCCTCAAGATTGCCTCATGGTTCCATTTGGCTGCTGAAGCTCTGGCCTTCAGGTTCAAGTTTCAGGTCTAAAAAAGGAGGAAAGACAGAAGGGCAGAAAGGAGCTCCCAGATCTCTCTCCTTTATGGTGCTTGCCCAGAAGTTCTTCTGAACAGTTCCATTTCCATCTCAGTTGCCAGAATTTAGTCAACTGGCCACTCCGTGTTTGTAGAGGGTACTTAAAATATCTTACCTGGCACATTGCTAGTCACAAAGATATAGGGGTTTCCTTAGAAGGAAGAATGAGAAACTGAAGGATGGGTATAGAACTAAAGTCCCTGCAAGTCCCATGGTTATTTATCATATCCACAAGAATATATCGAAAAGCGCATGAATCTACTCAAGTTAGCTGAACTGATGGTCTATCAAAACTCTCCACAGCAAGTGCCATTAAGCAGGGAGAGGGGAGAGACCACCCACTGGATCCATGGCCACTGTCCCTCAGAAAGGGGAAGAGGGAAGCCACAGACAAGAGGTGATAAAAATTTCCTCCCTTGTTCATAACCCAGCAGTTGTTTTAAGGGGCTTAAATTTACCATCAGCATCATAAATTTCCTTTGAGACATCCAGTATCTCTCCTGCTTCCTCCTGTGGAGATAGCGCATATTGTGTCTCCCAGGAAGCATGCAAAATGGGTTAGCTGGCAAACATCTAAAACAAGTCCTCCGGAGGCTCTTTTAGTCTTTTAGTCTTTTTTAGACAGATGCAGTGTCTCTACGAGGCAATCTGTAGACAAAATGCATCCTTTTGCAATTGAGCAAGAAGTCCAGGTATCTGGAAGGGTCTCTCCAGAGTCCCCGTGTGTGCTAACCAGAAGCACAAAGGTGAAAAGAGCAGAGGGAACTGGAAGAAGACGAGGAAAGAGTTGAGAAAAAGGGTCACACTCTCGAAAGTGAGTGCCATATTTTTTTAATGTCAGATCCTTGCCTGCAAACTGCTGGCAATAAAAACAAGATACCAGCTCACCTTGGGACGTGAAGATACTTCTGAATTTATGAGAAAGGACATCTGTGGAGCATGAACAAAATACATTAAAGGCAGGCAACAAGATTTGCCTTTGGAAGTTCTCTGGACTGGGAATTGAAATTTCACTTGGCTCACCATGGGGGCTTTCTGCACCTTGTTCAGCCTCTCAAAACCCCTCACCCCAACTCCACCACTGCTATTTGTTCAGGCTGTGAAACCACTCAGGCCTGGGGAGAAAGAAACTGTTTCCTCACTCACCCGATTCGCCCTTTAATCACCAGGATTCTTTCTGGAGTAGTACTGTGGGCCATAGGATTGATCCGCGGCATTTCTTGTTACCAGATTTAAGTTGGGATATATTTTCCCTTGTATCACAACATGTGCCCTGTCATGGGTTTCTGGAGGTTATGGTGTTTAAACATTATTTGTGAAATATGCATAATCTTAATTACATTTCAAGAAAACCTCAGGACTTCTCAGAAGCAGACATGAATTTTAGAAAAGAGAAGTAATTGCAATTTTATCTTCTAGCAGAGTGTCAAAATGCAATATAATGGATAAAAGTGTGGGCTCTGGGGTCAGAACACGTGGACTCAAATCTTAACCGAACCACTTAGCTGCTATGGGCCTTTGGACACGATATTTGGCTTCTTTGGGTCTCTGTTAACACGTAGTAGTATTAATGCAAGAGTTCAAAGCAGAACTCCTAAAACAATTCCAAACCTCTATCAATATCAGCTATTATTATGAGTTATCAGGATATCATTTGCTACTCAACAAGATCTCTTGTCCAAAGTGTTAGCTTTCTCAATGCTCTCTCTTATTTCGGGAATGCTAATACCGAACAGGCAAAGGAGACCTCTTTTTCCAACCCATTTGGACAGTGATAGACACTTAATCCACATATTCTTTAGTTACTGTTAAGAATTCTTGGTTGAAACTCCCTGTTTTTGATGAGTACTCACACTACTGACATTCCCTTTCTCTTATTTAAGAAAATGTAAAGCTAAATCTTTATTTAAAAGATAGTACCAGTGTTATGGACTGAATGTTTGTGTCTCAAAGGTAATAGGTTGAAGCTGAATTCCCAAGGTGATGGTACTAGGAGGTGGGGTCTTGGGGAAGTCATGAGGTCATGAGGTGGAGCCTCATGAATGGGTCTTATGTCCTCATAAAAGAAGTCTCAGATACCTCACTTTTCCCTTCTGCCATGGGAGGTCATGGTGAGAAGACAGCCGGCTCACGGTAGACACTGAATCTGCCAGCACCTTGATCTTGGACTTTCTAGCCTCCAGAACTATGAGAAATAAATGTTGACTGTTTCAGCCTCCCAGTATATGGTATCTTTTTATAGAAGCCTGAACAGACTAAGGCAAACAATTACCTTGAAGTGCCCATCAGATTCTCTCAACCTTCTCCGTCTCTGGCACCGTTGGCTGTGGCAGTGGCCACACTGGCCTCATGACCTACCAGCTAAAGCAGCTTCTCACACTTGTTCATGCCCAGATCACTCTATGCTGCTCCCTTTTACCTACTGCCTCTGGGTTTCTCTGTCATTCCTGAAGCATAAACCACGAAGAAGCACAGGGGCGTTAACCCCCCAATAAGATGAACCTATGTTTAATGGGAGAAGGGAGCCAGCAGATGGATTCTTCTCCTTTCCTCCACCTGGATGGAGTATCTTAAGAAGCCACTATTCATCTGGTGGCTCAGGAGATGGTCCTGAGAGACCCAGCAGTCAGGTGTACTTGACACCAAGAGCAAGATAGCTTGGAAACATACCCTCGAACTGCCCCCCCCTTCCCTGTCTCTTCCCCATTTCCCCTCCCTTCTGCTTCCCTGGGGTGGCACTCCTAATAAAGCGGTAGCCGTTAGGTCTTTGCCTTATGCTCTGCTTTCTGGGGGAACCCAGGCTATAACAAAATCTGTAGTTTTTCATTATAAGTAAGATCACTTCCTTTTAAAACTACGCTCATTTATTTTGCATATTTGCGTATTAGAAGCTCCTATCCTCTATGCTGCATTGATTCTTTAGAGTGGTTTGAATCTTGATACAAATAGGTTTCTTCCTTGGAAGTTCCAGAGATTCTTTAAAAATATTTTTCTCTGCAGAAGATGAAGAAATCTTAGATATAGAGCCACTTCATTGAGCTAACACAGACTAAAGATCTGAGAATGGTCATCTCCAGCTTTGGCCAAGAGCTATCATCCCTAACCCCATCCAAATTCCTAACATACTTTCAAGGTTACTTGTCAATGGAGACCTCATCACTCTGCTCTGCCAAGCATCTAACAGTTTCAGATCTTCTTCTGCAAATGACGTTAAGTGTTCTTACCTTCTTTACTGCCTTTATGTTAATAGGCTAACCTACATTTCTTTAATCTCTCTATAAGAGCATTGCTCTGCCCCCGCCCCCCTCACTCCTTGTAACTAATTCCAGGACTGCCCCCCTCTACTCTCACTGCCTTCAGTATTTACACAATTATTTATACATACTGAGTGTGACATGTAATGTGATATGATATGAATTTGACTAAGGTGTATTGGGGCTCCCTAAATATGCCTTAGCTCAATATTATTCACCAGGAAGCTATTTATTATTGAATTATGTTTATGATTGTATGACTATATGACAAAATAATACCTACTAAAAGACCCAGCATGTTTTAATAGCTCTTTACTTTCTCCTCTTTCTCCCCTGCTGTCTTAAGCCCTTCTCCAATTTTTCCTCCTACAAAGTGGTTAATTCTTGAGAAAGAAAGCAGCCCTATTTCCACTGTCTCTGGATTGTTCTTTAGTGGTGGGGAAAAATTTATGTTGTTGTGGGAGACTAGTTTGAAGTTTTCACCTACCACTTTCCTTGGTAAATAGTCCTACCACCTTTCTCCTTCCCCTACTCCAGCAGCAGTGAAGTATTCTTTACTCACCACCCAGGATGCAAAAGTGCAAGGAAAAAGGGGGAAAAGTTCAAGTTTGGGTTTTGTTCTCTTAAATAGACCTTTTGTTATGGACTGAACGTTTGTGTCCTCAAACATTGAAATCCTAACTCCCAATGTGATGGTATTAGGGGGTGGGAACCTTCAGGGGGTGATTAGATTATGAAGGCAGAGCCCTCATGAATGGGATTAGTCCCTTATAAAGACACCCCAGAGACCTCCCTTGCCCCTTCTGCCCTGGGAAGACTGTCTATGAACAAGGAGGTAGGCTCTCACCAGATGCGGGATCTGCCAGGACTTTGATCTTAGAATTTCTAGCTTCCAGACTGTGAGAAATAAATTTTTGTTGTTTATAAGCACCCAGACTATGGTAGTTTGCTATAAAAGCCTGAAAAAACGAAGACATACCTTTCAAACTCAAAAAAAGGAGAAGATGTAGAATGTTTTGAGTTCCAGAAAACTGGCTTTTGAATCATAAAAAGTAAGATTCTTAAGGATATAGGAAATAAGAATTATGTCATCTAAATGGACTTAGAAGACAGAGCCATTTTCTCTCCTATGGGAGATCTGATTTTCCTGGGAAGACAGAGTACAGCCGGAGAGGAGAAGGATAGAACTGGACATTGCTATGCATCCCTAGAACGGTTTCTGTGTCCCATTCTCCCCTACTCCTGTTTCTCAAGATGTGAAGTCACACCCCTGAACACTTTTCTTGAAGTGCCCTAGTGCCATAACAGCAGAAGAAATGGTAGCATGTCTTCTCTAAGAGGAAACTCGGCAATCACCCTATCAATTTTCCTGTGATCCCATTGTACTTCTGGAGAATAATCAATGCTCTCTTAAGATGCTTCTTGGGAGGGTCTTTGAGGTACCTGAGGAAGTCAGCAGACCTGAAGAAGCCTTGTAGTTGGGTTCTGAGGAGGCTATGGTTTGCCTTCCATAGAACTGACAAGATCAAACATCACCATGGATGCCAGGGGAGGTTATGGGTGCCATGGACAAGGTGAGGAATCATAGCCACTACCTGTATTAATTGGGATTATTAAAAAGGAGCGTGCTTTGAAGTCTCATGATGGGTTGAAGAGCTACTAAGTACCCAAGATTGTCATTCTCAATGAGTGTTGAAACTTTAGCAGATATACCTTGGAGTTGGAGGCTAAGTCCTCTTAGTTCCTTGGAACCCCCTCAACCATCTGCTATGTGACCCACACCCATCATTTACAGGCAGCACCATTATAGCCGTAGGTGGAGAAGTCACTGGCCTCAAGGCATTTAGAATCCCCTGTTTAGCTGTTCACCTTTCTCTTGCCAGGAAACATTGTGCTGTCTCTCCATGGTGCCTTTCTTCAGCTTATTCTTCTGTAAAAGGAGAGAATAATATTTGCATCCTATTTATAGAAAGATGGAAATAAATTAGGTGAACATATGGGCTCTAATGGACTCTGAGTTCTTTGGGAAAAGTTGCTGACCAAGGACAATGCACTTTTATTTAAACTGACCATTCTACATAGTCAGTTATTCAACATCACTGTGTCCTTTCTTTTTTTTTTTTTCCCTACAAGATGTCATGTCATGTCTTTGCAAGACTTCCAGTGAACAGGAGGGCTCATCAATTTCAACCTAAAGCTATTAAAATGTTACTTTGTTAGCAATAATTAAGGTGTGCAGCCAGGGCTCCCTATAGATCACACTTGGAGTCAGGGTCATATTTTTCTCCTATTGCACCTCAGGTGTCTTAAATTGTCAGGTAGTCAGGGGAGGAGGGGTAAGCTGGGAGCCGGGCAGGAAAGGAGAAAGGGAGGAAGATGCTTGCCTTACAAATAAAGGTGGAAACAACAAATGAAATCTTTTTCTATGAGCCAACCTTCTCATAAGAGTTTTAAAAAATATTTCCTCAGATTTAATCTGTTGAAACGTTTCCAATAAAAATTTGTCTGATCAAAAACTTTTTCTAATTACATTTTTTCAGTCATCAAAGGCACTCACTAAAATTTCCCTTTGACTTTGGCTGACAAAATATCTGACAGGCTATGAATTCTATAGCATGACACCAGGACACGTCATGTCCTCTACAGCATCTTTTCTTTGTGGTCTCATTTTCCTTCTAAATCTTATTTCCCTCCTCAGAATGGATCGTCAGCTGTACAAGAAAACTCTACTTGTTTGCTCTTTTCTTTCTGTGCTTTTAGCCAACCTACCCCCCCCATCTTCTGACATTCCAGCAAAATCATAGCCTGTTGGAAGTTAGTCAAAAAGATTTTTCTATAGAAAAACTAACTTGCACAAAATTTTGAGGACATAGGGTATGGAAGGGAAGGCTAATGGAAGTTTGGAATTCAAGCCATGGGGAAGTAGTAGAAGCAAAAGAGACCACAACTTTGAAACCTGATAAATAGAGCTAGCTAGTATGCGTGAAAATACATTCTTATGTTTCTGTTTCTCATTCCCCCTAGGTGCATAAAGACTATAGAGTATTTACCACACTGTGCATTAGAGAGGTTTTTGATTATGAAAGAAATCTGGAGCCTGCTTTTATGAACCAATGGTCTAGAAGTTTGATGCAGTGGAAATAGCTTCAAATTGGAGAAGAGAGACCTGGGTTTTATTAATTATGTGACTTTGACCTCAATATCTAAAAACTTCCTTTCCTTCATCTGTCAAATGGAGACACCTCCCACCTCAGAGAGTTGTTATGAGAATGAAATGAGATAACATATGTGAAAGAGCATTATAGACCATAAAGTGCTACACCCACATTATCTTTTGCTGAGTTCTTTAGTAGATTGAATTCTTGACCCCAATTCTTCACCCTTCCTTGCATCCATGACCTCGGTCATGTATCTTGCTTTGGCAATAGAATGTGGGCAGACCCTATATCTGTGGCCAGTTCCTCACCCAAGCCCTAAGAGATGTCACACATTTCTGGTCCCCTTCTTGTGCCTCTGCCATTGTCCTGGCTATCTGACTGGTCCAAGAAGGATGAAAGCTCTAATCTGCAAATGAGAGCAATCGTTCTTGAACTTTAGCATCAGAATTACCTGATAAGTTCATTAAAACACAGATTCCTGGGACCTACCCCTAGAGATTATGATTGAGTAGATCTGGGGTGGGGTCCAATAATTTGCGTTTTTAATTTATTCTCAGGTGGCGCTGTTGCTGCTGGTTCAGTTACTCCCAGAACTCTCTCTCTTCCTTCCTTCCATCCTTCTTTCCATTCTTCCTTCCTTCTTTCCATCCTTTATTTTTCCTCTCTTTCTACCCCCTTTCCAGTAGGTACATCATCCATGCATCACAGGTCATATTATGTTCTAAAACAGATCAACAAGAGCAGTTTCATCCTATCAAAGGCTGGTGCAGCTGAATTTAAAATTCACTCTCAAACCTGTTTCTGAAGAACAACTGAGAACAGAACAACTGAGCCCAGTCTCTATTAGCAAACTCCCAGACAGCCTGAGCAGGTGCATGCCAAATAAATGCTTATTGTCGCACACCACTGAGACTTTGTGGTTGTTACACGGCAGTAGCTGACCAACGTAAGTAATCGCTCAGACAGATTATAAATTAAAGAATGTATGTTTGTCTTCTCGGTAACAGTTTCTCAAAAAGAGGTAAGTGGCAGCTCCTGAATTATGAGGAGCCTGCAGGACCATCTTTAAAATGCCATGTATTGTGATCTTTCCCAGGGATCAATCCTTCACCCCAACACTTCTCACGTTTTCCCCACTCCATTCTGCTCCGTGCTCTATCTCTCTGATCTCTCTAAATCTTCCTGGAAACTCATGAAACATGCATCAGCAGCAGGTCTGAAGGTGAACACTAAATGCAGCCATGCCAGCCACCAATGGAATGAACTTGTCCTGCTGGTCTGTTTTAGAACACAATGTGACCTACAATACAAAGATGATGTACACATTGGGAGGGAGAGAGGAAGGAGGAATTTGCAGGGTCCCCCAGAGTCTGATGAACTCTCTCTGTTCAGCGACCCATGGATGCAATTTTTACACACCTCCCTGATTTCTGCTTGGGGGACAGGAGAGCCAATGGGACCGCACCTGCTACTCTAGGCTCCAACCCTTGTTTGAGGACCTGTTCATCCACTGTGCACACGTAGCAGATAACATTCCCCTCCAAATTATCAGCTCCTCAAGGGTCGAGATCTTCATTTTGTTCACGGATGTAACGCAGAAACCTACAGAAGTGCCTGGTACACACAAGGCATTCAATAAATATTTGTTGAATTGAAAATGAATTGAATTGCCCTGAGGCCATGCGATGAAACCATTTCCCGGAGCAGCAGGTTGCTGGGCAGATGGACCATCCCTGTTGTCCTCACCAAGCCGGTCTCAGTAGCTCTAGGTTCCCAGTACCTACCCCCTGCATTAGGGCAACACTTGATCACAAGAGCCATATATTCCACTTACTATACCCAGCTACTTCTTTTCTCTTAAATCCTTTTTATTAACTAGATCATTTTCACTCAGCGTCATTTCCTTTAAGTCCATACCCCTGTATTGTTCCTTACCATAAAGCCATTATCACTTGGCAGTTCTGAAGTTTTTTACTGTTTATAGAGTATTCTGTTTGCTCTTTACAATAACATTGGATTGGAGATGGTGAATTTTATACCTTTGGAAACTGAGGCACAGAGAAGGTGAGTAATTTGTAGGACAGAGCTGAGACTTGAATTCCCTGAGAGGACCCATCTCCCTACTGCTCCATGATGGTGGAAGGTGTTTGGTGCCTTTCTGGGCCAGTGTTAGATGTAGGCAGCGAGCCTGATAAAGCCTATCTAGGTGTCTTGGACTACGATGCGGAATGCTAACTACCGTGGTATGTCAGGGTGACAAAGAATGCTCACGCTTCTAGAAGACTCTGCAGCCTGCACCTTCGAGCACACAGCCCCTTTCCCTGGTTCAGGTGATGGCTTTCTTGCAGATTCCCTGCAGTTCTGGAAGAGAAAAAAGCACCCATAGCTTTGCAGTGATGAATAAACGTTCTGTCGATGCAGCCACTTTCTCAGGGCAGCAGCCCCACAGACGGACCTGAGCTGTGGCCCTAAAGAAGCAAAGATGATCCTCTGGGTCCCAAACTGAAGTCTGGAAGTGGGATCATTGAAAACGGGGCCAGAGTAAGGAGCAAGAGGCAGCAAGAATGGGGACATCTCCTCACCATGGAGGCAAATGCTGACGGGAGTGTGCACAGTAAAATATTTTACTACGAAGCAGAATTACTCCAAAGACTGATGGGCCCGCTCGTGAGACCCACTCACATTTATGAAGGTCATAAGTTACAGACGCCCAGCCCGCTCACAGGAGTGCAGCCGCCACCTTTTATGGGTGAAACTTCCTGCAGTATATTAAACTCTCCAGAAAACAGACAAGGGGTTTATGGCAAACGATAACTTTAATGCCTAGAAACCATTCGGTGATTTTGGGAGGATTATTAGTAACAAGGGCAAGATGCTGAGTCGTTTCCAGGCACCAGGCCCTGGCTCTCCTGCCTGCTCACACCAAGCCTCCTCTCCCTGCATCCTAGCCAGAAACATGGGCCCTGAGTCCCACCTGCCCTGAGCGGGAGTGTGAGGAGAGCAGACTGTTATGGGGTGAAAATAATTCTATCCCTAAGAGAAGAAGTGCCTGATGGAGATCTTTAGGTTGCAGTGAAGACTATCATTGGAAACCAGGCAAGGACAGGGGGCCAGGAGACATCACTGCAACTCGTTACAGGTAATAAGGGGGTACCTGTATGAAGTTACCCCCTCCCTTGGAGAACATCACATAAAGGACCAGGTGAGGGTCATGTGAAATGCTTTGCTGTACATGATTTAGAGGAATCTGAGCAGGTCCTCCCCACCAAAGTCTGATCACGCCGACTCGGTTTATTCCATGCCCTGGTCACGAAGCCGTGGAACTGCGAGGCCACGGGAACCATCAGCTGCAGAGGGGCTGCTGGAAGCTGGGCCAGCAGATCTGAGCATGGAGGAGTCTACAAAAGCGTCCAGTGCAGCAGCTCTGAGGGGCAGCTCTGCCCTGCGCGTGGCATCCCTCGCAGGGTCTGGGTCGGCAGGGGCTAGCGCACCCGGCTAGGATTCAGGTGTTGTGGCTTTGAAATCACACCCTCGGACTGCAGACACATCATGGCAGCTTTCTCAACCTCTGTTCTACTGCTTGAAAAAAAGATGGATGCGATGCTCCCTGGAGTCCTTTTTCTTCAATGTCTCTGACTGGGGTTTCTTGCCTGGGCTGGGGCTGAATGTGCCCTGGAGGCACTCAAATGGTGTTTAGTTCTCCAAGTGGTATTTAGACTTTTTTGTTTTCCCCATAGACCTGTTCTTAAAAAGCACACTCAGATCATTCTCAGGGACTGAGCATCAGATTTCTGCATCACACGAGGGTGAAGGGACAGAAAAGGGAAACAGAAAGTGCCCTGTAGTGAGACTACAGGTCCTGGATTCTAGCTCTCAGGGAGCCATGAACTGACCGCGCGTTCCTTCCCACACTGAACTTCCATTTCCTCTTCTCTACACTGACGAGCACCAGATAACAATTTCTCCCATTAATGACTGCTTGCTGTGGACCAGCCACATTCTAAGTGATTCACAGGTGTGAATTCAGTTCTATGGGGTAGAGATTGTTATTATACCTATTTTACAGGTAGGGAAATAAAGGCACATAGAGGTTAGTAATTTGCCCAAGGTCTTACCACGAGTAAGAGGCAGAGCTGAGATTTAAAATTCAAGCAGCTTGGCTTCAGGATCCCACATTATGCAGCTGTGATTTTTTTCAAGCTGAATAAAAGTTCTAAGATAACTGTATCATTCTTCATCACTATCTGTAGAGTCTCTGTTAAAGCAGTAGGTGTCTGCCTTTGCAAGAGCTCAAAAGGCAAGGCAGTTTCGAAAGTGTTTTGCAAAAGAAAGTTAAAAATACAAATGGAGACAATCTGTTTATATATTTTTATTTCAGAAATTCCCTTTTCCTGCCTCCCACCAGGTAAAAGGAAATATTGCACTTTCTGCTCTCATGACTAAGGTGACAAGGGTTTCAGAAGAACCTTTCAAGATTCTCTGGAATATTCGGATGGGGGCCATGTCACCTAACTCATACCATATGGAGGCAAGCAGGTCCTCTGCTCTAGCTCAGCAATTCACAAGCACTTGTGTGTTTATATATCTTCTATGAAGCATCTAAAATGTTCAGATTCTGGACCTTCTTCTAGGGATGCTGATTTAATTCTTACAGGGCAAGTCCCAGGACGCTGTCTTTGTATCAAATGCCAGAAGAGGTAGTTGGAAGACCACGACTTTCTGAGCAACACTGCTCTAAAGTATCTCCAGGTATTTTAGGAGCCTATTTGGGGAGTTAGGGACAGCTTAATGGGAAGAGAGCATCTCCCTCTCTTTGAAGAGCTCACCATTCAGTTAGGGAGAAACCCCAACACAGAGCATGTTACAAGGCAAGGTGGCCTGAGACAGTTTACCTTGCCCCAGGCTGTGACCCTTTTGATCCCACCCACATGACTCAAGCTCCCCCTCTAACACCCTGGGACATGGGCCTATCTCTGGTTCCTGGAGTCCATAACTGGTTGCTGCCTCTCTGCTCTCATGACTTTCAGCTCTCAGCACTGTCCTGGGCCTCCCCTGCAGCTTCAGGACTGGGGTGCCTGATCTCTACAGAGAGTTGGTCGAGGGGCAGACATGACACCCACTCTACTCCCTTTCCTGCATGTGAGTGCAGGAGACAAGGGCCACTTCAAAGCCATTTGTACCCCAAGGAGCAACCTTTACCCAGGGTGGGTGCTTCCTGGTCACCTCTGCTTGGGGAAGGAGCCGGGAAGATGATGACTTGTTTCTTTCTCCGATTTATGAAGAAGTTGTCCTTCCAGTTGCTTACAGAAACTTGAGTGTTCCTTCTTGCTTTCCTCCACTGCACATAACGCACACATGAATGACACAGCCCACTGTGCGGTAAGATCCCCCCTGCACTTGGCATCTGAACCACGCACCTGCACCCACACGAAGGCATTACGGTTTCTACATGGACCTGACTGTGGCTGTCTTGTGGTGAGCTGTAAGGGCATCTCTTCTCCCATCGTGCCTTTCTGTCTGTCTTTAGTTTCAGATCCGCCATTCCTTGAGGGCAGGTGCTGATATCTATAAACCTCACTGTGTAGTGCTCACTCAGCTTCCCTTGGATGTGAGCGCGTAACACAGACATTGCTCCCAGGTGAGGCTCATCTGGTGCTTAGTTACACCTGTGAATCCACCCGGTATGTGTTGAAGTGTCTTGAAGCAAAGTTACAGACGTGCGAAACGCATTACTGTGATTGACATCCTATCATTTCTCTTAGTTTCGGCTGTTGGCTTGGAAGTTGTGCTAGTTCATGGGATTTTTCACACTGGGCTCCTGAAAGCCCTGAGATCATCCTGAGGTCCCTCCTCTGCCCCACTCACCCCACCCCAGCTCCCAAGAAGAGGCAGGGTGAAGGGGATCTTGTGCAGTGACTGACCAGGGCTCCAAGGCCCTCCAATCCAGGCAACTCACCTTTCACCTGTTTACCCACATCTGCTTTCCAAAGATTTTCTTGAAGAAAAGTTTTTGATGCTTTCAGGAATGTTTGAAAATCACTTGGACTTTTCACAATATCTCTGATGTAAATAATCCAACAGTGTTGTCCTTCCTACTGTTCTGCTACCCAAAAGGTTTGCTTGGCATTCACTAAATCCTTGCCAAAAATATTTAACCAAATGGGGCTAAGCCCATCACTAGAGACTTCCTGTAAGTTAATAAAAGTGAAAGGATGCATGAAGTACTAAGTCTGTAGATAAATACTGGCTATAGTGAACATTATAATTATTATTAGAAACTGCCCTTCATTGTTAGTATTAGTCCTGGAATGTGTATTTTTGACCAGAGTTTTTCAATAAATTCATACACCTGAATTCCCAGCCAATTCGCATGTCTTCATCTTGTTTACAAGGATATAATTTTAAAAACTGTCAAATGTCTTGCTTTTTGAAACAGACATATACAGCATTCTCCTGATCTGTTGGTTCAATAATCATGGTAAAATAAGGACATGTATTCAGGGTGTACGAATCCACGCTGATCCCAGACACCACTCCTTTCTTTTATAAATACTCATCATTGGTGAATTCTCTATTTGATAATTTTCCTTAACAGGACACATCTATTTTATTAGTGTGCAGTTTCCAGGTTCAATCTTTTTTTTTTTCCTTCCCAAAAACTTGAATTGGATTTTATTTTTTCCTACCTCATATTTTCTATGGTTTCTCAAAGATCTTTATTCCGTATGGAGTAGATCTTTATTCTATGTGGAAGCTGCCTGCTTTTTTAAGATTTTATTTATTTACTTGAGAGGGAGAGAGAGAAAGCACAGAGGGAGAGGGAGAAGCAGACGTCCCGCTAAGCAGGGAGCCCGATGAGAGGCTCAAACCCAGGACTCTGGAATCATGACCTGAGCCAAAGGCAGACGCTTAACCTACTGAGCCACCCAGGAGCCCCAGAAGCTGCCTATTTTCTATCAAAATGAGAACAAAGTCCTCTCACACGGACCTAGGCACTGGGACTCCTGTAGAGAGCTGAAGTGTTCTACAATCTGCACAACTGACTTGCGCTTTCCTCTCTGCTTTGAGAATCATCATCCTTGAAGAACAATAGGGGAGTAAATGAAGAATTAGAAATTGTGTTTCATCTTTGGTCAGGTGTAAAGAAAGGTTTGTCAGGGGCCAAGTGTCCTCCAGTGGACCTACAGCCACACAGAATGAGACCAATGAAGTATCTCTCTGAGCATCAGTAGGAAAACTTCATCATCCTCACACGTGGGAGAAGGAGCTCCTTAAATTCTGATATGTCATCTTTCCTGGAATATTTTGTTTCAAGAGAAGTATGATTCTTTCATCTCATGCAAAATTGCACTTGTTCCTGTAGAGACAGAGGCAGAAGCAATCCCTGGATTTTTCGTTTCAATATGCTGGAATAATCTCTTTCAGAAAAGGCATTCTAGTATCTAAGCCTAAATTCCTGTTACTAGAGCTTTTTTGTTCCTTCTTCTGTGAGTTGGGGAACAGTTCACAAAAGCTAATATTCACTCTTACGTGATATGGATCAGCTTCATACAAATCGACAATAGATACAGGCAATCTGCTATGTGCTAAATATTGTACCAGACGCAGTGGGAAGAGCATGGCCATCGGATCAGACGATGCTGCCTTTAAATCCAGAGTTGGGCTCCTAACTGCTGCTTAGCCCTGGACAAATGATTGGCTCCTTGCGATCTAAGTTTCTTCATCTGTCAAAACAGGACTTTTAAATTCTATTATACCTATTTCACAGGACTATTTTTTCATTAAAGGAATATGGTGTAAAAATAGTCCTTCTCAAACTTTGCTGCACATTGGAATCACCTGGGAATCCTAAAATGCTGACGGCTGGCTCCCACCTCCGAACATAGTGAATTAATTAGTACAGGGCATTAAGAGTTTTAAAGCTTCCCCAGGTGATTCTAATGTGCAACAAAGTTTGGGAACCACAGCATTAAAGTACTAGACACAGAGCAGGCATCTGTTAAATATGGTCTTCTTCTTTGCTTTCTCTTCAAAGAGAGAGCACCTAACAGCTTCCCAGAATACACAAGCTGGGTGCTCTATTTTCTTGATCTGAATTGAACAGGATGGGTCATTCTGGTGGGAATTGATGGCTTAGACAAGGCAAAGCCCTTGCCCTCTTGGGGCTGACACTCTCATGGAGCATCTTCTCATGTAAATATTGCTTCCAGAGTCATCCCTCAGGTTTAGGCTTTTGAGTTTCCCAAAGAGCTGCAGACGTTGCTCCTTTCTTAAGTCAGGATGTACTCCTCTCTTCAGTCCCCCTTCTCTGCTCTCCCCTCCTCCCTCACTCTCCCAGTAAACACACCTCTGGCTAGTACCTATTTCTAGCTTCCAAGTCCCTCAGACCAGGGAGAGCTACTATGAGGAGGAAGAGGCACCTACCAACAGTCAGTCACAGTGGAGAGCCTGCACCTGCCTCTGTCCCATGGGATAATTCGCTATTTCTGATTGTCATTGACTTGCAACGTCTCATGAAGTCACTTCTGGGACAAATACTTCCTTGTGGATTAGTTTATGTAGGTAGGTGCATAGGGAAGATCTGAGTGGCTCCCTCTCCCAATACCAAATTGCTTTCTAGAAGGTCCTTTGTCATTGTCTTAAATTGGACCCATGTTAGCGATGGTAACTTCCAAAACCCCAGCCACAGGGCAGGTGGATGGTGCCAGAGATGGTGGATGCCGGCATCCCACTGGACTTCAAGCTCCAAGACAGCCCTGATCAGTGGTTCGAGATAGAAGTAGGAAGGATTACCTGTAAACTTCAAAAACAGTCACCTCCTCCACCCCCATTTTACTATATTCTGATTGGCTGAAGGGGAATGCTAGTATGTTTATTTGGGTGGAGAAAATGCTTCCCCACCCAATCAATCATTGCAGCGACTTCATTATCCCCACATAATTAAGAATTACAGATTCAGTGGTAAAATACACCTGTCTCTGTAAGCAGTTCTTTCAAGTCTT
Organism: Ursus americanus; assembly: GCF_024610735.1. Taxonomy (NCBI): domain Eukaryota; kingdom Metazoa; phylum Chordata; class Mammalia; order Carnivora; family Ursidae; genus Ursus; species Ursus americanus. The sequence continues at coordinate 48,820,534 of NC_142128.1, read as the reverse complement.
GGTTTGATCATTAGAGTAATAGGTGAAGGTTTTACAGAATACAGATTCCCAGGTCCCACTCAAACTCTGCTAAATCAGAATCTTTTCAAATAGTAACTTGACAAAAAGCTTGGAGGTGATTGTGGAATCAGCCAGGGTTAACAATCACTAACGCAGTGAGCAGGAACTTGGAATCTGGACTCAAATGTGGAATAAATCTTTATAGATTTTGCAACACCCAACCTAGCATCTCAAACTAGCGCCTTGAGTGCCCAGAATTAATAATTGAAGGTCGCCATTACTGAGCACCTATTCTAAGTAAGTAATGCACAGGAGCTTTGTACATATTATTTCATCCTGTTCTTACAATAATCAATGTCATATCGAAGTTCAGAGACATTAAGGCTGCATGTGGCAAGAATCCACACCGAGACCCTAGTCTGATTCCAAAACTCATGCCTATTTCACACCACATTCTGCCCTATTGCATGAGTGGTGAATACATGAATTGCCAATATTACAGCCCTTTCTTGGGCCTTAGTCTCAAATGAACAGTCAGCTGCCACCTCCTGCAGACACCTGAAATTAATACCCACTTAATCATGTGCATGTAGATGAGAACAGAACCAATTCCATATAAATGCCTATGCGGGAGCTTTTGGGGTGGCCCAAAATGATCAGGTGTCCTCTGAATTTTAAGTTTTAAGCACCCATTTTCTTGTCAGAATATATGGAGCCTTAGACCCAGGCTGGTTAGAAAGGGCTGGTATATCCAGAGTTTAAGGGGTAAGATTTAAAGTTGGAAGAAGAAAGCATTTGGAAGGATTCTCGTGTGGAGAAAACTGCTAACTCACCCACCAGTCCTTTTTTCCCCTAGACAATGTTTCATAAAATAGACGATCTTAATGCCCTTGAAGAGCATTTTACAATTAACCACAGGTCCCACGTATTGGTCTACTCATGAAAGCAGACATTTGGTATTAAGATCCCTAGCAAAGACAGCATGGTACTGGCACAAAAACAGACACATAGACCAATGGAACAGAATAGAGAATCCAGAAATGGGCCCTCGGCTCTTTGGGCAACTAATCTTTGATAAAGCAGGAAAAAACATCCAGTGGAAAAAAGACAGTCTCTTCAATAAATGGTGCTGGGAAAATTGGACAGCTACATGCAAAAGAATGAAACTTGACCACTCTCTCACACCATACACAAAGTTAAACTCTAAATGGATGAAAGACCTCGATGTGAGACAGGAATCCATCAAAATCCTAGAGGAGAGCATAGGCAGCAACCTCTACGACATCAGCCACAGCAACCTTTTTCATGACACATCTCCAAAGGCAAGAGAAACAAAAGATAAAATGAACTTGTGGGACTTCATCAAGATAAAAACCTTCTGCACAGCCAAGGAAACAGTCAAAAAAACTAAGAGGCAGTCCACAGAATGGGAGAATATATTTGCAAATGATACTACAGATAAAAGACTGGTATCCAACATCTACAAAGAACTTCTCAAACTCAATACATGAGAAACAAATAAACAAATCATAAAATGGGCAGAAGATATGAACAGACACTTTTCCAATGAAGACATACAAATGGCTAACAGACACATGAAAAAATGTTCAAAATCATTAGCCATCAGGGAAATTCAAATCAAAACCACACTGAGATACCACCTTACGCCAGTTAGAATGGCAAAAATTGACAAGGCAAGAAACAATTGTTGGAGAGGATGTGGAGAAAGGGGATCCCTCCTACATTGTTGGTGGGAATGCAAGTTGGTACAGCCACTCTGGAAAACAGTGTGGAGGTCCCTTAAAAAGTTAAAAATTGAGCTACCCTATGATCCAGCCATTACACTACTGGGTATTTACCCCAAAGAGACAGACGTAGTGAAGAGAAGGGCCATATGCACCCCAATGTTCATAGCAGCAATGTCCACAATAGCTAAATCGTGGAAGGAGCCGAGATGCCCTTCAACAGATGACTTGATTAAGAAGTTGTGGTCCATATATACAATGGAATATTATTCAGCTATCAGAAAGAATGAATTCTCAACATTTGCTGCAACATGGACAGCACTGGAGGAGATAATGCTAAGTGAAATAAGTCAACAGAGAAAGATAATTATCATATGGTTTCTCTCATCTATGGAACATAAGAACTAGGAAGATCAGTAGGAGAAGAAAGGGATAAAGAAAGGGGGGGTAATCAGAAGGGGGGATGAAGCATGAGAGACTATGGACTCTGAGAAACAAACTGAGGGCTTCAGAGGGGAGGGGGTGGGGGAATGGGATAGGCTGGTGATGGGTGGTAAGGAGGGCACGTATTGCATGGTGCACTGGGTGTTATACACAACTAATGAATCATCGAACTTTACATCAAAAACCAGGGATGTACTGTATGGTGACTAACATAATATAATGAAAAAAAATTAAAAGAAAACCCCAAAAAAACCAAGACCAAACAAACAAACAGAAAAGATCCCTAGAGGGGACATATACTGTCAGGGAGGCAGATGCTGAAGTCAGAGAGCCAACTAAAGGAGGAGGCCAGGAGCAGGTGAGGCCCCTGGGCCTGTATGTTAAAGAAGCTGCTCCAGGGAGGAAGTGACCCTGGGCTTGGCTAGGTGTGATGAGCTCTGGGCTCATGGGCCATGGTTGGAGATAGAAGGCTGTTAGGGGCCATTGAAGCACAGCGTGCAAATTTTGAGAACTTTTAGCCACTGCAGATCACCACTGCACTCTAGATACTGTAATCAACTCATACCCCAACTTAGAGAATCTTCTGGTTTCCAGATGTAGGCAGTGGAGGAATGTGTGGATCCACAGCTCAACCTGTCTCTGCCGTATGCACCTGCAGAGGTGCCGTGTGCACATGCGCGGGCGTGCACATGCACACACACCACCTCCCTCACCCAGCCACTACTTTTAGGACATGCCCTCATCTCCAGATTTTAAGAGCCCTAAGGAACCCTGATGTGAGTGAAGACTCAGTACCTCTTTAGCTGAGGCCAAAGCTAGAGTCATGAGATGTTTGCTATGACCAGTGGCTTCATCGGGGAGTTCAGGAACAGATGAATGAGAGTCCAAGGGTAAAGGACACATCTTCAGGGGAGAGCTGTCTTTTCAAAGATGCAGGCAGGCAGCAAGTCCTTCCAACAAAGGACATTCCTCCCTTTTAGCTCATTCCTGGTGCTGTCATTGATCCAGAAACTGAGTCTTAATGGCTCATTTGCTGCGAAGTACATCTTCCCTCGACTGGGTAAACGGTGGCCACTGACACAGTGAGACATTCGTAGGGAATGTGTCGCCTCACATTGCTTTACCTGTTAAAAGGTCCTTACTTCATTTTAATTAAAAATAGTGAGCACCTGCTAGCTGGGAGCACACCATCGTGTTTACGTGCGCTTAAGAGAGCAGGTTCACAGACTTGACAACAGGTTAGGAGCAGTGGTGGGATGAAGGGGAAGGAAGTGGTTCAAGATAATGACCAAGTTTCTGAGTTAGGCAACAGAACTGAAGGTGTGTGGTTATAAGATGGCGTATTGCACAAGCGGAAACTGATTTTCCAGGAGGACACTCACTCTCTTCTTGACCCTCTTCTTCCCTACCTGGATCTTTCATCCCTACCTTCCACTGCCTTCCTTCCACCCCCACGCCCCTTAGCAATCTGTCCCTTTCTCCTCATCCCACTCACTAGCTCCTTATAGTTCCCACTATAAGTTGGTTCTCATTAATAGGACATCTCAGGCTTGTGTGGACGGCATCCCTGAGTTCCTCGACACACATCTACATGTTATCATCTCATTTTTCTCTGCAAAACAACTTTCCTCTTTTACCAGAGTCACATCCACAGTCTTGCTATTCCCTCCAAAGATAAAACATGAAGACTGGTTTTTGACTGCTTCATTTGTGTGTTTCTTTCTGTTCATTGTTTTAGAATTTCGTTATATCTGCTTATTGTTGCTTATTTTAGATCTTGCATGACTTACTGGCCTAGTACACAGCATGCCCGAAGCAGCAAGAGCTGAGAGGGCTAGAGACTGGTGATGACATTCCTCACCAAGGAGTGGAGTTGACTGTCCTGGAAACTGCCTGATGATAGAACGAGCTCCCTAAGGAGGCAGTGCCTCCCTCATCACTGGAGTTGTTCAAACAGCAACAGGATGGCTTTTCTAACTACTGCAGAGTAAACTGATCGTTAAAGTAGGGGGTGACAAAGATACAGATGTAGTGAAAAGAAGGGCCATATGCACCCCAATGTTCATAGCAGCAATGTCCACAATAGGCAAACTGTGGAAGGAGCTGAGATGCCCTTCAACAGACGAATGGATAAAGAAGATGTGGTCCATATATACAATGGAATATTACTCAGCCATCAGAAAGGATGATTACCCAACATTTGCATCAACATGGTTGGAACTGGAGAAGATTATGCTAAGTGAAATAAGTCAAGCAGAGAAAGACAATCATCATATGGTTTCACTTAGTTGTGGAACATAAGGAATAGCAGGGAGATCGTTAGGAGAAGGAAGGGAAAATGAAGGAGGGGAAACAGAGGGAGAGATGAACCATGAGAGACTATGGACTCCAGGAAACAAACTGAGGGTTTTAGAGGGGAGGGGGTGGGGGGATGGGCTAGCCCAGCGAAGAGTATTAAGGAAGGCACTTATGGCATGGAGCGCTGGGTGTTATACGCGAACAATGAATCATGGAACACTGCATCAAAAGCTAATGATGTACTGTATGGTGACTAACATCATAATAAAAAAAAATTTTTTTTAAAGTAGGGGGTGAGATTGAAATCCCCTATAATTCTGTCAACTCCTCTGATCTCCCTGTTAACAAGAAAGAGTTTACCACAGGCCTTCATTAAAGCCGATCTCATCCACAAGAAGTTTTCCAGCAAAGATTCTCTGAGGATCATATTTTAAGTGAAGCCTTCTGTTTATTTAAATTCTGATAGGCCCTCCCTCCTCCCTTCAAAGCAGCATTGAGTAGAATTCTTCAGCCTTTTCCTCCCATTAACATGACACAGTGCCCACCAGGTCTTGGAGCAAACTTCCTGTTCACAGCTTTTATAGGGCTGAACTCCTCAGCCAGAAGCTACTGAGGCAGGAGAATCAACTTGCTCCTCATGCCCCTGGGCTAATTTCTTCTCCCTCCTGCCTTTCATTTTAAATCTCCTGTGGCACTTTCAAAATGATTCCTCAGCATCCTCCTGGGCTGCTTCCACAAGCATCATTTGGTCTGGGAGAATGCAAACTGTTTCAATGTTAGCCTAAGGAAGCATTTCCCTAAGTGAGATTAGAGCAACACTTGCCCTAATAGGTGCTTCAGGAAAAGAGGTCTTTGTGTTCAATATTGCTCTTCTTCCTCTTTGGAAGCCTTCAGTGTGTATTAGCATGTTAAAAGTTTTGAGAAATCCTGGGGCGCCTGGGTGGCTCGGTTGGTTAAGCATCTGCCTTGGGCTCAGGTCATGATCCCAGGACCCTGGGGCGGGGGAGAGGGGGTCCCTGCTCAGTGGGGAGTCAGCTTCTGCCTCTCCTCTCTGCGTGTACTCTCTCTGTCTCTCTCTCTCTCAAAGAAATAAATAAAATCTTAAAAAAAAAAGTTTTGAGAAATCCTGCACAAAGAAACCCTTTTCACTCATTAACCCAGAGTTTCCCAAACTTATTCGATATGGAAACCCTTTCATAGAACATTCATTTTGGAGGGGAAGAGGAAAACTGGCCCCTGGAAAATTAGTTGGTACCAGAAATACCTGCCAAGGGAGGCTTGAATAGGGCAAAAAGGTCCTAACATCATTCATGATCAGAGGGATTTAGTTTTGGTTTCTGGAATATGCATCGTTTGGATCAATTTGTGCCATGGTGCCCACTTCCGCCTCCAGGCATATTGACACAAATGTCGGGTCTTTCAACACCAGCAAGTCCCTGGCATCTCCCTTGGGAATTGATCTTTGATGTGTGCTGTTGACTTGGCTCCAAGTCACCATCTGGAGCAAGATGACCTTCAGCTTCAGGACTGTGACCAGGTCATGTCTGCAGTTTCCCCCAGGAGCAAGTGTATTTCATCCTCCAGCGCCAGAGCACTGGTCCTGCAGCACCTGGAAGAGAATGATAATTCTATCATTGCCATGGGATGTTCCTGGTAATTCAGTTGGCAGGAGCGAGGGGCCCAGAGGCTGTCTTCACAAATCTCTAAATCAACTGGCCATGCAGATGCAGGAGCAGCACCAGCTGTTTCAGAGGCAAAGGCCATTCATCTTCTGCCTTTTATTCTCTTGTTTCTGGGAACCTGGAAGTGTTGATGTCTCTGCCACAAAGCATCACCTGCCTGGGCACGCAACAAAAGTTTCACAGGGGACTATAGAATGTGCTGGGTACTTTCAGAAAGCTTCCACATGGAGGACCAAGCTCTTTTATGCAAAGGGCTTAGGATCGTGAGGGTTCCATTATAAAAGAGCTCATGGAATCCAAAATTCCTGTTCTTCAGTTTGTGTTGGCACTACTCAATGCAAACCAGGTATTTACTGTGCCCAGTACTGTTCCCAGTACTGTGCCCAGAACTTAAGGAGGTCCAGAAAAGGTACAAGATGATGGATCTGACCTTCTGGTTAAAAGTGCTGATAATACCTAGGAAGGCTTAAGAAAGGAACACCTATTACCTACCACCTCCCCCCCAGTAATCTCCATTCTCCCCTGAACCACTCCAAATAACCATGAGATCAGCTGGAAAAGAAAACTTGCCTGTTTAAAATGGCTCTGCTTCTCCATGTGGATATTTAATAGATGCCACACACTCACCATGCTCAAAGCTCAATTTCTGGTCTTTATTCCCAACCTGTGCACCCCCCAGTCTTCCTTATTCCAGTTGAAAGTAACTCTATCCTTCTGTAGACAAAAGTTGTGCAGCCATTCCTGAGTCAAGTCTGACTGCTCTCTGTTGGCAAGTGCATTGGCTCTACCTCCAGAAATAGCCAGAATCTTGTAGCCCTGACTTGTTTACCCTTATGTAGGTCACTTCCTCTTTCACCCCATTTATTGCCACTATAGTCTCCTACTAGGTCCCCAGTTTCTGATTTTACCCACCTGCAGTCTAACCTCAACCTAGTGGCAAGAGTGATTTTTAAAATTTTAAGTCAGAAATTTTAAGTGTCATTCCTCTGTTCAAAACACTTCACTGTTATCCCTCCTTACTCAGAATATAAGCCAGAGTCCTTCCATCATCTACATGGTTCTCCATGGGCTCCCCCATTGCATCTCTGATCTCATTCCCTACCACATTCTTCTTTCCTTCTGCTTCAGCCATATTTTCCCAAAATCCCTTCCTCAGCACATGGTACTTGTTCACTGTCACTTTTACCTGGAGACCTCTTTTCTCAAACTATCTGCATGGGTCAAACCCTTACCTTGCACAGGTCTTTGCTTAAGGCTCTCTGACCACCCTGACATAAAGCACTCACAATCTCCCTCCACAGCTTTATTTTTCTAGCACTTACCACCATCTGCCATAGTTTATAGTTTCCTTTTATGATCTTTCCCACACCCACTAGCATCTAAGTTCTTCAAATGCTGGAGTATTTGCCCGTTTGATTCACTGTTTCATGGACTAGGGACAGACACATGGAAGGTGCTCAATAAATACTCATTGAATCAAGGAACCAAAGGGTGGTAATGCTCATTAAACATATTTCAGTAGACCACCCACAAGGCAGGGGTGGTCTACATATATTATTTCATTCAATCTTCATTCTTCTGTTAAATGTGAGAAAACTGAGACACTTATCAGATGTAGAACTCAAATAATCAGATTTAGAACTCAACCTACCTACCTCCTAAATCCATGTTCCCAAACACTCCATAGATCCCTGTGAATCCCTTGGGGCAACCAGAGCTATCAGGATTCAAAGGAGAGAGTAATGGGTTGTCACTGAGGGGGACCTGGGAAAGATTCACCCATGAGCTAGAATTTGATGTGGATCTTGGCAGATGGGCACATTTCTATTAGGTAGAAAGAGGGTGGCATTCCAAACAAGAAAAGCATGAGGGCACAGAAGCAGAATAACTCAAGATTTGTTCATCCATGGGTGACTTAGAATGGGTAAGCTGCTCGTCCCAGTTTGCCCAGGATATTATTGGTGCTGCACCAAAAATCCTGTGTCTTGGGAATCCCCCTCAGCCCTAGGCAAACGGGGATTGTGGGTCACTCTATGGGAAAATATATCTGTTTTACTAAAACGGAGTGTCTGTGCACATTGCTGAGGAAATGTTGAAAGTAACAGCAAAAAATGAATTTTGAGGCTTGGGGAAAGAATTTGAAGTTCATGGTGCAGATAAGGGGAAGCCTTTCGAAGTTTTTGAGTAGAAGTCATTGTGTGGAAACAGAACAAGCCCACATGAAATAGGAAAAGGCAATGTGAGCCTAATTGTGGTAAATAAAATATAGCATTTCATGGGAGGAGACCATGAACACCAGAGTAACTCACAGCAGAGGAAGGATGATCAAGTCTAGACTCATTTATCCCAAGTTCTTTCAAATAATTGCTCACTCTTGAAACTGGCACTTTTTCTTCTCCTTATAGTTCTTCAATTCTTGCTAACATCTGTTGCCAACATCAGCTCCTGGGAGTGGATGGAGGTCTGTCATCTCTCATGCCTTGTATCCAAAAAGAACTTAGGGACACAGGGAAAGCCTGTCTTGGCTCCATTTCACATTTTCTCATTCCCTAAAACTGAGTCTTCTCCAGTATGGACCCACAAGATTTTCTCTAGAGTGGCAGGGCTTGTGGTCAAGATCCTCTAGGATCCCTACACACTTTGACTGCCTCTATATTAGCACTTTTCATCATATGTTTTGGGAGTCTTACACTTACTAACTTAGGGGAAAGTCCTTATTGAAAGAACAGTATGAGTGCAGTGCCCATGCATATTTAAATAGATGAGAAAGTAGTACCAGGGAGCCTATGCGTACCCTTAATCCTTGGAGATATCCAGGATCATCTATGAAAATTGCACCAAAGGCAGTGATTTGGGATGAAAACAACCAAAATAAATGCATGTGATAGTTTCTTCCTCACTGTGGTGTGTTTAATATCAAGTACAACAGTCTTGCCATCAGAGGTCCTCAGCACTTCATGAACCAAACAGAATGGGAAGTAAGGCCTCCAGCAAACTACTGCTCAACAGAGATAAACACACTAGGGTTCTGGTAGAGCTGAAAATTGCCCTCTGCTCCCACAGATAACCTGGCAGCACGGGCATGGGTGCGTGCGTGTGCATACACACACACGCGCACACACACACACACATCTGTTTCTTGTTCTATTTCTAGGATATATGAAGAATTTTTTTTTAAGATTTTATTTATTTATTTGACAGAGAGAGGGAGCTAGCCAGCAAGAGAGGGAACACAAGCAGGGGGAGTGGGAGAGGAAGAAGCAGGCTTCCCAGTGGAGCAGGGAGCCCAATGTGGGGCTTGATTCCAGGACCCTGAGATCATGCCCTGAGCTGAAGGCAGACGCTTAACGACTGAGCCTCCCAGGCTCCCCAAAGAATTTTGTCTTAAAAATAAAATTTCCCCCAGAAATAGCTGGCTTCGGTGCCTAGGAAATTGTTTTCAGTTCTTTTCAGGAGTAAAGTCAGATTTTGCCCAAAGGTCAGAAAGCTCAGCCTCCCTAGCTGTACCTCAGAGTGAGTTTTCTGGGTGAGTCAAAGACAGTGCCCTGCAGCTTCAGCTGAAAGGAAGCTCTTCCAATGGAGCCATGGTCTGCACGATGAGATGGGTAGAAATCAGCCAAACTCACCCTCAATCACACAGTGCTTTTTTGAGTCAATAAGGATGGAAACAGAGAAAAGAGTCTTTGTATTATATTTGACTATGTTGGCAGTGTCACAAAGTAGGGTCACTGCACCCCTCCTTCCTCTCTCTTGCACATTCTCCTCATTTCAATGTTGCTAATTTAGATTTAGATGGAGTTGAACTCAGTTCTGGATATCTCAGTTATTACCTGTGTGACCTGTGTGAGAGCCAAGGGAAGGTTGTCCCCAGATGTGCCACTTTGGTATATTGATTATTTTGAATTTAAGATTATGTAAGAAACAGCCAGTGTATGAGGAACACTCTTACCCACCTTTGTCTCCAGAAAACAGGAAATAAATCTCCTGTGTGAAAGGTGCCTTCCCTGTACCACGAGGTAAAGAGACATCCTTATCACCAGACACAATGAATTCAGAGCTGAGAAGGCTATATAAAAAAACCTTGTTACTTTTACTAATTTACCACCCCACCCCAATTCTGTTTAGAATTCCTTACTAACTGAAGTTCCCAAACGTGTTTTCTTTGTCCTGTCAGTGCCTCACAGATTTATCGTTTCTTTGTCTCAGATGGATAAAAACTGTCTTGGTCATTCCTTTGGGTCTCAATTTTATTATTGGACCTCTGTGCACATGCAATTAAACTGTATTTTTTTCTCCTGTCAGTCTGTCTCATGCAACTTCATTATTAGACCACCTAGAAGAATCTCGAAGGGTAGAGGAAATTTTTTCTTTTCCAACGACTGGATATTTTATTTAACTTATAAGCTTAAGTTTATTTGTCTATAAAACAGGGGAACTCCTTTCTTGGTAAGTTTCTTGGAAACTCCTAACTTGGTTAGTTGCCATAGGGTTGTTGCAAGAAGTTACCAACAAAGTGCTTAGCGCAATACCTCGTATACAGTAAGAGGTCAAACAAGGCAGCTGGAGTTATTATGCCTTCAGCACTCTCTCTTTTCTTGCTTCCTCTACTCCTTTTTCTCTTGCTGACTCGTTTCATATCCCAAATTCAACTTCCAACCCTGGGAGGGCAAATTGATGCCTGTTTTCACCTATCTGATTGCTTTGTTAGATGGGCTGCCCCACAGAAAATTTCTTAGGAGCTTAACTGGATTTGAAATTTAAAACCATCTCATTTTCATGTGTAGCTTAGACATTGCTTGAATCTGGCTAGTTCAAAAAACATTTTTTTAAAAAGATGGATATATGTTTAAAAAGCTCACAAGTTCTCTTGGGCACCAAATGGCTCTTTGGAAAGAATCCTGTGACAAGTTAAGTGTAAATGAACCAGAAACATAGAGATTAAATTCCTCCTGAAATACTCCTGGGTGTGGAAATTAAGGAAAAAGCAATTGCAAGATGTCTCCCGTTTTGCAGACCTGCATTCAGCTGGCTTCCCTTAAGGATGCCTGCTGAGCTATGGGAAGAGCTGGCTGGCTCAGTCCAGCCTCCAGGGTACTCCTGGAGCCATGGGGTTACTTTCTCCCGGGTGGGGCAGCAGAGGTGATTTGATGGGGGAAACTTTCATTCCAACTGCTCTTCCGGCAAACTCCTCTCTGGGGACCTCAGACTGGCACCTTTCACCATTGTTAAATTCACTTAAGATAAAAGCGACACCAGGCAAATGACAAGGGAAGAGCCATTAAGGGATGAGCATAAGCAGTGACTGACAGGCAGGCTCTGCTAAACACTCAGCTGCCAGCCCAGCCTCCGCTGGAATCACTTCCAAACGCCTGCCCCAGCCAGCGCTTGACAGACACAGGATGCAATCCAAGCCTGTGGGCCTCAGCCTTTGTTTCCCAGAGCCTCAGCCTCCAGGTCCCTCCACCCACACCCACCAGCCCGCTGACCCAGGGATAGCATCAGCGACCACACTGAGAGGAGATGGTCGCCTGATGAAGGTGAGATCCTACCCTTTGCCTTCCCTCAGGTGGGTTCTTGCAGTTGGTGGGCCATACAGTGTGGACAACGAATCCACTCATATTGCAGTTAGGAGAGATGAAGACTAAACTCAGCCAACTCTGAGAACCCATACTCTGTCAAGCCTCTCTTTTCTCCAGTTGTTTTTTGGTCTTAGTTTAAAGTCATGTTGGCAACGTTGCTCTTTTCTTGGGATTGTGTACAAGGGGACCCACTGGGGCTCCCTGTTAGGAGATGTTCACCACCCAGCATCCCGGGAGTCCTAAAGCACTGGGTCTTATCGACTTACTTGCTTAATAATTTTTATTAAGGCGATTTATTGAAAAATACTTGAAAAATACAAAAAATTAAAAACGCACAAAGAAAAAGAAAAATAGGAATCACTCAGAAAGTCCACAATTGTTAACACTGTTGCAAGGTTTCTGGTCTCAACAAGGTGACCCTGGGAGAGTCTCTTTGCTCCTCTGGCTCTTTGCTCCTCTGTGCTTTCCTTTTCTCGTCTATAAAATGAAGACAAGTACAACACCTACCTCATGGAGTTGTGAGCATTCATAAGTTAAAAACATGAAGCAGGGGTGCCTGGGTGGCTCAGTTGTTTAAGTGTCTGCCTTCGGCCCAGGTCATGATCTCCAGGTTCTGGGACTGAGCTCCTCGTTTGGCTCCCTGCACAGTAGGGAGTCTGCTTCTCCCTCTCCCTCTGCTTGTGTTCTCTCTGTCTCTCTCTCATATGAGTAAATAAAATCTTAAAAACAAACAAACAAACATGAAGCAGTCAGAAGAGGGCCTAGGGTGCTGTAAAGACTCAACAAAACAGTAACCGTTATCAGGCAATGATTTTCACCAACCTTGATTGCAATTGCAGCTCCATTAGATTCGTGGTTCTCTGCCTGGGAAGATGTGCCCCCAGAAGACATTTGACAATATCTGGAGACATTTTTGTTCACAAACTAGGGGAGGGATTATTACTGGCATCCCGTGGGTAGAAGTCAGGGATGCTACCAAGCATCCTGCAATGCACAGGATGGCCTCCACGACAAAAAATGATCTAACCTCCAATGTCAGTAGTGCCAGAGTTGAGAAACCGGGATCAGATTAAGACGCATATTGTGACAGACCCCAGCCCTTGCTTGCTCACCTTGAACTTTAGCTCCCCTTCAGGGCATGTCGTAGTCTTTTCCAGGGGTCCTGGGTGATGGGTTCTTACATATACTTAGGAACATGCCTCTGCCCCGTTCCTGCCTCCTTTCCATGTGTGCTGCTGCCCTCTGTGATGTAGATGTGCATGGCTATCCTCTGCAGGTGCCACCCTGAGCTGAGACGGAGACTTGGAGCCAGTGGCCTTCTCCCCAGTTTCTGGTCTTGTTGCCTAAACCCTGAAGTGGCCTCATGGATGCCCAGAGGCTGGCAGTTTTCACCAACACAGCCTTCAACTTCTTTCCCTCACTTCTGTGTCAGCTGAATCTCAAAACCAGACTCTGTGCCTGGGTTTTAGAGCAGAGTCCATGTCACCGAAATCATCCTCATATCCTTTCCCCTCCTTCTCCTTGGGTATCTCCATCCCCCAAAAGTCTTTCCCTTCCTTCAGCCCAGAAGATAAAGATCTCATACCTATCACAGCAGTCTTACCAGCTCATACAAACAGATTCTCAGGGGCAGCAAGCCAAGGGTGTACATGTCTCAGCAATACTTGCTAGTACACACAAACTTACAGATACATAACTTTTTAAATCAAAGTTGTTATTTTACCATTTTCTTATTCCTTAATATTGAAAATGAGGAGATAGTGCTGCACTGAATAGCATTATAAAAGCAGATTTGTACTCTTGTCCATTGATTTTCTTAGGATAAATTTCTAGAATATAACTTAAGGTTTGTGAAAGAAAGGATTTAGGAACTTCGTCTTAGACAACAACATCTGCCTGTCATAAATACATCAGAATAGCAATCCAATACCCAACGTGGCTGGGAAAGTGAAGTACTTAGTCATTGGAAAGTTTTAGTTAGTGAAGAATTTCCCCCCACTAATATCATACATGGAAAGATTCTTTCTAAATAATATACATAACACTAAATGACACAGAACAAAATTCCATCTTCCCTTAATAATTCAAAGGGCATTCATATTGCTTCAAGATCATTAATATAACCTCATTTCTCACTGTAGAGTTTCAGATGATGTGTGTAGAAGCTCTTTGTAAGTGGCAACACACACACACACACACAGAAATATAAAGGTTTACTATTTCAGTTTTTAAATGAGGAAAACCTGTATTGACCAGATTTATCAAGAAATGACATACCTTGGAAACTTCTATTTTGGATGTTTCTGACATCAATTTGTTTATATGTCATTTACCCCTTCCTCATCAAAGCAAAACAAAGAATATGTAAAAATTCCTTTTGCTTCAGGTTTTGTATTATAGTCCAGATGAATGTATTTTACTATAATCTTGATATCTCAGAACATTGTTCAGTCATTAATTCTTCCGTTTGTTCCCAATGATAAAAATAGTATTTTTTTTAAAAAAGGACTTTTTACTACCTGTGCCTTCCTGAAGCGAGGAATCCTTAGGTAAGCCCAGTATTCCCCTTATCTATCTCTTGTAGCCATGACCTTGGGCAAGTTAATTATCCTTTCTGGAACATGTTTTCTTCACAGATAATGAAAAGGCAGTGATTTCTAAGACCTAAAACTTCTGTGATTTTATGATTTAGCTTGTTCCTTCTGAAGGATTTGAAATTTTGTTCTCTAATTTTCTTGAAAAAATCTTGAGCTAAATAAAAACAATTTTCTTGGAAAACAAGATGTCGAAGGCAATTTTCCCAGCATCTTGGAATGTTGGCCAAAGCCCCAAAGCTCAGAACAATGGATGAGAAGCAACTTGCCATTTTAAAGAGAGGAACTAGAAGCATTCTACCAAAATGTGCTCAAAGAAAACAGCACCTGCCCAGCACCCATCAGCCCTATCAATGCCCAGCAGTGAGTATAAGACCTTTCCAGAGATTCAAATGGATGACTAAAGAGACTCATTGAAAGGTTTTTAGACGAGCAGGGAGGACTGTGATATCTCTTTTCTCCATTTACTTTCTTTTTCAAGGGTATCTTCCTCCAAATCAAGTGATGGGGACCCAAGAGAAATACTCACAGAGGTTGAGAATGTATATGAGAAGTAGAGAAGGGTCTCTCACTGCCCCCACTGGATATTTAGGAAGTGTAGACTCTGGGCTCCAGGGCTGAAGGATGGAGATGGGGTGAAAGGGTCCTTCTTTGAGATTTTGTATGAAACTCATGACTGGTGTCTGCTTCTCCCCCTAGAGTTCAGAAGGCTGGAGACCAGCTGTGGCCATACACAGTGGTAGGGTGAGGAAAGAGAGCAACAGTGAGGAACTACATACATTAACACCCTTTGGACTGGCAAGGATGAGCACGTTTCCTGTGGCCAAGTGGATCCTGAGGGAAGTCCCTGGGCTTCAGTTACCCTTCAAGAGGGCACCCTGTTGGGGCAAAAGTTTTTCAGCAGTAAGAGGTATGACAGCCAAGATTAGCCGAGAGAAGACTATAGTAGCACCAGTGACATAAAAGTCTTCCCCTCTTCATCTACTCACCCTTCCTCCTGCCCAGACCCCAGGATATGCAGAAGGCATAGTGGGGAGGTGGCGGACAAAGAACGAAAGAGCGTATCAGGCCTTCTCTTCAACTGTAGGTGCTTGATGGGCAAGGCTGGGTTAAAGAGAGGAAAGGAGTTATGGACTGAATCTGAGATTAAAGTTTTAATATTAGACTGGATTGGACCTTTTAATACTTTAAGGGTAGCAGTAATTAATGAAATGATGCTATTTATATCAGAAAGTAAACAAATACTCCAGAATCTGCCTGAGATTCTACAAAGGGATGGGAAAAGGAGGTATAACTAAGCAAATGTCATGAGTGGCAGACACCAGCTGAGTCAACATGAAAATAACGTCAGTATGTCTGGGAATAACTATGTGTTCAAGGACCACTATGTTTTGTTCGTGTGTTTTTATAGCTGAGAAAACCGAGACATGGACAATGATCCTTTAACCAAAACTCTGCTTCACCTAACCTAACAGTATATGGTTGTTTTTTTCAAAACACATTTTTCTTTTCTATGGCCGCCTTTATTTTCACAACCACAATATTACTCTAAAGCAATAATTCTGTAGTAACAGCAAAAATCAGTAAATGTCATTTCTTTGTCAGATATATAGAGGAAAGTTTAAGACAAGGTAGTGAAAAAAATCTGTCTATGATAAAGTAATGTTGTATTTTAACCACAGAATTGTTACTTTCAGTGACTTCCTTCTTGAGATTTAACAAACAAGCAATGAATATTCTTTATTTAGTTATACCTATATAAGCTAGGTAGAAAGAAATCTATACTTTTCAGAGAAATTATGTTTTAAAATTGGGTTCATGAAAAGTTATGGCCTTTGAAGATAGATTTGAGTTAAATTCCTGGCTCTACCACTTACCAACTACATGACCTAGGGAAAACCATTTGGTCTTTTTGGACTTCCACTTCCTCATCTGTAAAAGGGGACTACTAATATTTGTTTCATTGAATCATGATGATTCAGTGAAATCACATATACCATGCATTGACTCAAAGGACACAGACAACAAATTTGTTTCCTGCCTTTCCTCTGCAACTTGGTCCTAAACACAAGTTTGCCTAATTTTATTTATTCTAATTTGAATTATATATTTATTTACTTATTTTTACATATATATGTGTTATAAAATGTATATATGTACACACACATATTCTACTTAAATGGATTTTTCATAATTAAACTGTAATCTGTAACCTTCATTACAAGTCAAAGAGAAGCATAATAAAATGTTTAATGACCTCGCCACCCCCAATCCCAGCCTCTTTAAATACCCAATGTTAGTGGTTTTGGGGGGCACTCTTCCATACCCTTCTCTTTGCTCATACGGACATCCTTTACCCATCACTCTGAAAATTCCTTTTTTTCCTTAAAAAATATGTGTTTGGGACACATCTCAGGTCAATACATGTAATTCATGTTTATTCTTTGGTGTAGCTATATAATATCCCATAGCCTGATGACCCTGTTTCAACTTATTTTCATTGACATTTTGGTTGCTTCCAACTTTTGCAACCGTAATGCTGCCATGATGGTTACCCACATAGGTAACCACTTAGGGGGGATCATGCCCACTGAGGTTTTCATTTATAAAGTCTATAATCCTTATGGAGGGACTGCTGAGGCAAGGAGTGTGTACAGTTTTTTTAAGGAATAGGTAATTTCTTTTTTTTTTTTTTGAGGGAGAGAGAGAGCATGTTTGCACGTGCACGTGAGTGCATGAACGGGGTGGGGGAGGGTCAGGCTCCCCACCCAGCGCAGAGCCCACATCAGGCTTGATCTCACCATCCTGAGATCCTGAACTGGCCAAAATTGAGTTGGACGCTTAACTGACTGAGCCACCCAGGTACCCCAGGAGTGTGTATATTTTAATGTTAATAGATATTGACCTATATTGTAAGTGTATTGCGTAAGTTCATTATATAAAAACAAAAAAACCCCAACAAATAACCCAAAAAACAAAATTCAGGGAATTCTATAAAGCAAAAGCAACTTTTCATGTACCAAACCTTTAATTTACTTGTTTGGTAAATTCAAAATGTCAGAGATTGCTTTTTCTTTGACTGGGAAGAAGAAAACTTTCCATGCCAGAATGGGTGTGGTGAAGGGCTCAAGGGAAGTTTAATAATGCATTGTCAATTTAGTGTCCAAAGCAGGGCTCTGGTCCTCTGAATCATTTCATTCCCTCCGGCCATCAGCTTTTGTGAGTGGGATGTGAGCTCCTTGCTGCATTGGAAACTGTTCCTGATGTCACCAGGCTAGCTCTTCCCATTTAGAACAAATCCAATCTCTGGGTCACTAGAAAGTCACATGTCACATGTCACAGACTGTCAGCTTTTGTCTCCCATCACTCCTTATTACTTAAGGGTGTTGGCTGAGATCCCAACATCTTTATCTCTTAGGGGGTTGGAAGCCCAGACAGCATTTCTATACCTCTCTCTCTTCTTTCTTCCCTATATCCCTCCACTGGGTCATAGGCTTTTAGGAAGTTCTTGCTCAGAATTCTCTGACCCTTTGGAGATCTGGATTCCAATACTAGTAACATTAATACCACTGAGATTAATGGGAAAAACAACCCTATCTATATCTGCATCCAACTCTGAGCAGAAAATAATACAGGCTCATCCATGGAAGTTGGGCCTTCATGTTCAAAAGAATCATAAACCATTGTCCTCTCTGACTTTCTGAAAGCATGAGGATCTAACATCTGGGAAGTTATTTCTTCTTAGTTTTCTTCCTTTAGAATAATAATTTCAATTATATTATAATAATTATAATTACTATATTTTATATTATTTATATTATTATACAATAATAATAATTATTATCATTTCATTAATGCTTCCTGTGTACCAATTTCTTTGTACATTAATCCTTACAACAACCATTTTGGATGAGGAAAATCATATTTGAGAATGTAAGATAACTTTTGAAATGTATCACAATTATAAATGGTAGAGTTGAGGTTAAACCTAGAACCATCTTCCTCTGAAACCCATGTTCTAATCTAACTGCCACATTATGGTATTAGAAGTTCTGAATAGAATTAATGTAGGCAGAACAAGGTGGCACTGGGTTTCCCAATTACCCTGGCCAGGAGCATCATGAGGAGAAGTTTCCTTTATGTGCATAATTGGGCAAAAGTATTGCATGTTATGGACGATAATGTGGTCAGTATTTATCACCTAAATTCTATTGCTGAATAATCAAAGTCATTAAGAAGATCAAAATATTTTTATGCTAAAACAGTGATGACCTTATTTCTCTGATTATTTATAAGGAATGTCAGTGTCATAGGTTCTTGGGATCAGAAATATTTAGACGCTCAAAAGTAGAAGAGACTTGAGTGGTCTTTTTTACCCTTTTACTTGATTCTTAATTTTTCTCTTCCACGTCCTTGAAATATGTCATAGATCATCTATTTGGGACACACTAGCAATGGTGATCTCATTTTCACATGACAGAGAAGAACCAGACAAGTAAATAGACAACTACAATCAAATTTGATGAATACTCTGAAAGAGCTGTGTACAAGTTACGAGGGAGTGTAGAAAAGGCACCCGGCTTGGAGGGAGGTTGATTTAAAAAAAAAGGTTTCTGAGCGAATATGACAGTGTGTTGGCTCTTAAATGAAAGAAGCAAGTCTGATAAATGGGAGGAATAGTAGGGGAGTGAATAGAGATAGCTCAGATAGCTGGAAGTGAGCAAAAGCAACAAATACTTAGCAAGCGTGGGAATCATGCTACAGGTATCTCAGTGTGGCTGGAGCGTGGACCGTGGTTGGAAGAGTGTTGACAGATAAGGCAAAACCCGGACTGGAAAAATGTATCCCATGCTAATGAGTTTGAATTTTATTCTGAAAAGGAAAGGGAGTCATTTTTTAAGGGAGAACCAAGATCAACTCTGCATTTTCAGATGAACACTAGAGGGCACCATTGTGGGCTGTGGGTTAGAAGAGGATGAGCATGGGATCTGGATGAGGAAGTTAGGGCAGGGCTGAGCAAAGAGGGGCAATGACAGGGGACAGACAGCAGTGGATTCCATCTTATTTAGCACCGAGAGTTGAAAGGATTTGGTGATAACATGGGTGTGGCGTAGGTAGAGAGTGGGAGAAGTAGAGAATGATGTCCAGGTTTCCAGCTTGGGTAGCTCCATACCTAGGAAAAAGTACCTCGAGTTCCATTCCATCATTGGCAAGCTGTCAGTGTAAAGCAATTCTCCTGGTATTGAACTACTGTTCTTTAACATTCTTGGCGTTGGTCTTAATCTGACCTCCATCATTACAAAGAGCAACGGCCGTTACTTTGTAGATGCACAAGTTGACAGTAAACAGAGATTCCTACTTGATAAACTGTTTAATAAATAAAATCTTATTATCTATCTCTGTATATATGTATCTTTACATTATGTATTAATGTATTATTTATATGTATTAATATATTTGTATGTATGTTTCTTCGAACTTCTAAGAAAACAAGGATTAAGAAATTCCAAGGGTTCATTTCCCTAATTAATGCTTAATATCTGAAAAACAAGGTTACCTTCTGAGTTTTCATAAGGAATAAGTAAATAGAAGTTCAGCCAGCACATACACTGAGAGACAATGGATAAATTGTGATAAAAGTAATCGAGCCCCATCTTTCGCTTTACCCACTGGCCTTCTCATGGCTGGGTGTTACATGTATTGCCACTTATTCCACTGTAATGAGTAGGAGGCTGACTGCATCTCTGTTCCTGATACAGTGCTCTCTGTTTCACAAAAGCCCTTGGGATGAGAGAATCAAATATAGAATTTGCTGAAGGGCACACATATCAGCAGTATTCAGCTACCCAAATCCAACCTAATGACATTCGTCTAAATCTGGGATGTCGACAGTGCCATTCACCTCGATGACAACTATTCCTGCTTTTTTCTTTTTCCCATCCAGACTTTCTTCAAAGGGACGGTATCTTTTGACTTGGTCAGTTACTAAACTTCACTCGAGGAAGGTGCATGAAGGATGAAGTGGCTTTGTATAGAGACAGGGTTTGTGAAGGTTTTACCAACTGCTGGCCAGGTCAACACTCCTGTTGCTTCTGAAATGGTGGTACCTCAAGCTGCACGGTCTTTTCTTTCTTCCCAGCAGATCTTTACTCATGTAGCAAAGTCACGACCGTGTCTTATTTTAATAAGAGGAAGGGAGGGTATTTCTCATTCTTCTATTGAGCCAGTGTCAGTTTTTTTCAGATATATGAGAAGACATTGTGTTTATTAAATACAATCCCATTAAATTAAAAACTGCTGTAAAACATCACCCAAGGATGTAGATTTAAAGATGGTGGAGTAATAATATTTTCACTTAGCTCCTCTCCCTTGAAATCTGCTAATCCATTGAAATTAATTTTGAAAAAATGAAAGAATAAAAAGGAGAGTAAGCTTTCTTTTTAATGAAATAAGAAAACTTCAGAATCCCAAACCACAAAGTATAAAACACATCCACCTAATAATGTTAAGTCTGGGATAAGATATTGGGACATAGGGAAGCCAAATACATGACTTCTTAGAACATGAGTAATTTACAGATGTCCCTAAGTCACCTTGCCAAGGAAGTCTCCTTGTGGACTCTGAGTGGAGGAGGGAGAGCAGCAAATTGACAGATTGCAACATGAAATGTCTGTGAATTAACCAAGAATCCTCTCCCATTTTTCTTTTGGAGAACCCAAGTGTTTTACAGACTTATAAGCAGTCCGCTAAAGATCTTAACCTTTTGTCTGTAATGTAGATTGAACACCTTCTTCCAGAACCTTTAGTTTATTTAAATTTTGCATATCATTTATTCGGTTTTGATGTTGCTTTTATTGAGAGCAGGGAGAGAGCAAGAATATGTAGCCAGAGATATTCTTTTCCTACTTTTGGTGCTATGTTTAGAAAATCTTATCCATCCTGATATTTTTACTGAAAGGTTAGTTCTTCTAAAATTTATCTTGAAGTTTTTCTTTTCCAACAAATGAACTATTTGACCAGACACTGAATAAACCAGCCCGTCCACTGTCACCTTTATCCTATATTAATGTATATATACTCATGTCTGTTTTTGAACTTTTGAACTTAGTTTTATAGCTCTTTAAAATGGTGGTGCAAGACTTGGGACTGTTAATCAATGATTGTTAAATCTGGCGGATGTTGAAAATGGCATTATGATTGGGTAAAAAATAATTAAGGTGGATACTAACGTATTTAGGGGTATCTGAAATGTACTTTACTCTAGCAAAATTAAAACAGGTTAAAAATAAAGCAAGTATAGAAAAAATAGATAGTTGTTGAAACTGGATGATGAACAATGTTGGACTCTCTTCTTGTGGGCATATTTGGAAATGCTCATAATAAAATCTTAAAAAAAAAAAAAAAGATTAGGTTGACACCGTATGGCAGCCATCTTGGATTCTCTCTGCTCTCCAATAACGGGAGACCTGCTCTTTTACCTCCATCTCTATTACATCCTCTCATCCGACTTTGCCCTTTTTCTCAGCTACGGTAGCCAGGAATCCCCTCGTTTCGCCTTTCTTGCTCTGGTCTCTTGGCAAACTGCTACTGATGCCCACCATTCATTGGCTTGGACTGGCAGGTGTGAGGTTGGCTGCTGCCTCATGGGCTGTCCCCCCAGAGAGAAAAAAGGAGAAATTTCTGAAAGTCCCTGCTTGGCCACCTTCCCGAAATTGTCCTACCATACCCACCCTTCACCCCTACTTCACGGTCACACACAGACATAAAGGTATCCTTTCTATCAAATATTCTTTATTACTTTTCTACACTTATTTGGAGAAAGCAAGAAACTGATTTTCTATGAATCATAATTTTGTGCCCTCTTGTGAATATATGTAGTCCATACTTCGGGTACCCTCCTGCCCTCTCCTTCAAGTTTCCCAAAACAAAATTGCACCCCTGTAAGAGTTCTGATGAGTCTGTAGAATTCACTAAGGAAATTCCTAGGGCAGAACATTTCACTAGAAATATGCCCAAGTGGAACACATGCATCTTCCGAGTGTTCCTTCTAGTCCACCAACCACCACGTCTCCTCTTTCTTCCTTCCTTTTGGTACCCAGATGGCAAATAAGGAAACATAATATAATGGTAAAACTCAAGTGGCGGTAGATCAGAACCTTCTCATAATAACACCAAGATCATTTCTTTCTCCGGGCCTTTTGCAAACTGCTTTGCATGCATTTTCATTTACTCCCCTAAAACACTTTCATGTCGTGCATATTATTATGTCACCATTTTACAGAGGTAGAAACTGAGGACCTGGAAGTTGAATAAAATTGCCCAAGGCGACACAACTTATCAGTGTCAGTGCAGAGATTCAAACTCCAGTCCGTCTGAATGCAAAGCCCATGCTATTGAAGGCCACCTAACCCTGACTGCTTCGCCAATCCTCATGTATTCAGGACTCACATCAATATTAAACACTCTTCATCCCCAGCTAGACCTCTCCCTTGCTGCTGGGTGAGTGACCGTGCTGTTAGTCACCATTGTGGAAAGAAACCTTTGTGACAGTTAGTGGTTTCCGTGCATGTAGGAGACTCAAAATAAAGCAAAATAGCCTATTTGCATAAGTACAATCTGCTCAAATGTCAGCAAGCACAAGCTAGCAACAAATCTGAAGACAAGGCAAAGGAGGAAAAGGCATCACCACTTGCCTCCCACCCACCCTTGTCCCCGCAGCCTCTGTCCTGGACCCTGGGGCCTGCCAGGGAGTACATGCTGTCAGATGAGCCCCGACCAGACGAACGTTGTCATCTGCCTTGAGCAGACCGTTCTGATCCAAACCAGCTCCCGGTGCAAGCTTGACACCCAATCATGAGAGGAATTTGGTTTGACACGTACCTGGCTGTGAAAGCCAAGTTCTTGCCCCCACCCCTGCCTCACTTGACCCCTGTAGCCTCATATGTCAGAATGTGACATCCCAGGTGTCAGCTGTAACACCGAGTGCACAGAGCGGGAGATAGATGGGCAATGACAGCAGATGCTAGTGTGCCCAGCCCAGACCTGGCACCGGTACCGGCCTCCTGCCCGGGTGGGGGGGAGTGGGGCTCACCAGCTGTGTGTCAGGGAGGCTGGGGCTGCAAAGCCCCCTCAGCCGGGTGCCATGAGGTCTGGAATGCCACTGCTGGAATGTTCCCTGTGCTTAAGCTTTATCCTCTCCTTGTAAACTCCGAGGCACTCGGTGTGAATTTGGATATCAGCTAGGATTTTCCCTGGCTGGAAGAATCCCAGGGCGTAAACGTGTAGACACAAGAGCACGGAAGACAGGACAATTCACAGCTTGGCCTAGGACTGCCCCTAAAGGCAAAGCGGGAAGAGAACGTGTGTGAGCGGAGACAGAAACTAACACTGACTGAGCATTCAGTCCTGAATTAGGAGCTTCGTCTAAATTATGTGAGGCTATTGTCCCAACAACACTGTGAAGCTCAAAAAAGAACCCGCTCAAGACTGTGTGTTTATTAGATGGTGGCCCTGGAGCCCTGCCTGCTGCATGGCACAACGTCCCTTCCATTACTCTTACTTCCCATTATTTCTCTTCTCCTGAGGCAGGGAGAGCAGTGACAGGTGCACCTGCTGAGTTCTCAGTGCTGTGCCTTCTCTCGCCTGTCTGGCATCCCAGAAATGGGAAGGAACGCTCAAATATAGGGTCAAATCAGCCCATCCACTTGCCAAGCCCCCAAGGTCCTGTGTCAGCTGAAAGGCTCCCATTCCTCACAGACATCCTGTGGCCCCCCAGGGTCTGCACAGGGTCCTCACGATGAGCCAGGCAGGAGTTTTTGGTGGTGTGAGGGCAGGGTCTCACCCCCGTGGTGGTGAGGCTGATGGTGGGTGTAAGGGTGATGATGGCTGCCTGACAAGATGGCGAAGCTTACCTCCTGCTCATCTTTGCCAACATGGCTGGCAACCACTAAGTGACATCATACAGCACTGTGTTCCCAGCCTGGGGATTTTTAATTTTTAAAGACATTGAGGTCTGTCATGTAATTGCCAGTGTTTTATTTTGCCAAGCACATACATAAACCACCCCCAATTATTACCACTATAATTTCATAAAGAAGGGACCTTTGTGAAAAATGTAGGAAAGACATCATCTCATCATAAAAGACAGACTTTTTCAAGGAAGGAAGTTGGCAAGCTATGTTGACATATGTCTAGATTTCATATTTTGTTACAGATGTATGACAACATTCCCAACTGCATGATCCTTAGACTGACGTGTAAGCACCTCTGATTAAGGTGGAATAACCCTGGACTGAGGTTCAATGGTAACTGGGTCCACCCTTGGCCTCACTACTGACCATCCATGTAACCCTGGGCAGGTGCTACCATCTCCCTCGTACTTAGGGTTCTGCCCCAAGGGATGAAGCAACAGTACCCATCTTAGAGGGACACTGTGATGATTAAATGAATAACGGGAACTCATCTGTGAAGTCGGGAATTAGATGCAATGAGCTTTGAGATCCCTTCCGACTCCCCCTGACTCCAGAAAGCAACCCAGGGCTCCTCCAGCACATGCCTCAGAGAGAAAGTATGATCTCAGAGAGAGAGAGAGTGACCCTCAAAATGAAAGTAGCCTCTACATCCTGGGGCAGATCAAATTTGGGGTGAATTCTGGCAAATTCTCAGCCCCTCTCACCCATGGTCTTTTTTTTTTTTTAATTATGTTATGGTAGTCACCATACAGTACTCCATTAGTTTTTGATGTAGTGTTCCATGCTTCATTGTTTGCGTGTAACACCCAGTGCCCATTGTTTTCCCGTTCCTATTCCTGAGTAAATGAGAGCAGCAAACACTTCTTTGTTGTGCTTTGGCAGAGATGGGGCCCCGGAGGTCGCCCTGGCGGGTTGACCACCTCAGGAAGCTGGTCAGGGTCAGGAGATAAAATGTAAGAACATGAAAAATAACAAAAGAATTCAACCCAGACCATATAATTGGCCTTGAGTTCACCGTTTCAGGACCCCTAAATCCTATTCCGTCTCACTTCCAGACTATAACACTCTCAAGAGCATCAGATCTCAAGCTAATGCATGGGAAGAAGGTGGGCACAGGGCACGTGCTGTGTGCCGTGCTCATGCCTGGGAGTGGGAAGGAGGAGGCTGGAGGGTGTCTTTGCTTCTCCCCCCCCCATCTTTCTACCTCTGCCTTCTTCAGGCCCCATCCACCTGAGACCCACTAGAAACAAAAGGTCCCACACTCTTCCGGTTTGTCAAGGGGGTGGTAGCTACTGACTTATGCTCGCTTGCTCTCTGTTCCATGTGGGGAGATTTACATGTTAGGTGAATGAGGCCAGATACAGCTTAGGCAGGAGACACATTTTCCAAAGCTCAAAGAATGATTTACAAGCACTACAGGCTCATTGCACTGAGCACCGGGCTGGATGCAGGTGCGTTGGTGGCACCTGCCTTTGCCTAACTGTTGGACTTCATCCTGTCTCCAGCCCCCATCATCACAAAACCTGGCCCAAGTCCAGCCTCATCTATACAGAGTATATTTATAGATAGTCCTGCCAACCCCAAGAGGTTCTGGAAGGTTGACCATCAAGTGTAGAAGTGTGTGTGTGTGTGTGTGTGTGTGTGTGTGTGTGTGTGTGTGTGCATGTTCATAGAACCCACCAAGGAAGAGTGAGGGCAATCTGGATGTAGCTTGCAAAGGACCCCAAGTATCAGCATGTTATCAGATAATGTTGTAAAGGTCATCTTCCAAAGTCAAAGTTCAACTGAAGGTTAGTATGCCCAAAGGAAGTGGTATTAGAAGCTCTCACTAGGAAAGGAAGACTGAGCCAAGCACACCCCACATCCTTACCACTTTGCTTCTCCTTCCCCTGTCTTTCCACCTCCCCCCAAAGTCTTCACCAGCCCAAGGAGGCTGCATCCAACCCTACAGATTCCAGTGCTTGGAAATAGGGTGAAGCATCCCAGGGACACCTGCGCCAATGGAAGTGGGAGAGGGCAGCAGTGCACGTTTGAAACAGATAACAGACCTGGACA